>NC_139493.1:3958154-5158154 GCF_008360975.1 Lichenostomus cassidix
AAGTCATTTATAGCTTCAAATAGTTGGAGAGAAAAATCAGCAAAACCACACTTAAACTTCTTGTTGTTACTTTTCAAGATAAGCATTTTAAAAAAATGCCTTTTATCTTCTTATCTTACAAATTACCCTTTTTCTTTCATAGATATTCCCTAAATTTTACTTTCAGGAACACGCTGGTCATGACACTCTTTCACTATTAGCTAAAGCAATATAAACTATTTTAATACAAGTTTTATAAAAATCAAACTACCAGTCATAAAATATCAGAGTCTTGCAGAAAATGTTATGAGAAATGGTCTGTTATTTTAACAAGTTTCTCGGGAATTAGGAAAAAAAAAATAAAAATCTGCAGTCTTCCTGGTAAACTGAGATATGAGATAATCTTTCACCAAGGTGCAGTAATATTGAGTCTGAAGGTAAATCTAGATTCTTCAGTTACAGTCAGCTTGAAAAGCATTAATCCTTCTCTCCCACAGTCACTGGGAATGGCTGTGCCTGGAACTACAGGAGGATGCCCTGTGCTAATAGGGGCAGGACAGAGATACTTGGTTCCCTCCTTTCCCTAAGCCCATGACAATATTTTTGAAAGGTTTATCAGCAGTGCATTCTGCTAATTGCTCTAAATGACTAATAGTTACAGCTTCACACCCGTTTAGTGCTGGCAGTGCTCAGAGTCATTGCAAGGGAAGGCAGCATAAGGTCCACAAGACGACCATAATTCTGCAATGGTATGAGGGCCAAAAAGTTCTGGATTTGTTTCTAACAATCCTATGAGCAGAGTAGGTAGGATGAACTGGAGGCCTAATTTAGACAGGAATGTTGATAGCAGAGTGAGGCCATCTCTGCACTGGCCAACAAAGACAGGTAGAGGAGGAGGAGGAGGGTGGTCCAGCTTCTGAAATGTACCTGTAAAGCCCCTCCTCTCCCTCTCCTTTCATCCTGTATCAGTTCTCTGATAGTGCAAACAAAGCCCCCAGTTATGTAGAAGGATTTCCCCTCCAGTCCCTAGTGTGCCTGGCTGTGCCTGTTTTTGCACAGAGCCATAATAAAACAAAAATGTGGTTCCCAGCAGTGGGGTGATCATTGACATGGTCTGAGGGCCACTGACCTGACACTCAGGCTGTGGAGCAGTTATCAGCAAAGTGAGGAGAGGCCCTCTGGAGACTGAGTTTTGTCAGTTAGGTAGAAAAGGGACCTGCAGCCCTTACCCTGATCTGCAGTGCTCAGCACTGATGAGCAGCTTTGCCTTACAGTGAAGCTGGGAATTACCATCTGCTGTTCAGGGTCCAGCTCCATGGCAAGATCTACATTCCCCACCATTTCATGCATGTACAGCCCCATCAAAATGAACTCATTTCGTCTGAGGGATACACTTCAGGTTTTGAGTGTGATGGACCCAGATGCTGTCCTTTTTTTGGTTTTGTTTATGCTGTTCCTTTTTTTACTCATGATAGTTTTATCAGTGTTAGAGATAAGTGTAATATCTTTTAAGGAAAGCAATTTTTAATCAAAACTTTGGAAAGAAACAGGTCAGATCTGTTTTGTGCTTGGTAGCAAATGCCCCTTTGCCGAAATCTTAAAGTTTGGTCTTAGCACTTCCATCGCAAACATACTTCAAAAATCCCAGGCAAGGTAGAAATCTTCTCATATTTCACTTTGTTTAAACCATCTTGACATGATCATTTGTTGCCATTATAAATAGTGAAAATTGTGCTGCTGGGTAAAACACAAACACAGGAACATATCCTTAGCTAGTTGTTAGCTGGAACAGGACATCCATTTTGCAGCACTGCCTTTGAGTGGGGAAACATTTCAGGATAGCAACAGGGCTATGATGAGTCTAGAGAAGTGTCTCCTAATGGGAGAAAACATTTTCTGGCCATTTTCAGTGCAGTGAAAATACTGCTTGGGTCTGTTTTCTACATCCACTGACTCTCTTGAAGAGTGGATCCTAAACCTCTCTAATGCACAGCCTAACCAGGCACAGAATGGGAGGGCTGTGTTTTGGCTGCCTCTTGCATTGCCTGTGACTGGCTTCCTTCTCCTTTGTCCTTGGTCTGTTCAAAATCCTGCTGCTGAAGTGCTCTCCTGTTCCTGCCTTCTTTGGATTTTCCTTTTCCCATTCCTGATTCTTGTCTTTATTTTCTGTCTGGTTTTCCTCCTGTGCAATTCCTCCATCATCTGTGTTTCTAATGCCTTTTCTCTTGCTCCTGGGTCACTGCCTTGTCTTGAGTCCCTTCTGGCCTGTGATTTCTGTGCTTCCCTCTCCTGCCTTTCCTGCTGGTGTAGTTTTAGGGTTTAATCTCTCCACGCCAAGCTGTGTGGCTTGGTGTCCAGGATTGCAAGGCTTATACCTTGCTCTGGATGTGCTTTTGGTTGAACCAGTTAGGTGCTCACATTGTGCATCCAGGGGTGAAGGAAGCCTCACAAAATTAGGCTTATCATGGAGAATTGGATGGCCATCTGAAAACTCTCACCATGCAGAGCTTTCCAAAGGGATATAGGAAGAAAGGAAGAAGCTTCAGGTGGACTGTATTCTGTTCCTCAGGCCCCATGTACAGAGCAGATTCTTACGTCCACATCAGAACTGTCCTTGCCCAGCAATATTATCAGTAGATCAAGAGCATTTTCCTGCCTGTTGATTAATAATTCCCGTTTCTGGACCATCTACACTCCAGTGAGTGCCACCAGTGAGAATTTGCTCCTACCAGTGGCTGAGCAAGCCCTCATGATTTCTTTTGTTTGACCCCACTGACCAGAGGGGCTACTAGTGACACTTCAGTTTTATATCACTACTGCTTCCTGACCTAAGGGAAAAACAGTTTAAAGAAATTCTTCAGATTTTTTTACTTCTCTTCAGTGCTTTGAAACCGAGAGACCTCTATTTTTCATAATTTAAACTCCTGCCTAACTGGGTGAGTGTTTGAATTCCTAGACTATGACAAAATGCTAGCGTGTGTCTGCCTGAAATGTCGAGAGGATCTTTAATAACCTCCATCCACCAGATTCGGCGTTAAAAGCATTGCTGAGACGATGAGTGGAAACACTACAAACAAGGACCCCGGCGGTGGGAGGGAGGTGCCCCTCTCGCCTCTCCCTCCCTGCAGGGGCCAGAGGAAGCACGGCAGGGTGTGCCCTGTGCTGCCCGGGTGCCATCCCCTCCTGCCGCCGTACTGGGGCTGGCAGGAAGCTCTCAGGTGCCTGCCTTTTATTTATTTTGGCTACGGGATGTTGTTCTTCTGCAGTAGCCTGCAGACCAAAATTTAATGCACAGATGACCCCGCCAAGCAGCCCGTGTGCCCGGAGACTGCTAGGAATGAGGGATTGCACAACAGAGCTGCGCGGAGAGCACAGCTATTTCTTGGCTTAATTTGTTTTGTATGAAGCACGGCGGCTGGGGGTGAGCCCTCTCCTTTCTCTGGAGAGGTTCTCAGAGACTCTCAGAGGGAGAAGTTCCTGCTGCAGTGCTGTGATAAGAACCCATTGCTGCCCTCAGCTCTCCCGTGAAGTGTCCAGCACAGATCAGGATGAGATTGCAGGAGATCTGCCATAGGTTTTCTCTCTTGCCATTGAGGTTTTTGACCAAAAGAAGAGGAGCCATTTGAAAAATGCAGTGACACCATTTTTTCCTGTATTTAATTCCTGTCTTGGAAACTTCTGTGCCAAGTTTTATCCCATCATGGCACAGTCAGAAGCCCCTTGCCTTGCAAAGAGCAGGACAACCTTGACCGTGAGGTTATGAATTGGGGATTTATGGCCAAGTCTCCTTTTATACACACTTAGCCCCACTTTACTGCTGCAAACAGATGATGATGATAAGGTGGGCAGGTTGTTTAAAGTTTTGCTGGAATGTGAGCACAGTTCTCCTTTTGGCACCAGGAATCTGGCTTGCGTAAAGCAAAAACTCAGCTCTGCAAAAATTGTCATTTGTAAGAACCTGATCCAGGTCCTGTTGGAAGCAGCAGCCTTTATGTTAGGCATCCACATTAGCAACACCCCTTTTTCATTAGCATTCTCAATATCTTTTCCCCTGTAATTTTTTTGAAGAGCAGCTGGAAAAAAGTCCTATTCGCACACTGAAAAAACCACCCTGTTTCAAAAAAAAAAAAAGAAATTTAGTGTCTATCCAGTGCATTGAAATGCATTGGGAAGCCAACCAGGCTATGGATGCATACCAGTGATCCCGAGACTCCAGCTGTGGCCTGGCGTGGATCTAGACCATAAAATACAAGAGGCATGGAGAGCAGGAGCTTTGCCCCAGCTCCTGGGCCTGAAGTGACTGATGGGCAAGGATGAAAATATCAGTCCTGTGGCATTGGGTGCCAAGGAATGAGTGTTTTGGGGTGATTCCTGCTGCTTTCAGCCTTTCCCACCCCACTGCCCTCAGGCTTATGCCAAAGGGATGCTGGCATCTCCCCCAGTAGCTCCTGGCCCATGCTCAGAGTGCCTCTGCTCAGGTGTCCAGCCTGGCTTCCCAGGGTGACCCACTGAGGGCTCTACCACCTTCTCAAGTCAAGTCAAGGTGCTTTTGGACCCAAGGTGTCCCACAGAGCCCTGTGGAAGTGCCTTGTGTGGTTTAAGCTCCGCTCTCTGTGCTCTCTGCATGTGCCACAACTCCTGTACGTGACGTAAAGCCACAGCCCACCCGTGCCACTCATTTTCTGCTCTGAAAGCAGCAAAACGCATCCTAGAACTGCTGCCTTGCTTTCCTTCTGCTGCGCCTCCCGAGCTGGAGTGGGGCTGGTTAATAAACATGATTCACTGTTGTCTTTAGCTGTCAAGGCTGGAGTGAAGCTCCTGGTGCCAGCAGGTCTAGCTCTTCTCACTCGACGGCTAATGCATTTTGCTTTGGGAAATGGTGACACCCAGCACCACGCATTCGCTTTGCCTCACGAATAGCCCATATACAATTTCCAAACTACTCAGCAATAAAACTCTTCTGTCTCATGCCTCGGTGCCAGCTGTTTAATTAGGAATAAGCAGAGGCTGGGTTTTATTTGTACGACTAACAGAGGATATTTTTTTTCCTCTCCCCTTCCAGCTTGCGAAAGATAAAGAACGCCTGCAAGCCATGATGACACACCTGCATGTGAAGTCAACTGAACCAAAAGCCACCCCTCAGCCCGTAAGTACTGAACTGTGCTGAAAGCAAAACCCAAACCTCACAACAAACCTCTTTTTCCTGTCCCCCTTCCAGAGCTGTGGAGCCTGGCCCACTTCAGAGCTGGGTGTGGGGAGGAGATGGGAAGTGCAGCCTGGTTTTGTCATCCCCCTCTTTTCAGGGAGTTTCAAAGTCAAATTTTGTTCCAAAGCTGATGCACTGGGCCTTTTTCTGGCCTCATGTAAGTTGCTTTGCATCAGTCTGACTTGGATGAAATTTTAGGAAGTGTTAGGAAGGCGTTGTAATTAAATTATATTTAGTATATTTATTTTGCTTTCTCCTGGTCTGACAGACATTTATGTAGAAGTGACTCTAACTGCACGTTTTGATGATAATCACGGTTACCCGGTATCAGGTTTTATACTGTCGAAACTGAGAAGGGAAACCTTCTCTACCCCAGGTTGTTCTTTAAAAAAGGGGGAGCAGGGCAAGCATGTGGCTTTGCAGCCCAAGAAAACTCCTGGTTACCCCCAAACCCAGGAAAATCCCCCGTCTCCTTCCCTGACTGAAATGACCCTTCTTCAGCTGTTGTTTTCTCTCAGCCTCTTAATGCTGAAAATGTTCCTTGGAGCTTCCAATGATTATTCAAAATGGAGACAGTGCTTTGCTTCTTGATTTTAAGATTTGTAAGATTTAAAGGTACACTGGCTTTATTTGATTTTGCTTTGAGTCATTGTGTGAAAATTAATTGAGCGTTGACAATCTATAGTTAGTACCAGCAATTTTAATCAATATGCAATGATGCAGCATAATGACAAAGTATTGGTTTATCTGTTTGGACTGATTTTTTTTCTATAAATAAAGCAAACACACACCCATATATGTGTGATTTATGGTGATAGAAATAAAAAGGAGTCAGACTATTAACCCAGCAAATATGGTAGCCTGCCAAGATGCAGTTGGTAGACAAAATTAATGTCTGAAACAGAACACATTACAGAGATAGAGAACATAAAATCATTAAACACTTTGCGCACACATTTTTACTAGAAAAGGATTTCTCAGTTTCCGTGTAGTTGGAAATAAATGGCTGCAGAAGTGCATAGGGAGGCTACTAGATAGAAAATTGCAGGCTATTCAGTAACATTGGAGCAGATGTCAAAGTCAATGGGAAATTTCCTTGCCTTTTTGGAGAGAGTTGAGTGGTAGGTATACACCCTTCTATTTAAGCTGTTGAGATACCTAAAATTGCTTGGTCTGGTGGACACCAGCCCTCTAGAGTAGAAACTACTGGCAGGGTCTATAAAAATAGCATTCTTCTAGTTCCTCACATCCATCCCAGCCTGAATGCAAATGCTCCAGCGCATTGTTGGCGAAGTGTGTAGACCCAACAGAATGGGGAGGAGGTTTGGTTTCTATAGCTCTTACTGGATTAAAAATTAAAACAGCGGAATAATCTGGGAGTCTCAAAGCACTCTGCCTTGAGGCCTTTCATAACAGCAGTGCCCCTCAGGAGGAAGGATTACAAACTAAAGGGAGGAAATCATCAGAAGGCGAGCGGTGTTTGGCAAGGCAGCTCGTGATCGATGCCGGGCCGCCGAGGGCAGGAAGCTTTGGTGGGTCGTGTAGGCTGTGGAGATACCAGGCGGTGTCGCCATGAAGATTAGTGTTAACAGCTAATAAACAGGGAAAAGCAGTGGAGGGAAAAAAAAAAAAAAGTGAACGCAGGGGGAAAAGGGCTGTCTTGATTAGTATTAAAAATGTTTTACATTCTGGAAAATTATAGCTTTGTTGGGGACCTCCTACTAAATTTATTTTTAACTGCTCTATTGAAAATTCTGTACCACTAGTCAACATTATCTCTCAGTTGCTCAGCACAGTGTTTCTTTATTAAAAGAAATAGGCATGAATATTTTTGACTGAAAAATTAATAGCTTTTGAATTCATACACAGCAGGTTTTCTTTTGCAAAGAAGTCCAATATCGCTGCACAGCACTTCTATAACCATTTATTTAGAGTCCAAGTCAAACCTTTGACAGCTAGAGCAGTGTTACAAGCCAACATAAAGAACTCCAAGATGTAAACCAACAATAGGCAGTCTGTGTGAGGTTTGCCATTGTCAAATACATAGATTGTTTGGATTAGTTTATGTAAATGTACTGTTGTATTACCCTTTGGAAAAAAAAAGATCACATTTGTGTATGAAAAGTGGTTTCGTTCACAGGCAGCATTATAAATTCCTTATCCTTTAACTTACATGTTAGAAGTAAAAATTGGTGCCTGACAGGCCTATATTGTGTGGCACTCTGTTGTTGGATTGAAACTGCCTTCTTTTCATTTATTGAAATATAGAAAAATTTATTATAGATACCATCTGATAAATCAGAAATTATTAAAATATGTATAGGTGAAGCATTTGAAAATTAATTATAAAATGTAGAAGTATGGTGTTTTGCATAAATTGTGCTTTCCTAGTGAAAAAAATACACAGGCATTGCATAGACTCTGCTAGACCCTCATCCTTTTAACTCAGTGGGATAGGACTTTGGTAAAAAGATCTGATGACCATTATTGCACTGCAAAGTAGTCTTTACATCCAGTAATTAATTTTTTTTTCTGCCAACATAACTAATGCAAGGTGTGTGTTAGAACTAATATGTTACGGTACTTCGGTGATTTTAAAGGGAAAAGCGGCTGCAAATCCAAACATAGCAGTGAGTTGGGATTTAAAATTACAGCCTTTTCATGACTGAGGAAATGTTTTTATTCTGCTTAAAGGATCTTAAATGCTTGTTTTAAACTATTTTGTTACTGGCAGGTAATATGGTGTATGAGGATCTGTGTTAAGGATGCTCATTAACTGTTACCCACTCTGACCAGTTGTGCCACCTTTGCCTTCTGGGCTTCAGACAGTAGCTGAGCAGGTGATGTTGGACCAGCTGGACCACAGCCAGGTTCTTGATGGTTGTGCATCAATTCAAAACTTACCCAGCTTTGGGGACAAGTTGCTTATCTGATTTAATCTGATTTAACCATGTCCATCCATCCCATCCACACCTATTTAGGTGGCTTTAGCTCTTTGTAGTGATGGGAGACCTTGGGAGGGGTAGTGAAGTGGCCCCTGCATTTCAGCCCACCCAGACATCTGCTCAGTAAAGCCCTCTAGTCCTACTAAAGTCAGTGAGATTTAAGCACATTCCTGGGTAGCATTGTGGTGATGGCCCAAATCATTGGCAGACTGGGTGGGCAGGGAGGTGCTGTCTCTCTCTGGTGCTTCTGGCCAGGCAGGAAGGGGTCTAGGGTGATGGGGGAACATCCCAGGAACTGGGGCAGTCCTCAGGATAACCTTTAAGAGCACCCAGCTTTATAATGAAAATGCTCAAAGGCAGCAGTGTAAAAGAAAATGGAGCTGTCTCAGAACTCAGCACTTGGAGCAGGGAGCGTTGTTCCCATTCGTGCTACACGTGTTGTTTTGGTGGGACTGAAGGGCCTGAGTAAAGTGAGAACAAAGCCATGAGACAGAATATGCTGTGACGTGTTTTGGTAAGGTGAACTTTTTTTCAAGGTAAAAAAACAAAACCACAACACAAAAGACGGAACAATGATTTCTCAAGAACTGTCATCCTGGTTTTGCTATTAAGATACCCCCCCAACATGCTGTTTTCATCGGTGTTAGCCATCAGCATAATAGGTTCAAATGGAAATGTGCTTTCTTTTGGGAGGATTAACTGGTGTCGAAGTTCATAGGAAGGGAAGGAGAAGGAAAAAGCATCAACCAACAAGTAATTCTTCATGCTAGGTGCTATAACCATCTTTTAAAAATAGACAGAAAACTTTTAAAGGCTCTTCTGGCACTTTAAATAAGATGCACTGTTAGATATCCCTTCTTTAATGTATTTTTTTTACCATAACCATAGCAGTTATGATTGTTTTGAAATACTGTTTTTAGCAACTGTAATAACAAAGCATTAAAAAAAAAAGAGTCTTTTAACTGTTGAGGTAATGACTGAGCATTTTAGCTGCTGTAGCTGTACTTTATAGTTTGAAAAAATAACGATATGCAGCAATAAAGAGATTCTCAAGCACAACAAAAGCTGTTTTTATATACTGGTTTTCATTAAGTCCCACTCCTCAGCTTCAGTTTCCTTAGTATTCCTGCCAATAACAACACCTGCTAAGTGATTGCTGCCTGCCAGGCTCTGCATCCAATACACTAATGTGTCCAGGCTGAAACAGGGAGAGGAAGATACGGCATTGAACAAAGTTTTAGGCCCACTATTCACTTTTTCTCACCCTCAGTGGCAAGAAAAGGAGTTTCTTCCCCAAAGTATTTCAGTCCAGGAGCTCAGTGCAGGTAAGTGCTCAGCCCCATTTGGGCCCAGAGCAGCAGTACCCATTGCAAAGCAGTCACTGTGTATGGCCTCACTGTGACACTTAGAAACGTATATATATTTATTTTTTTCTTTTAAAAGAGTTTCAGTGCTATTTTATGTGCAGCCACTATTGTCATGTAAAATATTTACACAAAAAGAAATCAGACTTAGCCCTAGTGGGAGAGCCACTAACTGGAAATCTATTTTACAGGGTGAAGGAGTGGGTTACCTCTCTGCCTTGTTTATAGCAAAAGAAAAAAAGCAAATGACTCAGTTTTCACCTTTAATAGGGAGACATGACTATTTCTTGAAAGGGAAGGTTAACAGAAAAGTCCTAAGCAGGATATTGAATGCTGAAACAGTTATGGCAGTTATGAATGACCAAGTCAAAACAGTATGAGGAAATACTCTCAGAAACCAGAACTGAGCAAAGCAATCAACAAAGTTCAGTGATTGAATCTGCAGAATTTTAGGACTTAAAACTGTTGTGGGATTTGGTGGTTTTTCTGTTGTTTTTTCTTTCTTCTTGTTTTGGGTTTGGGTATTTTTTTTTAAGGCTGGAGGAAATCCTCCCTCCCCCCATTCCCAGGACAAACATTACAAAAACATTTAACTCCTTGGTGCAAGGGTGTGCTCTGGGAGTGCCCATGTTGTGCACTGCCTCGGTGCAAGAGTTCTTGCTTGTTGAAGTGTTCACTCTGTGACTTGGGCTCCCTCCCCTCTGCCAGCAGCGATACTCATCCAAAAATTACAGTATGTGGGAAACAGCCTGTGTACAAAATACCAACATGAACAACTTTTCTAATCATAGTAACTTGTTTTTAAATAGCAAATGCAAACAGGGAGAAACCGTGTAGAGTTTCCATCAGGAAAAGAAACCCTCCCAGCCCAGTCCCTCCCTGATCTTTGCCCTGCACAATCATCCACAGCCGCTTCCACATTTCTAATTGATGCCAATGTGAAGATTTAATAGTTTACCATTCAGATTAATAATTCAAGATGGCAACAAAACCAACACCATTCATAATTTGTTATTCTGCTCTAATTCACAACCGATTTTTCAGCCTTGGCGCTATCGATGCAACAAAGGAAGCGGCAGCGAAAGGCTGCTGAGGGAGCACAACCCTCTCCTCCCTCACCCTGGCTCGGGCTTGGGGAACCCAGCTGGAAGAGGAGAGTGTCATCAAATAAAACATGGAAAACGGAAAAACTTCGCTAGCGATGGACAAGGTCGTGTTTCATTAACTTGTTGGTTCAGGCTCACAAATGGTCGTCGGAGGTGAAACGCGGCAGACTCGCTGCGTTCCAGCTTTTTGTTCTCTCTTTCCTCACAGACTGCAGTCATGTTTAATTTGGAAACTGGGCTCCTTTGGCAAATTAGCAATTAGAACAATTTTGTGGGAATATGTATATGTGTCATTAGGTTTCCTGCAAATTAATAGCGAGAGCAGAGGTCAGGCAGAAATTTTCCACTTGACTGCAGCTCCTCTGTTGAGATTTGGCACTTTGTTTTGGAACGGCCACAGCTGCTCAAAGCCACAGTCTTCCTTTAGGAACTGTCTTTTAATTAGTTTACCTCATAGCCATTATTACAAATATTACTGCCTCCCCTCCTTGAAATAAAATTACTGTTTCTACAAAATATTCCGGTGACATCTTGCACCACTGCACATTGATGGTGGGGTCACTTGGATGCAGCGTTTAATCATTAGATCACCTCCATAAGCATCTCCTAATTAGAGTCCTTACAATACAATTTTATCTGGTAATTAGCTGAGATTGGCTGCTTCCTCTGTAGCTTATTAGTGGCAGCCCAGCAGTGGGTGTGAATCACAGTGTCATTTGTCAAGCCTGTTAAAGCCCCCCCTTTTGCTCGTCCTCTTCTGTGTTTATTCCTTGTCGCTACCTACGCTGAAAAGCCTAAAGAAATTTGACTCGATTCAGATTCTTTAAGCAGGGAATGCTGACCTTTGTGGATTCTTTCTCAAGGTTCCCTAGTAGAAACAGATTAAATGTTAAGTTTTTACATGCTGAAAAAGGAAGGGGACTCTTTTGAAATGGAGTAGTTGGGAGCCGTAATGATGAAGCAGGAGCAGTGATCTTTCCAACAGGAGGGCCTGGCTGCCGAGCCTGCGCTGAGAAGGGCACTTAAAATTGATGCAGATTTCCTCACAGTTATTGGACTGTTAAAATGTCCATTTAGAAACTGAGATAAAATACAGTAGATTTAATTTCATGGTGAGACCTGTCAGTTGCACTATTATTATCATCACTGGTCCTTTTATCGTATGTAATAGATGGATAGATGGATAACAGGGAGACATTACTATATATATGTCCCTAATCAGTGTCCTTAAATCACGCCAGTCAAGGAGCAAACTGGGTGGCACGTGGTGGCAGTGCATGGCACCAAGAGGGGTTAAACCTCCAGACTGCAGGTAGTGGTTCATGCTGGAACAGGGATCAATACCTGCATTTCAACACCTTAACCATCCCTCTTCTGGGTTCACACTCCCTGCCTTTGCCACGAAGTGTTAAATATTTCCCACTGGAAGGCGAGGAGTCATTTGTAAGCACCTGCAGGGAAAGGTGGGTGTTTGCACGGTCTGCTGCTCACCACCTCCTTCTTGGAGTAGCATCTGGGCTGTGCCAGGAGTTTGTGGCTGGGGCTTCCCTCAGCTCCTTCTCACTGTCAGGAAGGACAAGCAATCACAATTTATCTTCCCTCAGCTAAGCCTGTTCTTTGGGCGATGGGCTTTTTGTGTTGGTATCCTCTCTGTAATACTACAGCCCTTTATTTTCCACTACCTTTGTTTGGGATAAATCCTATTATTTTTAAAAAGAAACATTATTTGTGGCTATTAACTCGCATGAGGGATGCTAATAGGAGTTTTCTTATCTGGTTACTTTCATACAAGGAAAATTAATACAGTGCCTTATGGATAAACATGAGATATTTGGGGGCATAGCTGCGTAGTGTGCCTTGCCTTCATCTCAGAAGGTTTAATGTCTAGCAAAAAAGGAATTTTAATCACGAACAAAAGTTGTAAAATTCTGGCCCTGTTAAATTCAGTAGGAATTTTGCTACCGACTTCAATGGGGTCAGGATTTCACCAATATTATTTGTGAAACTGCCTTAGGGAAAGAAATGTGGAAGTAGTCAAAGAGCCCTTTTTTCGGTCGTCTTCTTGATGTTGTAGTTAAGGGATTGGATTGTTTGTTTAAAATACTTCAGCAGCAGCGACCTATTGAGACGGAGCGTCATCTTTCAAAGGACGTTGTAGGGCAAAAAGAAAGGGTTGGGGAGGAATGTGGATGCTGGTTATATAAATAGGGCTGTGTATCGAAAACAGTCGGGTTGGAGCTGGGTTTGATACCCAATCCTGGAGGCAGGTGTGTTTTACAGCCTGCTGTGGCACACTGCCACACCAGTGGGGCCGGGCTTCGTGCAGGTAACACCAATGCCTTCCATCCTAGGAGGAAAAAACAGAGTGGTGCCACTTGTGCTGGGCTGAATGCTCACAGTATTTCATGCACTGTGATTAATTAAATTATTCCAGTGTTAACCTACTCTGGGCTTTGCTTTTAAAATGGATGAACAGAGAAGGAAAAAAAAAAGCCCAAATGCTGAAGAGAGAGATTGCGTTTTTCCCTTGCACGTCCCTAGGAAAGTCTTGCCTTTTATTTTAAGCCTGATGTCTTCAATGAAATATCCAAGAAGACTGATTAGAAGCTGTGCATAATGATAGCATGGAAATCAGAGAGGTGTGGGGTTTAGACTGTGAAACAATGAAACTTGAAGTAAAATATTTAAATGATCATGTACCATGCAAGATTTTTAAGGTTTAGATAAAAATTCGTGATTTGCTGTTTTGGCAGCAGGCTATGTTTTTCTATTTTTTACACCTATTTGGAAATGTATATATGTATTTATTACATTTATTTCCCTTTGCTGTCTCCTAATGGAGATGTTACAGCAGCACTTTGTGCAGGAGCTGCAGTGTCTGCTCAGAACTGAGGGACACTCTGCTATCGAGGTTTTCCTGTGCAGTCTTTAATCATGCAGAAATGCCGTTTGTAACGAAACCCTGGTGCTTCCCTCCGCAGCTGAATCTGGTATCGAGCGTCACGCTTTCCAAGACCGCGTCCGAGGCGTCTCCGCAGAGTTTACCTCATACTCCCACCACCCCGACTGCGCCCATCACTCCTGTCACGCAGGGACCGTCGGTCATCACTACCACGAGCATGCACAACGTCGGACCCATCCGGAGGCGGTACTCGGATAAATACAACGTCCCCATTTCTTCAGGTAAAGGGGTTCTGCTGGCACAGCCCCCGTGTGAATCGGTGGCCCAGCGGCGTCGGGCTGTGATGATAACAGAACAAATGCTCTTATTTAGCAGATATTGCCCAGAACCAAGAATTTTATAAGAACGCGGAAGTTAGACCACCATTCACGTATGCATCTTTAATTAGACAGGTAAGCTGAACCAACCACACACGTCTGGGTTGGAAAAAAATATATCTCCCTATATGTGCACACTCTGGATTAAATAGATTTTCAAACCTTTGGTATGTAAGCGTGCTCAAATGCTCAAACCTTTACTATAAGGGTTTTTAGAACTGCAATATATAACATAATTGCTTTTGATTAAGTATTACAATACGATGTGATTATTAGGAAATTCATTTCACACAACAGTGAAAATGAGCCTGTTTAAAGATGGCAAGTCAATTATCACAAGCTACAGTAATCTCTGATCCCTAGAATTAATCTGAGCTCTAAATAATTACTGAGCTTTAATCAGCTAGTGAAATGTTTTGCATTTCTCTTTGATTCTGCTTTATGAATGACTAATAAATTAATATTTCTGTAAGGAAACAGAAATAAAAACTCAAAACAATTAGATAATTCCATTTTGAATTTTGCCATTGAACTGTTAAATACAGCCATTAATCTTAGTTCATATTGTGAAAACCCTCCTTTGGATTTTTTGCTCCAAATCTGTTCTTTTTCATTCTTCCTTTCTTTCCTTTTTTGTATCTGGCGAAGTAAAACTGTGAGCGTGTTTTGTACTGGTGTGCTCAAAACTGATCTTGCAATTGCTTTTGCTCCACAAGGCCATCCTGGAATCTCCCGAAAAACAGCTAACACTAAACGAAATCTACAACTGGTTCACGCGAATGTTCGCCTACTTCCGACGCAACGCGGCGACGTGGAAGGTAAGGCTGAGCCCACCTCTTGCCTTTTCTCTCTGCCATGTACAGAACAGACCTTGCTGACGACATAAATTGTCCCGACATGGGGACGTGGAAATTCAGATCGGCAGTTTTGACATGCGCCGGGTGGCTTATCTGCAGGAACAATTTGATATTTGGCAGAAAAAATTCTTGTGCCTTTGAAAACCACTAATTGAATCCCCATTATTGGCTTTTATGTTCTGTGATTATGCCATGAGTTCCTCTGTGTGGTTGCTATGAGCAGGGAAACTCAGGCTCTTCAGCCGGAACGTATTAGAAAATTGAAAAAAAGAGGTAAAGTTCTTGTGTCAGTAGAAGATATACTGTTTGTCTTTTCAGCTATGCAGGTTGTAATCACAACAACCTTTTTTTCCCTAGGATCTGTAGATCAGTGGATTTCTTTCCTCAGTCGATTGACTCTTAACTACATAAACAGCTGTTACAAACTTCCTCTCTTTTTTAATCACACAGCAGAAGCTTATTGAATTTAATATGCAAGAAACAAGCTCCACAATAAGAAATGTCTTTAACAGAATTAAACTTGGGGTTTTGCACTTTAATTTCCTTTGATAAATATCACAGATATTGTTAGATAAGAAGTTTGGGGAGTTAATTTTATTCTGTATTTTGGGGGCTCACTCTTCCACTTTTATTTAGCACTTTAATACTCATATTGGTTTCTGAATCCAGTGCAATTGCAAATGAATGAATCAAGTAACAGGATGTTGTGTTGCTGTAAAAGCTGTGCTCTGGTGCATGGAGCCTCCCTTAATTCAGACAGCTCTGTTCTCAAATAACTTCAAATGACCAGGTTGTATGAATAGGTCCCATATATGCTGTTCCATCAGCTCTTTCTGTTTTTCCTGTCCCAGCCTGCATTTAGGATTAATTCCTTCAGCGGATGGAGCTAAAAATGGTCCTTGGAAGTTAGCTTGGTTTTTAGTGGCATGGTTTTCATTTCATTCAGATCCCAGCACAATTTTGTACATTTTCAACCCCGGTCTAGAAGCTCTTAAGTTCAGGAAAAGTTTTCTGTGATTGCTGCTTTGATTCTTCCCTGCAGTTGGAAAACATGAGCAGTGTTTAACTTTGCAGCTTCCTTACTATCCAGAAAGGAAATTAACTTTCCCTGATTTAAGATCCTTTTAGACCTGCCTGTCTTTGCTGCTGGAGTGGTTCCAGTAGGACTTTTCAGCAGCTGCAGGTGTGGGTGCTAAAGTAAAAATCCTATTTAGTTCCAGCAGCAAAGGGAAGTGGAGGGAGGAGTGGAAGAAGGCAGCAGGCAGTCCTGTCTGTATCTCCTGTGAGGCTAGTTTTGGGAATTAGCTTTTGGCATCCCATAAAAACCAGTCTCAGAAGCCAGTGCAGATACAGAAGAGGAGCAGAGAGGCTGAACTGCAGATTCTCAGGCTTGTAGAAGGGCACTGTGTGTCCCAGGGAGGCAGATGCCATTTGGAGATGCCTCCTTGGGCACCTTGACCTTCTGCAGGTGTCCAGGTCCTGCTTTATGTAACAGGAAAGAAAAGCTTCACCCCCAGATCCACCAGAACCAGCAAAATAGACAACTGGTTGGAGGTTTTTGTGCTGGAGGCTGCTCAGGTTTCTGCCAGCCCCCAGGAACAGCACGGATGAAAATGCAGCTCTGGATTGGCATGACGGGAAGCCCACGGGGCGCAGAACGAGCACAAGGGGCTAATTGCAGAATCAGAATCGTTTGAATATATATGTGCTGATTTGCGCTCACCTTCAGCTAATGCTTAGGGGGCATTTGGGTCGCTGTTCCCCAAGTTTAGGGTCAGGGTTTGGTGTGGACAAGCTTCCCTGAGCCTTATTTCAAAAACACAGAAGAGTGCAAGAATAAAGACCTTTAAAAAATGAACCTCTTTCCCAAAATGCAGCACGGCAGAGCCTGAGCAGTTATTAAAATAACAAACCCTTTCATTTACTACATTCAAGCATGTTCAGGGTAATTTTTCTGCAAAAGTGGCTTGCATACAAATATTTTTAACAAGGTAAATATATAATCTTGCAATAATAGCTCCTAATTTTTCTGTTAAGCTGATTGCTGGGGGAGCACTGTGAACTGGTTCTGACAGGTCAGAGGCAATGTCTGTTTGCTTTTATTTTTTGGAGTAATTTGCTGGCACTGAGTCACAGCCATGAGGCACAGGCTGCAGGTGTGGCTCTGACATGTTGGGGTATTGTTCAAATAAAACTGTTAGATAGCAAGTATCCAGAGGCAGGGGAAACACAACAATTTTTTTCTGGCATGAACTCCTTAAATAAGTGATCACTTGGAAAACAGAAAATGAGGGCAACACTTCATGGATGTCTTGTAAATATTCAGCTTGTCTGTCTCAATATAAGCAAGAGCCCAATCCTGCAGCCTTAACCATCAGTTGCACATGGACTTTGAGAGAACAAGAACAGTCTGTAAAGTATTTCTCCAACATTAAATTTATTTAAAGAAAAACACAAATATTCCTGCTCAACCCTGTCTTTAGAGACTATTTACAAACTCTCAGGACTCCCTTCACTGAGCTTTGCCGTGTGCGTTTGATCAACTGCTGTATGAACCACAAGATCAGCTTTCACTGGGGGAAATAGCGTTGTTATTCTTACATTTTGCTCCAGACTTGACAGTGTTCCCATTTTCACAGGAAACTGCCTGAGTTACCCAGATGTGGGCCGGCAGCCCTGTGTCGGGTTGCACTAGAGCAGCACCCACCAGCAGTTGCTGAGCTGGCTGATTCCAGCTCGTAAGGTGTGGGGCGTTTACATGTTTTTCCTCCACCTCAAAATCAGGGATTTTGCCAAAAATGTCAACAGTACTGAAATCTGGAAGAGGTGGGAGGGGAAAAAAAAAAGCCATTAAAAAATAAGAGCAGAAGGAAGAAAATAAGGGCAGAAAGAAACAGGCCTGATGGACAGGTTGACTTTCTGCTAGATTTCTGCCTTGCTGAGAGGAGAAACATATTCAAGGCTTATTGTTTCACCAGTTCAGAAGCAGATCAGTGTGGAAAAGCTGAAGTGCCTGGATGAGGCACCCACAGCCAGAGGAGCTGTGTTTGCACTTAAACATCTGCTGAGCAAAGGCAGTTCAAGCCCCAAATCTCCCACTCCTACCAGGGCGGGAGTGTGGGGACTGCACTAGGCATGGCAGGGAATTGGAGAAGGAGCAGAAGACTCTTTGCCTTCCCCTCCCAGAACACACACCACCGCCTCCTAATTTACATGACAAATGCTCTGTGCTACCCTTTGTTTGCACAGTGATTTAGACATTCACGATTAGAGCTCCCTTTCACCATCCCGGCCCCATGTTCATGAGAAAAAAAGAAGAGGATGATGTCGGAAGGAAAAAAAATTGTCATCTCCTGGTTGCCTAGACCCAGGCCATGTGTTTGGCTGGCTTTGTGCCTGCTAACGAGTCAACCAGATTGACTGAATCAATGGTGCCAGTGAGGATGGAGTTTGTTCGTCTGCAGATTTTCAGCAAATGGCTTCTTCTGTTTCCCCCGTTTCCCAAGCCCCTTTCAGCAGTGCTGGGAACAAGCTCCATGTACAAATTCCTACGAATTCCATGAACAATGGCTTTGTAGAATTATAGAGTCATTTAGGTTGGAGAAAACCTTTAAGACCACTGGGTCCAACTGTTGCAAGGTATCTTCTCAGGAAACTCCTGAAACAGGAAAGAAAACACTCCATTTGAGGAATAACAAGGCTCTCAGTACTGCATCAAAGGGAGCAGGGACAGAAAAAACCTACAGCTTGCTATGCCTTAGTGAGGTGTCTCGTTGTGTCTCAGCACGTTGAAGGGGTTCAGCTGAGCTGAAGGGTGGACATCGGGGCATCAGATGCCATGAGCACAGGTCCCTCCGGGTGATGAGCTGTGGGGATATTATCACTTTGTTTCAGAGAGCCCTCCTCATGTTTTCACTTGGCAGGGGCTCAGATCAGGCACTGCAGTGCTCTGCCAGAAATAGGAGCCAACTTCCATATAAGAGCAAGTGGTGGAGGCAGGAGTTGGTGCCGGCCGGCCGGTGGGGTGCTGCTGAGCCCCCAGCCCAAACTGTGGGTGTGGAGGGAGGTCCAGCACCTGAATCACATTAGCCCAGCTATGGGAAACCACAGCAACACCAGCTCCAATGCCTTGCTGCTAAATCCAGTCGTCTGTACTTACATGAAATCTTTTCTGTTCTAACTGCTTTCTTTTCCAGGAGGGGACATATTTCTCTTTGCAGAGCGTATATATTTGTTTTGAAAAAGTCTAAGCAATGTTCCTCTTGTGTTCTGTATGAAATGTGCTGTATTCTACAACATGCATGCTTAAAATAGTGGCTGTTCTCAGTCACACTGGGGATAATTGATAAGACTAACGTGAATTTTTAATCTTGGGTTTAAGCTTTCGTATTTATTTTGTTTTTGCAAAATAAGATGTAAAGAGCTGGGGAAAGAGAGCGGGTGCGGGGAGGGGAAGGGGCTTAACATTGCAAAATGAGAACTGTCAAGCTGACTGTGCTGCTGCTGTTCTTGGACAATGATGAGCATTTTCTCATAGAAGGTTTTTGAATGTTTTCTCTTTTATACTTGCTGCAGAATGCAGTGCGTCATAATCTTAGTCTTCACAAGTGTTTTGTGCGAGTAGAAAACGTTAAAGGGGCAGTATGGACAGTGGATGAACTAGAGTTCCAAAAACGAAGGCCACAAAAGATCAGTGGGTATGTCCACCATGTTTGAACTTCTTAGCCTAGCTCGGATCATGCTTACAGTTTAACGTAGAGGCTTTTGGCTGCTAGCTGGTGTTAGACCAACCACAGGTGGTTTCGCATTGTCTCAGTTAAGGGAAACCAAGACAAACATCTCATCACTACTGTTTGTATGCCCACCAGTACCCTGACCCTGCTTGCTTGGTGTTTGTTGCATCACATGCTAGTAGCTTTTAGGTGGCAATGCATATTAACCCTCACAAACCATTTGCTTATGCTTATTGCATTTTATTTTCTTTTTCCTTTTCCCTGTATTTGATGTCTGTTCTGTCCCCGATCCCGTGTCCCTTTGTTTCCACTTCATCTCCTTTGCTGCTGCTCTTGTCCCAGGGTGCCATTCGCACCAACCTCTCACTGCATAAGTGCTTTATCAGAGTAGAGGATGAGTTTGGGTCCTTTTGGACTGTTGATGATGAAGAGTTTAAACGTGGCCGTCATATTCAACGAGGCCGTCCTCGAAAATACTGCCCTGATGAAAACTTTGGCGAGCTTGTTGCACAGTAAGAGCTTTTACTTGCTTTAATTTTTTTTTCTGCTGTTGCTTTGCTTTGCATGATTTACCCATCTCATATAGACTTGCATTTCACAAAATAGTGACATCACCTTTGCTGCTAAAGAAACTAAATTTTTGGTTGTTATGTGTATTTTGTGTGTCCTACTCTGATAATCCAAATGCCTGTAGTAATAACTCTACTCTGACATGTTTGTTAAAGCATTTATTTATAGAGCAATGTAGACTAAGATAATTATCCACGCTAGCACAGATATGCTGCTGTAGACGTGTCAGGAAGACAGATATATACCAGGAAAGGCTTCAGATAAGTTTTAATTCTGATATTTTCCTTTGCTTTCAATTGTATGCTTTGTTTTGCAACTCCTAATCAGAAAAAAGTAAGGTACTCACAAGACAGAAATGCTGAGTTCACTTTAAAGAGTTGGAAAATGCAGTGAGACCATCTGTAAAGATTATCAGCAGGCTATCGTGTGCCTACAACAACCATGCACCAATATTCCTGGGCTTCCCAAAGTGATTTTCTTTGACCTTTACTCGAAGGCCATCTCTCCTGGACAACTGATCCTTGCTGGTCCCTGTGCAAGGGGCTCAGTTAAGACTCTGCTCACCATAATTTATTCCCACATGAAAAAAATTAAACCAAAAACATGCCCAGTGAGTGGTAAAACTTTTGGGAGATATTTTACATGGGCATTTTTTTGCCTACTTTCTATTTCATTATTTTTTTAAATTTTTTTTTCTCCTCTGATGGAACTGGTGATATTGGGATGCCTTCTAAAAAGAGAGCTCGTATGCTACCCATAACTTATCCTCAAATCTGACCCCTTATGTAAAGTTGACAAAAATAAGGGTCCAAAATAGCACACCAGAATTATTTTTTATTTAAAAGGGCCTTTGGGGCAGTGTGGTGGTTTCTGTCAGCCTCCTGCCCTTGTCTCCATGCCCATGGGCTGCTTGGGGCAGTGGTGTGGGCCGCCCCTCACTGTGGCCATTGGCATGGCAGGAAATAACATGGATCCAAAATAAATCCTCTCTCATCGTGGTCCCCCCATCCATTGGGAGAGACTCCTCTGCCAGCAACTTGGAGAGTCATTTGGATGAAGCAGAGCTTAAAAATGTCCCGTGGTGGTTTTGATCATTGCCTCCTCATGGACCTTTACACGGTAACGTTCTCCCAGACACGACGAAAATTGGAGAATTTCTCCTGAACACAGCTAAAATGAGCAGAGATGCCAAGATGTGCCTCTAACTCAGGGTAGTAGAACACATGGCGAGGTAACGTCGAGAGATAATGATGTTCCTTATTTAGTAAAGGCAAATATGATAACCGTAGCCGAAAACTCAGATATTTTCTTTAAATTGAAAAAAAAAAAAGAAACTAAAGAGAACTCGTGTGGAAAGCCAGTCTCAGCTCTAGTTTTCTGGTGGGGGAGGAAGCATTACGTGCTTGAAACACTCGCACAGAAGTTGGTTGCATTTAACTCTCCTTTTTATGTTTTTCTTATGCAGTAACCCTTCTCTTATTAAAAACATACAGACCAGCCACACCTACTGCACACCTCTCAATGCTGCTTTACAGGTAAGATTAATGACTGTAGCAAATATGCAACAGAGGCGTGTGTCTTCCCCACTCATTTCAAAATATATTAGCCTTGCTCTAATTAGATATTAAATTTTAATTCCGTTAAACTTTTTTCTTAAGTGCATAAAGCATCATAGTCCCTGGAGGCAAACACATATCAGGCTGCTTCAGCATTAGCTAGATGCTTAGCATTTTGAATATTGTGGCAAAAAAATTAAAAGTTCACTTATTAATATTTATCAGCAGTATCATAATTTCCATCCTCTTATTTCAGAATTTCACTTGAGGCAAAAATACCACAAGTGTAATTACTCTAGCACAGCTATTAATGTGCTGAATGATAGGATACTGTGGCACGTGACCTTCTATTGTTCATGGCTTTAAAGAGAAAGCAGATCATTTTTCCCCCTTTTCTTTTAAGGGCTATTTTTGCATATCTTCCTATTGTTGGTAAAAAATAAATGGCGCAATTCCTATAGAAAATAAAAGATCATTTTTATTGGTTTCAACTGTAATCATAAGACAAAAATTCCGTTTTTTCACGATGCAGAAATACACAAAGTGTGGGTACAGAATTAATAACTTGCTGCCTAAAAATGTCCACATCTCCAGCCCTTTTTCCTGTGCCTTTTTTCCCCTTTCAACAAATTTCTGAGTCGATCTCAAAAAACCCAGGTAAAGACAGTATTTGCTGTATAAACCAAAGATACAAATGCATTACCATGCCTTGGATTTGCAGTGGGGTCTGATTGTGTGTGGGTTCAAACCTGGTTTATATATTGTGAATTAATCTAGGAGGCAGCACTGTCTGTGGTTGCACCCTAGGTAGTTCTTGTGGGTCATTTCTCAAGAAGTTCACTGATAGCCACGGGTATTTGTTTGGGCAGTCATGTTTTATGGAAGGTTTAGCAGACTTCTCTTTTCAGAATGAAGAATCAGATTATTAGGAGGAAAATGATGTTTTGCCTTTCTTCTAATTCCTTGAGTTTATGCAGTAACTCCTGCAAAGCCCAGGAAAGCATGTTTAAATGAAGGCACTGTAAATACCATTCATTAGTAACTTATTTTCCCTTGAGTCTTGTGAAGTGCGATTTTTAAAGACTGCTTTGTCTCCTGAATAGTATTAAGATTACAAGCACATTTTACATTCATGAGGCTGAAAGGCAAAAATGAAATGATCCTGCATTTCTTCACATTGTTAACTATGTGACTAATTTCAATTAATATGCTTATCATATGGAACTGTTCGTGTTTTATTTCTGAAACACGTGTCGTTGTCGTCATCTCCATCCATTCTTGTCTTTCGTGATAACCTCCAAACTGTTTCCACTCCCCACTTTTCCTGAGAGACCCACGTCCTTGTGCCCCCCATAGCATCGTGTGTGCTGTGCTGATGGAGAGAGGAGCCTGGGCCAGATTTGTACCACTGTGGGCCCTCTTAATAAATGGGGGTGGATAATAACCATTGCACTGAGGCAGGTCCTCTTGAAGGGTGAAAATACACCAGCAAGTTCTGCCCTTCTCTCCCCGCCATTGGATTTTAAAGGCAAAATCGCAGTGGGTTCTCTGGGCTGTAGAGGGTCTGGGTAAATAAGGCAGGTGGCCACTGCCATGTGGGCAGTTGAGACCTCGCTTGGGGAACAATTCCTCTTGGACACAAGGCTATCTTACCTGCCAGGGCCTACATTCAGTCTAATTAATAATTAATAATTAATGAGCAGTGTTCCCCCCAGCTTTTGTGAGCTCTGGGAAAGCCTGTTCCTTGCACATCCCCGTGAGCACCTTGGGGGCCACGTGATGGGCTATGTGCCACCAGCATGGCAGGCTGTGCTTTCTTTTCCTGTGGGGTGGCAGAGCTGCCCCTCTCCTTCACTCAGACCCCTCTGACATCTCCTCTATCTGTTTTCCCTCGTGGCCAGGGAGAAGAAGCAGCTCTCTCCCCCCTCTGTCTGTGGAAGGTACGGGGACTCCAGCTCTCACCAGTTCTCTCTTTTCCCAGTGGGTCAGCAGGGTCTCCCAAAACACCCCCTCCCCTATTACTATCTTCCTAGCAGATACTCCTTGTGTCCCACCTCTCCCCCAGTAAATTGCTTTACTGCAATTACAAGTTATCACTGTGGGTGAAGAACTTGAGTCATTATTTTGCCAAGTGCAGGAAATGTGAACCATTCTTTGCATCCCCTAATCACAATGAGTTTGCCGGTTGTTGAATCAAGAAGATAAAAATAATCCTCCCCGTTAGAATAGCTTTTGTAATCACGTGTGACACATAGGGCTGCACATGGAGAGGTCAGCGTAAGGAAGAATAAAAGGGGCTGTGCTCCTGGAGATGCTGCAGTGAGGGCTGGTCTGCCCTCCCTTCCCATCCCATCTCCCTCCACCCTGTCTCTGGCTGTGCTTGCCTGGGGAGAACGGCCAGCTTGGCAACAAGCAAGGAGTTTTGTCCCACGAATTAGGAGCAGGCGAGCGCTTTTGGTGGGGAGTACGTTTGCATGGATTCCCCTCCCACGGGCAGCGTTTGCATCATGCAGACCCAGCCTGATGGATTTTTTAGCTTGGCCACTGCAGCCAGCTGACCTCTCCCCAGAGCAGGTCAAGCACTGCCGAGCCAGCGTCTGTGGCTGCCTGGCGCTGACACGGCTCGGAGGGCTGTGGATGATGTCAGCCGGATCTGGCTGGGATGGGTGAAATGGTTAAATGTCCTTCCAGTCCCTGGGCGCTGCAGCCTTGGAAAGCTGTGCTTCCCATCCCAGTGCCTCCTGTTCCAGTGCCTCCCATCCCCACCAAACATTGGGCTCCTCCGGGGCTCGGGGTTTCTGCGTTCCCACCGCTGCTGCGCCGGGCCGGGACTGTGCTGTCAACATGAGCTAATGCTGACACACAGTAAATATTAGCAGGCAGAACGGTGGGAATCAGAAGGAAAATATTTAACAGTTCATTCTCTTCCTACAAAGATTTCCATTTAGAAAGTTAACTCCAATGTGCCTCTGCACGGTGTTTCCTTAGAACAAGGGAAAAATCAAAATAAACCCGTCAGACCTGTAATAGCTAAGGTAAGAATTGAGTTGGTGGGGTTTAAAAAATTCCACATGGAGTGGTTCAGCTCTCAGGCAGATTGGTGCAGCTCTGATCCAGTTAGCACTGACTGCAGTCTCACACATGTCCCAAGGAAAGGCAGACTCAGTGATGCTGCGCTCCTGCTTGGTGCCTGCTTGCTCCGGTGGGAAGGAGTTATCAGCTGAGCCATTTCCAGTTTTTTTCCCTATTTCATTAAAAACAAAGCCCAAACCTAAGCCACAAAAAATACCCCAAATTCCCAAACATAATTTCATGAAGCGAAAGTAGGGAAAGGACATTTTCTTTTTTCCAGGGGGTGTAATTCCAAAAAGGGAGTGGAAAGCTCCATCCTCTTATAAGCCAATGCAGCTATGAATCCTTAAACCCAGATCTAAATGGTGTTAAATTTCCCTTGATGGAAGCAGGGTAAAACCTATCAGAAAGTACAATATTTAAAAGAACCTGTAACTGCAAATAATGTAAACATGGAGAGTGTTTTGGAACAAGTGAGTGTGTTGTGCAATGTGTAAAAATGTTAATCATGGCTCTTTATGGATTTGTTTGTGTCCTTGGCAGGCTTCAATGGCTGAGAACAGTATACCTCTATACACTACTGCTTCCATGGGAAATCCCACTCTGGGCAACCTAGCCAGTGCGATGAGGGAAGAGCTCAATGGTGCAATGGAGCATACGAACAGTAACGGGAGTGACAGCAGTCCAGGACGTTCCCCTATGCAAGCGATGTAAGTACAGCAGAGCATGCTAGCTCTGGGTCTTGTCCCACCATCTGCTCAAGGGTGACTCTGGAGACTCCTGCTCCTTCCTGAGCTTCATGGATGGAGCAGCAAGAGCAGACATCTATCTCCATCTGGGGACACGCGTAGAGTGATTAGAACATAAAAGTGCCATTTAGCAGTTTCCACGTAAAACTGATCAGCTCAATCCAGTCCAGGAAGCACACAGGGCTATCAAATTGTTTACTTATTTTGCAATTCTCTTCTTTAAGCCTTGCAAAACCTCCTAGGCAGCTACATTTCTTGGAGAGAAAACATGATTTCTCTCCCCTTCAGTCTACGGGATGAGCACAAGCCTGTGGGGCAGAGCGGGAAAACGGGCTTTTTTGGCGGGTCCAAAAATAACCACTCAACACAAAACGGTCTTGCTAAGCATTAACGCGAAGGTCTGTGTGATTTATAGATTGCTCTTAAAATATCAAAAGGAGAATTAATAGGGGCATTACAGCAACAGACGGCGGTGTAATGAGCGCGTCTATAACCACATGAAGTGACGGGGGCTCGCCGGCCCTGCTCAACGTGAGCGGCACCCGGGCAGCGGGCGGGCGCAGGAAAGGGTAAGGCAGGAAGGGTGTGATGCCCCGATGGGTGTGTGCAGTATTTATGGGGTGACGGAGTGAGTTTGCAAAGCTGTAAACTCCCCCCTCCCCTCACATCGCACGCCGGGTAATTGGCGGCTGGTGAGGAAGCCAGAGTTTACAAGTGCTGTCGTTCCCAAAAGCTCGGTGGAGCAGTTGGGTACCTGTGAGTGACCGTGCTGCCCGTCTTCCCCCCTGCTCCTTAAAACAGCCTGTAAAATTACTGGCTGGCTTGCCAGGGCTCACGTTACACATTAAAAAGAGAACTAATTTGTAGTCTTTTACTTCAAAGTAATTTGAATAAGGGATTTACAAAAGTAAGTCTAAATCAAAAAGTAGAAAAAACATTAACCTAATACCACGGTAGTAATTAGTTGTGAAACTAATTAGCATTTAATGGCAAAAAAGTTTCCCACCTGCATAATGTGTTGTCAGAGGGGAGGGGGCACGAAGGAATCTGAGGCTCTGGATACTTTGATATTGCAGCATTTTAAATCAGTGCACAAAGTGCTTTGAAAAAAAAATCTTTAAAGATGGCAACATTCATTTTTAATTAATAATTAATTTAAACATTGTCTTTTACCATTTACTTCAAAACATTCAAATAATGTGTTTAGCTTTTCCAGTGATTGTTTGTGCAGTATTAATTATCTCTCCCAAAGTAACGTTGCATGACACACTTTCCGTCTCTCACAGACGGATTCATCTCCAGGCAGTTTTAGTCACAATTTGTTATCCTCTGCCCGTGACCACGCAGGGCTGGCGTGAAGGAGGAGTGGAGGGACATGGCTTTTCTCCAGAAACAAGACTTCTCCCAAGGGTTTCTCCTGGCCTAACAGTCAAGGATGAACGTTTATGATGTTGCGTTAATCCAAGTAATTATTTTTTTGCAAGTTCAAGGCTAGTGCAGTTCATGCACTTCTCATTTCACCTAAGGTTTCCTTGTCTTTGAAGAGACTGAGAGGAGGGAAAAATAACCGAGTTGAAACAGGCTAGGACATCTTCCAGAACTGTGCATAGCTGTGGCCTTTGTTGCACTTAATAATCATCTCTTAGCACATTGATACCAAGGTGAGGGGCACAGAACAAATAGTGGAGAGAGAGGAGGTCGGGGGGAGTGATGCCTCATTTTCATTATTCACCAGAAAATCCAATTTTCTGTTGTAATATGGAAATGATTGTTTCCTGAGTGTTTTCATTTTCTCAGAATTGATAATATATGTGTTCTCTGCTGAACATTTCTTTTTGCTTAAGTAAAATGTGGCTGGGTGATGTTCCAATACCAGCCTCGGAGCTTCCCCATTATAATGGTGTTTCTAAGTAGTCTGAAGGGATCTAAAGCCAGAACACCATTCACACGTCATGGGGTTTACCCTGTTTACTAAATAAAATCATGAGTCAACAGCGAGTTTCCAGACGCTGTGAAACCTTTTATTTTCCATGCTCCGGCTTTGTTAACAACATGTTCATTTTTTTTCTCAGAACAGATTTCCTTGTCATAATGCAAATTATTTTTTAAACAATTTCAGTATATGAGAAGAAACCAAGCTTTAAACTTTATTGTAAGGTTTAAAGGACCTTGTTAACATGACAGCTAAGAAGTCTAACACTTTAGCTGAAGTCTTATTACTGCTCATTCGTTTCCTTTTTATGACACATTGAACCACAGCTAGGGTGGGTTTTTTTTCCCTTCTCTCTCCCTCCTTTTGAAACACTAGAAAGTAGTCGCATAATTACAGCTTGGGGACATAACACTTTCATCCTGATATGCTCCAAAGGTAGCCACAAAGCAAACTACTCCATGCTGTGTGCACCACCAGAACTCAGTGGCTTTAAACAACAGTCAGCTTTATTAAAAACTCCTCTGTTCCCAGAGTGGACAAACAAAAGAATTACTCAGATGTGAAAAGAAGGGGAATCTGTGTTCAGCAAGGTTATTTATTGTTAACCCCTTCTGGAGTCCCAGGCATCTACTTAAAAGGAATGTGCTGAATTTCTGCTGCTATAAAAACAGAAATGGGAAACCCTTTCTTTTCTTTGCCTTCTTCCCCCCACCCCCCCCATTTTTTTTTCTTTTTGCTTAACCCAGCATTTACCTTTTCTGTAATTCAACAGACTGAATTCTTCAGTCTTTAAAGGAAGTTTTCCTTCCTCAGTTTGAGGATTTGGTGAGGTGGTAAATAGAGAATCAGACTTGAGAGGATATGAAAGTCTCCCTTTGCCTTTAAGATTATTTAGGTTTATTTATTTCAGTTGCTCAGAAATGTTTGAGAAAAATCACAGATTCGGGAAGGTTTCCTCCTCTCATGCCATTCTGTGGTTATGACTGACGGATTACACAAGGAGTTGGAATTTTTTGGCATTGTTTTCCTTGCAGCCCTCTCCTTGGGGGTGGTGTTACCCAGAAAACCTCCTCATTTAGGGGCTGGAGGTTTTACCAAGCTCAGTCTGATGTTTGTGCAACACGTGAGGTGCTGGGGGAGGCTGGTGTGACTCTGCTCCCCATGGCTTTGTGGTTCTCTCTGGCTTTGTCTCACCCAGGGTCGAGCAGAGCTTTTCATAACTTCTGTTGCTTCTCACACCTCAAGTTCTGTTTTTTGACCTCTGGGAATCACACCAAACCTCAAAGAGAACCTCAGTTAAAACCACCTGGTTTCACCTGGTTTCATAACAAAACCAGAAGAGGGGCAAAGTTTGCTTTGGAAAGGTTTGGGGACCTTTGAATGAGCTTTTGTGTGGTTGTGAGCACAGAGAGCACCTGTCTAACCTGCTGGCACCTGTGGTGGTGGGGATGCCTTGGGACATTGGGCAGCCTTTGGAGAAACTCCAGTCCATGTACCAAGGCCTCTCTGCTGCACGTGACATGTGCTCTCCTCTCCCCTTTGAAAATTTCCCTTCTGTGTTTTCAAAAATAATACTTAAAAAAAAAAAAAGCCCAGCAGCAGCAGCATCAAAACCAGAAAGCAAAAAAGCAAGACTTTGACATTAAAACGGCAGTAAAAAAGATCACTGCCATAAAGGCCGAGTAGCACAGGTTTTATCGGGCTCTCAGTGCAGCTGCTCTTTCCCCCTTTTTCTTCTGTTTTTCATTTCATGTTTTCTCCCAAGTGAGGGGCCCCACAGCCTATTCGTAATGTAAGTTTTTCTGGTTGCAGGTATTCAGCATGGTTTAAAATTCACTGGGGCCACGAGCTGCTGGGACAGATGGCACGTGCACACCTCCAACATGATAATCTGCTTGCCAGACTTTTTATATGTTTATGCCAATTCTGAACCTCTGATCCTTGAATTGTGTCCTTCCAGTCTTTTCTTTACCCCTCCTTTCCCACTAGTTAGGTTAAAACTGTATGAGCTGTGCTCTCAGTGAGTAATTTTTTAAAAAATCACAACACGCAGAGGAACCTCTTTGCTCCCAGAGATGTGTTGATAGGATACATATTAGTGAATTTGAAGGGAAAAGGTGTGTGTACATGGATACTGCATCACTTCTCCCCACAGTTCCTTTGGATGAGTTGGAAGGTGCAGTTAATACTTAAGTATTGATCTAGCACTTTACAACTCAGGAAGTTGAAACATGCAGGGACTTGAAAGGCATTCGCAGCTCGCATTAGAATTGTCTGTAGTCAGCAAGTTAGATGCTTCCTAAACTGATCCAGGCTCAAACCTAAATAAATAAATAGGGTACAAGGGTACAACTGACTCACTTGAAGAAGGCAAGGCTGGCTTTGGCCTGTCTGTGAATGCTGAGTACGTTTTCTCTGCTCAGTGATTTATCCCTACTGTCTGTCCATGCAGTGTAGTACAAACTGTTGTCATTGCAATCCACACAAAACATAAAATAGAATGCAGCTATTTTAAATCATTCATTTTAAAGCAAAGCTCTGCAAGCAGAGAAAAAGTTCGTACAGTGAAGGCGAGTACTTTAGGCTGTGTTCATGTAGCAAATGTGATGAAAGGGTTAAATCAGCCTGCACAGAGAAAAAAAGGAGATTCTTGGAGGTGGATATCAACTCAATGAGAGACAGAGTGGGACTTGAACTCATTAACACTTTATTTTAAGGGATTGCCTACAACATCAATTATTTAGGAAGCAAACAGGGTCTCCATTGCTGTGTCGCATTATTAATACTTGGTAATGTCAATAAAATCCTACTTTCCTATAAAGTCCCACCAACAAGACACTATTGACTCACATGGCTACTTTACATTTCAAAAGCTGCTGAACAAAAAAAAAAAAAAAAAGAGGTAAAAAAAGGGTAATTTGTATTTGTATAGGATTTGTTGTAAATATGATTTACGAACAACATTTTTCAATTGTTATCATACCCGTTTTGAATGACCAAGCCCCATTCCCCTGCGGGTTATTCATGTGCTTTGCTGTAATGAGAAATTTGGCAGATCTCATCTCTTCAGTACATCCTTGTGCCCACCATGAGCTGGGGATCATGTTCTGCCTTGTTTACAGCTGACAGTGTTATTATTCTCGTTAGGACTGTGCTTTCTTATCATATTGTTGTGTTGAGCGAGCCTTTTCCTCTCTGTTTGTGTTTCCTGGCAGGGCTTTTCTTCCCTTATTGACAGTTTGTAAAAATATGCATTAATTTGGAGTTTAAAGCATGTATCATGGTGTCTCTTTGCTGTGTTTGCTTGAAGTTGATTAATGATAGAACCTCACTTGGGGTCGTCCTCTGGAGAGTTGTCTCACAGGTTCTGCATGTTAACGAGCGGCGCTGCACACACAGCGAGGATGATTAGCCCAACCCGCGCCTTGCCAGGCCGCTGCCTCCCCGTTCCCATGCAGATTCCACTTATTTATCCAAAGATCATTTTAACTTAATGTGTCAGCTGAGAGCGTTTTCTCTCGATCCCAAGACGGAAACCCTATCGAGGTGCTCCTCCCAGAGTGTTTTCCCGGGGAAGCTGAGTGCTGCCTGCCTGGCACAGCCTTCATGGAATCCTGGAATCATAAAAGCCCTTTAGGATCATTGAGTCCAGCCATTAACCCAGCACTGCCAAGCCCACCACTAAACCATGTTTTAAGTGCTACATCCACATGTTTTCTGAACACTTCTGGGGACAGTGACTGCATCACTGATCTGGGCAGCCTGTTCCAGTGTTTGAGCACTCGTTCAGTGAAGAAATTTTTCCTAATATTCAACCTAAACTCCCTGTGGGACAACTGGAGGCTGTTTACTCCTGTTTTATTGATTATTATCTGGCAAATGGTGCTTGGCTTGGTTTCCATGGCTGGCACAGACATTGAGGGTCTTCTTCTTAGGTCTGAACCCCCCAAACCCCCTCACCTTTCTCCCCAAACCACCCATGCTGTCAAAACCACTTTTTAATGAGTAGTTTACTGATTGCCTCTTGTTTTGTTTTCCCAGGCACCCTGTGCATGTCAAAGAAGAGCCATTAGACCCAGATGAAAATGAAGGCCCACTATCCTTAGTGACAACAGCCAACCACAGTCCAGATTTTGATCACGACAGAGATTATGAAGATGAACCTGTAAATGAGGACATAGAATGAGTATGTCTGACATCGTTACCCTGAGAATGAAGATTGGAAGAACACGTCAAACTTAGCTGTGAAATCTCTCCATTATTGTACAGTCTGGAGGATTCTCAGTCCACTTTGACAACTATGAAATATGTTAACTCTTAGTGCCATCAAGTATCCCATTTGGGAGTATTTTTGATTTTTCTACTTTTTGTTGAAAAAAGGAATTTGTACTCTGTGCATTGGATGGACTTGTTTGGTACTTGGGATTTTCCTCTCTTACAGTCAACATCAGTGTTGTAAATTTGCTAAACTGATTCACTTGCATTTAGCAGCCAGCTGTGGACTGCAGGTCCTGCCAATTTTGGACACTTGAGGACATCAAACTGAGCATGTACACCTGAACTGCAGATCAAGTCTTTGCCCAGATTTTAAGGATTCCAATGGACAACATATTTGCACAGTACTGCATGTTGATTATCACTGCCTTTACTCCATTTTTTTTTGTTTTTTCGGTTGGTTTCTTTTTTTTTTCTCTTTTTTGCTTCCATTTGGGATGGGGAAGGCCTGTGTGTGCACGTGTGTGGGTATGTGTGTGTGCGTGTGAGCGTGTATATTGGGGAGGGGTTCAAAGAAAAAATTATCCCAAACTTTTTAATGTATTGCTTTTATTCCCCCGCCCCACTTCTCCTCTACCATTTTAAGTTCTGACCTCAGGCCTCATCTGGGCCCAGGGCCTCTTGGAGGCTTCAACGTTTTCTGTACTTTGTGATGAATGTTAATAGGTGTTTTTATTATACGAAGCTGAATGTCATTGAATTGTTTGTAGTTTTTTCTGTCATTCATTCCAGTTTCCTTCAGATGCCACCATGTTTTCTTTAGCTATGGAAAACATTCCATTTTGGTGTCTCCTTTTTTGTCGTTGTTGTTGTTTTTTGAAAAGGTCCCAAATGCTGCACGATACATGTGGAAGGGTTGTCCAACGGAGAGAGAGGAACGAAGTACTGCAAGAATGAGAATGAATGACAGATGAACATAGAAACACTGTAGGAAGCAACACAGATTCATTCCACAAAGCAGTATTTTTAATATATTCTTGTTTTGTTTGGGTTTTTTGATTTTTTTTTTCTTTTTTTTTTTTTGGCAGCAACGGTGAATATTAGCAAATGCCACAAAATTGAACAGCACAAAGAAACATATGCAGCACCAACAGAGTTCACTTTTAGTAGAAAATGAATAGTACAGTGGCAGGTTCTCGGTTGTTTAACACGAGTTCTAATGGGTCAACAGATCTTTCTGGAATATCTGAGATTACCAAGATGGGCACCTAAACATTTATTGTTACAACTTTATTTTTTTTTTCCTATTATTTTTTTTTACATTTGCATTCGCAAATAGTGGTTGGATGACTTCATTAAATTGTTACTGTACGTGGTGATGTTTCACGGTTAAAACATCAGTTCAGGATTGCTTGGTGGCGTTAATCTGTTTGAATACAAATTAGATTTCAGATTGAACTTGTTACGGGAGTTAATAAGGACGGGGCCCCACTAATGCTAAAGTGTTAATTTTCAGCTGTGCAAATCCAGTACTGCAGTTAGGATTGTTATGCAATATTACACCAGCCAGTATGGAAACCTCGCCGGGAGAGTTGGGAGAGAATTGGCGCCGGGGCTTGTTAGGCAAAACTGGCAAAGCTCTGCAAAGCAAACACGACATACAAAATCTGTTGCGATAGGTCAGTAAACCTCAGTCACCAAACACCTAAACATTTTCATTCTGCAACCACTTTTCCGTCACTCATTTATTTATGTAGGACTGTAGCTTTTTTTTATTATTTCGAAAAGCCTTTCGGAGCTTAATTTATATTCTTCTTTGTACCTTCTTTTTTTTCCTAAAATTACCAAAGATATTACACAAAGGTAAATTATGTTCTCTGTTATATGCTTTATCTTATGAAGCCAAATATCCTCTTATTGTTGATCAAAGGAGGTTGAAGAATTTAGAGGGAAATGACAAGATGTGGGCTATTGCTAACCTGAGAGGGAAACTGCTCCTTTATTCTAGAAAATTTAGAAGGCCAAGTAGATGTCTGAACCAAAGTTGTTACTTTTTATTTGCAATTCTTTACAGTGACCAAAAGTGAAAGTCTGTAAAGAGGAATTTAGGAGAGCTTTTGAGGCTAAAACTAGGAATCAGTGTTACTGGTAGAGCTATGAGAAGGGAGCTGAAGAAAGCAAAGACACAATTATTTCGTGGAAAATTAAAGTATCAGATAAAGGAGACAGTTTAATAAAACACAGAAGAGAACAGAAAAGCTCCCACAATTTAACTGGACGACATAATGGTATTTCTAGAATTAAAAGAAAAAAATAATAATTTTTTGGTCTTTGGTTCTACAGATTGTGTGCCACTTCTGTTCCGGGACTGTGCTGGGATGACTGCTTTAATTTTGGTTGATCTTGGCACATCTGCTCAGTTTTGTTTAGTTTTTGGTCAGCATTTTTCATAAGGAAATAACACTCCTGTCCACTCATAAGCTTTGGTACAAGAAATTTTATTGGCAGTTACTTTTATAAAACTCAACTCTGCTTTCTGTTTCAAAAAGACAAGGAAAGAAAAAAAAGAAAAAAAGGGCAGTCTGTGGTCATTTGGAAACATTTTTTTAATTTTTTTTTTTTAATTATTATTGGTTTAAATTATATCCAGGCAGCTTCGTGACGTGCCGGCGGTAGCCAGACAGGGATCATGAGAATTGAGCCCTGAGCTTCGAAACTGAGTGGTTTGCTGGTTAGTTCGGTATTCAGAAGGGGGATAAAAATCTGGTAGATTAGTTCATTCTCAGCATGTGTAGCTAGACATGAGTAAAGATAACAGCATGAGAAACTGTTAGTACGCATACCTCAGTCCAAACTGTTAGGGAATGAGTAAATAAAAAAAAAAAATACATTTCACTCAGTTGCACTTAGTTGTATGTCTTGCATGCTTAGTCTAAAGACTGTAGCAAAAATAAAAAAAATTTTAAAAAGAGAAAAAGAAATAAAAAATTAGAGTTTAACATATCTGGCAGGTGTTGCAGCCTTGCAGAAGAACCAACTGAAAATCTCAGGCTTTACATCAAGCAAACTTCACTATGATTTTTACAATTCTGATTCTGTATCCCTTTGGATATACAGTTGCTTCTTTAGGGAGGGGTTTATTATGTTGTACATATATATCCCACTGTGTCTGTGTGAGCCTTTGTCTTTCGGGGGGAGGGTGGGGAGGGAGGAAAAGGTGGAAAGGTCCTTTTTTTAGATATCATTCCTCAAAAGGAATAAATGCAGACCTGTTTGTCAAAACACCTTTTGCTTTTTGTGCAACTGCTTTATATTAACTATACTAAAAAATAGCTTTGAAAAAAAAACTACTGTATGTAATGGAATTGCAGAATACGCTGCACATGTATTTTATTTAGTTATCCTTGCTTTAAGAATATTGGATGACATTTGCTGACATGTGGGAGAAAATCCCTGACTTTTTTTTTTCAGCTTTTAAATTGTAACATAGTTGACAGATTTTTTTTTTCTCCTGTTATCATTGATCGAAGCATTTTTGTACAGTTTTGTGTTTAAGCTGGTTTTTTTGATACTTTCCCACCCCTTCTGTTATCTTACCACTGCCTTTTCTGGCTGTCTTAAACAAAGTTCATATATTTGAAAGGAAAAAAAAAAATCGTTTAAAAAAAAAAAAATGTTTTTCTCCTGCTGCAGTAAATATTTTGCATGATGAATTCCAGGGTCACACTTTCAAAGTTTATCAGTGAAGTAGTGATTAATAATGGGGAGTGTCAAACTATTGAACTTTTTGTATAAAAAAACAAAAAAAAAACTTTACAAGGTGCCAAGATGTAAAGACAATTTGTTACATGTTTTTTTTCTCAAAGAAAAGCGTACATTATGAAAGTAGTACCATGTATCAGGTAAATCGCTGTCAGGAATGAGAGTCAAAGCCTTCCTTGTCCACAAAAAAAAAAAAAGTTTGTAAATGTAAAACCTGTTAGGTTTCTGCATTCAACTAGAAGTGAAATGGAAAAAAATAAAATAAAATCAAGGCTTATGTAGAACAAGTGACCACAAAAAATATGACCTTTTTTTGATTCTCACTCGCAAGAGTCCCTCAGCAGGTCCTGCACCTCCCCTCTCCTGGAGCTCAGCTTCAGGGAGAGACCAGGGCAGGGATGCTGGTTCTAGAAATATTGCAGATCATTAGATATTTTATATATATACATACATAAATATATATATATATAAAGTTTTTTAAAATAATTTTGAACTATTGTAGTTTTCAGATCGCCAGTAATCTCATGTTCATTATAGCATGGAAAAAGAAAAACCAAATGTGTTTAAACTCTTTTTGAAATCCTTTGGTACCTTTGGTTAATGAACTCAGAGTGATTTTTTTTAGATGTTTCAGAAGTCATTTAGTATTCTAGTCTTGCGAGGTGAATTTGCAGTTCAGGACTGCATTTTAATGGGCCCAGAACAGGTAACCAAGTATCTTCTACCCATAAGCCTTGATGAAAATGGTACAGTCCAGACTGTTAGCATGGTGCTTCGTGTGTATGTGCTGCCAGTAACAAGATTTTTTTTTTTTTTTTTGATAAGGCATAAAAGAAACTCATTCCTTACATCAACTGTAATTCCATCATTCCATGTCTGTTGATACAGACAATAAAAAATGTTGTGTAGTCAGTACTAATTACTGACATTATAGCATTCTCAAATGCAATAAAAATGCTGGTTGTTCACACTGGTAATGCAAGTTGCCATGTCCGAAGTTCTTGTTTTGTTCCTCCTCACGGTGACTCTGGTGTCACATCCCATGGTCCCTGATCCCATGGAGCAGCTGGCTGCACCTCATCCATGTCCCTGCACGTTCATGGATGGACAAATCTCATCTCCTTCCTTGGGTCTCTCCCAACCACATCTGAGAATAAAATATTTTAGTGGTTTCATGGATGATCTGTACAGGCAGTTGGGTGAGTCTTAAATGCTGGAAGCAAGGAGGACATTGTCACTCAAAGAAATCATCCACTTTCCCAAAGAGGTCCATCAGTTTTGCCTATTAGGGGTCACAGGGGGTTGGTGTGTTCATTCTGCACCCCTTTGATTGAAGAAAGGGGTTTGCAGGATCAAGCCCTTGGCCCACAAAACCACAAGCAGCAAACATCCCAAGTGGCGCTGGCACCTGAGACAAACTATAGGAAAAACCCACCTTCTTTTTCTTTCCAGTAAGCACACATTTATTTTCTTCATCAAGTTTTGTAAAGAAAAATAAAATGTTTAATAACTAGCATTAGCAGCAAACTGAAATTTCAGAGGAGAGATTTTTCATGAATAATTCATTAAAATTTCACATCTGCAAGATTAGTCATCCAAATAAAATGCTAATGTCAAAAACATGCACCGTCTATAATATTCTCATCAAGAAATCTTTTTGCATATAATGATAAATGCTTAAATTAGTACAAATGATTTTATAAAAATATTCTATCATAAAATTATACCAGATAACTATTTTTTGGGGGGAGGGGGAGGGGAAATCTTTGCACACTCATTATAGTGTGTCTCCAAATGGTATTGACTGGTAGATTTTAATGATCAAAATACAGAGAATACAAATTTGGGATTGGTTGTGTTGCACTTTCATCATTAGTGAGATTTTGGTGAACTGGAGAGGATGTGTGGGATTAGATTTTCCAGTCACAGGCAGAGGGGGTTGAGCCAGAAGCTGGTGTGGATGTGTAAAACGGGGAGAGTGATCTCCAGGCAGGGAACATGTCCCTGGATGAGTCCCAGCAGGGCCATCAGCCCCTCTCTTGGAGGACAGTGTGTCCCCCATGGGTCACCAGCAGGCAGGTCAGGGGCTGCAAAGCCATCACAGATGGTTTGGGTGTTTCACTCCCTGGGCTTCTCACCTCCAGAAGATGATCTGGGGGTCCAAATGGGGTGTTTGTCATACTGACTGCCCATGGCCTCTGGTTTAAGGGGAGCTGCTGGTGTGGGTGCCACAGGCAGCTTGTGCTGAGGAGCTGGCACTGGGCTGAGCAGCAGGACCATCATTTCCCCTCCTGCCCCACTCAGTACTTCCCAGAGAATCGGATGGGAATTGGCTCTTGGCCACCTTTTGTATCATCTTTGTCTTATTAATCACATTTCTCCTCCCTGGCTGCTCCATCACAGAAGATCACACAATGCCTTCCTCCTCCACCAGCAACAGCCAGCTGGGAAATACCTTTTCCAGTCAGAAACACTGTTTTCCACCACAGCTGAAAAGCACTTTTATGGGCAGTGGTGAGGCAATGCGTCTCTGAGGAATTTCCAAAGAAAACCGGAGCCAGGCAGTAGTTTCTCTGAGTTTCTCCAGACCCAGGGGAAAAAGCTCAGGAGCTGGAGGCCCAGAAGGACATGGCAGCCAACCATCAGTGACATGTAACTCAGGCCCTGATCACAGTCTGACAAACTTCACATTATTGGGCTAATCTGATCCCTAATTTAGGGACTGGCAATTCCTGGTGCCTCTCGCTCACACGCAGCCACACATGCACACCCTTCCTCACAACAAGGTGTAATTAGCCCTTCTTGACCTATTAATCAGGCTCAGTCTTCAATGATGATGTTAAACATTCGTTTAATGGTGTGTTAATCAGGGCTATCTTTCATCCTCATCGCATCAGTGGTTAATTCTGGCACACTGAATGCTCCTCATCCTCACATTGCCACAAGCCACCATCCTGGCCAAGAGGTGACTGAGGTGGTGGGACATTGTCCTCAGGTGTGTTTGCAGCCTCTGTGCTGTCCACACCTAGCTTTTCCCCAAGCCCTGGAGCTGGGGCATGGCAAAATCCTTCTTTTTGCCCCATTTTATTAACATTGTTAGAAATCTTCGAAGCATGTGAGCTGGAAATTGCAAACAACACCTTGGGGTGTTTTGCAAATAATAATCCCCCCTCCTCCTCCTTTAATCCACAGGAGTTTTGTCTGTCAACGTGGAGGGAAAGGGGGGAAAAAAGCCCCATTCTGTGCCATTCTGTCCGTATTTATTTAGAGGAGTCCAGTGACTATTTTTTATGCCTCTCAGAAGCCCGAATAACATTTTTTTTCTTCAAGTTATAATGTTAATTTGAAGGTAACCGTCCTTTCAAGGATTAATTCCAGCCAAAGCAATAACCATTATTTACCAGAGTTTGACATTTTTATCACTCATCATATTAGCAAATTTCCATTGAAAATGCTAAAATGGTTCGTCATAAGGCACATAACTGCTTTGGCTGTAAAAATGACCAACACAAGTGCCTGTACTCAAACATTAAATTATACTGTAATTAATAAAGACAGTTAAACTGTCTACTAGCAACAGCAATTTAGGTAACCACATTTGATCGGCTATAAATTGTAACTACATTAAAATTCCAGAAATATTAGCAATATGGATTACTTGATGGAAATAGGTGCTGATCACCAACACTCCTATTTTACAACGGAAGCACAGGTCATGTTGGCCACAAAACCGTGGGCGAAGATCAAGGCTGAGTACTTTTAATCTTGTGAAACAAGCAATTACAAATAGTTGCATCGATTTGCTAAAAAGCTTTAGGTGACATAAATTGTTTCCTGTTTAGCTTATTGCTCTGATACATAAATGTCACTGAGTATAATATTAATTAGGGTCACAGAACAACAAGGGTCGGGTGATATAGTGTACGATCCGGGATGTGTCAATCCTTTGTGGAGGCAAGAAAAGCCTCAGCCCTTCTGCGCTCAACGCCTCGTTTTATGTGATGACAAAAGCAAGTAAAGGAAACTATATTTTAATATGTGAAGTAATTACTTTAGTACTAGTATAATTTTATGGTTTGGGATAAATTACAGTGTTTTCATTCTCCTGCGCTTGCCACATAACATAAAAATCCACATATAGCATCAATAAAATAGAATACTGTTTATAAAGGCTTTCTGCTGCACAAGACCAACACTATTCCTCCTAGCAGATGGAAACTAAGCACACATTTCAGTCTGGTGTGTGTTTCTACACTTAATATTTTTTTTTAAAACCGAAAAATGGGCTGTGCAGGTTATTTACTTAACATAAATCAAATGTATCATATACACTGTTTCTTTGGATTGGCATCCGACTTAGAAAAATACAGTAAGGTCCTGAAAAATCTGGAGAAAATTTATTAAATATGATTTTTACTGTAATAGAATATTAATGTAACCCAATGCTCATTTCCCATTAAGTTGATCCCTTTTTAATACACACATGCTTTTTATTATTTTGCACTCATGCGAAAATTCCACATTCAGAGAGTTTCCATCTCCTTAGGAATGTCTCTGGCAAAGGCACAGTAAGAAATCTTGCGCTAAAAAAAAAATAAATAAAAAATAGACAGCAAATATCGACCGATAAGATGTGGCAAAGTGCTGATGAACTGAAGCAAAAGCCAATGATATAATAAAGGGTAAAAAGGCATTCAGCGCTGCGAGGGGAACAGGAGAAACAATTACACTTTAAACCCCTCCTTCTCACTGCCACTGTACCACAGCGCAGATGAAAATGTTTGATTTGCAACATAAAAGATTCATTAATTACCACTTGAATATTTAAAGCTATTTTGCAGACTAACAGAGGTAGATAAAGCACTGAATTAAAACCTCTAATAAAATTGTAAAAATATTTCTGCAAGTTTACCAGCGTCTCAATTCCTCCCGGTTTAGGGAGCCAGGCTTGGCTTGTTCGGCAAGGAATTATTTCATTTTCGAGTGGGTATTTGAGGTAAGATGGTGCAATTTCATTGGGGCTATTTGTCTCTCATTTCCAAATGTTTACAAAATACTTATTTGGATGCTCTCCCTTCACACGTGGTTGCCCTTCATGGGAGAAGTGGCTTTACAGAGCACTACAGTGAATGGCAAATGTGGTTGAGCCATACATTAATTTTAATACATTTCCATGTACAGTAAAAATGCATCTAATCATAAGTGTGGTCTAATACTGTCTTTGATATGAGGCAGTGGGGAAAAAATCTGTTAATCCTGTTATAATTACCCTTGTTAGACTTATTTAAAAAAAAAAAAAATTGGAGCAGCATCCTCTTTTGCAAGGGTGGAGAACTCATGCCAGTGGTAGGAATGGGTGAGCATCTCCATAACCCTGGGGTTCACCCCAAATTTGCCCCATGGAGGTTGAGCTGCTACCTCTGCACTGACAAGATCTTTTGTTTTTATTTTCAGATTATAAAAACCAAATTAATTGTACCCACCCAGAAAGCACACTGTAACTTAAATAAAAATTAAGGATATATATTTATTTGCACAGCTTCTGCCTGTGGGCAATACAGCCTCAAAGTGCTGTTAGCCCCTCACCAGGCAGTGTAAATCTTGGTGGCTCAGGAGCTGAATCTGACACTTGACAATTGCATATGTTAATTTTTACCTGTTTGCATTCAGTTGGCAGTCAGTTGATTTTTTTTTTTTTTTAAAAAAAAAAAGAGCTTTCTATTTTTAAACAAGTGACTGTTTGAAATCCACCACAGTGCAGTGAGGGCTTGATTGCAGGCTGAGGGCTGAAAGATACAGCAACAGCACTTTGAACAGTATGTTAACGATGATGAGTAGAGCCAAAGTGTGTGGATTTAGTAAGAGAAAAACAGTTGCAGTTCTTTCTCATTGTCATTAATTTATGCGGTTGGCCAACGAAATTAAAAAAATGTCCAGTTATATTTGGATACACCCTTTACACAACTATTCCTGCTGTAATTGTTGAGTGTCTGCACCAGTTAAAAGGAGTTTTAAACCCTTCCTCTGTACTTGGCTGTGAAATGCCTGATTTCAGATGTTCTGGGTAGGTCCAGAGTGTCCCAGGAGGCTGTGCCAGGCAAGGGACATTGGGACATTGTCACAGCACTGTCTGCCATCACCTGGGCTCCACCTTCCCCGACAAACCATAACATCCAGGGCAGTCACCCTGCCAGAAAGGAAAGGGCGTACTCAAAATATTTCAGGCCTTGCCCTTGCTTATTGTTTTTGGAAAGTCCTTTGTTTTCTTCTTTTGGTTTGTTTTCTTCATTTTTTTTTTTCCTTGTTTTATTTTTGGGGGTTTTTTTGGGGTTTGGTTTGGTTCTTTTTGGGGAGGTGGGGGTTTTTTTTTGTTTTTGGAGGTTTGTTTTTTGTTTGGTTTTTTGGGGGCTTTTTTTTTTGTTGGTTTTGTCATAGTTTTTTGGGGTTTTTTTTGTTCAACCCACTAGCTAGTGTTCATTTGTGCTGGGCACAATAAAAGCCTGAGCCTGTCAGTTTATATCACACGAGGGGAGGAGCAGTTGGTGATGTTTGAAATATGTTAGACTTCAGAAAAATTCATGTAGGTGTATTTCCTATGTTAAAAAAAAAAAGATTCCTCCTAGTAGTTTATAAATAAATTGATTAGTCCTAGTAGTTTATAAATAAATTGATGTCTCCCAGTAGTATATATATATATATATATCCCCACATACACTTTTAATGTGCTTTGATATGTATATAGGAATGAGGTTATGCTAGATAAAGCTAAATAAAACCTCTTAAAAGCTGAAAATGGAGAGCCCCAGCACTGCAGACTTCCCCAACCTCACTTTGTTGAGTACAGACATCCATGTGGTTATTAGGGGATGGCAGGAGTCGTGACCTGGCAGTGGCTCACTCCTGTCTTTGCCTTGAATATTGAGAGTGGCCCAGTGTATTCCAACAGCAAACATGTGCACACACAAACATCCATCACATTTTTGGCTTTGCTGCCTCTGTAGGCAGGCAGGAGGGGAAAATTGTATTCACCGGCCATGAAATGAATTTAAAACAAAAATCAGAGAAATAAAAAAGTCAAGCTTTTTATTATTTTGGCAGGCACTGGGGTTTATTTTTCACTTACTTGTTGGGTTGGGTTTTTCCCCTGTTTCCTAGACGTACTGGACAGACTTTCACTGTGTATAATTGCATGGGCAGAGTCTGGAGAGCTTTCCAAACACATGATGTTTATACCTCATGCTCACCCTGGCTATTTTTAAATATTGCTACTTTCTGCTGCATTTCAAAGCTTCTCCCAACACCTCATGCAGTCTGGAGCACTCTCACCTGTTTACACCACCACCAAGTGCTGGCAAATTCAAAACAAAAACATCTGATAAAAATTAAATATTATGTTGCTAACAGCAAAGTTCATTCCCCTCAGAAATCCGTCTTTAATTATAAAACCCGCATAACCCATTTCCTTTGGTGTGCAGAAAGGTGTGTAATTAAACTATCAGCATAATACCTTTCTACATGTAAAACCTGCACTTATGAACTTTAACTGCTGAATAAAAACTCCTATTACATGACCATTAAGTATTATGAATAAAGCAAGTCATTGTAGTACTTGATTAATTTTTATGCACTAACCATTGTGTTCTGCACAAATTTGGTTTCTTTTTTTTGGTTAAGTGTCTCTTCTCTCAGCCATCCTGGTGGATCAGTCATCCCCACCCAGGTCTAAGGTTGTGTTCCATCTCTCTGTGCTTCCCTCCTGGCTGTGGCCATCCCCAAGCCCATGTGGCCTTCCTGTAGTCACCACAGAGGAGGAGTGAGCTTTGCTGTGTCTCTGTGATGTCCCCATTGTGGTGTGGGAAGGGGGAACTGGGCACAAGGTGGCAGTGGGACCAGATCCCTTCCATGGGAGAACTGCACAGGGCTGAGTCCTGACTTCCTCATCTCTCAGTGGGCTGGGGAGTTACTCTCAGCTGGATGGTTTTTAACTAATATAGGAAATCTGATTTGTGTTCTCTCGTGTGGATGTGTCAGCAGACCCTCACAGGAGAATCTTTCCATGCTGCTCGTGCTTCTGCTTACAGCACCCCAGAAGCTTTGCCTTGTATCTTTTACCTCCATCTCTGCTCCTCCTAAAAATGTCTCCACCACATATCAGCCTCTTGCCAAGCGAAGTGGGAAAGGAAAAATAAATATCCCAGCTAAAGCCCATAACTCCAAAGCCTTAATTGTCAGCAGGACTGAGTATGCCAATGTGCTGAGGAGGATTCTGTGGTGCTGGTCCTGGCTGCACTCCACAGCCTAGAGGACATCTCCAGGACATCTCCCACCCTATGTGCAAACATTCAGGTCCCCAGGCCATTATTCATCAGCTCCTTGCAGCCACGCTCCCATATGCTGCCTGATGATTATATTGAGGCTGATCTTTGAAGTCTGGAGTCAGGAAGTTTAGCTCAGTTATAATCAATAGCATTTCCAGCTCTTGGAAATCTGCACTAACCACTCAAGGCAGCCAGCCTGCATTATGTCCTTGTCATATGTATATATTTGCATGTTCATTAGCCATGTAGTAGCACAGCTGTATGTGGTTTCATTTAGCTTTTAATTATCTTCTTTGGGTTAGTGTTTTCATCTCCACCAGACTTAGCAAAGAAAAGAAAATCACTTAGGCAAAATAAATGCTGCTGAGCAGGTCTGGGGCAAGGAGTGCTATTTCCTTGTGCATCCTACTGTTCCATTGCAAAAGAGATGTTTGGTTCAAAAGTTCCAGCGTATATTAATAATAAATCAGACTCTTCACTTCCCCCTACATTTGCTTATCTTATTCAGGTGGTTGTGGGTGTAATTTTTCATTTGCAGCAGGTGTTTTTTTACATATTAGATAAACTCCATCCTTACAATCCTTGGCATGGATGTTTGTATTTGCACCAACAGCTGCTGTTCCAAAGCTCGCTCGCACACAGATCAAGGCATCCTCCTCTTTTGATGGAAGTGACTCATACCTCAGATGAGCTGAAAAAAAAATACCATGCTCAGCTGCAGACACCTGCATTTATGCTCTTGGTTTAAAAGTTAGGATGTGGGTTCAAACTAATTTTATGCTCTTCAGGTTATTATACGACACCCTTTATTTTGGTTTCTGAGAAATTTCCATTAGTTAGAACAAAACAAGGTGACTAATTTCTGTGTTGAACTTTCTTCTCCTTTCCTCCCACCCCACCCAATAAACAAAGAGAAATATTATGTGATTTATTTCGTTCACTTCAATTACTTGTAACAAGGCCAACCCCCAGGGTCAAAGGCTCAGGGGTCATCTTTGGTTTAACCAGCAGTGAGGTTAGCTGTGGCTTCACTACTGTGCAGACTGGGGCATGATGCTGAATTTCCCCTCCTCAATGCTCCTGCCCCTTGTGTCTACAGCACTGAGGCCCAGAGGAAGTGTTGATGGAGAGGCCAATCTTATTTCACAGCAGTGACAATGAGAACTGACCTTTTAAATATGCAGTGACTTGAGAGCAGCCGTGGTGAGGAGTGGAGTGGAAAGCTGGTGCTGCAGGAGTGGTGCTTGCAGAGCTTCAGCCAAATGCAGCCAAGTGCTCTCAATACCATGGGATGGATGCAACTGCCTGTGATACTCTAACCATAACACAGTCTCAGCTCTGCTGTCTGGAATTAGAGATCTAATTTTTTTTTCTCTTGCAAACATAGTGCAATAGAAACACAGAAGTGGCAAGAGCCTGGAAGTCCTCTGCCGCTGGCCATTTCACAGATGTGTGGGCTTCTCCTTGGCTACTGGAGGATAGCACTGGGCTTCTCCAGGGAACAACCTGACTGATTTTCTGATCAGCTTGTGCTCTTTAAAAGAGCCCCTTGAATCAGCTCAGGGCAAAAGTCACCAGTTAAAAAAATGCCCACTATTACTGATATATTAGTCCACCTTCCTCCTTACTGTAGGTGATGTCTAACAAGCTCTCACTGTTCAGCAGAGCCCATATCAGGTGGATGAGCTAAAACAAGCCCTACCTGGCTCTTTCAGTGGTGGTTGCTGGCATTTTACTGCCTTTGACAGTTCTTTCCTTCCCAGATGAAGGAGTGAGACACACTCAGTGCTGATGCAAGGAGGCACAACTTCGCTGGAGCTGACAGTTCTGTTCTCCTGTTCCACCAGTGCTTTATTTGGAGAGGAATTCCCTAGTGCCTGTTGGGGAATTGGTGCCAGGCAGCTGGAAGCAGATGGTGTCTTATCAAAGGGTAATAATTGTTCCTGAGTTAGACTCCTCTGCATCACCTTCCTCTCACAGACCCAGAGTAATGTCTGGAGCTGGCCTCTGCTTGCCATTGCAGGAGCTCTCCTGTAGCAAGGGAAATATATTTTTATAGTTTGCTTACCTTGACACTTCCAACATTTTCCCAGCAAGCTGAAGGTGTAATTAAATGACATGCCAGATGCTGGTGTGCGTTATATTATACCACCTCTCAGCTGGGCTAGCGAAAGGGAATGAATGGAGTCTTAAGACAGCTCTCCTATAGATAGTTATTATCTCTTTTCAATAAAGAATGGGTAAGGTTGAGCAGGATGTCAGTAAACCTGTAATTTTCTAGCCTTTCAGTTACCTCTGTTCTTCTGATCCACCAGTGATGTGAAGTTTTGTTGTACTTTGTTCCGTCAATTATGGCATCACTCCAAGAAGGTGGCGGGCTCCTGTGTCTCATATGCATATTTATGATAAGGTATGTTCTGATCTTCCTGTTGTGCCTGAAACCAGGTGTTCTGGGCCTTTTGAGGTGGGTTTGCAGCATGGCCTCTTCTGGGCAGCAAAGCTTTTGGGGTGAAGCTTTTTAGCTGTAGGCTGAAAAAACAAAAGCTTGCTGGGAAAATGACAGCAAGGTTTCATAACCTCAAACTCAAAGAAACAAAATTATTTTTGTAACTTTAATAACGGGATTTCTAGAATGTATTTCCTTATTTCATGGTATCTGCTACCTCAGAAGATGGATCTGGTGTATCCCTTGGCTGTTGAACTCGGGTTTTTGAGCATTAGGTTTTCAGCTTTGCAGGACACCAGCCCAGTTTTCAGGGAGATAAGATGTTGGCTGACACAGGACAAACTCGCCAGTGAGATTTATTTACTTACTTGGAAGTGGAAATGTTGTTCTAATAATCCAGCCAGCCCGGGAGTGGAGGTGTTGGACATTCCCATGGCTGGCCTGGAGAAGGATTTGCCTTAGCATGGTGTGGTCCTCCCTCTGCCAGAGGTGTGCTCTGCATCGAGGGTAGACAGCCCAGCCAGGAGAGAACTGCAGGAGCAAAGGCTGTTTTTCTTTCCCAAACTTTAATAATTCTTCACCTAGATATTTATATTTATCAAAGTAGCATGTGAGACATACAGTTTTAAGACCAATGTTATAACGGGTTGATGACTTCTTGTCATCTGGAGAGTCCATGACACTAGCCAGCCCCACCTCATAGAGCACTAAATCATCAGCAGCCAATAAGTTTCTACTCTGCTTTTTTGGGGTGAGATGTTCCATTTGACAGAGAAAGCAACACCCAGAAACTTTCACATACTGTCAGTTCAGTATGTGCAGGGTGCCTCTCTCAGAAGTGAGGCGTGCTCATAATTAAAGATTAATTTACTAGCACTAAACCCAAAGCTTTCCTCAAAGTCTACTGTCAACAGACACGCTCCCTTTCAGTGACATTTGCATTTCTAATTGGGACTGCTTATTACCAGAAAGTCTCTGCAGCTGAGATTTAATTTTATATATTTGCTGGTTGTTCTCTTCAACCAGTGCTCTGCAACCCACATTACCCAATCTCTCTTGCAGTGTGTGTGCCACAATTTCACCCTGCCAGATGGGCAGGAGCATGTGCATGTCAGGAAGCCACTGTGTGCCTCAAGAAGATGTCTTGTCAGTGAGACTTGCTGGAAAGGTCAGTCCATATAGAGCAGCCAGATGTGTAGAGGAGCAAGATCAGAAATGGAGAAGGCCAACACTCTGCTTTTGTGCTGTGGTTGATGTTTCCTCCCTTCCTTCAAACTGGAATATTTCTACTTCGGAAGATACATTCAGACTCTTCCCTTCTCTAATTTACTGATTGATATTTTTTTCTTTTGTCCTGGAAGAAGTGATATTAAGAACTCTATTTAACAAGTTGTAGCACACCTTTTAGTCCCTTAGCAATGGGGAATTGTTAATAAGTGGGTTTCTATGGCATGGTGCTCCCCATCCCTATTTCCTGCTTTAGTGCAGGTACCAAAATTCCAGGGCAAAATCCTGCACACACACCATGAGGAAGACAGGGCCTGCCCAGAAGAGATTGCTGCTGGAGTAGACAGGAAAGAAAGGAAATATTATTATTCCTCTTTAACAGATGGGAAACCAAGGCGCAGAGAGTTGAAGAGGCTTGCCAAAAGTCAGACAGAAATCTGAAGACAGCCAGGAACCGAATCCAGGTCTGCTGAGACTCAGGCCAGTGCCTTAATCACTCAACTCTTCACAGATATTATATTTCTGCAGTTGTTACTCACTAGGATAGACTATGAAATTTCTGCCTCTAGCTATAGCTGCAGTGCTCCTATAGCATCTTCTACCCCCCATGTAATTCCTCTCCTTTTTTTACCCCCTGCATGTGTCAAACATTCCCTCTCCTCCTACTCCTGCTTAGGAACATGCTCTGCCTCCAGCCCTGACCTCCCTCACAAACAAATTCCCTTCTTTTCCACCACTGATTCCATTTGCCCACAGCCTTGTGACAATTCCTGTCTGGTGCTGAAAGCACCACAGCTGTCTATAGAAACTTCACATATCTGCTGTGAATGACTCCCAAATTGAGATGCTCAGCCCCCTGGGAAGGAAGAATTTGTGGGCACTGCCACACATCCCAGCCCAAAGCCTGGCCACAGACCCCTGCACAAATCAAATCTCTGTGCTGGAGGAGTTTGAGCAAAGAGCTTATGCAAATCCTCTCCTATCCATCATGGAAGGAAGTCCTTCATACTTCAGGAATGATGGGAGAAACAATCTATCGATATTCCGTAATGAGCATAAATGCCCTTTATAAATTGTTTCCCTTTTATTGACTCTAAAGCAAATGTAGCCGTGAATGCTGTACATTAATACATTTTATACCTTCTAATGGTTTGATGGCCTCATATATCCAGTAACGCTGAGAATAATCATTAGATTGTAAGGAGTGCAAAATATGTTTTATCACTTGAAAATGGAATTCCTTCTTGAAAGGTAAAACCAGTGGTAGATCATTGATTTGAAAGGTCAGGGTTAAAAAGCTTATTAACGACTGGGTTAAGCTCTAGTAAAATTCTTTGTTTTACTCAGCTGTATGAAGCATTTAGCTAAGTGAGACTCTTCATTAGGACATTAGTGCTTTTATACTAGCTGTGTAAAGTAAAAATCAGTAATTTCCAGCTTATGTTCAGGAAAAATGCATTGCAAGTGGCACACACTCCAAATAACACCAGGTGACATGTGGCCATGGGTGCCATGGAAAACAACTGCTGCAGCATCCAGGGGTGGGGGGCAGGTATTTAAGATAGAATAGAGTAAATCTAGTTGGAAGAGACCTACCAGGATCATTGAGTCCACATCAGGGCTGAAACTCTGTCCACCTCTCTTGGAAGACAGTTCCATTGCTCCTCTTGAAGGATCATGAAGAAGACTGCTCTTTTGCCAGTATCTTCTTCTTACACTTGTCCTGAGCATTTGCTACTTGTTTTTAACAAAAAAGAGAGACCTAAAACTCTGTCGTACCATATTAAAAAAGCTTTTAATGGAACAAAATAACAATACAGAATATAATATCCATAGCATGTGCTTGGTGCAATGTAATTGCTCTGGGATACTCAATTCTTTTCATATAAAGCAGCCATACCAACCCAACCATCGGAACAACTTTAATATTTTATAGTGAAATTAAACCGCAGATTAAAACAGATGGTTTGAACATTTCATTACCAGCCGTGACGCTTATTTGCTGACCATTGGCTGGTATATGTAAACATATAAAAAGCAAAAGAGCCCTTGGATACAAACCATACCCTCCCTCAGCTTTTCATTCATGGTTACAGCATGGTTATGAATATTATGGATCCAGACAGGGTCTTTAAATGTGCTGAATTCAATTTACTTGTACCAAAGAAAGGAAGAGGTCATGGAAAGTGCAGAATGGGTGGGAAGAATATAGAGTTATTTGTTAACTGTTCTGCCAATGCATTTCAGTTCACAGCTTGGCAGGTCCAGAGCCTACTGCATCCTCATGGCACAGAAACCTGGCACCAGCCTTCTGCCAGGACACCTTTCACTAGACCACCAGGTTGCTCCAAGCCCTATCTGACCTGGCCTTGGACACTTCCAGGAATAGGGCAGCCACAGCTCCTCTGGGCAACTTCTGCCAGGGCCTCACCACCCTCACAGGGAAGAATTTCTTCCTAATATTTAATGTAAACCATCAGTTTGAAGCCATTCCCCCTCATCCTGTCACTCCAGGCCCTTGTAAATAGTCTCTCTCCATTTTTCTTCATCTCCCTACAGGTACTGGAAGCCACAATTAGTTCACCCCAGAGCCTCTTCCTCTCCAGACTGAATGATCCAAATTCTCTCAGTCTTTTTTCATAGCAGAGCTGCTCCATTCCTAATCAAATTGGTGGCTGCTCTGGACTCCACCAGGTCCCAAAGGTTGATTCTCCTCTTTGTTCTTGGAAACAGCCTGTCTGTTCTGCAGGACCGGACTGGCAGCTCATGGCAGAGAGGGCAGCACCATCAAACAGCCTGTCCTCACTGAATGAGTTAACTCTGCCTTCAGAGCTATTAAATAAAACCCTCACAATTACAGCAAGTACTTCCCCACATTTCCAACATACCAGCTGCACTCAGCGATGTTGCCCCAGGTATTTAATTTTTCAGATATTGTCAAACAAACAGAACTCTACTCTAAAAATAATTATGAACAAATCTATAAATGTATTTAGCTTTGGCAGAACAGAATTGAATAGTTGTTTCTTAACAGTGTAAAAGCCATGCCTTCAGATGTTTTTCATGCTGGTGAGTGCTGGGTTGGTGAAAATGTAAGGATTTCAGGGAGTCAGAGCTTCATTCTGCACATCTCCATTGGCAGCACAAAGATGAGCCAAGGAAATTCTGTTTTACCTCCACTGCATGATGCAGTAACATCATGAAGGAATATCAGCACCTACTGAGAACATAGCATTTGCATTACAACCTATGATTTAGGATAGGAAATACTTCTCCTTTGCTGATGGTATGTCTAGCCATCCCAGGCAGCATCTCTGTCCCAAAGAGTCAAATCTGAATGAGCCTGGGCATCTGCTGCTCAAAGAACTGGGAAACAGAATTGAGTTTGCACGTCTTTAGGGGAAAAAAATTAAAGCTGTGGTGCTAAGAGTCTTGTGATGCTCTTGGAGAGCTGCAAGAATTGGAAAGGTTCTGGTGGTAGATATGCTCATCAAAGCAAACAAACAGAAATAATAATTAAATTTATTCTCTCTCTCCCAGTTCAGCGTTGGAGTTCCTGGTGGCTTTTATGTAGATAAGATATGACCAGAACTTCCAGCTATGAGGGCAATATCTTAATTTCTTGACTGGTGCTTCCCTGGGCTTGCTGGGAGCTCTGGTTACAGCACTGCTCCTGCGCAGCCACTGACCTAGTCTGAATTACCCAGATCTCAGGAAAAATGGACATCAATCACACAGGACAGTGCAGAGCCTCATTTCCTGCACAGGGGCTGAAACCTTGAAACAATGATGTGCAAAGACACATTCGCAGGTGTCCACATCTGCTTCCCAATTTAAACCTTAAACCTTGGGCTTAAACAAGGGCTTTAAGGAAACAAGCATCCAAAGAGGAAAGTACAGGGGAAGGCATTAGAGGCAGAGGATCACCTTTTTGTGACACTGTTCTTTCAGGATCATAGCTGTGTCTTCAGACACATAATCCTTGATCCTTGTGTGTTAGAGCTATCATGCAGAAAAGTTTGCTCAAATAATAGCATATTGTTGACAACAAACTAGAGGAGCTGTTTAAAAAGAAAATACTGTACAATGCATGCTTAAAGTGTAAAAAAAAAAAAAAAAGGAATTGTATTTTAAAAATCAGTATTTATCAATAGTCCTGGCTATAACTGGGGATTCACAGCATGGATGCTGAAAGAATGGAGACAGCATGGTAATGAAAAAAGCGTATCCATCATCAACAATACAATACTTACTGTGACCTAAGGTCAGATTTGTACAGTTACACCAGATGTTAGATTTCAGCCGTTCTTTGAAATGAAGAAACACAATGGTTACTATTCCTGTAGTGTTGTGGATTTCATTAAACAACACGTTTATCTTTCAGCTTTAAAATGTAGAGCAAGATTAGGATATTCTAACATTTAGGTTTCAGGAGGATCCAGTAAGCATAAAGTAAAGTAGGGGGGTGGCTCTATAAAAGAATTACTATTTTGAATGCAACAGCCAGATCTTTCCAGTGGCAAAACTGAGAGGCAGCAAAGCAAAGGGTGAAAGAAGCAGATCCAGTAAATAGCTGGACTGGTGTGGCTGTTTGTAAATCAGCCCTGGACAGGGTGAGCATGGCCCTGGGGATGCCCTGCCCTGTGACACTGGAGAGCAACCATGGCTCTGAACAGGGCTTGCTCCTCTCTGTGCTTCAGCTTTTGTCCTCTTTTCTTCCTTCTCAAGCGATAACAGAGGAGTGGGGCCATCATTAGAGGAGCCTGACCTGAAAGGAGGCTGGAATTGCTTAGGGTTTCCTTTGGTCATCCCCTCTGAACTAGACTGCTACAGCCCTGGCTGCTCCCTCTCCTCTGAGTTCAGCCCCCTTCTTCAAATAGGAGACATTCCCTTGTTCCCTTGTAAATTCCCTTACTTGCTTTATTTTAGCTCCCTTAGCAGTCACTGTGATTTTATACAGTTGTATATCTATTATACATGTATGTATTTATATATAAATATGGTATATGATGTATATATATATACATACACACACATAAATACATATACATGTAACCTTAAGAAATAACTGCCACTCTGAAATCATATTCTCAGACATTTCTATTAATCAGGAATACTAACATTGTCAGGCTGAAAAGAAGAGATAAAAGACAGGCTTGCAGTACTTACCAAGAAGCCTTCAGATTATCCTCTCCTCTGCCTTCTTCAGCCCAGAACTTTGCATTGTTTGTAAACAATCCCTGTTTTGGACAAAGCAGGTAAGGCAGAGGAGCAAGGTCCATGTCCTGAATTATTTCATTAAAAATTAAAGCTTTGTAAAAGTGTACACATTTCATTAACTTCACATTGCAGGCTTTGCAAATATTCTAAGGGATGCTAATCTCCTGGCTTTAATTAGATTGAAGGTCTCTTGCAAAGGCTATCATTTTAATATAAAATCAGCGATCTTTTAAGCTTTGTGAATTAGAAAACAAGAACTCCCATTTTAGATCAACAGTTACACACTGAAAAAAAAGAGCTTTGGATTTTTTGCAAAGTTAAGGTTTTTGCACTACCTGCTGTGCAATTGCAGAAGTCAGGCAGTACATACAATCCTCACATCTGTCTGGGATATGTTAATAGAGTTGGTTTTGGTTGGAAGGTTCCTTAAAAGACCATCTAATTTCAGCCCCTGCCATGGCAGGGACATCTTCCACTGTCCCAGGCTGCTCCAAGCCCTGTCCAGCCTGGCCTTGGGCACTGCCAGGGATCCAGGGGCAGTCACAGTTTCTCTGGGCACCCTGTGCCAGGGCCTCACCACCCTCACAGGGAACAATTCCTTCCCAATATCAAATCTAAACCTCTTCAGTTTGAAGCCATTCCCCTTCACCCTGTCACTACATGCTTTTATAAACAGGGTCTCTCCATCTTTCCTGTAGCCTCCCCACCACCACAGACAGACAGAGACACACCCACACCCCCCCTTACAGCCAACACCTCTTTTACACCAATTCTACCCCAAAACTTCCCCTAGATCAGGGCCTTACTGGCACACTGGCCCTGTCTTTCCTCCTCCAATGACTTTCTGTGCAATATTAGGTTGACTTCCAGAAGAATTGCCCAGAGTGACCCAAGAGGAGCAGTTCTGGAGAGGAGAGGAGCAGGGCACTGCCTGTGAGTGTGGGACAGCATCTCAGCCCAGCACTGAACATATCTTCCCCACCAGGACTGCACTGAACTATTTTAAATCTGCAGTTGTCATCTGCCCCTGTTCTCCTGCTATTATCCCCTGCTAGGAGACGAATTTTTATATTTCTGACCAAGATGCAATCTTCTTTCCCTTATCAAACATAATAGAAAATGCTGTAGTTACAGAATAACAAACTCGTCTCCTGGATAAATGTCAATCTATTTTTAAGTGCAGGATCAGCTTGGGAGCTGCCTGTGACAGTTTATCACTTCATGCCAACATGGTGCCTCTTCATTCCTTACTTCACTCACCTCCAGCCCCCTGCCTTTGGTACCACACTTTGCTCCTTTTCCCTCTTCCAGCTGGTTCCCCTCTGCATGAAAAGGGCATAATCCTGCCTGCTCCCACCTTAAACTCTCCAGTTTAGGCAAAGGGATACTCCTGCTTTTGTGCCATTTCCCTTTCAGGCTTCAGCCCTGCTCAGTTACTTTTAGCTACATTCATCTAAGTCCAGAAATTGCTTGTACAGCTGCACAGTTCAGCTTTGCACACTTTGCTGTTGGACTTTTGGACCCATAATACACTTCCAAGCTGTCTTACTCTGTCTTTTGAGGATCTCATTTTGGAGATGAACATATTAATCATCACATAATCACAGAATGGTTTGGGTTGGAAGGACCCATAAAGCTCATCTCATTCCACCCCCTGCCATGGGCAGGGACACTTCCCACTATCCCAGGTTGCTCCAAGCCCTGTCCAGCCTGGCCTGGGACACTTCTCTAGGCAACCTGTGCCAGTGCCTCACTACCCTCACAGAAAAAAATTTCTTTTCAATATCTAATCTAAACCTGCCTTTTTCGGTTTCTTTATAGTCAGACAGAACTTTATGGAATTTGAGTGCAGAGAGAGACTTGCAAAAGCCCCTTTACATCCTCTGTACTTGTGGGGAACAGACATCCAAGCCCATTGCTAGCATTAGATCCAGTTGGAATAGCAGGTAATTAAATAATTACTTTTTACCTTTCTTTCAGTTCATCATTCATACCAATTGGGTGTACAGACTCTTCAAAACTAAGAGGGCTAAGCTCTGAGTATAAATTTAATTAATCAATAATTATAATTTTTAAACAATCTTGATTTATTAAAAATTGACCTCCAGAAAAAGACCTGACTCCATTAATGTCTGTACTTAGTTCTCCACTGCTGACAGTCTTCCCAGGCAAGTTTCCTTTAAGAGCACAAAGTCCTCAATTTCATTTCTTCAGTTCCCTAATTTTGATTCAGAGCCACATCTTTGTTTAAAGGTTTATGTAGATAAACCTCAATTTTGTCAATCTCAATTTTGTATAAGAAGTAGGATCAACTTCTAATTTCCAATGTTAAATCCTACGCTCTACTTTCCACCGCAATATTCTTGAGATGACTGTTCCAGGTTAGATCCCATGCTGGGTTCAACACTTAGAATAAACTAAAGTAACAGTAACTTCATTTACTCATTAAGAACACTGGTTTGCTCTGAAACTACCTGATATGCAGTGAGCTTTCAAAGTTCAGGTTAAGATATGAAACCATGGCATGGACAATAACAATGACATTAAGGACTGCCCAAAATAGAAATTCTCTGCTTTCCTATTACTTAAGGACAGACAATAAGACAAGTAATATTTTGTGATTGCCTGTATAGGAAACATATGAAAGATCTTGCCAGGGAGTGCCCAGCTGCTTGATAATGGGATACTGTTTTAAGCACCTAGTGAGAGGTGAAAACTTCTCCATTTTCACCTATTTCTATTTTCTTTAGTATAGAATCTATTTTAAGTATTCCTGAGGCCACAGTTCCACACACAACCCAAACATCAGCAGGGGATCAGCACTTCCCTCCTGAGAGCACTGATTCATGAGCATGCAACTGGGTGGTGAGGTCTAGAGAGCTCTGGCCATAGGAAAATAATCTCCAGCCTCACCTCTGCTGCAGAAAACCACTAAAACACAAGCATCACATTCCATTTCCATGCAGGAGACATGTGCTTTAGCATGGCAGACATTCCAATGTTATTAAGAGTGTGAGAAATGGTGATACTGGAGTAAAACCAAAGTCCACATCATGCATGAACCTCTGGGGTTTGGTGCCTAGGAGAAGACAAGGTGCACAGAAAACATAGCACCCACTTCCAGCCAGCCAGGTTTAGCTCCCCTCGACTACATCTCACTCTTCACGTGTCAGATTGACCTAAAAATCCCTTTTCCTGTACGTGCTATGACAGGTGCTGCATTTGAACAAATGTTAATAGACAGCATATTAACTCTGACGGCTTCAGATCACCGAGGAATGTGTCTGAGTTTGCATCTCCTGGATAAACATTCCTGACTCTCATCTGCTTTGATCAGTATCACTCACTCTGTGATCCCTGCTCTTCCCCAGCGTGGTGACAAATTTTTGGTTCAGTGTCAACATCGATGTCTCAGTGGTTGAGATGGGCCACTTCATCTCAGGATCACATCCTGGTGGCTCGAAATTGATCTGAGCGCACTCTGAAAGTTTTATGAGCACCTCGTTGCCAGGGGTTTTTATGACCTGGAAGGTGCAGGCACATTTCTGCTACCACACAGCAGAACGGAGGAGGACAGAGCTACAGCATTTTCAGGCTCCTTCCTGCTCATATTTTACATAAACCTCTCTTTAACCACTGGGCTAGGAAGAAGGAAGGTTTGTGACATTATTCAGCCAAGGTAAGGCAGCAGAAAAAATTAATTACAGAATCACAGAATCATCAAGGCTGGAAGAGACCTTCAAGACCATCTAATCCAATTGTCAGCCTAGTATAACATAATCACTCCTGCACCATATTCCAAACCATGTTATTCTAAACAAGGAAAATTCCATAGGAACAGGGTTGGCATTACACTTTTTACAGGACCTCAGAATTTGGCACATATTCAATGGGACTGTTGTGTCTATTATGTTTCTGCTACCTTTTTTCCTGTTTTCTTCTTTAAAACTATTAGAATATATTTTGGAAACTGATCCATAGCTTAAGTCCATCAGCTTCAATAAAACCATCCTTATTTCTACCAGATGAAGTTCTGCCTTTAAATTTCAGAGGATATAAGAAAATGCCCTAAAAGAGCTCTAGACTGTACAGTCCACTGATTCTCCTCTGCCTTCAAATTCCCTTTGCCCCAAGCTATTACCTCAATCTACTTTTTTTTTCTTTCTTCCCCTAGTGACTGGTTTACATCTTAGAACAAAGAGTATTGTTTTGATCTGTGTTTAAGGCAGCATGTTCTGGAAGTCACTTGCATCATAGTTAGCATTCTGCCTTTTTTTTTTTTAAATAAAGACTATTCTTATCTGTTACAACACCACAGAGAGGCTTTTCTTTCTTCTATAGAGACAACTTTAACATGCAAATATTCTAGTTCTTAGAACATGCAACCTAAAAATTAGGCTCATTTTCAAACCACATGCTCCAATTAATAAATAAAGTCTATTAGTACTGAACTATTGATCAAACATAAGAATCAGGGATTCCAGCATCATCTCTTTCTCTGTAGGCTGCTACCTCCACCAGTCCTTATAAGTTAACATTTGAATTGGAATTAGCCCCTGAAATTACATTTATATTAATAGAATTAGAAGGCAAATGCTCTTCTGAGTTTTATCTTTGAGTGATAAACTGAATTCTCACTTCAATCTATTGCGCTTGCACAGAGATTTACTGTATGTGAACCTCGTAGTAATTTTGAGATTGAAACTTGGGCAATTCTAGGGACAGACAAGATCAAGAGACACATTTATCTGCTCTCAGGTGGCTGTACCCCACAAAGCTTTTCCTTTTCCAAACCCTTATTGGTTGCTCTTAGCAGCCCTTTCTGTAACCCAGCCCTTGCATCAACTACTTAGTGTGTACAGAAATGTTTATATCCCTTGAGCTTGAGCCTCCTTTAGTTTCTCTTCATTTCCCTTTCTTAGAGCCTGTCCATTTGTTCTTGTGTTTGACACTAGTTTTCTGACATCTCTCCTAGCTATTCCCCTTAGAATCGTGTATAAAATAATGATGTCCACCCTGAGCTTTCCTCTCTTCAAAAAGCACTGACCTAGTTTCTCTGCTTTTACAGTAGAAGTTCTCCAGTCCCATGTCAACGAGGTTGCCCTGACATATCTTAGCTCTGATAGTTATCTCTCTCTTTTAATAATGGCATCCTGAATGGGGATTATTTCCTCTAAATGCATCTTCATCTGTTCCCTGTAGACTATTTCCTTTTGAGTTACTTCTGATTGATCTGTTTTTGGTGGTAGGGCTATGCAAAGATAGCTCTGATCTTTCTATCCAGGGCCTGACCACAGGTGATGATTCCTGTGGACTTTGGCCAGAATTGGAGCCTTTGATAACATATTCCCCAAACCTGTATAAAACACAATGAAAAAAGCCATAGTTTAAATTGCTCTTTCTTATTATTAATGGAGCAGATCCTCAGCCAGAGTAGTGGGTCACTTAAGTCCTTGGATGTGTGCAGAGATGACAATATTGCCTAGTAGCTACCGAATCGTTATTTTTGTACAGCACCACTCACTTATTTTCCTTCATTTGCACTACATTCTTTCTTTTCATTATGTCCAAACTTACCCTTTTTTCCTAAGGACCTGACCCTCCATCATCAAAGTGAGAGGGAAATCTCACCTAGGCTTCTGCAGGAGCATCATGAAGGCCTGGCTTTTACTTTGGGTAAGTTTTAAGCATGCTTTGGTTTCTCTGTTTTTTAAATTCACTGCCCATACACTTTCATTCTTCTACCCTGCCTATTTTTTTATTTATGCCTTTTTTTTTTTTTTTTTTTTTTAATTCGTTATCCTTTCGCATTGACCTCTGACTGACAAAGTGCTCAGGGGCTGTAGGAACTTCCCCTCATCACTTACTGTGATGCTGCTTCAGGAGCTGGAGCTGCTCAGCTGTCCCTGCAGCCTGGCAGCCTTTGGCTACAGCAATCCTGCCTTTGGATTGATGTTTGGCATGGTCCCACCACACGATGCTGAAACAGGAACTCCAGTGGCTTGGCTCTCTTCAGGGTCTGCCTGCTGCTCTGAGCTGGGATGGGCTGTATGGGAGACTGCTCTGGTTTATGTTTTTGAGCTATCCAGAACGGGTAAGCAATTTTCCTTTATGATATTTATTGAAGAATGGAGGTGTCCTCCATCACCTGCCTTGCCTCAGCCTCAGAAACTCCTTGCACCAGCTGGTTGCTGTGCAAGGATCATTTCTACTGTGCTTTTTGAGAGAAATCAAGCTGACTTTTATACAATTTGTCTAATTTTGTGTGGCAAAAAGCAACAGGAACATTTGCTAATTCTGTTTGCACTGGTTGCTCCCTGCAGCAGGGGCCATCCTGCCTGGCTGGGGAGAGGGCGTTGTTTTGCAGGGTGTTAGCTTCCATCACTTGAAATTTGATATTTTTCGCAAGTGGGTGCAATCCTGATTTATACTGATGTCCCTTTTTTTTTTCTCCCCCCTAAGAATAGAATGCATCTATCTACCAAAAATGTGCAGCTGGTTGGGTAGCTCTTCCGAGTGCTTTCTGTGGAATGAATGCAGACCAAAATGGCAAAGACATAAATAATTGATTCTGTCCCACTGAAACCCCTGGACTTGTTCCCCAAGCCTGTCTTTCATGTAGATATATTATCTCACTGAGAATTTCTTGTCAAACTATGTTAAGTAAATAAGAGAGGTGAAATATCAGCAACAAAGCTAACAAATGGAGCCGAATGCTCCACTTGAAAGAACAGATCTAGCTGTTTACCATGCTAATCTGAAATGAAATGAAAATGTATGTTTTTCATCTTTTCAGACAACGATCTTCAAATACAGGTAGCTAAGGTCTTTAACAACATAGATTTATATTTTTTTAAAGAAAAACCCTATTGTGGAGTTATTTTATGTGTGTGTGTGCCTGGATCAGTGTAGAAACTGAAAAACCTATTATGTTGATAGTCTTACCAGTCTGAGCCTTTTATCATAATAAATTTATGGTTTAATTCGCCTGTTTTATATGTTCCCACCTAACTTCCTGATGCTGTGAAGGATATGCAGAGACTTTTGCATGCTCTGAGGTTTATGCTCATTTTGCCATTCTGAATCCCTTCTCATGGCTGCTCCAAGTCTGTTCCAGTGCTGTGCTGGTGGCCCCACTGTGAGTCCCTTAGGAAATCTTGGCAGCAACCAAACCAGTTAGGATTTAGCAGTTAGTTATCAGTAGCATCTAATATTCGTTGAGCTCCAGTTAGTAATTTTCTGATATTTGGAGAGCCAGAGACTAACTGGGTGTTATTCTTTTCTTCACAGAGATTAAGCTCGACTTGCAGCCTGGTCCCAGCAGCTTTCCGGAGGGAACATCCTCCCCAGACGGGCTGCACGCTGCTAATTACAAGGGAAATCCTGGCAGTGTCAAAGCCGGTGCCAAAACCTCCCTGATTGCAGCGATGCCGGGATCTCACCAGATGTCCAGATTGTTTATCCGTCTGGGGGTTTCTTGCCTGGCTTGTTTGCTGGCTGCCCTTGACCTTCCCCAGGAGTCATGGCTCCTCTTCCACCCCCGCAGGAGCAGGGCTGTTTCTGACGCAGCTCCGTCCCCCAACCCCATCTCTGGCTGACGTGTCTTTGGCGTTTTAGAGCCAGAGAGGAAGAGAAGTGTCTCATCCGGCTGTGGCTGTCCTTGCCTTTCCGCTCCTGTCACCCAGACCTGGCACTGGGCTCTCCAGCGACCATCTGCCTTCAGCTCTGGAGGGAGCACTGCTCCACGGAGCACCCAGACAGACCTTCGTGGAAAGATGGTGTGAGCCTCAAGGAGCTTAGTTGTTAAGGAGAGACAGGAATATGCAAGTAATTTAATTTTTCATGCAAAACTCTGCTAGGAACTACTAGACTTTCCAAAATGTATTCCAAAGAAATGCAGAGATAGATTCCCGACCGGCATTAATCAGTGCTGATTAAGTCATGGAGCTACCCAATTTCTGCCTGGTGAGTACTTTTCCTGTCATTGATTTATTGCCTTCCTTAGAAAAATAAGACCTGGGAAATAAAGAGTTCAAGTAAATTTGCTCAGTTACCCAGCCAACTGTTGACTGTGGTACCAGGGATAATAAATGTTCAGGGGAAATTCCTTGTGCACATTCATGCACTGAGGCCAAGAGCAAAGGTGTCCCGTGGGCAGTGCAGACCCTCCAGAAGCTGGAGGACACAGCTGAGCTGCAGCAACACATGCAGGGCCTGGGAAGAGCAAGAAGAAGATGGGAGCAGGCTGCCCAAGCTCCCTGGTGCCTGCAGAGAGCCCAGAGAACATTTCCCCCCACTGGAGAAGAGGAAAATGTGCTTTCCTCAGCCTGCCATGAGAATGGCTGCGCTCATGGGTGAGATCCACTTGCTACCTGTACTCCTGTTGGTACCTGGCCACCAGGTGCTGTTTCTTACCTCATATTTATAACAAAACTCCTCAGTGTGTATGAATTCAGGCTCGCAGGCTTGGGCTGTGTGGGGGTTATTGTTTTCCTGCAGACACATGGCATTATGGTTAAGTCACTGGATATGCTAACACCACCATCTGGATTTGTTTTTCAAATGACACCACATTATTTGTTAAATACTCTCTACCCCATCTTCTTTAAGATATTTTAAGGCTAAAGTCTGCAGAGGTGTACAGAGGACAATTTTTATCAGATTTATTTGTTTGACTCACCTGTTTGCCTTCAGCTCACTTTAGAGCATTTGCTGCATATTTTCATTAACCTGATATGACAAACTACTTTCATAAATGTATGAACTACACAGCATGAAGAGTACAGCTGCAGGAGGCCACCTGCTAGGGACAACGTGTGGGACTCTCCAAACAAAATAAATGTTTTGATTTTGGGGTATCTGCTTTTACCAATGGATCTGAGTCTTGCAGGAGCTTGTCACTTGGAGAAGACATTAGAACCTTTAAAGGATGTATATTTCCCATTCCTGAACACTTACACTTCAGAACTACATTTAAGTTATGCTTAGCAAATCCATCCATTTTCTGCAGTAATTTGCCAAGTATAAGAAGGAACTTTGGTTTAATATGATGGAACAAAGTGAGGTAGCTCTGCAAGACACAGTTAAACTCCAAGGAAAGGATTTCTTCACTCATGGTCTTAAACTCTGTCTCCCTTTTTCCTGTCAAAGACACACAGACCCTTTGTTTCTCATCCTATGACTCAGCTCAGGTTGAAAGTCCCTTGCTGTGCCCTAAACGTGCTTTCACAGTGCCAGAAGAGGAGCATTTAGAGCTCTATTACCCAAGCTGTGCTCATACTGACCATACATTTGCTGTATCAGGTTTTTAATGAAAGCTGCCTTGCTACAAACATGTGCCTATTTGCTCACCAGTGGCTCCTGTCACCAACCTCATTTAGTGACAATGAACAAGAATTTTTTTTTCCTCAAACCCAGAATATTTACATATCTCAGCCCTGAGGCTCAGCCCACCCCACCCTTTACTCCAGATCTTTGCCTCTGCACCACTGCACTAAATAAATTAACAAGTTATCAACAAGACTGCCAGGCCACTATGGGCTCCCCATTACTGAGGCTGTCATTGCCACTCAGGGCTCTGCTGGAACGTGACAACTTCACAGCAGAAGGTCACTCCCCCCAGTCACTCTCTCACTGCTGCTTGGAGGCAACTTTTCTGAGAAATGATTTGTTATGGTAGAGTCAGAGGCACATTTGTTAGTTAATTCATTCTGTAAAACTCAAATGAGATGAAAAACAAGCATAGATCTGACAAATGGCATTTAATTATGTCTGAGCCTAAAATTCATAATACATATTTATGCTGCCCTAAGTCATTTGCAGCCAAGGTCCCTTTTATTCTCATAACTGAGTCCATTTGCTGATATGGGAAGAGGGTGTTGCTGATGGGTTACTCCATGTCCTTTCACTACTTTGTGCCATCCCCTGCTCTGCACAGGCCATGGGCTTTCCCCAGGCTTACAGTACAGCAGTTCCCATGCTCTTATGATTCCATAGCCAGTGCAAATAATGCAAAGAACTTACAGGTACCCAATAGTTTTATCTTTAAAGATGAAAATTTCTAATTTCTAATTTCTGACCACATCTTGTCTCCAACTTCTTTGTAGGTTTTTGTTTGAGGCTTGGAGTCTTGGAAGATACCAGGACTAGGACTATGTCCCTGTCCCTACAACCTGTCACTATCAGGAAAAGATGTTTTCTGCAGTGGAGGTGGAGCTGCCTTTACAGTGACACGAGGAGATTGGGTTAGTACAAGCCAAGCAGGAACATGTTGCACTGATGGTGCAGAGGTTTGAGAGAATGTACAAAGCACAGGCTCCTGGGAAATGGACACTGTCACATGTGGCTCGTTAGCACACTGAAGCTCTGACCTAGCAAATATTTACATACCCTTAAATGCACATTTGAAAGGGCTAAATATACACCTGCTCCCCGCTTCAGCTGCCAGACGTCTCTAGACTCTGCATTTGGTGCAATGTCTGAAATATCTTTGACTCAAAAACATATGCTGCAGCTTTGCTGAAGATGTAGGTGTATTTTTATAATGGTTTCGTGCTGGTATTGTAAGAATAAGCTGGTTTTTAGGTCCTTCTCTCAACATGGCATAGAGGATCCATCCAGCATCCTGAGCAATGCCTGGCTGGAGAGAGACTGGAAAATTTTGACCTTCTTCCCCTCTGCAGCTTCCCTTTCCTCTCTGCAGAGCTAGGTACATTGGAAACACTGCCCATGACCCTGAGGCTCCTCCTGCCCTGCTGTGAGCTCCCACTCAGCCTGAGCATCCATCCCTCACCTCTACCACAAGACAGCAACCCCAAAGAGCTTCACCTGATCTCCTGAACAGGAGTCTCTAAGGACAATCGGCCACAGCAGCTCAGGAAGAAGTGATTCCCCACCTCCTGCCTGCCTGCCACACCAGCCCTGCCTCTCCTGGCAGCCTGGGGAAAGCTTTTGGTCCTCACTGACATCATTGCTCTGCTGAGCCACCGCAGCCACCACCTCCTCCCCTCCCCTCTCTTTTGGCATGCTGCCACCCAAACTCGCTGGGGAGCTTCAGGTTTTTTTGTTCTCTGGTGGGAAATTTCATTTGACCCTTTCAAGTGGGACAAGAACAGATATTAGATTTGTTGACGATTAAGTGCTTTTATCTGAATTCAACAAAAGAGGTACAATGAAAAGATTGCAGCTGTTGAGCAAAAGGACTGCACCTATTACGGAGTTCATATGCATTTACGAGTGGAAAATCAGTGAAGGCTCTTCTCACCCTGGCAGATGTACCCTCCTTCCACAGAAAACATGTTAATCTCTCCCTCAGCTCTCCCTGCTCTACATATCTTTGGGAAAACGTGGTGTTTGACTGTCCTGCCAGATCTTACAATGATAGAACAGCTACTAGCTGGTGAAAACTACATGAAGGTGTTTTATTTTTCTGCAAGTCTTATAGGTCTCCTTCATGCAGGATGGGACAGCAATTTAGAACTCCAGATACCTCAGGTTTTAATTAAATTCTAAGACCACCATTGCCCTGGGGAATAGACACCTACATATGTTATACACATATTTAGAAAGATAGCTAAATAAACAGGTGGACAGAAAAATAGAAAAGAAGATCATAGATGAATAGATAGATGGATATATTTCAGTCAGAATTAGAATTAAATTTGCACTTATTTTCCTGATAAAGTCATACAGCTGCTAAAAAAGTATTTTCTAAAAATTAAGGTAACAAATCAACTCTGTCAGGAAGCAAAGGGCTAAGGCTTGGCAAGGAAAACTGAAAGGAACCCCAAACCCCACATAACTGTTATCTGACATCATACTGCAACTTGGTAGTAATGGCAATAAAGCATCTATTAACCAGACAAAACCCTGATGAAATTTGTGGAAGGATATGGCTTGCAGTCAGTCAATCCTGCAAAAGTAACAAGTTTTAGCCCTTATCCCAGTGAGCCATGGACACTGGAGCATGCTTGGAAAGGAACAGCAAACACTTTGCAGCCTCACCAAGGTGGCCCAGGCACTGGGTCAGAGTCTGAGCTAAGAGCTAAAGAGAGCATGACCATCCCTGAATTCCTGCCCTGTGGCAGTGCCCAGCACAGCTGGCAAGTGCCAGAGCCCCACAAGGAGGCTTTCACTGGTGCCACTTGGACTTCCCTTAGAAACACTCTGAGAGTCCAGGCCTGCTGGAGCACAGTTTGTGTTGGCTTGTTCTCCCGTGAGCCTTGCTCAGGAGATGGAGAAGGCACCAGGAATGCTCCACACGCTGCTTAGCACTGGGTGTCTGCAGAGAAACGTGGAGCTCCTGTTCAGAGGGAATTTCCCTGGCTCCTTTTCGGAGCCTTGCATTCATTTGCAAAGTCATGATTACACCAGACAAGCAACAACCATTAGGATTAACTAATAATTTATTCCTAGCAGCTTGTCTCTTAGTAAGGTCTTGCAAACTTAATTTACATTCTTACACATCCAAGCAACAGATTTCTACTTGGAATAAACCATGGTATGTTAAATTACTGATATACTATATGTAACTCCCAAGCAACAATAACATATGCATTATTTGATTTAGGTTTTTGGTTTTGGTTTGGTTTTTTTTTGCTGACCCTAGACTATTTCCAAGACTATGAAAGCTGTTGCAAAATTCAGATGAAGAGTGCAGAACTCACCCAGTAGGTGCAAAGCCACAGATCCCTGCCCCCAGAACATTAGAGATGCCTTTCTCACCTTGCTGGTTTCCAAATGCAGAGCTCCAGGTGCACCATCGTGGCTCTGAGTTTGAGGTTCAGAGCACTTTTGTGGACATTCAGCAAAGCCTGCAGCAAAACCATGGAAATTTTTTTTCATTGACTTCCCCACAATTCAGCATTTGCTTCGCACTGATGAATGAAGTAAATGTTCAGCTGATTACTTCATGCAGCTTCTAGTCCCAATATTAAACCATTGCTTCATTCTCTATTCCTGTGCCCTTACCAAATAGTAGTAGATTATTTCATGGGATAATCTCATTTTCCTTCCCTTCTTCCTGTGCCTTTCTAAGGCAGCCCTGGAGTTGGCAGAAAAAAACAGGCACAACCAATAAACTAGACATAGAGTAATCAGGGAGTTTAGGCTCCTTCCTCATCCCAAGTGGCTCTGGCAGTTTCCTTTCATTCTTAAACATTGTTTGTATTATTTACACAGCTGCTCCACTAACTTTTTCTTGCTATATGTTTATTTCTTACTATTTTTTTTTTTTTTTTAGGTTTCATTCTTTAGATTTTAGAGCAGCGTCGATTTCTTTTTGCCACTTCAAAAATTATTTGCTTGTAATTAAACCCACAAATCCAATAGTGTCTAAATGTAAGAGTGACCTGTGTTTACGAGGGGGACACAGGGGTAGGTTTTGAAAGCCGAACCACATCATTTCACCATCCATAATCAGTTTTTAGGGGTTTTCTATTATTATTTCAAGGACCAGGTGTCTCGAAAGGTATCATTTTTCTCACTAACTTTTGCTAGATGGTTTTAAAAAAGCTATTAATGCAGCTGTATGGGTTATAGCTGAGTGTGTGACTGCCTGCTGGATTTACACGCGCAATTACCCCAAAAGCACACAACCCTCCGAGACTCACACATGCAAAAAGCCTCTTGGCTGGAAAACTCTTGGCATGGATGCTCCATTTCCATATGCAGTCACACTGAATATGCATATACATTAGGTGCAGCAGCACACACATTTTTCAAGCTGGAGGCCTTGGTGTGAACCTAAGGAAGAAAAGAAAAATGCTGCGAGAAAGGGGTTTAGGTCAAATTTAGTGAGCAAGGGTGAATTTGCTGGGTTGTGCACATGTGCTTTGTACCAAACAAATAATTTTCTTCAATTAAATATGCAAAAATCTTGTGGATTTTTAGTTTTCTTGTTTATGCCTTTACATCTTTTGGATATTTATAATCTTCAATTTCTCTTTCTGTTTCTAATAGATGAAAAACAGCCCAATGTAAATTTTCATCCAAAACTTCTAGACACCTTAACAGAAAAAAAGTGTTACTGAGTACTAACATGTTTGAAAATCAGGCAACCAAAGACTGTAAACATAGACTTAGGTGTCTGAATTTAGGCACCTATTTTTTAAAACCTTGGCTTTGAAAATAAAGTATCTGAATGTATATAGCAAATATAAATCACCAGTCACTTTTATTACATGTATGTTTATGTAAAGACCTTACAACACATTTTTAAAATGTAAACGTTCCTTAGTATGTTTAACTACGTGTCTAAAGAAGATGTAGGACAGAAAGAAAACAAAATTTGACAAATGTTTCTGATCAATCCTGAAGAAATCAATAGGAATTCGCTCACAGCATGATTTCATTTAACTTTCCATACTAGGAATAGTAACCTGGCTTTCTGTTAAAGCAAAAGCATTCATACCTCTTAGCGATTTAATTCTCATGTCAACATGTATCAGGCAGGCAGAGAATGGGAAGGAGGAGTGGATGGAAACACACGGAAATTGTGAAGACTGAGCTGTATGGTCGGGTGACTTCATTTCACCAAAACTAGTTTTTAATAGAAAACGGAGTTTTCATTGAGATGCATATTTCGCTTCCCCTTTGAGGGAGCAGAAAGTGTTTCTCAAACCATCTTTTAATGTTTATTTGAAAAATATCTAACCCCCAGAAACTGGAACAGCTTGGTAGGGAAAAGAGAAAAAAGCCATTGAGTACTGACAACTGCAGCAGTTCCTTGGTGGGAGCCACAACCTGGAGGTGTGGGGTATCTCCTGTCCATCAGCCATGCACCCCACAGCACCCTGGAGTTTGGTATCTCCATTGTGCATGCTGGTAATGTGCCACTGTCACACAAAGGAGGGACAACAAGAGAATGAAGCTCTTGTGGATGACCTTGATTTTTTAATTTTTTTTTTTTTGGCCAAAAAGGGAATTATTTTGGCCCATAACTCAAATACCACAACAGAGAATTTTGTTTTGGAAATGTCATCAGTTGTGGGTTTTTTGTTTTTTTTTCCAAAAGTCAGACTCAAGTGAAGAAAGTCACTGCTTTCCACCTTCCCAAGCAAGGCAAGACTATTGGCACTCCAAGCTCCTATACTGAACTTGCTTCTACTCCCTTAGCAGACCAGAACCTTGCATGCTGTATGGAAACCAATGGAGCATTCAAACCCAGAGAACATCTGGTTTACAATATTTTCTTCTTGCTTTTTCATGGTTGTGCTCCTGGAAGCACATTTGGGTCCACAAGTGCGGGTGTGCACATATGTCTGTTCTTATTTATTCTAAATATAAACTGTTTTCTGAAAGGGCATTATTCATAGACAGATGAAAGAGCACTGTCCTTCTTAGAAGTCTGGTTCAAAACCTGAAGTTGACTCAGGGTGCCATATTGGACTAAACCAAAGTGTGGAAAGAGTGTTCTTCAAATTCTGAGAGATTGTGGGATGGAAAGTTATGGATAATAAAAAAGATCTCAGCTTTGCTGCTTCATTGAATCCCCAGTTATATATAAAGCAGATGTCATCTTTGCAAAGAAACAGCATCAGCCAGTGGCATCTGAGAATGACATTGCTTTGAAATGCACCTATCTGTGTACACACAAAATTATGTGTGCTCACACACACAGTCTATATGGCTTAAACACAATGATTTATTATGATTTTTTCCATCAGAAGCCAGATTTGACTGACCATAGAATTCATAGAAAAAAAAAGACAAAAAAATGTTTTACTTTCAGGCTGAACTGATGAGTGAGCCTGCAAAAGGAAACACCACAAAATCCAGTTTCAGTCCAACAAGCTGAAAAGGCTCTATTATTATGATCTTTATTTTCATTATTTTTGTGGGCAAAGTATGAAGCAAAATAGCTGTGTCTGTTTAGCTGCCTGAACAATAGAAAAGTTTATGCAGCTCTTGAGCTGAAATGTTTTTGACAGTTTTCAATTTTAGCTCTTTTGATTTGGTAAGAAATCTGCAAAAATATGATTTTGAAAATCACCAGTTTCATGCTTTATTCCTTTCTCAAAATTAGACTATATTGTCCAACTCCACTTCCTGTGTCTGAGGGAATCCTAGAGAATAGCTGGGAAGAATCAGTGCTGGGCTGTTGCTTAGAAACTGCCTGGGTTTCTATAATATTGCCTGATGTAATAGTTATATTGCCCACTTGCATCTGTTAACAAGCAATACAACAGAATCCACAGGTACCAATAAAGGAACAAACCTGGATTTAATTACTTTCCTTGAAAATTCATCAGTGCTTTTTCTAGCTTGGCAAAATGTTTTTCTCAGGTGCTAATTGATAAAATAGGCAATGTACTGCCTCTACATACATCTATTTTATTTAGATTTATTTATTCTGCCCCAGGGAAAAGATGTTGTTAAGAATGTAGTGTGTTAGTATAATTACAATTTTGCAATGCCATAGAAAGGTACGAGGTATGAGCTGTGGTTCTGTGGGATTTTCTTTGCTGAGAGCTACAGTGTGGCAATATGACCATTTTCTTAATGTGTTTTAAAGAGAAGTAATATGGGTGCCTTTGTAAAAGCAGTAGGCCAGGACATTTCTGTTGAGTTTTACTAGTAGACTCTCAGCAAAGCCCAAGCAACAGATGAGCTGACTTACCTTAGTAGTGTCAATATTCCAAATCCAGGGGTGTAAAAAGAGCAGATGCAATGATGAGAGCAATGAGATGAACTCCAGAACCATGTACACAAAAATGATGTACCTCTGTATTAAAAAAAAAATTAAAAATCAACTTTTAAGGTACAATAATGAAAGTTTCTCTCTTAAGAACAAGGACTACAATTTTTCCAGTGAAAGACAAGGTGCAAACACACATAATTGCTGATGTTGGGGTACAAGGGAAATACCCAAGAGTTAAGAGAACCAGCAATGCTTTGCAGTCCAAGCAGCTCATCCCTCACCTGAGTGTGACCCCAAGCCCAGCACAGCCCCTGGATATGATGCTCTTCTCAGTCCTGTGGCCCTGCCATGGTGAGAGATATGTTCACTGGTGTACACTGTCCTCAGAGCACACGTTCCCTCCTCACGTGGGAGTTTCACACTCCTTTTGGAGGCTCCCAACTGAGGCACTTTTACAAGCCCACCCCCAGCAATTGGCTTCCTGCATTTAGAGGAGACAAAACAAAATTATTTCAGCCCAACCCTCAGTTATTAAGCGTGGGGGAAAGCACAGGAAGAGTTGTAGGGAAGAGTAGACTCCGTGACAGTTACTTTTCATAAGTAAATCTTACTCATGGGAACGCGTCTATTGCTTAGATAGATTACATTTGGCTCTGTCTGGGGGCCTAGATTTGTGAGGGAAAACAGTTTAAACTCCTGGTTTGCCGTTCCACTTGTTCTCAGCAGGCAGAGGAGTCGTGTTGGAGTTGCAGAAGATGAGGTTGTTCAGCGACAACAAACGCGGGGGTGGATGCTCATCGCCAGGCGTGGGGATTTGGGAATGCAACTCACATTAGCGTTAATGGGAGTTACACGCGTAAATCCCTGCCCTTCAACATGATAATACATAATATACCCCTTAATTTTTAATTCACCAGGGTCTCAATTTTAAAGCATTTTCATATAGTTTGTCCTAATTATAATCATTTTTAATGACAGCTTAAAAATTTCACATGACTGTCTTATCGCGTACGGTACTTAATTTCTCAAGTGAACAGTTTCCATGTGGTGTATTCTGGGAATTTTGAGGACTAAAACACCAAGAAAAAAACTACTTTTTATAATCAAATGAGATGTTATTATTCCACTATGTTTTATATAAACCGGAACAGAGTTTCTCACAGTAATGGTGACCATTTTGGAAAGTACTTAAAACTAAGACATTTTCTTGTTTTGGAATGTTATTGGGTTAATCTCAATCTCATGGACCAGGGCACATGGTCTACTTCTCATAGCCAGTATTAATGTAAATTAGTAGGTAATAACTACCTAGTGCAGGCTTTGGGGAGGTTTCAGCCTATGAATAATTTTTCATTTTCTCTAGGACTTGATAAACTCTAAATTTACAGGTACAACGTAATTATTATTTTAGTAAATGTTAGTAATATCACAATTATAATATGTTATTAATAATATAATAATACAATATTGTGTCATTATAGAATACAATTATATATTTTTACATTATATTATGTTATTATATACCTTTAATATATTAATAATAATATATTAATTATTATGTTGACATTCAGGAGACAAACACTGACACATTGAATTTGAAGGAAATATGGCCAAGTTTAGAGTACAGCCACACACCCCGAATCAAGTGGTTTTTTTACCTCAACACCTCATTTGTGCAGGTAAAACAATAATTACTGGAGTAACTGGTCCTGCATCACCCACATACCAGAGGACCATGTGCCATGAGATTAGCATCCAGAAATGTGCCAAGGATCTGCCTCACCATTCCATGTGCCCCACCAAGCATCCCTGCATTGGCCAATGGGAAACCCAACCATGACAGCCACAGCCACAGAATTAGACCAGCAACTGCTCTATGTCCCATTTGAAGTATTTCCCTGCTCTCCAGCCAGGCCTTTGAGTTCTCTTATTTCAGTTTCTTGAGCTAATGGTTTTCTAGTTTGCCTTCATGTTGACTAAACCGAGTCCTGCTTTATTTTTAGTTCTTTGCTTTCAGAGGGAGCAATATATTTTTTACTACTTACAGGTATAGAAAGGGCTGCTGCCAGAAAATACATGATGAAATAGCAGGCAAAGATTTCAAAACCAAACGAAGTGACTTAAAAACATAAGTGCCATTTTCAAGAGTGATGGAGGGCTTAGATACCAAGTACCATATTTAGTAATAGATTTTAAAAAGTAATTACTTACCTAAGGAGAGCACGTATGACTTTAAAAAAAAATTCTCAACAATTAGCATTAGTAATTAATAATACTTTAAATGTTTGATTTCAACTGTGCTCAAGAAGTCATTTGTTTAGTCATGGGAGAAAACACTCCTGTATGCCCTGAGGTTACTAGATTTCTTTGGACATCCTCATTCTGAACAATTTAGGAGTGTGAATAGGACTTGGACTTTTGTCATGAGACTGTCCTTGAAAGTTCTGCCTGAAAACAAACTTTGTCCTGCAGTTAAATTTTGGATATGTCTACCTTGCTTTCCGCTAGCGGGAAAGAAAGGAAATGGACTTTATCTTAAACCACACAAAAATGTTGGACTGCACTAGAATGTATATGTCCATGTTTTATATATCCTCTAATTACTGAACAACCATGACTATAGAGGGGAAATAACGTGCCAAATTAGTAGCCTTCAAACTGTCGCTTTTTATAAAGAGTAAATGATAAAAAGAAATGTAGCACTCATTTGTTAGTCATTTTTATGGGGAGCTTTAATCCGTTTTGTGTGTAGACTCCAGTTGTTGGTATTGTTTCCACTAAAAGAAAAAATAATTTGGCTGCCGCTGCAACATTTTAAGCTTTCACTGTTACTATAAAAACAATCCCCAGGAGATTTTTTTTTTAGTCTCCTTGTATTGCTGGTTTGCAAGGACTTAGGAAGTAAAAGTTTAAAACGGCCTGGTAACAGACAAATCACTTTTAAAAGCCAGCATTGTACTGGCCTGGGAGTGCTACAGGAAAAGCTACTTTAAAAAAAAAAAAAAAAAAGGAAAATGCAACAGTACAAAAGCTAAGCAAGCCTAATTATTTTTTAAACAAATATATGGAGGTCATCTAAACTATGAATGCATGAGAGGCCTTTTCCTACATGTGAATTGTCAGATCCATGCTGGATAGGCATCCAGGCAGAGCTCGGCTTTGTAACGCTGCTCCCAGTAGGAAGGCATCTCAGCGTTTGAGTAATGTACTTTAAAACAACAACGTACTTTTTCTGAACACATTAAGGGTGAAGTTTTCAAACTGGGGTACCTAAAGATAGATCTGTCTTGTGACAGCACAGAGCTATCTCTGGTCAAGAGTTTTGGTGTAGCCTGGGGCTTTTTGGGTAGGTGTGTTAAATCACAGATTTTCAGCGACTGCAGCTAAAACTTTGTGATTTTCTAATTTTGGTGGAGAGGTTTGTCTGTAATGAAAGTGCTGCCTGAGGTCTTCAAAATATTTCAAATAAATAGACAGGGCTTTTCAGTGGAGTACATGAAAGAGAGGAGAAAAAACTCCCACTGGGATTTAAAGAGATTTGGGTGTTCAGCTCCTATAAACTCCCTCGAAAATCCCAGTTCTCTTTCGTAAATGACGGCTGAATCTCGACAGATTTGGTGGTTCATTTTGGCTCATTGTCTGCATCCGCTCAGGCTGGAAGCTGGCCCGGGAATTTCGTTAGACCATGAGAAGTTTCCAGGAGAGTTTTCAGCTCTTGGTTCCCAGGTATCTGAGGCTTTGCCACTTCCACTTCCCCCAGCCAGAAAACGCAGAGACGTGCAACCATTTGCAAAAAAGGCTGGCCAAACCCTTTCTGAATCAAAGGAATATTCATGTTTTGGATCAAAGACTGGGGGAAGGATTTGACTAGCTCCTGCATTCTCTGTCCTGTGCTGCCAATGTCTGGTCCTAAATTATATCCATTGGCCAACGCAGAACATCTTATTGAGGTTATTTTTTAGCACAAGTAAAATAAATAGTATCAGGTTTTGATCCTTAGAAGGAACCATGCAAACCCGTTCTTTAGCATATCTTGTTTTTAAGACTCCAAGTCTCCATTTTCAAATCACTGGGTCTAGAGCCAGGCTCCAAAATATATCTTGACGCATGCAGCCAAGCAATCATCTTTCTATGGAAAACCGCTGAGCACCTGCTGCTGCTCCTCCTGACGCCCTTCTCATGGCAAACTAAGTCACTTCTGCACGGGCCAAGCACCTCCATCTGGCCTCAAAGAACTTTCCAGGACCTGAGAGCAACTGAGGAAGGCTCAGCCCTAGACATCAGCATGGATGCCTTAGGCTGGGGTGGCTCTGGGAGCTCTAGCTGTGGTCCAGGCACGCAGCTTGTGCAGAATAAAAGGACAATCACTGTGTCAGAGGGCTCACACTGGATGTGCCAGACTCCACATTACACTCTCAAAAGGCTAAAACAACGCTCTGGCAATTAGCACGTGTAAAGCCCTCAGCTATTTATGTCCTAGGAAATAGCTTGGATTTTATTATTTTTGGGTTAAGCCATTCCAAACGGCAAAGCAGCAGTTATTTGTCTGCCATCTATTGATGTGCTGTCTTGATCTCTAATCGAGGCCGAGGGGGATACATTTCCACCTTTAATCCTTCAAACTTTCTAATGCTTTCATGTACAAATGTATACAGTAACTTGGCATTAGCATTCCACAAATATGCAAATTGTCTGTCAGATTGGACAGGCTGCATGCATTTGAAGTTGTGTTGACAGCCTACAGAAAAAAGACATTCTCAGCTCAAACATGAACAAGATGTTTATATCCTTTTTCCCTAAAAACATACATTTTATGTTTTAAGCAGAGATGGGAGCAAACTGCAAAATTTGGATCAAGACATCTTTTGCACCCATAAAATTTGGGGATGTCTGCATCAGGGGATTTTGATTCAGCTGGCTCTTGGAAAGGGGAAATTCAGCTCAGATCTGGCTTATGTTCCAGCCTTCACAAAATACAGTGGGAATTTGCACATGAGCCTCTGTTTCCAAGTAGGTTAACGCATAAAAGAAGCGGCTCAGAAGGTGTCATTATACTCTAGTGAGCTTTGCAGTTGGTGGCAACAGCAGTTACCTGACAAAGCACCATCTTGCCAGTCAACAGAAAAGGAAGCTGTAGAGCCCAGCATCCTTCCTGGCCCAGGAAAGAGCACCAGGAACAGCAGTGGTGGGAGCTCGTGGGTGCTGGTTGTGCAGGGAGCACTGATAGGCACCGATGCAAAAGGCCAGGGTACAGCAATTTCGGCATCCACCTCCAGAATACAGCCCCTCAGAAGCTCTCACCTGGGGGCTGCAGAGTACTGCAGACCCTCCAGTGGTGTCACCATGTGCAGGTGTCTCTGTGAACCCAGATGAACTTATATTCTTTTTTTAAGCCCATGCCCATATCATGCAGCCTCATAAAAGCAACGTGTTTATCTCCCTGACTTCAACAAATTTCACAAACCAGGAGTTTTGTCAGCGAGGCTGTAGGCAAGTGCCCTCTTTAACTATATATTTCTAAGTATTTTAATTCAAACAGATTTGGTACACAAAAGTAACCAAATATTTTTCTAGGTTCCCTGCCTTGAAATGAAGGACTGAACTCTCCCCCTTTCTTCCAGCCTACTATGTGGATATTGCAAACTAGATGTCTATGGCTCTGGCATATTGCCTGTTCCAGTGGAATATTATCCTAAATTGTGACTCAACGTGGAAAAAAATGCTGTTTAATCAGCGACTGCATTGAGAGCTGTGATTCAGATGGGAACCTTATCTAACAGATGCATTTTGGCACCCTGCATCTGGACATCCTGTACATCTTCAGGTCTGGAGAAAATTTTTGGTACAGAGGCTTCTTCTGCAGCTCATCAAAAAATTACTTTTAGTGGTAAGGATCCACTGAAGAAACCGACAAATATCCCCATGACGTCAAGGCCCCAGGAAGTTAAAGAATCTGTGAAGTAATGAGTCTCTTTGGAGCACAGGTTGAAATTCTGTCAATTAAAAATCTTTCCTGTAGCAAACCGCAGATGATTTGAAGGAGTGGAAATTTGAAAGAGAGAAGATTTAGAACTTTAAATACATTTTATGCAAAAAAAGCACTAGAGCTTTCCTCCCTTCACTGTCAGAAGACCAAAGGGAAAACATTAGACTTGGGTTCCTCCAGCATTCACCAGCTAATTTCCCGTGGCTGTGTAAGTTGGGCACGCCTGTGACACCGCAGGAGCTCGGATACCAACCACCTTGGCTCCTGCTGGAGCTCCCTGGGGATCCACTCTTTACTGTGCAGCTCCCACAAGCCCAGCCCTAGCAACCTCCTGACTCATTCTTATTTGCAAAGCCTGTGCTTTAGGTTTTCCATGCAGCCTGGAATACTAGGAAGCCATCCTAGCTGTGGACTCACTTTTGGTACTCATGCACTGACCAGTTTTCGGGTCATGTGCCAGAGCTGTCTGCTGAGACACCAAGCTCTGGCCAAAGATCTCCACTTCATATTCCAGCTTGGTGAATGCCAGAGGGCTGTTAACTTCATCAGGCAGGCAAAATTACTATCATTAGGCCATCAAGCACAGAAATAAGGTCACTTCATATTTCCTTGGAGAGCCTTGTGAGGCTGGAGCTGCTCAGTGTGCCCCAGAGCAGTGGGGAAACTTGCAGAGCATGCATTGGATTTATGGAATTCAACCTTAAGTTATGCCAGCCCACATTTTAGCAGCCATTTCAGAGGCTCAATTCTCTTGTATGGGTATGGATTGTTTGCCAACAACAACAGTGCTGGAAAGATCAGCAGCATCCTATGGAATACCTTCAAAGAATGTTCTTCGATAGCTTCCCAGAAGTAAAGAAAGGACAAGTGGTGCCAGAAGAATGGCTCAGAATAGGAATGAGAAAGCCTAGCTGTAAAGAACAATAAGTGTATCAGGAGCCTGGTCTGACAAACAGGACATAATCACTTGCAGGATGAGGCCTCAGTGCTGCTGTGGTGCTGGTGATTCGTGTGGTCTTCAGGAGAGCTGACAGCAGGAACTATGCCTTTGCTTACTTCATATGAGTAGATAACTCAGCAAGAGCAGGGAAATCATTTGACAGAGGCCAGATTCAGAAGGCATCTGAAATGTCTTTCTTTAAAGATAATCATGTTAGGAATCAAAAGGGGTCTAATGTTAGAGACTTGCCTTTCAAATGCAACAAATGATTATACCTGTCAAGATTTATGGACAGATTTATTTATGTTGACAGAGGGACCACTAATAGTTTGACAAATGAGAAGTCTTGACAGATACAACAGATATGTTCAAGTATATTTCCTCCTGTTTGAAATAGGAAATGAGTGAGTTATGACAAGCCTGTAATGTATATTGATACGACTTTTCCTAGGCTCCTTCTACAGAAGTAGATGCATTCTCAGTGCTGGATACTGATCTGGAAAGCCAGTTATAATCCTAATCATCAGTGACCCTCTATCTTCCTCCATCAAGAAAGTATTTAAAATGGCTAATTTAGAGAAAACAGGAAGGAAAGCTTTTCCAGGTGGTGCTCCTGGATGGAAAACTTAACTTCTAAAGTAAGGCAAGAATTTTGGGGAAAGAAATATTAGGATCTCAGGAAGCTTTATATTTAGAATGATTGGTAGCCAGGGACTTTTCATGTAAATTCACAGCAAACCTAATACTTCTTCCCAGCACGGAATGCCAGGCATCATTGTACCATCGGGGCTTGTGGTCAGCTCCAGCCAAGAAAGATCTATCCCAAGGACTGCTGCAGTCCTACAGCAGGGAACAATTCCATGCTAAAACCCCTTTCAGGAAAGGTATAGAAAAGCTATCGCTATGCATTAGCATCTGATCAAAGGCCAGTCCAACAAACAAGACACCAACAGCTTCAATGGACTTTGCCTCAGGCTCCAAGATCTTTTAGGAGTTTTATGCAGGAGCGTGCAACCATTACATCTCCAGCTGTGAAAGACAGAACAACCTGTTAAGTGTTGCTCTACCATGCAGCAGCCTTTAAATGCTACTTTTATTTTACAGACAGTGCCCCACTCCTCATTTAAGTACAAGAATTCCAACCTTCTCACAGTGTGGAAGCTCTGGACAATCCAAGCGAGGAGAGACTGGAAGGAGAATCCCACTTTGTTTCTCCAAAGGCTGCCATCCTCTCCAAATGGGAACCTGGAAAACATTGATGAAGCAACACTTGGTACAAGACCAGTGTTTGTGCTGTTGGTTTGGGCACCAGACCCACATTTTTAAACAACAATGGGACAAATTACCACATCCCTCAAGGCTTTAACAAACACAAACAAGCAATTAAACAAACACATGCTCTTGTCACTCAGCAATTAAAGCATTTCCTGATCCCTTAATAAAAGCTGATCAAGTTTCCACATATTAATGTGACTTTGCACACTCGATTGGTTTATCGCATTAAGAACCCATCCTGTGTCTTTGGCCGATTAAAGTCAATCTGGCTGTCCTCCCTGGAGATCCCCCCAGGAAGGGGTAGGGAACAGACATTTTTGAACCAGGAGTATGTCTGACATCGAAATGCATTTAACTAAAACACAATGGGTAATGTTGTTCATGCAAAAACATTTTGGTGTTTCAAAAAACCATTAGAGGGCATCAAGGGAGGACTGGAGTTTTGAAAAAGAATGAACCTTGACAGGCTAAACTAACTATTGCTCTTCCACCAGCATACTCACTTGCCTGGAAAACTCCAGAAGGCCTATTAATTATTTTGGGGTTGTTCACGAAAGTCATCTGAGCTTGCAATTGCCAATTGCATCAGTCTGTGACATTCCAGGGGCCGACAGTGCCATCTCCTTCACAGAAATCTGTTAAATTACTAATATACTGAAGTATCTCAGCTTAAAACCCACTCTCATTCCCCTTTATCAATTTTGCATCTGGTTTTCTCTGAGGTTGAAAAACAAAGCACACCCCACTTACCTCCTTGCCAGTCATTTTGTGCATGCTGTTCTTTGTTAAAAAAAAAAGAAAAAGAAAGAAAGAAAGTCTGCTCTGTAATTACCAGACACAGCCGTGGGAGTGGTTAATCTTTTAAAGCAACATTATGAATTATAATACCAAGTGTATACTTCATTGTGGTAATCCTGCAGTAATGCAAGCAATATTAGCATGTTCTGGGAGGCAGAGTACTGCCAGGGGACCAGGGATGCTTGCAGGAGAAGAAAAGGGGAAGATTTCACAGTAATGAAAACGATGTTGTGTTTAGTCCCACAAGCTAAAAACAAACTAAATATTTATGATAAACGAGAAGAATAAGGAGGATTATGGTGTCATTCACTGTAGAATAAAATATTACCTAATCTAAACATTTACATAAATAGCAGAAGGGTGATGCCCGCTGAATTTAGATGGTTCAAAGAGAGGAGGAAATTAACTGTACCAACAGGGTAAGTGTTGCTGTGCACAGTCATGGGTGCTCCTGGGGCTCCTCTCCTCTCTCTGCTACAGAGCCCAGCACAGCAACAGCTTTTGGTGCTGCCAGACCTCAGACTGGAAAAATGCAAGACACGTTCCTGCTCTGTGATGGAAAAGCCTCCAACTCCATCCAAGGAGTTTTCTGGTGTAGACCTCTACCACCCAAAGTAAAAAAAAGAAATGGCATTACCTGGCAGTGCTGGCAGGCTCTTAGAGGTTATCCTAGAAGGAGATGGTGCCAGCTGAGATGGGGTGGAGGCACCTGAATTCCACCCACATGCCCAAGTCCACCATTGCTGAGCTCTGATGGCAGCTAATCTGTTTGCTTTGCCTCATTCTTTTGACCTTCTGGCTCCCTGGTGTCTCAAGCTCCAGTCAGACCCAAAGGCCCCATCTGGATGGAGCAGTCAGGCAGAAGCCACCAGTGCCCAAGCTTCAGGCTCTCCTCAGGACTCAAAACCTGAATTCACATCCCTCCTGCTGTTCAAGCATTTTTCTCCAGTGCTAGCTTCGTCTAGCCTTGCTTGCTCTCCATCCCTATGAGTCTTTCAGGACCATGGCAGTACCTCGAGTCCCACTGAAGCCTTTGAGTTTGTTTTGAGCAAGATGTCTGTAAGCAAATAACTCCCTGCAGGATTATGACTAAAGTCCTCTGAATGCAGAGGTGATGCCATTTAAACACATCTTTCTGCAGCTGAAGCTGAACCACATTCTGTATAAAATCATCTTCATTCGAGGCCTGGGTTCATTAATTATATCAAATTTCCAGTTGGAAACCCTTATTCTTTTTGCGTTGGGTTTGTACTGTGAAGTAGAATATTATGCATACAAAGGAAAAAAATATAAGGATTTTCAATTACTAGGTAACATTTGAGGGAGCTTTTTCCAGCATCCTAAAGAACATAGTCAAGAGTAATGTCATTCCTGTAGAATAGGAACCCTCCTAGAGAATCCCATTGCAACATTAGGATTCTCCAATAATATTTTTAAAACAATTCAGCAAACTTATGAAAACAGGTCAATACACAGTGTTTCAAAAGGATCAGTATACAAAAGTGACCCTGCAGAAATAGCATTGTAATCTTGTACAGACATCTGAATATTCTTCAGCAAAAGGCATCATTTAGGACCACAGTGTTACTTTTGGATTGAAGAATGCCAGCATGAGAGAGGACACTGAGACACTCTGGTGCTCTCCCAGACCTAACTCAAAGCCCATGACTGAGGCTGTTTTGCAAACAGACCCAAACTGGGATCTAAGCTAGTACAAGGCTGTGCATTTAAGCACGGGTGGTAAACTGCTGTGCAACTGTTTGAGGGAGAATTGATTTTCTTCTGGTTGAGATGTGCGAAGATCCCGTGGTTTATCCGAAGAAGTAAACCTAAAGATAACAGTTTGGTAACCCAGGGTGATGTTTACAACTGTACTGAATGTGACAGCTTTCAAAGTATTATGTATATTTCTAAGGCTGTACATGTACAGCTCTGACAGCATGTCAGTTATAATTCTTGTAAAAAATGGATGTAATTTATTATGGTTCAAATATAGAATAAACTATATAAATGCTTCACCATAAAATACTAATTTCCTCATTGCTGAGGGGCTCATCTGCATTCTAAATAGCAGTAAAGATGTTTTAATTGAATAGGTTTTTCTTCCCTTTTCCTGTCAGCTTCAACATGACTGGCTAGGGTTAAAATAGATGCACAGAACTGGAGGAAATCTCTGAACAATAAAGGAAATCTTAACCACAAACAGGATAACTGTGCTACCAGAAGTTAGGGGTGAGCTGGGTTTTCGTGTTCTGGGGGGGCAGCATTGGAGGTTGCTCATGTGTGATTGATGGTACTTGTGAATAATACCAGTTGGCAGACATTAGTAACACTTTGTCTCACTTTTTGCTCAGTTGTTCACTTTTCTGCGTTTGGCATGTTTTCATGTTTTTAATAGGAATTTTTCAGTCATGCATCTTTGACATGAAATAGCATGAAATGCAATGCCTCCGATTTTGAAGCATTTCCTTGCTGGCTGTATATGACACTAGTACAAAACTTATCATACGGAATTATCATCTTTGAAAGTAGCTTGCTTTTCAAGCTCCTTTATTTCCTCATCCCATGCACTGCAGAGAAATTTGTATGAATATTTTGCACTTAATTCTAATTTCATCCTAATGTATAGCCAGGGAAACTTCACTAGACTAAGCACTGGATTAAACAGGGCTAGGATTCAAAATTATCTCTCTCTGGTTGAACCTTAACATGAATATTGAAATTAACTGCTGCAAGACTTAGTACAGGGAAAAAAATGACCAGAAGAACTAAAAGAACTACTTGCTTTTATTTTGTAGTGAGTTATCTATAATTTTTTACCTATCCTTTGATTATATACAGGGTTTATGCATAAAATAAAGTGAAAGTGAGATACGAAGTTTAAACGTTCGTATTTATTTAACTGTGAAACTGCATCTAGGCTCTTCAACTGAAGGCTGAGGTTTTCTAAAAAGCCATGTGATTCTTAGTCTTCCTGGCACTCATATTTGATTGTGCCCATGAGTTTCTGAACATTACAGATGACACAGGTTTGACCACTGACACAATTAAGCAAATTTGCCACCAAATATTTTGCAAGACAGTGGATACAAAAGCGTGCACCAATGTAAGAAGAATTCGCACTGAGGAACGACATGATTCCACAAAATCCTGTGTTCACAAGCAGCTTTCCAAGATCTCTGAACCAAGACAGGAGGTTTGACTCTGCAGAACACAGAGCTGGCAGGCGATGCTCTCGGTCCCTGCTGCCTTCCCCCAGTGCCACGCTACAGTGGGCACTTTGGGTCTCTCACTACAGGTCCAGTTTGTAATAGAGGGTTGGGAAGGGGCTTTGCAATTCAAAGAGTTAGGGTCAAGCAGAGGAGATGCTTCACAGACCTTTAAACTAAACATTTCCTGTACATTGCAGGAGATTGGGCTCAATGACCCAAGGGGTTCTCTCTGACCAGCTTTCCTAAAAAGTCCCTGGTCAGGAGGAAGCAGAAGAATGGCAGATCAAAAAAAGAAACCTTAATGTCCCAGAATATCCACATCACATTTTTGCTTTAAAAATAAGTTAAACAGCCTCTCCCTCAAAGACTGAATAAAAGAAAGACGATCAGAAAATTAGTTATATGATCTTTCCAACAAAAAGCTCAACAACCACAAGTAATTAGGTAATTTGTACCTTGACTTGCTTGTTCTCTGAGAGTCCCAGAACAACACTTTTAAAAGCATCATTGTTTTGTCCCTTGCCTTAATTTAAGACTGCCCTAGGCTTGCATGTCTAGGAACTTTAGTAAGCTTATAAAAAAGCAAAACACAAAAAGAGAACGAGCTTGCGCATGAGGTAGGTTTTCCTAAGGTCGTCCCAAGTCTAATTACTATTCTAATGAAACATAAGGGTATCTTCCCAGGAGATCATTACATAGTAATTTCTCTACCAACAGCATTATTATTTCCTCCCATGTTCTATAAAATACTAAGAAAATGGTCCCTCTCCTGGATTTCATTTCCATACTCTGGTTTTCTGAATCCCTAATTAGCTCTTTGGCAAACAGCATCAACCATGGACAGTGTGAAATGTTAAGTTGTAGGACATATCTTGACGTAAAATTAAACTACACAGTCTAGACAGTAGCCATGACCATCCCAACATGCTCCTATGTACCAGGCATAGCAACCACATCAACCTCACCTTTCTACCTCAATAGGTCTTGGCACCTTTTCAGAAAGTAGCCCTCCAGACCTTGCCAAACCCCAAAAAGCCCCTTTTTAGAAGATTATTACTCGCACTGCTATGAATATTAGTTCCTTCTACCACACAAACTGCTGCCATGTGAACACCACAAGTCTCCCCCAGTTATAAATAAACACATCAGAAAACAAAATGCCCTGAAAGTAAGGTTACAGAAATAATTACACTGCAGAAAGTGTACACTCCCAAAAACATTTCAAGCTTCCTGCTTAAAAATTTGTTAGGGTCCTTTTTTTTTTAATAGCATGTCAAACACCAAGATCTGTGTCTGGGGCTTTGCCAAACTGGGCATGATTCACCAGCCAATTTCTTCAGAGCTGTGCTGATATTATATCACCAACACACAGAAATGCAAAACTGAAAGAGTGCAGGGCAAATCAGGACTTTCACTGTTAGTACTGGATGTTACTTATTTTGCAGTAATTTGTTTATTCAGATACATATTTAAGGCAAAACCCTTCCATTTACAAACTCCTTCACCCCCTGCTTATGTGAAGGCTGGAGCAAAACCTTTCACACCCCCCTAGGTCCCTGTGCTCCCACTTTGGGCAATGTAGAATATTTAGGATTCCTGGTAAAGATTACATGTTTCTTGATTCATCTCACAGTGCGGGCCTACTTCATTTGCAAAGTGATAACCTATTACCATAACTAAACCGCCTATTGCATGGAGGCTCAGAAATAAAATAAAAAGATTAGCCAGTTATCTTATTTACATATATTGAATTGCAGTAATACAGCCCGATCTCTGCCTCTCATTTGATTCTAATTAAAGCGTAGCAGAGCAACTGCAATCCACACAAGAGCTTATTTTAATAGTCAAAGCTGGCAAAGTCCCAATATCACAATGTAGCAATTAACAGCATGGCTGTATTTGCTATTCATGGTTTGATGTAAAAACTTGTTTATTAAGATGGGCTTGAGGCACTGGTGTGCAATAGACCTGGATGTAATTAGATTCCAATTATTTGTCTGTTTCTGATATTGTAAACTGGCACTTAGCACATCAGTTAAATTGACACACTGCGCTGCATGGTTTACCCAGTAATTAAAACATGTTCTGTTAATTAGATGATGACCACTTTATTTCAGGGCTCTTGTGTTTGGGTTTTGTAGTGTGCTCTGTTTGTATCATGAGCCACCAGACGCTCCTCTAATGAGCCCTTGTTTTGTTTCAATTACCACCTGCTGTTCAAAAGCAAAGCTTGTTTTAACTAAACAAAATTAATGCTTGTCTCTTTCTTTGTAAGAACTTAAATGCTAAACAAATTAATAAGCTTATTATTGAAGTGCTAAGCTCCAGTTTTAAAGACTGCGAAGGCAATTAAAAGAAAGTTATAAAATGTTTTACAGTGAGGCATAAATATTGTTTATCATATCAGTGGCATTACGAGTCATGAAATAATTGCTACAGTTAGAGAAATAAGCATGCAAACTTAGACAAACCTTGGAATTAATACTTCTAATTCAAAGGCACTGTACAGAGACAAAAGGTAACTTGTGTTTCTTCTTGTTGATGTGAAAGCAGCATATTAATAGCAGCAAATAAATTAATATGCTACACTTAATAATGAAACAAATTCTATTACAGTCATGACATGGGAAACCCTTGCAGCCTAATATTAAACAATTCTCTATGTTAAATTATGGCTCCTTGCAAAGTCCCCATGTCAACATTTCCTAAGGTTGGAAATTAGGACCAGGCAGCTCAGTCCAAACCTTTAGCCTTGATCATGCCAAATGCTGGCACCTCAGCACACTTCCAGCCCCCCAGAATGATTTCTGAGATGGCAACCCAGCAGGCTGCTGGTTGTGCAAAGAGATTTTTCTACCTGGCACGCTATTAACAGTGAAATAAATCATCATTATCCCAGTAACTTTGGTTGGTGCTCTGTTGATTAATGCTGGCTGAAAGTAAGCTCTGTGACTTTACAACCACATTTTTGGGGCATTTTGAGTCATGTGTGTGTGTTGAGGGGTCAGGGGTAGCAAATAACTGCCTTTTAAAACCCAGTTTCTCCTCCAAACATGTAAATGAGGGGATGGTTTGGAAAACAGGGAAACTTGCAATGTTGAAAGTCAGACTCTGGTGTGAGCTCTGGAGCAGCTTCCTCCATTCCATGGTAAACCTTGACTAATTGCCAGGAAAAAACTCTGGGGCCCTTAACAGTACTGGGGGATCCTTCTGAAATCCTTAGCCCAGCACTGAGCCCAAGCTCCCAGCTCCTTTGGGCATTTTCTAGGACTCCCTCCACCAAAGCTTCCCCATCCTGCTGCCCCCAGGATTCTGGGATGAGATATGGAGCAGGAGAGCTGCATTACCCAGGATTTTGGGATGGGACACGGAGCAGGTCCTGCAGCACCCAGGATTTTGGGATGGATACAGAACAGGTCCTGCAGCACCCAGGATTTTGGCATGGGACATGGAACACATCCTGCAGCACCCAGGATTTTGGGATGGGACACGGAGCAGGAGAGCTGCAGCAGTGCGCCCTAGAGGTGACAGACGTGGGAACATCAGGCACTCAAACGTGTGCCACGAGAGCTGCAAATCCTCACAGAATTTTAATTGAAAAAAAAAAACCAACCCAACAGCCCAACCCACCACCAAGCCAACTCCCTTTACAGCAAGGGCACAGCAGCTGATTTGCATACCTTAGGGGTACATTTCATAAGCAATGGGAGGTGATTTAGCTGCGTGACTCCCATTGTTGTTAATGGGAGCTGTACAGCTAAATGATGAAGCGTTGAAAATGTGAACTCCTTAATATTTCAGTTGACTTTAATTTTTATTTTTGAGCTAACACAGTTAATTAGATGGCATTTTTCTAAGGTATGTCCACAGCAAAGTGCTATTTATGAGCTAACTTAAAAACCCATTCTGCCAAATGGAAGCATAAACAAATATCTATCATGCCAAAAAATGTTCTGCACCACATGCAAGTACTTTTAGCCATGGCAATAAAGGCCTGAATTCCTGCCATCTCTAAGGTTACTCACTGAAGGCTGGTGCTAATACAGCTTTGTCCTAGGGTGGCTACATGGGTTTGGAAATGCATATTGGTTCCTTTGTCACAAGTGATAGTGAGGACACAGTTCTTACTTATTGGGCTTTTATCGTTAATTTCAGAAATCTGCAAAATATATTGACCTGAGATAAATTTGTGGAATTGTATTAGCATTAATAATGACCCTGATTTAATTTTTACTCTAAACTGATGAATCAATCCCCAAACTGTGCCAGGACCCATCTTCCCAGAGCAGTCTATACTGGGTATATTGGTATTTCACAGACAGATGCTCTGCAATTTACTCTGCCTTCCCCACATCACAATACCCTAAAACAACCACTTGATTTCATGGATGTTACTCTTCCTATGTTGTTCTTTACTTCTCTTCTGTCACTTTTGTCCTCAGCTTATTTTCATCTCCTTTCCCCCTCTCTGTTGCTGCACCCTCATTTTCTCAAGCCATAGATGCAATATCTCAGTTAAAGATTTTCTTCTTTTCAGTTATTCCCCACCTGCAGCTCAATCATCATTTCCTGTTTGTAAGTGATTTAATATTCACATTTCAGTTTATCTATCCCATTCTTGACAATAATTCACCTACCAACTTCTCTTAATTCCAGTTCTTTCTCCTGAATTCTGGTCTTCCAACATGCTGGCATTCTCAGCCTTTACACCCAATGACATATCACCAGCAAACTCCACAGGGCTAAACCCAACCACTTTAAAACCTTTTTGATGAGCACTCAGCTCTGCAGTGAGGACACAAATGAAACTCCCTCTGAAACAGGTCTTTTCCCCTTTTGGCACATGCCTGAAGTTTTAAACCCTACTCAAGATTGTTGCCAAATATTTCATACACTTGGGCCCACAAACAATAACAAATAGCCTTCCTTTGTGAGCTGCAAATAAAGATGCAAGTAAAAGAGCAAACACCACAAAACTGAGCCAAGCAAGGATTTCCAACAAGACTTCAGGCAATTGAAAATGAGTTGTATTCAGCTGAGATGTCAGATCTGAAAACCATCTCAGCGTGGTGCAAATGGCCTGGTTTTTCTTTTTGATTCTTATTGCTTTAGTTTTGTTTATTCTTATGTAACCTGTCAGCAAAACTTACTCTGCTCCTGGACTGTTTGTGGTCCCCTGATATCGAGAAGGACAGCTTTGCTTCTGCTCCTGCCTGGTGCAGTTATCATATCCACCTTCATTTGCCGGGCTGGAATCCTGTGCCTGTCTGTGTGAGTGGCACTAGTCACATTCAATAACACTTTGCTTCTGCATTTAGGTCTCTCTTCTCCTTTCCAGGCATGTTTACACGCCTCTAACCAGAGGAATTTCGGTGGGTGCCATTAAACCTGTGCCTGATGTGTTTCTGCAGGATGTGTTGGTGTTTTTACATGGCCCAGGGGTGCTGGGTGTGGGGATGGTCGGGGCTGGAACACATACACAAGACCACAAATCCTCAGGGAATGTTAATTGAAAAGTTACATCAAATGCACAGCAGGTGGTTGGGACTGTAATGGTAAAAAATCAGCTCAACCAGAGGCAAGTGAAGTGCACAGCTGCCACTTTGGTAATTGGGGGTCCCTGAGGGGTGAGGGAGGGGTTGCTGAATTAGGGACTGGCAGGGTTGGGAGATGAGGATCAGGCACTGTCCTGGCAAACTGCTCACCCAGGTGAGTCACACCTCTGCCTTTTCATCAGCTTGTCTTTGGGGTTTGAGGTAAAAGGGCTGTGGAGGGATGGAAGGGTGGCCACATGGGGTATGGGATTTTGACATGACTCAGGGCTGTGGTTGGCCTCAGGGTGTGTTCCTCCTGCAGCTAAAACTGCAAACTTCCTCTTTGCAGAAGCAGTCTGAGTCCTTCCCTCTTGCTGCCTTCTTCCATCAGCTGGATGGCTGCCACTTTTCACTCTTCCCTCCTGGAGCTTTCCTTCCTCCATTCCCAAAAACTTTTAAAAGCAAGCTGCATATTCATATTTTGTGCACAGCAGAAATAAGAGCTTCCACTATTTCCTCTAAAGGAAGGAGTGTCTCATTTTTGAACATGATTTAATTTTATGAAGCTTTTACCTTTCCACACAAAAATACTGGTTTTCACAGGGATTGTGAAGATTTATTGACTTCAAGGACTGTGAGATTCTCTGAATTTGAAACTGCCTTGATGTGGAATAGAGGAAATAACTAAGAAACATGCCATGGCCTTTTCCCTCCCTTTCCATGAAGCTTTCCCAATAAAGCAGATGAGAGACAAATTCTGCTTACAGCATTCACAGGTCTCACAGTGCTCCTAACCCTCACCCTGCTCCCCCTCCCTGTCCAGAATCTGTAAGCAAGGACACAGGAGTCACATCAGAGGCCAGCAACACTTCTACCTGATATTGCATTCCCAGCTTGCTCTGTGCCTTCAGATGAATCTGTCAGATTCCTGCTAGAAGTATTTGTAAACAAAGCCCAAGAAAACTCCTAACTTCACCTGGAGCAGTGCATCATGAATATTACAGTCATGGAGTGAAAGGCTCTAGGAGGAGCACAGATGTAGTTGTCACCTAGCCCATGGCACCAAGCTGTGAGCAGGGGGGCCACAGCTCTGTGTGCACACACCCCACACTTTTCCTTCTCTTTATCAGTGTCTAGTTAAATTCCAGACAGCCTGAACAAAAAGATCCACACTTGTTGCAGGCAGTAAACAAGGATGTGTTGGAAAATGAGTATGAATGAATTTTAGCTATGGGTTGGAAAAGAATAGACAGAGAGTAGATGAATTATTGGAAAATTCTCAGGTGGTGTTTGATAGCAAATGATTTCAAATGACAGATCATAGCAATGACATCAAACTGGCATTTTTAAACCCAGAATTTAGCCAGAAGTGGTCCAGTCAGTATTTTCTCTGTGATACTCCAGTTGACAGTACTTGGTTATATTAATATTGCTTTTTATAGAAGCATTTTTGACTTTAAAAGTACCCCTTGATAGCCTGCAACTAGGAATTCCCTGGAAATGTCTTCATATAGGAATTTAGACATATTTCAGATGAAACAGTTTAGCCCTTCTTTGGAAATAGAGGCAGGAAAACACTTATTTCCTAATGCAAATTGCCAGAACAAGCTGCACCTCTTGCAACCACCACTACAGACTTGTCTCTGCCTTACAGGGCTACTGACACAACACTTTTTCATCAAATTTTGATGAAAACTAACTTCTTAACTTAAATACAGAATGGGAAAAAGTTTCATCATTTCCATGATGGTTTTGGTATTTTGCTGAGGTTGAATAACTTTGGGTTTGGTGCTCACAGTGCCTAGAGCCACACATTGCAGGGTGTTGCTAGTAGTTTATGAGACCTTTTCGAGCTGATCCCTTCCACAGAGCAGCATGAGCCCATCTCACCTCCCTGCTGGCCCTGGGAGCCTGATGGGCTTTGGGAGGAGGGTGTGGAGGTGGCTGTGAGCTCCAGCCTGCAGTCAGGGAGGAGACACCCGCTGGGTAATGGCCTCAGCTGGGCCATTCTGGACGTGGTTCAGGGACCTCACACACTTATGGCCACCACCAGAGGCACCCACAGAGAGTGATAAGTGTTATAGTGCAGCATAATACACTCTTCAGCCTCAGTGAGGATGGCAGGAGCACACTGCCTTCACTCTCAGATAATAACCATTTCATGGAGGCAGTTACAAGACCTATTTATAGGGAGGATTTTAGCTGCCATCTTTATCCTTAACAGGGAAGGACTGGTGCTTTGGACAGGTGGCAGTTTTATGCTCCTCACCCACCTCCATATCTTTTTATCTGAATGTGCACTATGGGGTTATGTTTCCATTTGGATGACTTTCATGTTCTTTAGATGGCAAGTGTTTATGAAAAAATTATCAAGAAGAAAAGCTTCAGGTAGAAGCTGAACTAAAAACAGGCTGCTCTGATGAATGACCCACCTAGGCCTTGTTTGCCTGAGCCTGGAAATTTGGGAGAGGTTTGTGATGAGCTGTTTGTGTAACCAAGCTATGCAAACTAGTAAAAACAAGTCATGTGAGAGAGAGAGAGGGAACATTGACTGCTTTGACAACTGCTTTGCCATTGCTAAGGAAACTGCTCCCTTGGTAACCATGGTCAGTACATCTGTCTTATTTTATCTCCAATTCTCACGTAGACACCATCATGGAAAGAATATTAACACAACCAAAACACAAACATCTCAGGAAAAGCACAAGGCTTCTATTAATTTCTTCACTAAAAAGTTTAAGGGCGATTCTGCTTTGGTGTTGATTATGGCTTTGCCTTGCCTGAGATGTGCTCCTTAAATATTAACTTATGCAAAGTAACAATTTATTCTTTTGTTCTGCTTTGTACTTCTTTAAAATGTGATACTTATTTTCTTTTAGCTCTCCTAATTTACCTAATGCAATTGGGCTTTACAATAGGAAAGCCTGAAGGCTGAGAAAGCTTTTGCATCTGTCAAAATAAGAGTTTATGTTCTTTTGCTAAGAAAAAACTCTTACTGACTTGAGCAGAGTAGAACAAACGAAAGTCCTGATCTGAAGGACAACAACAAACTTTTAAGATGTTTCTGAAGTTTTTGAGCTGGAACCACATGACATCAGCAAGAGCTTTCTTGACACTTGTGCTTAAATCTATTTGCAAGGAAGAAACTCAGAAATATGCAAAGAGAAATCTGAGAAGAAATCCTGGATGAATTTTTTCCACTTTATAGTGAAACCAGGATATTTGTCTGTATCTACCCATAAATCAGATTTGAAATGTTGATGGAAGCACAACTTTAAACAAAAGAATAATGTTTACATCCACAAAAATCCCATATCTTTTGAAGCAAAAGAAATAATCCTGGTACACAGGATGCAAAGATTCCCATAGGCTTTCTATCCATAGCATCAGACACAAATGAACACCCTTTGGGTAATGTTTTGCCTCATTTCTACAATATCCTATGCTGAGATGTTAGAAGCACCATAGGTAGTCAGGTTTCTCAGTACCTTTAGAAGAGCATCATTTTCCCTCTTCCCATAAAGAAGGGAAAAAACTTGGATGGTGAAAGAGGAGATAAGAGCTTATAAGTAAATTTGAAAGTATGTTTTTTCAAGGTGGGCATGGTGACTGCATGAAACAGAGACTTCATGTCATACCATCACACAAAAACATTCCTCCAAAAATGACAAACCCAACACCTTCACTGCCAGGGCTGTGGTTTGTGGATTTACTGAGAGTGCACGTAGAGCAGCAGCAACCACCCCTTTGGTAAGGAAAACAACCATCCCAGCTGAGCCCAAGCACTTCTCCAGCCTTGGATGTTACAGTACCATCATCAGCAAACCTTATTTGCACATCAGCTGTGTATGTGTGAAGCATCCTGCCTTCATATCTCTTCTTTTAGCAAAGGTAATGCATGAGAACTATTGTTCTGGTAGATGAATGCCCACTGCAGAAGCCTGGGGACACTGGCATTGCAAACACCCTTTTACTACTCTGTCATGCAGCCTGACCTTTCATTTTTACTGGAAGTCTTTGCAGTTGCTTTGTTTACCCAATCCCATTTACCGTAAACAACACAGCAATTGGCACTGGTGAGATGTTTGGTTTAACTTTATCCAGAAGCCAAAACCAGTTGCACCACTACCACTGGTGCAAGGGAGTTGCCATGAGTCATTTCTCCTGATTCTTTCCCTCTCACGTCTCCAGCTCCAGTGGCACACCCATGAGATCTGTGCTTTGCTTCCCCTGCATGCAAAGCGAGGGCAACAGCACCTCATCCCTCCCAGGAGCAGAGTGGGACCCCATGGGTTATTATTCCTCTGGATATTGCTGGGGAGCAGTGAGGTCTGCACTCTCCCTGGGGGAGAAGCTCCAACAGGAACATCCTGCCCCTCTGCCAGAGTGGGGTGGGAGCTCCCCATGAGTCAGAGCCCCTTTCTCCAGTACCTGAGTGAGACCTGCAGATGGAGACCAGGTCCTTACAGAGTCCAGGCCATAAGGAAGATCACGGGGAGGTCAGGCTGGAAGGCAGTCTGTGGTCAGGATGAGTGGGGCCATCATGCAGCTGAAGACCAGCATCCTCTAGCTCAGCTCCCAGAAAGGAGCATGTTTCCCTGGCTGAGCTTAAATGGGCTCCTAGGCCTCCTGGAGAGGGTGGAGGCAGCAGGTGAGGCTGGTCAGGGTCCTTAAGACTCACCAGTACCTTCAGGGCCCTGAAAATACCACAACAGCAGCAGTCAGCTAAATCAAGATATTTACCAAGTTACTGAAGCATTGACACTTTCCCCAGCTGAAATGCTAAGGCAACTCTGCTGGCAATTTTCATAACTACTCCAGAAAGCGGGGCTAAGGCATGACAATGAGGAAGAAAGATTTTTTGTTTCATTAAAAAAAAATCCAACTACATTACTGTGGAAAATTGAAATGTAATTATCCCTGACAGATATGAAGATTGTTGTAGACAAATATATTTAAGCTTTTGCAGAAGACCACCCTTTGGGAAGTTTGTAGCCTGTCTCCAGGTCTGCATGTGTGTGAAGTCCTTTGAGTTTGGATCCAGGCAGTGGAAAACAGACCAGCACAACACTTACTTTAGCAGCACATGCTCTGAAGCGTACTAAGTACTGCCTGTGCTCACTGCTGAAGCTCCTCACCAGTCACTTGCTGTGGGATAGCTCTGGGATCAGGCAGGCGAGGGCTGACATGTGAAATCTGTGCCACTTACTTAACCGCTCTGTCACAACGCATTGGGCTGCTCTGCCTGCTCTAGCCTGCAGAAACAAGTGGCAGGGCCTTGGCTGGCATATGCTGATGGAGTGGGGAGTGAGGCTGTCCCTCCGTGTGGCAGGGTGACAAAGCCTTGAGGGCAGCACAGGGCTCTGCTCTGGTCTCTTCGTGTCAGCCCAGGACCTTCTCAAAGTGGTCTCTGGGGGATGATGCTCCCACTCAGTCCGGAGCGCCCAAGCCCTTGGGTAGAGCGGTGCCAAGGCTGCTTTGAAACCAGCTGGTCTGGTTCTGAGGGGCCTGAATGATGGCTGAGATGACAGGCTGGCTGGACCAGGGCTTGCCAGAAAGTAGGGCAGCAAAACTTTCTAATTAAGATAAAAATACCTTTGTAGTCTTTGTAGCGAGGGAGAGCCGCGGCACTCAATCTAAATGTCTCTGTCCAAAGAATGAGCAAGAAAGAGCTTTCTTAGATTCTTTACCTTTGCTTTAAAGAGACAAGAGATCATCTGACAGCAGGTTTGTTAGGCTCACCTTGCAATAACGAGGCTGTTGTCGGAGCTGCCTGTGCTCTCGCAGCTGAGCCTGCACAGCCCTGCAGCCAGAGCTCCCACTGCCTCCACACACACACTGCCCTCTCTCCAGACAAGATGATCCTCATCTAAAAGAGGAAAACATCACAATGAAAAACAAAATGGGCTGCAGCCTTGCTAAGAAGGGCTTGTTCCCAAATCTTTCCTGGACCCAGGCATGATTCATTCCAAGACGTTGTTAGACACCTCAGGAGCCAGGCTGCGCCTCGTGGTCAGGAGCCCTCCTGAGCTGGCTGGCAAAGAAAGTGACCCTGAGCATGATGGGGAGCAGGAATGGTTTGATGAACCTCTGAAGATGTAATAAAAGGAGCACAAAACAAGCTTGGAAGGGACATGAAGATCACTCTCAGTTCGAAGGAGTTTGCCCTTGAGACCCATGGAGAGCACATCAGCTGGCTCCAGCTCACATGTTTTCTCCAGCTCTCCAGAAAAAAAGAGGCAAAGTACAGTATGTACTTGTCTGCTGAGACATTTAGATTGGCTACTGACACTCTGCAAATGTTTATAAAGAAAACAAAATGTGGATGATAGCCATTTTCATTAAACTGTGCAGATTCAGTTCACCCCGAATCACAAGATCCCTGAGCCATTTTCTTGCCCTTTTGGAGACATCTATTTCCCATCAGCACTGAGGCTGTGTGACTCCTGCTGCTGTTTCCTTGCTTGGTGAGCCTGGTACACATGGCTGCAGGGGGAGGCATTGCCAGGGCCACGTATCTGCTTGATATCTGCAAGGTGAAGGTGAATATCCCTTGGCTCTGCCACCTCAGGTTGATTTGAACCAAGTCAAAGCCAAGAGGAGGAAAGATACAGAATCAATACTTCACACCTTACCTGCCCAAGGCAGAGTTCCCTCTTGTGTACCATGTAAAATTGTCAAAAAATCTTGGTGGCTGGTTCCTTGAGTGCAGGGATGCTTGAGAGCATCCTTTGGGCCAGGCAGCACATCCTCTCTTGGAAGCAGGAGCACAGATTTTTTATGATGTTCTGGGGATGTTTCTGAGCTCTGTCACTTGCTGCACCTCAGCATGCAGATACATTTATGCCTGTAAATCATGAGAATTCCATACTGAGTTATATCTACCATGACCATGACAGAGCCTTCAAAAACAGGGGAACTGCAGTTCTGGAACCATGGCTCTCTGTAACCATCCCCCTGTCCCCAGCATGGGTGACTCTGCCAACCTTGGGCTGAAAGAGCTGACAACACTGATGAGAGCAGAGACATCAATTCATGTGCAGCCTGGTCACTCTGTTTGCTGAAATAATCTATCCCCAGGGACTGATTTGGCTCGTTGTGGGTGGGTGCTGTCTATCTCTCCCCACTTGCTTCTTGCTGAGCCTGTGAACTGCCAGTCTGCAAACCATGGCCTGACAAACTCTGGCACCTGGGTCAAAATGTCCTGATGAGCTGTGGAACAGAAGGAAATGCCCCAGGGTGCCTTTGCCCATCAACAACGTCCTTCTGCAGCAGTGCAAGGATCAGGCTGGGCCATGGCAAAAGCCACAAAGGACTCATTTCTCCCTTCCTGCACCAGTTGCACCATGGTCCAAACTGTCCATCAAGGTATCAAGCAATCCCAAACCTGCCTGCATGATAGGATTTTGTATCTACTGTGTGCAGATGGGACAGAGTGTCCCCTCTCCTCACTGGGACATTTGCTGGCTAAACCCATTTTCCTTCTGCCTTCTTGTCATTTCCTTATCTTGACGCCCATTTATGTGATAAGTGTGTATGTTCTACATGCAGAAACCCTCATTTGAAGCCAAAAATGGTGTTGCCTTTGTCTCATGGTGTCACAAGCTGCCACATATCCCACCCTCCCTGCAGAACTCTGGCCAAAAGGATTTGCTTCCCTTTTGGCATTGCAGTGCTTTTGGATGTCAGAACCAGCGTCAGCCCTCTTCAGAGACCAGAGCAACTGCTGTGAATTTAAAACAAATATTTTTCATCTTAAATGCCACGGCAGGTCAGCTAAACAGAAAAGAATAGTTGGTAACAGGCTTGAAATGACAGCAGGGTGGAGTGTTTACAGCTCCATCAACAGCTCAGTGTTAATGAACTGAGTCTGAAAATTACCTCTCTATTGATGGAGGCATGGATGGAGTGCAGAGATGAGAAAGATAGTGATTGCCTCCAGCTGCAGGGAGAACTTGGAGAGTGTTTATTTATCACTTGGAATTGAACGATTTTTTTGGAGAGGGCAGTAAAATTCTGAGAAGTGCAGTCATGCAGCTGCCTGCAGCCTGGCATTTGTGTCATCCCTGCAGCTCCAGCTCTAGGGCTGCAGGATTTCATCCTGTCCCAGGGAGCATCTCTCTGGGCATGAGAAGGAAAAGCCTCATCTGTGGTCAGCTTTGCTCTGAGTGTGTGTGTGTGTAACAAGGTGTGGTTTTTAACCAAAAGTGCCAGGCAGGAAAAATGTGGCTGCTTTATACTGACTGACTAAAAGGACTGCAACTATAAGGAATAATGTCTCCTGTGTTGCAACTGCTGTAGCTAATGGGAATGTTATCATGGAAGGTGTTATTTTTGATCCTGATTTCTCCCTTTCCTTTGCTTTCTGTAGGAGATGTGAGCAAAATGGGCAAGGAAAGATGTCAGCGGAATATCCTCTGTTTGAACTTCCAATTCACCAGCAATCCAGATGGGAAGTTTTTCCAGAATAGCCTCTTTTTTTGCCAATCCAAATTTTGGGGAGTTTTCCCAGTACAGTTTCTTCTGTCTGACACAGCCATTGTTTTTGAGGTACTTTTCACCCAGCATCTCTCTACAGAGGAGCTCTAGTATGTTGAACCATGCTGTGAGCAAGGGCTGATGTGCTCAAGGTGTGTGGCATGGTGCCACACGAGCAGTCCAAGCACATCAGCACTCAGCACTGCCCTTTGGGTCCCTGCTTATGATTTCTGAGGGTAATTTTCTGTGGTTGAGGCATTTCTGTAGGTCAAGAGAGGGGACACCCCAAGGAATTCCACTCTTCACCTATTAGTGAAATTATTTTATAATTTCACTAATAAATTTGGGCTAGTAAATGGATTATTTTGTTGGTGTTCTGTGTTTGAGGATGAGAGCTGCATCAACCACCAGTGTTTTGTCCCTGAAGGAAAAGCATTTATTCTACACAGCATTTTCTACTTATATAGAATCACAGAATAGTTTAGGTTGGAAAAGACCTTTTAGCTCATCAAGTCCAACCATTCACCCAGCACTGCCATGTCTGGTTAAACCTCCTAAAATTAGCCTTTGCCAATTGATCCAGCCTGTCCAGATCTCCCTGCAGAGCCTTCCTGCCCTCCAGCAGATCAATATCCCCACCCAGCTTGGTGTCATCTGCAAACTGACTGAGGGTGCCCTCAATCCTCTCATCCACATCATCAGGAAAGATATTAAACAGGCCTGGCTCCTTCTAACCCTTCTTTTAAATGGGTGTCACATTTGCTCACTTCCAGCCAGCTGGGACCTCCCCAGTTAGCCAGCACTGCTGGTAAATGATGGAAAATTCAAAGTATATATTTAAACATAAACAGCAGAAATAGTTCTAAATGCTTGAAACATGCTTGTAAACAATTTAGCAATACAGGGTAAGTACACCCTGCTGAAGGCAGGCTACAGAAATGTTAACATCCTCTCAAGGTAAATCAAGTAATGGACTGTTGGCCTATTTTTCAAACCGCTTCTCCTCAGTATCTTGACATTTGATAGGATTATCTATTACTGTTGGATTTTGGTTGACTCTCTGGTATGCCTGAGAAGATTGTCATCTTGTGATTTAAAGATAATAGAGCCAAGCATGTGAAACTGCGCACAGAGAATAAACCTTTGACTCAGAACCGAATATTTTGTTAAAAAAAAAAAAAGAGGACAACTTTGTCTTGAGCTCAGTTTGATACACTGGCAGTTAATGAAATTATCCAGCAATAACTTTCCATTCTAAATATTGCTGTGCTATTTTTAAAAGGCTCCTATGGCACTCCACGCAGGGCGGCCCAAGCTAACAATACCAGATATCTGAAGAGGGTGAGTGTGATTAAAGACTTGTGACAATAGCTAATGTAAGCTTTAACTAAAAATGTCAACTCCATTTGTTTTCAGCTTTAAAGAGTTTCTGGATCAGAATGTGCAGGTAGGAGTTCTAACAATTTCAAGATTACACTTGACCTAGTAGAAAAGATGATCATGTAAAAAGTGACATGAACTGTGACTCTTTGTGTGCAAATGTGGATCTGTGTGCCTGTGTATAAATATGTCAACACTGGCAAAGAGCCTCACAGTTTTTCAAAATATGTAACATCTATTTTTGTTACAAAGCTTCACAATTGGCAATTAAAAAAAATGGAATGAGCTAGAGTGGGCTTTTTATTACGCATGGCTTTATTTCTTTGAATTTCAAAATTACCTTGCATGCATTTTCAACTTTGGAACAATTTGCAGGCTGTTTTCATTTCTATTTAAAAGGGCTAAACACTGAGAATGTGCCTCTGCTTTGCATTCTAATTGCATGTAACTGATTTGCACAGCAGAACAAAAACCTAATTTTCAGATTAAGAATCATGCGCTAAGAAATAATTATTGTTTTATGAGGAAAAAAAGGGTTTTCCACATTTTTCCCCCTTGCCCAATTTATGAGAACTGTTTGCCAGTTTGCAGGTTGCCAGCCTTCCCAGAACACCAACTATTACTCTTTAGGGACTGGAAAAAGGTAGACAGAGACACGAGGCATGCAACTGTTTTGACTGCATTCTTTTGCTTGCAACATAACACTTGCTTTTTATTATTTTATCTTCAACAATCAAGGGGTGACTAAATGGTTGCAGGTGGTGATGAAAATAAAAGCCATCCATCATTATTTATTAGGCATGAAAAAGATACACAATAATGTAATTTAATCCCGGAGCAGACAATTATTTCCACATATTGATAATACAATGTGAAAACTGTCATGAATCCTAATGTGATGTTCGCCTTTATTGGTGAACCACTAGTAGCAATGCAAATAATGAAATTGTATCAAAAAGAAAAAAAAAGTAATTATTTGCATATACCAATAGTGTCACAGAGAAAAACACATCATTACTAACTTTGGAAAATATAATCGTGGTTTGCGTGTTACTTTGGTTTTGATGTTTGCAAATGCAGGTGCTAAATGTTCTTCTAGGTAAATATTTTATTGATTTCTGCATCATCAAAATAATTTCGCAGGTTTTGATAAGGGAACTTTAAAGCCATGAACATGCAGCTGTATAATCAGCACCTCTTCACACAAACCTGCAAATCTCCCTGCTAATCTATTCACATATTTGTGCACGAGACTTCCTTCATTAAAAATAATTTAAGAAATATCTTTGCTCCATCTGGGCCTGATTCAACGCCCATTGAAGGCATCAGAAAGACTCGCATTGATTTTGGTGGGTGTCAGACAGAAACCCTTTGTGGCTGCTTTCTATAAATAAAGTTGGGCTCCAGTTTGGGCAGAGCAGCTCTCACTAACATATTCAGAGTGATGACATTCACCCCTGGGCAGATGTGAGCATGTGCCACTTAATGCCCACTTATGTCTCATTTTGAGCAGGGGTAAAAGGCCCTTTTGGCTGGACAAAAATATACATATTTTTTTAAATAGGCAACTATACATGCAAAGTATATCTGCAACTGCACAGCTAATTTACATTTGAATTACCATGTCTGGGCATGCAAATCAGGTAATTACTTGCTCACATATAACCGGCCATTTGCATGCACAAATACCTATTATATGCATTCAAGTCACAGTAATGTGTCTGCAGCATTTAGCTGTATCTCAAGAGAAACTGCATCAAGGAAGAGGTTTACATTATCTCTTATGGACTTGGTGTCTTCTAGAGTGATGTAAGTGATACTTGAAATCATGAGGAGATCTCTCAACTTCCTACATGTGCTGTCCCTTGAACTGAAGTCTCTTAGGCTCAAGTCTGTAGGATGCTGGAGCACTTGGGGCAGCAAAACTACTGAAAATTAGTTAAAAATATGGGGAGTCTCAGACTCTAGAACAGACCTTGAAATGGTAACACCTCATCCTGAAAACATTCCTGAAACCACAACAGCTTTTCTGTTGCCATTGAAGCTCTGGCTGCCCAATCCCTGGAAGTGTTCAGGGCCAGGTTGGACAGGGCTTGGAGCAACCTGGGCTAGTGGAAGATGTCCCTGCCCATGGCAGGGAGTAGAACGAGATGGTCTTTAATGTCCCTTCCAACCAAACTATTTTAGGATTCTATAATTTCCAGAGAGCACTTTTGGGGACACAAATCACACAGACTGGGACCAGAGGCAGAGCTGGGGAGGAAGGGATGGTGTCAGGGTGGATGGATCCTTGCTCAGTCTCTCCTAAGCTTGGCAGCATCTGATCTACATCAGCACCCAATTCCCATCGATCTCACCCCTAGCACTCCACATTTAGGGGGGAGAAGCAGAATGTATTTTCCCAAAGGCTGGAGTGGGTGAGGGACATCAGATGGTCTGAGCACCACCTGAAATGTCACAGTGGCAGCTGCTGTTTCCTTGGAAAGCTCACAGATTGGAGGCAGTGGCACCAGCCAGGCTGGAGGGGACCCCACATCCAAGGGGAGAGGGTCCAAGCATGGCTCCACCACCCCAGGCAGGCAGGTGCCCTGGCAGAGGAGCACAGGCAACAAGTACTTGCACTTTCACTTTTGCCTTGCATTCAGGCTGTTGGGAGAAGGACAAGTGGGCTTGAAAAAAAAATACAATGTGAGTTGTTTTTCTCCATTAATCAGTGCTTTTTTTCTTTTTTTTTTTCAGCTGCCTGGCTTCATTACATTTGTTTGTCTTTCCCTCTCCAACTGAGCAGTGGGATCTGATTTTCCTGAATTTGGCTGAAGAGACAAATTAAAGTCTTCTTTGTTTATAATCAAAGCAGGAGTGATTATTTGAACATTTTGAAGGAATCACATAGTATTTTAAGAGTCTGTAAAAAGACAAGAAAGGTGGTGGGAAGTCATCAGATGCTATTTTCTTTCAAACTGCATGGATGGTTTTAACAAAGTCAACCCATGACGTCTGTAGAGTTTCACCAAATGGCCTGGGAACTGATGGCAAATTTGTGAAAACATACTGGAAATGTTTTGTTGATATTCCTGCTGACATTAGGGGCAGATCCTGCATGTCACCACAAATATTTGGCAGTGGAGAAAACCAGAGATTTTGTTCAGCTCTGTTTGGAATCAGATAGCAAATTGATCTTGGAGACTCTCCCTGGAACTCTTCATATTTTTGGAAAACAAAAGATTTTCAGAGGAAGCCCTGTTTTTATTATGCATGAGATTGTTATGGGAGGAGAAAAGGGAGTCTGTGACTTACACAAAAGAAGAGGGGAATTGGAGCTTTTGCTGGAATTGAACAGATTATTCCTGGCCTTCGCTTTGTGTACTTTTCCCCAGGAACATGGATTTTTATGTGAGAAAAGATTATTTCTGAATTATTTATTATTTATTTATTTATTATTCAGTCTCCTGTGCCTCATACAATGGGAGATCAATTACCTGTGGGGTCACTGAATGGTCCTGATGGGAGGTGAGGGAAGGCAGTGTGCCCAGAGCACACCACAGTGCTGGGAAATGCTGCTGTGATGGGATAGAACTCATGGACAGCTAAGATGGGACACATGGACCTTTCTGGCAGTGCTCAGCCACCCTTGTCTGCCTTGCTCTGCTCTTGCTCCAAGTGGATGATGAGGCACAGAGCGTCCTGACTGGTCCTTTTGATCCACCATCTACATGACCTGGATGAAATCCCAGACCCAAAGAGTTTTTCCCTTAACTCCAGCCAGCATTTCACCCCCTCTTCCAGTAAGTGACTGCATCCTCTGCAGCAGCAAGGGCAGTTCCCCCACTCACCACAGCATTGTCATCTCCCCATCTTCTAGGCTTCTTCCTTGTTTTTTGGGAAGAGCCCAGGAGAGCACTGGGAGGAAATACCTCAGCAGTATTTCCAGAGTCTGACTTAGAGAAGCCCAGAAAGGCTGGGGCTCAGCAATGTGACCTGTGCTCCCCACAGACACCACACGTTTCTGTGTGAAAGAGCTCAACCCAGAAGTAGCAAAATTTTCCAGAGGTGACAAGGAAGGACCTTTTGGGGACCATGCTGTGTAGACTTGTAGGAGTTGTTGGGTTCCAGATGAAGCGAAGAAAAACTCTCCATGGGAAGCTTCTGACTTCATAGATTGCTCAAACACTGAGCATATTTAACACAGGGCTGGATGTGATAAACTAGATTCAAACAGCGACCCAAGGAAAAAAACAACAGGGGAATGTGGCAAGCAGTCAGTTTTGTGGTCTGAACCTCACAGGAAGGACATGTTTTCAGATCAGACCCTGGCTGAAACAGCAAGGCTGAAGTAGAAGGAAAAGAAGAAGAGGCTGTTTCTTCTACTTGCAATGCAGTAGAAGTTGCAATGCCAATCTGAGTTGTTTCAAGACTTACACTTTAGCTGTCAGAAAAAAGCCCAGCCTCAAGGAAAGGCTGATCTACTGAATTCAAACCAGCTCCATGTCCCCAGATATGGTCCTACCATGCATCTGGCCACTAGTCCTGCCTAGAGCAGGACTGTGTATTCGTGATGCCCAGATTCTGCTGTCTTACTCTGATTTCTTTCTGATTTATGGGGACAGGTCATGAGGCAGATGTGACAGAACTCACCCTGCCATGAAAAAAGAGCAGTCATGCTCAGGGGAAAGCTCAGCTTCAGCATCATCACCCTGTCTTCAGCATGGTGCTCAAATGAGTGAGGGCTGACTGGAATCCAGTAGAGACCAGAAATAGGGCTGAGAGATGAGGTCAGGAGAGAACTGGGACTGGTCAGGGGGAACAGGAGACATCAAACATGTAAAATGCTCTTGCAGAGGGGCAGGGAATAAACTATTCTTCCTGTCCATGGGGGATATGAGAAAAAGTTGTAGGCTGACATCTGAGTAAGAGAGCTGAAAAACTTTCTAAGTATAAAAATAACTCATAGCAGAAAAGGCAACAAACCCTTTATGGGCACTGGAATAATCTATTAGTAAAATTAAAGTTGTTGTTTACTTCCAGAAAGAAGTATCGGAAAGTAGTTTTTTTTAAAAGTCTGTTTCATAACTTGCAACAAATCTCCCTCAAGTAAACATCCTTTCCAATTTTCATATATCTGCTGCGTCTTCTACCTCTCCTCCCAGGCAGTGATGAATGTAACAAAGTAGTGAGTGGGAAGAAACACAGACAAATATTTTATAAGTAATGTATTACATATATTGGGTACAGATAGAAATAGCATTGTGCTCACTCTGTTTTCATTCTCACCAGCACAAATCAGGAGCAAATCCAGTCACCAAACTCTTTCTACAAGTAAAACCGGAGAAAGTGAGTTGTGAATGAATGTGTCGCAAAGAGTTGAATGTGAATTTTTTGGTAAGCCAACATCTTTGTTTTATTATCTAGTCATGCTTCTGTGCAAGAGGGCTAAGTCCAGTCATTATATGCATTTTTCTCAAAAGCCAACCCTGTTATGGGATATACTGGAGACAGTGTGGGTGGAGCACAACAGTATTAAAAAATAAAGCACTGTCTCCTTTTTTGTTTTCCTGTATAAGAACAAATCATTTATTCCCTGCTGGATTTCATGAGTGTGTTATTTACCACTGTTTACTGTAACTAGCTTCCTATTATTACAAAAGTTGGCAGGGTGAGCATGGGTCTGTAGCTTGCCCAGTTGCATTCCAATTCCTTTCTGCCAAAAATTAAAAAATGGGTTTTCCATGCACCTATCACATGTAGGAATATTTTCAGCCACATTTCTCAGTCCTACAAATGCCAGCCTCAGTGTCAGAGTGGTCAGGAATCTGCCTGACCCCCTCTCCCCACCAAACCAGCCTCTGATGGGCATCCCATAGCACACAGAGGAGTGGGGCCATCCCAGGGCTGCAGTGGCACAGACCCAGCCTGATTTCAACCTGGTTGGTTTGACTGCCACACACGACAGCACTTAACTCAGCCTGAGATCATTTGTCCCAAGGAGGAGGTAACCAGATATTCCTGAGCAACACTTCATCACTCCTGCATAAAGACATTTACGGGGTGCTGTGCCAGGTGGGTTTGTCCAGCCTTCCCCCGGGAAGCATCACCAAACCCTTCCCAGGAGGAAAGTGGCTGAGAACTGGGGAAAGCACCACACAGCCTGTGCCTTGGCTTCCCCAGGTGTGCAGGGACAGGGGATGTGCCTGACACAGTGTGCTCAAGTATGGCCATGCAGGAAAATGAGAAAGAAGGAGTAGATTTGGGGCAATGGCCCCAGAAGAACAGCTTTATCCCAGGGGCAACCCCACACTGGGCACTGGTGCTCCTGCAAGCCCCACTGGAGCAACATGACCAGGCTGCAGAAAGGGTCTGGGTGGTTTGGGTGATCCCTCTGTGGAGGATTTAGCTGAGCTGCCTGTGTTTGCACTGCAGAACCTGCTCTGGGTTTCTGTTTTATGTCTCCAAGAGCCCTGTGCCCTTTGTAAATAGAGGGGCTGAGGCACAGGAAGAGCTGGTGTGCTTGTGAGAGCACCAGCCCAATAAATGGATATATATTTAACTTTCTGCTTGGTGTTATTTTCTTTCTGCTTGGGCAAACAATACCCTGACTGCTTCCTAGTCCTAATCAAACTGCAGGGTACTAATAAAACAAATCCAAACTAATAAAGCACATTTCGTCAGTATTAATCCTCTTAAAGTTATCAGGTTTTCACATCCCTAGATAGGAGTAGTACTGTCTGACATAAAGTTGAGAGATAAAAGTAGGATAAAAGAGCTATTACCATACAACAGCATTAAGTCAAAAATATAATTGCAAAGGCTGAACTTGATTATTATTTAAAACATGTGTTGGGTGGAGGCACCAGCCGGCAGGAAGCATCTGATGCTGATGAACCCACACAACCTCAGCATGACTGACTTTTGAGTATGAATGTAAAAGATTTATTAATTTCATTTTTTAAGATGTTCTATTTGTTTTGAAAACATTTGGGGTTGCAAAACACATGAATCCTGTAACTATTTCCATAAAGCCTGGAAGAGTGGAACAACATTAGAGGGGATGGGGGTGGGGAACATGGGTATATTTTTTTTTTCTGGGAAGAATTTCCATTAAAATTAAATCTGGTTTAATTATAGCTCCTCAGCAGTGAGTATGTGATTTCTGATTATGTCCCTGGTGGATGCTCAGGTTGGTACTGCTGTGGTTGGATTGAGATCTGCTCCATTTCATTACTTTTTCCTTGAAGAGAAACCTCACTGGTATTCGTGGAAACCATGTGTCAGTTTGTGCAGCGTGTCATTATGTATTATCATATCATACAATTTAAAAAACATTGCATTGTTGCTTCTGGTTGGATTCTCTTTATGTGGAATACAGATGGCATTATTCTAGGTAATTCTCTTTCTTAATTCCAGCCCTCAAGCCAATCAAACAAAGACAAAATTGTAGATGGATACAAACTAATTTCTTGGTATATATCCAAAACCCACAGATAATTAGGGATGGGAGAAGCTCAAAAGCTCTGTAGATTTGGTTTGGACACACACTCAAGCTCGACTCTTGTGCAAAGCTGTAGGGGAACCTCCATAATTAAGGCTGTGCTCCATTACACTGGTGTAAACAAAGCCAGTGGTTACACCAGGGAAAGAGAGAACTCAGAAATTGACCTTCTGGCTGAAGATCTCAGGAGAAAAGATTTTTTTTGGTGAGATTTCTATTACTTCCTGTTTCTGGTCAGGTTCAGGTCAAGAGCAGCTTTCTCACAGTGCTGGAGCACTGGTGTTCCCATCCCCGACGGGCCAGGAGGCACTGGGGAGCATGGAAATACAGCTGAGACAGCCTTTCACAGTGCAGGAAAGCACTGCCTTGGGCTGGGTCAAAGCCACGGCCAGAGGTCAATTTTTATTTTGTCTGAACTTGTTCCTCTGCCCAAAATGGCAGCATGGAAATAACAATGTGAGAGATGAGACTCGGTGATGGGACTGAGCCACCTCTCCTGCATGGCATGACTTGGAGATCAGAAACATCTCTCTTTTGTAAATGGCAGGAATGAAGTTTCTGTCCTGTTTTTAAGCAGAGTTTGTCCCCAGTTCTGCTTTGGATAGTAAATGCAGGTTTTTTGTGACCCATGGCTGCTGCTTGCCCACACCTCCACCAAATGCTGTCACAGCAGGACTGAATTCAACAGAGGAAACATAAGCATGAAAGTGCCTGCAATTCTGTGCACCCCAGGCTCAACACTCAGCCAAAGACAACCTCAAGGAAAGGCTCTCTCTGTTCTGCAACTAAATTGGAGGGAAATGTGCCAGGTTGGGGAAGAAAAATACACACAACATCAAATTTAAGTTGCCAGCTACACCCTGTTGTGTTGTACTACTTATCCACAGCTCTGAGCAGTGATTCCAATGTGAAAGCACCAGAGTAGCTTTACTAATAACCTGCTCTCCCCTTGCTTTGGAGATAAGGCTCATCCAGCAGATGACAAAGGCTACAGCCACTGTTCAGGGACACAGAGAACCCCTGCAAAAGCAGGGGACACAAACAGCAGATGTGCAAAAGAGCTTTAGCAGGAGGCCCAGCTCTTTCCAAATGTCTGCTTTAGATAGCAGCATTCCCCATGTTCCCACCTCCTTCCAGAGGTATTGTCACTACTGCTGCTGCACAATGCAATAAAGAGCAAAACCAGCTGAAACTCTGTGTATTAACAGGCAAACTTTACTGCTTGCAAGGTGAGAATACAGGATGAGTGAGGTTTTTATATGCCATCAGCTGCTCTGCTCAGACTCACAGTCGGGATCACTTGGCAAAGATGGGTTTTCTGTTGAGCATTGCAGGAGCCTGGAGAAATAGTGTTAGAAAGGGGTACTTTCATCTAAGGAAATAGCCTAAACCACTGATGAGCAGCCTGTGTGAATCTCCCTTATGTCTGAGTAAGAGGCAGCATCAGACCCTGACACTGATGTGGTAGTTGCCCTAGAAAAGAGAAACAAAAAAACCCCAAACAAAACAGCATTTTAAAACAAAGACAGCTGGATTGACAGCGACCTACACAGGCGGCTGTGGCCAGCAGTGACACTGATTGAGACAGACTTCTCTAAACTGGTGACAGACTCTGAATGCCAGATCCCACGATCAGTCCTAAATGACACAACATACAGCTTTATGTAGCTGTTGTGCTTAGGAAACTTGCTGTTATGGTAGGAATGTATGAGTGTTTTAGCTGCATTATTGGCCTCCAAACACTTTTCCTTCTTGATCCCTCGGACAAGGATTTAGTGAAAGGATATCTAATTTTAAATGGGAAACATCTTCACTAAACTTTCCAGGGAAAATCGTGAACAAGGAGCTCCAACAGCTGGGGAAAGGCAGTGTCCCTCTCCAGTGGCTGCCTTTGAAAGGTTTCACAGTCCCCTGTTTACTGTGTTCATTCAGCTTTCTTTTTTTTCATGTTTATTAGACAAATCTTATGTGTTTTTCTTACCAGTTCTCAACAGAAGAGCAAAACCAAGGCCTCTGTGCTATTGAATTTACTGCCACACAAGTGGTAATGAGGACACTACCAGTGCCTTCTGCTGGCTGGAAAATCTGAGCCCCAGACTTCATAGAAGCTTGAGGAACACTGGGACAATGGAAGTCCAAGACTTTGGGACCATTTCTAAACTTTTAGTTTCTAGTAGATATTACTCCTGCAACAACCTCCTCTTCAGTTTTTCCATGGATTCACAAATTTTTACTGACATCCAGGCCATAATGTTTCTCTACCTACTCAGACAAAGGCCAAAGATTCATTCTGGATTCATTATGAATTCATATGTAGACTATCAGCTGATCCAAAGGGAGGTAATTGACAGAGTACATATAATTATTCACCCTTCTATTTGCAAGGTCTCTGGATCAACAAAGAAACCTCCATTACAAGCTCTACTTGGATCATGCAATTTACTGGGGCAATTTCAGATTATATACAGACAAGAACAAGCCTATGTCTACATTGATTTCTAACAGGGAAAAATCACATCTGACACTTCCATGAGCAGCCTGGGATGTGTCTGAGGACATGCTGAGGCTCACATGGCAGCATGTCCACTTGCCATGGTCTCTGCCTGTAACTCCAGCAGATGGTCCTAGCATGCAGAGCAATTTCAGTAATAGATACAACTTTCTTATGCCTTTGTCAATCTCAGCCTTCAACCAGAGGCTGATGATACCACTGAGGAAACCTTGGCAGATTTCCTCAGTAAAAAAACCCAGCAAAATTCTCACCAACAGCATCCTCTATAACATCTCCTGCAGACTCAGTTCCCAACATTTGACCCAGCTGCAGATCCAAAGGGATCCTGGGATCCTGGATAGTCCTAAGCCTCTCAAAACCACAGTGCTCCTTGGAAAGGTGACTTGAATTTGCTTGGAAGCAATGGATTATTATCATAAACTCTCCTGCCTGCTTCATTTACTGGAAGCAGGCCACCCAGATGCTTCCTTATCTAAAGGAATTCTCAAATTTCACTCCATCCACCCATTTACCCCTCCCACGTCTATTTTTTTTGTCCCAGAAACCCCATTCCAACCACTTGGGTCTGCTGCAGGATCTGCTTCAGTTTGCACCAGCACAGCTCAGCCCTCTCAGTATGGTGCAGACATGATGCTCCATAATGGGCAAAAGGATGAGCATCATGCAAATGCATGAGTGATATTGTCAGCACTTCTAGGAAGTTGCACACACAGATCTACTTAGTTAATAATGAGACGTGAACACATTCTGTGCACCTCACTGAGCACACATTTAAGCATATGGCTGCTGAGATAGAATATATCCTGCCAGCCTTTTTTCTTAATTAAAGTTATGCAAGTTATGAAATACTTTCCTTTATAATAAGCTCTTATTCCTGTGGAGAAATTTCTATTTGTTTTTATCTCATTTGAGCTTCAAGGTTAATCTTAGTTTAAGAATCTCGCTCGCTGTGACAGCAACCTCATGGTGCTGCAGCCTGATCCATGTGTGGGTGGGTGTGCATCCTTTTGTTCCACGCTGAGGCTGGAATTGTTGCTTTCCAATTGTACTCCCTGCACTGGTTTGCCCTACAGGCATGAGAAATAGGTGTAGGTGACTGGGAAAATGGTACATGAAGGATATTTGACAGATCCAGTTGAGGGGTCTTAAAAAAACCCCCAAAGGGGCAGATGCAAAATTTGTGTTTTGTTTTGCAAGACGAGGCAAATGTGAGATATTTCACTTTCTGATCTACTCTGAATGGGAATTTAATTTTGGAATCCTTGATATCTATTTACTTATTTTATTATATGAGTGCAGCAAGCGATAATTTATTCCAGCATGAAAAGAGACGTTAATAAAGGAGAAAGAATAAAGAGCAAGACATTTAGAACAAATTAATATACATGAAATAAAACAGTAAAAATCTCTGCTTTATCCACAAATAAACTTTTTATGCCCTATATACTTTATGATGAATCTCATATCACACTGTACATACATGCTGGACAAATATAGTAGCAATACTGAAGTAATTGTTCACAGTTAAAATGAATATCTGAATTATTTACACAAGTCCATCTTCCCTCAAACCTTTGGGTCTACATTAATTTAGGATAATGGCTCAGCTCTTTGCTCTAGTTCATCAGTATTGTATTTTTGTAACCAGCAAAAGCTGTTATCTTTTCTCTCTTTTTTTTTTAAAGGTATTTAATGAGTAATATTTTCCAGAAAGTTAAAATGCCACCTTTAAATGCTGCCACTCATGGCCACCACTTTTGTTTCTCTGTTCTTTGAAATACTATGGTATTTCTTACTCCATATCTGCTCTCAAATTCTTCCTTGTTTTCCATGCATACTTCTCCTGACTCCCATCTCAGCCTCAGTGTTAGCTTTTCCTTTTCTGACTGTAATCCTTTGACTCTCTCTCATGACAATCCCTCACCTACACAATTTTGCTTAACTCTCTCCTCATTTATTCCATTAGATCTTACATGTTTAGCCACAAGGTCCTTCCCATATGTTTCAATTCCATGCTAAAATCATATTCATGTCATGTGGGTGGGAAAAGAAGTCCTGACGAGTTGTATGATGTTGTGAATGTTTTGTCTTGAAAATATCTCCTCTCATGTAATAGGCTCAATCACAAACCCGTTGAAATTCTTGTCAAATTCCTCTAAACTTCCATGTGTGCACAGGTGGACCACACTTAACACTTTTTTCTCTGCTTGTGACATAGAAGGATACAAGGGACTTGAATACCTTGAAATATTGAGTAAAAACCATCTTAAAACTGCACTGATAGCTATTAAGAATTTTTCTAAAAGAAAACAACATTTGGGGGCCAAAATGTGAGCTCCTTGTTGCACACAGAAATGGCTCTCTGCCTCTATAGGGAGGGTGTGATTCAGTGCATCCACTGTGTAACCCCATTTAACCATCAGAAATGTTGCCAAGAACTAAAAGATAAAATATAGATCTATGTTCATTTTTTCCCCCAGTTGATCTTTTGTGTTTGATCATAAATGCACATTGTGAAAAGATGTCTTATACCTCCAAGCTAAACACTGTTTGCTCCTCATTAGTGATTTATAAATGATATTTTCTCCCTGGTGACATATCTTTTGATATGATTCTCTAATAATAACATCCACCAATATTAAAATAAGAACATCCCCATGTATTGTGTTCACCTTCAACCACATTTCCTCACTAAAATTAAATTTTAGCACACCAACTGATATTGTATGCATATATTTGTCTACCATCATTATAAATCTCCTAAGGGTCTCTATAAAATGATAGTTTTGCCTCTTTGCAGTAATTCTACCTAATGCTCCAAAGCAAGAAACTAATTACATGCTGACTTTTCACTAACTTTGATCTTTCCAAACCCACACTCTGAAGTTTCTATAGGTAATCATATAATTACAAGACATTAAGTAGGATGAAATTAGGCATCAACTTTTTTTCCCCTCTAAATAGCATTAACTCTTGTTGCAAATAAACATCTAATTTAAAAAGATTAATAATTCAGTAGCTTGTGATTTATGTAAGTTTTTGTATGTAGGATTTCAAAATAAAATCTTAGCATGTGCAGTAATATTTGCAACAAATGTCTTATTCTGAAAGAAAGAGTTTCAGTGGAAGGGGCTATGCTAAGAATTCTTGAAAAATATGTTTAAGAAAGGCCAAGGATAAACGATAGTGGTGTTAGGAAATTACTGATTTTTCTCCAGGGAATCTTTGAGTCTCTCGAAAAAATGACCTCATTTGTATTTTCCCAATGAATTGGTATGATATTTCCTGTAAGAAAAATTGAAAACAATTGTTGTTTTCAGCTGAACTCTACTGCTATAGAAAAAAAAATCTTGGATTTCCTCTTTGAAAAATATAAGTTTAGCTTGCTCCTATTTTCAAGCACAATCATAAGAATGATTTTTTAAAGAAAACAAATATCACAACCTTCTTAGACAACAGAGAAATAACTGTGCACTTCGATGTATTTTCGCTTCATACTTTCAACCTGCTATTTCAGCCGCGCAGTAAAACCATAATAAAATCTTCCCATTTGAAATACCATGGCCTTCTCCCTTCATTCACAACTGCCCTTCTTGCACTCAAATGAGGACACAAATCCAAATTCCAACATACAGAGACAGCATGGCTGGGCCTCTCTTTGGGGTTCCCCTCACACTGGGCGTCCCACTGACCACCATGGGATCTGTCCCACCCCAGAGGAGGAGACGAGCAGCTGAACCAACTCACTTTGATGCCTTCATCATTTATATCCTCCTCCAAGGAAGAGACTGCTCAGCATGAGGAAGAGTGGCAAAACATAGCCCTGTGGGAAAACAGCTCCTGGAAGAGCATTCAGGTTAAAGGAGATCTCCAAGGCAGTGCCTGGGCAGTGTCTAGGCTGTGAGGATAGGAGGGATGTTCTATGGCAAACATGACATCCCAGTTCCTGGAGCGAGCAGTGGGGTTGGAGTTGGGTGGGTGAGGTGATATTTCACCTGGTGAGGTGATGTTTCACCTGGTGAGGTGATGTTTCACATGGTGAGGTGATGTTTCACATGGTGAGATGATGTTTCATTCACTCGCCACAGTGGATGAGTGTGCTGGATGAGCTCCAATGCCACTGCTCCATCCAGAACACCATGGTAAGAGAAGCAACATTCTGCCTTTCTCCTGATGTTTGCTGCACCTACTAGCTCTCCAAAGCCTGGGAGACCTCCTGCCCTGGTGCACAGCCTTCCTGGGAGAGCAGGGCAGCCAAACCTACAGCCAAGCCTCTGGGAGCACTGCTGTCACCCTGCAGGGCTGGATGCCTCCAGCCTGGGGTGGCTTTGCAGGTGACACAGCAGCGCCAAAAGGAAACACGTTGTTGGTGAAACAAACCTCTACCTTTACTACATCCCATATGTGCACCTTGTTTGTCTAATAACACTCAAAACCGCAGAAAAATCTGAGCACCACATTCACTTTAAAGCTGAATAAACAAAATTTGTTTTGACTTATCATCAATCATGTCATGTGATCACAGGGCATATTGTGTGCAAACGGCAGTTGTTTTATCTGGAGCTTCAACCTTTAAAAAATTCAAAACAGTAAAGTTGTTTATTTGACACCGGTCCTGACCCCCAGACTTTAGCACTGCATTCTGACAAAGTGAAAGAAAGAAAACACATTTTGCTCCTTCATTGCTGTGGCATAAAGGAAACCCGACTTCTCGGGAGACTTTTGACACATTCCTCACATTTGAAACGTACCAATAGGAACTTTATCTCCTTCTTTTTTATTTTTCTAGAAACTGGAGGAAGAAAGGTGTTTACATGGTATCGCACATGGTAGCAACTCTCATTATGAGTATCTGCAGACACACAGTATGTGCATTTAGCTTTGGGAATTGCATTACTTAAGAGCCCTGCGGTTAGAAAGATGAATTCAGACAGACAATAAGGAGGAACAGTTTGAAAGTCAAGCCGCTTGCACAGACTCAGTTAACAAATGATAGGCTTGCAAATATTTTTTTCGGGATCCAACTTGAAAAAGTCATTCCAAACCATCCTGAAAAAAACCAATCTTTTCCCTCCCTTTGTTTCTTCCATCAATAAATGGATGTGAAGAGATTGCAACACAGTACCTGTATCTCATTTTGTGTTTACCTGTGTATCTGTGTCTCTCTGGGAGAGAGACAGTGTATTTTGTCTTCAGATGTCAGAAATGACAGAGCATCTAAAAAAGCTGCAGATCGCTGAATAATATGTGTCCATTAAGTATGATAATTAAAGTTTCCTTCTTTTTTTAAACCTCTAAAATTAACATCATAATTCTCATCTAAGAATGAAGTGCAATTATACATCAGGAACACCTCAAACTTTCACTCCATTCTGTACAGGCAGCTTTGTGCTACTTTAAGTTCACCATGCTAAGGACAAACTTGCAAATTCATCATATGGCCCTGAATACATTCATTTTGCTATTAACTCCTGAGGCATAAAGAGAAACTCACTTCTGGAGAAACATTTGGCTTATGCCTTCATATGATAGGGCTGTGGCTAAGGAGAAGGTCCAGAACTGATTTCTTCTCCAGACATCCTATTTTATCTTGGTTAAGAGCCCATTCAATTGTGTTTCCTCACATTTTAAAGATGATAAAAAATAATAATTAACTTCCAAATAAAGAAGATGTGATGCTATCTAGCGTAATGTTTTTAAAATCATTTAAAGTCCTCAGTTACAGGAATATAAGAGCAACCATAAATGTTCTCAAGGAAGGGCTTTCTGGGAGAAGTAATGTCTTTTATTAGATCAATTGGTATATTTTAAAAACATTGACCTGCTTTTGGACACATGCAGGTTCGCTGCTTCCGTTTCAGCTCCGAAGAAGAACCTAGATAACCACATCTGTTGGTCCAATAAAGATTATTATGTACATAAACTTCAAAAAACCTGTTTCTGCTACATAAATAATCTGCACAAGGGTCTGTGCAACCTCAGGCTGTCTCTGGGAGCAGCCAGTGCTGGTCACTTTGGGGGCAGGTGGAGCAGTGCTTGTGCTGCCCTCTTACACTTCATTGAATAAAGAGCTCCCCAGTGCTTTCTGCTTCACATCCCCAGAGAATGGCCTACACAATTTCTTTCTACTTGATCCTTCTCTTCACTTTTTAAAGTTGATGCTCAGCTGCTTTTCAAATTCTTTTGCATGTTTCCATCTTAGATTTCATTGACCATGGTTTACATGCAGCCCCTGGGGATTAAGCCTTGCTGTTAACTGGTTGGCACAAATAACCTCTTGAACTCATCAGCCTAATCCCACTGATTTTGTTTTTTTTCTCCCTGCTCTCCTCAGTGCATCACCCTGTCACTGTTTTGAGTGACTGCCATGGAAATTCAGCCCATCCACAGCAAGTGTACTGATGGAACTTCACCCAATGGAGTAAGGAATGAAATCACTTAGAATAGGGGGAGAGAAAAAAAGAAAAAGAAAACAAACTTAGTTTCCTTAAGACCAGGAGTCTTAATATCTTCTTTCCTTTGTTTGTGCTGCCCATGGGAGGAGTGAGGCTGTGGAAGATGAGTTGAATTTCTAACACCAGCTGGAAGAAGCTCTGTTCAAGATAATATACTCTTGGTGTAAGTCAGGTCAGGATCGGATCAGATCACAGAAACTCTCCATTCCTCCTCCCCACAGACTGGTGTGCAGCTAATTGTATTTGGAGGAATAATTCTAATAAAGATATGACCTTTAATGCGAATCGGTGGTTTTAATTTTGATTCTTAATCAGTCACCTCAGTGTGATCCCTTCTGCTGTGTGAGCAGCAGTGAGGCCACTGTGCATATTTACACACAAAAAACAAATATGGGCCCAGGGAGGCATCCCATGGGGCAAATGCATATATTGCAGATCTTAAAAACAGATTTGTACATTACTGGATCCTGAAGCGAATAAAAGTGCATAAATTCCTGGGAATCAAAGATGAGTCAAAGGGAAAAAAAGGCATTCACAAGTAGAAAGCAACCCCCATAGCTCATGAATAGCCTAATTATGAGAGAGCCCCACAGGCAAATGCAAAGTTACCAACACACTTGCCTTTGGAACTCACAGAGGGGTCAGATGCTACCCTCAGAATATTATCTGGTGCAGCACAGCACCTGGGTCTTTTGCAGTGCCATTCAAAAATCACACCAAAGGACAGTCTGAGGAGGCAAGAGCTGATGGGAACTCACATGGACATTGTTGTAATGCTTGTGCATTCCAGAATCAGCTGCCTTTTCTCACAGTGAAGCTTCTCTTGATACAAACATGCTCAAAACTGATGCAATTTCTGTCCCTGAAATTTTCTATTACATCCATAAAAAGCCATAGAAGGCTTCTTGTGGACTTCAGCACATGGCCATGGTGAGAGAAGATTTTGTGATGCTGGAGGTGCCACCTTCCTGCCAAGACATAAACCCCTGTTTTTCTCAATTTTTTGAAAGCATGAACAAGTTTTCTCTGCCACCTACCATGCAGGAGAAAGCACCCATTCATCTTGGAGTTAAGAATATATTTGGAACTGTAATGGCCATTTCAATTTCGGCCAAACATATTTCAGCAAAATTTACAACATACTGTCTGGAGTCAATGAGAAGCCAGAAATGGCCACAAAGGTGAAGGGCACTGAAGAAAAATCATCAGACATAGAGACTGGCTCAGAAGGAAAACAGAAAGAAATAAGTTTTGCCTGTCATCCATGGATCTCAACTTCCTTACCAAATACAATCTGACCTGATGAAGCTGCTCTCTTCTTTCCCCTTTTGCTCCAGCCAGCCTGAATTTTGCTCTCACTCTCACACCTACCCGCTCTTAAACCTCTCTTTCCACAGGCCCTTGCAACAGGAATTTGCTTTGGGAAATTTGGTCCTTGCTTTACTTCCACAGCTGCACCAACCAACCTGTGACCACCTGGCTCTGCTGATAAGACTATGGAGAATAAATATGACTGCATGAAGAGTTTGGCTGTTTAATACTACTCCTCTCTTTATAGAAATGCCCTTCATAACCTGAGCGCTAAAGTCATTATGCTAGTCTCCAGATCACTTAACAGGGCTCATCTCTTTTACAATGCTAAGAAGCACCACCTGCTAATTAAAGGTACAATACGGTCTCTTTAAATCCTTCTCACATTTAATATCACATGTATATTCATGTGCTTAAAGGATATATGCACTCTTGCATTTCTGCATATTTCTTCTCTTTAGATACTGCTTTTTGCCTGAGACTATGAACCTCTAATTGATGCCCTGTGCTACATTCAGGAGTGCAAGGAAAGGAGAGAAATCCCATCTATACCTGTGTCCCTTGTTTGTGTGCACAGGGCTGTCTCCAACACAGGAGTGGATAGAGATCAGAGGCCCTTTTTGATGTGCCTCAGTAGTATATAATGTGCCCATCTGAGCCACTTCAAAGGGCTGTGACTCCCTGTAGCTAAATACATCTGAGATTACAGAGAGCTAAATGCTCAGTTCATCCCTGTCATGGTCAGGGGACAAGGCAGGAGCACAGGGATGTCATTCTGTGATCAGGGAAGGTGCACAGCACTGTCCTGGGCTCTGGAGCAGTGCTGATTGTGTCTTTTACATACCTCAGTAGAAATGTCGGTCTGGATTAATGGCTCATTAGGAGGAGTTCAGGATGGGAGGATGTGAAAAGGCAGAAGAAAAACCTTATCTGTTTAAAATGGAGCATGCTAAGCTTATGAGCAGAATAATCTAATGCGTTTTTCTGCAATAAAGATCTCTGCTCTGTGGTCCTAGAATTCCTGAACATAAGTATAAAGTTTTCTCTTTATTTCTACTTAATAAAGAAGACCCATTTGTTGTGTTAGACTACAGCCCTGTTTTCCTATTTGCTGTGTTGAGATCTAGGAGCATCACATGGTTTTGAAAGAGGCAGTTTAATCGGATTCAGAATTCATTTCAGGGGGAATCTAGACTGAGTCAGTATATGTGGTTTTAACTAAAATAATATTTTGTTAGACTCTAATACGATGTTAATACCCATATGAGACAGGGTAATACCATTCAGTGTTCATCTTAATTAACTAACATTAACTATCATTAGACTTTTATATGGTACAATGCACATTACTCCATAACTTCAACACAGATCTCATACAGCTAGATTATAATGCATAATATCAATCATGGTTTTCTCCAAGCTTTCTTAGCACCTAGCTTTGATTTTAAAAGTTAAGGTCAGTGTTAAGTGTTACACTTCAGCTGAAAAAGTTAAAATCAATGTTAATTAACAATGTTAATTAAATGTTAATCAGTTAAATGAAAGCATTTTTCATCCACTTCCCCGATAAATTGTGGTCAGGTAATCTTGCATACACTGTTTCAGATGTCATATGAATGTGTCATCACCCTTGGGATGACTACTGGGGAAGTCCAAGACAACCATTCTTGCAAAGATAAAACAAATTGCTTATCTCGGTACAAAGGTGACTAAATTGCACTGGAAATCCAGACTGATGGATCAGAAATTAAAGGCACAGCAAGGCTATACTGCCATTGCCAGTCCAGGGGTGGCTGCCATGCTACCCTAAATCTGAGGGTTGAGGAGCAATTTGGGTGGCTGTGAGCCTTTGGTTCCTCACCCAGTCCCTGTGCCTATCAGAGGGAAGAACTGGAGTAACCTTCATGTGCAGTGTTTGCCTCGGGGGAAAGCAAGGGTGTGAGGTTAGTTTAGCAAAAGGAAAAACAGCTAATTTTTTGTGACTGCAGGTCTTGTCTTTGATACTGTAGAACTCAAAACTGCATGAGACAGCTACCAGCAGCTCATGGGCCAAAGTGAATGGGCATGGGCAACCCTCACTTATCCCAGTTTGGACATTTGAATCCAACACTATAACAGGATGTTTTATGTTAGTTATTCTAAAATATTAGATGAAGACTGGGAGTACAGAACACTTGAACTATATAACTGCCATACCACGAGTTTATCATGTGAGAGGGCACAGTCTAATACACTTTCCTAAAACTCACAAAAGTTTTCATTCAAGTTCAAAAATTTTGTATATAGTACTGTAACTGGTGTATATATACATATATGTGTCTCCTGTGTATATATATAAACATCCACCATTGTATATAATGTATATGTATTACAGACTAGAAAATTTAAGCAAGATACAGTTCTTCAAATGCCTTAAAGATATTGCTTACAATTAATTGGATTTGAAATTTATGCTCCTGCTGGATTTCAGTCAAACCCACGGTTCATTGCATGTTACTGAGATGGTTCTTTTGGCTGAGAACTAAGGATCTACCCTGTCATGAAGAAAATCTATTTTAAAAATAAAATAATAAAGCAGTGACATAATTGACTGTAGATATCAGCATTTTGCATGCCAGTGAAAATCAATATTTAAAGTGTGGTTACACTTTGAAAAAGGTCTGTATAAATATATTGTGTCCTCCTCATCAGATCTGTCTGGCTGTGTGTTCAGGGAGACAACTCCTGTTTCTGCTGACCAAGTATTATCCCTTCCCTTCAATTACTACTGAAAAGAAAATGCAAATACAGAAAACTTAGCACTTTTACAAATCCCCCATGAGTGATGCTTTCTGGCAAGTTCATCACAGTGGTTCAGTTTGACCTGATGTGAACACCAAGTGAAACTTTGACTCTGCCTTTTGCCTGTGCTGGTCATTGGAAGTGCTCAGCTGCAAGAGGAAGAGAAGGCTATGTTGTACCTCTGTAGAGTTTTGCTGTCAGCTTTCTTAGCAGAATCTCTACTAGCTCAGACCCCAATCTCCCTACAAAGGCCATTTAGGTGCTCACTATTGCACAGACAGAGGTGCTCTGCCATAGTGCAGAACCTACAACACTGAGGTCAGACCTCTGATCCCTCATAGTGCTCAGTGTCAAGAGAGACACAGCTCCTTTCTCTGCCCAGATCTCTACCTTGGACACAGTGCCACCTTTCTCCATGGCTCTGAGAGCCAGGAGACATCTCTGTGCTCACCCTAGCCATTCCTAAGGGCTGAAGCAACCAAAGAGGCTCTTCCTGTAGCTCTGTGTCTAATGGGTACTGCGGGGAATGGCCCCAGCATGTTTTTCCTTGACACTGACTAAGGAAACTCCCCTGGTGAGAGCCCAGTTCCCATCAGGCTGGAGAGTTTGTTCCATGCTGCTTCTGGTGAATAAGATCATTCTGGGAAGAGATCTTTGGCAGACTCCACCTAGGACAAAGACAGCTGCAGAGCCACTGTAGAGGAATGTGTCTGAAAACCTTGAAAATGCACGAGAAAATACCTAGAACAGCTTTATTATACCAGCTGAATGCGAGGACTTGGCGGAGCATCATGGAAGAATGTAAGAAAGCATTTATAACCCACGTAATTATTTCTAAGCAGCAGACGCATGACTGAGCCCTAGGAGGTACAAAACAAGAGGTACAAACTTATGCAACAGCTGCAGCATTGCTGAAACCCAGCAACAGCTCAGAAAATGCCAGAGCACTTCTGCCCTGGAAACTTCACAGTGATGGAGAGAGACTCCTGGCCAAGAAGAGCAGCAGTGTTGATCGTGGGAGAGGTAAAGATCACCCACGCTGAAGTCCAGCATGACCTCAGGGCTCTGCACAAGTCAAACTTGTTTAAGCTTAGTTTGATAAGAAAGCCTTGCTTTTAGCAGCATTATCTCTGTGGTTATTGTTCCACATCCACAGCATTTCTATCACATTACTTCAGTGCTGTGTCCCAGTCACATCCTGCCCAATACTGCATGAGTGCAAAAACAAAAAAACAAACCAACCTGAACTGCCCTGCTTTGGGCACAAACATGGGCTTTTTGTGGAAAATGTAAGCTTTGTTTATAATGCTATAACCCAGTTTGCTTGGTTATGACTTCAGGCCTGAAGTGGATTTCATGAGGACTACCAGAATTGGGCACAACCCCCTTGTCAATGCAAGGCATCTCCACTGGGGTGAAGGCAGGCAAGCAAAGCCATGGCATCGCTGACTTGTCACCCTGCTCTCCTGGGTGTAGGAGACACATCCACCTGGGGACACCAGCACAAAAACTACTGCTCCACCCAACCTTTTGGGATGGTCTCTCATTCCCAACTGCTCAGTGCATGGGAACTGCAGCAGGATTTTGCTTTAGGGGAAAAAAATAGGGGTGAGAACAAACAGGAGCAGTTTTATTAAATAGCTTTGCTACCCAGACATCTGGAGGTGGAAGGGTAGGGAACAGGCGAGGGTAAAGCTTTTGGGATTGAGATGAAGGTGTCAGTCAAGGGGCCATGTGGGATCATGCAGCTGCGAGATAGGAAGCCCAAGGAAGAAAAGATTTGGGTTTGGACTCTTGGGTTTTGATGTGCTTGTTCCAGGAGTCCTTTGGTACTTGGTGAGAGAGTATTTTGGAAATAGAGCACATCATGCTGCAAGTGTATTTGGGAGTTGTTCAGCACTTTAACAACTAAAGGCAAAAATAAACTTAAAGGGTGTCCAAGATGAGCTCTTGAGGGGTGGGAATAGGGAAGCTGGCAGGTGGGATGAAAAGGGCTCACCCCCTCACAGCCTTGCTTCATTCCTCTCAAAATTGATAAGACATGTAAGGAGGTGTCGAAAGTGTTGCTCCTTACTACATTGAAAAATCTCCATCCTATCCCATAATGAAAGCTGTCTTTTATTTTTTTTTTATGCAAGAGGACAGTGTAGTAACAAACTGCCAAGAAAAGAAACTGCGGTGAGTCACTGAGGAAATTTAGTAGAAATGATAACACTTCACAAAAATGAAAATTATTACATTTACTGTACATGGGAACAGTAAAAAGTCCTTTTTTATTGCTCTTGGAGTTTAATAGGAAGGGACTGATATTTCCACACTGGTATATAATATAATTTGCTTGCCAGCAGTTTGTTTTTCTCTTACATGCAAGTTGTTTTGACAAATTTCTTAGCAATTCAATACTCTTGTCAGAACCTGTGCATGGCCATTGTGACTATGGTGGAGTCTAATTTTCTGGCCTTTTTAATTTTAATAATCCAATATTTTATTTCTCAAAGGAAACTCTAAAGATTTCTGCCCAGCAGCGTCTGGCAGTTTCTGTTTTGCAATACTAATCATAATAATAATAAAAACATGGAAAATACATGAAAAGTGTCTCTAACATCTTTTATGGCTGAGGATAAACAAAGAGACTTTTTTCCATTAATCTCTTCAATCAAATATATCTCAGTAGTATCCCTGTAGAAGACATCAAAGTTTAGTATGTTAAATATAGGATTTCCCAGCCCTAGTCTCAGTGGAACATAAGAGGATGATGCATGGAGTAAAAAATTTAGTTACCTTATTTTTCATCTGCGGACTTGGTTGCTTTCCTAACTGTTTTTGCTATTTATGGAACTCACATTATAACCAAGCCTGTTTTTCAGCTGCAATGAATAGGACTTTCTGCTGCTGACTGGAGCTTTTCAATCTGGTATCATAAAGACAGATGAATAACAGCAATTTTCTAATATGTTGGTCAGTGATCTGAAGATTCACTTATTCAAGGTTTTTTGGCTAAAATAGAATTACATATAGAGGACCAGCACAGACTAGATGCAGTACTGACTCCTCCAGATAAATTCTTAGTTGAAATGAGTTTAGGGGAAAGACTTCCTGCCTTTGGTATTTGAGCTAATAAGCTTGGTGAGGCATAAGCAGGTCTTAAGTGGGTTTTCAGCCTTATGTAGACAGTCTGGGTAGGTGAGAAATTTGCATTCTGTCTCAGACAGAAGCATGGATAAATGCAAACCAACTTGTCTTGGAGAGAGAGGGAAGCTCCTCTATAAGCTGCACAGAAATATGTTCCTTTGATCAACATAAACTAGAAGTCCGAGCTGGTAAGTTCGTTAAAGCTGGGTTATGGAAAGGTTTAGCTCTGTAAAACAAATTAGTCCATCTCCACAGAAGATTTTTTCCTCATCTGCACCCAAATGAGGTCTTTCTCTTAATTTTCAGATGTAACTTCCAATAGCCAAGTGCCTGGAGAAGAGGCCCCTTGTGCATGGGAGCTCACAGAGATAAGAGGAGCCCCAAAAGGTACATGGAGAGGTCCTTTTGGAGATGTCACCTCTACCATGAGGAACATTTGGAGAAATGGAGTTCTTTTTGGGTAGATGCAGACCTGAGAAAGGCCCATTGACTGAGATGTGCTGGTCTGACATGTTTAAATTATGCTGGCTGACTTCAGAAACTAGAGGAACTAACGACAGGGAGCTCTGATACGAAGTATTAGTTAATCAAGCCCAAATATACATCTAAGCTTCTCATCCTTAATTTGTTTTTCCCTTGCAAAAAGTTTTAACAGTGTTTTCTTTCCCATAGAGTTCCCCTGGACTTTAATTTTCTAGTGACAGAAACCAAACACACAAGTCAGCTTTTCTGCAGAGGAGAACCAGCTCTAGTGTGAGAGATACATTACAACATGCGAGAGAGGAGTGTTTGTTTTTGCAAGGTTTAAAATATTGTTTCTTTATTTTCCACCCTAACTCGGAGAACTTTGGCATTTGACTAATTTACCGTGCGTTTAAGGCTGGTAGCAATATTGGAAAAGAAATATGATAATCACATGCTGCCACAAAGCATTCTATACCTCGCTCTCTTTTCCAGCTCTAGTTTCACATGTGTTGGTTCAATGGAATATTCAATAGACATTTATAGGAAATAAATTGAGAGATGAATGTAAACCATATGGCATCTGGAGGTTTATTTGTAAAGCCCCTGCATCAAAGCTTTCTCCAGATCACACCATATTAGCTATGTTTTTCCAGTCCAGCAGAATCAGGAAGGTAACCACAGACTTCCTTGATGGAAAACACATGAAAAACAGAGCAAATCTTAATATGTAGCTAGAGCAACTGTTCAAGTAGCATCATTTAGAATAATTTTATTACTAATGTGTAAGGAGCATTGTTTAGTGATGAATTTCAGTCCAGAAACCAAATGCAAGTCCATTTGCTAAGCTTCCTGACTGTTAATTTGTAGAACTCCAAGACCATTAACATGTATCAAACATTCATAATTAGTGTTTGTACTTTTAAAGTACATAAGACAAACACAAACTTTCCTGAAATGCTGCACTGGAATTATACAAAGATACTTGTTCCACACAAAACATTTCATACCCGATCACATCTTTCTAAATAATAAAAAATATTGATTTGGCTGAGTAAGAAATTTGTTTCAATCTTATTTATTTTTATAGAAAAAAACACTTCCCTCAATCTGAAATGCTTACTGTTTGCTGGAGTTTGGCAAGAGCCAACAGTGCATCTGAAGTCAAATTAAATTGTATTCTCATACAGTATGTTACATAAATCATTAGGAAATGTCAAGAGCTCATATATAGTTGTGTTTCGAGGTTTTTTTAAGTTTCCACTTACTTTCAAAAATAGTTTTCATTTTTCAATGTCAACCCCTTTTCAGCCACTTAGACCAGCTCTAATGATTTGTGTGTTAAATTTGCTCGTCACATGAATATTTTTTAATAACCCATTTAATATTTAATATGCTGCACATGTTTGCTGGACCAATAAGTTACAAGGTACAGTGCCAGCTCCACACTTGTACTCCCAGCAGAGAGAGTATTTACCTTGAGCAACACACTCAAGAAGTGAAGTTTGTGAGGTGGTTGATTTACTTTCCCTTCTGAAGCCTCATTCAAAAAGCATTTTTGCCCAGGATGAGACAAAGGACTAAGGCCTGTTTCAATACTTAACTTCTGGTAGACACTTAAGTCTCCTTGACTTTAATATTAAGCATGTGCTTGAAGACAGACATAAAATGCACTAGCATCTGTAGGAATCTTTCCACTGACTTTAATGGGCTTTGGATTGCACCCTGATATCTCAGCTCAAAATAGCTGTTATTACAGTAATAAATGATTTGTAAAGCCATTCTTCTGAATAGGTACATTTATACTAAGAAATCATAATGACTTCTTTAAAAACTCTTACACTGCAAATTGACACATTTGGAATAATTGCTCTCCTCTTCATTAGGGTTTCACACTTCTGTAGCACTTTCCAGACCAATAGTTTGAAATCTCATTATGGATTTAGATAAGTATTTCTACTCCCATTTTACAGATGGGCTAAAGGAGGTGGAGACAATGGGCCTCATCCAGAATAGGAAGCTTCCCACTGACCCAGGTAGGTGCTGGACTGCAAGGTCCAGCCTTCCAGAAGATACATAGGCAGCTAGTTCAATCCAAAACCCGTGGAGTTACATATCTAAAATATTTTGTGTATTAGCCAAAAAAGCCTCACGCTCCATCAAAGCGCAAGATGTCAGAGAAAGGTTTTATTCACAAATCCTGCTCTCCAATGATCTATCAACAAAGCAGTTCTTCTGTAATATTCTAGCAATTTGGGCACAGGGAAGTGAGAACATTATTTTAAGATCCTAGTTAAAGTAATGAATGAATCAATGAGCAGCATCCAGATTCCAATTGGAAATGCTCCTTAGTCCAGGGTGGAAGGAAAATCAAGGACATGTGTTTGATAAGATACCTTTAGGAAAGGCACTGGCACGGGAGTCCCGTGGCACTGTATAATTGGCTACCTTCCAGGCAATTTTTTGACAGGGAGAATTTCTGCTTGGAGAAAAATGGCAATTTATGACATTGGACTGAAAGTGTTAAACTTCCTACCTAGGTATTTTAATTCTTGCTAAGCAACCGGAATCCTGAATAAGCAGCAATGAAGTCAGAAATGAAATAAACCTTTGTGAAATCCAGCCTTGGTTGTTTGAATTTCAAATACCTTCAGAGTTCAGGTAATGTGTGGATCGAGAATTTTAGCTTGAGAGTCCATCTTTAGTTAAAACTCTCTTCTCCTCATCAATCTCATTCATTCATCAACATCCAGGTTAGCCTTTAAACATATGGCAGTCAATGAATGCCACTCACAAACCTTAGGAAATAAGTATGCAAGCAACATCAGTTTAAAAATATGCAGCTAACTGCTGGAAGCTATTAAAACCCAAATAAACAAAAGAGATTATACTTCAAAGAAATGTCAACAGTTTTTCCTCTCCTAGAACAGAGCAGTTTTCTTTGCTTCTATCCCCAGCCACATCTGGAAAGTGCTTACTGCTTTACATATCTCTAACGATAAAATTAGTTTATTGATTTTTCAGAATTTCCTGATAGATTTATGCAATTTCCAAAACAAAGGTAAACTCACATCCCAGTTAAAAAAAACCTGGTGGTAACTACAAAGAATTCACAAAATCATAAAAACATAGAGCTATGCAAGGGAACAAAATCAGTCACTTGCTAAATAATACTGTACCTCTGTGACTACTGTTAGGGAGCAAGAAATTGCAATTTTAATTACTTCCTTCTGTATAAATGAAAAAAAATCTAAAAGCTAATTATGGCTGATGCAAAGTTGAAATGAATCTTCATTCCCAAAAAAAAGAGAAAGATTTTAAAATGAAATCTGCATATTTCATGGAAAGAATTAAAAAGGAAAAAGAATAATAAATCATGACTACAGATTCAAAGAGCTATACAAAAATTAGATCTATTAAAGTGTCTGCAACTCTGTGTAACTGAAAATTTAGACTCTAATTTCCACGATAGCAAATTGTGTCATTTTAGGCAGTCCAAATGTTGGATTTTTAATTTGCTTAAAATTCCACATTTGTAGCAGCCAAAACCTTCAAAGACTGTTAATTTGATTTTGGTTTACAATTAACTAAGCAGTAGCAACTTAGCCTATACAGAAGACTGCCAAGAAAAACGATATCTTTGGTAAATTACCAAGGATCAAAATGTGGACAACAGATTTCTCTCCTCCCACCCCTCTACCCCCCTGACTATTTTTAACTAACAATGATAGTTTTCATAGAGAAAAAGTATTTCATAGAAAGTATAATGACAAGGTGCAAATTTTGCCAAACCATCCAGAATATCAGAAGTAGTGGTATATATTTAAAGGAGACACAAAATCCCCCCAAAACCCAAACAATTTGAGTATTAAACGTACAGTAAGTGCTCTGTAGTCAAATAAAAAGAAAATAAACTCTAAGAAGACTGCTGCAGAATGGGAAAAAGCAGGTCTAGTTTGTTTATTTATAAATTGGTAACAAGTAGATTCTTTCGCACTAACTAAACCAGACAGTAATTATAAACACAGATTGGTTAAATTCCCTGCACCCTATCAAAGGAAATGAGTTCCTCTCTTTTCCAAACATTGTCATTTGTTTATTGAGCCTCTTTTGGGCTTGATTTCATTAAAAACGATGTAAAGTCCACATCTGCAACCCCCAAAACAATGTTAACCTTGTTAAGCTGATCCAGAGTCCTCATTACAAAAAAATTTGCAGGCAACAGAACCGAGCATTTTAAAAGGGAGTCCTTGGAATACAGAGCAAAGAATTTGGATTATTTTTGTTCCATTACAGAAAACTTATATTGCTATGCAATAGAACAGGAAGCAAACAGTAACCGCCTCAGTAGTTCTGGATAATTAGTTACCTAAATTCTCTGAGGTGAACAAAATGTACTTAGATGGCAGAACATTACTGCTTGTGTGCTGAAACAACAGAGTAATCTTAGTTAAAATGAAAATCACAAATACAGGAGGAAAAAAGTCATGCTTAAAATCATTAGTCTTTATCAGTAAAGTACAACCGAGTTCCCTATTAGAGTAACAGTTTTATTAAAAAGGGGATGATACTGCCTATAATAGCTAGCCTCAGATATCAGATTTCAACAAACTTTAGCACTGTAGACACTATTAAAACATCATTATTAGAGTTGCCATGCTTGAATGATTTAAACTAAAGTGAATTTCACGTATTTGTTGGAAGACAGGAATAATAAATCCTGGAGCTCAAGCTGGTAAGACCTGACCTGGACTTTGCAGACGAAAAGTTAAGAAGTTTTGTCCTGAGCATTGCTGGGAGTGGGGTAAGTGAAACTCAGTCCTGTGCCTGCTGGTGGTGAAATCCTGCTGGAAGAGCTGGAATGGGGCTGAGGAGGTTTGGTGTGCAGGAATCCCTAAACTCTGGTGACAAACATTGCCCCACATGCCAGTGAAGTGCTAGGGAGATGATGTGTGTTCCTCGTGCCCAAAGCAAGAGAGCACAGTGGGAATTACCCCTTTTGGGGCAGATCCCTCTGTCCCCAGGGGTTGGGTGTCATGGCTGTAGTGTCCTAAGGTGTTCCTGTGATTAAGGCTTGTTCCCATGACTTAGGAGAAAAATGCACACCAGGGCAGAGGGATCAAAGACAGAGTAATGGGCATCACCTAATGCTCCTGGAGCAATTATCCTGACAAACTGCAGATGTCTTCACAGAACACATTGTATTTATTTACTGATTCACAGCAGCACTGAGCAATTTGCTATCACACAGCCACCTCCTCTGGTCAGGTAATGCTGGGCATCTCCCACCTATGGTGAAGGCAAATCAAGGAAAAACTAACAGGTTCCCAAAAGGCAAATCCTCTTTCCATCACTGTTACTGCCCTCCTAATTTCCTGGGGTTGGCTCCTTGATTGTGTAGCCATACAAAATTTTCATATGCAATCTACCTAAAAATCTGATTTATGGCAGGTTTCTCTTACTTGAGTACTCAAATATGGCAAGTACTTTGATAAAAAGAAGATAGTACTTGCTACTTTTTGCACTCTGCCACCATTTAATGATACTGAATAAAAATGGTTTTGATTTTTCAGTATTATAATCAGAATAAAAATTAAAATGTATTTGAAGATTATGTCTAAAATAAAATGAAGAAGGACCATCAAAAAGAGGGGAGCATATTAACAGTCATTTTGATTTCTCTTGGTATATTATTCCCTCTGAGCCCTTATGTATAACTTTAAGTTTGACCCCATACTGAGATTTCCAGCTCTGCTTGTCACAGGGAATTTGGGGCAATTAATGTCTTGAAAGACTGTGCTTTTAGAATAATTAGGTCAGGAACTTTGTCTTTCTAAATACTCTGCTATTTCTCAGGAATATCCATGGATTCTTGAAATAATAAGTTACAGTAATGCTGGGCCAGATCCTCAGCTGGTGCAAAGTTGGCTTTTCTTCATTAACTTCAAAGGGACTATGCTGATTTACACCAGCTGAGGGAAGATGTGGCCCACAGTGTCCAGGTGGATTTAAATCATACACATGAGAAATACCTCAGTACATCCAGGTCTGTGCTGAGGTTGAACATAAAAGGCCTGAGTAGCGGGAAATCCATCCCTTTTTATTTTTAAATGCTCAAATGTTTACCAGCTGACCTTCCCCTTTACTGCAGATCTGGGAATCAAGGTGCATACAATAAAGTTCAAACCAATCAACTGCTTTCAGCTGTTCTTGTGTAATGAATTTTTAAGCATTTGATCATTAAGACCAATCTATATGCAGGTCAGTTTTCTGAACAGGATGGGAACAGTTTGGGAGCAGATGCCAGGGCACTGACTCATGAAGAGGGACTGTTAAAATAACACAGAGAGCACATTTATCTTGGGCCACCCATCAGGTGAACAACTACCAAGACCAACTCTTTGCTGGATGGATGTACAGATCAAGACAGTTAATCTCTAGCAGAGCACCTTTATTAATTGAATGGCAGCACACTGGCAGGGGAGAGCTCACCAGCCTTGAGGTGGTTATCATCACAAAGAAACTTCTCTGCAGGGTTTGGTCCTTCTCCAATTGGTAAATTCTCTAGAAATAGCACTCCATGCTGCTATTTACTTGTTTATTCCACAAAACTGCCTTGCAAATGCTCATAAATGTGTGGAAAAAATTCAGCTGTGACTGTTTGTGATATGTTCACTTCCAGCAGCTACCACTCTTAATTCACAGGATTTGTGGTGGGCAGCAACCTCGGGCTATTGATCCCTGCCTCCAAATCACCTCAGTTTTGTCAGTGGGTCCTTAGCTGTGCTCAAAGACCCACATTCACCATCCCAGCCACGCTGTTGGGTACCTGGGTCATGCCCTGCCCTTCCCAAGACATGCTGGCTCACCTGGCCTGCATCAGTGGGAAGTGACCTGGAGGTTAGTCCCTCATCCAAAGGCAACAGGACTTAGGCAAATCATGGAATGATAGAATACTTTGGGTTGGAAGATCATCTGGTTCCAACCCCCTTCCAGAGCAGGGACACCTTTCATGGGACCAGGTTGCTCAAAGCCCCATCAAACCTGACCTCAAGGTTCACACAGTCATAGGCAGCCCAGGGTGGGAGAAGAGCAGGGGACTGTCACAAGTCCATTTACAGCTAATTAAGCCTGGATGGTCTTTAGACACTTAGATAATGAGTGGTGCTGAATGGGGGCACAACTTAAGCTTTTTGTTTCCTTGAGATGCATATGCATTATATCTGGTCTTTATTTAAAGCCCTCTAGCTTTGAAGCCAAATGGGAAAGCAGGCCAATTCTGGCAGGAAAAACTGGGGTTATTCCATTTTTAGTTATTATATCTGTAGAGGGGATGATCACTGAAGCTTGCCTGATTTTATCAACTATCTTAGAAGAGGCCTTCAAAGCCAGAGCTGCTGTTCTGAAAACCCATTCCTAACCATTGTAAAGGAGCATTTTGTAATTTGCCTGATCTATATTGATTATTCATTGATTGAATTCCGTTTTCTTCCAATTCTGTGCTCATGATTACCATGTACATTGTTGCTTTTGTATAGAAGTCTTTACCTGCATAGAGTGTTACATCTAAAGGAAAACCATCCATGTAAGCTTCCACCTTAGTGCCTATGGAAACACCAACCAAACTATGAGGAAGGTCCAACTGAGGTGTTTGGTTTGTGAATGAAATTTAGAAGTCACAAATATTTCCTTTCAGCATTATCCCAGTTCTACAGCTGCATCAGTCCAGGCATGTAAGCGATTGATTAGCCAAACATCACCTAACTGGTGCTTAGTGCTAAACCTGAGCACTTGGAAAATGTCAGCATTGGATTTTAACCACTTGGAGAATATTAACAAAAATTTTTGGGGAGCATTTGCAGGTGCTGAAATCTGCCAAGGCTTTTGTAGTGTATCCAGACACCATGACATGCTGGTAGCCAAACTAGAGAACATTTGTTTAACACAAATGATAACATTTGAGTCAAAGAACCACTTGAAAAATATGACTTATTACTGCAGGCTGACCCAAAGCCATGCTTGCAACTGTATGGGGCAATGAGGAACAGGAAACAGAAAGCTGAAGGGGCAAGACTTATTCTAACACTTGCCAAACACATCACCTTGGCAAGTGACCCAGCTTGTCTGTGCCTCAGTTACACTGTCTGAAACACTGAGATAATAACAATACTTAGTCACCTTTGAAAAGAAGTGAGAGATCCTCAAACAAAAGCAGCGATAAGTGTGAAATATTCATTATAATATTAAAGAACAGATGGCCAAAGCAGAGATCCAGTTAAAAGGACTGCACAGGGTTATAAGAAAGCTCTTGGTGTGACGTATGCGCTTTACGATGTGCATTCCCTCAGACAATACATGATGAGTCGGCTGCAGCAGTTTATGTTCTGGATTAGAGCATACGCATAAATAAAGCTACGTTTTTATGTGATCCCCACAAATAAATGGGAAGCACGGACAGGAATGTCTAGCTGATGGAAAAATGAGACACCACAAACAAACCACAGCTTGATGATAAAAAAAAAAGAAGTCTAAGATTTATATGGCACAGCTGGCTATGTGTAGTGCTTTTGTAAGCCTACAGCATCTGGTCACTTGTTTTAAATGTCTGGATAGATGGAGGCCTGAACCTTGCACAACTGGGGAAAAAGAGGCAATGTCTCATGGTAAACCACAGAGCCATGCATTGCACAACCCCTGATGCACTGGAGATGTGCCTGACTCAAACACCAGGTGAGAAGGGGTGGGAGATCCCCTGCACAAGGGCACAACTGTCCAACTGCATGGCTGTCCTGCAGTCAGAGAATCACAGACATCCACATGCCTTATGTCTTTCTGAACAAGCTGTGCTGGAACCAGAGAATGTCTTCTAGAAGGACATCCGAGCCCAGCTATAATTAACAACGATTTCACCATCTAATTTCTCTGAGCTCCACCGATTTAGAGTTGTGCTAACATAGGTCACTGGAGAACCTGGTCCATTGCCCTTCAGCAGCTCTAAGAAACCACCCCAAAAACCCCAGATATCCATTTATGAACATAGATGGTGCTTCTTCATCAGTAAAACCAGGGTGAAGTGTTAAACCCTACTGCAGAGAGAGGAGGAAATGGACCTTCTTCATATTTTCCTTGCAGACTATTCAAGCCTTCAATTTTTATCAGATTTTTACCTGAATTTTCAAGAGGTGTTGCTCAACAAGTTGTGCGAGAAACATAGTCCCAGCTGTGGTGTGAGTCACTCCACAGATGAAGGGAGTGGATCTTGTTGGGCTGCAAGGCAACACCACAGCAGCAGTGGGGTTGGCCAAAGGGTGGTGAGAAGGGAGAGAGGAAGGCACATTTTACATCTTATATGAAAAAAACCTGTGTAAAGTCAAGAGGTTGAGCAACAAGAATAATAAAGTGCAGTGGGAACACACTGAAGACAACTAGCTAAATCCCAAATTTGTACAAGCTATAGCAGTCAATGGAAGAAGTTTCCAAGACTTAAAATATTTCTCCAGCTTTCAAACCTGCCATGCTCTCATTGGAAAGGTAAGATGTGGTAGGCCCAACCTCCTATTTTTTAAAAAATCTCACAAAAATGCAAAGGTTTGTGCTCCCTCTGTTGGCTTTAGGAAAGAGATTTGGTTTTGTTTTGTTTTCCTCACAAATATCATCCTTCACTTTGTTCTGACATCAGTGAAAGGACAAAAACGCATTTGTGTGACGAGAAGTTATTTACACTGAAGTTTCTCTTGTTTAAACAAGAAAATGGACGTGCTAATTTCAGCTCCATCCCAAATGCAAAGAAAATGAATAAACATTTAATAAACCAACTGCCAAACTGGAGGAAGATTAAAGTATTTCAGTTCTGCAGAAGGAAATACTGCAACCGAAAGAGAGATAACACCACTCACACAAAGTTATGTCACAGACAAGTCAGTTGGTGTCTGCGACATTGTCCAAGAATTTACAGAAGCCTGCATACCCCAAAATGTGCATTGCTCATAGCATTTTCTACTTCACCTACTTTTCTATCAGCATTGAAAAAAAAAATTAAAACTGGGTAAGATGAAAAAGCCCCGTTGCAAAACAGAACTAGATGAGTGTGAGTCTGAGATGATATAGAAGATGAATAAGAAAAAAGTGTGACAGAAGGATGGATCAAATTATTGCAATTTTTTTCCTCTGGTGTTAATTATTTACAATGTATGTTTCTTATCTACAATCTGTTTTTCACTGCATCTTTATTCAGCACAAGGGAGCCCTGATCTTGGTGGATTTTTAGCTGCTACTGCAACACAAATACTAAAATATGATATTAGAGACACTTGTTCAATTATTAATTTTTGGGAACAGAATGTAAAGTCATTATCTGCAGAATATGAAATGGTTTTGGTTTAAATAACACTAATGACTTAGATGCTTGTTGGAACAAATGGCTCCACTTTGGCCCTGAGAGGAGGCTGAATCCAAGGTCTCTGTGCCTAACTCATGACCTTACCCAACACTCCCAGTTTAAATGGGTGAAAATTGATAGGTGAGGCATGCCATGTGCCAGATGTACCATTTGGTTTGGAAGCCTTGAAATTAAAATGTGACATCCCAACCTGCATCCATAACCCCAGACTAGGGCATTGCATTAAGGCAAAAACTACCAGGCTATATAGCTGCTATACAACACAGCAGGGGAAAGGGTGTCCAGCCGACACTCAGCTCTGAGTATTTGACAGCATCACCAGTTCAGCATCCCCTGTTTGAACTGCTGGCTCCCCATCCATCCCCCTCCCTGCCTGGCTGAACTTGTTTGTTGCTGGCTCCCAGCCCAAGACTTGTGACACTGCAATTAAGCTGGGGTGGCATGTGGAGTCTGTAGGTATTTTAGCCATTTTGCCAAAGCTAGAAAAATCCTGACTGAACTGGAGCAGGAAAGCAATTTGCTGAAACATCACCTGGAGCAGGAAGTTATTAGATGCTTGAGTGACTTCTAGAACAGAAAACTATGTATGAATATGTACACGAGGCAAAACAGATGTTGTCTTGACCTCTGCACACTGGAATCTTATAGCAGTTCTGTTTACTCTCTGCTGTCCATAATGCATCTTTAAGCCAGGTGCTGCCACTTATCAGGTATCTACATCTCTTGTTTAAACAAATGTTAACTGAACTTGACAGCAAAGGGGACCCCTGCAGCAAAATCGGCAGAAGACAGCTTTAAAGCTACCTTCAGTTCTCACTCCTGAAATAACTGAAGTTTCGTGTGAGTAGGTAAGGAGTGAGGGTAGAAAGTTAAACTTTTGACCCCATCTCCATGGGATTTCATACGCAGTCTGCCTGGTTCTCTGGGAGGGTGTGAGGCTCAGCTCTGCAGGCAGGAGGAGAGCTGGTCTTCAAGAGCTGGCAGGAACCATGCCATGGGCTCTGTCCCCTGCCCACCAGCCTCTCCAGGGTCCTTTGAACCAGCACATCTCTTCTAGGGCTGTCATTGTAACTCCTGCTTGTGTCATAACTACTGCTAGCATCATGAAATGCTCCTTGCACCATGGCTGCTGCCACCTGCTTCCCCCAGGGCCATGTCTTTCTTCTCCATTGGAAAGAGCTGCAAAAAGGCACAGTTGGCCGTGCTGTGAGTCTGAGAGATGAAGTCCAAATCCCCCCTTTCCAAACCCTACAGCAGGGTTTCTCTTTTGGTTTTGTTTTTTTTATTAGGGTTTTTTATCAGTGACAACTTACATAAAAGCTCTAGGGCAAGACAAGGCCAGAATGCTCTGATGCCTGGTCTGACAAGATGTCCATCACCCTGGCAGCAGAGTATCTCCACCAAAGGCTGCAGGTTCCTGCAGTCCCTGTGCTCCCCTGGGAAATCACACAGTCACTGACAATTGGTGTGAAATTAAACTCTGTCACCTCTCTCTTAAGGGCAGCCCTATAACTGCTCAGCCATGAAGCAAAGGCAAAAGGCACTTAAAGAAGGTTTTGCAGGAAGCTTCTGAGCTTTCCTCTTTCTCCTCCAACTCCAGGAGAACACAGATGAGATAAAGGGTTTTCAGACTTCCCACAAATGCCTGCAAGGAATTTTGATGCTGAAGCTCAAGAAGCACCACCACAGCAAGAAGGTCAGAGTAAGGGGTTTGCTAGGGGCAGAGAGCCAGGCAGCATGGTCAAGACAGAGCTTCATCCCTACTTCATCCATCATACTGGATGTGGTGGAAAGTGCCCTCATTTCAGAGCTGCATTGCAGAATTTTTTGTGCCCAGTGGGGAACAGTTTACAAGATCTTAGCACAGTTATTTCACCATTCAAATTCTGCTGAGGAGATAAACACTCTTCTCCTATAAATAAATACTCCTATCAAAGCTAACTTTGGATTGAAATTTGTCTTCTGATTGACTGGATTCAGTTTTTTCTGAAGTGTCTGTCATTAGCTCCTCAAAACTGCTTCAGGAACTCAGAGGCAATCCATCATGCATTATATGATCAACCTATCAATGTTTCAATTAAAACTGGATTAAGTCCATTGCAAATAGGCACTGGTACCACTGACAACTGTGAGAGAACATGCTGAAACTCTGTCAGGATCCTGTTCAATATCCTATTCAGTTATTTGTGAAGAGCTTGGGAAGTCCCAAAAATTGGATGGTGAGGAGCTGGATTCAGCAATTGAGATAAATCCCTGAAGTTCATTTCAGAGAATCAAAAAAGTGCTTGTGTAGGACCAAGGGAAGACACTGCTAAACTTTTTAAAAAAGGGGAAATAATGCTGGATTTTCTTCTTCTAACAGAAGAATATATCTATGTAGTAAAAAGCTTGTAGCTATCCAAAAAATGTCTTTTGGATATCAAAAATGGATGTGGGATGAAATTTATGTGCTTTTCTGCAGACTGGGAATGCTGCTGGTTCACAGCAAGAGCTCAGTGCCCAAGGTCTGTGTTTTGCAGCTTCAGTGAGCTGTGTCTGCAAGCGATTCCAAGTGCAAAGTTAAAGGTCATTAAAAAAATCAAACATTTTGCCCCTGCAGAGGCTCAGGGTGGGGACATGCTGAAATAATCACCTGGAGAAAAACATTCACTTGAACTATAGTTTTCTGTCTTACATCCTTCCCTCACAGCCAGTCCTTTACCTCCTATTACTTCATCAGAAGACAGAAAGGGAAGAAAGATCAGCTCAAATATCCCCACTATCACACAGAAGACAATTTCTAGAGCTCCTCCATTCCCAAGGTTCATTTTCCAATGCCCTGTGGAAAGCTCTGGTACAATAAGACTTTGCAACTTCTTTCATGTAACACAGATGCATACAAAGGAAAATCACATTCAGAGTGTGATACCTGATATCAGACAGTGGTGATGGACTCAGCACATTGTCCAAAATGTACTCCATTACTGCTGAAGCTGCTCAATATTCTGGATATACCATATATGTATATGCAGTCTACACATATTTCTTCCTGCCTTCAGCTTTGTGAGATCCCCTTTGCTCCTCTGCCACTAATTTATGTTGGGGATTTCTACTGATGCATGCTTACAAATCTGTTATATGCTGAGGCAAATATTCCTATGTTGGTGGGACTTGAAGCCATTGAAGAATAAGACACAGAATTTATTGGGGAAAAAAAGAAAACTCTTTGCATGGTATTGGGAGGACTGTCATTTTGCTAAAATATTTAACTTTTCTTCTGATATGTTTGTTATGTAATGTGCCACAAGTGTGTTGGAAAGTAATCCCAACCTCTGAGACTACAAATTTCTATTTGCAAAGGCTGTGTTGTACGTCTCTAAAAAATTCTCAGGCTGTTGATCATAGCAATCATGTGGCACAGCTAATCTGTGCTGCAAAACAATGGCTGCAGAGAGGAAGAAATGTGCCAAACTCAGAATAAAACTGGTCACAGAAACAGGTGAAGACGCTTTTTCCATCTAAACACACAAGTGGATATTAGGGAGAGCACAGAACTGCTGTGTAAAGTATACAATGCTACCTAACCCTCAGAGGCTTAAAATTGCCTGATGAAATGGAGTCTCATCCAGCTGCCTCTGTCACACTGTCCATTTAACCCTGCTTGAGAAGAAAGGGGGTCAGGGAGAGTTTACTGACCCTCTGGACACCAGCTCAGACTGTGGGCAATGGCTTGTGTGGTCATCAAAGTGAAGAAGGAAGCCTGTAGTGGAAAACAAAGTGAGTAATGCCAGAAACAGAGGCCATCTCTAGGCCAGAAAGGACAAAATGTTGCAGATTGGGTTGTTTTTGAGGATGCGCAGACTTCAGCCATGGCAGCCTCATTCCTCATGTGACAAACCCTGCAGTCAGCAGAACTACAGACTGCCAGAAAAAAAAGGCATCACTAACACTCAGGAGGTTTTTAGAACAGGACAGCTTGTTCCTGCTGCAAAAGTGGGAACACTAAATGAGCTCAATAATTTCAGTCTCTAAACCTGTCGTTACCTGCCCTGCTGCTGATAGTGCTGTTATCTTGTTACTTCTGCATGCGTGCTTCCTGCTAGGATTTTAGTGTTACAGCTCTGAAAGGATATCTGCTTTGCTTGAACATCACGAGACTAAAAAGATAAACTGAAACAAAAACCACACCTATAATGAGATGAGAAGAGCCATGCATTTCAATGAATGGGGGCCATACACCCCATGTAGACCTGAGTTTAGTTACAGAACAGTGAAGAGCAGCACTAGATCCACTGAAAGTGTATAATTTACCAACCATTGAGGCTTTGTTAATATTCCCCTTTTACAGATTTTTTTTTTTGCACTGTCTGATTAGCTAATTAAAGTTGTAGGCTGTTTCCTTTCAATCAGAACTGTGAGCCTGTACCAGATGCCAAACATCATGACATGCAGAAAGGCAGGTGGGCTCGGGGAGATGAAGGGGTACAGGAGAGGCTCAGCCCCACCAAATTATCCTGCTCACAATGGGCTAACACATCTGGTTTGATTAATCCTGTCCTGGAAAAAGGGAACAGCAAGGGTACCATGGAAAATGTGTACAGCACTGGGTGAGATGGTCAGAAAAGCAAATATACCACCGAAAAATTTGCACCAGCTTCACACAAGTCTGGTTGGGTTAGATGAGAGGGACAACCCCTAGATTAACATCCCGTGGAGCAAACTCATCTCCAACGAGCTCCTGTTGGATGTGCTGGCACATGAGCAGAGAACTGAGCCTGATCCAGCTGGGCACAGCATCTTCTACCCTGAAAATCCTTCCTGACATCTTCACCTGGAGCTGTTCACAGCATTCACCACTGAAAAGTGGGTTTTCATTGTTAGCACAAAACAGTCAATAAAGAACTGATTGACAACCCCTCATAGAGCAAAACCAGCCCCAAAACAGATACAGCTTCTTGTGGCTGTGCAGCACTGCCTTCTGCTTAAGGGAAGGAAAAAATTCTGGAGCTCTTTGGGAACAACTGGATCAGTGCTTTCTTTGTTGTGCTGCTTAGCAAAATAACCTGGGTGAAACAAATCTTTGGTCTGAAAGCTGATTAGGAGGTACTAAGTTAAGGTATAAATGTGCTTGGTACATTTAAAAGCACTTGGTTTAAGATTTGCATGGAAGATGGGGTTTCAAATTTCGTGTTCAGAGCTAGGACTTTTTCTGTCTCAATACTAAGGAAGATCTACAGGTAAAGAAATAATAGCACCTCCAAAATGCACGTGGATGAATTAAAGACTGCAAATGGGGCATGGTCTGAAACAGGGTTAGCTGAGATGACAGTTTCTCACTCCTCTTCCAAAATCACTGGACATTACTGTTTAAATAGAATTTGGCTGAGTTACCAATTAAAACAATTTGGATTGAAAAAGGAAATATGGTATACAACAGCGAAATTTTTGATCCACTTGTAAGGTGACCAAAGTACAAGACAACAGAGGGGAAATGATCAAGGCAAGGCAATCTAGGACTTCTAAATGTAAGGATAAGCTGCAAAGTGCTCTGCAGAGGTACAGAAAAACCTTTAAATATTTAACTATAGTTGTTTTAAATGCAGATTGGGCTACATTTTCTTGGCATTGTGGATTTTTTTTCCATTTCAAGGCTAGCAAACATCCTGGAATCTTACCAATAGCCATGAAAGATTTAAAAATTTGAGTAACTGTGGTAAGAATGTGCACAGCTGATAAATAGGAAGAAAACATTTGGACTGTCTTACTGTTCATCCTAGTGTTTCACAAATTTCTTTATCTATGACAACTGGAAAAGACCTAAGCTCACATTGAAACATTTAACCAAGAGTTCAAACACACATATTTTATACAGTGGTAGTTATATTTCTTTTGCCCATTGGAGCTCACAATGATAGTTTGCTTACAACCAGAGGGATCCAAAAAGAAATAATGCCAACACGCTCAGCATATTTCTAAAATATTTTTTCCGCTAAAATGTGCGTCATTCCAAAAACATGTCTGAGTGGTTATATTTTGGGTGAGGAACAAAATCAAGAAAAAGTGTCAAATACATCTTTATACTACAGTATTTCACAGTCTATTATATAAGATGGTTATTTACACAAACAGAAGCCTAATATGTGCAAAAAGCAAGGTGGGGGGAACCTTAAATTTAGGATTTGCTAGAGAAAGGCAACAAATCTACAGGTGAACTGGGTAAGTAATTTAGGTCAAACTGGGTCATCAGGCTGGCTAAATCCTGAGCTGGCATCACACCAACATAAAACTTCTCCTTCCTTTACAAAGGCTTCAACATTCATTGGACAGGGATATGTAACTTTGTACATTTTTTCTGTTCATCACGTCTGATTTTTAACTCAGGTGACACAACCTCTCCCTCCACAGCTCCTACAGGTCCCTGCTTTGATTGCATCAATCAAACCACAAAACTTTTTGTTGCTCTCAGGTGAAGCAGGGCCTGTGCATCCCACAGGGGTCAATTCACCCTTCCTGCTCCTCCTGCAGGTTGGCAAGGTTGTGATGGGGCTGTGTGTGTGACAGAGCCCTGTAAATCCCTGAGCTTCACCTTCAGGGAGTGACTCCGTGGAGATCCATATCTCCCTGTCCCTGTGCTCAAGGATCCACCTTCACCTCTGCCCTGGGAAGGCTCTGGTCCTGCTGACAGGTCCCTGGTTCATGGCTTGCCTGGGGTGCTGAGCAAATCTTGCTACCAGAAGTTTCTGTGGCTGGAAATTAATTTGGCTCAATAGGTAACATATGACTGCAGGAATTTTGGCACGAGAATTAGGAGTTAAAATAAGAGAGAGCGCAGGGAAAAGGTTAGAAGGGCTAGTCCAAAGTGATGCTAAAGGCTTTACATGGCTGTGAATAAAAAGGAACTTGTAAATAGTGGGTTTGATAGTCTTTTCTGAGGCTTAGAAGTGACATTTCCTCTACTTCACCTTACTGCAATAATAACACAGATTTGCTATGCCACATTTTTCTAGAAATCTTGCAGGACACTGAAAGCTGACTATAACCTATTCATCCTTTCTGCACTCAGAAGAGTGTGTTCTTGGACCTTTAAAAATTTTCCATTTGGGGGAGTAGAAATGTCTCCTCTAAGACCCAATTAATCATTGCACGCTGTGAGGCACCTCTAATGTACAGATTTAACGAGACAAGCCTTCCTGGTTTAGTTTTTTCCACCTTTGAATAAGTACTCCTTGACACATAAAAATCAAATGTAAACAGCGCTAGGACCAAAACCCATGTTCTTGGAACCGCACCTAATTTAGAACTGTAAGAACTTGGGAATGTTTATATTTCATCCCTAAAGTCTTCATCTGTTTATATCTAAACTGCAATCTGAACTTAGACACAACTACAAGGCTCAGGGAAATAGGAGAGCATTCCCTTGAGCCATAGTCCTGGAAATCCACCATCTTTTTTCTTCATTAATATCTAATCCCCATTTAGTAAGAATTTAGCTACTTTTATCCTGATGTGAAACTTCAGGGCTGCCTGTTTCACTCTGCTGCCTGCTGCTTCTAAATACAGCAGTGCTGGTGGCGGAGGTGGTGATTGTGAGTCATAAACACTCTGTCATTGTAACATGTCAGATTTGTCCAAAAGAAACATATTTTTATATCTTAGATTATTTTATTATTAGTTTAAGAAGGTTCGTTTAGCTCCTAGCAAAGCCACGAGGAAGAATTATGCACTTAAGCAGTTCTATCTCAGATGTGTAATGCCTTGCAGTCATTTAACATGCTGAGACAAACAAGAGAATCCCCAGAGTGCTCATCTACTATGGGACTTATTTCATACTGCATCAATAATGTAAATTGAGATGTGAAGATAGCTCCTTGTTTTTCTAAGGTATGATTACACTAGTGCAGACAGCATCCACTCAGCTTCACTGGAAACACTGGAGTCAGCTCCCTGATAAAAACCTGGCCCATTCTTTATCTGAACAGAAGAAAAAATTATACTATCAACAGGAAATTGTTGGGAGCAGCCTGGCTTTGTGAGATCAGTTGTTTGCTGCAATGTTTTCCAAGCCCCAGGTGAAGTGTTGGAAAGCCCAGCGCAGGGGTTAATATTTCTCTCTAATATGACTTCAGATGTTACTTTTTGTTCTTCTCAATGAACTACCCTTACTCGCATTTAATCACTGTGGTGAACAGCAATTAATATAAACAGACCTCATACAAATTAATTCAGCTGGATTTTTTGAGTCTATGAGAGCTCACCCATGAAAAACTTGCACCATCTCACCTTGATACTTTTGGAAAATGGAAAGATACTTGGTGGAAAATGGAAGTCACCAAGAAATCCTTTTTTTCTCAGTTTGACCTCTTATCTGCCCCAGTAAGACACGCAGCATTATGCCTAGTTAACATCCTGGTGCAGTGCCCGTATCTGCTATTGTACAATACATCGAACAAACATAAAAGACATCAATCAAAATCCTCAAAATGTCTTTTTCTGCCAAGATGCATAAACGTTTCCTATCTCCCATCAAATTATTTTAATTACAGCTGCTGAGCTTCATAATTATTTTTAGCCAGGCTGGCTTTTCTGTTGTTATTGAACATACGATATGCAATATATTGCATTTATACATCCTACTGGATTTTGTTATAGCAGAGCGACTCCTGTAGCTGAGATGGAGATTGTTTTTGTGTTATTATGAAACCATTTGACCTTTAGCTGGAAATTTTCCAGAATTTTTAGTATCTTGCTAAAGATTTGAAGAGAGCAAGGCGGTGAGAAAAGAAAATTTTGTATGCTCTCTGGTTGTTTCCTTCTATGGCTTTTCTTCTTCTCCCCAAAATGTTTCATACTGATTATTTTTTTACAAAAACCCTATAGCTCCAAAATAAGTAAAACTGAAACATGATATGGACAGATTCTTACTGACAAGAGGAGCCAAATCACTTTTTTTTCATGACTTGCTATAATCTAAGATCACAGAACCAGGACCTTTATCTTTTCATGATCTTTGTTTTCAACTACACATCCTTAACTTTGCTTCATTTTAGGATCTCTCCCTGCAGGCAATAAAACATAAGGTAATTCCTGAAAGAAATAAAAAAAGTAAGCTTGGCTTCAGCTGAGTAAAACCAATTGGATTTCGAGTTTACACCAGCAAGAGCCTGTATGTTTGAGTGCCACTGAAACACACACCATCTATAACATGACAATAGTGATCCTCTTCTGAAAGACACTGCTAAATGTGCAAGTCACTTAGCCAGGAAGAATTTGTATTGCATTTCTGAAAGCAAAATTACAATAGCTGACAAAACATGAAAGTTTCATCATGGTGGATTACAATGCGCACAAGGAATTCAGAGGAATTTATCGTTACTCAACATTTCAGCTGAAGCTCTTTAATGCATCTTTGGGGAACAGATTTGTCTCTGCACTCTGTAGAAAACCCATGTGCATAAAGAGGTTGGATTACAGAAACCTAGTAAATAATATAACAAACAGCTAGTTAGGCTACGCAGCCAGAAAAGCAAATATGTGTTGTTCTTACATTGCTGATCCCCAAAGAAAATATCTTTCTTTACAGCTAAAACAACTGTTTCTTTGCCCAGGAACTTCCATGACAGGAAGAGATTGGCAGCTGATTTTATGATTCCTTGTCCCTCCTTGCTTGTCATAGACCATGCATGAGCAGGTTTCTTTACATTTCAAAATACGTAACAGAGTGCTTGCAGATAGAAATCTTGATGCCACCTCTCCCTGTCAAGTAAGAAATGCTCTCAGCAGCTATGATTTCCAAAGATCTTGCCAAAAAAGGACAAGAAAAGCATGCAGCTGATATTTCTTAGACACAAAAGACAAAAAAATAAATAAATAAACAAACAGTAAAATGTCCTTTTGGCTGAAAGGAGACACAATGCCAACTGGCCTTGGATAAGGTCAGGAAAAAGTTTATCAACCTTAACACATTATTAAGAAAGACACCAGAGAGGAAAGGGAGGACATTCAGCTCTCAGCCAAGGAAATACTACTCAAATGTACAGAATGAAAACCCTGGTGGTAAATACTGAATCACAGGATACAAACAAACTTAGGGAAACAAACAGAATGAACTGTCCTGAGCTCCATCCTGCAGCACATGGCACCTTATCTAGCAGCTTCCAGACTGAACCTCATACTGCAGCATAAGTGTGACGTTGCTCAGTAGACTTTTAATGTCATTAGCTTTCCTTTTATTACTCCAAGATATTTTAATTATTTAACCAAAAGAAACATTTTGAGCGATCTTTTTGGGAATAGTTCTTGGCCTTATACCATGTGTCATTAGTACCCATCGGGAGAAAACCAATTGTTTCTGCAAAGTTCAGGAGTGAAAAAATGTTTGGAAGAGTGATAAACAAAATCGGGAAAAATGTTACTGAAAATGGACAAGACTGACCATAAAATATCTGGAGGCAAAACTATGAGTTAGAAATGTGGCTTTGCATGAATTTATACATGTAGTAATTAAATGTGAAGGCCACAGTCTCTAAATGTGGAACTCTAGTTCTACAGAAGACACAGGTATGATCCTTTCAACATTATATTCAAGTGAATATAGCTGCGAGCTAAAGAACAGATACATTCTAGGATGCTCAGACAGGAGTATATTTAGCAGGTGCACTTCTGTATTTCAGCCTGCTGTTGCCCCTGTGAGAATACTGTGTGGAGTTCTGGATCCTCACTTTGAAAAGTACATTGAAAAATTAGGCAATTATAGTAGAAAGTCATAGGAAACATTAAAGAAATTGAAAAAGATGCTGTCTCATGGAAAAGCTCATTTAGCCTAACTCTGACGGGATCACAGAGCAACTTTATCACAGTCTGTAGAAATTGGACAATGGGCTGAAAGAAAGTTCCCTGACCACTCGCCAGCCTCATCTCAGGCTGCGGTGGATCCTGAGTTTGATTTTAAACTGAAACTACCCTAAAATTTTTGTCTGTTTCTGGCTTTTTCAGGCCTGGGTTACACAGGAAGTCTTGGTGGCTGGGTTTGGTGTTCCCCTCTGCCCTTACCCGTGTTTTACCCTTGTATGTCCAGTTCTCACTGATGATCCTGAGCATTTTTGATTTGCAAGAGCCCATGAAAAGACCATGTGCTACAGCACCAACTCACACCTGTCACCCAGGGTGGGCAACTGCTCCCAGCATCAGCAAACACTCTATGGTGGGATAATTCTAGGCTCAGTCTTACCCTTCTGCACATGGTCACCTTATTCTGCTCCCACTGATGTGGGAAGTGCTGCTTGCACTGCCTGGGATGTTTTTGCACTAATAAAGATCTCAAATTTTGCCTAGATAGGAAAAATCCTCCACTGATCCCAAACTCTCCTGCCCCACAGAGATTATTCTCAATGCCATCTCCAGGAAGGATCCCTGGAGCACACCCTCCCATCCACCTCTTGGGAAAGCAAACAAATGAGGATGTGGCCCCACGCCCTGCTATCATATATAACACTTTTAATCATCTTACCTATGAAAAGTGCCGCGTAAGCTCTTTTTATCTCCTGGCTAGTTTCATATTAATATATTATCTCCCTGCAACTTGTGACTACTTCCAGCTAGTGCCAGAGAAATAGGAAACTGTTTAGATGCATTCTCCTGTTCCTATGGCAAAAAATCAAAGAACGAAAAGGCGAAAGTATATTACGGAGAATTGAAAACAGGTAGCTTTTATTAATGTAGCTGATAGTGCTGTACAGTTCACTGTTCTTGTTTAATTGGGCTACATATTGATTCGATTGTGGCAATGCAACTAGACAAATGTTCCTTAATTACATTTTAAATTCAGCTTTCTGGGGCTGAAGGTGCTTTTGAAAGCCACACGGAGCTGCGGCCTCAGCTCAGCACAGGATAACTTAAAGTTGGGCTAATGCTGAGTGGTTGTGCCCAACACTGAACCACTGCAAAGCCTTCATTAAAATAAAAAGCAGCTCTGTAATGATATTTACATGACATTCAAAGTGCTCTTTGTTCTTACAATAAAATACATTCCAGATAATTCCACGCTACCAACCGTAGTTCCCATTATTCAATTTTTGCGATTTTTCTCGTGTAAGCAAAGATTTTTTGTAACATGTTCGCTAATTATTACTTTTGTAGGGAAAGGTTCAGAAGTATTTAGGCTCCTAGGAGAGTGAAGACAAATGCATTATAGAAATAATGCATTTAGCCTCCAGGAGTAACCCTCAGCTCACTTATAAAAGCTCTTGCCAGTCAAATCTACAGAATACAATTTGATTCAACTCTGGGGGAAGAAAGAAACACTTGCCTGCCTCCAAAGTTCAAGCAAAGATGCTTGAATTGCAGCTGCCAAGATGGGAGGTGGCAGAAAATGGAGGACTTGAATCTAGGGGGAGAATAAGTAAAAAAAATATTTATACATTCTGTCGTTCAGCTCTAATTGCTTCAAAGATTATTTATTTTTCATTTTTTTGGAAAATAGCTTGCAGCTTCTTAACATATTTTTCAAAGAAGGAGCTGGAAGGCATAATAAAAAGCAAGCAGGGATATGCTTTCCGAATAGTCTGAAATAATTAATGTGAGAATGCTTCCGCTTGAGCATTTTTTATGAACAAAAAATACATTATTTTTGCTTTTAAATTGGAGATAATTTGTTACACGGAAGTGGTGGTTTCTTTAATCTTGAAATAATGCTAATTACAATGGTATTTGGGATCTGAATTTTTGCAGAGCTATTCCCTCGTTTGCTGCTGACATAACGAAGTTACTTACAGACTTCAGAGGCTTGTGGCACAGCCCCACTTTGTTTGCCTGTTGTCCCTCTTGGTTTTCCAGTCTCAAACCTCATTACTCCCCTGATTTGATTATGTGGGGGTTTCATCTCCTCTAGTTCACTCCAGCTGCTGTTTGGAGCAATCCATGGTCCAAACACAATCATCTTAAGGTTCCTCATTAATTGCAGCTCTTCCCAGAGAGTGACCAAAGCTCAGGGTGACAGCTCAGCCCCAAGGAACAGCAGCATCTCCCCACACTACACCACACCCCAGCACATTTCCAGGAGGAAGGTAGGAAGGTTTTGTCTGTTTATTTTCCACTGAAAAGCAGCTTTTACTTGTTTTACTGTGGGATTGCCAGGGAGCTTAGTCATGGAGCTGCACTGGGCACCTGCACAAACACAGACAAAAAGCAAACCCAATCTTCGTGCTAAAATCTTGTAGTCAAAGTGTATCTCTGATCAGTTACATGGATGTGCCTGGACACTCCCTGAGCATCCCTTTGATTTCAAATCAAGGTCAGTTTGATTCAGCAGAGAGATGGATCCTGAGGCTTGAGGTCCTGGCCCCTCCTTTTCCATGGGCTCTTCCCAGAGGTGTTTGCCACACCGTGGGGCCACATGGCAGGAATTCAGTGGGTGTATTTACCTGCTGGAAAGCAAATGCAGGCACTGTTTCTGCAGCCACAGAGTTTCATTTGGCAGAGAAACAGGAGCTTATCCACCAGGCAAGGCTGACACTCCCTTGTCTCCACTCAGGGCTGAGTACACAAACAGAAACAACACGCTGCAGGTACACGGATGCGCCGCGTTCCTTTCTCCAGGCATCTTTCATTATTCAGCAAGTTTTCACCACTGAACAACAAATTGTTAGTGGTAGAACAAGACAGGAACATGTGTTTGGGTACGGTGTGCTACCTGCAAAGCCTGGCATCTTGCTCTGCTGGTCTGCAGTTCCCCACTCTGACAGGGTCAAAGCAGCAGACAAGACAGCAGTGAAGCTTCTGATAGTATTGAGAATGGGTGGATGAAAAAGCATTGCATCGTTCAAGGGAAGAAGATGATGAGAGTCCCTATTTTTGTGTCCTTTTGCAGGGCCAATATTACCTCTCCTCCATAAAATACATATATAGTCTGGAATAGGGAGCCAGGTGAGGTCTTAGGTAAAATGATTTCCAGGTTTCAGACCTGAGTTACCAGCAGGCTGACAGTGTTATTTGATGTGATCAAAGGAAAAGCAAGGAGCAGAGGGAATTGATTACAATGAGATTACTTTTTAGCTGTGCTGAGATTAGTGGTGAGCAAAACATCTGCAATGATATGTCAGGAAAACAGACCCAGCTTTTATTTTGAAAAGTATTAGCTGGGTCTGAGGTAGGAAGACGCATAGACCTGTGAATCATCAGCATAGAGGTAGTAGTTAAATCTGTGTTTTCAGATGAAGATGGATAAGGCCAAGCCTCTAAAATAAAATCAGAAATAGATTTGAAAGATGAACATGCAGAAAACAGAGATATTAGACCAAGAAACAAGTGTTAAGAAGGGTGGGGTTGAAGGATGTCAACAGTTCAAGGTAGTCACAGGTTCTCAAAAGGTTACCTGGTGCATCCCTCTGCCCTACAGCAAGATCAATTATCCTCCTGTCTTTCCTTTCAGAAGTCTGTCTGCCCTGCTCTGGATGGCCTCCAACAACGGAGATCCCACAGCCTCTGCAGGCAGTCTACCTTAGTGCTTTATTATCCTGATTGTTTTGAAAGTTTCCTGATGTCTAACCGGAATCCTTCGCTGTAATTTAAGCCCATTATGTCATGTCCTTTCCATTATGCACAGATTGTTTCTGTCTTCCCTGCCGCAGTTTCTTCTGTAATTACTTTCATGTCCCCTCTCAAGCGCTTATTATTTAAGCTAAACAACCTCATTCAGCCAATCTGTCCTGTGAGCTCAGGGTTTGAGATGTTGTATTCAGGCTCCTCTCCAAGCAAACGACAACTTTTCTTGAAATAGGGAACACAACCAGGAAAAAGAGCATGGACAGAGAAGGGATAACTTCCCACCTCTCCCAGGGATAGGTCTGTTTGAATATTGCATGTCACAGCAAGATGTCACCTGGACCCTCAGCCAGGCTGTGATCAGTGATGATCCCAAATCAGCCAGTTTTTTTTCTGTGTGTAATTGGGTGGCTTGTTATGCTTAAATACCATCGATTTGCACCCATAAGGCTTCTATTTCTGTGCTCAACTGCAACCTGGGCAGGAGTCTGTTCAGAAAGATCATTTAGCTGAGGATAGTGCATAGGACAGTGCATCTGTCCTCTGCATTTCCTACACATTGATTTTTGATATTGCTCCTTTGGAGAAATGATAAAAAGCTATCAATCTAGAATCGAATTATTTTTCCATTAGACTTTGATGCCTATTGTGTCTGGGCCCAAAAGAGGTCTTAAATTTGTTATTTTCAGACTTCTGGAGTCTGTGAAATTTTCAGGATGACATTGTGTAAATAATATTTCTCATTTTCTTTTCCTGCAAATTTCTTTTTGGAAATAAGATGCTCCTCTATATTAAATGTTTATATTTGTTTAAAAATCTGAGCCTTGGTGTTTTCAATCAGTTTCTGCAAAAATATTTTCCATTACCAAAAGTGCATATTCATGTTTTCTTATCTAAATGTCCCTTTCACAAAACATCTACAGGAAAGTATAGATTTCCAACGCATACAATGGCCCAGCATGACTTTATATTGTCCCCAAACCGTTTGTCCCATCAGACACTCAGAGGAGTGAGTAAAACAGCCCACATTTATAGTTTCACTTTTTTTCCTCTTTCCCCCCCTAGCTATTAGCTCTAGAAGTCTACTCCTGTTGGCAACTCTTACTGCTGTGCAATAATTTACCAGCCACCAGCACCCCAGCATGCCTGTGATGGTGCAGCAGCACAATCATTAGTTTCCATTCTGCAGTGGCAGGATGTGACAGGGAGTCTACGATTTCGGATGATTCTGGTGTCAACTAACTGTGACACTCCATCAAACCCTGCATCCTTAATGTCATGGAGAGTTACATCCTTTCATGGGTGATAAAGCCTGGGCATTCTGACAACCCTGGTTTAAGTGTCCTCGTTGGCCTCGCTAGGCTCATGTCACTTCATTGTTTTATAACTTAAATTGTCTCATATTGAAAATGAGGATTCAATTTGAGATTTTATTGTTAACCTTTAAGGGCCTTGGAGCTCAAAGTCTACTCAAGAGGTAAGTGAAGTTTATGCTCCAATTCTTAATCTACCTTCAGTTACAGACTTCTGCACACGTACCCCATTGCTTCCTGATAGCTGTCTGAAAACTTTCCAGCTTTTAGTGACAGAATAGAATGAATGTGGATCTTCAGCTGTTCCCAGCAATGTTTTTAAAGATGGGTTCATTTTTCTTCTGTTTGTTTGAATCTTGCCACTTGTTTCACCTTAAAATTTTATGTCAGATCTGGAAAGAATTGTTCTTGCCCAGCCTCCTCTTTGAGGAAAATGCTGTTAAAAAACAAAAATTCAAGGAAGCTTCCAAAGGGCAAATGCTAACTTTTGAATTGAAAATGCTTTAAATTTTAGTTTATAACAGGAATCTTCTTTGTTCTTCAAGTGGTCATTTTTCTTTTTATTAAAACCTGTTATTATCACAGAAAGCATTGCTCTTTGTGAAGTAACATTTCAGTAGTCAAAACCCCAATTTTCCCTAAGGAAATATTTCAAGGGAAAACTTTTTACATGCCCTACTTAGCACCAAGTCTTCCCATTTAAACACCTCCACAAGTGGCCAAAGTTTCAAAAGAGATGCTCTTCCACTTAGGCACCCGAAGGAAGCGTTTGAATTCTGAGCAGCTTTTGAAACATCAGGCCACCTTGTTTGAGGTGTGCGAGAGAAAGATGTGCCCTTTTCAAGAGGTAGCTCCAACGACGGGTCCTTAAGAACTTTTGAAAAATTCCCCTTTAAGAAAAAGAGGATTAGATCAAGGCGTGAATATTCCAGGCATAAATACAGCTATAACTCTGAAATCCATCCCTACTGCACGTGTTTATATGGCATTACAGCTTGCTTTCTTTATGTTTTCAGTGCAAGTGTTTTGCATAGGGACTTGAACGGATTACAAATCAGCTACCTTCAGAACAGCACAACAATTGTTGCTGTTGAGAAAGGTGCTGTTTTCATTGCACAGAAACACACCTAATTTCTGCTTCTGAAGTTGAGCTTTCTTGAGGCCAGGGCTGACATCCAGCATGCCATTAGGTGTGGAAAGAGGTCCATCGAGCTCCAAACTGGCACAGAGCTTGCAAAAACTAAGCTTAAAGAGAAGTGGATCCAAGCCAATCCCACTGTCAGCTCTCAGATCTACTCTCCTGTTCTTCCCCTGGAACAAGTAACCTTTTGCCCTTCCATTTTGTAAGGCATAAACTAACTTCTTAATTAGGATTATTTTTTCCCCCGCTGGAAAATGTATTAGCAAAGATTATTGTCAAGGCATAGAACTGTTTCCTCTTTATCTGGCACAATGCTGCTGTAGAACAACCAAGAGGTTCACAGACCTCTCTACATCAAGATGATGTACAGTATTTGCAATAATAGCTCTGAGAATACCGTAAAATTGGGGGCTTTCAATTATGCTAAAGAGCACTCCTCCTTCTTTCTGTATATCACCCCTCCCTGTTTTAATTCTGCCATATGGACCCATCAAATTCTATTATTTTTCCTCAAATAATCAGGTCTGGCCACTTCACAATAAACCAACCTGAGAATATTCATTTGGATACACTTCATGGGATGCTAAGAAAATGTCAAACTTGAGGAAGGTCTCCTTCCATTTCCACAAGTCAACAAAACCTCATTGTCAATAACATCAAGGACTGTTGACAGATCTAATAAAATCAACATAGATTTATTTTCAGTGGCCATTGCCAAGTAGAGATCAGCAAGAGATAACCACCCCTGTATTAAACACACATCTAAAGCCAACACAGTAGGGGTGAAGGATGCTTGTGAAAGACATAAACAGCCTTCTCCTGCTTGCATCATCCCACAGATACCAGGGAGATTAAAAATTCCTGTCAATATACGGGCTAAAATCACCCACTGTGAACAAACTCATGAATTACAAAGAGCTGGCCATGGCATCAACAAACAGGAAGATTTTATCATCAGAGTGCTTTGGTGGCTCCTCTCTGCTGTAAACTCTTGTCACACCAACCCCAATGAAGCCAACAGCATCAAACAAAAATGCAGCAAGGACACATGTGAAACTGGGAGAGAGGTTTTCCCATACATCCCTGCTAGGAAGACCAAAAGGCTGTTTTTGTGCCGCAGTCAGAAGGGTGATCTGATAAAGCACTTTGCTAAGAGCCCTTCTGGAGAGATAAGCCCATCTGCTCCAGCAACAATGCACAGAGTAAAACAAGGCAAACCCCAAACAAACAAGCAACCCCTGGCACACCAGGATGTATGAGTGAGGAGTTCAGACTGGATGTATTTAAACTGATTACCAGACCTGCTTCCCCTACATGTATCTATATTTACATATACTTGCATATAAGTATTTTCAGATGGTCAGAGCAGATCAGACACTGGACACAAACTGATTTTCCTGCTGTTCCTAGGTGCCACATTTAAAAATGGCAATATCTCGGCTACATTCCAAACTCCATAGATCTCCCTGAACTATTAACCTACTCTCAAGTGGAGAAGATAAGTCTGGTGATGAAAAGGAGGAGTATTAACACGTTCTGTTCGATTTTGAGTAGATCAGTTCCACTGAATTCAGCTGACTCACCCAGATTACCAAGGTGAGGATGGAGATGCTTTTCCCCTTTGGCTGGGAGGCAGTTTTGTTGGAAGCAGAGCTGTCTCCTTTGAGAGCTGCAAAGTATCTGCCAGCAGTACAGCCAGCACTCATCAGCTAAAGCATTAGTAAACACTGGCACCAATGAGTCCTTAATTTGGAATTATTTCCTCTGTGTGATGGAGCTGAAGTGCTCTCACGTGTTTCTTGACAGGAAGTTTGGCTGCTACAAAACTTTAGTGATTCTCAGCTGGTTTGGAGAAGTCACAAGCATCTCCTGGCCAAAACACTCCTGACCTATGTCCACTATCTCAAGACCAAGACTCTCATGGTGTGCTTCTACCCATGGCTCCTGGTGAGTGACATTTCATCAGCTGACATTAAAAGGGCATACAGAACAATATTAAATTTAAGATTAAATTTAATAATTTAAAAATTTAATAATGAAATAATTTTAATAAAATAATTTAATAATAACATAAAAATTTAATTTTCATTTAAATTAAAGAATTTAAAACTGGCAGAGACAGGCATTTCCCAAGTAAGAACATGAGAAAGGCCATGAGAAGTAGTAGAAAAGATCTTTCTAGTGTGGTATTCCATTGCCAGAGCTGAGAGGAGAGGCTCTGAGGAAGTGTGCCAGAAGTGGACTACCACATGATTCCTTACTGAGGATGCTGCTGAGGTGAACTGTGGGAAAATGTAGAAGTGTTGTCAGGAACAGTTTTTCTGTGGCATGAATTCATAAGTTATTAGGAAGAAATTCTTCCCTGTGAGGGTGGGGAGGCCCTGGCACAGGGTGCCCAGAGAAGCTGTGGCTGCCCCTGCATCCCTGGAAGTGTCCAAGGCCAGGATGGACAGGGCTTGGAGCACCCTGGGACAGTGGAAGGTGTCCCTGCCCATGGCAGGAGGTGGAATGTGATGAGCTTTAAGGTCCTTTCTCACCGAGGCCATTCTGTTTCTATGGTTCTGGGACTAAGAAATAAACATTTTTCTTTCATTTAAACATCTTGGTGTTTGACCTCTTGACTGAACTAAACAGGGACTTGAACTACCTCTTTCACTTTGTCTACTTTCTTTTCAAATTACTCTCAGTAACTTATATTAAATGATTACACATACAATTTAAAAATCACCTGGTTTGCTAAATACCATCATCTGCCTTCTAGATAAAAACCAATAATCCTTGGTGTTTCAATCTAAAATTTAATTTTGTCTCTGAATTTATTTTAATTTCCTCAGCACTTCTGGATTGCCCTTATTACATGCAGCAAAAGCCTTATTTCCAGTCTGGCAGTAGTCCAGGAGTACCTGGAGCCTTAAGAAAAGGATTTCCTCCTCCACACCTTTTTCCCATCCCCTTTTCTATCCACAGAGGACTGATCACCCATGGAAGGAGACATGATCCCCTGGATGGCTCCAGTGGGTGCTGAGGAGTTTTGAAATGCAGGACTCCTGCTATGCGTGCCCCATTTCTCCCTCCTGTGCAGGCAGCCAAAGTGCAGAGCAGTTCAAAAGCAGTTTTCATTTAAGCAAAGCCAGAGTAAAAAAAATTGGAGAGTAAAAATGACACTAAAGTACTCCACAAACCCCAATTCTCCACTTAAAAGTGGTCACTCAAAGGCACTACAGGGGTAATAGCAGAAATGCCTGGCCATTATCCTGCCACACTGCTGCTCTTTCCTGTTCTGTCTCTGTTGGGACTGATCCTATTAGTTCCTTTAGGAAAGCAGAGATGTGATTGCAGAGCACTTTTGTGAGGTGTCCAGGGCAGGGACTCCTTTCTGCAAGGCTTGTAAATTCTTGAGCTCTGTCCCAGAGGTAAACAAGTCACTGCAGTAAGGAATAATGCTAATACATCAGCCTTCTGCCCTGCGAGTTGTATGGTATCATTTTTGTGACTTAAAAACCTCGGATCTTTTGATGGTCACAAATGGCCTGGAAATAGAAGATGCATTTTTCATAGTAGTTACTGCATATCTGGAAAAAAGATTGCTGAGACAAACAGCAAACTACCAGGATCACAGTCATCTCTGCTGACTAAAAAGGGCCTTAAACACAGTGAGAGCACACTCTGGATGTGATTCTCCTGCTCTGTGCACTATTATAGCCTCCAATAGAGCTGTGAAAGTCCTTTTCTCTCTGTCACAGAAGCACTCAGGCTGGTGCTGCAGAAAGATGTTAAGCATCTGAAAGGAAAACCCCCGTGCCTTGTGGAAAACCACCAGGTGTGAGATAATTAAACAGCATTTTGTGAGATGACAGATTTCTTTTCAGAACTTCCTCCAGCTCCGTGTTTCGTATCTGTGTTGAGTTTGGATGGGAGGAAGGTTTATTTAACCCTTTATTTAATTTATTTTATTTATTATGGAGAGCAGAGAGGTACAGGGCTGAGATGCCTGTGACACACCTGGAATGTGGACAAAGAGGACTTGAGCTTCCAGTAAGCTTAACCCCTTCACAAGTGTAAATTGATCACTTAACAGTAAAAAAAGAAAAAAAGTCAATTTTGCATCTGACCTGCTCACCTTCATATGACGACATGACACCTTAAAATCACGGTAAGTATTAGAAAAATTATGTTTTAAATATGGGCCTTTGTATCTTTTATCACATGCTCTCCTGCTGTGGTTATTACCTAATAATTTTTGACACTAGTGATTAAATATAAAAGTTTTACATTTTATGATTCTATTTCGAATACACAATTGCCAGCATATATATCAAGGCCAAAATTAGGCTCTTCTTAAAGAGTCTGTAATTATATTTATGCATTAAAGTGTCAGCTGTTTAAAATGAATGATTTCAAACAATATTTTTATGTAATTGTTTTAAAAATCAAACTGTTAATCAGACTTTATTGTCAATCTCAACTAATGGCTCACTTTTCAATATTTTAGAGCACTCAGGATGTTCTCTAACTTGAATAATCTTTATCAGCAATTAAAACTGTTATTGAAACAACAACCACAACTCAAATGGTGAGCACACTCAGTAAACAAAATCTCCTCAGCAGCAGAACTTGGCCCAGAGCAGGAGCAAAATCCATCACTGAGAAAGCACTTCGTGGTTTACAGTTCTGTGCAACACTCAAAATATGAGGGAAAGGAAAAATGAGACCTTTCTTGAGGAGGTCAGGAGCAGGAAACTTAAAATTTTATTTCAACACTGATTTATTTTTCTGGCCTCTGTTTCCTAAATCTTTTTATACACTTGCTTAGAAGGCCAGATCTCCCTTCCAGTCAATAATATATAAACAAAATAATCTTCAAGTTCTGTTCTTCCCTAAAATGGTGTTGCTTTTGCACTTAGTACATGTCACAGAGCCAAACTGGATCCCTGACTCAGTGGTGTTGCTGTTTACTCAAATGCCACTGGGTATACGAATCACATTTGAAGTAACGGATATTTTTAATATCCCAGATGATGAGCTCACACAGCACAATAATTTCAGGCCAACAGCAAATCCTAAAGAATTTAGGATGTGGCAGCCAGCAAAGATGCCTGGCTGGAACACCTCAAGAAGAATGATTTAAAAGAGTGGGAGTTAATTTATAAGTTTTTAAACAGTGTGCCAAGGGAAAAATAAGTCTTCTGTACATCTGCCTACATTTTTTTGAGATCATATTTCAGTGACTGAATGATAAAACAAAATGAAACAAAACAGGGGGAAAAAAAAGGAAAAAAACCCAACAAAAACCAGATGAGTGGATTTGCATGGAAGACAATTTATTCCTTAGTTTGCCTGCAGGAAAAACATAAAGAGATATTGCAATTTGATAAGTACATACTTTCTAATATTACACCTAGCTCAATCACAAATATGGACCTCTGGATCTTAACTGCAGCTTTTAATTCCGCTTTGACAAATTTATGTAAATAAATAGACCTGGAACAGACAATCCCTGGAAGTCTAAATCTCTTTTATGTAATCTTTGCCTGAGCTTCCCCACTGGAGGCTATCTGTTAACTTTGAATTATTGCTTGTGCTTGTTTCCCTCCTGAGCAGTTCTCCAGGTGACTACAGCTGCTCTTTAAAGGAAGCACCATTTTTTGTCTGTCTCAAAATGCAAAGGTGGCTGTGGCATTTTCTGTAATTTTGTCAATTATCCGGTATGATTTCTGCATTTTCTCCACTCCTTACCCATGGAATTACGTTTGAAAGGGATCACCTATGTCATGGGAATCCAACACCTGGAATTCTTCTATTAGCTTTGGGTTAGAAAGATCCAGAAAAAGCAATAGGGACTTAGCTACACTGCCACATTTCTCTTGGTTGCACTTGATTTCCACCCAAAATCATAAATCAATCCATATTTGTTCATATTTGACTTGACATCTTTTGCCCTGACATCACTTTTTCCATCCCTGGAAGTGTTCCAGGCCAGGTTGGATGGGGCTTGGATCAATCTGGGACAGTGGAAGGTGTTCCTTCCCTCACACGGGGTGGAACTGGATGGGTTTAAAGTCACTTCCAACCCAAACCATTCTGTGTTTCTATGATGACACTCAGCCCACATTTACCAAAATGTTCATGAACCTGAACCTGGCTTAGTCTCTGGATTTGTAACAAAACCTCAAACAAAGCAACTTTCACCCTGCTGCAGGTTTTTTTTTTAAAGGAAATTTATCATTAGTCTAGGAATCAACATTCTACTTGCTTAGAGGTTAGCAAAAAGTTATTAAAATAATAAGATTGAGACACACAGTGCAAATTAATCTGCCCAGGACTGGAAGACTTTTGCATGAAATTAAAGACTTGCAAACAAAGTATTTCAGATACTTTAAACTTGATGCTGAAGATGACACTTCAGGCTGGATTACAAGACTTCACCCAAAAGTTACAGTGGCCCCCAGACAGATAAGCAAGGAAAAAAATTACAAAGGGATTTCGAAATTGTAGATCTGGCACAAGGCAAAGTTTGATTATTTGATGAATTTGACTCAGACAGCAGTGGTATTGCTGCAGGTAAAGGAGAGCACACCTTCATGCAGCACTTTTTAATGCCTTTGGTACAGAAGGATTGCAGTGACTGGAAGGGATAACTACATTTTCTGTGTGCTGGTGAGTCCCTTTGCCTCCTACATTCAAACTCAATGGCACCAAACCAAAAAATAGCATGAAGATGAAAGGAGCCAATAAAGAAACACCACCAGGTATTATTATATACTACAGGATCTACTAATTCAAGCAGCAATGCTTTCAGTACCCTTTGATTCACTGGACAGGTAATTCTTCTGGGATTGGATTGCATCTCCTGCTCACCCATAAGTGTGGGATACACCAGGAAAGTGGATTTTTTAATAGAAATCAGCAATGTGAACAGTTCCCTGTCTATTACATTGCCAGGTTTGCTTCATATATGATAAAAAAGGTGTTCTTTTTTTGTCCCCACAGCCATGGTAAAGCATTTGGTGCTCTCTGAGAGTTCCTTGCTCACCGACAGTGCAAGCAGTTGGCTCCACTTGGAGATTTCCTGACTTTTAAGGCTGCATTCTTCCAGCCAGTCATGCTGTAGTTTAAACTGCATTGTATGAGTTTCCCTTTCCTTTTTGGAATAGTATAATTTGCTTCATAAATTACATATGGTGGAAGCCTGTTGAATGAATAACCTTGTTGCACAGAAAATTAATTCTTTTGACAGGTTTATTCCTTTAACAGATATTTGGTGGAGGATTTTACTGCATTATTGTATATATTGTGGCTTGCTGCACAGAAAATGTTTCACAGTATTTCAGCAGATTTATTCCTTTAACAGAAATAACTATTCCTGTCCGTTTACCATTTGTTACCTATGAAATAAATTCCTTAGCTACAGAATTTTAGAAGAAGCTCACTTGTTTTGCTCTTGTGTTTCATTTCAGTGCAGCAAAAATACATTTTCCCTTCAATCAGCATTCATTTAAATGCATGGTAATATATACAGTTGTAATGAACCATATTTTGTTTGATTATGTTAATCTCTAACAGTGTTAATTTCCTTATATATATGTTTATGTGATTTTTTTTTTAAATTAACTTTTTACCATGCCTTACTAGAATATCTTGGATTATTTAAGGCTCTGCTCACTATCTTGGCATGAGAATTACATAGCACAGATAGCACGACAGCAAAGGAAGTCAGATTGAGTGCCACATGACCTGATTTAAGCAAGGCTAATTATGTAATTAAGATATTGAAACAGGAGCCAGAATCTCTGAGTGCTGCTCCTAGTTTCGCCAAGAACCTCCAGTGGGACATTTAGCATTTAGCTTTTCTGTTCACTAGTTTTCCCTGCTGTGAAGGGGGGTTCTGATACTCAAAAAGCAGAATAAGCAGAAGAAAGCTGCTCTGGGTGCATTGCCTGCAGCACACCGAGCCTCAGATGTGCAAGCTCTTTGTGAAATAATTCCAGTTGTTTGCATTTTTGCAATTTTTTCAGTTTTATTTATTAAATTTAGGGAAGAATGAGCTAATTTTTTTTTTCTTTTTCTCTTATCCCCTATCCCCTTCCTCCTTCATTATTTGAATGCTTAATCTAGGAAATTCAAGTTTGGTTGCTGCTTTAAGATTTAGAATTTGGTGGATAATCAGCTTCAGGAAAATGATACTCTGAGAGTGTCAGTGATATCTACCCTGCATTATCCTGGGACCCAAGAAATAAGACACAAAGAAAACAGACATGACAGGAGTTTACGACTGACTCCTCACAGGATATCAAGGCAAGAGACACTTGTGTTATATCAGTACAAACGTCTGCACAGCCAATAAACTTCTCCAAATAAATGTTTGTAGACTGCTGACATAAAAAAAATAAAAAAGAAGGAAAAAAAGAAGGCTCAGCAACTGAGTTTTTTTTTATAGCATGGAATTTTTTTCAGTATTTCCCTATCAGTGCCTGTATACTTAATATATCAGAACTTTCTTGTCCAAGACCACAGGCCTCCCTTAAACTGAGCAGGACCAGTATAGTTTCTACAGACTTGGAAATCAAAACACCATTTTTTCCAAACCCAAAAGTAGTCATCCCAACTGTCCAAGACCAGTCAGAAAGCTCTCTCCTCAAAGCAAGAGCAAAACATATTAAAAATATAAACATAGGTAGACAGGAAGATAGATAGATAGACAGATAGATAGATAGATAGATAGATAGATAATAGATAATTGTGTCTGGAAGGCTATGAATTAATATTCATATGGTTCTTACAGAAGAGAAAGACAGTGGCACACACACGAGATCCCAGTCCAACACAAAAATAGGCTCTACATAAAAATCCTGTTTGCTTTCTTTAATCTTGGGGTAACTTAAGGATTACATTTGGCTCCACTACCATATTCTTCCAAAATCCTTTTAAATACTTATCCTTGGACTACTTTCATGGCTCTGATGTGAGAAAAATTGCAAAAAGCCATGCAGTGAATGTAAAATTAGAGACGTGCCAAGGTGATGTGAGTTCGGTGGGACTGCAGTTTGGAGTGATGGAGGACATGGCATGGACAGCCATCATCTCATACCCAGAACCTACACCCATGTGGATTTCCATGCTGGAACATTTCAGAGGCTCTGCTCAGTCCATTTTCTGCTCTGCTCACCAATCTGCACAGCTCGAGTCTGAAGCACTCCAAAGGTCTCCAAAGACAATGCCATCAACGCTTAACCCAAGTGAGCAAAGAAACAGAAGCCTTGATAGGTCACATAAATACTTTGGAGGTGGGTGGGTGACAATGTGTAAGCCACAGTGAGAGCTTTGAATGATTTCCCTACCGTCCTGCTGAATTTAGCAGCATTCAGACTCATCTGCAATTTCATCAGAAACGTGACCTCCCAATTTAGATCGCACAGCTCTCAAATAATGCTCCAGAAATAGGCTTCACACTCCTGATCCAAGCTGATTTGGGGCTGGGATCTGAAAATTCTAATTGACCACAGATAAGGCAAAAATGAATATTCCTCTAATTAATAAATTCTTGCTACATCAAGACAACATGGTAAGTTCTACCAACTCTGGTAAGGCAGAACTCTCAGAAAAGAAAAGCTTCACCAACACAAACATCCCAGAAGCTACTCAATGTTGGTTTTCATTGAAAAAAGAAACAGAGAACCTGATTCACTGCTTCATAAATACAGAAAGCTAGAGTTGTATGCCAGGGAAAGCATCAAAAATCTAGGCCAGTCTAGGAGTGAAGTATTCCCAGACATCCTGACTGATGGCACGGGGACATGTGGCACCAACTCAAGTGAATTTCTAGGGGTAGGGGGGAAATAGTATGGACAAATATAGACTGGCTGGACTCTAGGGAATTATTTCCATTGCATTCCTTGCACAAAACTTAAATCTGCAAAACACGTGTACAAAAAGATTGTGGTTTAATCCTGTGGCCTCCCCCCACCCCCCATTTCTTCACACCAAGTCTGTTCTTACTGAATTTTCTCAAGATTAATGAGCAACTCTGCAAGTGGCCACCGCACACTCCTCGTTTTGTAATTTCTGGGGAATACCCTGTCTCAATTGCTGTTGTTTAATTATAGTCTAGTAAAAAAATATTCCAAAGTTCTCCGAGAGAGAGGCCAATAGGTATATGGAAAACACATGAATATGCAATTTTAACAGCTGAAACTGTATATATCTGGCAGACCTTACCTAATGGTTCAACCAAATCCCCTTGGCAAGCTTATGCCAATGTTATTTTTACTGTTTCACTGGTTTGTTATATATGTAAAAGAATAATATTTTATCCAAGTTTCAAGGCAGCTGGTTCATTCATGATAGCCCCAAAAGGCAGCTTTGAAAAGGACAAAAATAAATTATTTGGTATGGAGTAGCCAAGAGTCCACTCAGAGACAAACGTTTGTATTTGTCACCTTGAAAATCAAACAAATTGCCAATCAACAAGTTACCCACAACTAGAATTTGAAATGGTAAATTGTATTTCTCTAACAGACACACTGGATTTCACAGCAAAAGGATTCCTTTTTCTTTCCTTCACAGAGACCAATCCAAAAGACATAATGTGAGGAAAATACAGAATCACACTTCGAAAGATTTAGAAAATGCAATTTTGCAATTACAGCAATCTGCAGCTTGGTCTGCTTGTGCCTGTTCACCCATGCAAGCACAACATCCTCTCTCTTCTGGACTTGACTTCATCTGTATTTGCATCCAGCTGTCTTCCTGCACGATAACCAAAACATCGGAAATTGTTGAGGATGACACAGGATTGACAAGGAGACTTTAGTCATTGCATCAAATTAGAAAATTCTCAATCCTGACTAAGATGCAGCTTGGAAACGAGCTGCCAGCAACACCCTCTGAAGCAGATGGTTGCCACAACTTGGAATGCTCCTTTCCTTGCACTCCAGTGACTCCTGAAATAACAGAGCTCCACAGATCGGGGAGGGAAGGAGAGTGGAAGTCAGACAGAGCTGAGCTCCACTTAGCAGCCTCTTAGCAATGGTTTGGTCAATGATCCTCTGCCCACTAGAGGAAAATCACTGCAGGTCATCACTAATGACACATCTCTACCCTGTCCAGTGATGTATTACAAACACCTATTGGATATCTTTCAGCCAGTGTGACTCAGACTTGTTAAAAAAGGGATATCAGAGAAGGATGTCATAAAGCACAGACCACCAGCATATCTCAGAATGATTGAAGCAATAGATGGAGCAGGATCTGTTGTATGAATTGTCCAGTAAAATAAACTACTTATAAGGTGTCTCAAAACATGCTGGAAAGTTAGGAATCATGAACAGTCTTACATGGTGAATAGGGATCACAGTTTTAATAGTTTGGATGCCTGATGAAGGGCAGAGTTTGCCAAGTGTTGTGGAAGGTTATCAGTCACATGACATCTGCAAAATGAAAATCTCCTGCCTTTCTAAATTGTGCTCTCTTTAGGCCACGAGTTACTGAGAACAGTGAAGGAATAGCTAAATGAAATGCCAGGGATTTTGCTCCACAGGATGTCAAATTAGATTATCCACCCTTTAAAGCCATAAATACATGAATTATTACACTTGTTTTACAAATGAGAAAACTGAGGCATAGACAATATCAAAGGGCTTTATAAATGTGAATGACTCAATAACATTCTGCTATTGTTTATTATCCATATTCCTGTTTTCAAATGACAGAACGTAGGCACATAGAAATGAAATGACTATCTAAAGTCACACCAGTCTCCTCCTTTAACCTGATAAATGGGTAAGTAGGCATGCCATTTTGACATACTAATATATGTGTTAAGGTATTAATTTCCCATACATCTTGAATATATGGATCATTGGGGAGCACTTTCTGTTGAAAACAGCAACAGTCATATTTTTCTCACTTGAAACTTTTTTCTTATTGTGATACTTAGATTAAATGGAAAAAGTCCTTGTTTTTCTCTAAGCCTGGCGAGAACAAAGACTAAAAGGCATATTAGTTTGTGTGGTAGAAAAGAGGGATTTGGGGCTGGAATACACAATGGTCAGAGTGAAAGGAGTGGGATTCCATCCACACACACTGGCCTACAGAATATCAGTGGCAAATTCCTCTCAATCCATTCAGGGTGGACTATTTTTGGTGAAAAATTAATCAGCGGTGTTTCAAGGTATTTAGGAGGGCAAAGAAGCAATGTCTTTCCTTTATGGCTACACTGCAGTGATCAGTGCCTCTGCAGGTGTGTAATTTAAAGAGGTGCTAGGAGAAAGATGAGCATAACCAGGAAGGATACAGGGTGTGTAGGAAGGTGACTGTAGAGGTTGCAGCTGAATGACTGCAGGGCTGCATAATCCTCCATCAGATAACACTTGAGTTTATTTGCCTTGATTTGAACTCTCTGCTTAGAGCCAGGACACAATGCTCAGAGGTTAACAGGGCGATGCCACACAGCACAAAATAACCTGCAAGGAAAAGTTTCTCACAGAATCAGGCATGACAGCCCAGATCCTGGCCGATGTAGATCACTGCAATGGCACGTGTATTCACAGAAACTCTGTATTTCAACCATCCAACCTGTGCTGTAACACTGCAGCTCTGAGATCAATCCCAGCAGAACTAAGCTCACCTTCCACAACCCGCTCACCATCCAGCCACTTGCTCAGTCTGGCCCAGAAGTAATTAAAAAAGAAAGTTTTCTTAACGATATTGACCTGTGTCAGAAAGCAAAGTCTCAATTCATCTGTTTGCCTCCCTACCACTGCTAATAGTCAGGAATATACCAAAAAGGAAAAGTGACTGACTTATCAACATTATTTTCCTTGTTCTTGATCTAGGTCATCAAGTAGATTAATATGTAGTTGCAAGCTGTTCATTCATTGTAGAGGAGCATGTACATAGCAGGAAATATCTCCCATGGCACTGATAAACTCTCAGAGGCTATAGGCCAAGGTGTTTATGCTCCAATGGAGACATTTGTGCCAAGTACCTGCTCCCAGTGATATAGTTATAAGCATTAAACTCGAAATGTAACTTTAAAAATCTATTACGGTCTATAGCTTTTATTATTTCCAAGACGGACAACTGTGTTGGTTATTATCAATATGTTGTGAAAGGAGCTCTGACGCCTGGGATTTGAGCTGGGGGGATGGGGAAAAGGCACTCGGGAACACTTAGACCAAATGTTAACAAACTGATAAAGCGTTGCAAAAATGTTTGAGGCAAATGTTTCCCTTTTCCAGCCCCACACCAGCTTTCAGCACACACCCAGCAGGAGCAGTGTGAGATAACCTTTAACTGATAGCATCTACACACTTCCTTGCCAGGATCCCTCTTTGTGACTAGGATGGTAATTTTTCCAGCCTCTCCATTTCTAGGATCTTCCTTCCATATTCCTCTCCTGATTCATCCATCTGTTGTCTCTATGGATGTCCCCAGCCAACAGATTTATAGATTTACCCAACCATCACTGTCTCCGAATCCACTGTACCTGATACTGATTTTTTACTGTCTTCCTCCTTGCTTTGCATTTGTAACTTTGCTGTCTCTTTCAACACAAAGTCTTCCTCAGGTCTGTGAGTGAGGAGACTGGGTTCAGAGAGACAAATTTCTCTCTTGTCTTGGAAATTCTCCTCTTTGTTCACAGGTTCGTCTTAGTGCAAGGTTACTTGCTGTGTCGGGGGGGTTAGAACTAGATAATCTTTAAGGTCCCTTCCAACACAAACAATTCTATGATTCTGGATTTTTCTGCTTGGAGTATGTCATGAACTCAGACTCCTTTCCTCCCTCAGATTTTCCCTCCTAGCTCCTAACCTCACATTTGCCCATAGCAGGTGAACAGCCCTTGTGGAACACCAGAGGCACAAGAGCCACTTCTGGCTGCTTGTCCCTGTCAGGACACTTTTGTCCACTTCAACATAATGACAGGGGAGGGGAAGCAGAAATGGCAAACACATGGTTGCAAAAATCCTTCCAGAGCCATCATACACAAAGAAATAAATGCACAGAAGCAGCCCATATATGACAGATCACAAAGTAAAATCATCTTAATGGGAATAAAATATTTCCAGGGTGTTGATACACTGGAAGTCAGAAGTCTCTCAAACTAAAGTTGTGTTTTAATTGCTTTGGAGGACAAGGAAACAAGTATTCCAATAATAAGTTACTTTTCTGACCACATGAAAATGTGGAATGTCAACAGCAGTGGGTGTTTCAGGCTGTTTAGCAGTAAAATTGTTATTGCACCCACTGCCATGTAGTATTGCAGCACTTTAAAAGTGGTGAACCCTTTGATGTGAACCCTGGAGCTGCAGTACCCACATAAGGCAACAGAGAACTTGGCCTTCAAAGTTTCAGAGTCCTAACACAGAACCAAACCCAAAAAAGCTGTGATTTCTTGTCCTGAATGATTAGGTTTGTAGTTTTACAAGATGAGCTGCAGCCCACTTTCCCTGTGAAAGAAAACAGGCTGTCTCAAAGCTATATATTTAGATTAGAAAAACATTTACATACATGGCCCTGTTATTGTCCAATGCTTTAAAAAAAGTAAATCTATGCTGTTAAACCCACAAACACAAGTTCATTTGGAATGATGGCAAAAAGTAGATCCAGTGTAGAAAATATTTGTATTTTATACAGACACAGTCAAGTGATGCTTTTGTGGCCATACAAATGTTTTCCTCTACTAACTGACATAATGAAATTTTTATACTTTCTTATGTTCAAACACTGTAGTTTTAATATTTTGAATGAAATTTATAATTCCTTTCCTTCACCAGCTGATACAATAAGACTAAAATAAGCATTTTTGTAGACTCAATGAAAGAAGCAAGTCAAACTTAAGAAAACCAGTAAGAAAAACAAATTCTACAGCAAAAATAAAGCACCAAGTGCTAAAAAATATTTCACAGACACCAGCAAAATTATTTTCCTACCTTGTTGTGACATTATGAAGAAAACAAAACTCAGAATGCAAGTTTTGATTAAAAAATCTGTCAGTTCACATGTAATATAATATGGACTGACACATACTGCTAAAAGGTACATTTTAACATTAAAGACCAAAACTCCAATGATTAATATTACAGTGATGACAGAATGGGAGTGCCTTATTTTAATCCTCTGTTTATCTCACCGGGGTAATTTATAGATCACTCGACATATTTTAATAGCAGGCATAAAAAGGTACCCTCTAATATCCACTCGCTCACAAGAGCTGACATTTGGAGTTACATGTTCAGAAAATACCAGCAACTGCATTTGTTGGACATATATACAAATAACCAGTCATCCCACACACAGTTTATAAAAAGTGATCTATTAATAACAAAACAGCTCCGGAGACACACGGCCTCTTAATATTCAGGTAGAGTATCAAGTGTTTAAGTTAAAATAAGGGCAGGAGCACAAAGAGTGGTCAAGGCATTGATTTGGCTGCCAAATATAGTTTTTGCCATCATAAATCTCTGGCTGACAACTGCACAAAGGCTGCTTTACCTAAACCCTGCCAAGGAAGGGTGTTTGCTGCCGGATTGCCTGATAGTCACTATGACAACTGATGCCACAATTAGACAAGTACAATCCCACTTTCAAACAGGCACACAAGTCATTAATTCAGCAGGACTTTTGTTGACAATATGTTATGAGGGAAATATTTAATGCAATTCCAAGGCTGATATATTCTCCTGTTATCTGTAGTAAAATAAATTGCAAGAACTGATGAAAACAACCATTTAATTAGTCTAAAGTGAGCTGAGGAAGCTATCCTGAACATTTTGGTTTAATGAACTCACAGGTGCACAGAGCTCCTTAGGGCTGGAGTAGACAATTTGAAGAACATGCTAAGAAAGATGTCACATTTGGGGGGACAGCAAGAGAGAAAGAGAATAAAATGTTTTGAAAAGAGAGCAAACAAATTGCATTCCCAATTCTCTCATTCTGTGAGGATATCCATGAGCATCTTTTCTCCTGCGTGAGGGAAAAATTTCTCAAGGGCTCAACAAGATGATCTGAGCAACTGCAGAGAAATAAGACTCTGATCACCACTGCAATGACATTTTTCCCACCTAGGAGAAGTGAACTGACTTGTTTACAAAATTATTTCCCACTTGATCTGCTCTTTGAGGCCACTGGGAAGGTCATGAGGAATGCAAGAAAGTCATAGGGGGAGGAAAATTCAGAACAGAAAGAGTCTCATACAACTGTGAGTGCTAAACTTAAAGAAAAGCCTTGAGGGAGTCAGGGGACAAAGATCAGTAAGACATTGACTCACATATTCACAGGGAGGGCTCTGAGACCCTCTGCTAGAGAAGCTCTGTGAGATGTCCTTTGTATAATCCATACAATGCTGTAAAGCTGTTGCTCTGGGGAGGGTGACACCAAGGCAAGCAGCATTTGACATTTTTGGGCTTGGCTGGCAGGAAGAGCGTGAATTGACCTTGACTTGGTCAGGAGCATGGGCTGGGGAATGTTCTAAGGTCATCTCAGCCAAAAAAGAAAAAAAAAAAGTTATGTGGACACTGATGTTGCATTTAATTTGAAAGAAGTTTGGATGCTCAAGCTGCTGAAGTCTCCAGGTGGTTAGAACCTCAGCCAAATCCAATCCATTTCAGCCCCACAGGAGCCAAATTTGTGAGGTGTGTGCTTGAGTCCTCCCTGCCCGTGCCCCAGGGTGCTCAAAGCCACATCCTGCAGTGCTGGTGAGACTGGGCATGGGGCAGAGGGAAGTGTGGGAATGTTAATGTAGGCAGTGTGAAGCACTGCACCTTTTCAAGAGCAGATCTGGGCAGTGTCCCAGCAGAGACATCCTTGCATCTCATTTCACTGCTAGAGCAGAACAAGGAGGCAGTGAGGGTTGGACTCTCTCCCCATCCCTGCTCTAAGTGAGCACTTTCCACCCACTCCTCACCTAAATGTCTTCAGGCAGCATGGCCAGGAGGTGGACAATGAGGCCATTTTACACAGAGCATCAACGTCCTTATTTCTGAAGTTGCTGAAAGGAAAAACAGCCCTTGGGCTGTTGGCTCAGGGCAGCTCTTCCTCTGGTTTCATCCTGGTTTTGGCTGGGGTAGAGTTAATTTTCTTCCCGGTAGCTGGTACAGAGCAGTGTTTTGGATTTAGGATGAGAATAATATTGGTAACATACTGATGTTTTAGTTGTTGCTGGGTAGGGCTAGCAGATTCAGGGACTTCTCAGCTTCCCCTGCTGCCCTGTCAGAATGGGGCTAAGGGGTACAAAGAGCTGGGAGGGGACACAGCTGGGACAGCTGACCCCAACAGAGGGGCCAGAGGGATATTCCAGACCATATGGTGTTATTAAACAGCCCTTTTAAACTCTTCTTTCCTCAACCCACAAGTTTGACTTTTTTTCTGATTCTCTCCCCCATCCCACTGGATCTTCCTAAATAGGAAGATGAATCCTCAGTATTTTGGTGTCCTTGAACCTTAAAACTGAAGACAAGGACACAGTCATCTAAAGAAACTTGATCTAATCACTCAACAAAATGATGGTACAGATGATTTTTTTCTCCATCCAGCCCCAGTCCCCTCTGTTCCCTTTCCATACACAGGAATCACTGCTCCTCTCCAGCTTTAGTTATCGGTTGCCATATATAGACAGGAAATGAAGTACTTTATTAAACTGAAATCATGGGACATTCCCCTGTAACAGGCATGGTATCAAAGTCTATTACTGCCTGTGATCCCTCTAAAAGACAAACTTTTTAACGAGCACAGGAATCTCTGCAGCCACTATGGAAGATGGGCACAAGAGCCCCCAGAAAGCCCTATTGTACTGATTAAACAGAAGCTATGAATAGCTTAAAAAAATCACAAAAATAAAGCAATAATTTGGTGTGTGATTCCCTCATACCAAAACAGGATGTCTAGATGCTTGCAGCTGATTCTGTGGTTCAGAAGATAGAGCAGGACTAGTGCGTGCATTATAAAGAAAATCAGATAGAAACCACACTATGATAAACAACATTAGTCATGCTACTTTCCTCCTCACATCCTGATGCTTTTAAAAATCAGGCAAATATATATCATTCCAATTTCACACACAAACTGGTATGGAGAAGTTAAATGATTTACTCAAGATCAAAATGCAAGGGGGCAGATCTGCTCCTCAGACCCCCCTGCTCATGAGAAAGAAATATGCCTGGAGTTGGACTTGGATGATCCTTGCAGGTCCCTTCCAACTCAGGATAGGATTCAATGATTCTCTGTCTACCCAAGTTATGGTTTGGACCAGAATAATTGATCCTGTTCGGTAGCAATAACCTGGTATTTGCAGGAAAACATGAGTAACATGTTTTACCACAAATCAACGGTTGCATGAAAACTTCAACTTCCTTCCTATACAAAATTCCCCACATGCCACTCGCCTTTAGGGAAATTTAGTAAGAGCTTAGTCCAACTTCATTACAATTAATAAGGCTTCTGCCTACTTAGAACCAGCCACAACCATTTTCTCCCTTTGCCTCCCCTAATTGCTCCTCATGCTGAAGACTACAAATAATTCAGCAGCTATTGGTAGAGGAAACACACAAAGCTAAAACTATTGCACTAAAATAAATTTCCATGTTCTTATGCCTTGTGGCACTAATGGATGCTTGCCTGCAGGGTTTGTTTTGTCAGTTTTAATTTTAATTAGGAATTAACTCTGCAATGTGTCTAGTTTCTTCACCCCATTTTTTTCCCCCCACTGGATTACATTTCAGTTGCACCATGCCTCCTTCCTAAGGCTTCTGGAAGGGCTCTGCACACTTATTTACAAAGATTCCAGTTTTCCACTCTGATTATTTCTCATGTTTGATTACATCATCCTCTTCTAGATAAGTGTGTTTGTTAACATAATGACATTACTGTTCAATTTTCGCAAAGCAATTAAAGATGTGTTTAATTTGAAGAATCTCAGTTGTTTTATTGTCTGCAATTAGGTATATTAACTTCAGTGGGAGTAGTAAATACTAATAAAAGTGCTTTGCTGAGCTAAAGTCTTTCAGAAGGATATACAGACAATGCAACTGCATAGTTTTATGTAACAAATTCAGCATGATTTTGATGTATACAGTTATTAGAGTAACTTCTTGAAACACAGAAAGGATCCTTCTATATAGCAACAGACAGCATTTTCACTCCCCACCAACTTGGCTACAGAAAATATGTGCTTAATTTGAATGAAATCTTCTTTTGTTTTGCCTGGCAAACATTAAAAAATAAATCTACTGTGATTGAATCGATAAGGATCCCTGCCCAATACACTGTTAAGCAGCAATATCTATGTTTTCTTTTCCATGGGATTAGTTCACTGCTTTTTCAAATGAATGCATGATGCCATCGTTAGTGCCAAGTTCTTATGTAAGAGTTATTAGATATTTAAACGCTGATGTTTGAGTGTCCGTCGCACACTTAAAATAGATGACTGTCAGGTCTTGTAAACTCCAGAGCGGAGCTGAAACATTTATCTGATCTGAAAGCCATTTATTGAAACTATATTTTGTGCCTTTCAAGTGGCACTGCTATTATATAAGGGGAAAGCTGGAACTAACACCGCAAAATCCTAATGATCCTCGCCTGCCTTGCACAAGTCCAGCGGACCAGATCCAGAATTCATCGGAAGTGACAGGTGCCTGTCAATGCCAGCATCAATGGCACTGGGCAGGAAGGAGGGTAAATGACAGTGATGTAGGAATTTCAAATGGATTAGTGGACCCAGACACAGCTTGATGAGGGAAGGAGTGATAAGAGTGACAAGGAAGTTCTCGCTGCTCCCTTGGGTGATATCTCCGGCACCTGTGTTTTAGGGTTGCAGTATGATGATTTTGCTGGCAGGGGGTGGATTTCTGGAGGAATACTATTAAGTTTTCTTTCTCAATGCTGGTTGTTCAGTGGCTGTTTTTGTCATTAAAGACCAAAGAGCTGAGCTGTGGCAGGATTTCACACAGAGTCCCCCTGTCCCAGGTGACCTCTTGGTCAACATCACTGCTTCATTCTGCAAGATCAGTACTTTTAACATTTGGATACTTGAGATTTCCTCAAGGCACTACAGCACTGCATATTCCAGTATTTACTGAAGGAATATATCAGTGTTTCTGTACAGCCACCCAACACGCAGAGCTATTAAAAAATAATGTTCATGCTGCTTTTATTTTGGTCTATGAATAAATATACTCTGCAACTTCCTTCCAAAACAAATGTCTTCTCTCGCAAGGCCTGCCATGTTATGTTGCATCGCTGCACATTAAAAGTTAAAAAATTATTTATCCTGAATTGTTAAAATTTTCATTAATGGCAATTTATGTCACTCAAAGAAACCTCCTTGGGAAGAACATGGCATACTTGTACAGACCTATTATGAGAGTTGTCAGAAACATTTGTCCTTATGAAATATAAATAGACAGTATGTTAGATGATTTAGTGAGGGATCTCTTATTTATTTAAAAACAAACATGTTTTTTTCATTTCTCCTTTCAGGAAACCAGGTCATGTAGATTAGACAAGGAGGTTCTCAAGCTAATGATAACACATCTGTAAATATTTTCTCAAACAGCTTATCCATCTCTCCCAACACCCTCTCTTGGACCTGCCCTGGGGCAGAAGGCATCACCTTGGTCCTGCTCCACTTCTCCAGGAGGACACACCAGGCTCAGTGAGGCTCTACTCTGTCACCTCCTTCCCTGGAGATTTGATTTCCAAAGCACCTTCACAGGAACACCTTCACCCAGTTCATCAATTTCCCAACACTCACAGCTCTTGCTTCCTCTAAATATTATCAGGTGAATTTACTCCTGCAAAAAAGTGGGTTGTGCTGCCTTTGAATTAGACCTGGGTGGGTAAACAAGGATCATTTCTTTGTTTTTGCTGCTAGCAGCTTAACAAAGCTGTGTGCAGAACCCCATAGTGATGCTAAACTTAATTTTCTACAGCTGCTGAGGTTCATAACCAGAATCCATTTCAGGTGGACATAAAAATCCAGCCCAATATTTACTTGCCACTGGATACAAATGTTACCTAGTGAAGTCTGCACTAGTGTCAGAGAGGTGGATAAATCCTTCAACTTTGTTAAACGTGGAATAAAGGAGAGAATAACTTGAATTAAATTCCTGTGCCCACTTGAAATGATGTCTGGCTGTGCCTCTGTACCTGTGCCTGATTTTTGCATGAAAATATTCTCTTTGTCCCTATCTGGTGTTCTCCTTCAAAAAGGAATTGAGTTAAAAAAGAAGGCAATAATGTAAGATTTTTAAGCAAACAGTTCAATATTTCCTTTAAAATGTTCTCTGTATTCAAGAGCACTTTGATTTCTATCTTTTTTTTTCCCTCCAGGCTTTGAAACTGTACCTATTTTAAAAAAAGACCATCCCTGATTTTAGTCTTTTGTTCCTTTATGAGCTTTGTCCCCGACTTTTAAATGTGGAGAGAGTTGAGAGGCATGTTGTGAGAGAAGAGAAAATAAAAAAAGTAAAAAAAAAAAACTTGCAAACTGTGTTAAATACACCTTTTGTTCATTACGTTTAATATAACATTCACTATGAAGATTGATATTGAATTATACATTAATTTTAATGCTAAATAACTTTTCTATTTAAAAACCCCTTAGTTTTCTTTTAATGTACAGTAATTAAAAAGTGAACCAAAAGAGGCAGCAATAAATCAGGGTGCACAATGCAGTAAAAATATTATAATTAATATTTAACATACGTTTTGATTACTTTTAGAATAAGTACAAGAAATATCAATTAGAATATATATTCAAACTTTGCTGCCTTTTCCCCATTATACTCTGGAAAGGGGCTATTTTTAATTCTGGATATTGCATACAAAATAATACATAGTCCCTAATTAAATATAGGGCTGCAATTCAATCGAGAGTTTCTGCTGATGTCATAAATAATAAGAGCACAGCTCGAGGTATCAATGAATGGCAGCCAAAGCCCGAGATTGAATTACAACTTCAGCATTCAGTCTGTGGATCTGTATTGTTATTTGCAATAGATGGAAAATGATTATTATTATTTTTTAAATACAGACAAAAAGAAGGAAATTTGAATTCAAAATCGGCGACTGGGTGGTGGAAGATTAGAAGTCTTGTGATTAGAGAACACAGCTTATTGGAAATTGAAATGTACAAATGTGCCAGGCAGCAAATCTGGAGTTGAGGCTAAATTCTGCCTTTTGTTTGTTGGGTTTTTGAAGCCTACGGGCAGTTCATACCTAAAAAATCAAATGTTGGTGTCCTTCTCAAGAGTTTTGCCTCTGCCTACCCACCTGCAGTCTTTTACCCCCAGCGGGTTTTCTGTATAAACCCCAATTATTTATCATTTCCATTCAGAATGAATAAGGGCTGTACACTCATGTGGACATTTTCCCCAAATAAATGACCCCTTAATAACCAGAAAGATTTTTATTTATGTAACATATTGGATTTCAGTTATGTTATGGCAGCAGAAAGAAGGTAGTTAATCAATATGAAGGCTTGCTTTCAACAGATTGCACAGCACTCAGCATGACAAGATCCCCTTCTGCTACACCACAGGTCACTCGTTTGTATTTTAGGGCCATTTTTCCATGCTTAGCACATCCATCTAGCCACGAGGATGTACACCTCTCCATCTGACTCTGGCATGCAAAAAGTCAACAGTTTAAAGGTGTTAAAATGCCAGGAGTCCTGAGCAAGGTGTGAGACACAGCTGAGATGCCATGAGCCTAAACCATGTCACTGGTTTAGAGGTGTTTGTCACCTCATTTCTGCTCAAACTCAAAGCATCACAAAGTCCCTTCTCATTGCTCCCTCCCCTGTCCTGGCTTGGTTTGGGCAGATGGTTGGGGCCAAAATTTCCCACAGCCTAGGGAAAAATAATAACAGTTCTGGCAGAGAGTCTGGTCTATTTGCCCTGTGATATGGCCTCATAAAGGGGTGCAAGATGCCCCTTTCTTCCTTGGGCAGGTGGGTACTGAGGCTAAGATCCCAGCTTTTCAAGAAAAAAAAATTGATGGTTTATATTTGGAAACCCTGTGGCTCCCTACATCTCACGTGCTACCTTCTGACACAGGCTGGCTATGCCAGAACCCACAGGATTTTCTTTACAAAGTTGAATTGCTGTCTAAGAATGAGTATTTTGTCTCATTTAGGCTAAGACAAGCTAAGAGCCAAGAGACCCTGAAAAAACCACAATGAAGCCCCTTGGAATACAATTTCTCTTCGTATGGTAGGTTTTACTCAATATTCAAATATCCTATTGTTCTTAAACACATAAATTTTATTGCCTTTTCCTTAAAAAGAGCCATTTCCTAAAGAGTCTTAAACTGCACAATAACAATTGTCATGATAGCCTGTTTATGCCTTCCAGGTGATTTTCTGAAGGGCAGAAAATATATGTTTCCTTCAGACATTTGCTCTTAACTCCAATACAACCTGTAGAAATTTTGATGGTCACATTCCCAACATCTGAGTGAGGGTTTAGTAATGCCTGCAACTGACCATATAAATGTGGACCCAGGGTTTTCAGAAGAGCTTTGCCCCTGGTACGAAGAAATCTTGAGAGATCTTGTGAAAGCAGACATGGGAGCAATGAAAACAAGGCACAAAATCCTGAGATGGTCTTTCCTTACACACAATACATCTCTATGCTTTTTATCAAGACCAACACGAGCAACATAATTTGCTGCCAAAATAAATCTGCCATAAACACAGATACTTTGATACTTCTGATAAACAGGTATTTCAATGTGTAAAGTGTATGCTTACGTTGATATGGGAAGATGTTAGTCCCAGGGTGATATTTAGAAAACACAAACAGCTGCCTCTGTCCCCAGATACACATAACATGGTAATAATAATCTTCCTCCATGATAAGCTGCTATAGGTGTCTTAGTTACCTCTCTCCTATGTCTCACTTGGTTCTGAATTTATCAGGATTTGTTTTTCTCTTCTCCAGCTTCTCAGTTTTGGAGATGATTTCATTAGGGCTAAGAAAGCTAAGTTGCGTGACTCTTGAATTTAGACTTTTCAAGGTTCTTTCAATAGTGAAAGGGAAATCTTTAACAGACACACCTCTCACCATCTCCTCCATCCATCAGTGACTCCCTGACATATCCAAGAAGCAGTGCCTGGAGGCAGAGGCCAAGTCCTGTCTCTGCCAGCTACATCTCAAATTTAACCCTACCTGCACTCAGTGCAGACCTGCACATGTGGGGTTGTGTCTTTAGCCACTGCTGCTGAATTTGGTCTAGCCAGGGCTTCATCTGCGAAACACATCAGTGGGAAAGAGGTGCTAGATGATAGATTCTGTGGGTATTTCATCTCCAGATGGAAGCAGCTCTTCAAATGAAATGCCAGCAGAAAAATCAAGCAAAATAACCCAATGGTTTGCTGCCCTGCAAATAGTTGGTGCTGCATTGGGATGACAGATCTTTTGTGCTGGGAGGAGGAAGGGCTTGGAAAAAACAGCATTTTTCTTCTCTCCCTCTGAGGTGGACATGGGATTAAAGGAAAGAAGGTAAAGGAGGGGAGCTGGTGTATCTGACTGGGTGTCAAGGACAGCAGACTTATTCTGAGGGCAGAGACAAACACACACTAATCCCGTGGTGCAAATTCATAGAATGGTTTGGAAATCTAGAGGAAAAACAGCCTGTCAGGTCCAGGCTGAGCTCCTGGGATTATGATGAGTTTCTCTCTTACTATTGATTGTTGTCACCAAAATACATCTGCTGCTTTATGCAACTGAGGCTTCCTATGAAATGCATATATAAGCTCAATGATTCTTATAATTACAGGCTGAAAAGAACTTTGCATATTCATGAGTATCACACCATTTGTCACAGCTGTAGACCTCCAGTAAGCAATGCCTGTGATTAGGGTTTTGTTCTTCCTGAGTATATATTTTTCCATGAACCCTTATTGGTTCTGAAAAGTTATGATCTTAACTCTCCACTCCTGTCAAACACAATTTTATTCCTTTTTACTGCCAGCACTATGAATGAATTCCTGCTTCTACAGCCAACATCAGGACTAGCCGGAACTGGAATTTGCATTGATGAGGCAGTATTTTATTTAACTAATGTAATAACCTACAAAAATCTATAGTTGGAGTGACAACAATTTTATTATCCCAAGTAAAGAGCTGCCCATTCATTTTCTCCTCTGTGATTTAAGACTACTAACCTCTAGACCGCCCTGCTCATAAACAAACAGGTCTTGTGGACCTTCTTAGGTTCACAAAAGAGGTCAAATGAAATAATAAAGACCTGGTATGCTACAGGATGTACTAACCATAAAGCAGCAGATTAAAGATTGAAAGTTTTTGAAAGCTAGACAGCCATGTATGAAATCTAACCCACCCCATGGACATTTCAACATAAAATGGCAGTAGAAGTGAGAAAAGTAGACTTTTTTCCTTCTGAAGCTATATTTTTCTAACACAGAAGACAGAGAAGTGTAATCAGTCATGGTCAAAACCCTGCCAGTGAGTATTACTTATTTAGCCTCATATTCCAGGTGACTCACAACTTGTCTACCTGCCAACATCTGAAAATAATAAGTTATAGTAAAGTTATTAACTAGAACTATGTGAACTTTGAAGTAGCTAAACCTAAATTAAATATAAACATACAAAACAGCCTGGGGCTAATTAATCTAATTTGGGCTCAGCCACCTCACTCCATTTTTGTTTGTTTGCAGTTGTTTTCCCCCTTCCTCCTCCTATGTGGTCTGCAGAGAGGGATGATCCCAAAGCTGGTCAGGGGCAGAGATTGCATCTTCCCGATCAGAAATGTGCGGCTGCTTTTCCAAGAAACCATTGTTGACAAAGAGTTGGTTTGCACCCAGCTCATCCCTCGGGATGTGCTGGGAAGGAGGGCAGCTGTGCTGAGGCAGATGTGTGCCAGCTGAGAGCCCAGCTCCAGGAAACCTCATGCCCACGCACCATGTGTGGCTGGAAGGGGAAGCCCATTCCTCCTCCTCCTCGCTGTCAGGTATAAATTGCATGCTGGAGGCTTTGATGACAACATGGTGCTCCCTCCAGGAGCTTCCTCGGGAAGCTGAGCCTGAAAGCAGCACCAAGGGAATCACCTCTTGCTCATTTTTGGTTTTTTTTTTAAACACACTGAGCTGTTTTACCACTGATGAGGCTCTTCTGCCATCCTAGGCAGGCGGACAATGTGCCCGAAGATTATGCAATGCTTCAATGTTTAGAGAGGCTATGCTGGCCAGGCCATTTTTAGTATTTTAGAGGTTTTAAACTTAAAAAGTGAAGGGGGGAAAAAAAAACATGCTAAAAATAAGCTCTTGATTAGGTGTGGGAAAAGTGAAGACTCGAGGAAATCTCAGGGCTGCAGCCCCAGCACGAGGTAACAATAGACTCGAAACACAAAAAAGTGTCAGTGCAGTTCGCTTGTAAAAAGAGGAAAATGCACAATAGCACAACAGTGAGTTCACCTATTATATAATTGGAGGTTGTGTGTACATGTGCAGACAAGAAGACAGAATAAAAAGCCTCCTCTAGGAAATTCAAAACTTGGCAGCTTTGGCCAGGTAGAGTATGAGGCGGGCAGTGTCTAACAACAAAAAGAAACAGTCTGTAACTAAGGTTTGAATCAAGCTACAGCTCTCCTTGCTAAACAGCAGCCAGATTTACTGCTGCAAAACCCATAAAAACAAAGGGAGAATAAGTCTGGCACGAGAAATAAGGCACAGAGAGAGAAAGGCAGAAAAGGAGACGCAGCATCAAATTCACCAAGGCTGAGTTGTGCATCTGATTTCATACAAGGGTAATTTGGAGGGCTATGCATAAAGCAAGAGGATTTCATTCATACAGAGTTTCCACATGGTCTGAAGTGCCTTTCCCAAGGGGCCAAAGGAAACCCAACCTGCCTGACAGGAGGGAAGTGGAGCAGCTGCTGTGCCCTCAGCCCTGCCAATGCTTTGGCATCTGGGATGGCTTCCCAGAGCCCTCCTCTTTCCTACCCCAGAGTGCCCACCCTACCTCAGGGACTCAGTGGGATCTCTAGGCTTCACAGATTTTGTTAACAATACAGCAGTCCTTGATTTGGGCTTGTTTACAGGGATTTTCCTGTCCCTTAGAGCCTAACTATGTCCAACACTCTGGCTAAGGTACATGAATTCACACAGCAAGAAACAGGGATTCTGGTTCTCTTGCTGTAACAGGATGAAATGTTTCAATCAAAGTATGCCATACTTGATATTTTCCAGGGGAGATGGCTCTATAAAGATATTATTGACCATTTTGGTAGAAAGGATCTCTACAATCTTCTCTTACAATTGCCTGTCGGGTCACTTCTACCCCAAAGGTGTCACAGATCTTTTCACACTTACCCATATTAAAAAAGCCAGAAATACTTTCCTTAACATGATTTTAGTGTATTAATAATCCTTTCATTTTTACCCCTTACTCTTCCTGCTATTTCTCCCAGAGTTCTCATGCTCATTTGCAACTCAATTGCCATGATTCACATATATGCATTTTGGCCACAATAAAACTAGACTAAACCCATCCATTAAGTTGTTTCCTTTTCCATACCCACCACATCAGTCACAGCTCTCCAAATGTTTTATCTTTCTAGATTTCTAACATTTAACAAAAGAAAAACATACTGAAATGCACTAATAGCAATAAAAATGCTTCAGTATTATTTTTTGTTGGGCACTTTTCCTACTGTCCTCTGACCTTCAGGAGTTCCCAAGTCATCCAATAAGTGTTTGTGTTGCTGTGATTTCCATCCTGATTCTGCAACAAAGTAGATGGGGAACTGGTCTCTACCCCATCACCTTGCTGCACACACAGGCTGTATTTTGAGATGTTACAAGATCATTTTGATGTTCCTTTTGATCAAATAGAGTATTAAACCTCAGATTATTAATGTATAGAGACAAATTTATCTCTCTTTGTTATTGTCAAGATTAAAAGGTACTTGAAAGCCAATAACTTATTTCCATTTTAAAACTTATAATACAGTAAATACCTTACAAATGATGATGCATGTGCTCATCATTGACTCATTAGGTATTTGTCCAAACAACACCCACAGGGTCATTAGCAAGAAGCTTGAAGAATTCCATGTTTTGTGGAATGTGGGCTGCATTTCAGTAGATAAATGATTCCAAAACTTTCCTCCTTTTCCCCTGTTTGAGACTCAAATTCTTGGTGCACCTGTGGACTCACAAGCTGAGGGTTTGGGGGTTTTTGCTGTTTGTTTTTTCACCAGACTAGATGACACAGATACAGAAAAGCGCACTGAACAAATTCCAGAACAGCTGTTCCTATCTAGGTTTCTTTTCTTTTAACCCCCCAACTGCATAGGAAACTCAGTGCATTATTTTGGGACTTTTATTTTAAGACAAGGCTTTGTAGCCACCAGGGTTCAGACAGACCCCTGGGAGCACACAGGGAAGGTTGCAAAAAAGATAGTTTTGAAACAACAGGACAAACAAGCTCAGACCAGGATTTTGCTGTCAACTTTTTTCACCACCAGCATGAAATCAGCCACCTCTGAATTCTGACCACACTTAAATTATACACCCAAAGATGGTAGTTTAGCCCCCTCTGTAATGTTTACCATTTCAGCTCCTACAGACATGTAAATACTTTACTCGTGTGACCATCAAGGACCATTTGCATGCATCAAACTATGCACAGATAGCATTGTTTGCAGAATAAGAATATAATTCCCTATGACCCTAAAATGCATGAATGTATCAAAGGACATTAACAGAGCTCAGGCCAGCAGACAGACCCCTTAACTTGTTTAGCTTTTATGAATATGAGTAGTCAAGTATTCTCATTTCTAATTGCCTAAATGCATTTGTAAATCTATCCATTAGTACCTGAAGTTGAAGCTTCGGGGGCATATTCTCAAGAACAACTTCCTTCAGATCTCTCTGCAAAGATACCACTGTTTTCAGGAGAGTTAATGAAGTCCTGGCAGGTGCAGAATATAAATCCATACCAGCGAGGGGTACAAGTCTGTTCATTCCTATTCATGATCTGTGTATTATTTATACAACGTTTGTGGGCTCAGCAAAGCAGAGGATATTTTTTAAATAAATGTTTATGTTCAAATAACTTTGCTAGTCTTATCTAATCTACCTTCAGCATCTTAGGCGCTGTAGGTGATTTTAAAAGTTTGCAGAATATCTCTCATCTGCTTTTACACATTGAGTTTGGCAAAAACCAGATGTTTGAATATTTAGCAATTCTGACACACAAAAAATTATCATGATGCCATCAAGTATCTTAAATCTTTCGCAAAACAGTGTTTGCAATTTATCAGTGAGAGGATTTTCCTCTCCCTCTCTTCCTCCTCAACCCCTGACTCATTCAGCTCTTTGCTGCTTTAATAGCTTGTCCACTCCAGAGCTGCAGGTAAACTCTGGGCTCTGCATTTTCCACATGGAGAAAAGGACACTACAGAGTAAGGCCTCATCCTTGAAAATGTTCACTCAAAGTCCCCAGAGACTGCTGAGGGGTAAAGTCCTCCAAAGATCTAGGCCTGCTCAACCTCCTCATGACCATGGGGAAATGGCACAGCATGCTGGGGTTTGACTTCCCAGCTGCACCCTCACCATTGGAGCATCCTTTCTCTCAAAAACCAGGAGTCACTCACCTATGAAGAAAATCCATTTCTAATCCGTTACTAATTCATGTTGGTAGCAGCAAAGTTCTCTGTCCCATCCAGAAAACTGTGTTGAAAACTTAAGCAGCATGACACGGGATATTTTTATTAAGTTTTATCCAAGTTCAGTTCTTTCTTTAATCCTGTTAAATTTCTGGCCCCCCTAATCCCTGCTGGTGGCATTGAGCTCTGCAGACCTGTGACATGTTGGCCACACTCAGAGCACTTTGGCAAAACTTTCAGGGAAACTTTCTGCCTGCAGATGTAAAATATGCTCCAGCACTGAGCTTCTGCCAGTGGAGTTTACCAAGGGCTGTCTGGTGAAATGCAACGTCATTGTCACCCTACAGCAGCACTTTGGCTGTCACTGAGAGCCTGATGGATCATACAATATTTCCTGGTGATGCAATGGCCAAGGTTTGGTCTGCATGACCACTGCATGGTGCACCACTGCATCAACAATCAGACACTGTTAGTCTTGATTTCTTTAAATGAAATATCTCCAATTTTTTAATCCATTCATCTTTGAAGAGAATGACCCAGTTACAAAATCAAGTGTAGGCTGGGAAGAGGAGTAGGTGGAAGGGGAAGAGCTTGATCCTGTTTGTAAGGGAGGTTACATGTATTTGGGTGTCAATTCATATGAGAAGTTTCTCACTTGACATTATTTGATATGGTCAAAATACTCAACCCTACCAGTTGGGGTTTATAATAGGAATGCCCACTCAACCTTAACTCCAGCAGCCACAATTGCAGCAATATAATACACCCTCACTGGACCTGCTCAAGCTGCATTTTGATGATTTGGCTTACCCTTAACATGCAATCCCTGGCAACTCCCAGGCATCAGGGCTCTCCTGATCATTAAAATGTTCTGTCTGAGCATGGCTCAGACTTGCTCATCTCATGAGTGCTGTCTTTAGGGCTACTTGAAAATAAAAAAAAAAATAAAACCCTTTTTATTTGAAGTGACAATACACAGAAAAATGAACATATAGCTTATAAATAGCTACAGTGACAGTAGTTTTGTTTTACTGACTGATTGCACACATGACAATTACCCTTCTTGCAGGAAGACTTTGCTGTACCTTCCACCCATTCTTCCCACTACCAAGCAAAGAGCTGGATGGCTCAATGCTCTCTGTACATTGGAAGGGGGATGTGGAAGGAGTGAAAAAGGCCTCTATGGTCTTTGGAAGCTGGCCAGGGGTGAGGCCATTGCATCTATATTTAGGAGGGGTTTCACTTAATAGGGCTTGCAGCTGTGCATAGGTTGGGGTGTGAATTCCATCTCTCCCGACATACAAAACCAAAGCTTTATTAAAGAAGCAGTGACTTCGAGCTGTTCTGAAGTACCCTATCATTTTCACTACCCTGTTCATCTGTTAAGGCATTTATATGACACATATAGGAAATAAAAGCCATCAATAAACCCTGTGTTTTGTGTATACAGATACAATGACCAATAATAGGGTTAATAACCAGGAACGATGTGAACAGAACCAATACTTTGTACCAATATAGTTTCTCACAAATTAATGTTCAAAAGTATAAATTCCCTAACCACTAGTGTCAGAGCTGGAAATATTATTGCCTCTGTTTTATACGCAGGAAAACCTGGAGCACAGAAAGGCTTTGTGATTACCCAGAGCCATTCACAGCCATACCACATCCTTACGTAGGATCACTGGGCATAAAGTGAAATGCCAGGGCAATATTTGTTTCTCTGTACTTGGGCATGGCTCAATTCAGTGGGAACCCAAGCACAACATGATGCTCTCTAAATCTTCCACTAAGCAGCCCAGACAGGAACAGCTCAACACCATGACTTTCTACCACTCTGGTCTAGCAAAAACTCAGTTCAGGGGTAAAACCAGTCAGTTTCCTAAGCTTTCACTAAATGATAATTCAGGAGAAGAGGACTTGCCCAAGTGCAAATCTTTATTTTATAGTATATATATTGAAAGACTTTAAAAAAAAAAAATCTGAGATTCTATAGATTTTCTGTTTAAAGAAGGCTTCAAAAATACCCTCTTTCCTTTTTTTCATCAGTTGTTTTTAACTCAGTATTCATGCAAGCCCACAGTTAAAAGTAAGAACTTGTGCTCCATCTTTAATTGAGATTTTTCTCTAAATTTAAACATATGGGCCCAGTCTTGCAAAACATTTCTGCATCACAATTCTCAGACATGACCTTTTCTGCTCAGCCACAGAAACACAGCCATGCGTTGTTGTGCTCAGCACCCTGTGTCCTTTTTCTTCAGCATCCTTTTTCTTGGTCTGGATGAACATTCTCTTACTCATTTATGATACTGCCACGGAGAACATTGCCCTAACACAAAACTTAATCACTTCTCTCTTTGTGTCTCTCTCCTGATTGCCCCTTCTCTTCCAAACTAAAAATAAGTTCTTTGTATTCGCTAAAGCCCATTACAGCTTTAGCTCCTCTTTCCTCATTGTCTCTAGTTTGCCATTAAAATGTACTAAGTGCTCTTAGTTACACCATGACGCAGCCTCCTTTGCTCTAGTTAAATTTTCCAACATGCACATTTCTGCTTTTCCCCAGTCTATCCCCACAGGGAGAGAAGCTCCTCATAAATACCTAAAGAGCAACCTCCTCCACTCGCTTATTTGTTATTCCTCCTCACCAGCTCGGCAGGGACAACAGGTCCAAATGAAATCTTTTTTCTCCTCCTGTGTTTGTGGTCTAATAATGGCCGTATGTTTGACCATGACTCATTGGATACCTATGTATTCTCCCTGGCAACGAGCAGAATTGCTCCATTTTTGAGACCAGACTAGATTGGGTTTACCAAGGACAACATAGAAACAGACCAGACTTTATCCTTCTTAAAACATTTCGCCGCTCTGACTAAAAACAAGGATTGTAAGCACTCTGGGACAAAGACCATCATTCTGTATGGCATTTCATAACAGCGAGCACAGGAGAGGCCTGGCCCTTGCCTAAGACTTGGAGAAAGAGTTTATTTATAGAAATTAAAATAAATAAAATAAAATAAAATAAAAGTAATAAAGAAAATCAGCTGTTTGAGTGGAGCCTGTATAATAAATGCCTCTTTATGTGTACAACTGGAGAAACAGCCACATGTCCCCATGTGTACCTGTTAGACATGCACACAGCAATGCAAAATCACAAACACACAGTGATCACCACTAAAAGCTTTTCAATTTTCCACTTGCAGAGATGGGTCTGTACAGAAACAGAGTTGATGCGAAAATAAAACTACAGTATTCAAAACCCACCTCTCTCAATATCACCCAACTTAAGTTGTTCAAATTATCTTGCCGTAACTGATTTTTTTTTTTCCAGTTGGCTAAAATATCTATTGTAATACTTATCTGTGAACAAAGTGCAGAAATGAAGGGCTTTGAATTGTTTCAAATTAATGGCTATAAAGTATGACTTAAATGCTTTTATTCAAAACTAATTATTTGAGAGCAGGTATTCTTATACTTCTTTAACAGCAGGATGCAACATTTTTAGCATTATGAAAAAGAAGCTTTTGCCATGTAAACTCATGGGGTGAAATCTCATCCTTGATCTTCAAAGTGTGACAAAGAGCTATTGATTGGGAGCATATTGTCATTTAAATTACAATTAGGGATGGGTGAAAGGTGGTTATTCAACAATTCAAATCTTTTTAAAAAATGCTGTCAAGGGCAACTTAACCTTAACCTAAACACACACTTTTAAAAACTTCTGAGAGTTTCAAGTGTTTCAGAGAGCAATATGATGTGTTTAAAGCAACAAATCCGTAGATTTCAAGCATAATGTATAGTGCATTTTATTAATGCTGTAATTAAAAAAGCCCTTGTGGAACGCTTTCATTCCCTGTTACCATGAAACACACATTTGCTCCAAAACTGAGCGAGGGAGGTGGAAGGGGAGGTCTTTGCAATTTTTAATCAAATTGTATCGCTCAGTTCATCTTGCTAGAAGAGCTAATAATGTGATTTAAAATCCAGATCCAATTTCTACTATAATCAATGCAAGTCTTGTTCTCGGAGGAATTTGTTTATGATCTCAAGAGCCAAGATGAGAGGAGCACTAGATGTATCTCAGGAAAGCCAGTGCAGTTTGCAATTGCTGCTCACCAACTGGGAACCTTCCTGGGCCACCACTTCTGTCCTCCACCCCCTGCCCACTCTGAGATCCCAGGATCTCAGCCCGGAGCCCACATGGACCACAGGACCCCGTTAAGGCATCTGCAGTCATAGGAAATTTTAGTCACTACTGAACCAGCCCATGATCTGTGGTGAAGGTTGAAACTCAGATTTCACGCAGAAAACCAGCAAAGGCAGCAACCCCTGCTATAAACCACAAGCTCAGGGGTACAACCTGCTACTCAGCAAGGTTTTGGGCCCTTGTTGGGGTCTAGATCCATGATCTAGCTTCTGTCATGACAAACACAAGCCACTGCAAGAGTACCAGCAGTGTCACCTGGCAGCGTGCTGGCAGGGTGAGGGAAGGGCTGTGCCAGCTTCTGATGGGCTTTTCTTCAATCTCATTAGTCAGTTTGAGTTCAAGCAGCTCTCTCTCCCATTTCAGAGAGGATTATGCTGCCCTGCCAAGTTAGGAAGAGCATTCCTAGCCCTGCAGGACAAACAGCTTCCCAGACCTGTGTTTATTTTCTTGGATGGCATATGTAGCCCATTGTGTGATTAGGTAGCACAGCGGGGTTCAGAAAGTGGAATTTCCCAGAGTGCGCTGGGCTCTGGATGATCGCCAGCATCGGGATCAGGGAGGAATGTTTTCTTTCACTATACACTGGTGAATGTGGCAGGGCTCGAAAGAGATTTTGACTTTCCCCTTTAGCACTTGGGAGGTGAAGACTCCTTTTTGCCACATGTACAGTGGGAATTTTTCCCTTGCCAATTTATTACATATTTGGGTCCTGCTCCAAAATTGCAATGAAATCCGTGGAACCTGTTAGCTTCAAGTAAATTTACATCAGATTCCCCATGGGCTTTTCTTCCCCTGGTGTGTCTGTGCTCTGGTGGAAACGGCAGAGCTCGGAAGTCTCCACCAGATTGCCTCAGCTCCCTGTGCTCCTTGGGCAGTGCAGGATGTGTGGCACATCAGCAAGGACTGTAGCTGAGGTCAAGCTTCCCGTATTTTGAACTTGTTGGCACAGACTAGCTGCAAGAGGAGAAGGAATTATTTTGGACAAAAAAATCCCACTGATCTGTTTTGGGAGTGGTGATAATCAGAACATCCTATTTAACTTTTGACCACAGAGCAAGGGAGAAGAGCCAGCAAGGTTTTAGGAGGGAGAGCTTTTATATGTTTCTTTCTTCTGATCTGTTTTCACACTGCTAAGTAATAAAAAGGAAATTTTGCTTAAAATACAGTAATCACAACATTTGAAGCTATTCAGTTGTCCAAAGAATGGTAAGTATAGTCCACATTTTTTGAAACAATTGTGACAAGTACAATTTTTTTACTGTGAGAATGGTGAGAAAATGACACAGGTTGTCCAGCAAAGCTGTGGCTGCCTCATCCCTGGAAGCATCCAAGGCCAGGTTGGATGGGGCTTGGAGCAACCTGGGGTGGTAGAAGCTGTCCCTGCCCAAGGAAGAGGGGTGGAATAGGATAACCTTTCAGGTCCCTTCCAACCCAGCTGTTCTATGGTTCTATGAAGTAGTACCAGAACAGAAAAAAAGGCATTGTATAAATCTCATTCTAAAGTTTGTTAAGATCTCTTCGAAACCCTGGTAAACTAAAATTTCTCATTAAAATAGCCCTGCTTTGTAGGGAATAGGGGCACAAGACTCGCAGGACTTGCAGAGTGAACCCCACTCAGCTTGCCTTGGGTGACAGAGGGTCAGAGGGAACATTTGGTGCTCTGACTTCTTTTCTCCAGTTGCATTTTTACTGCATAAGTAGACGAAATGGGCAACTCGACCTCACTGATAGCAGCAACTCTGTGCCTGCTGCCGGGACTGCCATCAGGAAAACCACTTTGTTTTGCTGTGCCCACTGCTCTCCTCTCCCATGTTGCTGTTTATTGAGAGAGTTCAGCATGTATTTAATAGAGAAAAGGCAGTAAGGCCTGGATCTCAGCTGGCTGGAGTCAAGTTTGTAAAGACAAGAAGTAGCTTCATCTCAGTCACCAGCTGTGATCAGTGGGGGGAAAAAAGAATCATGCACGCAAGTGGTGCATCCATTTGTTAACCCAAAGAAATCAAATAAAACCAGTTTCTGAAAGTTTCTGAATGCGTTGCAAAGACCAGGAAAGGGAAAACGGCAACTGGGTGTTTGTTACAAAATTCACAAGTCATTGATACACTGGAGAAGTACTAAAAGAATATTGTTTGCCACTGCAAATAGGCAATTTACATTATCATCGCTTTAAAGCTCCCAGAACACACAATATCCATTGCATAAGAAATTACTGACGGCTTTTATCAAGGTTAACTCCTATTTTTTTAACCCAACACTTCGCGAGGTAACAGGAAAATTTAGAAGCGGAAGAGTTTTTTGATAAAACGCGTGCACATGAAAATTTCTAACCGTTTGGCAGAGGAGCATCCAGCAGGGAAAGGGAGCTGGGATGCGAGATGCGCCAGTGCCGCCTTGTGGGGACTTCAAACTCCATCCAGATCCTGTTTACTCAAGCTAATGGCTCATTTACAAAAAAGCTCCCCAACGCAGGGCTCTTTCATGGCATTTGTACGAAGCAATTCTGCAGATAATAAATAAAAGAAAGGCAGAGGAGAGCTGGGTTTAATTCCGGGTGCAATCCCAAATTAGGGCAGGGTGGTACATTAATTCTCACAGCTACAAGAACCAGATTTTTTCCAGCCATGCAGTTTCAGAGGAGTTTTTAAAAAAATTTTCTCAGGAAATAGTGTTTCCGGTTTCTATCACCAAAAAAAAAATTCAAACCATCAAGAAAAACAGGAGGGCAAATGGAGAAGCTTTGCTGCCCATCAGTGCTCCCTGCTCATCCTCTGTCCTAGGGCATTGTACATGCTTAGCCTGAGCAGGTTTTCATGTCAACTCTCCAATCTTCTCTACTTTGGGTTAGCTTAGCAATTGTCTCTCTCAGTATACTTAGTTTTTCTGATCTAGCTATAATCAGAATGGGCAGATGAATATGAACTTGCTTTTAAGAAATAGTCTTCGTCCTAAGGAAAAAAAAAAGAAAATGTCTGGGTTTGTTGTTTTTTTCAATCTCTGACAACTTTTGGTTTTAAATAAGGTTTTTTACCAATATTCTATTTGATCTTTAGTACCTGAAATCCTTTTTCTCAGTTGAACAGACAGAAGTTATACGATGGTTTCATACTGATTACTAAAAAAAAAAATACCTTGCAAGACATTTGCCTGAGATGGGACTCCAGCCTCTCTCATCTAGCTCGCTCCTAAGGGGTATCTTTTGGCCAAATGAGTTGGGCTACGACCAGAAAATGAAGTTTTATGGCTCTGAGAGCTTTGATTCCTGTTCATAAATATGGCAGCAGCAACATTTAACATTTTCAATCACTCATTTTCTTGGGAGCTAGGGAAGTGTTCAGATATATATTCTTAACCACTGCTGGTTCATTCAGGATTTTTTACAACATGCATAATTCTCATGGGATAAGGAGTTGGATAAGTGGCCACAAGGCTTCTGAATTATCACTCCCATGCACAATACATTTTGTTTAAGTTATAACCACATAATTTAAACTGCTTACTCAAATTATAAAATACTCCCAACCCCAAAACCAATGCATTTGCATTAAATAACATTAATGTGGGACTGGCTTATGCATTCCAAGATTTTGTGGTTTCCCAATTAGTCCTCCAGTAACAGAATCACATTATCATAATTTTAAGGTGTTACAAATGTGATATCCAAATTAGAGATCAAATTCCCCATATTATGTGTTTCTTCCTCGAGGGCTTACCAACCAAACACAGCCTGCAAAGAAGGAGGTGTGCTAAAAAATGCTTGTTTTCCATATCCAGTCTCTGTTTCACAGCAGTGAGGAATGACTCTGAGAAAGGCAGGTTGTGAACAGCCCCTAGATGAACACTTCACAAGGTTATTTCTGAAGAGCAGGGGAACCTCTAGAAGCAATCTTTAATTACCAGAAGTTCTCAAGTGGTAAATTTTCAATAATTTCACTAACATCAGCTCATACAACTGAGATTTGCTCAAATTCATTTCTGGCTTGCACACGACACCGATATCTCATGCAAACTAACCCCCAGTGCAAACTCCAAGTCAATGGAAACTGTAGAGTTTCATTTGCTTTCCCACTGGAACAAGATGCTGTGACACAGAGCCGTGCAAGTCAGCCTCCTTCACCTCAAGGTTGGAGAATATTACTGAAACTTTCATCAAACAGAATAATGATTTCCATCTGTAACCTAACTCGTCCAGTGCCTCTCCCAGTTCCTGGTAACTCACATTCAAGGCACAGAAATACTGTGAATGTTTGGATTTTTTTGGCTGCCCAAACTTTAAAAGGAAGAGAAGAGAGCTTAAGTTACTGCGTCAGCCCAAAATGGGAGAAGGTAAAGTTCTCACAAAGATATATAACAAATCACTGAAATGAAATGAAATAAAATACAGCTGTATGCTAGCAACAACTCAAACAACAGCTCAAGCTGCACTCACAGCAGAGCTAATTTCAAAATGCTTCCAGTGATATTCCAACATGGATGTCCTGCACAGGTGAATAAGGAAAATTATGTGATCCTTATTCCAGAACCATCACCCATTTCTCTGTGAGATTTCTTGTGCACTGAGGTATTCAGCTCAAAATTTTAGGTTGTAAGACAGTTTCACTGTATGCAAACACTGAACTTCCTCATCTGGACACTCCTTCCTTGCAGCAAAAATATGAAGTAACAAGTACCAGCCTCATCTGACAATCTTTAATCAGACTTGGCATTAGTTTAAAGATTGATTAGGTATGTAGGACATCAAAGAATAAACCCCAGGGAATGAAAATGAACAATGGCGTTATTTTCTTACAAGGGGATTAAGAATAAGTTGTAGTTAGATGATATTTATGACTCCTATAAACCCAACATTTTGCTTACACCTCAAAATATCCCAGAAATATTAATGGACCAATAGTGAAGGTTACCAGAATGACTATGTGCTTTAATAAAAATAGAGGAAACTAAACCTTTTAGATTTATAGAAAGGATAAACACAATGAAGAATAAACATAATGTTTCATGTCCATTACCTAATTTAAATAATGGTAGAGCCGATAAAAGTCAAGATGAAAATGCATGTGAAATTTTAAGTCCAAAATATTCTATTCAAGTCAATTCCAGAAAAGTAATTTTACTCAAGTTTTTCTTCAAATACACCTATAATTTTCAGACAGCCTAATGTTATCCTATTTCAGTGTTTTCAGGGTAACTGAAGAAAAATATAACTGAAGAAAAAATGCAGGATTAAAAAAGAATAATGATCATTTAGGGGAAATTTATTTTTCTCTCCCTTAGAAATAGAAGGTTCAGCCCAACAGACCATCGAGCTGAGGATCATACAGGCTCCTACAGCTCACTGGAGCATTAACAGCAGCAGCTTCAAACAGTCTGGCACTAATACAGCATTTTTAAGATGACACAGTTTAGGGAGGGAAGACAACTTTGTAAATGTGCTATATTTTGAGAAAAATGCCATTGTTTTCCAGAGATATCAATGTTTGCAAGTTGTCAAAATACAGTTTTTATGAGAAAATTATTTTTTTGATGCTTTTCCAGCCAGGTTCCCACAAGTTGGTTTGAACTGGTCATTTCCAGAAAGCCACTATAGACTTTGCCCCTGCAGTCACAAACACAGGCTTTTAATTCAGTAGGCACACAGAGAAAAAAAAGAAATACAGTGTGAAAAGATTTCTTTCAGACACCTTGCATTTTTTCCTTTTATTGTGCATTAATATTATCATTAAATATCAATCACTTGGGTTGACCTGTACAGTGCAGGAGGTTAACCTGTACTTGAAATGTCAGTCAGCAAATCACAGGGACAAAGCCCCCAAAACATTGCCAACAGCTCACTGCAAAGCTCCTTCTTTCATTTGCTCTTAAGTGATGCATTTCCACAACCCCCAAGCGCTCCAAGGTTACCAGATCTGAATTAAGGGAATCCACACATTTCACCTTCCCAACAGGAGCAGCCCTGGCGTGTGGATGAGGATGAGCAGCCCCAGAAACACCCAGCACAGACACAGACCATGAACCCCATCTCTGCTACCAGCTCAGGATAATCCTGACTAAATGTATTCCCTCTCTTCCCTATCTGCACCAGGACTGAAGATGACTCCTGAGGGAAGCTTGGCAGCTGAAGGACCAGGTGCTCACTGCTCAGATAATTATTTTGTAGCTGTCACAACTGGCTGTTAACACTTCTCTCCTGGCCTTCCAGCCCTGTGCACAGTTGACTGCACTGTTTTATTCTCTTAGATGTAATTTTTCTCTCTTTTTCTTTTTTTTTTATTTTATTTTCAGTTGATTCCTGGTGTACAGCTCTCCATGGTGGGAAATACCAGCTCTTGGAGGGCTGTATATACGATGCTCTTTTAAGATTCAGAAAGCCTTCCCTGATGGCTGCATGATATTTGAAGATTGTATGAAAATACATATAAGATGAAAAACAGAATACATCTTTTCTGTGCATTCAGTTTACCTCAAGGTCAGGGAAATTTTGCAGGAGAATCTTTTCATCAGCTCACATGTCTAAACAGGAGACCTAAACCATTTGGCCCCACAACATCCAACTTTATTCTCTGTGCCATCAGGACCATTGGTAATACCAAAGCAATCATTGTGTGTTTAATACTGTACTCAGGGTTAATTTTTTGTGAGGTAGCAGACTGAAATTAAGTGGTAGTTATCAGCCAGTTGAAAAAATGAAACATGGATGTGGGGAAAAAAAAAAGGAAAAGACCAGATACAAAAAGAATATTTAGACAACTTGTGATTCTGAACAAAATTAATTCCACCCAATCCTTAAAATATAGAATATTTTCTTTGCTCTTTTTTCCAGAGTTTTCCACATAGACTTGCATGAATAAGTCAAACTGGTAGCTGCAATGTGTATTGCAGAAAGGAGGTCATCAGCTTCTGATAGATCCACTTGTAATCAACAGGTTTTTTTATATATATATTTTTTTTATATGAAGAAATATTGGCTCAATTTACTTTTCAATATAACTCAAGTTTCCTCCAGTTTGGTAGCATAAAAAGGTTTAGCAAATTCAACACTCAGGCAGTGATGGTTTCTCCAATGCCCCAACATAATGTCATTAAGTGCTCAACAATGACTTTAAATAAGTAGCTTTTGGAAGTTATATGTCTTTGAAGTTTCATTAATTAGTCATATCATCGGGAATGTATGGCTAAAGTAAATTACACTGTTTAAAATATCTACTCTTTCAATGTGAAAAATGAAAGGATCCAGCTACCTTGTCTTTATACTAATGAAGATATTATTAATTGGTTTAGCAAAAACATAGATCTAACCATAATGTGCAACAGTTATTAAAGATAATTAACTACAGATCATTGGTTTGAAACATCTAGTCCAAAATGATTTCTGAAGGGCACATTATTCTATGAGATAAAATAATTAAATTTCTAACAGCTGCATAAGACAACTGTGGCATATCTAGTGTTTTAATTTCTTTTGTTCTATCCTCATGGTATTCCTCTGTTTTAGATTTTGAAAATGCTACGAGTGTTTCACCGTGAGCAGCCTGTGCAGCGTGGTAGACTGAAATATTTCATGTCTGAGGAAAAATGATGATTGAAAGAAAAGGATTAAAAATGACAGCGCAGCTAATAATACACACCCGCACGTGTGCACGTGCACACACAGAAAGGCAGCTACTCCTCCTCGAAGGAGAAAAGGAGATGATGGGAAAAACGATGAAACAGAGGGTTAAAAATGTTTCCATTCTAACATTAGCTACACAAGTCCTGCTCAAACTAAAACAGCACATTTGCAAATTAAAGAAAACCTCGACGATGAAGCAATGCCAAATACTTGTAGATTAATTAATAATGGAAGCGTACACAGGCACATAAAATTAAGCAAGAACAGTTTAAAAAAAAAAAAAAAAGGGAAAAAAAAGCAACTGAGGAGCTGGAACAGAAGTCTGTTTATTAAAACCCATATGTTCCAGGTCCAGAATTTCTGAGCTCACATCTGCTCCGGTACCATTCCCAAAAATGTTTGCGGTCAGTATTTATCCTACATGCCAGTAGTGGGTTCAGAATCAGTCTCTTGATCTCTATTTTTGATAACCGTAACCTACAGATGCTTTCAATAGCCTGGATCTGCATTAATTAGAGTGCTGTTTGCTTACAGCATTAGATCTCTCCCCATGTTTTGTAAGAAAATTCGTGTCCCAAAATATTCCTCATTTGCAGCAAATTTAGCTGCTTCAGCAGAGAGTGAGATTTAGACAGGAAAGGCAGGGAGGCAGGAAATAACATAGTTCAGTCAAGATTAGGTGCATTGCTAGCTAATGTTGATTTAGCAAAAGAAAGACTGAAAAAAGGCATTACCCAGTGCCCCAGAATCCAAAAAGTGCAAACAACAGTATGACTTTGTTTTGATGTTCCATATTTGACTTTTATTGTAAGAATTTTATTTATTGGGACCAGCTAGTTCCTCTGTGGATTGAGAGGGTGGGGAAAAAAGTTAAGAGGACCTTGTAGGCTTTAAAAATATTTTTAAAGCCTCTAAAAGAGTGGACAAACAGTGGTGTCATTTACTTCAGCTCCTGTACATTACCCTAATCAGGCATAGGAGCTGCAATACATCTATAAATATAATTCGGGGTAAAAGAGGCTTAGAAAGGTCACCAGTGACACAAAAATAATCAGTGTTGCATTTTTAAATAGCGAAATTTGGAGTCATTTTGGGTGTTCACTGCCATGAGGAAAAATTCTATCCTGCAAATGCTTAAGGAGGAATGAAACACATGCAATTTTTAGCAATTTTGGGGGTTTCTACCAGGTACTATCCACACTGCAGAAATAAGAAACAAGGGAATGATGTCTGGAGCCAGTGCCCTCCTGCCTTCCATCCCTTGTCAGCGCTAGGACCATGCAGATGCTGCAAAGTGCTCCCAAATCAGCACGGCAGCAAAGGTGAAAGGGAAAACACAGGAAAATGGGGGGGGAAGCCCCTCTTCTCATGATGGTTAGACCAGGTACACTGCAAGTGGGGAACACAGGATGCAGGAGAGCAGAAAACCCTCGAGTGGAAGAAACCTGTCCACGCTGCCCATGGTTGCATGGTTGCATGGTTCCTGCTTCCACCCCAGAAATACACTTTCCCTGAATATCTTTCTTTTTTTTTCTTTTTTTTTTTTAATTAAAGATTCCCAGGCTAACACATTTTCCAGTGATCTTAGTCAAAAAGCCTGCAGAGGATTTTAGAAGAAAATGTTACTGTGAAAAGGAAGACTTTCCTTGGCAGAGTCGCCCTCACTCTCCTCACGGCGCTGTTGTGCGAGGCGTGCGTTTGCAATCTTAGCTGACCTATTTGTTGATGTATTTCAGGTAGCCAGATGTCCTGGTACTTTAGGAATTCAGGAGAAAATGATATTCAACTGTTTGTCCTGGTTTCGATGCGCTCAGCCAGCTGGCTATCCGCTGCTCCCTTTCAGTCCTCCCTCCCCCACCCAAAGCCTCCAGGTCACTTGCTGACCCTCAGCACATCCCTCCCTACCTTCCAAGATGAACCTGGGGTCCAGCTACATCTGTGCTGAGGCCTCTCGTTGTGTGTCTGGCACACAAAGAATGTGAGGCTCTCCAAATGTCAGAGCATGCCAGCTGATGCACATTGAGATTTAGAGCATCACAGATTTCATTGCACAAACAAATGCTCAAGAACTTGACAGGGGAGTTGCTGTCTTTGCAAGGGAAGGAAAACTTGCCAAGGGTGATTTAGCTACAGGTTAGGAAAGCACTGAGGAGAGGAGTAATGAGGAAGGCTGGCTGTGGGTGTTGGGGAAACAGAAACACTATCAATCAGCCTCCAGCCAGGTGGATCTCTTGTTTTACCCTCCAGGGGCTCTAGCTTGCTTGAATTTGTGCTCCCAGAGGAAGAAATGTCCCAGTCCTGCTGCCAGAATGTTCTTCCACCAATGCAAGTTCACCTAGCCAGTGATGCACTGTGCCTTGCAAGCACAAGTGTTTCCTCTGAACCTGAGTGTGATGGCAAAACTCAAAGGATCTTCCTTGAGAATTATTTCCTTCACCAGGGAAAACATTTGCTCAGGCTGAATGATTCACATGCCCAAGTAAGCCACCAGCACGACCCATCCCAACTAAATTCATGCTCCTCTCTGCTCCCTCTACACCCTCCAGCCTACTGTCCTTCATACTGTCCTTCATACTGTCCTGTTCATCACTGTCCTTCATACCACTACTCCCAGTCCACACATCCCCTGCCCCTCACACATGGTTTGGCTGTTGACACCTGGAATTTCAGGCAGCAATATCATCCCAGAGCCTCTGCTTGCCATGGGAGCATCTCTGGATGTCTGGGGTGGAACAAAGAGGGGAACACAGCCATGGCTTTCTCGAAGGCTTGTGGCCTCCCAGCTCCTGTTCCTGTGAGCAGAGCACAGGATTTGGCAGCCCCATTCTGCTGCAAGACACCACTTTTGGAGACCAGAGGGAAGCAGCAACAAGGATGGGAGGATGCTTGGTGAAACAGTCTGGGCTTCAAGCAGGGATTAGCCCCTCTTGGCCCTCACAGCTTCCTCTGTCAGGGGTTAAATTAAAGAAAGTATGGCCTGGGAAGAGCAAAGTCTTGTTTTCTACAAAGGAAAGGAACAGCTGCTGGATACCTGGGACAGCAAATGTCAACGGGGCTCCATTAGTGTTCATTCTGCTAAAGGGCTGGATTTCCCTTCCCCTCAGTTTTATAACTCTAATTTCACTGACTACAGTGATTCCACCAGTCTAATTAGGCCCCCAGATAATAGTCAAAGTACTTATTATGTTATCTTTTCACTGATTTTATATTATACACATTTGTCTGTTAAATATAATGATTCGATTTTGCAGATTTACAAACTTCATTCAGCAACCCACTTAAACATCACAAGCTACCTGCCACTGGTCTGGTATGTTCTCTATTTACTGCAGGCCCAAATGTTTGCTTTATGCTGTCAACGAAGAGAAACTGTTTGGGGGAGGAAAAAAAAAAATAATTGAACATCAGCCACTGAACCAGCAGGAACGCAAAATATTTCCATGAAAGGGAATCCAACAGGACCAGCGATCTGTAGGGTAACTATTCTCAGTGTGAGGAGGAAGAGTGAGCCAAGTGCAGAAGCCAGGCTTATTTCCTCCTTCTCCATAACGTGTCCTATCCCAGCACTTTCTGGAAGCAGGGTACACCAAGTTCCTAGGAACGGCCACACTATTCCACCCCCTGCCGGGAAGCTATTTATTTTAACAGCCGCAGAATCTTTTCATTGTGTTTCTGCTCTAAACAGTGGGCTGTGCAGGCAGAGAGGTACAGCTGCTCCTTTGCTGGGAGAGGAGGTGTCAGGAAGGAGCAGAGTGCCCTGGCTCTGCCCTCCTCCCCTCCGCCAACCACGCATAAACAAAGTCACTAAAACAAAGGAACAACAGCGAGTTCCTAGGTTGAAAATAGCCCTACACTCATTCAGGAAAAATTCCCGCTGGGATTGCTGATGGATGGCACTGCTGTTGCTGGGGAGGTTGTTCCTCCCCAGGGCAGCTGAGCATCTCCCCCTGACCTGGAGCCCCATGGCTCTCCCACATTTGGTGCCTAAACCTTCTCTCCAGTCAGTTTCTGATGTCCATGGTCTCTGCACTGTTGCTGGAGGATTGTCCAGCAATACACTGTGTTATAGGGTGTCTAAGTTGCAGTGTTTTGAGAATTTAGGAGAAAAATTAACAAAAATAGCAGCAGTGAAAATGGGAAAATCGACACTTCCTCTCTCCTTATCCAGGAGTTCTGCCTTGCCTGCCAACAGACTTACAGGTATCATTACACCTTCCAGATTAAAGAAAGGATACCACTGTCCTGTTGTCCAAAATTTAAATTTAGTTTGTGAGTTTTACACTGGCTGGGGCTGAAGAAAAAAATACATTGCCTTACTAATATTTCAAATATGCTGTTTTTTCCCTTGGACTTGAAACAGGTCAGGTGGATAAGCTCTCTTTTGCCCATATCTGTCTTTCAGAGGCTTATTGTCAGGTGGAATTTTAATAAATGTTTGTCATTTATTCAGAGTCACAGTGACACCCTTGTTTCTAAAACTGCACCCTACGCCTCTTATTGGGCGCTTTTCCTAATTCAGGTGGGTTTAGTTCCCAGAAATAAACAGGGCTTGGAGAGCCCAGTTACAAGGAGTGTCTGCTTCCCATGGCATCAGCCTGTCCCCAAGGCCATCCCTGTCCCCTCTGAGCACAACCCCAGGGATAAAGAGTGAGCTCAGGGACCTAATTCAGCCAAGGAGTCTCCCACTGGTCAGAGGAGAGGAGAAAGAGATGTTTGCATCTGTGTTGCATGAGCTCAGACTGCCATAAAAGATGTTACTTAAAAACCTGAGAGATATTATTTATTTTAAATTGAAAGCAAACAAAGCAAACATTACTTAACTGTGCTGTTTTCCCAGTATCCCCCTAGACTCGCTGAAGGACTCTGGAACTATGGCAGGCATTTTATCTTTCCCTCTTCTAAATAGCAAGTTAAAAATTAACTGCTTCATCTTCACATTGCTCACTCCTTGAGTAGTTTAAACTTACTTTTAACTGTTACATGCCAACAAAACAGGTTGCTTAATTGATTTGACCTTTCACAGTATTTTTTAATTTTCAATCTTAGTTTCATTGTTCCATCTGGCACTTTAAAACGGCATCTGGTTAACTGTACTTAACCAGCTGATCACTGTACAGTTATTTTTAAATGTAATGTATGCTTAAACAGATGTTATTTTTATAGATGTAGATCTAAACTGCACTTGTATACGTGCTATGTCTGCATAAGCTCTTTCTGCAATTCAAATGTTGACACCAAAAATTACAAGCCAGAATGCTTATGAACTTCACTATTATGTTACTGCACTTTTTTGCAGCTTGTTAGGTAAACATCAATTCAGTTCTTTTTTCTCTGTTCATTGCACATAAATAAAACATTAGCGTTTAGTTTATAAAGTGATGAACATTTTGCTGTGTTGGATTTAGCTTTATAAATACAACTGCTGTCAGCAAGAAAAAAAAAAGGATTTATTGAATAAATAATAAGAAAGCTAGAGGAAAATAAAAGTATATGTATTACGCAAAACACCGTGTCTGTCCACAGGTCATATAAGGGTCTTACAGAATCATAGACATCCCATGTGAGAATATTTAATAATGGTGCATTTTTGCAAGATACACTGTTTCCTGAAGCAAGAGCAGATTGGTGAAACACAGTCCAACACTGATGGCTGTAATTGTCAGCAACAATTGGGGGCTCCATTTTTATGTTTTTATTATCATGGAAAGCCCAAATTCAAAGGCCCTCTGAAGTCAGGAGTTTTACAGAAGTGATAAAAATGAAGAGTGAGATATGGCTAGTCTAATCAAACTAGCACTGGCAATCTATTAAATAAATACAGCTATGTAAAAATTACTAAATTTTACTGAATATTGCCTGATTTTGTATTTGCAAGTAAATTCATCATTATTCACTAAGTTTAAGACCTCATTTTTCCAAACACCCTACTGAAATCAGTGTTAATTACCAGGGCTTGAACATAGGTTAGCCAGAATACATATTTTTTCCATTCATTTAACATTTATAATTTGCTTACTAAATGCCAGTTTTTGAATCCACGAATTCCTTAGACATGTCTGAGAAGCACAAAACAGAGTATACAAGCACCCAGTCTTGAAAACTCAGCTTGATTTTAAGATCAGCAAAAAGTTTTTCAGTCAGGCCACCGATTTTTTTTTCCAGGGAATAATTAGTTCTACACTATCTAATATATTTCCTCGGAAAGAACTTAAAATGCAATATCAAAAAGAATTTGGGCAATAGGCAAGGGCGTGAGTTACTGTGCACAAAGGAAGTGGTCGTGGCACTGAGTGTTTCACAGAGAACTTTTAAGTATCATTCTCAAGGTTAAAAATTGCTGTTATACATAATACCTCAGTAATTGATAGACATTTTCTCTCTCCAGAGCCCATTTTCTGTGAAAAACACCACATAACATCTGTTCATAAACAGTCCTTCTGTGAGAACACTGACACAGGTCTTGAGCTTCTACTGGCTCAATTCCCCTGCCATACACAGATGGCACGAGGTATTTATACAGCTGAATTCTTTGTAATACAAGCTCAACTATATCTTCAGGTAAGACTATGGGCAAACATGTGCTTATACTATGCTGCTGACTTACCTCTAGTCATTTAAACATTTCCCTCTGACACAAAGACAAATTGTATCGTACCGTTCTGCGAGTGTTTTGTCTCAAAATCACCTTCAGCAATCAGCACAGAGCTCTGCAGAGATAAGGACATTTTGGGACGTAGAAAACCCGCTGAGTTTCGTGTTAATGAGCTAACAGTTATATTAAGATTCAAGACTCAGGGCTATTCTCCTTGATTTTGATGTATCTGTTCTCCTTCCATAGAAAATATTTGTTTTGATGGTATAATACCTTGTTCTTTCGCATGCAAAATGTTAAATAAAGAGACAAACTCTGGCATTCAACTTTCACATACACAGCAAGGCAGCGTGCAGGTTACCCACAGCTTTTTATCTGCTGTGCTAGTCATTCCTTCTAAGCAGTTCTTAGTGAATAACACTTTATAATGCATTCAGAAATTGCTTTCCTATTTATCTCCATGAAATGATGGAAGGCTTCAGTTGACTTCTGAAGAAATCTAGGTGCCATGGCACCATCTGCCAGACGACATCCTAGTCCTACGCACACATATGCCCAAGCTTTGGCTGTGGTCTGTGTACACTTGAGAAATAAAGCACATACGTAGAGATTTGCAAGGTGAGAGCCTTGAGAACGAGACGCTCCAAAAGCAAGGACAGCCTGTTGGTGTTTTGAAACGGGAGGGGAGGAGGGGTAAAGTAAACTTTGCCCAAAATTTCAAACGTACGTTGAAATCTCCTTCAATTGTTCTTTTCATACCTTGACCTTTATCACTGAAGTTACTGAAGCCCATGGTGTTTAAAGAGATGATCATCTACATAAAGGCATGGGGAAAAAAACCTGAATTCTTGACAAGAGAACCTTTCAATGAGGATACATCCTGATAAAACTTTGGGGGCAAAAAAGATATTTCAGGTCATTCTTTCAAGCAGGAGTAGTATATACCTGCAGGGGTCTAGCAACCAACAGCTTCAACCATACATGAATTCTGATTTTACCTATGGAGCATTTAATAAAAAGGTTTTTCTGGAGCTAGTCATCCTACAGCATAAATTAGAAGGTACTTTCCAGGGTCAGGGGAAGTATGGGATGTGTTTCAAGACCCCTGTGTCCCTGCTGGCTGGGTGACCCCACCATGGTGTGATCCATCACGCTCAAGAAGGGTAAAGCAACAGTCCTAGTGGAGAAGAGCAAAATTCCTGTTATGTGCAGTGGGACTGGGGAACCCTCAACAGGAACAGCTCAACTCTGCTATTCTCCACTCACATCTCCCTCAGCATTTTCAAATATGAAGGAGTTTGGATTTGTCTATTGGCACTCACAGCTGCAGCGACTCGATGGATAGATGGGTTTAACAGGGCAAGTGGCGTCCCTTAGCAGGGGACCAAAACCAGTTAAAAAATTTAAGAGTGGCAGTTAAAACAGTAAAAGAAATGTGGTTCTGTTTTCAGACCCCCCGCAGGGTGCAGGCATGTCGCTGCATTGCTTTGGTCTCTGCAAATGAGAATATTACTGATGCCTCCTGGTCTCAGGAAGATGTGAAATAAGCCCATTTCTGTTTGTGATGTGCTTAAACACTATAGCCATCAAAAAGCCAATAAATAGCATGTCCTCACTAAATGTCTTTGTAATACCCTTTTTAAATTTGGTGGCTTCTCGGTTATATTTGCTTTTTTTAAGCTGACGGGGAAAATACAGTCAAATACAGATAAGTTTGAAGAGAGATTATGTGGAAATGGATGCTACTTGCTTTTTTTATACTTTATTATATAAGAATTAACTCGGAACGATATTGGTATCATTCAATTTAAATATAGTGCTTGCTTATGGCCTGTAAGATGATCCGACACATTGTAAGCAATGCCTTGACACAGCGTATGTGATGAATACAACTCAGTGTATCAAACACCAACTGCACTAAATCCACAGTAATGCTGCCTTTTTGTAAGTTCTTTATGCTCCAGTAGTTTTCATTTTTATGATAAGTATGAACCAGACCAGCTCAGAATACGTTCCACCAAGCGCTTGCTCTTTTGCAAGAATCAGTCACCTAATATTTATCAATTAAGGCTTGTAGAATAAATAATGCAGGGAATAATTTTATAACAGAGATGTTAAGAAAACATAATTCTTCAAATATAATTTGGTCTGCTTCTCTTAACACTGAATGATTTTAATTTTTCCTTCTCTATGATTTCTCCTCCCCGTTACCCAGCATTATTTTACTCAAATGGTGTTTCAACTGCACTTAATGCACATTATAATGATCATGTCTTTAGCTTTTTTCTTTTGAAGTTCTGTTTAATTACAAAATAATATCCTGTTTGAAGAACACTGCTTTGATATGTCCCTCTGCATTTAGTAATTATAAACTTGTTCTCATTATCAATACGTTTTGCATGTTGTTATTTTGTTGTGTTTGCCTATTTTTTGTTTTTAAAACCAGGAAATATAACTTGGGTGACACGAGGTTTTGATTGTGGATTACATGGGAAGTAGAAGTCCATTTCAGAGTCCTGATGTCCACAGCCAGGACTCAGTAGTCCATGACTGTCATCAGGATAAAATTCCTGGATCAGAAAAGTGAGAAACGGATCAGTGGCTGGGATGTGACTGTGGGGGTCAAGAAATCCAGCAGGGTCCATCAGCCCCACTGCATCGATCTGTTGATGGAACTACATTATAGCTAGCAGGATAAAAACCCAGCAAGAGGCATATCCAAAGCTACACCAAAAAATAATCTGAAAGAGGGATTTACATTCCTCTCTCATCAGCATCTGAAAAGGGATTGGCAATCTCTAAGATTCACGTGTCCAAAATGGAGAGATTTGAGTTATTCACATTTGTTAGCATTTTTGAGACTTCTGAAAAAAGATGTTTCACAAATGAGAGCTATTACAACATCCAACACCACAGAACAAAACCATACATTTATAGGCAATGCAAGATTAACAGAGCTGCCACACTCGTAATGAAATCTGCTGAATAATTTTGCTGGGAAGTGAAGCTATCTGCTGATATCTCTGGATGATTTTACTGCAGAGAACAAGATGCCAGCTCCTGCCCTGATATATCTCAGCAGCACAGCCAGAAATGCTGGGGATGCTCTGCAAGACCTCCTTGATATATTAGAAGCAAACACTCAAACACAGAAGGGTTAAACGAGTGAGGTCCTAGGGAGATCTGGGCAAAACTTTAGCTTGGATTTAGACCAGAATTTGCCATTTGAGTAACCCTAACATACACATGACAGAGTATAATGTATGTCCTTTTTCTGAGCTGGTTTACATAACTGCCTCTATAGACTCTGGTCCAACAGTGGTGCCTTTCGGGAATTTCACTGTGGTCAGTAAGATCTTTGTTTTAATAAAGCTGCATAACAAAATATAGCTTTTGCTGGCTGTAAAATATTAAGTGGGAAATACAGTGCAGGGAAATAAGAGGCACCTAGTGAAAAGGGGTGGTGTTTTTTTTTAATAAAACTTCCATACAATCATAAGGCACTGAAGGAGCTTGATCCTTTCCCCTTTATGCATTCACATTCTCTGTGATGCAGAGGGGAAACGTTAAGTTTAATTAGTGCTTCGGACCCTGCAGGAATGCCTTGTACATGAGAAAAAAAATTACCTAAATATGTGAGCTAGAAAGATTTCATGCACATATAGCTGGTCATATAGTTAAGTGATTGCAGGATCACCCTGGAGATTGAAGCCACTCCAGAACAAGGACCTCATCCTCCCCCTGTTGTCTAATGCACCTCCCTGCTGTTAGTGCTACAATAAATAATAATAATCTGTTAGCATTAGGTGAGCAGCTCTTGCATGATCAATTTCCTGCTGTTGCAGGAGGGTGAATGTTGGTGGACTTTGATCCTCCCAAGATTTTATGTTTCTATCATATGAGAATCATAGCACATAAGCACATTTTTTACTAATGCAGTAAGTAAGGTGACAATATATATTGCACTGACATTAAATGAATATTAAAAGGAATTGAAACCATTTCCACATCATGAGGGGGAAAAAACCTCCAAGAATTAGATATACAGTAGCTATTCAACAAAGATACCACTTTTAACCTTCTTCATAGACTAAAAAGTCAAATCCATTAGAAAAAGAAAACCTAGTGTTAAAGGTATCTTAAAATACCATTGCTGATTTTAAGTCTGTTTTGCCCACTGATAAACCTCCCCTTTGCCTCTCATACACAAACACCCTGCACACCACTCCCAGCACTTCCCTGCTCCCCACTCTCATCTCATTGTAACATCTCAATAATGCATTACAGTGCAAATCCTACATGCACAAGGACTTAGTTTGAAGAAAAAAGTGAGATACAGCACTTCTGTGTATAAATAATACAGGCAGATGTTTCAAAGAGGGATATGCATGGCAAAACATCTTATTTGTTGGAGGGTATCAATTCTGTGTACATTACACACTTGTAATTTACATTACTTTCTTATTTTTGTAACATCTCTGCACAGCCATATATTAAATTAGAGATTTCAAACCAGACTGAACAGTCCTCTTTTTACCCCTATTTTGTTGCATCTTGCCAATTCGATGTTTTATTATGTTTTCTGTCATAATATTACTCTTGTCCTTAGAAAACATGTATTTATTCCCACTTGGAATATAGTGTAACTACTGTGAAGCACTGCTCAAAAGATGACTACAAATTCTGTCTGAGAATAGAAAGCTTGAACTCTTCTATTATCCAAATATTTTTCAAAGATTTCGCCTTTGTATGCACGTCTGTTGCTGACACACATAATGAGATCATGGGAAAAACCACACAGCTGACCTGAACTTCTGGGTATAGAAGTATAAAACTATGAGATCTAATAAACCCAGAGCATGACCCCGTGCAGCTTTTGGACTTAAAGAACTAAATGCTATTGTGAGAGGAATGAGAGCCTACATATTTTTTCCTGTAGCATGGCAGAGTTCAGCTGTATCATATTTACAGTTGTCAATAAATGTAACGACATAACATGAAGCATATAGACATCTCTGGTCTCCAGCCTCACCAAGAGAATATCCCGACACCTTCTTGTCACACACAAGGCAGATATTATTTTTATGCACCAAACAGTAGGCAGGATGCAGCAACAGACTGACTCTGTGCTACCACAGTGTGTCTGAGAGGCTGTCAGCACATACTTTGCCTACTTAACGTTGCTCTTTCAAATAATATAAAAATACTTTGGGCTCCGAGTTTCAACCTCGCTTTTGCTATGCCTGACTAGTAAACAGGGAGCCAAAGTTTGGTGCAGCAGCTGAGAAATACCTTTATATATAGAAAGGGTGCTCTAGGAGATGGAGGTTACATATCTCAGCTGTTGAGCTCTGCATACAAGAGTGGTTATTAAATTTAAGGGAAAATTTAAGATCTCCTAAAGATTATAAACTACCCTTAATTAACCCCCACGGATCCCATCGACTCTGGAATGAACATGGCTAAGTGAAAGGCATCACTGTATATAATCTGGAAGCTGTGGAAACCAGAACTTTAGCATATAAGTATATAGGACTAACTCTGTCCTCTGAGACCCAAGGATTATTTTGGTTTTTAGGATTTAGGTGAGCACTTCAGAAGAGCACTAAATTCTGATGGAAATGCAGAAGTCTGATACTGCTGGAAAACTAGATTCTTTCAAACACACATAGACAGAAAAATCCTTTTCCCCAATGGTACAAGTGCTATTAACTCAGAAAGAAAGCATTCTCAGTGTAAGAATAAAATCAAGCACCAAAACTTAGTATAAAGGGCAACAATCTAAAGCATGACTGTTCCAGTAAGACTAAAAAAGATTTTTTTTTATGTTAGCTCTTGAAGATGTTAAAATGTTTTTGTTCATCGTTCACTTTTTATATTCCATTAGCTTCCCATTTAACTATAAATAAAGGATGAGTGAATGGTTGGTAACACAAACATTTTACAGTATAATCAAAGTGTTTATTTCTTTTAAAGTCTTACCCCTGTATACCTGGCTTTGGTTAAATAAACGTCAGGGTGTGAAATAACAAAACATAAATACCTGCCTAAATTACAAGTTATATATCCATTTTAAATAATGGAAAATTCTCCTCAGCCCTGTGTTAGCTGGTAGCTGCACTCAGTGTTGGAACATTGTTTATTCTTTACTAACTAATCATCCTTCATGGTCTTTCAAAAGTTCCTGGCATTTCACTAGTTTACACATTGATTGAATACTGTTCCCAGAACTGCTTGTGGCACTGTGCCAAATGCTGTGATAATCAGCTGGAAGATTTATTCCAGTTGAGGAGTGTTATAAACATAAGGATTCATAAGGCTCAGCATCAAAAATGAATACTGATGCTTTCTTTGAGAAGGCTGAAAACTTTCTGTGAGCCTTCAGTGAGACACACTAATAGTCTTTGCAGTCTCCTTCAATATACAGGCTTTGATTTCAAAAACATAGTCATTTAACTTGATTTGATTCAAATATTAATAACTATCAGAGGTTTTAACAAATTAAAATATAATTTTACAGTGGCATGTGCAGAGCAAATTGTACATGAAAAAACCTAAAGGAAATTCACGGATTAACTACTGTGCAGAGGATCAGACACATTTGCTGCAACAGGATATATTATTATACTGGGAGATGGGTGGAGAAAGAATACAAAGGAAACTGAAAAAATTCAAAGGGAAGCAGCTGGCAGGTAAATGCACTGAGCTAGAAAGAAATAATGAGAGAGGCAGTGAGTGGAAACGGAAAGGATAGTAATTTCTTAAATAAAGCAACAAGAAGTAGAGAGAAATGTAAGCTACAGATGAGAACCCTGAATAAAATACAGAATAGCAAACATTCCCAGTTAGAAAGATGGAATTACAGTTTGATTTCTGGCCTAACTGTAACAGTAAATTAATATTACAGAGACTGAAAAGGTGATACTGAGAGGCTATCAGCTTAATTAGGAGCCAGTGAAACCACAGAGCATGGCTGACTGGCATGTCCAATGTCTACAAGGCTAAGAAGTGCTTACACAGAAATTAAAAGTAGTAAAATGGATGAAGCAACTTCATTGCTTCGTATGGCTGCTGCAGCAGTGAAATGATGATGGTATCAGCTTAGGGCACTGTAAATACCAAAGCCATGATATTCAAAACTTGCAATTGTGGGTGTGGAGCTTGATGGATCTGATAGGTGCCTTATGGTCTTCTATATTTCTTTGTCAAATATAGAAATTACATTTTTTAGTGCATGCAGTCCTGGTAAACAACCTCTTGCTGAGCAGTTCCTCAACACCACCTTCAAAACTCATTTGAGAAGCTCAGTCTTGAGCACTGAGGTGTCCCCCTGCACCTTATGGAAACACTCCTGCTGCACTTGTGCTCTCAGTCCCCCACACACCCCACACTCAAATCACAGTGTTTAAACCTCAAATCACTGAATAAAACCTCCAAGCAGCCATCATGCCTGCTGCACTACAGGCATCTGTGTGAAATATGGCAAATGCAATAGATGAAACTCCACAAATATTACGCTTCATTAAAAAAAAAAAAAAAAAACACAGAGTTTTCTGAAACTTTTTTGTGCCTTGTCTTTTTCACAGGCAACAATTAAGTGTTTCATAGATTGGCAGAATGCAGATGTCACTAATATCTGAAACTACCAAAAGCACTACCACAACACAATCTTGACTTCCAAAACTCTCCATATATTGTACATCTCCCCCTGGATGAGAGCAAGGTGCAATATTAATGATGAAAGGGAGCAAGGGAACTTGTGGTTCCCTCTTTGTTGCACGAGAGATGTTTACTCAACAAGGCAATTTTGGGGAGCCAGTGACTCTTTATAGCAATGCCTGAGCAGGGATCAGACGTTAAGTGCTTGTTCCTGTGGATAAAGATGATGTTTTTTCACAATAACAGAAGAAAACATTTTAAGAGCTGCCAAAATATCACACAGCTCTAGGAAAAAACAGTAAATACTCAATAAAGGATCTCAGTATTTTAATGAGCGCACATTTTGAATCATTTGAAGAAATAAGACATAAGCAAAGACTTGCATGTTCTGACAAGGAATGTCTAGATGTTTGCAGCAAGAAGAGAAATTGAAGAGGGAATGAAGAGATGTGAATTACGATGTTTATAAGAAAATAGTTTCTTGGCAATGTTTCATCTTCTTCTAACATGATTGCTGCAAGAATGAATTAGTGTTTTGCTATTCAAAGAAGAAAAAAACCCCATATTTAACAACAAAAACAAAGCCTCCTCAGTCCATTTTTCAAAAGAGCTTTGATTCAGACCTCTTACTGACCAGTTCTGAGCCATGAGATTCTTATGACAAAGGTTCTGATGAGAGCAGGAAATGCCAATCAACAATCCACTCATTAACAATGACTCAAAGGGTAAAGAAATAGTGATAACATTGCTGATTTTCCTAAGAGCCTAAAACTGTGATTTTGTGGATTTTGTCCAATGTCAAAGGAAGGTTTCTTGGTATTGGTAGAATTCAAGAGTGAGAATGTGAGCCAAGCATCATTTCTCATGCCTCTGCCTGGAACCTCATGGGCATTCCCCATCCTCTTTGAGGTGTGGATCCCAGAATAGAGTGTGCTGCTCAGTTTGTGGACTTGACCTTGCACATGAAGCAAGACCTCTACCTTTCTACCATTTCTTATACCTCTTTTTCTAATTTGCATTGCTGCTTTTTTCTCCCCCATTGTCTTTGGAGCCCTTTGTGGAAAATACTACCGAAGACCTGCTCCTGGATTGGTAATATATGTGCTAAAATAGAGGTGTGCATCTGATTTCTGTTCTTTCAGAACACAAATGAGGTACTCTGGATGTGGGTCTGGCTGGGGAGGAAATGTCTACAACGCCCAGTTTGCATTTAGTTTCATATTTAAAATATTGATCATACCAAGGAGAGAGGAGCTGTCAATGTCAACAAGAGTGTTCAGCAAATGAGATAACCAGAAGGGAACAATACAAACAGATTTATGACTTTTGATGCCAGGAAGGGGTTATCAGATTCTATTTGCTTTGCTCATACTGCTTATGAAGCTAATTCTGCTGGACTACTGCACTTTGCATTTATTATTGTTATTCAGTGCTTTATTAGGAAACAGATCAGAAACTATTTGAAGATTCTTAGGAAACATTATAGGTCATTATACTTGAAGATGACAAATATTTTTAAAATACTCTTTACTTGCAGCGTGGTAAACTCCACATGCCAAGGTTACCAAAATGCCTTTAGTTTAAAAGGTAAGGTGGGATAAAGTTCCCTGTGAAGAATGTGCCACAGATTAAATAAAATAAAAAAAAAAATACTCCTGATCTTCCTCTGCAATTGGACTTGAAGGCAGATGAAATACTTATCAGCTTCGTAAAATCCAATTTTCCCCCATTATCAAATTGTTTAATACAGATTATAGAAAAGCTTTCTTGCTATCATTTACAAATTCATGAAATACAACATTCTAAATTAAAGACTAAGACTGGCCTGTTTCTGAATGAGAGATTGCAAATAGCCATCAGGATGGCTCCCAGCCCATAGGTAAAGCTGTAGGGGGTGGCTCCTTGACCCTTATTCCATCAGACAGCACATTGTGACCTCAGAACTTCATTTTGCCTCTTCTGCAGCTGGAAAGGTCAATTTTTTTACTTCTCAACCCTCCCCTCTTCTCCACATTTATGCAGAGATTGCCACACGAGGGGAACATTCTGATTTCTGTGGTTTTTTCAGTCTTTTGCCCAATTTATATTTTGGGAAAAATAGCATGTATATGCTAAAATGGAGTTGGATGAGAAAAGACAAGTTCATATTTAGATAAAAGTGGAGGGAATTTTTGGTTTTGTTTTAAGCAAACCAAGGCTATTTGGCAGGTACTCTTGATGTCTGAACAGTAACTGTTCCTGTTCCAAAAGCATCCCTGACAGGATGAAATAGGCTGTTATTTAGCTATCTATAGTCAAAGTACAGATTAGTGAAAATTTTTGCTTGGCAGCATTTTGAAAGAGAAGAGCTGGGACTTCCATCAAAACTAAATCCACAGCGATGCAGAGGACAATGCTGGTCATATCCAAAAGGTGCTGTCCTTCCCCTCTGCTAATACTCCTGTATTTTCCAAGCTGACATTTATCTAAATAATCCTGCCCATGCACTGAGAGCAGCAGTTTCCACAGGAGGTGAAGGACATGTATTGCTGAGAGCAATCATGAGTTGCTCCCCTACAAGGGCTGTGCATCTGACAATCAATCCATAAACATGGCAAAGCGAGAGCAAAAGAGACCCTTTAAGTTATTTCCCCACATTTCAAATCTACTTGACAACAAATCTGAAAGTCAACTGTAATTTTAATCATCCAGTAATGTTTTATGTTAGCCAATTACAGGGCTCCAAGAGATTAGCTGAATGTTTCATGTCTGAAAAATATGTGACTGGGACTAATTCACTGGACCCTTCTCTAACCTGAGGTAGGTATAAATGAGTAGAGCTTCACTAAAATCAATCGAGCTCTATCCAGTTATACTGTCACAGAAATTGGTGCTTTAGACTTAGGATAATTTTCCTAATAAAAATAAATTTTAACCAGTGGATTTTTTTGACTCATACTTGTAATCTAATATTTCAGGCAATATACAGACCTACTAAATCATCCGCTTTCCCTGCATGCATTCCAGATGAGCTTTGCTTTTTACATGCCTACCTACTAGAAAGAATGCTCATGAAACAACCCATAATTCAATTATAAGTACCTCCAGGAACCTTCTAATTATATGTTAGGCAGGTCAGAAATGAAATAGCCATGCTACCCTTTAGTCTTGGATAACAGACTTGAAACGGTGAAAAGAAAAGTTCATCTGTTCATTAAGAGGCCAATTGTAATACAGTTAAGGGCTCCGGCGAGCTGTTTTGTTGAGATCTGAATATCCGTGAAACAAGCCCCTCCAAAGCTGGAAGTTCAGCCAGCCTTTGCCTTTCAGCAAAGAATGGGGAGCTGCTCTGGAGAGGAGGTGCTGTTCATTAGTCATTTGCTTTCTCTTACGCTAAATTCGGTTGTAGGAGCTCACGGGACCGGAATGAAAAACAACCACAGGTACTTAAAGGTGCTATTATTTTCGTGGAGATTTCCTCACTTGGTCTTAATTAAAATCTCCCATAGGATTGCAGGGCTTTAAAAAAAAAAATTAGTACAAAACAAGAACGTGTCCATCAGGCAGGTTTTTCTAAGCTCTGACAGCTCTAAATGCAGGCAGCTGCAATACAAGCTTGTCCTCAAATCCTTGACAATGACCTCAACCTCAGGGTGAAAGATAATGTAGTTGCTATACTCATTCTGTGTGGAGTGTCTACTGATCAGAGGCTTGTGGCAAAATATGTATATTTTTTTTCTTATGATATAGACTATTGTTCACTGGCAACTCAAGTGATACCACAACATTATCTCTCTGACAGTTTATTTTTTTATTTTTAAATGGGGAGGAATGGCACAAATTCAGGCAGACTTCAACTTCAACAGTTATAGAAAAATGACTTTGTAATGCCTTCCAAATTAACCCCTCCACAGCCACAAGGCTGAAGGTGAAAAGCAAAATTAAGCAAACAAACAATCGAATCCTAGGTACTTTATAAGGGACTTCACACAGACACCTATACCAGTAACAGGGAGATTTCCCAGTAGGGAGGTTCCTGTTACATTTAGCAGGGCATTATTTAGGAGCAGTATCCTCCAGTGGTGGAAATTGTCACTTAACTGATTTCCTTGGAGTAATGACAATCTACATCCTAAGGATCTTCCTCTAAGTGAGCACTGCCCCTCAGTATTTAAGGGCAGATAAATTTTGGGCTCAGAAGAGAGCCAGCCATGTAGGAACACTGTAAGAACCCTAAACGACAAAGGAAAATTCCTATAATAAGACTTCAATATCAACATTTTTTTAAAATAGTTCTTAATTTGTCATTGATATTTCAATAATAAATTAAATAAATTTAGGAGCAGCTATGGGAATATATTCTGATTTAATTTTGGGGTGCAGCTGCCCCAGAGCTGGGAGGGGATGGATGGGTTCAGCTCGGTGCCTGTGCTCCACAAGGACAGAACATATGGAAATCTGAGCTGCTAAATATCAAAGTCTTCGTCGCTCAAGTGCAAACTGCAATTTCTGTCAGTGTCTAACCTGGCTGGATTTTGAAGGTTTTCACAATAAAAGGCATGTTATGACACAAAGGCTGTCCCCTCACCAACCTTCAAGTCCCTGTTCTGAAGCCTGGGCAGAGCAGACCTGTTCAAAAAGAGCAGCACGATTGCACCACTTGCAAATATTTCTCACAGGAGCATACAAAAATAGTAATTTCAAGTGACACTTGTTAAGCACGGTATTTCTCACAAAGAGGAAAATCTTTCTTTCAAAGGCATTCTGAACAAAAATAGGAAGAGACATGGATAGGGCAGAATGCACTTACACTACACATACCTTTTGGTGGGTGTGCACTCTGTGAACATGTCTCTTCTTATTCAAAGAGCTGGGATTTTTTTACATTACATTAGTCAGCTAAGAAGTTAAGGGGGAAAAAAAATTCGTTTTCATGTGGGAGCCAAAACTAAATAATTTAATGCTTGAATGAAAGTGAAAAAAAAAGTTTCTTCTGGATTTATTCAAATATTTTACCAGAAAAAGGTTTGATTTGAACATGAAAGTCTTTAAAAATATTAATTTGAAAGTAAGCTAAATTTGACCTTGAAAAAATATGTAATTTTTAAAATGAAATATTCAAGAAATACTTTTTGTATGTCAAAAACTAGGATATTATTAAAATGGCCAAAAATCACGTAACAATTTTGACCCAGATAAGCATAGACATTTAATTGCTTTGTTACAGCTGAATACTTTTTCCAACATCAGTCCAACCTGCCTTTAGTACTGGTGAGATTGAGACAAACAATCATGATTTCACAATTTGATGCTAGCCTAGAAAATATTTGATCATAATCACTAACTCGAGCTTTATTTTACATATATTAAGTATTCAAAGATGTGGTAGTTTCTTTTCTTATGAGAAGACAGAGGTAGAGACACAGTTTGTGTGTGCGCAGGGAAACTTTGTGTAAAAGCATTAAGTTTTTTTAAAAATTGATCCAAAACCAATTTTTTTATGCACAGCTACAAGTGCTAATGTGTAATATTAACTGTTTTTATTTGTTCCCTTCTCTTGGTAACCAGTGCTACTGAAAAAAAGACTGTCCTTCCGACACAAATGGAAAAATTTGGAGATAAAGTCCTGGTCTTCATTCATTTTCTGCCCATGTTTATTTCAGGTGAAATGCATCAGACAGATCCATAATCCTCATCTGTGGGATGTCACCTGTAGATTAAAATAATCCTGCAGAAATCTACAGCTCCTCTTTTGTCAAGTGCTTCATGCTTTTTCATGCCATTTTTCCACTTCAAGTATGTGTTTCTGCTTTTTTCCAAAATGCTATTTACTTGTGATTGCTATTTGGTCCATTTTTAATGATGTTTTCAGAATATGTCTCACTAGATCCTGCCAAAATATTTCACTGCTCCATTAAACTCTCTTCCAAATATTCCAAGATTTTACTTTTTAGTTTTATGATTTTTTTTTCTATTAACTTTAAATCCCACAGTAAAATAGGAGGGAAAATAGAACAGAAAAACTACCAACTAAAAAGGTATATGAAGAACGTGTTAACATGATATTGTCAGACATTTATAAACTTCTTCCAATGAACTTTGAATTACCCTGATCCTTTCATATTTCCCAGTTAACATACATACATCTGCTCTGCCATGTAATCAACTGATTGTTACACAAGCATTTGCTGAAGCTATGACAAACCCAGATTTATGAGGTCAAGCAGTTCAAACTTAATCCATTCAATAGCTGCAATTTATCGTCTGATGATAATTGTATACACAAACATTGTAATGATTTAGATGACAAAGTGTAAAGATGAAATCCGTTTATTTTAAAAGGGTTTCTAACCCCTAAAATACGTTGCCATGAACACCTTTCTGGGTCCCCTTTTAACAACATCGTTATTATTGTTTTATTGATCAGGATTTTATTACTGATTTGACACTTATATTTCACACTAATCGAAAAAGGTGTAATTTTTCTGCACGTGTAAGACCGTAATTAATTATATCATTATTGTGTTTTCAATTCCTTCCATTTTAAGGGGCCCAGAAAAGAGTGCTTAATTTATCATACATGTATTATAAGGAATGTGTAAACCTCTTAAACAGACAGAGAGCATGATCCTTTTGGAGATGATGGGATATGACACAGGCACTATATTTATAGATTCTTACCTCTATAGTGACCTGATTTTAGAGTGACAACCATTGCGGAATGGGAGAGTAAATTAACAGCTTCGAAAGCTTGAGTATCTAAAACTATTGCTATTCATTACTTTTATAACACTTATTAGTGACCATTCTCTAATGCTTTCAACAGACAAGGAAATGACCACCAGGGAATGATATGGCAGAACAACAGTGTTACATATATTATATCACGTGTAATTTTGTATGTGCATTTATATATTTTCAGCTCACAGATTTAGCAAACAATTGCTACAAATGGGCAGCAGCTGTATTCATCTATTTCTTCTAAACATAAAACATGTTAGTGACTGTAAATTTCAGGGAAACTCTAAAACAAGTAGCTAAATGTGAAATTTAAATTGATCTTTGGTTTACTGCCATTGATTTTGTCAATTTTCTAAATGTAACAGTGTTCACCACTGGGAACAGAAACCTGTATATATATCAGCAAAATTTATGCTTTCAACCAACATAAACTTCACAGGAGGAATGACAGTCCTTGCAGCATAAAATAAAATGCATGTGAAGTGAAGGATTTTCTTCTCTAATTAGATACTGTATATTTTTTCACCATCATGTTAGTAAATTTGCCACATAAATTTAAATGCTATTAGCAATATTGCCTGCCCATATTCAGTTCAGTTTCCTTACCAGAGATTTCCACAAGTAATTTGTGATAATGGTACTAACCCATATGATTAATTCACACATACAAAAACCATTATGGGTACTCACAGAAAAATACCTCCAAAGTGTTTCATAAAAATGTCAACATAAGCACAGCCTACACTAGCTGATACTTGCACAACTCCAATATTACTTATTGTTTTCACAATTAAAGTACAGTGGATTTATATTTCATACTGTAGACTACAAGTCCCCAAACACTATTCCAGTGTGCAAAATTCCACTTGCAAGTGGGGGTTGTTAAAACTGATGTAAGAGAAGATATCCCACATTTTTCTGGCTGCTCCTCTGAGTGACAAGTGTGGGATTTTGCTCACTGATGAAGCTGAAATGCTGTTTCAGTTAGCATTAGGAACAAACCCAGCATGATCACTTGGGGAGAGCATCACAACTGTCTCAGAATGGGATCTCCAGTGTGTTTATTTCCTCAGGATTCAAACCAAACCACTTGCAAACTTGCATCACGGACATCAAATATGTGCTGCGGGAAGAAAACATACAACCTACTTTAAAATGCTAAGTGAAATAAAATCAATGGCTGAGCTCATTTGGTGCTAATAGTCTTCAAATGCCTTCATTGTTTCACTGTTCTTAAGCAACGCTCAAGACAGGCTCATGTGTAAGGTTTTGTATTATCAGTCTCAGAAAAGGAACTTTTTTTTTTGCTGGTATAATGTCTGATAAGGTATTAGTACACAAAAACATTTGCCTTAAAAGATAACATCACTTATCTTAGTATTGTAATTCACTGGGTGGTGAAAAGATCCCCCTCATATTAATCTAGCTGCTACATAAACACGTGCAGTCAGTTCACAGAAAGCACATTTGTTTCCTTGAAAAGTGGTTTTTAAATAGCATTACGAGGATAACCTGCAAAAGGAACTCAAGGGAGCAAAGCACCAGCCACACTTTCTGTTGTCCACGGGCACAATGAGCCCCCAGGGGTGGGCAGCAGCCAGGGACCCTGCTTGTCATTGCTGCACCTCCAAACTGCTCTGGGGACACTGACCCAGCACCTCACCTGGGGACACAGCAGTGCTCCCCTCCGGACCTTCACCTGGAGCAACACCAGCTCCTCCTGAGGATGGAGCAGAATTCATTCCCTAAAAATGTGAGACAAGGTGAAGGGATGCTGGTGGTGCCTCCCTGCACCGGAGGTGACACTCGGGAAGGACGTCCCAGCACTGCCCAGGTGTGACTTTTCCCACATGTCCCTTGGCTCTCCCAGCCAGCACACCAAGGACCTGACAAGCTGCAGGAGAGGATGGCTGGGGTGCAGTTCCCCCAGGCAAAGGAGACATTTCCTGGGTGTAGCTCATTAGCACAGAGGGGTTTTGCCAGTGCCAGCTTGTGCTGTGACTCACTGCTCTGCTCTCCTGCTAACCGAAGCACTGACGCTGTAAAATGATTTGCAAACAAATGCTCACAGGTAGGATGATAAATACGATAAATGAAGTGCAATTCTAAACTATCCCTAGCAAAGAAAGACTTTTCTGGCTGTGCCACAGACAGTGCTTGTCCTGTCCTTGTGGCATTCACCCAGGAGCACACATGGGAATTGTTGGGTGCACCAAGGTTAGGTCAGCTCTTGGTATCTGCAGAGGCAAAACTGGCTCTTCAGAGCACCCAGCTCTCTGTGCCTCCTGCATTAGGCAGAAGGGGAGTATTATTTTTAGGTTATAAGGCTTTACACTCCTGCTTCCATTGCCTGTAAGTACTCTAGTCCATTACTGGATGCAACTCGTAGATTTCCCTGATTATGCTGCTTTCCCCACCTGTGGCTATGCAAGGGCAAACAGCTCAGCTCCCTCCAGCCCAGCCTTTGGGTGAGGGCTGCTTTGAAAACAGAATTTTGTTTTCATTGCTTTCAAAATTCTCCAAGTAGGACCTGCCTCGTGGTGCTGCTGGGTACAAAATGTTCCTCTGGTCCTTCAAAGGGGCAGGGAAGAATCTCCCAGATAAAGACACTTGTGCTTGGACAGACGAACAGACAACACCATTAGCTCTGACTCCTCCTGGGTGGGCCACTGCCACCTCTCCTACACTTCTGGGTGCACACATTTCCCTGGAACACAAACCCAGCCCCTCCTGGGTGTTCCAGGGCAGCTGCAAAGCCCGTCTGGCTGAGGTCTGTGTTTCAGAAGGGACGGTTACAAGGCAGCCAGAAAATAAACAACCTCTAATATCTTGTTTTTGCCACTGAACTCCCGTTATCAGCCCTGACTGACATTTGGTGGGAGCTCTCATTTTTGTACACTCAAGTGCTATTGTGCATTTTCTGATAAGAAACCTCAGTAACAGAAATGTACATCTGAGAGTGACAGAAAAGCCTCCTACTTTCATGGCAGTCTGACTGCATTTCCACTTCCACCAGTACTGCAGCAGTTTAGGAGTTCCTTCCAGTTTGCACTGGAAAATGGGAGGATCAGAGTCACACAGTATCTAAAAAAAAATTCAGTTGAGGAATCTGGCAGAAACATTAGTGATAAAGTTTTCATTTTGCTAGAGCAAAATGATTTTTTTTTACTTATTTTCTAAATATAAGTGTATCTGTTTGGATACAATCTCTTCTCACCTGCTCTGCAGCACACGTGGTCACCTTTGGCTTCCAAAGCACCACACTCATCCTAACAGCAAAATTCTGATTTCCAGTTTTAAATATATATGACAAATCCCTCTGCTCTGAGTAAGCATGAGGCCATGGGACCATGGTCCTGATTTTACAGCAGCAGAACCAAGGTGGGAATCAAACCTTCCATGGAGCCTGCACCCCTTCTGTTTCCTTTTATTTCACTCTCCAACATTTTCAGGATCTTGTTTTGTAAAGTTTTTCCTGTCTAAGTACTGTCTCACTACCCAGATGCCACATTGCTGTGGGTATTTTCACCTCTCCTACTGTGGAAAGTTTAGGGTCTTAGGAAGAGCATCAGCCATCTACCACCAAAATACCAGCCCAGATAATGCCATGAGGCATCCTGGAGCTTCATCAGCCTGGAGAAAGCAGTAAAGAGGTCAGGACAGAATGGATGAGGGATTTGAGATGGCAGCAAGGCTGAGTCATTCCTGATACATGCCAGGGCAGGCAGGGTGCTGAGCTCAGCTCTCTGTTGTTCTCAGGTACAAATCACAGCTGCTTGGCCCTTTTTTCCATCCTCTCCTCCCTACAGGATGGAGGGAGGGAGTTTAAGCTGTGCTTACTTGGAACTCAGGTCAGCAGAAGGGAAAATGCCAATTACTTATATTTCAAAATAGGCTGAGAGAACACCCTTTCCCTGGTTTGGTTTGGTTTTGTTTTTTTTCTTTTCATTGCTGATTGCCTGGTGGTACTGGCTGAGAGAAAAAATCTAAACACCATCACTGATTCATCCAACATTCTAGGCTTGTTTGTGTTTGGTATTGATCTGGAGGTGGACTGAGATGCTACCTGGTGACAAAGGGATTGCACACCCTACCACACCCCAGGCACTGGGCACGCTGCTCCCTCCCAACAGCAGGAATTACAAAAGCACCAGGTGCAGTTTAACAAATGTTACCACTTTACTAGAAAGTTCCATATGCTCTGCACACAGATTTCCCATGTCAATGAGGATTGGAGCCCTTAGTGCAGAGAACAGGAATGAAAAGGAGCCCACAGCAGCACAGCTGCATATTGCACAGCTCTGCATGGTGAGGTGACCTTCACTTTGCACAGAGACCAAAACGCCCTAAAGCTGCTTCACACAACACACAAGTGACCCTGCCATTGGCTACAGGTGAGCAAACAGGGAGAATTCAGAAACATCCAACAATTCACCTCAAAGTTTGGCTTTGATGAGAGAAGAATCCTTCGCTCACATGAAGGATGTCACATCTGCCTGGGGAACAGGAGCCCAGAGAACACCACTGAGCTCCTTGGCTCATAATCAATGGCAGCTCTTTGGACTTCAAACACTTCAGCCATTAGAAATGGGTGCCTCTGAGATAAATCTAGCTCCCTTTTCATTTTGTTTCATCTTTTGAAGCACATTTGAATAGCTCAGTTTCGCAGCAGTCGGGGAGGAGTGCTAGGACAGAGCCATGCTTGCCATCTCCATGCCTTCAGATATGTTTTAGGGGTAACAGGAGTTTTAGGAAGGAATTCATAAACTATATGAAAGAAGGACTTATGGGCTTTTCAGCCTCTGTGTGTAGGTTATTAAAATATGCTTTGTTATCTTCACACATGGTAGAAGCTTTATAAATTATTTTTATGGAGATGACTCCTTGTTTTAATGACTGGAAAGTCCTGAAGTTAGATGAAACTTTGATTGCTACTTTCACTAGGTAAGTAGCAGCAATACTTCTGCTTCCTAGGAAAATGAATATTCCCATTTTTTTCCCCAAACCAATCACTGCAGATATGTAGACAACACCAGAATTTCTCTTTGTTTCTCAAAAGGTCTTCAGAGAGTAACCCACCAAGTACACCAATACACCAAACTGCCAGAGAGCTACTGTTCAAAGATGGTGAATGGAACTGTACAGAAGACCCAAAATATAAGTTCTTTATGATATTAAAATACCTTCTGGATATGGTTGTGCCTGTACCCAGTCTGCTCAGGCTATAGAATAAGAGAAAGCGAAAATCAATGCATCTTCTGACTCAGGTCAAAGCTCTATTAATAAGGACTAAACTGGCATTTTGCAACATTTCTTGAGACTTAAGGACTATCTGCAGCGCTCCTGAGCCAGCCATGGAAGATAGAACAACTTGGTACCGAAAAGTAAAGCATTTGGAGAAAACTGGAAGTATCTCAGTATCTGTAGGAAATTCTGAAGGATATATTCTGCCAAAAATCAGGTGTAAGATTTTGAACATACAAACATGATGGTGCATTTTTAACGCACAGAAAATGTTTCCTTAACGTAACAGGAATGAATTACTGTGCAGTGCATAAAGTTATTAGTTAAAAAAGGGTTTGTAAAATGGCTTACATGGATGTCTTTTCATCAGCTCTCAACAGGACATTAGTAAAATCAAACTTATTTTTCCAGAAACTGGTAGGGCAAGAGTAAATTTAAACAAAAAGTTATTCTCAATGCACTATGGAGTGCCTCAGCACCGGACAGGGCTGGCAGATGCAAGTGTACACTGGATGATTTTAAGAGATAAAAGCACATATCTGGGGGTTTAGTTTGAGGCATACTTTCCACGGGATGAGATCTCTGATACCCATTATTTGTTTTGCTCTTGCCAAGTAAGGGAAGTTTCAAGCACAATAACAACTGCTTAATGTGTTAAAAACATTAACTTAATATTAGCAATACAGAGTGCCACTGAAGGCTGATTGTAATGCAAAAATACTATGATATTTCCTATAAGAATTATATAAGTTTCATTAGGCTCTATACACACAAAAATATATAATAAAGGAAGTTATTTAGCTGGTCATCTCTGCATCAATATCACTAATAAAGAATTTTATTGAAGTTCAATATACACCAGGACCACAGCAGGTTGGGTCTTAGCTGAATCCTATGGCTTTCCACTGCAAAATTGGTCACTGAAACCATACATGGACAGTTCAGTATCCACTGGAATCAACCTGATGTTGTCTGTCACAGCCTTTTCTGTCATGATATATAAGGATCCACTGAGCAACCTCAAATTACAGGATGGTGGGGCTGTTGTGTGGTGGTTTTTTGTGGTTTTGTTTGGTGGTTCACTGGGTTTTTATTCAGATTTTTATCAACTAGCTGCCTTTTAAAAAACTTATCTATAGATTTTATAGGGTATATTTATCCAAGTTGTTATGGCAATGGTACATTAGAAATCAAATGAAGTATTTGTTGGCATGACAAAATTAATTGTTGCCTAGGGTCTGGAACAAACAAGAGTAGAGATAACATTCCACTAATACAGCTTGTTTGAAGTGACAGTACTGTATCAATTAAATTGGGGCGATGGTACACAGCCTGCCTAAGCTATTTAGCTGATGCTTGGGGATGTGAAACTTATATTCTGTGTCAGGGAAAAAAGGATAGATTTACTGTGCTAATGAGGAGCTGGAATTTCCCATTTTCTGAAATACACACTTTCTTGTCCAGTGCTTTGTGCTCTTGTTTCCTTCCTCAAGTGGGAACAGGAACAATATTTCTGTTCCTCCCACAGAAACAACATTATGGAAGTCTATTTTTCTGTCAGGTGTATATTGGACTAAATTAAATTTTGGTTCAACTTAAGATAAGCTTAAGTCACAGTGTTCTAACACCCAGGCATCAAACTCACAGGAAAGGCTAGAGCTGCATGGTTTCAGACCATTGCCTAAAGCCCTTTAGGATTCCTGATCATGTCTCCAGTTTGGTAGTGCTTAGAATCAAAAATTTGTGGCAGGGTGATCTTCTGACTAAGGGATACAGAATCACTGAAGTTCTACTCTGGAAAGAGAAAACAAAGGCCAGGACAGCCCTCTTTTGGAGGGATTTAGTCTGTGTATTAGCACAGAGCTTCGGAGAAGAATTCATTTCATCTACAGAATGGGACATAAATCTCTCTGTAAGGAACATCACTAACACCACTTGTAGATGCTGTGGAAGCTTTTAACCCTTCACACCCAACACAGTCAATGGACAAACTTGAGTACCAAAGCCTGTGAGATGAATTGTGCTCATCAGGTGAAGCGTCCAGGGTCTGGCAGTATGAGCCACATCTGCAGGAGAGAACATTTCAGCCCCACTTTTCCTGAGTTTTAACCCTTGGTTCTTTGGAGTGAAGGCATATTTGTGACCCAGGTACTTGTTACAGGTTGCTGTCTTAGCTGACACTGACAGATGTTGACATGAGATGCATTTTGATATGAAAACGCCAAGGCTCTTATCTGCTGCCCAGAGAAAATACCTTTTACTTGTAAAATGCATTTTTTTCTTTTATTTGCCATACCAGGGTGCAGATGAGCCTTGGGAAGTAATGACCTTTCAAACCATATACATTCAAACCTAGAAATTGTCTGTTAGAAAGACCAGCACATAGAACACAATATAAAATATTTGGCCCACAAGCGGGGCCAAAAAAAACAATTACCAAAAAAAAGCAGAATTGCTGTACACAGTTCTATTTCATCCTGTCCTAGGAAAATGTAGGTTTCACCTTGATTCTGTTACATGCAGCCAATTTTCCATACAGCTGTACTTACAGCATAATGGAGTCACTGAATGCAGCTATGATACCTTATAGGAACCTTTAATAAGACATCCTAACTTTTGTGTCCATCCACCAGGAATGTGCTGCCAGGAGATATCATATTTACAATATAAAAGGGGACGTATTTTAGATTTGTCCCAATTAACCTTGTAACAAGATGTATTGGAGTGCTTATTAATGACAGTAATGAGATGCAGACAAGACAATGTATAAAACATCATTGGCATATAAATTGAATTCATATACACAGATACCTTTATGCACTGGACAAGGAGGGAAATTAAGAAGAGGAAATTTTGTAGGGAAAAAAGGCTAATTAGAAAAAAATTCAATACTTTTCCTAGCTTGTATCCATCAACGTTGGAAAACCTGTTTGCCCATCGACTGAGGAATTGTTTCCACTGCTTTTACTGTACAAGTCCCAAAGCTAATTTTGTGATGGTTCTCTTGGAAGTATTTACTACAAACAACAAATATCCATTAGCCTTGAACTATGTATTACTCTGTTTAATTTACTTTGGTATAGATACACGATTTAGAAATACAACATGTTCTCTCTCTTTGGAAAGCTACTCTAAATATAAGTTTATTTCTCATTGACAAAACTTTTAATGACTTCATTTACAAAAATCCCACAAGTCCAGATTTTGTAATGCAGCATAAGAGCCTTAGCTCCCTGCCTTAAAAACTAATATTTCCAAGGTATGTGGGAAATGTCCACTTAAAATACATGGATCTACTCATGTGAGTAAAGTTATTCACACACTCAAGTATCCTGTTCTACCATCACATATCTTCATTAAAGTTATGGCTAAATCCCATCCAGCTTGGAAAAAATCTAAGGTGTGCCATTAACAAAAAGGAGATTTAAGAATGATTGTCAGGGCCAGCAATAACAACAAACTGATTACCATGCTGAGCTTCATAATAGCATTTCACTTTCTTTTCATTACTGGAATTATAATAAACAGATAAATTACATCCACACACACACAAACAACTAGGTAAGCATGGCTGAAAAAGTCAGAAAATCACTTTATCAGGAGAGTGATTGGATCTCAAACGATACCAGAAATTATGTACAGTAAAAGTAATAGCTCATGCATGACTTATAGTGATCAGGAGAGGCAGGAGGCAACAGAATAAAGCTTCAGATACCTCAGAGTTGTTCATATTATTACAATCGTATCCTGCCGTGTTACTTATTGCTTCTTTAAAACACTAAATGAAGGGAAAGTATGTTTTTTTCAGTGTTGTTTAACTCTGAAAACCAGCACACCTCCCCAGTAACTTTAATCCCTCTTTTTTCTTTTTTAATTAGTCAGAAGAGGAGGAGGAATAAAGGAATGAAGAATAAGTGGGAAGAGGAAGGAAAGGCAGTAAGGGAAGGAACAAAGCTCTGCTGTCCAGGTGCCACCAATCCTGCCATCCCTCAGCCAGCACTGTGCAGGTCAGGCTTGCTCAGCACCCAAGAGTCAGACCCTAAAGGGGGTTTGCCCCAAGATCTGTACAATATTTAGCAGAATGGTCCCAGACATGGTGTGGAACAGCCCTTTCCCAAGGACAATATAATGCACATTGACAAACAATGGAAAAGGCCACCCTGGAGCCCCACAGAAGGGAAAAGGTCAACCCTTCTGGTCAGTGCACTATAATAAGCCAGCAATCTACACTTTCACCAGATGGATTTAAGCTAAACTCATGCAAAATCAGTGTTTTTTTCCCCTAATGCAACAGCTTCTGCTCAGCACAGGTTGGAAATCTGTGCTGTGAAGGCAGGGGAGTCCATTCCCAGGAACTCTTATCTCACACTGGTGCCTTTTTTCTAAACTGCCGTGGAGTTTTTAAAGTCTACAAAACTTAGCACGTGATCACGAAACGTTCAATATCACACCATGTGCTGCTTGTTTCAAGTTCATCCTCTGAGCTCCCACAGGCAGGTTTAGGGGAAGCTGTGTGGGTTTTACGCCCCTAGAAGATTTTACTGCTCCTTCACTTAGGGCTTTAAATATGAGCTGATGGCTACTGTGCACAGTGTCTTAACTTCTCCATTTTATTGTGCGATATTACACTGGTGAAGTGATAAAAGCAAAGCAAGGCATGACTGAGTGACCAAAGTAGTGGGTTGGGACTGCCCAAGCTGCCAGATCCAGGGGAGTGTATCAGCAGTGTCAAGCCAGCTCTTCTCCCCTAATTTAAATAAATTAAGCCCCATGTAAACTACTATATGGGGTCTTTCACACGTGTTTTTGGAAAGAACTTGTTCATATGGACAAATCTATTCCCCCACCCTTTTTTCCTTTTTTTTTTTTTTTGCAAGAGAAAAATTTATTTTAGTGCTCTTGCTTTGAGTGTCAGAGCCATATGTTATTTCATGGAAAGCTTTAGGTTTCCCTTTATCTGGTCTACTACAGACCTGGGCTTGGCACCTTGACATACAGCAGGCTCCATGCTGAGAATCAAGTGGGTACTAAGGTCTATTGATATTTTCTTAACTTTCTACTCAGGGTTTGTGGAAGTTTTGCTCAGTTTCTTCTCATTTAGCAGAACAGAAAGCTCTAACTAGCATCACTACCTCCCCTTAATATGCAGTTATGACTGCAAACAGGAGATCCAGAAAAACAATTAGCAAGCAGTCTAATTGCAATTGATACACTAAATGCCAGGAGATGAGTGGCATCAGGAATCAAAATATGTGTTTCATAAATTCTGGTTTTTAATTCAGGGATTTGTTTGTTCTTTGCTGATGAAAAAATCACAGCTGAGGGAACTAAGCACAAAAATCTTGCTACTGAACCACAAAAAAGCCAAATTAGCTATTGAGTACCCATTGCCAAGGGCAATACATTCAGCAGAGGATATGATAATGACAGATGAATCCTCACTAAACTCTCACTCTATAAAATAAATGTATAGTGTCTTAGATAGTTTCACTCCTGCTCGAGTCACCTTCCTTCCACAGCAGCTGCTTGCAGCTCTGTCAGTGAAAGCCAACAGAGGTATGGTTTCCTGTCATTGACAGAATCACTCCAGTTTTCAGCTGACAGCACTGGATTTTTATGGCTGTTCATGCCTTTTCCATCCCTGCTCCTCCTTTGTATTTATTTTTTTTCCCTGGGAACTTTATTCTCTTCCTTTCTCTGTTTCCTCTATTACTGTCCCTTGAGCCAACACAGATTCCTACACCTTCTACATCCCTTTTTCACCTTTCACAAAGCTTGTATTTTTTCCAGACAACAACAGAAACGAGGCAATGACAGCACAAGGTGACTTCATTCAGTCCAGCGTCTTTCAAACAGATCCAAAACACAATCTGGTGATGAGCAACACAATTTCAGCACTAAGTAACAAGAAAAGACTGGTCTGGTGTGGGTAAGACTCATTCCTGAGTATTCAAAAGACTAGCAGGAGGACAAGTTTGTGGGTTGTCCTGGAAGAGCTGATTTTCCACCAAGTGAGAAGCTCAGGTAATCCACAGCTGCCCCAACTGCACCCACCAGAAATGGACATTTCTGCTCTCAGTCCTTGTTGTCAGGGATCCAGCATCTATCAGCCACCGGCAGCCAAAAAATGTCATTCATTATGTACACTAAAAACCCATAAATTTAACCTGTCTCCATGTTTTTGCTGGGGATGTAAAAGCCCTGAAGCTGCTCATGGGCTTGGCATGGGGACTTGCTATAAAAACACAACATCAAGGTCACTTCTCACCCAGGCACAAACCTCGTTGCCTTTCTCACAAGCACAGCCCCAGCCATGCCTGCTTGGAACAATTAGTCACAATGCTCCAAGACTCAAAGCAAACTTCCCCTTTAAGCTAAGCAAGCACATTCTTAACAAAGCCATCAAACCCATCAACATGCTTGCTAATTATTAGGAAATAAACCATGGCCCATGCTCCCAGGATTCTGAAATTACCAGAGACCAGTAGGCAGTATCTAGCAGGAAGCACATGAAAGTACCTTTGTTAACGCTCTTTTTATTCCTTCATCAAATCCATTTTGTTTAGAAAGAATATTTCTCCTTATTTTCTTTTGCCAGATAAGCCCAGAACTGGGGAGCTTTTTTAACAAGGGCTAGCAAACAATGTAGAGCTTTGGAAAGAAACCATGTTTAGACAGGCAAACCACGGATAACAGCGATATTGTGTGTGTCAGGCAGGAGAAAGGAGGGACTACAAACCAATAATGACAGGGCTATTTATTACTGAATAACCAGCCTCTAATTTTAGAAACATAAGATCTCCTATTTTCTATTGTTCATTTTAATTAGTATTTTCCCTAAATAGTCTCCCTCTTCCTATATGCTATTTATACAATTGCAGAGAAAATATAAAGTACATGCAATGTTAGCAGAATGGCAACAAAACATGGTGTGAGTGGTATGGGAGCTGTGAATTGTCTGCAGTACGGACAATCTAGGGAATGATTTTGTCTTTTGCAGCAGGACATCCTTGTTCTCTTGTAGAAAAAATATTTGGCCTTTAGTACCCCACCATAGCACCCCATCCCACAGAGTTACAAGAAGCACTTGGAACACTGTAAATAGGGTAAAGTAGGTAAATATTGCTGTGAAGAACAGCCTGGAGCAGCTGGAGGAATCAGTCCTGAACTGGGCTCTCTCTCTTTAAAATTCTTTTAGTTTTTTTTTTCCTTACCAAGCTGACAAAATGCTTGGCAGTGGCTCAGAGGCTGGTGCACTGCAAGATATCCTGCCTTGCTGTTTCCTTGCGCTTCCCTCATCTGCTGTAACCACTTTTTTCTTGACATAAGTAGGTGAGAAACCTGTGATTTAATATGCAGGGGCCCTCAGCTTCGCCCTTCACTCACACAACAAAGGGCATTTGGGAAAGGGATATTTTCATCATGGGCAGACAGGTTTTGTTTACCCTCAGAGTACCTAAACACACTATTTGGAATGATGTTTGATTTCTTCTTCCTTTTCCTGTAAGATGGCACAAAATTTTCTTCCTGATGACAAAGTCAAACAACCACAAGGATGGCTGAATTGGGCAAAAGTCCTTCTCACCCTGGGTCTGCCTCCACCAAAACACAGAGACAGGTCAAGCTTAAGTAAAACTTCTTCCCTCAAATACTACTTAACTCTGTTTTTTACTTATGTGCAATTTCCTTGTTTTAATAGCAGCCTGCAGACTCCTCCTTCAAGAACTTGTCCAGTCTCCATCTGGACTCATGGAAGTCCTTTCTGCAAGGAGCTCCTCATATGCAAAAAAAACCTACAAAATTTTTGTGTTCTTGAGCTCAGCTCTGCTAAATTATTTTGATCTTCACCTACTATACACTTGCTTACAGGGACTTGAGAGCAGATTTTCTTTCGACTAGAGCACACATTTTCCAGGCACTCTCCAAAAGTTCCAATGCCCTCACTCTTAATAGCGCTAATTTAAAATCCAAAATAAAGGAAAGGAAAGGAAAGAGAAGTGGCAAATCTGAAGGTGAATACAAATAAATGCAAACTGGCTTCCTATGGGAAAGTGATGCTGCAGGGTTTAGGTGCCTCTTCTCATTTTTTCCATCTCCCCCCCACACACAGCATTTCCATAGGGAATGCATGTGTATTTGACATTATCAGCTCTTATGAATAGGTATGGGAAAGGTGCATTTGGTTCACAATGCAGGGGCTCTGAAAAAAAGGTTCCAGCTAGAACCAAATTATACAGAACAACGTAAAAAGCTACTTGTTTCTGAAAAGGATTCAAACTCAAATATTTAAATTTAGTGCATCTCCAAGTCTTATAAATGCATATCCCAGGAGAGGAAAACAAATAAATAAACAAAATCTCTAAAAGCAGTGTAGATCTCAGTACAAAAAACAGGGGGGAAAGGTTTTAAACTGAAAAAGGAAAAATTTAGATGGGATGTGGGAAGAGATTCCTCCCTGCAAGGGTGGTGAGGCCCTGGCACACATTGCCCAGAGAAGCTGTGGCTGCCCCTGGATCCCTGGCAGTGTCCAAGGCCAGGTTGGACAGGGCTTGGAGCACCCTGGGACACTGGAAGGTGTCTCTACCCATGGCAGGGGGTGGGATGAGACAATCTTTAAGGTCCCTTCCACCCCAAACCATTCTGTAGCTCTGTGATAGAATATTCTTCCCTGGGCTGCTGGACCCCCAGGACTCCCCAGCCTGCCTGCACTCCTGAGGGTTTCCAGGAGAGCATTTCCCTCCGCCAGGACCAACTGCAGTTGGCTGCTCCTGCTGCAGTGCCAGGAAAGCAGAGACAGGCAGTCCATGATGGGAAGTTTTGCCCTTGGGCAGCACTGAAGCTCTCAGGAGGACTCAGGCGTTTCCTTCATTGACAGACTCGCCTCAGCCGTCGCCAAAAGTGCAGTGCGAGAGCTGGCAAAAACCAGCTGAAATTCAGTTTCTCTTGTGTTGTGCCATGATCCTCCACGAACTGTTGGTGCCAAGTTTTAAGCAACTCCATGTGCAGCGTTTTGTAAATCACTTCCAGATATGCAAATAGCATCATTAAAACATTTGCATATAGCCGTAAGTTTCTGCTTCGGGTCCATATGCCCAGGCTGTAGGAGAGGGCAGAAAATAACACCTCATCATGGCATGAGGCAGGTATGTGTGGGGAGCAAAGGGAGCAGGGAGGTGCAGAACATCTCTGGCTGCCCTGTGAGAGCTGCTCCAGGAGCCCCAGGAGCTAAAATCTATTTTGCAAAGGAGAAAAATGCAAAACACACCCCCTCTTGCTCTAGGCAAGGAGCAACTGGCCCGAGTGAAGGGCTTTTTAACCACTCATCCCACTCACTTCGATATTGTCCCACTCTGCAAGACCTTGTAGCATCAAGGCTTCCTCAGCTAACAAAATGCAGCACTAAAACTTGAGAAATGTGTTTGGAAAAAGAAGCAAACCACCCATGTGCAATCTGGAGAGTCATTGCAGGGGTAGAGACCACAGGGACCTCCGAGGAAATGAGGGCTGGGGTGGCTTAGCTTTAAGGAGACAAGTCAGAAAGGGCATTGGAGGGCAGAGTCACACACATAAAAAGCTGCTGCAAAGAAGCAGGGAGGAATCTATTTGCCATGCCCATGGCAGAGAGGAGAGGCAGTAATAGGATTAAATTGAAGGAAGAAAGATTAAGGTTAAACATTAGGGAAAATTGCTGAACAATGAGACTAAGGAAGCACTAGAATAGATTGCTTGGGGAGGATGGAGAGGCTGACCCAGGAGGTCTTAAAAAATAGATTAGACAAGTGTCCATCAGATATGACAAGTACAGGTGGTCTTGCCTTAAGGTGGAGAGAGGGGGAAGGTGGGTCTGACACCCATCCTGCAGCCTGGAAAAACAGAAATCATATCTATCATACCCCAACCTGCAAAAAGATTTTAAATAACATTTAAAAACTACAGAAAACCAGTCAAAATTGTAGTCCTCCTGGGGAAAATAAAAAACCAACCCAAACATCAAGTGCATTTTTACTCATAATGCTCTTCTACTTGTATTACAGCCCTGATTTTAGTCTTTGCTGGTTTGGGTTTTTGTGTCATCAGTCATGCTCTGATGAAATCATCAGGATTTCTCAAAGCTATAAAAAGTTAATTTTGAAAGATTCCAGTTTATAAAGGGAATATTTTCATTAATATTTTTCCTGAAAGGAAAAGCATAGGAAAGAAATTGTTGCATTCACCAATTTTTTTTTCCATTTCATGTTTCCCCTTAATTATCTTCAATAAATGCCAATTACATACTTCATTCACTGAAGTAATAAAATAGAAAAACAAGCTGAAACTGCCAAATTATTTGTTGAAAAAACTATCTTTAAGCCCAGCTCTATAATGAAATGTATATACTCATCCTGTATACTCTTCAACACATGCCTGTGTCAAAATTACTACTATTATCTGGTCATAATGTCATATCCCCAAACTTTCTGTAACATGCATTTTTGACAAAATAAAGTGGGCAAACCCATTGTCCAGAAAAGGCAAACCAAACTGCACTTCATTTATTCACAGAAAAAAAATAAATAACTTTTTCAGCTTCTTATTCTTCCCAAATCCAGAGCTGTTGCAGAACTGAGTATTACTAGCCATATTTTTGAAGGATAAACCAAGCCTGTGCAGCTCACCCCGTCCCACACAAGGAAGCTGAGTCTGGAGAAGAAGCTGTCAGAGATTTTGGATGTGTTTAATTCAATGAGAATTTTCCATCCACTCCCATGAAGCCAAGTTTTCTCCCCAGATCTGCTGTTGCTCCAACAAGTGAGGCGTGCTGTCATGTGGCTTCCCTTACTCAGACATACAGACCTAACACAGAGGAGTCTATTTATGGATGATTAGAAATAAATCTACAGAACAGAGTCCTAGAAAAAAGTAGAGGAGAGATTTGCCAGTGCAAACAGGTGCAGAACGTCGTCTGGAGGAGACCTGTGCTGCAAAATGAAGCATTTTGCAGGATGGGATTTGAGATAAAAGTGTAAAACAGTTTACACTTGATGTGTAAATGACCAAAGAATCCTAAACACACTAGAGAGGCTAATTTGTGGCTTGGACATCCACATGGGAAAGACTATCAGGTTTAGTGCAATCCTCATTAAACAAGAGTAGTGACTGGTGTGGCTTCTGCAGAACACCACCCCTGCCTGTGCAGAAAGCACTGAGCATACATTGGTTTCTTTGCACAAAATCACATTTATTGTCCAGTTCTAACAACTGAACTAATAAGATAGAAAAAGACACAAAATTCCCACTGCCAATTTCATAAACAAATCTTTACCCTTGGCCACAAAACATCCCCAAAAGAAGCACTCCTGCCTGGCACCAACTCATTCACAGCAGCCTGGGGAAGAAAATCTTCCCACCACCTTGCAGTAAAGAACATCTGCTCCAAACCAAACCACTGCCTTCAGAATAATAAACCCACAACTGCCAAGGTGAAGATCCCAGCCCAGTGCCTCGTGGCAGGATTTCTGCCCAGGGGGCACATTCTGTAGACAGACACATTTTTCTTAAGAGTCCCAGACAATAGCAAGGTGCATAAGTGATAACATGCCAGGAAAGACAAGGCTGAATTCTGAAAGAGGGGATTTCAGGAAGCTGGGTGTCCTCCTTCTCTATCCCTGCAAGAACAGGGAAAAGTGCAGAGCCCCCCCAGCTGACCTGCCATATCTTTCCTCTTTAATCAGACCGAAATATTTAAATAAGGACAGAGCAAAAAGGCATCATTAAAAAAGCAGGGCACACTAATTCTTGAACAAAAATACATAATTCATAACGAAAGTTCCCAGTTTGTCAAAAACCTTAAATTCCTAATGCTCCAAATTCTTTGTGAGCCGTGTCCTATATGACAGGTTCAATATGACACATCCCTGCAGGCCAACACAACCTTCTGCCTGCACTAACAGGTCTGGTGGAGAGCAAAAGGGACTTAGGATTGGCCTTTTAAAAGAAAACACGACTCGGATTACTCATCTAAGAGCACTAGTTATGCAAGTTTCTGTGTCAAAAGAGTTTCTGGAGAAAGAGTGATCTGTGAAAACAACATTATAATTTGTTCTCCAATTAAAGTAACTGTAGGAGTAGGCATATTCTGTTAGAGCTTGGTTTTGGTAGGAAACATGGTCAAGCAGCAGAAGATTTGGCTGTGAAGTTCTGACCAAGAAATCCCAGAGCTGGTATAATGTGCAAATAGTCCAAGGGAAACTTTTAGACATATTCCTGACTGATAGCTTCACTGAGAAGTCAACATTCAGATCCTGAAGTCTTTGCTAGTGCTTGGCAGGGGGAAACATCAGTGTCATGCTGGTTTTTAAAAAATTGAGAGATTTTTGTTGTGTGCAGAACGGATCAACCACTGCTGCATCTCTGTGGTGTGACAGGGAGGGAGAAAAGCATGTGCCAGATATCCAATCAGGATATGGACCTTCTCGGGGGCTGAGCTTGCCTTTGACTGCAGAAAGAAACAACAAATGGGCCTTTGAGAGCAATAAAGTAAAAGGTGATAAAAATAAAACAAGATGAATCACTGAAGATCTCATAGAAAAAGAAACCAGAACAGGTGGCAATCCAAAGCAATGGAAAGATGATTTTCCAACATGGAAAAAAGTGCTAAAGGAAGCAAAACTACACCAGGAAAAACATTTTATTAGAAACAGATTTGTTTAAAAAAAAAAAACAAAAAACCAAGCTAATTTTAAAAAGCAGCTTTCAACACTGCTGCAAACATCTCAAAAGTTTAAAAGGATGATTCTTCTCATCCTCCATATATTATCATATCATTTAGCACAGAATAAAGACCCATCAGTTTAATTATACAGCTAAAGACAGGTGGTTGTTGTTGTTTGCTTTGATGGTGATGCACTGCAACAATAAACAGGTCTGTTATTTCTATATTAGCATATGGGTGCTTTCTTTGATGAGACAACACCTGTGGTTACAGTGTATGTTGAACCCGAGAAAATACCTCCTGGAAACATCTCCACAGACTTAAGATTTCAAATTTAGAACAACAAAAGCTCCGCTTGAGTCCCCCGTTGTTGGAAAGAACAGCAATTAATTATCAAAAAAGGAACCCAAACATTACCATCAATCCTGCTGACAAGAGGTGCTGGTGGCTGCAGTGGACAGGGACAATTATGCACATATCACAGGGCTACAGACAACTTCTGAATTGCAATTACACCAAGAAACTCACTGCAAATATCACAGATGAATACCACTGAGAAACATTATCAGGACTGGCTTGGAACATACGTTGCACTACTGCTGGGGGGAAATGAAATAAATGTGCACCAACTTTGGAAGGCATGCCTGTCCAGGCAAAATATATGTCTAAAAATTCCACATTTCTGCAGCCTGTGCAAAGAAAATAGCAAAAAAGTATTAAAAATAAAAATCTTGTGTGGCAATAACTATTTTTAGTTAAGATATTTAGTATCTATGTTACTAATATTACTAATATTTAGTAAGAAAAAGCTTCCAGTTAGAAATTTTCAACTTTAAGTAGGAGAAACACACCCTTGAAGGTTTTTCTGATGGAGGTAGTCATGACCATGCTGATGAATTCATCAAAAGAGGATGATCAAAGGGTCTTTGCAAGATGTGCTGCAACTTGAGCAGGCAGATGGACAGGCCAAGACAGCTCATCATCTACAGCAATCTCAGATTATCTCTTGCTGGCAACACCATTTGCAGAGGATTCTCTTCATAATAACTCCATTGCAAAAAATGGAGATGGAAGAAGAAGGAAAATGAATCAAAGAAGAGAAATTATAAACTAACTGGAAAAAAATAAAACCACCAGCATTCCTTTGAGGTGGACTCTGAAATAAAACACTGCATGATATTTTCATATCAGTATTTTAATACCAAGCAGAATAAATGTCCTAAATATTTGCTATAATGGGTTAAAGTGTCTTTAGGAAGAGGTAGAGGAGGTACCAAACTCCAACCAAGCACACCCTTAAGACCAACTGAAGTGACCTGGCCCTTCCTTGTGTGAAAAAACCTTGGGTGAACAGAAAAAATGACTAAAGCACAGTCTGTACACAGGAAATGGGGAAGAAATATAGAGGAATAAAATTGGAAGGCAATAATTAAAGAGATGTTAAGAAATCCTAAAAATATGGATTCCAAGATGGAAAATTCACCAAACCTCAATAGTTGGCATTTCTTATTCTCAGTCCAGGTTTCCTTCCATCAGTGGATCTCAAAGCAGTTTACAAATATTAGCTGATGAAATTTGTTCTTCTGCCAAGTTCCCATTGACAAAAATCACATCTGTTAATGCAACTAAGTGCTGGAATAGAGTTTTAGTCATGAAGATTTGAAAAGCTTTTGGATGTTCGGTTTCAAAACATCATCTCTAAAGTTTTTCAGAGTTGCTGACCTGAGAAAGGAAGGTTTGCAGGCTGCTCTTGAGATGTACAATGTCCATCAGCAGGGAGATTTTATCAATCCTCCAGTGTCCCAGAAAAAAATAAAAAGTACTGATCAGTGAGAATTACCACTTGAGATAGACCTAATGTGCCTTTAATTCAGTCCTTACTTGTTAGATATTAAATAGCTGAGCTTGGAATTACAGAATGCTTTAGGTTTGTTGCTCACATCCTCATCTGCTGTAAATTGGCATCCTCACTGATTTCAATAGTGTTCTAATACTTTATTCCTGTCAAATAACAGGACAAATACCACTTATGAATGTCCCCACTGTGGTCTCACAGCACACAAAATTTAAAAGTCACTCTATTTTAGATAGCCACTGTTAAAACAACAAAAAAAGACTCAAGATAGCCTAGAGTGGCATAATAGCATTCTGTGATTATGCTATCTTGACATCATTTACCACTTCTACTACAACCTCTCTTCTTTTTTTTTTTTTGCCATGTTCCCATTCTTCCAGAAAATAAAATCTATAATATGTAATAATTTAGAATTAATATCTTGATTCCCCAGATCCTTTAATGAATTCAAATGCACCTAGGGAATCCAACCAAAGACATCTGTTCATGAATAGTGAGAATTATTACCAGGTCCTGGTGGAGACGGCAAGATGCCATCTCTTCCTGAAGTACCTCCCAGCTGAGAAATCAACTGTCTCCTGGCTGAATTTCCTTGTGTCAAGGTTTTACCGTGTTATGTCTCTTGGGATTACTTACTAACAAGAGCTCCCTCCCAAACTTTCACAACCCCCAGAAAGAAGGAAGATGAGCCTGGCATTCTTTTTGTTGTCCAACTGCATGTGCATACTACCTTTACCATATAAAATAATGATGGCCTCAATTAATACTAATTACTACTCCAAAGTTTCACAAATCCCTTTTTAATCATCTTTGGGTTTAACTGATCTACCCTAAACCCCTCTGACTGCCAAAAAATTAACATTTCATTAGACAAATCATAACCTACTCCCTATTCTCCAAAATCCAACCCATCTGGAAATATTCTACCTCATCAAATGTCAGACTTGTACAGTATAATGGAAAGCTATTTTTATTTAAAAACCACACATTCATACACACAGCAAGTGTGATGCATCTATACTTATAGATGCAGCTCTAGAAATATCACCACACCCACTTCCCACCCACCACTCACTACATTCCAGAAGATGTCCACTGCCTTTACCAGTTACCATCTTACTTCTTCCTCACTCTTTGCAAATCTTCTCTCCCCCTTCCAAACATCCATCACAGATTAATTTACCTCCACTGTCAGAAATGTAAACCATCAGCAGCTTGTTATATTGAAGAGGTTAAATGAAACTTTTGACATGACTTGTGTTTAAAATCCATCTTTAGCTGATGGCATGTCATCAGCTAGAAAATGTGTAATCAGGAGAGCAGACCTGAAAGTCTGAAAAGTCAGAGAATGCAAAGTTCTGCTGGAGGCTTTTCTTTCCTCTCTCTCTCTCTTTTTTTTTTTCCCTTTAATTTAACAAGTTCTAAAATATATTTTCTATTTTTGGCTTCAAGTGTGGCTATGGTCTGAACAGTGACTGTGTAAAAATGGCACCTTCCTACTCAAAAGATCTGCTCCTTCTATGCATTCTGAGAAAAAAAAAAAATAAAGCAGCTTCAGAAAAACTATGGACCAAATCTCCAGATGGATAATCAAGGTGTGGGAATGCAACATCCCTTCAAGACCTGCCCTGTGGATTTCCTGCTTTGTAATTTGTTAGGCCCACATAAATAATATACATAGAGATGTATATGTTTTAATCTTTCTCTAAATTGCCATTTTGTCTTTTGTTGGTTTGTTTTTGTCTTTTTGCAAGTTCCTGTTTGCAGCTGTCTGATGGTGCAGGAAGGATGGGACAATCACAGCACGTTTTGTTCACACACTTCCAGCATTCCACAGCAGGCTGAGGAGCATCTCTCCTGCCTTCCAGCACCCAAGTGCTCAGACTCACACAACCATGGGGATTTCACCCAAATTCTGCTTGAAATCCTTCTATCTGACCATGCATTTATGTCCCAAACACCCGTCTCAGACAGTCTGATGGACAGCAGGTTGAGGAACAAATTGTAGTGAGCTTCTCCACCTTCAGGCCATGGTCCAGGCAGTGTATCTTCTCCCTCAGCATCAACGTCCCCCTGCATCCCTCATGCTCAGGAGATCAGGCATGAGGGAAGATGAACATCCAGGGCACTGCAGAGCCACAGAGCCACAGAGCCCAGGGTATCTGCTTTATGTGCAAAGTGTGCAAAGGCACTGATTTTAGCTCAGCCCACAGTGGGTGTTATGCAGACCCTGAGGCTCCTGTTGCACAGCCAGCAGTACGAGTCTGTGGGCTCACACAGGACACCAACTCTGCACATCTCCCCACTCCAGGAGCTCTCCCTGCATGATTTCTAATGAACCAGCGAGACACAGCAACCACAGAATCCCCAAAGATCTATTCCCATTGATTCCCAGACTACAGCCATCATTTAACTCCTGCACCAGCTCCTCCCTGACCCTGCTGGCTCACAGCCAAATCACCTCCAATTCATCCACTGACCTGTGAAGCACAAATTTGAGATGTTCAACCCCTGTTTGATATTATACATTTTCTGATCTGTTCAGTGGTTTTTTTTCATGCTTTCTGACTCACTTTTATCCATAGTACTTTCATTCCCCACTAAATTATCCCAATGCATTTCATTAAAATATCTCATCATCAGAGGTATTATTCTCCACTTTCTACCTCTTTTACCTCGTGTGGATTGATTAAATCAGCATGATGGTAGCTGAGTAGTGTTTAGGACTCAGTGTGACCACATCTGATTTGTTCATAAAGGATTTTCCTTTCTCTGGATGCCAGGGGGGTGCAACTTGATGTTCACTTATTAGTGCCTTTTCTATTTAGAAAATCAGTTACTGAAATTGGTCCAGGTTAGTTTGTTTAATCAAAAGAACCAGATAAAATTAACACAATATTGACAGGGAGAACTTTAAACTCTGCAACTGTGCCAGTATTAGCTGCTCCAAGGTAATTCTCACAGTCACGTTCTAACTTGTGGCAAACTTGGGATAATAACACCTTAATAATAATAATGCCTTAAATTTATACAGCAGTTGTTCTCCAGAACTATCCAAAGGCACTTTAGTGACTATATATAGTCATTACTTCACCTACCACCAAACTGCGGCTACCTTAGGGATGGAACAAAACACTCATTTCCAGCTCTCTGCATCTTTTAGAGTGGGATTGGAAAAGAAAAATAAATTCTCCATCATTTCAGGTAAGCAGTGAAGTACACAGAGGGCTGGTTTCCATGAGAACATTCACAGGAGAGCTCAAGCTGGGCCTGGGCAGTATTGCCACACTTGGTTAGATGTCCCAAGTGCCTGGGATATTTGTGTTTTCTATGTACATAAAATACCAGTGGTCTCTCTCAGTGGGGATGTCTCAACCTGCAGCAAACTCCTGAAGGCTAAATTACACCTAAAAGCCCTTAGAATGAATGTCTTTTCCATCTTGTCAGTCCACAAAGCCATAGCTTCCCGATATTTGAAATTCCAAATTTTCTGTTTGTTCAGTCATTTTCGTGGTAATTTGCACCAGAATTTGAGCCTTTCACCATGTGCTTGTCACTAACTGCCTTGCTGATAAAAGTGGGAAGATTTCATCTTGTTCCTAAGTCCCTGCTTGCAAAAATACCTCTTTCTCTGCATGCAAACAGCAGAATTTGTTGAGTGAGAAGCCTTATTTCTACATGTGCTCTTCTCCCTCTCTCTCTCCCGCCCGCCACAGTCCCTACATGGCTACTCGGTTTCTTGGCTACAGCAGCCACCAGCAAGTTAACAACATGTCCCCCTACATGCTTGGCGAGGCTCCACGACGTATCTGCTGGCCCATTCTCCTGCTTGAGAAATGCTAAAAAGCATTGCTGGCATTTACATGTCTCATTGCTGCTCTGCCATCGGCCCAAACACTCCTCCTTCCTTCCCTTCTCTTCCTTCCCACCGCGTACCCAAGCGGCGGGAGAGGCGAGGAGCATCCTGCCCTGGCTCCCTGTGGGAATTCCAGCCTCGAGATTGAAGGGCCAGGCTTGCTGGGAGAATGCTTGTGGATACAGGGATTTTCAGAGTAGAAGGGTGGCCTGTAGGGGAGAGACTCGTGGCAAAAATATGGGATGCACCCCTGATTTGCAGCGCCGGCAACTGGTGATCTGCCACGAGAAGCTGCTTCAGCCATATGGTCTCGCTCCAGAAATAAACTCATTACACCAGATAAATACTGTTTCTGGGCATAGTGGAAGCATTTATCCTCTCTGGAAAGATGCAACATGCCTCGGGACATGGCAGGAAGCCTGGGATCAGATGACCCTGCTGTTCCTACCAAGTGGTGTCACCCCGAGCTGGTTGGTCCTTGTAAAATCTCCAGTTCCTATTGTCTCCCCACAACCAGAAGGTCTTGCTGCCTAAGCCTTAATCCCATTTGGATGTGGGCAACCAATGGAGCTGGAGCAAGGCTGTATTTAGCCTTTTATGGTCAGGCTGAACCAGAGAACAGCCTACTTAAGGCATCTTTCCCCACAACTGAGGCACATGCAATTAGATGACGGCAACAGCATTACAGCATTGGGAAAATGCTCGATCAGAGCCCTCATACCTGTTGGAGCAAAGTCCCCATGGGATGTTTACAGATGGTTTGTCAAAGCAGAGCCCTAAGCACACACATGGTACCCTTTGGAGACACTGACAGCACCAGTTCAGGCGACGGCTGCATTTGTAATACACGATTTTCACACTTCATGTTGTGTGGAGTGTGTGAGGTGGCACCAGACACTGGTGGCATTCTGTCCCACGGAGGTGCTATGAACCTGTCGGGGCACCTGACGATGGCAGGGAGCTGTGAGTGTCACTGCAAGGCCAGCAGTGCCTCCAAACAGAGCGGGACCTGGATGATTAACTCTTAAAGGAAGGCTGCATTGTGCTCCAAGGTAATTTTACTCTGGCATTGATTTGAGGTGCAATTTGAAATTCATGACAATCTATGTAAATGTGCTTGTGACACTGAAGAGACACACAGTGCGGATTATGCGTGACATCTTAAGAGCACACAGATTTTATCATAAATACTTATACAGTGTCTGCCTTTTAGACATTCTGGACGTTCTCTGCTCTCGGGTTACATCCATCACATTTAAAATAACCCCCATGATTATATCAATACAAAAGAATTTAGTTTGGCTTCTAATTCTATCTGCAGATTTAATAATCTTCCCCGTGTAAATGTAGCAGAGAATAAGATATTTAAGGGTCACAGGTACTGATCGTCCATCTTTTAAAGTGGGAAATGTAAGAGGAAATGGAAATGGTGAGGAGGGGAGAGGAAATGCTGGAGAAAGGAAGAGAAAGCAGCATTCCTTCCCTCCCTTTATTTTTCCTACGCACTGACAAGCTTTCTTGACCACAAAGTGGACAGTGGTGATATTCTCCTGTTTCTTAACACAGGATGGCCTCCCAAATGTTAGTAAAACACCCATGAAGAGTTAGGGACAGACAGTGATGTCCTAAAGCAGACAGAGTGCTGACACTGTGGATAACCCTAAAGGGGTTAAATCCAAAACGAGTTACAGAAAGAGGCTCTTTCATGAGTGAGATAAATATGACTAACGCACTTTTACTAGAGACAGTTAAAAATAAAACCTTAAAGAAGAAAAACCCGCATTCATTTTACCCGACAGACACTATTATTTCTAGATATTTCAGATTCATTTGCAAGTTAGGAAAATTGCAGCTGGGGAAGAAAAAAAAAAACCTTAGCAATCCCATTTACAAGCAGAAATTCTACTGTGTTGAGTCATAAACTGCCCCCTTGCCTCAGCTGTATTCAGCTCCGGAGTTAAATCCATCCCTGCGCTCTTTCCTCACCTCATTTAGCAGTGGGGATATCTTTTGGATTAATTAGAGCAACCCTCTCACTCAATAGCAACCGATTGTTTTCCGTTCAACCATTCCTCGTAATTGTTTTCTTTGATCCACAGGGACGCGGGTTGTTTTTTACGCGCAATTACCGCGGGGCGCTGCGCGGGGCGCGGAGCATCTTCCCGGCTTTGCACCGATCGGCGACGCCGGCAGAGGGCAGCCAAGCAGGAATAATCCCAGCCGAGCAGGGATACTGGCTGCAGGTATTCCTCGGATCAAACAATTGGCCTCAAAACCCGTTTTTTCCTATCTCCCTCTCCGGTTTTTCCCTCCCGTGCCTCCCTTCCCGACGCGCGCATCCCTGGCTCGCTGCTTGCTCACTAAACTCTCTCCGCCTGAAGAAGAGGAACTGCACTGCCCAGATAAGTGGGGAGATTTTGGAGAGATATATTTATCTATCAGAGGAAAAAGAAACTTCTGTCTTGGAAAAATGACCACCAGAGTGGTAACTGGTGTTTGTGCAAATACAAAGCCTTACTGCCTGATCTCGTTCTAATGAACAGCAGGAATAAAGTCGTGCTTTTTATCTTCAGATTCTAGCAGCAAACAAAGGGAGATGTGGTTTTTTGCAGTGGAAGAACTGGTAGCTAAATCCTCGCTAAGGAGGGCTAAAGCCTAGGGCTCAATCTTGAAAACATTCGTTCATGGAAAGATTGAGCTTCTATGACTATCCTTCACGAAGTTACACATGGATATCTTCTATAGATATTTATTAATATCAACATGCATATAAAATATATGTAAACACAAAATTTCTCAAGCTTATTTCCTAAATAAAGATTACTAATGCCTTAAAATTTGTGTGTTCATAGATTTTTATAATTGCATTGATCCTTTTCAAGGAAATGTCTCCATTTTTAAGGAAAAATCATATTTGAAATAGGATTCCAGCCATCAGAAAAGAATGTGATGTACACAACAGCAAAATAACACTTAAACATCATCTACCACAGGGAAAAACATTCAGACAATTAGAAATTTACAGGGATTGAGCTGAAAGGCTCTCTCTAAACTACTGGGAATGTTCAGCATAGTTAGGAGTCAATGTGTATTCCAACCTATTTTGCTTTAGTGGGATGATTGCTTATGAAAATTTCTTACTCTTCCCTCCAGCTTGAAAAGAAAATAAGTAAAAAAGTATAAGAAAAACCTTGGTTTGAGCAACCAATTAATTAAGTGTGCAAACCTTGACCAATATGATCACTTTAAGTTGGATATTTTACTCTCTCCTGACCATGATTTCTTCCTGCTGACAAACCTGGAGAGCATGGGAATGACAGCAGGGATGCTGCTGGACCTCCTGTTCTCCAAGGCCAGATCCTGCTGCCCTTCCTCACCCTCACAGCCAGGGATGCAGAGCAGGGCCAGGATGTGTCCCATAAGGAGCTGTCCTGGCTCAGCTACAGCCTCAGCAAAAAAAATTCCACCTCTTCCGAAGCTTTCTCCTCCCCAGACTTCTGGCCCTGTGGTCCTGTCACATCCTTTTTCCTTTCATCAGTCAAGCCCAGTGCTTGGTCCTTCTTGGGCTGTGTTTGAAGGCACTGAGGGTTTTTTTGGGAGCAACAAGACAACATCACTTCTAACTGTGATTTAAAGTGTTACCCATAGGAATAGGTAAATTGAGGCACCCACAATCTCTCTGGGACCCAGTGGGCACAGGGAGAGACCCCCATACTGCTCCTGAATCCACAGGAGCAGAGATTGGCCATCATCACCCCTCAAACACCAGCCATGGATGTGGCCTTGGTCTTGCAACACCACAAAGTTATACCAAATCTTGGCTAATTTTGGAGAAAATATATACCTGTTTTAGATTATTTTACAGGGCCTTCACTAGGTGCATCCCTCTATGAACTCACAAAGAATGGTGGTTGTTTTCTCCTTTTTATAAGCAGCAGGCAAAGCTACTGTCAAAAGAATGTTTTTACAGTAGTGGAAATAATCAGTGCAAGGCTAGTTTTTAAAACCTGCTCCTAAAGTGCTTGGAACATTAAACAATTATTTATGAACACTTGAAACATTAGCAGTTCCACTTGAAACCATTGGCAGGGCTTTAATAACAGCCCAAGCAATGCTCTGGAAGCAACACCAAGGACTCTCGCTAGTCACAAACCCTTTATTTCATTTTTAAAGCCGCTGTTACTGCGCACCAAAATTAAAAGGTTTATCACTATGATTAAAACAAAATCTCATCACCAGCATGAGCATCTATTCCCTTCAATGCTCCGCTGAGACATTCCCTTCATTTTTTGATTGTTTGGCATGCCTTTGCTTTTCCTTTGCTTCTTCCTAAAACAGGTTATTCCTGGGGAAAGCTTGGCTGGGGCACTGCCTGCCCTCTCTCCCAGGATTTGGGTGTATTTTCACATCAAGGAGGCCAATTGACACCAGGTTAAATAGATTTTCTAATCAGGACTGCAAACTCTTTGATAATGCAAGTACCCTAAACTTTTACTAAAATAAAAACAAAACTCTTTCTGGTGAGGGAGGGAAAGGGGAATTCAATGACAGATTTCTCAATGACAGGAAAGACCACATTTACTGAAGTTTGCAGGTGTGCTTGTTCCTGCAGCCCATGTTGCCCAAGGAAACAAAAGCACTCAACCTTCTCAATTTAATTTATTAACATCAAGATGTTCCAACCCAAAGCAGAATCCCATTGCAGGGGATGCAGCACAAACCCATGGTCCCAGCCCTAGGATGGCACCTTTGAAGAGAACATAAAATAAGAGACTTTCCCATTTTGCAGTGAGGAAATCAAGGTGTAGAGACGCGAAACCCAGGTAGGGAGGTGGCTGCCTGTCCCCTGGAAGGGAAACCCAATCCTTCATCAGTCCATTTGTGCTACTGGATTTGGTACTTCCAAGCATTACACACCCCAAAATTAACCCTTTCAATATCCAGCATCCTAAACCTGCCCTACACAAAGACCCAAGGAGGGAGGCATTTCACAAGCCCCTTTCAAATTTAAACACATATGTCAGTTAAACAGTTTTTGCCCAGGATATGAGAAAGCTCTGGCCCTGCTCCTGGGAGAACACAACCTACATTACTCAGCTGTAGCCAGGTACCCAACAGGGCTCTTTTGTCATTCCTCATCTTGCGCTAATGATGTTGCTCACAATTAGATTAATTAATTATTTTTTTCACAGAGAAGGATGGGGGCAGAAAGGTGTTTCTCACCTTGGCAAAAAGCTGTTGGCTGTTCAGTGAAGGACTCAAGCAGTGGTCACTTGACCACGTGTGATAAACCCAAGCCTTACCAGAAAGGCCACATTCTACTGGATCAAAGGAAAAGCAGGCAGCATGGTGTTAAGAAATAACTGAGGCAGAAAAAGCAGCATAAAGAATCTGAAAGACATGAATGCCTGAGGAAATGCAGATTTTGGGGAATCTGTGAGTAAACAGGCATATGACTGACTGAGCCAAAATATATACAGGATTTCACAATATTTAAATCATGGATCTTTGTGTTCTTAAAAATAAATTAAAACTATACCAATGCTTGCACATGGGGATCTGACGCAGGCTGGGTGCTCCCAAACCTGCAGCCAAGGGCCTCATCCTGCAGCCTCACAGGAGCAGGGCTGGGAGCTGTGCACAGCCCCTGGGGAGCTCACACCAACACCATTGTGAGCACAGGCAAACCAGTGGTGAGTGGCTTTAATCTCCCACATGAGGAGCCCTAACAGCATTTGAGAGTCACACAACAGAACGTGCATTATCTGCCGTGGACCCTGTGCCCTCTTTTTAAGGTGGTTGTTAACTTGGGGAAGGTACTGTGCCAAAGGAGCGGAAAAACGATTTGATCACATTCAGTGATATTGCTGAGAGCAACAGGGAAAGACATTTGAAAAAGTGGCTTGCAGTCATTTATATACCTCTTTCCACATGTTAACCATTTTTACTTTCAATAACCATGCACCAGCGCTCTTGCTGCATTACCTTATAACTCCTTTTCTTCTTTATGGTCCTTTGTGGACACATTTTCACCTGTTTAAATCTCTGCATATCTACTAGGAAAAAAATGAGAGACATACACACAGGTACTCTGTCCTAAGTTATAAATATATTAGGGACATACAAATGTCATCACAGCCCTCAAATGCAGCTTCACTGGCTCCCACTACAGAGACACATCATTACTTGCTAGAAATGCACCAGCCAGAATCTGGGAATATTCCTAGGACTGGTGCTCTGCTCTCATCCAGGTAATTTCTTACTCAGAGTGTCTTGATCTTATTAAAAGAGCTATTCCTTCCTTTACAACTCTCTGCTGCTCTGCTAGTTTTCCCTAAAGAGATGTAAAGCCTGCTTTGCTCATATTGACAATGCAAGAGTAATTATAGTGCTGCAATTCCGGAGTGGAAATTTTGGACTTACACGACTGCTAACAGCTTCTGAAAATTTACCAGAAGTTTGGCCACCTAGATCAAGGACAGCATTCTCATAAACCATCAATTTGCAAACAAAAGACAGACATCTACCCATGTTTCTTCTCTCTTCTCAGCTTAGGTCCACTCACTCCTCTTCTCTAAACTCCTTTGTCATCTCCTGGAGTTGTTGGACTCAGCTCATCTTGCTCATCCCTGACACAATTATATAAATAACAGAAGTCTCTGCAAAAACCTCTCAGGCTGCCATTATTCTTGCTGATTTGGAAGAGGTTTTGGATCCTCCCTGAATTATATTTTCAGAAAGATGTTGACCCTTCTCTGGACACCTGTGATCACCATATGTTCAGGAGGGCTCAGCATCTGGAAATGCTGGCTCTTCAGGAGTGTGGCTGAAGCTGCCACTCCTGGAGATGCTGACTCTTGTGATGATCCCTACCCCAGCCTGAGACATGGAAAGGGAGGTGGATACATCTGAAAGAGATTCAGATTGAAAAGGCAGTTTGCAGCTTGTGCAGGACTCTTCCCAGGTGCCTCTGGGCTCCCTGGTGCTCATGTCTCACACAAGGTACCCCTGAGTTTAAAAATATTCCTTTTAGCATGGCAAACAGCACCACACTCCATTTTCATGATGTCTCCCTAGTCACACTCTCACATTAGGTAGAAGCATTGCTTCAGATTTCAGCAGGATTTTGGGGAAACACCCCTGTAAAAAGGGGATGGATTCTCTACCATTTTCTGTATCCTTTCTTATGCAACTCCTGCAAGCAGATGAAGCTGGGAAATCCTTGCACCTATGAGCAGTCCAGTAAGAAGAGCTGAGATCTATGCAGACATTGAAAATGCTGGGTAAAGCTTTGGTAAAGCATCTATAGCAGCCAGAACTACCTTCTGTCTACTCAAATTCCATGTCCTTAGCACTGCCTTCGGTAGAAGATTTTCCTAAAGGGATGGACTGAAAATGCATGGGAGTGGCTGTGCAGCAAAGAGCTTTATCAATGATTTCATTTGCAGTCCAGAAATACCAAAGAGCTTTGCAATTCAACGTGTTAACACACAATCTCAGACCCAGGGAATTTGCCTCTTAGAACTGAAAGTGTATGGCAAAGAAAAGGAATGAATAAGATGCTCAGGGTGAAGATGCAGAGAATAAATTTAAATTAATCTATCATATTTTAGGACCCTGAGCTCTAGCTATGGTTCATCTCTTTCCCAGTTATTGATCAAGTTGTAACTTACTAGTTCTTTATGAAGGAGACAAGACCATTATACTACTACGTATGTTTGAGAAATCAAAATATCACCAGCATATGAAGTAGTTGGATTTCCAGTTATGAAACACACGTTTGACTCCTAAGAATGCTGGAGGCTGAATAAAGGTTAAAAACTCAGAAATAATATTGTTCCTGCAACTTTTGCAAAAATCTTTGAGAGATGAATTTAGCAATATGTGGCTTTTAATGGTGTTACATTAAACAGCAGGATTTCCATATGGCGTGAATCTGCTGAATTGTATCGAAGATGGGGATTTTGTTCCAAATTTCTATGGCATTCTGTGATTGTGTCATTAGATACCCGCAAGCCTTTGCTACAATGAAGAGTACAGAATGTGCCAAGTAAAACAATCTTGAGTGTGCCTTCCAAGGGAAAATACTGAGACTAACGTTTAAAATTCCCCAGCCCCATTTTCTTTGAAACGCAGCGAGCTCTCTTTGTTAGAAAAGGGTTAAATGGAAATGTGTCATTTTCATAATAATAATGTGTTTTATATTGAAATTTGTTCTTTGCGTCTTTTCTTTTCAGTATAAGTGTTGGTGTGTATGAGTGATATGAGGATAAGTTTGTGAGGGCAATTACCCATTATTGTTGAGTAGCTGAGTAGTCCCCTGAGCAAACTCATGCATAATTTGTTTGTTCATAAGATACTGTAGAGCTGAGGCTGCAGTATCTTCTATGCCCTAGCTTATGGGAAAATGGAAGCTTTTTCCCACTACTCTGCATTTCTTACCCTATTGTTTGAACTCTGATCATCCTTCTTGCCCCTCTATTATGGGCACCTTCGCTGAATAGGAATCGCATATCAAGCGGGTGAAGGTCAGAAATACATCATATAAAAGGGGAAACAGTAAATTCCTTTTACAAGATTCATTATGATAATCATGTCCAAATACATTATTAGAAGCATTAAAGAAATCCTTTTCTAATTTATTTTTGTGCCTCTTACTATCTGCATATCCCTGTTATCTAGGAGAAACAGTGTGGTCTGCAAAGTTGAGGTTACAAACCTGCAGTGGTCTTGGGATAGGCAGGACTGGCTCGAGATACAACTTCAATGTTAAACAATTTTCCACATTTTAAAAAATTCTAATCTTTCCTTACATGGTTTTCTCCTCTTACAGCTCTCTCTTCCCTTATCTGTGGGAGGACTTGCCCTCTTCCTCAGGTAGCAACATCCCTATTACCTCTTTCCCTTGCACACTCTACGGCAGTGATTTCTTGCTTTACTGATCAGCCCTTGTGCAGCTTCACCCTGGAGAAGCTCCACAATTTAAATGTTGCTGTTTGCAGCCCTTCTTCTCTAAAGAGCTGCACACATTTAACATCAGGCTGTCTGGGCAATGTGTTTTGTTATTAAAATTGCTGTAATAGGAATGTGAGCTTTTCAAAGTGATTCATAAGTGCACTAAGACAACTGTGTGCCTTCATTTGCAAGGGTTCTCCACCCACCTTTTTTGTTTTTAAGCCAAGGCAGTTCTATCCTGTACCACAAGGAGTAAGGCAGGCTGATAAACAAGACATCTTAGTAGGAGATACAGGTATTTTTGTCAAGACATCACTTTCTTACAGGAGTTAACATTTACCCAAACCCCACTTATTTTTCCCCTGGGGTCACAAATTTTTTATCAGTAGTGGTTCAGAAATTGTAGACAGCACCAGAAGAAGAAACAGGGATGTACCAAAATGTGTGTCTATTTGGCATTGCTGCCATGTCATGTTTTGGAAACTTTTGGTTTAGGATATAGGCATTTAAAGGGTTTCTATCAATGCTGCTAAGACATGACATATAACAACCATACCTACAATTCTTTGAGTACATTTCACTAACTCTGTAACTGATTTGGGGGGAGATTTTCATGAGACTCGATTTACAGAACCAGCAGAAAAACCAACCTTATCTTTATCCTTCTTTAGGAAGAGTATTAGGCCAACACAAAGCACTAGAAAATCCCAGTGTTACATTTTCCTGTTTGGACAAAACATCATCATATACAATGAATTATATTAATGTTCCACCTGTACCAAGCACTTTTTTACCACGACAAAATGCTTCTTTCTGAAAGTAATGGTACAAATGGGAGAATTAATCATCAGTATCCAGATGTCAAAATTCTATATTTTGCAAATTATTTTAAATAAGACAACTGTTTGGAGAACCTCATTTCTTCTTCAGATGCTTTATGTACATTCCCTCCTGTTGGTAAAGAATCTAGTTGAAGCATAATCTCAGGATCTCTAATATAATTTGTATCAAAATGCTGGACCAACAATGTGCATCTCTCCCTTTGTAGCTCTCCTCGGGGAATTCCAGCAAAAGGCATTTGTCAAAGCAGCTCCCAAACCCACTCACACCTGAACAGAATGCACTGAAAATTGAACAACATAATTCCAAATAAGAAAAAAAAAACCAAAAAAACCCACAAAGTGCCTGAATTCAGTTATCAGCCTCTGCTTGTAACTTACAAAGATACACTAAGTATCCTCATTCTAGCTCCAGAGAAATTAAATACTCCAAGAAGTTCCAATGCAAGCCTCTCAGACTTTTTCCTGATGCAATTTCTGAATAAATACTTTGGGGTTCTGTAGTGATTTAAATGACAAAGCCAGTCATTCATTTTGGTACAAACTTTGGATGAGCCCTCCAAGACTTTATGACACCTTCCTTCACACATGGAACTCTGCCACCAGAGCTTTTATCTCCTCTTTTGCTCTGGCTGGTGTTATTAGCATCAGAAATGCTGTTTGGATGGAAAGAGGAAATGGAGGTATAGCTAATTTCTTGAAAGGTGGGGCCATTAATCCTATTAGAGGAAAATTTGGATTCCAAGGATGCAGATCCTCTCAGGCTGTTGGGTCTCAGTTATAGATGAGCCTGAGCACAGTCTCTGAAGCCACTTCCATCCCTGCACAGTCCTCAGGTGCAAGGCAAAAACACAGTCTTTGTGAAAAGGATTTAAAAAAAGATAAAATAGATTAAAAAAAAAAAAATCCTGGGAATACATGGCCCAGCCAGTACTGCTGTGAGAGCAGCCTAGACTAGACAAGACTTATCACCACAAATGGGGAGGGAAGTAGTTAAGAAAGCAGCAGATTGTAGAACCTGATATATTTGAAAAGAGGGTTCAGAGCTGTGATCCTCTGGGGTCAGTACAGCCTGTCTGTGGTCCAGAAAGAGCTGCCCCTCCTCAAGGTTTGCATCAGCCAACCATGAGCTGCCAATGTCAAATGTCAAAGTAGCTTTGGGCAGGAAAAGACTAATAAAACAAATTGGTTACAGATAACAAAGCAAGATAACAAGCTTTTGTGCTAAGAACTGAGAGATCCATTCAGATCATGAGCAAAGAACAGGGAAGAGGCCTTAAACAGAAAATTAACTACTGAGAAAATGTACATTTTTGTTCCCACCATCCTCTGGTGACCCTAAAAATGATTCTACAAAGGGACCTGATGTTTTCTTAAAAGGAGAGTCAGTCAAAGAGCTGTCTGCACTTTGTGTTTCCTACATCCAAGGCTCTCTAAGGGTTTGTGTTACTTGGGACAGCAAATTTACTGACAGAAGAACAGATCCTGAAGTTCATAAGACCTCCCCTGTCCATTCTCCTGTCAGCTTTTCTTTACACTCTCACAGAGTTTTAATTTAAATAAATTAAATACTCAACAGCCTGAAAACAGACATAGTACTAATTATGACCATCCTAAGGTCTCTGTAGGTGCTTTACACAGATCCCTCACCATGCAAATGGTTAAACAAGGGAGTGACTGTCTTTTCAAGGTCCTTAGCTGGTAGCTAGTACTTGCAATACCATATCTCAGCTCTAAATCATTATTAGTTACTTGAATTTTTTGTATATTTTAGTGTAATCTTTATCACCACAAGTCTCGAAAAGTGAAAAGAATGTGCTCCAAAAGATATGCTGTGAAGAACTGCTACTGGGCAAAAGAAAAATATTTTGATCACATCACTCAAAGCTATATCTGAGGACTGGAAATTTCTGTGCAAGGACTCTGGGGGCTGAACAGCAACCAGAACATCCTGACGTAGAGGATGTAGTGTCTGAAAACTTGAAAGTAGTTCTTGGTGTCCAAGACAGTTCTATTCCTCAGCAAGAACTCATAAGAGCTGAGAAGACACTGGGGAATCACTTGGAAAATATGACTTGCAGTTAAGCCCTTGATCAATCAGGGTAGTGAAAGGAGCAGTATCACTCTTCGGAAGTTAATTAGACACTAAGAGTAATACTCTAGAAAGCTTTGAGAGCAGATTGTGTAAAGACAGCTCCCCATATAAATCATTACTATACCTCAACTCTGAATTCCCATTAATTATTAAAGCTTTCTAGGCAAGCTAAGCAGATATTTCAAGCTGCATATCTCAGAAATTTCCACATGTTAAAAATTAAGTACTTCCAACCAAGCTGGGCCAGGCAATGAGAGCCTTTGGAGCTCCCCATCCCAATGTGGTCATGTCACTCATCCCATCTCTGAGGGATGGGTCAGGTCCACTGTGCCACTGTCCCATCCAAACAATGCCTTTGGGTTTCTTTTCTCTGTTATTTGTGCATATTTGAGGACGTTCAGAAGTGTTCCTGGGTTCTTCAGTGTGCTGTGGGTCAGTGGGGTTTTATATCATGGCACAAACTGAAGGGAACAAGGGTGAGGAATGAAGGATGAGGCAGAGAGTGACTGTGGAGAGCAGCTTGTGTGAAGAACCAAAGCCTGGATGGATGCTAGGAATGAGTATCATTCTTCATTCTTCAAATTTCACTGTGATATTTTCCTTGCTTTTGTGATCAGACAAGAAAAGAAAAGATCTGACCAAAGAAGTAATTTGAACAAACCCTCCTGGCATCCTCAAATATCGAGAGAACTCAGACTAAGCTGATCCTTGGCTTTATTTGGGAGTTTAAGTAGAAACAAAAGTCCACTAAAATGCTCTCATTGGGGATGATGACATTAAGTCCTCCCAAAGTCCAACATTCCAGAAAAATATTGGGAGCAGGGGTCTTCATGCTGTTTTTACTTAGATTTCCAGTATTTACAGCAAAGACTGAAAAATACAGCTTAACATATTCTGAAATAGATCTGCATCCTATGTAGGTATCTCTCTCACTCCTGAAGTTAAATAAATGAAGAAAATCAAGGGATTTTTAGTCATTGCAAATATGTGGGAATACAATCCCCCTATTCTATTTGGTGGCTAATTTTTTTTACATTAAATACAAGTTAATGCTATTTATAAATAAAAAGAAGGCTTGTCCTTTTCTTTTTTGAACAAACAAAATAGAAAAAGATTGGCAATGAAAATGTTCCAAGGATTTGGAGGGAATGGCAGGGTTTGGATTTGCATGCAAAGCTTTCAATGTGATGAAATGTACCCAAATAGAGTGTCGCAATTTTCGATTATTCAAATCAAGATACTGCAATATTTTTGGACACTCAAGGCTTTGAGCTGTTTATTTATTCATTTTCTTTCTTTACTGCCTTTTTCCCCTGAGAAACCTAACAACTGAAATACAGCAACAGTGCAGAATATTTATCGGAGAATATAGGCACTTAACAGGATTGCAAAATTCCAGGTTCTCAAGAAGGAAAAGCAGGAGGCATTAAAACAAAAGATGCTGATACTGTACAAGCTTTCACTCCTACAGATAAAAGACATCTTCTGCTTTCAAGAAGAAGACTAAGCATAGTTGGAAAAGTGTTAGAGTGCTTTTCATCCAAACTGCACAGCAGAAGGCAACCTTTGCAAAAATGTACAAATCCTATGTTTTACCACCCAGGTAATATTTGAAAATAGAGTCACTGCTGGATTAGCTAAGAACTGATGACTACTGGGGTAGCAAACCAGTTGTGAAAATAGAACAGCCATGGCGAGTGGTTTGATACACTGCAGGCAGTGACATCAACAGCATTTTCAATTGCAGTTTTGGCAAGAATAGATGGTGCTTTACAACAGATAAAGAGCTGCCTGGTCCCCAGAAGTCCATGGATACCTGTCTGGGCAGAAAGATGCTGCTTAATGTGAGAACCACAACTTAAAGAAATGTGGGGCTGTGGATACAGAGGCTGAGCTGCCTGGGCTACCCTTGGGTAAGACAGCAGAGGGTGAAGTGTTGTCCCCAAGAAGGGAGAGGATCTCCATGCCAGGACCTTACAGATAAGCAGTTCTCCTCAAAGATTTTATTCCCATTTGACAGATTTTTTTCAGAATGGCCACAGACCTCCTGCTTGCTCCTCACTCTTTCAGCCAAGCATGTGAAATATATTTGAAAAACTCTGAGAGTTCCTACAGCAGAACAAGTTGTCTTGCACAAATCCTTGTCTGAACCCAAGATATGACATGAAATAAGAATTAGCAACTTCAGTTACACGATCATCTTGTATATTAATGAATGAGGGAGTAGAAATAAGGTTGCCTGAGCAACCTCAGCTCTGGCATTGCTTAATATCAGAGTATTTGGCTAAGCAACAGGAATAATTTCCTTTTACTACCGAATGGGTTTCTTGGACAAATCTAGAGAGCACATTGCCTACTTACACTGCTGGGAGTAAGGATACAAACATAAACATCTCACTCCCACTACCTCAGCAGAAATGGGAAAGATCATCCCAGTTTAGGGTCTGAGGTTGTCCAGAGGGTAAAGCAGCACATCCAAGTGTTGCCTGAACTTTCACCCGGGCAAGCTGATCCCCAAAATAAAACACATTTCCACTCTTCTCTGCCCTTCCATGGCTTCTCTCACCAGGAGCCAACTAAACCTCCAACAACTAAGAAATTATTTTCAAGCTCAGAACGGAAAGCAATGCCATCCTCAAAAAAAAAAAAAAAAAAACCAACCAGGGAAAAAAGTGCCGGTTTCAAATACAAACATTAATTTAATACTACTTCCCCTGTTGCACACCTTCCTCCACCTTATTCAGCCACGTGGAACGTTGGAAAGATTTTGATACTTAAAAATACAATACCACAAATACAATACAACAAACACAGTACAATACAACCAATAACTAAAGTTTATGATTGTGTTTGAAGTATCATGGTACATTGAATCAGACAATTCTCCCCTTTCATCTACAGTCCAGGGATTTGCACTTCTTTCCTGAAATTCTGTAGGATTTGAAAAGAAATGGTCCCAGTTTAGAATGACAGTGCTCCAAACAGTTCTTGTGTTTTCCATTAATTTTCGGTTGTATTGGTATTCTGTTCCAATTAGCCTCTGTTAGTGCTTCAAAGCTCTATCTTATCTGCAGATAACATCAAAGATGAGAGCTTCCAGTTTTAAATTTGGTTTGTAGTTATTTTAAAGATACAAAGGCATCATTTGTGAATAGCTGATCAAATAGAATAAATATGTCTTTGTTTTGGCTCCAAAAGGGCCAGAAAACTACTTTTCTTTTTGAAGTTCAATTTCATTTAGACATCAGGGCTTATTTTCAGGGTGCTGAACCCCTGTAGCTCACGTTTTCTTCAGTTGCAGTTGCATGTGTTCAGGCAGGAAACATATTTCCTCTCACACAAAACTTTGACACTTCACAATTTTCAACATTCCATAAAATCATAGAATGGTTTGGGTCAAAAGGAATCTTAAAGTTCATCTGTTTCCAACCCCTCTTCCATGGCCAGGGACACCTTCTCCTAGACCAGGTTGCTCAGAACCTCTTCCAACTTGGCCTTGGACACCTCCAGGCCAACATTTCATTAGTCCAAATCACAGATTTTTACAGAATATCTCATAGAAACATTAGCAGAAGGGATCCCAGGTAACTCCCTTGACTACCAATTGGCTCCTTTAGAACAAGTTCTTAATCTCTCCTGCCAAACCTGTTTCCATCCAGCTGGAAGGAAACAATCACACAGAAGGAGCTTTACCTGGCGTTTCTTATATTCCAGGGAGAGCCTACCTAGGAGTTCATCAAGTTTCTGATTTTTCATTACTGCTGCCTTCTATCTAGCCTGATCGAGATTTAAATAACCCAAACAAACTTAGCAAAACCCAAAAAAATTCATTTCAGTAGTGGTTAGCTAAGAAATAATAGTGCTGACTTCGAGACAACTTCAATTTCCTTTGACACCTTCCTGAAATAATGTAGAGATCTAATTTTGTCTTTTTCTTATAAGAGCAATTCAGACAAAACCCCTCCTTCTGAGCTCTACTCAGCATCTCCGAGAAACGACCACATTTCAACCACTGTTGGGAAGCAGCTTATTTAAAAGCATGAGGGGAAAACACTCCAGTCAGTTTTCTCTCTGTTTAAAAAGCACAGTGATTTCACTGACATCTTTTCTGGGATAGTGCTGTTTAGGGAGCTGCTGTCGAGCTTTGCCAGTCAGCAAAGGAGTCCATAAGTGCTCAGGTTCCTCTTCATTAGCAAATACTTGCCACTAGCTTTTTACATTTGATGGAAGCTGTAACAAATCACTCTTGTGCCTACCTGGCTCACAAATAATGTTAAAGACAGTGTGATCTGCCTGTCAGTGCTCCCAGTGTGCACTTGCTGAAAACATGGGGGATTTTTCTCTATGTCCCACATGGGTCATACTGATGATCAAGAAGATGCCTCTGGGCTTTATCAGACCATGAAGAGCCTGAGATTAAAGATATTCATGGATTCCTGACAGGGAATAAAGTGTTGGGGCATGTGTGCAGTTTGGGAAGAATAGAGCTTCATTTCTGACCTACTCCAAGCATCTATATTGCAGAGGCAAGGGATTTCCACAGCAATTCTGCAAATGTCCACCAGATGATGGTGGGACAACAACAGGTCAGGGCTAACAAGGACTTTAGAAGGCAGGAGGAGAGTTCAAAATGACCTTCACAAACCACACTCATCCTCAACTTTATTTCAGGCTGGAGCTCCATCCTGTTTTCCTAGCAGTGTCCCAATCATCATTTTGTCACACAGGCACCAAGTAATATCCCTGCCCTTCTAGACAATGAAAGATGTGCAGTCTCTCTCTCTTTTTTCTTTACTGCTCAGTGGAAATATGGAACATTCTTAATCTCACAGGTTTGGGTTTTCTCCACGTTGTTAATGACCTCTGTGCTAACCTAACCTAAACATATTCCCAGACTTTCACTGACCTACAGTGGCACCGAGTGGAAAAGTGAAATAAAGCCTTGTGTCTCCTCTTGCAGGACACAGAATTACTGCAAAATTATCTGGAGTGTCTACAAGGCAGGGTGACAAGGAGTAAAATCCTGTCTTTGTACTGCTCTGGGTCTCTGCAGCATATAGATCATTTGTCAGTGCCAGTTTGAGGTAGTCTCTCCAAACAGCCTGTTTTGCATTTGAAGCACTCACAGGACATGATGGTTCGGCTAAAAAACCATGCATTTTACATGAAATCACCAGGATAATTTGGCTGTATATCGTGTTCCCACAACTTAATATTCTACCTACAGATGCATGATCAAGAAGAGATTCCTTAACTTTGACAGGGCACATCACATTATACTCACTTTATTATTGGAAATGATCACCCCAGGGTGCAAAAGGGAGAAAAGACATAGTTTCATCATACCTTTTTTTTTCTTTTATAAACCACATTTACTGCAGTGTGGGGTATTCCAAAGCTACAGAGCGCCACTTGCCAGTGGCCAAGTGGCTATATTTTACCTGGATTGTGCAAGAAAGAAGGAACTGCTTAATTTAATGCTGAGCTGCGTAAAATTCGCACCGGAAAATTCAACTTTTAGGCACACAGTTCATATCCTCCTGTAAAAAGTCATTTTAGGACATGAAATTTAATATTTTAAATGCTGTACCCATAAATGGGACCAAAATCTCTCCCCATTATGGATACACATCCTCCCTTTCACTCAGGACAAAATCCTGTACTGGAATTCTGACCTTAACATTAGAGAAACTTTAACAGTTTTGATGCTTGTTAGGACCAACAATGAGTTTTTTCCTCTGCTTTGATGATTATTACAATGAATTAAAGTTTCCTATTATCCAGCTCTGCAAAGACTTAACTGCACTCCCAGTTGAGCAGACCAAAAAAATATACTCTTGAATCTCAAAAAGCACTTGATACAGTACATTTATCTGGGAACTGATTGATACCACAGCTATTTTGGCATTACGATTTTTATTTTTAATCCTCCATTTAAATACCCTATTTCACAATCTAGAAGGAAAAGGAACAAGGGATGGCCCATAGATATTTAGTAGCTATAAAATAAAACCTATAAAATGAAAGTGAAATGAATTATCAAACCATAAACTAAAGTTCGGTGTTTAAAATGGGCCAGGGCTTTAAAAATTCAATTACGGCTTTAGCAGAAACAAGTTTACTCAATATTTTAATAACCTTCTCTCATAATGTTTTTTTTCTTCCATTGCAAAGCCTGGCATTACTGAGGATGTATGGCAAGGTTGCCTTTCCTCTAACTACTTTAAGATTGATTAGGAAACAGAAATATTGATGCATTTATCCAAAATAACTTAATTAAATGAAGCAAAAAATAGCACACAGGAACATGTCTCAGTAGAAAACTGGAGCTGATCAAGATTATGAAAGGTTACATTTAATATTCCTGGACTGAAAACATTAGGACCATTAATTGAATGTCAGTAATGGAGAATACAAAGAGCAGGAAAGTTATTCAGTGTTTTCTTAACTCACTGGTGGGTTATTTCACATTCAGTAACTTCTGTAGGTTTACAAGCTACCTTGGGATTCCTGCAGGGCATCTCAGGACAGCAGGTGAAGAGAACATCTGAAAGCACTAACCTGCATTGGTTGGAGCTCAATGTCAGCTGTATGGTCAAATACAAAGATATAAAACCCGATATAAAGGCAGGTTTGTGTTTGCTTGGTGTTAAATCAGCACTGCCATGATTTGGGGATACATTCAGCCCTGAGCTGCCTCTGTGCACCCCTGGCTGCTCACAGGCTCAACCTGGCTGAGTCCACGCTCACTCCTGGCTTCAAGGAGAGCTTAAGTGACAAAACCCCTGAAATACAAGATTTCAAGGGATGTTATCTCAGGCAACAGCAGCTTTCAGTGCTGTGGTTTTAGAAGGGCTTTCTCCTCATCTGTTTTACTTTCCTTGGGAGACATTAGGATTTTTACAAAACCTCGTGAAAACCAGTGAGGATGTGCCAGATGAACTAGAGAATTTTCACTCTAGCTTAGTTTGGAAATCACTCATATCTTCATTTTAAACAGTGGCTTCAGAAATGCAGAGCAGCACCAGGTCCAAGTTACAGAGAGGTTCAGACAGCTCTGTGTGGAGCACAGATGATTTTATTAGGACCCAGATGATTTTATTGGGACCCACCAGGAGCTCCATAGGCTGACAAATCCAGCTGAAGAACCAACACCACTGATAAATTCAAAACATTTCAGATGCAACAACATGGAAAAGTAGGTGTTTCTGGGAGAAAGAGGAACTGCAATTGAAAATACATCATTCTCAAAGCTGCATTCAAGGAGAATGGAGCAAAGATCTTAGAATGCTAGCCCTAGAGTTTTCCCCCCTGTGGTTGCAATTGTTTCCCAAGTACCCTGCTTAAAATAGGTTTTCAAACTATGCAAGACTAATCATTGCAATTTGGAGAGGTAAGTAGGCACTTAGAATGCAATTCACAATTAGCTAAAGATGGTAGAAGAATCTCAGTCATGTTGGCACAGGGGATTTTAAAAAAAAAGAAAGAAAACATTTTTTTTTTCTAGCAGGAATGACATATGATGAGAGAATAGAGGAAGATAATTGTCATAACAAAGGGAATGTGTTATTATTTATTGGCCACACTTAAGCACTGGAATCCTGGATTATAGTATCTGGTGACAAATGCTGCTTGAAATTTTGTAAATATCACTTAAAAAGTATGATGAGTAATATTGCATCTACTCCACAACCAACACTTTCAAAATTCAGTTCTGGGAAGCAGAGTGATTTTTTTTGTCCTCTGTAAGAAGATGAAATGTCTGAGGGCCCTAAAATCTTGTTCTCTTTAGGCTTCACCTTACTCCTATTACCATTAGAGCAATATTGCTGGTAACTATGGCAAGAGAACTTTCAAAACCAACTGACAATTTTGCAGTGCCTCCAAGGTGTGGCAGAGCCCAGGCTGTCTGTTGCCCACTGTGCTGCTGCCAAGCTGTCCCCAGCAGGGACCCTTCAGCCCCATGGCACTGGAGGTGAGTGAGGATGGATTTCACCCTCCCAAGCTGGGAAGGGTCACAGCACTCAGCTCCCCACAGCCTGAGACCTTTTCTGTGCCAAAGCGCCAGCTGTAAATAGATATTTCGTATATTAACTTATATTTAGCCAAAACCATGACACATTTATCTGATTTGTTGCTATTAATTTCCTGGTTCCCTTTCTATTTTCTTCCTCCTCTCACAGATTCAGTGGGTTATGAACTGCAGTAATAACATTTCCAAACCAATTTTTGCTGTTTGAAAAGCTTCTGATTTTTAAATTTTTTTTTATCATCACTCTACTAGTGCTGGGATGCTGCTCACCCTCCCCAGCTCTAGAATTGCACGCAAACAACAACGAGGGGGGGAAAGGAAAAAAAAAAAACCCCAAACCCTCAGCAGTAAGTTGGCTGATGCTGGCAGCAAGACAAATCTGGCACCACACAGCAGGCAGGCAGAGAGTGCACTGCTCATCCTTTCGCTTTGGCGGAGTGTGGGAATGCTGGACACCAGCAGCCAGCGAGGGATTCGGCCGAAAGCTGCTCTCCTCAACGCCTGAACCCTGCTGCTCTCTGCCCGGGTGGGAGATACAGGTAAAAACAGGGAAATGCTTGAGCTAGCTGCGTTCAGTGGCAATGTGAAGCAGTTAGGAGAAGCCCAGGCTGCCTGATGTTATTGCTAGCAGGCAGTGGATGTGAACCCCAGTGCAGGGGCTGTGCACAGAATGCCCTCAGGTACTGGGATTGTTTGGGATTCTTCGCATTACAGAGAATAAATTGGTGCAAGTGGCAGTGAAGATTTTTTTTTTTTTGGGTACACTTTGTTCAAGTTGCCTTTATAAATATTTATTGCTATTTATATAATTATACCTCTCTGACAGCAGGCTTTGCAGCAACCTTGAGCCACAATAAACAGGCAGCCTGGACGCCTCCTTCTCAGCCTGACCATATCTACTCTATGTGTTATATGTTTATCTATTACCACCATGCTTTGAGCTTATAATTCATTTCATTATGTAATTTATAGTTACATTACAAAAGCATCCCTCTACAAACAGCAACCATGTAATATTGATAAAGCATTTTAGGGACAGAACATAAATTCAGCTGCTCAGGTATTATATAGTATCAATAATCTGCAGGAAAAAAGAGTGTCTGTGTAAGTATGTTCAATTTATTATGGCAGGAGCCTAAACAGAGAACATCTTTCTCTGTCAAACTTTCTTTAAGAGAACTTGACATTCCAAATTCTTTTCTCTCCCACAGATGTCAGAGGACAAGACAGACAAGGTAAAAATCAAACCAGCTGAAAGTTTTGAACATGAGAAGCAAAATATTTCTTGGCTGAAAAAAGGTAAGTTGCATTGACTTATTAGTTACGGGTTTGTGTTCAGACATTTCTAATTTTTTACATTTTTTTCTAAAGAAAAATGCAGCAAAATACCTTATGGGCTAGAATATGGCCTAAAATTTCTTCCATGAAAATTCCATAGCTTGACTTCTCCGTAAAATGCAGATACAATTTCTTTTGGTACAGAAAGGCCTAAATCACTAAATTCTAAAGAAACCTGAAAGCTCAGTTTTCTATTGTCCTTGTATTCCTGCGAAAATTTTATTTGACCTGAACTGTAAGAAGTATGGAGGATCATCTTCATTCTGATGAAAAGCTTTTATTAACTGAAACTGTTACTGAATTGGATTCATATTAATTTTGTTTTCTCAAACATGAGTAAAGATCAGGCCTGAACCTTTGGATTTGGCAGTGTCTTGTCTTAGAATAAAGTAAAACCAGTTATCAGCGGTTTGTATGTACAGAAACATGGACTCTGAAAAGTAGAGAAGTCCTAAAAGACAAGGGGGACCTTTCAGGTTTTAAAAGCTAAAAAATAATAGGCATTAAATAACTCTAGTACTGGTATTTTAAATACCAGAATTTAAAATTCCACAGTCCATTAGTTAAAATACTTCTATTAAAAAAAAAAAGAAAATTGGAAAGATTTCCTTATTGTTTATACACATAAAGAGGGAACGTTCTTAGGATATATTTCTTGCTGAAAAAATTGATTTGCCAAGTTCGAACAGAGCTTTTTAAATGTTTATGTTTTTTGGTCATATAAGAACTGCTTTTTTTGCATTGCATACAGACAAATAGGATTTGACTTAAGCAGAATTTCCAAGAAGAGGCTTTCAATATGCGCAAAATAGAAATCAAATTTCCACGGTTAGGTGCAAATTATGATTTTTAATGGGAACGGTTTTATTCTAATCCTACAAAAAGTATTTTGGGAGGACCCAACAAGTGACCTCATATTTTGAAAATACCAACTATGGGGGTATCAGGGCAAAAGGCTCATTTATAGCTACTATTATTTCACTTCTAAGATGTGTGTCACTGTTTTAAGCTCGTGTGGTTAATTTCATATTAGATCTTTTAGTTGCAAAGGAGTTTGCAGCAAAATAGGCCTGAATTCATGTCCCTGCCTTACAGCCTTCCATGTTTATGTAGATTTGCACAGAATGGAAAACTCCCACTGGAGCAGTGCTCACTGACCAGCAGGGCTCACTGGCCAAAATGCAGACTTGACTTGGCTGGACACCCAAAATCCTCTCTTGCAAAGGGTCAGTTAACTTGAATAACAACTTCAAAAACTCTGCAAGCAGATTTTTTTTAGTTTGAGTGTCCAAGAGGGAGATGCAGCTGAATGAGCAAACAGCTAACACATAACTGAATTGAGTATTTATTCCATCAGGAGAGAGTAGAACACAAGCGATTTGCAACTTTACAAAGGGATGTAAAAGTTGAGAGGACTTGACCAAGTCTCTGAACAGGGTAAGACTGATGGTAGTACCCTCAGAGTCTCATATTGTTATTTATTCTCTGCTCCAAAGCTCCTCCAGGTACATCCCTCACAGCTGTACATTACCTGAACTCATTTCTCTTAGAGATTGTACTTCACAAGGTTTTATTTCTCCAGTTCCTGAGGAAAGACACCATGCAGAATTTCGGGATCGTTAACAACATTTTGATTGTTTTTCACTTGGAAGAGTGACAATCTCTCAGAAAGAGCCAAGTGTTGACTATTGGCATTTCCTCTTTCCAAAGTGCCACAGAGCAGAATTAGGCCTTGAAGATCTTCTACAGCAGTTGAGGCAATAACTGAATGTGTCTCATGAGAAAAGCAAATTTTCCTTGAAATAAGAATATGGAAATTATTTTATCTTAAATTGAAGTTTGTTTTTTAAAAAAAATATTGTTGTTGTTTCTTTGCTTTAAGCACTTCTGTGGTATGCACTGGGATTTTAGAATATGGTGAAACAAATTGTCTGGAGCAGAAGCTTAACTTCTATGTTTAAATGTTTTAAAAATACCTCATGTATAGATTTCAGGCATTCCAATAAACAAAGAATTGTGGAGAACAGACTTGTACTGTTTCCATCAGGCACAGTAAGAAGACTATATGTTCTTTTAGCATCCAGTGTTAAAGAATAGTTATTTTTATTCATGGTTTTGTATTGATTATTTGTTCCTTCTAAAAGAAACAATCATGAACCACATAGTATCAGAAATAAACAACTAGGCTGTGGTTTTAGTGTCTTTCCTAGACTTCATTTTTTCCTAATGCTTTGCAAAGTGAAAGCTCATGGACTGGTAGTACAGTGGGTCACCAGCAAAATAAGGTATCTATAGGTTTTTGTTGTATTTCAGCATTAGAAATTGTTTAATCAGAGCAATGGGGATTTTGATCTGTCTGTTAGTTATTTATCTTCTACTTTTCTTGGAAGAAGATAATTTACCACTGTCTTGAGCCCTCTAAGAGCAGAAATCAAAGCATTGTTCTGGGGAAAACTTTCCCAAAGCAAAACAGAAACCAAACCAACCTTGTTAAAAGTATTACAGAAAAACAGTAGGCTGGGCATTCTAGGGTTGAATCTTATCAGCAGGAAGAGCATAAACAGTTCAGCTCATGCCTCTGCCTCTCATTTTTACTCCCTGATATGTCCTCACAACCCTGCCATGAATGCAAGAGGACACTGATGATAGTTAAAGATGACACAGGAAAAAATGTTGCACAAGTCAGCACAGTCTGGGACAGAAATGTACATAATCATGGCCTTGGTCTGTATTTTTTTTAAAGGACAATGACACATTTATCCTTTCCTTTTATTTCTTGGTTGTACTACAAGCCTTTTTTTGGTGAAAAGTCCTCTACAGCACCTGCATATTGTGGAGCCATAGTGAAATAATAATCAAAATGTAAACAGGGAAGAAAAGTGTTAAATGTGTGCTCTAGGTTTGCTTAGACTTTCAAAAAGTCCTAAAACACCTCCATCTCTTGAGGCATTTAGCAATGATGTCTAGATGTGGGTAATATGAGAGACTACCAGGGTTGAAAGCGAGAACAAGGATGGTGAAATGATTGTAGTTCTATTCCAAGATGTCTCAGAGTAAAGAATATATACAACAGCCATGTTTGCTGATAGTATGGAATGTTCTTCAGGTCTATTATTTCTAAAGATCACACAACAGATGAGAAACCCTGCACCTGGAGGGTGTGCACCAGACCATCACACGAAAATCAACGAGAATCATTATGAATGAGCATGGAGAAAAGGCAGTTCTGCTTGTCTGGCGTTAGTGAACCAACCCAAGGAAAGCCTGGGATATAGCAGCAAAACCAGGCAGTGACTCCTATTTTGTGTAGGAGTGGAGACAGTTATTGGTGCTTTCTTCCTCCCTTGGGAAGAAGATGGGAGCTGCTGGAGATGGGAGTCAGTTTTGGATGGAGATATAGAGATCCCAATGTCAGGGCTTACAAAACCTCAGGGCAGAGTGAAACACAGGTTCATTAGCTAAGAAGCACTTGAAAAGTTATCTGCCAAGAAAAAATGGAGCAGGAATCCTGAGTGCATGTGTTATCCCCACTCATACACATTTTCCCCTGACATGCACAAAATAACATAAATGACAGTGCCTAGAATATGAATGTACATGTATAAATAAAGAACAGCCAATATAACTTGAAGAAATATTAGAGAAATGTCCTCTGCAAGGCCTTGCGTCCCCACCTGCTCCATGAATTCAAAAGAGAGTGACAGGAAAAGTGGGAAGTGTTTTAAAGTTTAAAAAAATGAGATAGTTAAATTTGGTGTTAGGAAGAAATTGCTCCCTGTGAGGGTGGTGAGGCACTGGCACAGGTTGCCCAGAGAAGCTGTGGCTGCCCCTGGATCCCTGGAAGTGTCCAAGGCCAGGCTGGACAGGGCTTGGAGCAGCCTGGGATGGTGGAAGGTGTCCCTGCTCATGGCAGGGGGTGGCACTGGATGACCTTGGAGGTCCCTTACAACCCAAACCACTTTATGATTCTATGAGTAACAAGCAGATCATCACATCCCAGACAAGCATCATCTCTGAGCCCCTAAACAAACAGTCATTAGAGGGTCCTGTAAAACCTGGAAGCTCCACAAGACACACCTTTAGAAAGGCAGTGCTCAAGGATGAGCAGCTCTCCCAGGAGCTGATTTTGGGATGGTCCCACCTTGCACAGCACAGCCATAGCCACTTTCCCCTGGGCCAGGGGCTCTTTGCACCATGGCAGTGATTTAGTGCCAGATTAGCAGCCATCTGGTGGGAAGGAGGGAGGTCAAAGCAGAGCTAAATTCACACCAGCCTCAGCATGTGGCTTTTGGAGCTCCTTACAAACAAATCTCTTGGTATCACCCGATGATTACAGCCATATGGATACGTGGGAGCAGGCGGGAGCTTATCTGACGGACATAAAGCTATAAAAGGTGACACTGATTTTGCACAGGGACAGCAGTGGTCTGTTCACTATTTCTGCATCCATTGCAAGGGGAAAAAATGTGTGAGGGCCTCACACTGCCCTCCCATGGTTTCATCCCAAACTGGCCACGGCAGCCCAGGAACGCAGATCCAAGTCGCACAGAAATGAAATTTCATTTCAGGATATTTTCACACAAAGCCCTCCTGTTTTATGCTGCCCAGCTGTGTACACAAATGCCCTCCATATATAACTTCCAGTGAAAAGTTAATGAAATGGCTTCCTTGCTCTCCTGCCAAAAATATAACTGAAAATCTAATCTCAAGACTTTCTCCAAAATAGCCCCTTTTTGCACTACAATTCCCATAAATCAGAAACATTTTTGACTAAAATAAGCCTGTTTTCATTGTCTTGCAAATAGTAAAATGTCTAGCCCAAATTTCTTTAATCCACTGCTCCAGCCAGCAGATTTTCGCTGTAGGGTGAAATTCAGCCCTGAACTGAGGGTCAGTGCAAGGTCAGCACTTAAACCATAAAATAGGGCTTAAGTGGTAAATAGAGCCTCTGTTCAGGATTATATTTCACCCCTTAAAAGGACTACATTTCATATGAAAAGAGAGATTTACTTATATCATAGACCTGGCTGTAGTGACATTATTCATTATTATTCCAGTATTAATCCCATTGGGTGAGACTGGACCACATTTCTTTGTGGTACATCCCAGAAATCCAACACGGGAGCAGACTATTCCTGACTTCACCAAAACTTCCCACAGCCTGGTCCTGGGATAAGAGGGAAACCTTTCTCTATGACAGCACCCAAAAATGCCTTTTTCCCAGAACACTACTCTCTCATTTACCTAGGGGCTTCAAGAGACTTTTACAAGCCTTAATAAAGTGGGAAGGACATAACACCAGACTGGTTTTGCAGAAAGAGAGTTGTCCTGGAGACACTCAGGGAATTTCCCAGTTTTTACAATCTTCTAGTTTTATCCCTGGTTTGGGAGGACTGGAGTAAAAGACTTGTGCATTTGCTGAGACTATTCTCAGCAGAGTGTTTTGATTTGACTTGCATCCCTTCATTCAGGGAGTTAAATGACGTTTTTAGAATTTCTTCCTAAAAATCTCACAAGTCAGTGAATGCAATTTTACATACAAGCTTGGACACTTGCTTCCTGAATTTTGCTGACTTGGGTCCAGAAGCTTTTTTCACTCTCTTCTTTCAGCCTGAATTAAGTCATTGCATTGAAAAGCTTTATAGAAGACTGATAGCAAAGAAAGACTTCTCAGTTTCATGTAACAGAAAATGCCAAATGCTTCTTAGATGAATGTTCTAATCCAAGCAGACTGTTTCCAGATAAGAACACCACACACACAGAAAAAGACTGCATTTAAAAACTGATGACAAGGATCCCAGGGGGCTCAAATTCCTGGAAGATGCCTTGTCAGCTTCAGGACTATGACCAAATGAATTAATGAAGACAACCCTTCCTTTAAGTTGTAAAGCAGCAGATTTAAAGACTCTTCCAATGGAGAGGGAGTACATGAAATCTGCAATGGCCCCAGCTCACCACTCCTAATTACAATGTTATAAACTGAGGGGTCCTTGATCTTTGAGCTGGAAGATCCTTGAAGATGGAAGACTTTGGATGTACAGTAAGGACAGGGGTTCTTTGGGTGATAAAGTTTTAAAGGTTCAAAGTCACACTCCTTTGTGTGGATATCCAGGATATTTAGTATAAAAATATATGTGAATGTTTATTTAGGTTTGATTGCCTTAAGTAAATTTGTTCTAAAAAGGAAAAGTTTATTTCATTCAATTACCAATTCTGGGGAAGACCTGAATGTATTATTTCATTCACTACTGGAAGTTTTCCAGACCAAGTCTATTCTTTGCTGTACTTGGGCAAAATATTCAGAATTTTGCCCGTAGTTGTGTCAGTAGAACAAAACATGAAATAACACTACAGACACTCATTAGTTGCTGAGTTTCTCAGGAACATAAACATTAAAGCAGAACCCACATGTCCAAAGGCCTCCACAGCACTTCCTACTTGAGATGGCAAACTGGTGCATGGAAAATCTTAGCCTAAGGGTCAGTGTCAAAGCTGTGAGTAATTCCATTAAACCAACAGAGCTGCACAGGCTTGAAAAAGATCTGATTTGTCCCAGTTTGTTTAAGAATAGACACCACTACCCACCTCAGGAACAAAGCCATGGCTCATTTTACCACCCCAGCTCATAGAGGGAAGGGTAAAATGCCAGACTGGTCTCCTAGATCTGAGGCAGTACAAGCCCATCACAATAAAAACTATACAGGCCTGATTTAGTCTGAGTTAGAAGGCAGAATAATCATGGATTATTCAGAGTCAATTTTCAGTAGGTGTTTTATTGGCCTGGGAGTTTACACACTGAGTAGAGCCAAACTGACAGTCACAGTCATACAGAGGTGTAGCAAAATCCTTATTATTGGAGCTGTTCAATGAAATATTTAGATTAAATATAATTAGATTATGAAAAAAAAATAGACCTCTCCTCATCTCATTGAAGATTTGCAATCATTCTCTAAAATAAAACTGCCTCCAAGTACTGAAGACAAAATGCTGTGGAAATGGGCTAAATGCTAGGCAGGCTGGTGGTCTATTGATTTTGAAAGATATTATAGGAAAAAAACCAGAAGTGAAATTAGTTTAAATATTTCTTGTTAACTGAGATTCAACAGAATTATTTTCCATCTATTTTTTAAATAAGTATGTAGAACTAAGTCCAAATGGAAAGAGACATTAAGAGTGACTGCTCTAAATGACCAGTAATAAAATCCTGGACACAAACCCCTCTCAGAACAGCTTGGAGATTAGATCTGTGACTTCAGATCTGGGCTCAGAGCACAAGAACATATGAGAGTACTCAAATTCACTCCTTCCACAACAAAACTCTCACCCCCAGCTATCAGATACTCTATGTAATACTGTAGTTGGGAGATTCCCAAGTGGCTCTGTCTGGACTGACCACTTAAAGCTCATTGCTCCAGAGAGAGAGGAGGACAGGAAGGGCAGGAGATGGGTTCAACTCCTGCCAGGGAGAGGATTCAGATCCAGTAAAAAGTGGAAAATCCTTGAGATGTGGTCTCAACACCCCATCCAAATTGAATTCCTTCTCTCCTCAGTTTGTTGGTGCCTGTTCCCTGACCCTCTCTGCATGCACTGGATAGAAGGTTGAACCTGGGGGTCTGTTGCCTGCTGGATAGAAAGAAGAGCACCTGCAAAAAAGAGGTGCTGAAGCCCTCAGTGTCAGCTGAGTTCCTTAATAATTCTTACTATTGCTGAGATTCATCTCTTTGAAGAGAATTGCACAAGGCCTCTTTACCACCTAAGCAATATTTCACGTTGCAGAGATCTTTGTTATCCCCCTAAACTAAATTAATTTTTATTTTATAGGAGTCAAACAGTCTCTTAGGGTCTCTTGATTATATAGTCTCTTTCTAATTTCAGTCTTTAATCTGAATAAACACATTAGAAAAACACAGACACAATTAACTTAATCATAAATTCAGATGGATTGTTTATTATCTGTCTGCTTAATGTGCTTATGATTGCAGCAGTTAAACATGATAATGTTGTCTTCTCTCACATATAAATGAATACACACAGCACAGAAATACACCCAGGAAGAAAAACTTCTGCTTGAATATGTCAGTGAGCTCCAGAGATAGAGAAGTAGGTGCACCACTCACTGCTGTGCTCTGCAGAAGAAAAAATATTGCCATGATATTGTTGAGACAGGAGAGAACTGATTACTGACAGATTATGTTCTTCTTGCTGAAATATGTCTATAAATGGCTTCGAAAGAAAGAAGATGCTGCTGCAACAGAGATGCAACTAGGAACACTCTGCTTATACCACTGCACCTGTAATTTAAAGGAAGTGTAGATTTTGGGTAAATAAGACCACTTGAGCTCTTCAGAGTAAAAGACAGGTCAAATCAGTATCTTCCAATGGAAGGAAACTCAGATATCAGATTTAGAGAAATTTCCTCTTTGTGATCTTTGTAAAGAGGGCTGTCTTAAAAAGAAGTCAAACCCTTTTAGCACCAAAAATTGTGTTTAGTTACACACCCATGGCAACTAAAACTTGAGCCAAAATGCTTTCATTTACCCACAAATGCTTGGATGCCAAAATTTAAGTTGGAATATGATTTTTCCTGTTCCTACAGCATATTGAATATGAATAACGATTTCAAGCATGCATCCAAGTTAAATTGGCGATTATTAGTCAGATAGGCTTCTCTGTAACTAGACTCATTTTTAATAACCACACAGTATATGATGAAGTTATATTTGCCTTCAGAACATTCTAATTTTAATTAAATTTAAAACACACTGCATTTTTTCCCCTCAAACAAGAACCACTGAAAAGTGTCCGCTATGAAAGTTCATGGGCAAAGGGGAAGAAAGGGGAAGATAAAATAATGGAAACTCAAAAGTCAATTCCAGTCTTTTCAGTTTCACTTCCTCAACAGTTTACCTCAGCTATAAATACTAAAACCCCAAATTTCCGTATTAAAAGAAAAATAAGTTGTAGGTTAATATAATTTGAAATCTCTGAAGTCCATGTTTATATTCCAGGAGTGGGCAAAACAATAGAAGAGATGATGAGATTAGGGGAAGAAAGCCAAGAAAATCATAGGAAAAAGCAATTATGGCACCTGGTAGTCATTCTGGCTAGATGACGTGGTGACCAAATTTATTGTCAGCAGATATTTTAAGTGCTTACTATTTAAAAAAATACTATTGCTATTATAAAACAAGACACATAAAATCTAGCATAAAATATTTGAAATAGATCCAATTCAGCTTCCAGCTAAGCAATTTTTTTTTCTTCCCTAGTTTATTTATGATTTAAATAAATAAATAACCCAGGAGCTTCAGCAAGATTATTCACTTCACTCACACTCCTGGTCCCCAGCTTTATGATCAACCCTGTTCCATCAGATGTGGTAATCACTGAGCAAAGAAATTCCAAACAACAGTGGAAGCTTCCCCAGCTCTGGCTTGGAGGGAATCACCAACATTTGTAGAAGGATAGTACAGTCCCCATGCCTTGAAATTTTTTCATGAAAAATAAATAAAATATAAAAACTAAGCAGTGGTTTTTACAGTATGACACAGCAGTATTACTTGCATTAGGCCAATTTACCACTTATGATAGCAGTAATAGCACTAAAAGCCAATAAAAGCGGTCTGTTCGTTCAGAGATTGGCTTTTATGGCTTATTCTAAATATTATCAAGTGAATCAAAAGCTGTCATTATAGTGTCTAAAAAGCCTTCGTACCTTGTAAGCAAACAGTGTGACTTTGACAAATAATCATTAATATGCCTGTGTGAGACCAGGGCTAAAAGAGAAAGAAACAGGAAAACCCAATATTTCACTTTACATAAATCATTAAGATCATTTCAGTTAAATTTCACACAGAATAAAACAGATTTATACGTAAAATGCCATAGTTTTCCCAAGTTGTGGGGTTTTTTAATCTCTGCACATTTTCATGAAACAAAAACTTGTCAGAACATTGAGCAATGGATGATTGGAGTATAATGATACATCCTCATCAGCTCTGGGAAAACAAATGGTGCACGTGCTTAGGTAGTGTTTTTTGGGCCACATCTAACCTCGTCTTCCCTTGACTCTCATCCTGCCTGCCAAAAATTTCTTCTCCATGTTCTCCTGCTGCACATCCTGACAATTTTTAAGGTGTGGTACTCAAGGTCACACCTCCCACAGCCTCATAGCCCTCCTGGCTGGCTCTGTAGTGCCCTCATTTCATAATGGATCCCCTCAGGTAGGCATTACCTGGGCTGGCTGGAGACAGGGAGGGAGATGGACAAGGTGGGAACACAGCAGGAGCTTCAGGACACCACATGGGATGGAACATGAGAACAACACCATGTAAGAGCACAGGCGCTGGAAGGGCTAGCCATGCATTATACAAGGGTTTGGCTATATTGTCAGGACTATTCTCAATTAAAGACTGTTAATACACCAACTAAAACAACAGTAAAACCTTAGCTGCACACACACCATGTGCCCTTTCTGCCCACAGGATGATTTGTCAGTGCAGTGTCAGCAGAGCATGTGGGGGCCCCAGTGGTTCTGAGCCCCTTCCAGGGAGCCTGGCCTCAGGTCTGCAGGGCACAGCACTTCCTAACCACTCCCCAGCCTCCAAGCCACCTCCAGTGACCTCTGAGCCACTCTGGCTGACATCCAGCCTCCAGGCACCTGACTGTGGCCAAACTAAGTGCTCAGGGCTAGGCATGGCCACCTGTCAAGTGGCCTTGACTACAGGGCTTGGGCAGCTGGCTCCAGCATTCCTGCTCCCCCAGGCAGTGCTGTGCCTCTGGGAGGCTTTTTTGTCCACTCTATTCAGAGTTTTGGGGGTCCCCAGGGATGGCCAGCTGGCATTGGCAGTGTTATGTGATCCACTGTCCAGCTGCACGGAGCACATGGACAGGCAGGAACATGTGGTGCTGCTCTGCCAGGGGAATTTCCCCCCAGCGTGGCCCTCCAACAGCCACGTGTGTTCCACAGGCAATTTATGGGAGCAGAAAACGAACAGACCTCCCTTTCCAAGCTTCTAATTTCTTTGGCTGGTTTGGTTTTTTTTCATAAAGAACTTTCCAGAAAGACTACATTAACAGTGAGTTAGAAAGATCCCAGGTAAAAGCTGATACACACTAAGGTCTCCTAAACCATGGTAGGAAACCTGTTAGGATTTACTACATGCTTGTGTTTATCCAAGAAGTTGTGTATTATATCTTTGAATCTACACCAAGTAGAGCTGCTTCACCAAAAAAACCCACCCACTGAATTATGGGGTTGATTATTTCAACCCAAAAAGCAAAAAAGGCAGGTAAGAGCTGCTGATCTGCTTAGAATCATAGAATACTTTGGGATGGAAGGGACCTTAAAAGACCATCTTGGATGAAAGGACTTTGGTCCATTTGAATCTCTTCTTTCAGGCAGAGTCCAGCAATTGCCAAGGTCCCTCTGAGACACAGAACACAAATTAAACATTTGCTTTCCTGTGCCCAGGCTTAGGTGGTTTAACAGAGAGTAAGCCATGAAGACCAAGAGAACAGAAGCTGCTCACTGAACTTAATAATGCCAATGCTCCTCTCCCATTCCCACCAACAGGATTTTGCAGTGCTGATTTTAGTCTCCAGCATTCCTATAAAAGGGGACAAAAAGATTTTGCCACTCAAGGATTTGCATGGTTTGGTCTGTTTCATTTTCAGGCCATGGGTCTGCAATGCATGATTCATCACAGAATTTTCCTGTATTATTTTCCCCAAGGATTCAATCCCCTCATACTTTAGCCCCACCTTCATTTCTGTCACACTCAAGTTCTCTATTACTGTTGAAGAGAATCAGAGCACAGGACACTGTGGGTTGCTGTGCAACCCAAAACAACCCATGCACATGCTGACTAAAGGAAAACATCAGATATGATCCTTCAGGCCAAGATTTCAAGAGCAAAGTCACCCAAATTCTTCATATGCCTGAAGTTAGGCTTGTGCTTAGGCCTGTTGCTGATAGAAGATGAAGAATGCCTTGGTTTTGATTAGAGGCCACATCTTGGCTGTACTGTTGCCCTGTTTCTAATTGTTGTTGTAGTCAAGAAACTCTATCCTTCCACTTGAGACCACCTGGAGAAACACATTCCCCACCCCACCCCTGTGAACTTCTCCCAAGAGCCCAAAACTTGGCTTTAATATAATACATATTTTCCATTTCTCCCCCCTCTAATGAGATGCATTGATATTTTTACCTGCTTGTACTGTATTTTGTTAATGGGAAAGGTTTCAAGCACTGTGTGGTAACGGGATATGGGATTATATATTTATTAATCTCAAGAGCACTGTGTAGACCCTACCAATAAGTTACAAGCAAACTGGCAGCACAGGGCTTGAGTTCTGGCAGGGGATTTCTTCCAAGCCTTGCCTTTTAGGCTGCATTTGGCTCTGCTTTAAAACTCTGTGCTGAGCTGGAGCTGCTTGGGTCAACTGTGCTACAAAGAGGCTGCACTGAGCCCTGGTCTGGGTCAGTTGTGTCACAGCCAGAGTGACCTGGTGGCCAAGGAGATTTGCTTTGAGCAGCTGATCCTTATGGTTTGTTGCAAGATATAGAAAATCTTCTTATATGCAGAGAAAACAGAAAATATGTTAATCGTGGTGTGTTTCCATTGACAGAAAAAAGCCCTTTCCAGCCATGGATATTGTTTATCTATGCAGTGATGTCTAAATCTGAGTGTCTGTGAGTTTACACCAGATGCTGCAGTCAGATCCACCCTCCACCTTCTCTCCTGCCCCAGTAGGTCAGCCCAGAGTTCTCAGTTTGGTGGCTTTTACGGAATTAAAGACATTTTTTGCACAACTGAAAGACAGTCACTTGAAGATGAAGCCTGATTCACCCCCCAAGGGAATATTGGAGAAAATTTCATGGACTTGCCCTTTGTAATATTCAAGTTTGTGTGCAGCATGAGGAGGAAATAAAAACTAATGGAAAGAGACATTTCCTCTAGGATCAAAGCTGAATTCTTCCAAGAATGCATTCCCAGACTTTACTCCAGAGAAACAGTTGTGAGGTCAAATGATTCACAAAGTCCAGCTCTGCTCAGGCACCTTATTTTCCCTTATCAGGTAAAAAAACCTGAAAATTTTTTACTTTTCATTTGAGGGTCTCAAATCTTTTGCAGCCATTAACCACAAAAGCAGCCTATTTGCTCCATGAAGGTGATTAATAGGAGTGGAGGTGAAGCAATTACTTAGAAGTGTGATTACTTTAGGTATGTATAATACTTAGATATTCTAAATATCCAGTTTTATGGGTAGCTGAGACCCTTGACTGCAGTTTCCAGTGCCCAGCACTTCTTAATGAAGATGAACTCTGAAGATGAACTCTGCATATAGCCAAGAAATAAACAGAAATAATTTGAGCACCCAAAATTAATAGCTCTAGAGGAGGTAAAAATCACAAAGGACTGACATTGATTTTAATGAGAGAAATGAGCCTTTAATAAAAATGCCAGCACTGAATTGTTAGAATCTGTGGGTTTCCCTGATTCTCAGTCTCATTTTCTCGTATTGGTTTCATCACTCTTAAAAAAAAAAACCAAAACAAAAAAAACAAAAACAAACAAAACCACCTGCTTTTCTGGCCTGTGATGACCTTGTTTGCACAAAGAATTGGTTTTAAAACTAAACTTTCCCTCCAGAAAATAAATATTTTTGAGGCAGATGCTCTCAGCCTTGTACATAAATTTTAAGAGGTCTCTCTCCAGGGCTGATCACTGTGACATCTTTCTCCCATCAGTGTCCCTACTGGAATGCAGGTTTTGTGCAAAATTAAATCCTGTGAGGTCTTCCAAAGCCTGGATTCCCTTGGACTGCCAGGGAAGAGACAGCAGTCACCATTAGCCACATGCAACAGCGTTGGCATGGATCTTGCCTTGGAATGAATGTAAATTTACACTACAGTTATTTAAGCAGCTGATTTTCAACTGTTTCCTTCACGTACATTGTCCATAAGGTACATTGTAAAATCCTTATTTTCACCATGGGGAAGACTGCCTAAACTCCAGCTGGATGAAGACTCTATTTGCTTTGTCTAAACAGTGCAAACTCTCCCATATTCAATGACTACTGGAATTATTGTGTGATCTTTTCAGCTTCTAATGCATATTAATTTGTAATATACAAAACCCTTCAATAAATAATTGTGCAGACTGAATAAAAAAGCAATTTAAACTTTTTCCCCCCCCGTAACTGGAGACACTTTTTACAAATAGTTCTTTTAAGTAGTCTTAATAGTATCTCTTTAATATTGCCATTAAAATTCACCAGAGTTCAAGAGCAGAGCAAATTTACATCTGTTAAAATAATGGAATTGACACTGATATTACATCATTGCTATTTTAAATAATCATTCTTCATAATTCTAACCTACTTGCTTTAAGTTGCAAATAAAGGGCTTGTTCCTACTTTCATCAAAGTCGATGGCAAAACTCCCTTTGGCTTTCAGGGAGCAGCACCTAGAGAGAGACAGGGTGATGTGTTGGGGTTTGACTGCATTCACTAATGCAGCAAAGAATAAATCCCTCTGCAAGAAAAATTACTGAGGAAGGTTCTGGGGGCTCCAGACAGGGAGGATAATTGTACTGGGCTAGCCTGTTCCCAAAAAAATCACAGAACTCTATAGACGACTCTGAATTCCAAAGTAATTACAGATCATTTGCTTATTTTCACAAGAAAGCAACATTGTATAGAGGTGTTTTTTGCCATTTTAGTGCAATTTTGTGGTTTTCCTTCCTTGAAATTTTTGGGGGGGATTGTTTGAAAAGAAGCATAATGACAACCCTCACAAATTCACCTTCTCTTGGGAGAACATTGGAACTTGCATTGAAATTACGTAAGTGTTCTATGAACAATTCAAACTGAACCCAAAGGAATTAAAAATATACACCATACACAGCTGGAAAGCCACCTAGAAGGTGGATCAACATAGTCCTTTCCCTGATGACAGCAGAAAATGAAGCAAGAATTTTTCAGGAATAAAGAGAAAAAAGGCTATAAGTGAGATTATTTAAAACTGGAGAAAAAAATAGACTTTTCATTATCCATTTAGCACTCAAATGAACACCGTTTTGTACCTGACTTTACCTGGGCTGCTTTTGTGGTCCTCAGAAAAAATAAATCCGTGTCCACATTGCAGCTTATCATCTGTGAAATCACCATAATTCAGCTGTCCACACAGACCTCAAGTTTTCAGGGACAGAAACGTTTCACCTGTATCTGCACTGAGCATTTAGTGTGACAGATTTCTGGCCATGGCAGAAATCACCAGTCACTCCAGCGACTTTGGGCTAATGCACCACTGAAATATGTTGAACATTCACAGGACAATAACCACCAGCTGAGTCTTAACCATAATTTTGCACTGCAGTAAAGGGCCTGTTACATGTTATCTGGGAAACAGAGAACTTTATTAGCACTGTCATAAAAGCTAAAGCAGAATCAACCCCTTGTCCTAGCACCACTGACGCTGCCCATTATAAATAAGATATCCATCAAGCATGCTTAGATCCTAACTGAAATGGCAATTGCCTTGGGTGTCTTTAAAGGTAATTTCATTTAAAAGGAAACCACATGAGAGAGCAAAATGTGACCCTTTACTGTGAAGAAAAGCATAAGTAAGCAGCACCACCATGACCAGGAGGAAACAAATTATTCCAGAAATATCAAGTTTTGAAGAATCTGCAATGCTGACTTCTTTAGTCCACTCGGAATTACTCACCCATTATATAACTTTCCACTCTCACAGTGGGACACCTGCCCTTATGCTTATTTGGGGAAAAGAATGAGACACAGCTTAAATGTTAGGGAAATATTTCCCAAGCAAGGATGATTAGGCAATGCTCTACCTTAGGAAGTGTTTCAGGCACTGTCACTTAATGATGTTAATGAGAAATGAGAGAGAAAACACCTAGGGGTTTAGCCCACAGAGATTTTCATGTCTTGCAAACTGGGACTAGCTGAACTAAGAGGTCCTTTGCAGCTGCATCACCTCTAATTCTTTCTGGTACCACTCCTCAGCTTTAAAATTTTCCATCTTCTCCCATGCCAGTGGCCCTAACACAACAGGATGTCTGGTGCAACCCAGCCTTCAGGATAGCCCTGAGTCAAACAGCAAACCATGAAAGGGCAAACTAAATATGTTACAGATATGGTTTTTGGAGTAAACTTACTTATTTTGTGGCTTTCCAACCAAACTAATAGGAGGAAACATATACCTGACATGGAAGACCAGCTGTTGCCACAATTCTTCATCACTAGAAGGAGAAAAATCCAAATATCCCTATCTAATTAAGCATATATTATACAGAATATTTTTGTATTATAAATGTACAGTCTAGATTCTTCGTTCCAACACTATTCTCTTCCAACACTAAAACCTGCTTATCTGAAGACTTCACGTAGCTGCAAAAATTTTCATTGGAAGAAATTTGTTCTCATGTCATCTATTTTTGGCTCTCCATGCTGTGACAACAGAGGCTGGCCTAGTGTTTCTATATCTGAACATTTCTCAGGTAGCAGAAGAGCTGCCACAGATTGCCTGGCACCTGCTCGGGGATGAGGTGAACAGAAAGCAAAGCAAAAGTATTTTTATTTCATCAAGAACGTTTTGGCCAAGCCACATTTGTAGAAGATAAAAACTGAGGAAAGTGTAAACCGATGAGGAATGTAATCTTTTAATATTTTGGGAGCATGAAATGGTGAAATCAGAGTTCAGAAGTAGAGCAGGTTTAAGATGGAGTGGAACAAAAGTGGCAGGTGCTGGGGAGAAATATCTTTTTCAAGATAAGTGTTTTCAAGACCTGGTAGTTACATTTTGGTAATTCTAATCCTCTCTAGACAAAATAATTCAGAAAAGACAATATAAAAATTATGGAACATGAATGCCAATACCTCTTGCAAGTATGAAACACCAGCAACAAACCTATGGCTGCTGAGTTAGGAAAAAAAACCCCAAATGTACTTAGATGCATTGTCTTTTACTAATACATTTCTTGAAGATCTGACTTTTTTTAATAGAGCAGCTATTAAGAGAAACTAATTATGATTTTATTTTTAAGGGCCTGGATTTTCTCTTACATGTATCATTCTAACTCAGGAGAAAGGCCATTCAAGCAAATGAGATGAGGTTGGTGTGAAGGAGTTTAAATGATCACACAAAGGCCCCAAGATATTTATGGATGGAATGAGTCATTCCTGTTCTGGTTGGATGATTGCATCAGTGGAGAATTAGTCTATCATCACGCAGGGCCTGAGCCTCCTTTCTCTTACATCACCATACATCAGGAAACTCTGTGAAGTTAATCAGTATTTTAGTAGCCTAAAACCAATGAGTTGGTAGAACTGAGCCCACAGCCCCAATTCACATAGTAGTTGTGCATTGACTCTAAATAACATCTAAATCAGCAGATCATCTGGTCTTTCTTCCTCATTCTATTTACCTAAAGTAACTTAAAGTTTAGTAAGACCTGTCTCTCATTTAAAATATGAAATAACTGTGGTCAAAAAACATTTTTTTTCTAGCAACACATTCAAAAAAGTAGCTTTTCTTCCATCAGTCTCCAGCAACATGCCTACAAACATTAAATAGATAACACAAGTTAGACTAGTCCAACTCCCTCTATACCAAATGCAGATCCGTATGAAACCTTCAGCAATCCAAGTATTGGAGTATTTTGCAATGATTTCTGGGTCAAAATAAAACAACTATGCCAGAACCAACAGGATTATTGCCTTTTTAGGCACACACCAGGTTTGGTGGTGCTAGAACAACATGTGATCCATCCATCCTAGCTCTAAGAATAAGCAATGCCAGCTATTCAAGAAGCCAGCTCAGGAAGTGTTGTGGTGGGCTGCTGTGACTATCTAGCATAGATTATGAGAGAAAGAAATGGCTGGAACACCTCCAGCAACTGTTGGAGTTCTCAAGAAGTTTTTTTCCTCACGGCAATGACTTCAAGGCTAATTAGAGGCAGAAAACCAAAATGGCAAAATCCCCAGACACCAGGTGTTTACCAGAAAAATCTGTTCCCAAGCCAGACACTGTTCTTGTTCTCAATGGTTTCCATGAGCCTCTCCCCTACCAGACAGGAGGTGTTCTGCCTCCCCAGTACGTCTGTGCACTTCTCACTTTGGAGAATTGGGAAGGCTTAAAATCACCTTCAAGGTGAAGAAAACCAAGTGTGGCTGTTTCTTGGATCCATCTCAGCAACCCCAGGAACTGTCTGAGAACCAGAGTGAGGTTTTTCATGCTGTAGGCAACCAGAGCATCGTGTCTTGCTGCTCTCCTGTGCCTGCCCAGCCAGTGAACATGAACCTGGAGAACACTGGATTTAAATCGTTCCCAAAGCTGTTTAACTTCCTACTATTCCACCTTTTTCTCAAGATATTTAAGCACCAAGCATTGCAAGTATCATGGTTTCATATTCACATTGTATCTTGCTAATACCATGTAGTGTTTATCTTCATTGTGCTGTTTTTTTTCTCTTTTCCCACAAGTAAGATGTCTGCACCATAACATATCCTATGGGCAGCTCTATTCATATCTCATATCGAGGATTTTTGGGAGAAAAAAAAAAGATTATGTATTTATTCAGAAATTAAATGAGATTAATAATTTTGAAAGCAATTTACAAATAGCAATCATCCACTGCAATGAAGGTCAAAAGAAAAAGGACACATTAGCAATTGAATCTCTTCCCTTCCTTTAAAGTTTTAATACCGCATACCTGTTAATAATGGGAAATATCCTTCTTCAAGAGTAGCATTTTCAAAAATGGGTAGGATCCTTTTGCTAATTCTAATCTTCTTTTAATAAAATAATTTGCTAAAAAGGATTATAAAAAAGCATGAAAATGAAATGCCAATAGAAATGTACTGCCTATACAATAAATAGTTAATGTATTTTCTAAATGAATGATTTAAAATAGCTATTAAAGTAAAGAGAATGAGCTTATGTTTCTAGTAATGACTTCTCTGCCTCAGAATGAAATCTGTAAATCCCTGATTGCAATTTCACATCCCAAAAGAACAAGCAGTCCTGGGACCGATGCTTATTGCCTTTATCATTAATACTAGCACACCACATACGTGATTTTTATATCGCTGGTTTGAATATTTAGATTTATGCTTGTGTATCTTTATATTTTAAATCCCACACAACCATTCTGTCACAAAAATAAAGCTCTCCTTCAACGAGGCTTTTTTGTACGTACATGCATACATGTATACACAGACTTCCAGTATAACTACAATTTTATTCATAAGAGTGCATAATGATTCAGGCTGTGATTGTTAATAAAAATGCATTTCTAACCATCAAATTTGAGTCTATTATTCTAAGTTAATTGCATTTGCCCTAAAGAGGCTTGCGACTGGCTGTCAGCCTATTTGTGTCAGTTCCATTTTATTCATCAGTCAATCTTGTCTCCTCTTTTTTCACATCCCATATATTGATCAAATAGATTTGTTAGCATGCCTCTGCAGCTTTAAAAAAGTTTTTGTTATTTGTCAGGTTTATTTGATTACTATATTAGTTGAGTGTTATCTTAATTGTTATTTCAATAGAAAATAAATGCCCCTTGATAGTCCCACAAGATTCCCATTAAATATAATCCATATAACAAGTTAGTGGATGGAGTGAATGTGGTAAGAAAATAAACACATTAAGGCTATTTTAAAAGGTGGTATTAATCTGCAGCTGTATTGTACTTGATCCAAAAGACAGGAATAGAAATAAGTACACTGTAAAACAATTTTGATAAACATCAGTGCCGTATCATTGCATATTATGCTGTGTATAAAATACCTTAAGAAAAAGATGTGTGATATAAAATAAACTGAGGTCATATCTGGAAGAGTGGGGTTTGTGGTTATGTGTGAAATTGAACTGTATTAAATATGGCTTTCGACAGTAAAAATTAGGATAGAGGCAGTAAGCAAAGGCAGATGGAAGCTCTGTGTTATGGGGCAAATTTTTGGTAGGGAGAGCAAAAAAGGAAACAAGCTTCCAGGAAAGAATTTATTGCAGGAAAAAATAAGCATGAATGCAGATAGCTCCTTCCTCCACAAAGCTATGATACACTGTTTAGTGAAATAAATAGTTTAGCTAGATTAATATTTTTAAACAGCATCTTGTCCATATCAGCCACTCACAATGAAGTCACAATACCAAAATTTTTACCTCAAGCTTATCAAAGGGGAAGGTGATGCAACCAGTTTTTCCATGTGAATGTCTCAGAAACCTGTCTCTCATATCTTCATTATCAGCAAGGCTACATAACCCTGGCACCTTGCCTAACCTTAAATCTGGGATCTGCCCAGCTGCTACCTGAACTTACATAGTGTCAGAAATACCATCTCGTTTTAAAAAAATATGAGAAGTCCATATGTTTTAAGATAGTTACTCAAGATATGAAGCATTGACATAATAAAAATTTTAGGAAACAAAATCTACTGCTTTACCTGTTTTGAAGTACATTGACTGAGCCCATTACTGCCTGAAACTGAGATGAAGAAACTTATGATAAGCTAAGTTCTCTCAATTCTTTGGCCAGGATAAGTCAACCATCTGAGCTCAGAGAAGTTTGGTTTCTGGTCTGGATAATTATCTGTAGCCAACTGCAGGGAGGAGGGATGGGAGTGTGGACAAAACCAGACTTCCAAAAAGCAACTTTTTCCTGGCTTAATATTCTCAGTCAAGGTGGAATGACTTGCCAGCAGGATGAGCTTGTCTTTCACTGATTTCTGTGGGAGTTTAGGCTGGGCTGAACACCTATCATACCTATCAGGTAGAGCTGGAAGGATGGACACACCCTAAGCTGGACATCTCTCATTAGAACAGGAGCATTTTTAAGTGCCTCTACCTGGCTGTGGATGCTTGAAAAGTCCAACTCCCAGACTGCTTTTCATCTGAAACCTCTTTATCAGTATTTCATACTAAACTACCATGCCAAATCTTTAGATGCCCTAAAAAAAAAACCCCTCAAATCTGCAGTCGTCCTAGAGCAGTTAGCAACACTCCTGTGATTCAGAAGCACACGGTGTGATGATAGTTTCAAGCTAAACTGTTATGACCAGCTAGTATGGAATATAAACAGGAACAGATGAGAAGAATACAGCCTCAACATTTGAGACAACAAAGAAAGAGTGAAATGATTGCTACATAAAAGACATTTCAAAGACCTCCCAGAAAAGCAGGCATAAAAATCCCCAATAAAAAGGCTCAGCAAGAAAACTGTCACACCCCCTAATCCTCAGCAGACTCTAACAAGATGTTCGCATGAGCCAGAGATTGTCTCCTTCCCCAGAAGACAAAAGACACAGAAATCAATACTGTCTAGCATAGGATTAGGAGGCAAGAGATAGATAAAAAGGATTCCTTAACCTTACAATTAGAAACCCCAACTCTCCAGCCAAAAAGATAATCAGAAACAGACTGCAAACCTGTGTCACAATAATTGCTGCATCTTTTACTCTTTGAAAACTGATATTTTCAGAAGATTTCTTTATAATTTATTGCCACCCCAAGAAAGGTTTTGATGGCCACTTAGCTACAGACAACTGCTGCTACCAAACCACAATTCAGCCCACATGGAAATAGAATTATTTTCCATTCTTTATGTTTTAACCACCTCCAACCAAGCAAAAATTATATTACCAATGCTTGCACCAACCTCCCAGTAAATTTTACCCCTAAAAGCAAAATGATATGCAATGCACTACTTCTAACAAATGATCAGCTTACTGTGCCCTGAACCAAACACTTACACAGATTCTTCATGCCAAACCTGGCATAAGCATGTGCTCTGATTAAAAAGGAAACAACTTAGTTGTTATAACAAGCGTCTTTAGCTTTATTTGGTATTACTAATGCTTTTAAACAGAAGGCAGGGTACTGGCAAGAGAGAAAAACAGACTTGAAGGGGGAGGAAACCTGCAGGCTGGAAAGAAGCTGCAGTCTCTGAGTCTGACCCTCCTGCTGTAGATAACGAGTGACCATAAACTGTGACAGCTGGAGAAGTTTGCTGCACAGAATTTTCAGACTCTTCCTGAAGCTCAGCAAGGCAACCACAAGACATTGACAATGACATTTACAAAGACTGTATTAACTTACAGCAATGGCTTCAGCACCAAAGCATATATGCTGAGGTACTATGTATTCCCACTTTATGGGGGTTAAATAGCACAAGCACTCCTTGAGGGACAGAATTTAGGCAGTCAGCACATCCAAAGTTATGAGCCTTTCCTGGTCTTCCTGGTGCCATCAGGAGAGGAAAAAATCAAATTATTTCCTTTTTCTCCAAGTGCAACACTTGTGATCCTACTGTCTACTGAACCTTAAATTTCCTGCCTTAAGCTAACTTTCCATGGTCTTGTTCTGTGCAAGTTAGACACTACCTCAGAGCTGCCTCATGTTCTGTGAGATGGCAGATGAAATAATCCCTGTAAGTAAACTACTTGAAACCACTTAGAAAGAGGTTGGCAGAGATGCAACTTAAACCATTGTCATTTGTCATGGAAAGACAAACAAATCACCCTTCCTAGAAGAATCATGGCTTGAAATAAACACATGGGAAAAGGCATGAATTTCTGTTCCCTTTTTAGCAAGCTCAAAGACAGCCTGAAGCTTGTCTTACACATTCTTGGAGAAAAAAAAGGAGAAATTTTATCTACAGATTTCCAAGCAAATTTTCTGGACCTGAGTCCAGACTGGGATAAGTAATTGCCTCAGTCCACCCCCAAAGGCTGTACCCAGCAGTTTACCAGACAGAGTAACCCAGGATGTGACTCAAACAGTGTGGGAGCAGAGGGCAGTGTGGTCTGCACGGTGGCAAAAGCAAATTAATCCCTTCCCAGACACACAGCTCCCCAGGGACTCCTCGACTTGCTTGTGGCAAAGTGTCAGAGGCTCACAAGCCTTTGCCTCCAAGCACACTTGTCCCCAGCCCACAGGAAGCTTCAGTGCTCTCCTGCTGGAATTGAGAGTTTGGGAATAGGACCCTACCTGTTATCTGATCATATTTTCCTCATTTTATAATGAGACAAGGTATTGGTTGGAATTATTACAAGCACAGTTTGAGAGTTACAAAGTAGGCTAGTATTTTCCACAATTTGCATTCAGATCAGGATTTACAAAACAAACTGAAAAACATTATTTTAGCGACACCTGTGTGGCACAAAATCCCACATCTATTGGGATTACAGTGCCACCCCAAAATTCAGTCATTTAGCTAAAACCTACATCTTCCCCTCCAAGCAGAGGAGAAAGGCACAGTGCTACAAATACCATCAAGTTTTCAGCTTTGCCATTGCTAGTGATTTTGAGATTCTCAGATGTCATGGTGGTGAAAGGCAGTGCAAAACCCATATATACCTAAAAAGGTGGGAAGCATTGCTATGCTGAAACAGAGAAATAAAGATGGGTGACCTAAACTTGAACTTTCAACATATCCTAAACACATGGTTTAGAAAACTAGACTAGGGTTATATTTGATAACTTAATCTGCTGGGTTCAAAAAGTCCAGCATCTTCATCTGTGCCGTTGGTAGGAGCAGGGATGTGATGAAGAATACAGTTCATTACCTGTGGTTACCTCAGTTGTGATCATTTTAATGAAGGTTTTGCATAACTAAGATTTTCATTTCCTTCTGGGAATCAGATTCAACACTTGATATGGTTTGCCCTGCACCCAAACATTTCCATCACCTTTAGAGGGCATTAGGATTGTCCCTCACAGACCAAGGCAGAGTCATTTCACTGGTCAGACACATGAAGACAACCCAGACATGAGCTACCAAAAAAAAGACAGCAAAAGACAAATTTTACTCACTCAGAAGCTCGGGGTTCAATGCTGTGTCAGTGAGTGAGGATCCTCAAGCAGTCTCTGCCCTTCTGGGTAACAAGTTGTGTCAGCTGTATGAAAATTGCTGTGTCCCCTGGGAAAACACAGAATTATAGAATCATTTAAGTTGAAAAGCACCTCCAAGATGGTCTCATTGAGAGGCCACAGGACACTAGATATTTAAAGGGTATCTCCCAACTTCTATTAAATTATTTTTAACATACTTGTGAAGTCAATCAGGGGACACAGCCCTGGAGAACTGCCATGATGTTGTTTGCCCCCTTTCCTCTATTTATCTGCTCAAGGAGAAGCAGGGCTCATGACCCTCTCCCCTCCCAGCTGAGGATTCTCATACCAATTAACACCATCTGAAAGCCATTAGAATGGGGAGATATGCCAATTTCTGTGCTTTCTACCCAGCTACTCCAGAAGTGGGTAATGCTTATCTGCTCCAATTACTTCTGAAAATGGCATTTGGAGAGTCCCAGCTGGAGCCAACCTGAGAGACCTTTCAGATTTTGGCAATGGCCCTCGGCAGTCCTCACCATGACCATTAATTGGGGTGTTGCTGATTAAAGGATGAATACACCAGGCTGGGCAGCACCCACAGGCTGGGCTCTTCCAGTAATCATGATCTGGCTGTGTTAGAAACCACATCCTCCCAAAATTTTAGAAAGCACAATGACCCCATTAAGACCTTTCTTAATGGGGCACACAAGAACCCATTGTTGCGATCAAAAACCCATGGATTCAGTACCTGATGGGGGCCTACAAGAGAGCTGGAAAGGGGCTTTTGACAGAGGCATGTAGTGATAGACAAGGGGGAATGGCTTAAATCTGAAACAGAGCAGGTTTAGACTAGATATTAGGAAGAAATTCTTTACTGTGAAGACAGCAAAGATATCTAGGTTTAGACTAGATATTAGGAAGAAATTCTTTACTGTGAAGACAGCAAGACATAGGCACTGGTTACCCAGAGTGGTAGTGGATGATCCATCCCTGGAAATATTCAAGACCAGGCTGGATGGAGATCTGAGCAACCTAGTCAGGTGGAAGGTGTTCCTGCCCATGGCAGAGGACTTGGAACAGGATGGTCTTTAAGGTCCCCTCCAACCCAAACCCTTCTGTGATTCTAATTGCACCACAAACACACATGATGCAAACTTCTATGCTGCTTAGAGGACACTGATGAGGTTTAGGTAGGCAAGGTCAAGATGTTAGCCTGCTCTGATAAAGCATGAGGAGGTAAATCATCCTGTGCAACTCAAGTCATTCAGATGGTACTTTTGGCATTTCCCCCCCCTCCCGCTTTTGTTCTGTCAGTCTGAAGAGAACAGCTCGTGTGATGTAATTTAGAATGGAGCTTTTTTAAAGCTTTCACTCAGGAAAAGCTTTGGGAGCTCTGGGGGTATAGCTTAGCTCCGAGAAATAGAAAGAAAGCAAGTTTGCATTGACAGCTTGATCCCAGAGAGAGGTGGCTGCCTGCTTGTCTAACAGGTCCTCTGGGTCTGGATGAGGCAGAGACAGAGGAGCAGTCATATTAAGTGAACGCGCACTGCCAGTGTTAAAGGAACAATTACCATTATTCTGCATAGTTCACTGTTTGCTACTGCTATTTCCTTCAATAAAACCTCTTTTCACTTGCCAATTGGAGCTTGTCATGTAACAATATTTCTTATGCACAATACACATACTAAAATGCCCCTGTGTTTTTAATACATTTATAGTTGTTAACAATAGCGGTACAGTGACAGAAAAAAACCCATACTTGCTTTGAATACAGAACAGATGGAAAAAAAGAACAAACCAGTGGTCCTGCTCTGAAGGATTAATGGGGGTTAGATTTTACCTAATCTGTGTTAAAACAGTGACACCTCTTCCATTTCTTTGGCCAGTTCTTCCTCTCAGGGCCTGGGCTGTGACCTCCTCGCTTGGAAGGGATTGTACAGCTGAGCCTTGTGCAAAATTTCAGTGATTGTTTTGATGTCAGGGAGTGTTGAGGAGAGGGTTGGGCTCACACCTGCCCCTGTGCCACTCCTGGGCCCTTGGCAAGCCCAGCCTGCTGAAGGTTGCCCAACAATCCTTGTTCATGGTGGGAGCTGTGCTACCATCCAGCAACACCTGAAACTCTGGTGTTCACTGCCCACCTCAGGCTAACAAAACTCCTTGTGAATACAGCTCGTGGTGAAGCAGGGCAAACAGACAGCTTTGGGGAGAATGGCATTTCCCCAGGGCTGTGGAGCCCTACAGCTCTCCTCCAAAAGCTCACACAATGAAGACATTGTGCTACTGCTGTGCCTGCCAGCTTCACAAAGCCAGGTGGAAATGACCGCAGCCAAAGTGCCACGGTGAGAAGGAATTACGTGTTTGCACTTCTGAGCAGGCTGAACCTCATATTTCATGCACCCAAAGGAACAAGCAGCTGTTCGGAAACCTTTGTAGCACAACCATGAAGGAAACTTTCTTCTGCCGTAAGATTCGTGTTTTCTAAGAATACTATTTTATTCAGAACAAGTTAATATACACAGGAAAAGACATCTTGAGTGTTCCTGACTCTCCTACACTATCCAGGAATAGTGATAGACTGTGAGTTTAAACACATTCTTCCACTGCACAGCGAGAGAAGTGTGTTTAATGCTGTGAGCAGAACACTTACCATGTTTGCCTTTGCCAGAGCAGGCAAGACTACACTGTTTTAAGAGTACTTATTACATACATAAGTAACAGTGGATGTCATCTGTCTGCCCCCAGAATAGACGTTCTGCATTTTCGGTGCAGGCAAAAAAAAAGGATTTGTGAAAAGATGTGCATAATGATACATCTTTTACTTCAGATATTGCTAATTGCTTTGTCTATGGCTTTTTTTGAGGAAAAGAGCAAAAAACCCAGAGAAGGCCACCATACTGGAGGCTGGTTTGGAGCCTGATCTGAGCTCCCTGGAATTCCTTTCGCTGACATCTGGTGATACAGGATCAAGCCCTTGCAAAGCTAAATAAATGTTTTTCTGCCATGGTCCAGCACAGGCTGTTCTGGAACACCTGGGGAGATGCTCAGATGGCAATAAGATTAATAATGGTTATTAGAGTGTGCAAGTCCAGCTCCCAGTTGTGTTCCAGCATGGCATGCAGGCAAGAGAGAAACAAATGGAAGTGTTTGCTAGGAGAGTCTTATAGAAGACCCGAGAATCTCAAAGATTGCCACTCACCATTGGGTTCAAATCAAAGAAAAGCTTTTATACCTTATTAGAAGACACAGGTGGTTGTAGCCATTTATTATCATGTGTCAATTTACCACCTGTAGAGCTCCAAGGACTATCTGTGAGAAATGCTGCATCTTCTGTGATTTGCAGCTCTATTTCACAGGGTTTAAAATGTTTGGATGTATTTTGGTTTTGATGGTGTTAATATATGTGGTTTTGTTGGTGTTTCCCGCATCCCAAATGAAAACGCTGACAGTCTCAGAGCTGCTCTGACATTATGCTGTGCAAGGATATCTGTGTGACCATAACTCTGTGTAATGCCTGCTTTGGGAATAAACCCTTGGCTCATAACTTTGGTGTCATTCAGAAAGCGGCACAGTTGTCAAGGACCTTGGGACATGACAAGGAAGACACTGTGCTGTCTTTTCATTGGAAAGTTCACAAATTCTGCCTAGAGATCCCTCTCATATTTTCACTTTTCAATATATAGTGCTTACCAAAAATAAAACTGAGAATTTTAAGTGCTTTCCAAATTTAATGACACAGTTTTACATGGAAAAAAAAATCTTTTGTAATAGACTCAGCATTTTCTGTTTTACATTACATATAAATTTCCCCAACTAAAAAGTGAATAATTATACAAGGATGTCCATGGGTGAGACCTACCTTTAGTTACTGTGCCAACATATTAAATAAAGCCCCGTCCACTTCTGGCGACTCTGCTCTGGTTAGGATTTTGTTCCTGAAACTTGATTATATTGGCAGTCAATCTTAACCTCATTGTGGGCTCTGTCATTAACCATGAGAGGAAGGAAGGAAGAACGAATTAATGCAGCAGTGACTTCGAGGCAACAACAACAATAACAATAATAATGTTTGTTTTTTCCATACTTTGAAAACAACAAAATTAATTCAGATGAGACAATACATCAAAACCTCCAGTTTCACACTGTGCAGTGAGGAATAAAGGGAATTTGAGAGGTTTGAGTTAATCCTGCAAAACAACAAGCAGCTGCCCACGAGCTCTGGGATGGACCTGCCCCAGCACCCATTATGGGGTGTGCAGGCAGCCCCATCAGAGGGTGGCCTCTGGGGCTCTGTGAGGTGCTGTGCATCCCAAATCCCAGCCCTGGGAAGAGGACAGGAACTGGCATAGCCATATGATGGCTGTGGTGACCTACTGACATTAATAAAAACTAACATTGCCAAGCACTTCTCTTGGAGGGGGAAGGACAGGGCTCTGTGGTTTCAGTTCAGTTTGTGACTTACCTGCTCTGAGTTTTTTTAATTATTCCTTTTAGCAAATGTCACCAGAGTGCAGTCTTGAAACAGAAGGAAGGGAAGAAAAGAATATGGGAAGCAGACTTTAGCTTCCTTTACAACCCTTTTTAAGGCTGTTGCATATAATAGGGCCACCATGAACCTACATGGTCCTCCCCATCCCTGGAGTGCTCAGGTTCAATGGGCATTGGAGCAACCTGGTCTAGTGGAAAATGTCCCTGGCCACGGTGGGTGGGTGGAACTGGATGGCCTTTCAGTCCCTTCCAACCCAAACCACTCTATAATTCCATAAGACAAAAAAAAAAAAAAAATCCAGTCTGGGGTTTAAATACAACTTCAGGTATTGCCATTCCATCTCAGAGACTCCCAGAGAGGATGATCTCTTTCAAGACCTGCTGGAATAGCAACAGGGTGCCAGGATGCTCTGATCATAAAATTCAAAACAGGCAAAATATTTAAAAAATAAAACCTAACAGCAAGAAGCGTGTGAAATACCACGAGATTCTGCTGCTCCCTGGACTAACCCCAATTCCTGTGATGGATTTATTTCATGGAAGTAATTTCATACAGTCACAACAGCCAGGACAGAAATACAGACCTAAAGAAAAACCTGATAGGGAAAGAAAACAGTGGCTGAAGGGGAGTTTGGGAGATCCAATCTACAAACAAGTCCTGGGGGCTCTCATAAGGCTCTCCTGAGGGACACACAGCTATATCCCACATCCAGCCCCACAGGTTTCAGGGATTGCCTTGCCTGTTGGCCAGCTGAGGTTGTGTTTCTGCTGCAGTCAACACTTGATACCACAGCTGTGAGGTCCCTGTGAAAATACAGTGATTTATCTCGGTGCTTATCAGCCAAAGGCTCCCAAGGAACTCACACCAAGCTCTGACAGGGAGAGCTCTGGGCAAACCCCTGCAAACCCCCAGGGAACACACTGTGAATTTTGCTATTGTGGTCATTTAGGGTGTGAATGATGTCCAGCCTTTCATGTAGATGATGATGTCTGATGCAACAGGGACTTTGGACTTTGCACATAAAAACCTTTTCATGAAGTGTTTGGTCCCCCCTCTTGCAAAGTCAATACAACCCGAAGGTGTAAGAGAACAGCATAAAATTCACACTGATCCCTTCAATTCTTTTTTAAGCATCCTTAAATCCAGCTTTCTTTTTTCCTGCTATACATCTTACTTTTTATAGTTAAAGGTAATTTTAAAGCAAAAAAGAACATAAACAATATACACTGACTCTTGACACTCCATTGCTTTCTTAAACTAGAATAATAAAAATTTGCAAATGAACAAAAGAGTGGGAGGAAGATATCTGATTTACAATGTTTTTGAGATAAAGAACACTATAAAAAAAGATCAATGTGAATAATAAAGCATTGTTAACTGAGTCATGACATTTCTATTCTCAGTGAAGATTTGAACAGTAGAGCTCTGCAAATGAGCACCTTGTGCCATTTTCAAAGTGGGAGGAAGACATATAATTATAATTTTTAAAGTGAAGAGAATTAAAAAAAAATCTCTGTGCAAAAGTTTATTGAAAAACATATCGACATATCAATATGACATAAATTACTTTAATTTTATTAAACTGGGTGGGGGGAAAACCTCTTTTTGAAGACTGGCTGCAGAAAGCATTCCTTGAAAAGAATTTTCTTTATTAAAAACTCTTTTGCTAAGATGAAACAGCACTGAATGTCAGCACTACCGTATATTTATTCTGTAACTCTTCCAACAGCCGAGATCTATAAAAGAAACATATTTTCAAAACAGTTTTAACCTCCATTGTCTTGATCATTCGTATTAACATTTTTCATGTCACCTATTGAAATCCCTTAAAGGAACCTTTTATTCAGTCAAAATTAATGAAGCCGTTTTCTTCAACAGCCTCCAAAAAGTAAAAAGGACATAATGTTGTGCATTTTATTTGACATACGTTTTCTGCCATTTCACTTATTTGTGTGATGAGAGCAATACTTCATATTTATGCTATCAAATCTGCAGAGAAAAGTGATTTTGAGAGAGAAGGAAACCAACTCTGCTCTTGCTGTGTGTGCAATTTAAATCCACAGCAAAAATACAGCATTGATCAGATTACTCCAATTGAGTCATTTAGTGCTTTGGCATTCCTGAAGTTAAGGCCCAGCTGTGAAATCATAGTTGGGGCCAAACATTGCTGTTAGGTGAGTGCACATGGCTCCCATTTTCTTCAAAGGGAATGACACACATGGCCAATATTTAGCTTTCACCTCTTCCATTCTTCAGCTAGCAAAGCCAGAACCAATGGAGTATATGCAGGCAATTTAACAGAATTAAGAATACAATCAAGATTTTCCAGGACTTACTGGTGATTTGGGATATATAACTCAATACACCTCAAAACGCAGATGCTCAGCATATTCTGAAAATCAGGCCATCTCGAATGTCTTGCTTTAAGCAGGTAAAATCATAAATTACTCTGAGTATTTTGGCCATTGGATCCTAACAAACTGGGTGTAGTGCACCTCTTCAAAATCATAAGCTCCAGTTTCTGGCTTGGCTGGGATGCCTGGGAGAATTAAAACATCCCAACACATTTTTGGTCTTGTGTTTGAACACAATTCTCCCCTGCCATTACCATTGTGGGATTTGAACACAGTGCAGGTGCCCCTCTGCAGCAGGTGACCCCTAGGGAAAATCCAAGTCCTGGCTCTGCTGGTCCCCTGGGATGGACTTGGATGCTGGAAGAGTTTGCAGCCTAAGTGCCACAGAGAGAGAGAAAGGATTAATCCCAAAACCTAGCTGCCCCATGCTGCATGCAGATCTTCATTTCAACTCAAGGTCAAGTGGAAAACTTTTCTACCATCCTTGCTGACTCTCCTCTTCACTTTCTCCTGACTCCATCTGTTCCTCACCCATCTCCTTCGTTCCGCACTCGCCTCCCTCTTCTTCCTGTGTCCATCTGTTCCCTCCTTCCTCAACACAAGTTGGGGAAGGGAAGTAAATTCAGTCATTCACTGAACAGATTTCAAGATGAACCCCCTCCCTCTCCAGTTCTAACTTCATTCATCATGGTAAAAATCATAATGAATAGAAATGTTGAAGGTGAAAATTTATTAGGGATTGTGTTGCTTTCTTATATGAAAAGCAGTTAAAGCGGCATATAAACATTGGCTTCATTCATTTTTTCTTAATATATGGTATAATTAGTGAGAAATATTAGTGGAAGTGCTTGCTATGCAGTCCATCAACACATGCCTGTCAGAGCTTAGGATCTGGGCCAAAAGTTTTTGCCAGTCCTGTGATAGATTTATAATAAGCCTATAGAAGGCTTTACAGTTAGCTGGGTCACTAATTCATGAAGTTAAAACGTATGCAATGAGGTCAAAAATTCACTATTGATAAAATACCCCCTCCCGGGATTGCACCATTAGCTTTGTTACTGCAACAGCAAAATAAAGTAAACCCAAAGCTCCTGTGAATTACCAGTCCATCATCGTAAATCAGTAACGAAGCACTTGCGCGAGTTCATGATGTCATCCGAAGCCCGAGATATTTATAGCCTTGTGTACTATTTCCTGTTTCCTTACGACAAAAATAAACAGTCTCCAAATCCCCTGCATCCTTATGCCTGAGCTCAGCAGAATGCAATGGGCACGAAAGTCGGAAAGCCTTGGTGATATATCGGTCTGGAGCAGCTCCCTCTGATGCGCTGCGGCGCCTGTGTTCCCTCCTGCCTCTCCCATGTGGGCCACAGCAGCTCCCATGGAATTTGCTCCATCTGCTGCACTCCCTGCCCGGATAGTCCCACACCCCCTCCTGCTCTGCCTCCCCGACACTTGGAGAGAGGAGGAAAGAAGATTTAAGCCTCCGAGCTTTAGGCACGGAGTGAACGGTCTGGCGAGCACAGCCGAGGTGGAGGAGATTGGCATTGCTCCATGGGAACCTTGGGCATCTTGTCCACCAAGACTGCCAAGCCATGGAGGCTGGGGCTTGGGCTTAAATTTCCTCTCTTCTCCTTTGCTGATGATTTGGGAACCTCATCTAAGGTTTCTGGGATGTTTGGGCATGGATGATGCCCCACATTTCATCGCAGATCTCCCAGCCCTCACATTTTCTATACCTACATGAATTGCTGTGTATGCTGGTGATCTTCCTCTCTTCTCAAGTGAAACTTTCTCTCTTAGCAATTTGTTTTATATTTGGCCTCCTTTCCTGCAATGAGACAGAGGGTAACACACAGCACACCATCCCATGTAACCTCCCTCTGCAAGGAAGTTCAGTTGCTTCTGTTTGACCTCAGAGCAGCAACTCCTGAAGTCAATGACTGTCACTAAGTGGCTCAAGGTGATAACTGTGCCAAACCACATTTATTTGACATTTATCCCTCTTCAATTTTGTTTTTTTATTTTTCTCCACCAAGACCGTCGCACCAGCTCCCTGCCTCTCCTGGCCCTCCCTGGGGTGACACCGAGCAGTGAGGACCATCCAGGTAAGCTGCTGGCCCTGTGCATGTGTCACTCCCACCCTGGCAGACAATTACATCCTTTAAATTAGCAAGAAAAAGTGTTTTGTTTTTCTTTTCACTTTTTCTTTTCACTTTTTCTTTTTTGAACCATTGCCATCAAACCCCGAGGTTTGGGTTTCTCTCTCCTGTGAGCCTTTTCAAACCAAGTGAGCTCAGATCAAGCCTTCATCCATACAAGTTTTCATCCATCGGGTCTGATGTAGCTCTGCCTGTGTCACCTCAGGACTGAACAGACATGGCACACAGCTCTCCCAGTGATGAGCATGTGATACATTAACCAGACAGGTAGTGACAGCAGCGCTGGGGATAACGAATGGCAGGGAGAGAAGCCGGGCGTTCCTTCGGCTCTTTCGCTGCACTGATACACCCAGATGCCTCCAGGGGAAATTAAAAAGTTACAGGTCCTAAACTGCTAGTTTTCCACACAGTTTAGCATTAACCCTTGGGACTCCTTGCCAGAGGGGTGTGAGGCAAAGGGCCACTGCCAGGACAGATTGGGAACAAATGCCAGCGTTGAGTAGAGCCACAGGATGCCTCATCCTTTGCTTGTAAGGCATGGATGAGCCCTTGGAGGGTCAGAGATCAATTCTCCTTCTCTTCAGTGGAATCTCTCCTTGAGCAGTTGCTCCAAGAGCTGCTTTGGATTTCCTGCATTGCTGCAGTCCTTGTCCAGCAGAACAAAGCACCTCTTAAACCCACTGTCCCTTATCAAAAATGGGCTCAGAGCCCTTGTATGCCTCTGTATAAAATCTAATTTCAGAAGCATGTAGGGAAACTGCAGACTACAGTTCTCCAGGACAGCAAGACTGGTTTATGCCTAAAGCCAATGAAGAGAAATAAAGGTCAGGGGACAAACTGCAAATGCCAGTCTTGGTATCACTGCTCCTCCCTATTAACTAGCGGGATCTGGGGCTGGCATCAGTGGAAAGTAAGAGATTTACTTCGTGGTTTCATGAATTTAGACACTGTACTAAGCCATCTGAATCGCCCAGCTCCAAAAAGAAAAAGGAGAAAGAAATTCCATGTGAGTATTGAGACTATCTTTAATACAAACATGGGTGAACGATCCCAGTCTTCTACTGCAACAGCCGAGGCAAGTCCCAGCTTCCCCGTGTGAGGAAGAAAGTTGCTACTTCATACTATTTAAAAATGGCACATTGTGGGGGTGTACCTTTAGCAGCCTCTGCCTAACAGTCTAACACTGAATAATCTGAGATTTCTTCATCATGATACACTTATTTTTCCCTATAAGTTCACTTCAGTGGTTGATTTCTACATGTTAAAAACACAGACATATGTGGACATCTGAAGTTCAACACAGGCTCTTAAAAGAGAGTCGCAAAATTTGACCCTCTACATCTCTAATTGTAATTTAATTTTTTTTAAATATTCTCCTTTAACGGTAACCATAAATACTATCAGTGGTATGTAATATATTTTTGAAGCTTGGCTCCATCTATTTGTTCCAAACTCTCAACATACTACTGTTCCATCCAGCAACAAACTATAACAGAAAGAAAAAAAAGCGCCAACCACCTTTTTTTTTTCCTGCTGGCCTAGCACAATCTTTATTTCTTCAGACACTTTGTGCAAACATTAAATTGATAAAAGACATAATGTAGATGGACCCACAGCTGAACTGAAGGTAATTGCATAAAAATGAAATGGAGACCTATAATTGTACACTGCTTTAGCCTCTCCCGCAGTGTTTTCTGGAAGCAAGGATCTCGCTTGTCATAGCAAGTTGCTTGTTACAGTGATTGCATGAAGACTTGATCTAGCTGTGCAAGACAAGTATAACATTACTGAAAGGGAGCTTTTCAAACTAAGAGTCTGACACTAAAATGTACTGTATTTTCCAAGATGTAGTGTGCTTTAACAAACAGAAGAGTCCTTGAGTGACAGCTTTTGTTACCCTTTTGTTTGATGGTGCTGTATTGAAAAATTCAGGTTATGTCTATGCCTTTCTATTTCTGGTTTTGATTTCTCTTCAACAGCACTTCAAGAATAAAAATTGACTCAAAGTATGAATAGTAGAAGTCGGTGGATACAGTAAATGTTAGTCTGGCATTTACTGATTACTTCTGTCTGACTTTTTTTTCAGTCTGGCTTCTTGAATGCTTAAATGCACTCCGTGGGCCATTGTATTGTTGCAGAATTGGGGAACTCAACAGATACACTGTGAATTAAAACATATCAAGTTTAGATTTTTGGGCAAATGTTGAAAGTGGAAAATTATAGTTATTCTTGCCTAAGCCTTTCGATCTGATCCATCTGTATCCAAAAGCTCAGCCTGTGTGTAGCTCTCAGTGTGGACAAACAGGATCCATTTGTAATATTGGCACCTGAATAACAGGTGGGGCTTGTGTCTTTTGGACTCACAAATCAATTATCATCCAATAAATCCAATGCATAAGTGGGACATTGCTTCCTCTTGAGCTCTGCTGCTTCAACTAGCACAACTTTTCCTGGAGATGGTTCATTATTGAATGAAAGTGCTGGAAAACTTATGGAATGTCATTGATTTATAAACACTGGAAAACAGTCATTACTGTACATGTAAGGACATCCAAAACACATGAGTTTTCCCATTTTGGGCTGAAGAAGCTGGCCAAGAAGTCAGAGAGGAAAAAAAAATAAAGCTATATTTGCTAACTCTGGGGAGAAAACCATCAACAAATCATTACAGATGGGCAAACCCAGACATGCACAGTCCAGGATGCTGATTTCCTATGACCAGGGCTACAACCTCAGGGGAGAACTGCTGTGCTTTGCACTTCTGGGTCACACCCAGCAGAGCCACTGCCTGTCCTGCCCTTCCCATCTTGCCTGTGGCTTTCCTGCATCACAATGCTCACAAAACCTGACAGTTTTAGGTTTCTGAGGCTCCTCTCTGTGCCACTGCTCTCTTACTGCCTCCATCCCATCATTCCCTCCCTGCCCGAGGCCAACCTGTAAACTCTTCAGGACAGGCAATTCCACATTTCCATCACAATAGACTTTGTTGTCATTATGACTTCAAAATCAAGACAAACCTCTGCCAACACACAATTTTAAAGCAGTGATTTAAAGTTAAAATGAAAATTATAGCCTAGTTCTTATGCTTATCTTATCCCAAGGTCTCACTCTAATAACCTCTACTCAGCTTTTCTGTTTCTACATATTTCACCAGATAAAAATGATCTGAAATGGCATGAAACCCGACTATGAGCAGAAATTTAAATGAATTGTTCATTCATCCTGTAAGTGAATGGAATTACAGAAATCATAGAAAAATTAGCTTGGAATGGACTTCAAGAATCACCTTGTTTGGCCTCTGTCACAAACCCACAGTAAGATCAGGTTGCTGGGGTCCATGTCCAGCTGAGCTCTTCACACAACCACAGCCTTGCTGGGGTCTGCTCTGGTGCTTTACACCTCCCACGATGAGGAATTCATTCCCTAGGCAATTCCAATTGCCCTCACTTCAGCTTCTGGCAGTGACTTCTCATCCTTTTGCCTCTGAGCACTACTGGGAGGAGTTGGGAGCATGAGCTTCTCCATTGCCCTGGCTCTGAAGGGGAACACAGCATCCAGCACCATTCTTTGCCTTCTCCTCCAGGCCAGCCAAGCCCAGCTCCCTCAGCTTCTGCTCATGCACAAGGTCTTCCAGACCCCTCACTGCTTCAGAACCCTTCACTGGACTTGCTCCAGATACCACTTAGCCCTCAAATCCTTGCTTGTCCCCTCTTCAAGCCTTATGGTCCCAGTAGTTTTTCACTTACCCTGCAATGCATCCATTCCATCCACATTTCCTCCTCTTGGCTGTGAGGATTCTGAGGGGGACAACTTCAGTCTCATCAAGGTTTCACTCTCTGTCAGCCTTTCTTTGGCTTTTCTTTAGTATATGTCAGAAGCCAAAGGTACCTAAAAACCAAGAGATATGCAGGGTGTCTCTTTAGGCTCCTTGCAGCCAAGTGCAGATGAACCACTTTAGAGCACTTAGTGTTCCTCTCAGAAAGTAGCATTTGCAAAACTGAGGTGTTTGTAAAGATTGATTTTCTGTATATAGCTCAAGAGCAAGCATATCACAAGATTTAAGTAAGATAAAAAGTGAGGCTGTTCTTGATGTGAGGTGCAGGAGTTAATCAGCTGTAGATAAGAACTGATAAGGTTTTATCATCCCCACCATGGAGAGAATGACTGTGTTTCTTTGCCTCTTGATCTCTTTAGAGAGTGAGTGAAACTATATATCAACCCGTGTTTATCTGTGCCTGAGAAGTTCTTCAAGAATAAATTGAACTCAGAACTATTCTTAACCTTTCCCCTAGTTGGGGCTTAAAATTAAGCTCTCTCTCTGGTTTTTGAGCTGCCTCTCTGGCACGCTGACAGCATGTGAAGTATCCCATCTCCTAGTTGACTTCCAGGCCAACAACGCAAGTGGGGATGAAGTTATGAAATAAGGAATCTGGATGTTAAACAGACACCATCTGGCTTTCTTTGCTACAAGATTATGAGCCATGGTGAGCTGGCACATCTGCATCCAGGTACCACCTACATGCACATTGTTGGCTTGTAAATTTAGGGAAACAAAGCTGCAGCTGAAAAATAACAAGGTAATTGTTTTGCCTTCTTTTATGTCACAAATTGAAGTTAGGATATCACACTCGAAATAGATGTCAACTGAGGCAATAGCTCTGTTTTCTCTCCAAACCTGATCCCACCCACTGGAAGTGAATTATTACTTAGTCTCTAAGTCCTTTGGGTTTAAGAGAAAACCTTAGAAGGCAAGTTCACAAATACCTTTACTATGAATAAACCTCTGTAAAGAGACTGAAATCATTAGGTAGGAAGGGTTAGGGCTTGGAAGTAAACAACTGTAGGTTTGAAAATTCTGCATATGTTATTCTTTCAGATCTCTGCCTTGGTATCACAGTCTTTTTTTCCCTAATCCCACCAGATAACCAGCTTACAAATGAAAAACACACAGATGAAAAGCCTATGAAAGGTATTGTTATGAGTTCTGTCGCAGAATTCAGCATCACAGACGCTTCATCAAAGGGTACCAAAAATGAGAAGAAATTGTCAGATGCGAGCAGATCATCCATTGCTTCCCTGGAGAAATGCAGAGAATTCACTTATATTGAAGATGATGCATCAGTACATCAGAGAGACAGTGACGGTATGTTTTATAAAACAGATCACATTTGAGCTGATTTCTAAATAATGCCCACTGTAAAAGAACTATGTATATCCAACTTGAAATAAAATGTTGAACAGGAGGTTCAAGAACATCGCCAACAGCAATGTTAAGTTGCCCTGCAGACATTTGTGTGATAGATGAGAATTTCTAGAAGATGATCTTAAATTGTCAGTGATATTAAAGTCATAGAAGAGGAGCTTAGATCCTATTGTGCCACAGAGCATTTGTACTTTAGCAATGAGTGTTTGCACAGAGGCACCAGTGTCAGTATCAGATAAATGCTATTCCTGGTTATTCCAGTGGATGTTGAAAAAAAGCTCTGTGAAGTATTTTAGAAGTTTCTTATGAGTGCCTTTTGCAATAATGGATTAGTGTGTTATATCCAATGGAGCTGGGATCTATTGTGCATATCATTTAACAATTCCTAAATTAAGCATTTCTAAATACAGACCATCACGATAAAGTGCCATGTTCTCCAGGAATCATTAACATCTCTATTGTGTCACTGATCTTTATAAAAGGGATGTCTCTGATACATCTGTTGGAATACACTCAATTTCAAGGAAGAAGCTGAAGAATTTATTTTATTTAGAGGACTTGTCCTCTTGTCCAGACTCTCTATATTTGTGAGTTTGAGGACTATCTCAACCATTACTGGCACACAGGTGTGTACCATGTGATGCAAACAACAGATTTCATACTCCTTAGAAAAGCTAAACGTGAAGGAAATTAACAACAAAAAAGAAAAAACCCAATCTGTGCTCAATTAATAATGTTAAGGGCTGGATAGAAGCCAAGAAAACCAAAGGAAGCCAGATTTGTGGTTGTCACTGCATACTCAGCTCCCTCCTCTCTGACAACTTACTGCTTATTCCACATGCAAGAGGCCAAATCCTGTTTGCTGGTGCTTGGAGAACCTCTGAAGGCAGATCAATAGGTGAGGATATTGGTGATTATTTTGTTCCCTGTGCTCAGAGAAGAGAAATCCAAAGCTCTTGGGGCTCACCAAGGATGACCAATGCAGCTTCAGCAACTTGGACCAGGGTTGTTCAGAGCATCATCTGTGTGAGCAGATGCCACCAAACAAGAGCAGGAAAACTTAGAGATGAGGCATGCTAGAAGGAATTATTATAAATTCTTCTTTTGTGCTAATTAATCTAGTAATGTAGAGAACGAGAGCTGAGGTCATTGTTCTCACTGAGATAAATGCAGTAATGCCGTTTGGCAAACAGCAGGGAAAACAGAGGGGAAAACAAGAGATTGCATCTTCTTTTATGCAGTTTGTGGCTAATTTATTTTCAAATATATAAATGAATGCATAGGAATGGATGTCTAATTGCTAATATCTATTATTTATATACATTACCCCACTTAAAACAGGACCAAAAAGCCTCACACATGCAGATTTTTTGAAATGTGTTACATCCATTATCACAGTTCATGGTGTGTGCTCTGATGGGAATTTAAAAGCATCTTTACTGCACATCACAGAGTCTGTGCTGAAACATTACTTTATTATTAAAATCTTGTGCTTTTTGTGTGCTCTCTTTCCTGGATGAAGCCCTAAGAATTGTATCTATTCTCTCCAGATTACATAAGCACCATTATGGTTAACACATTCGGGGAAAAAAACTGTTATTAAAAAAATGGATCTTTGGAGAGGGAGAAAAAAAAATTGCCAAATCCTTAATTAAGACATAATTTTGAATTCTGTCTCTCACATCTATGTATAGGAAGGAAATTTCATAAACATAAGAGATCTAAAAAGAATAGTCTTAATTACACCAAGGACTGCTGGATAAAACGATTACATTTTCTACAGTGTAAATTTCATACAATTAAATGCAGTGGTGTCACCTTATTAAATGTTTCAATTTTATAATTATTTCAGTTCATTTAGTTAGAAAAAAATATATGCATGAATTTACTAAGTATCACCAAAATCTAGTCATTCTTATTCGACAGCACTGACTTAGAAGTTAGTTGTGCTTGTCTGAACCTAAATAGATCTTGACATATTTAAATAAGTATTAAAATTGATAACATTGGTGATGATATGCCACTTAGAAAGAAGTTCAATCATGTGCTATTTGTTCTTGCTACCTGCTTTAACTGCCTTTTTTTTTTTTAATAAAGGAGCTGGAATGATTTTTTCAAATTTTGTTTTTCATCAAGAAAGCTTTCTAAAAAAAAAACAAAAAAAATGCATAATTCTGGAAACTTCCTGGCAGTGAACTCAATGCTACGTGAGATAGAAAATGCCACAACAGAACCAATGCAGTTGAATGAGTTCACAGTTAGTCATCCTAGGGCAAGAAATGTGGTTATAACCATATGCTTTCCTGAAAGAACCAATGAAAAGACATTCATATTGTTGAAGGCATTTTTCCTTTCCAAAAACAAAAAGGGGAAAAAAAAAAAAGGAAAGGTCTGGGTCTGTGCTCCAACTGGATTCACACAGTTGGAATCTCACACTTGCTGCACCCAAGCAGCCTCCCCAGATGCTGGAGGCTGAGGGGTGGGGAGTAAATTAGTTGATTTTTGGAGGGAACAAACACAGCAGAGTTTTAGTCACAGTGACCAAGTTTTCAGGAATATTCACTGGCTCCAGGCACACATCCTACATGATCTATTTTCCAAACTTTTGACTCCTTTGAAAAATTGACATTTGTGAACGAAAAGGTGAGAACCCCATTTGGTGGGGAATTTGCAGGACTCTGGGCTGAGACTTGACCAGCACTTTGCCCTCTCTGAAGGCTTTTCTCCAGACCTGCTCTCCCTCCCTGTCCTTGGTAGTCATTAAAGATTATTAAACTCTTGTGAAAATGAAAATAAACTCCAGTGTCACCTGTCCTGGTGTCATGGTTTAATCCCAGGCAGCAACTCAACCCCACACATCCCCTCACTCACTGCCCCTCTGCAGAATGGGGGAATCAGAAGGGAGAAAGGAAGAAAACTCATGGACAGAAAAGGAATATAAGAATAATTATTATAATAATATTTATAGTGATAAAATAATTAGAATATACAAAACAAGGGATACACATTGAAATTGCTCACCACTCACCATCTGATGTCCAGGCAATTATCTGAGCAGAAAATTATCATTTTCTCCCTAATTTATATTGATGCCATGTGGTCAGGAATATCCTTCTAGCCAGTTGGGGTCAGCTGTCCTGGCTGTGTCCCCTCCCAGCTTCTTGTGCCTCTCCAGCCTCCTTGCTGTCTGTGCATGAGAAGTTAAAATTTGATTTAAAGGTCTTATTCTTCTGGATTTCACTACCACAGAATATTTCCATTCAAATGTTTTCCATGCAGCTGTTGTTTTTTTCCAGAACAAACATAGAAAATAAACTTTTCATTTGTCTCTATGGAAGCAGTCACCATCAATGTATTTTTAGCCCACCCCTCTCCCTTCTGTGTAGCCACACTGCCCTAAACCTGAGTAATCCCAGCTCAGCCTTGTTCTTACATCTCCCTGCTTTTCCTTTCTCTTAGATGAATGCGCAACACTTATCCTGGCCTGCTTGTTCTGCCAGTTTTGGGACTTTCTTATAATGCTGCCTGATACCTGTGAACACTGGCTGATAGATACCTGTTGTCCATCCAATAGATATTACCAGACCTCTGATGAAGACCACGGCAACAACGACTGCAACTGTGACTGTGACATTGATTGCAGCCTCTTTGAGTCCTGCCATGAGACTGGGGAGTGCCTGGAGCTCGCCATGGAGATTTCAGAAGTCTGCTATCGCTAATAGGAAAATTATTGGCAAAATTCCTCAAATCTGCCTGACAGATTACAAAGGAGATTTTTTTTTTTTTTAATAATAATCATTGCCAGAAGTTTTGCCAATGAGGACTATGTGCATCTCGCTGCTCCCTGGCTGGAGGTCTCTATATCTGTACCGTTCTGGTGGTGTGATTTCACAAGCTGCTGAAACCAATAAAGGACAAAAAAGGGTCGTCTCTGCCATAGGTGACAACAGAATTCCTAAGTGCCAAGCCTGCTCGATGCTTTTCCCACTGTCAATCCAAGGCTTTTATAAACCCTTAATTGCTTTAAACATGGATTTCCCCATTCATAAACACAGAACCAATTAGGACATTATTTTAGGACTGATATATATGTTAGTTCATCTTCATAATGGACCCATATCTAAACATGTATTACACATTGTTGGCTCTTCTTAATAATTTATGATATAGCATCATTTTATAATTAAAAATTTATTTATTCAATCTCTTAAAACACTCTTATAAGCCCAGTATAGGTAGAAAAAAAATTAAATTAATTAGAAACCATGCTAGTGGTAATTACAGCAAATGTCACTAAAAATCTCCAGTGAATTTTGTGGAGGAAGCATTTTCACAGGGTAAGGCAATTCGACAGTGTATTAACGTGCTGGCCCATGGTTATGTAATAACAGGTTATGCCTATTGTTCATTAGTTATAGGAAAGGGCTCCTCGAGTGTAATTAGCCTAAATGGGAATTGACTGCACACTTCCAGGGGAGAATAACCCCTTTGGTAGCCAGTAACTCCTTTGCTTGATTTTCATTTGTAAGACTTCTGCAAGAAACAGAATTTTGCCACGTATTCTAGTACAAACAGGCATCTCCACCTGTACACAAAAGATTACAAAATGACAGTATCTATCCTGGTGGTGCTTTCAAACTCCCTCTATCTCTTTACTGATGGCAGGTCTGATTAATAAAAAGGAAATACATGTTGCACGTTGCACATATGACAACAAAAGCATGTAAATTCAGCTGCCTGAGGGTGCAGAACACAGGTATTAAGCACAGAGGAAAATACAGAGTTGCTTGCTCACATTAGATATTTACAGACTAACACCAATGTCAGTGTTTGCTTTGTATAAGCATAAAAATTTCTCCCCAAACCCCCACTGATCTCAGTGCAGAAGCTCCTGTGGAACCCCAAACAAGGATCCTGGGCAAGATACTGGGATATTAAGCATTTCTAAAGTCATTGAAGCCACTTGTTTATAAGTCAGAGTAGTCCTGATGCACAAATATTTAACAGGGGGGAAAAATCATGCTAATTTCCTTTCCTTACCACCCTTCTGGAAAAATCATGTTTTCAAAAAAAACAGAAAGTAAGAATCAGAACCACTAACAACCTTCATACAGGTGTCTTACAAAGCCTAGTGACCAGGAGAAAACAAACCTCAGTAGTGCAGCCCAGAGCACCTCATTTCTCTGCTCTTTTCTGGACACAGGTGGGGAATAAAAGAGATTTGCTTATCTTACATTGTCACACTGTGACTGTAGCCACCTAAAGGAACAAAATCATTAGTCTTTCCTCACCACACCAATATCAGCCTTCTGGCTGGGTCTGGATCCAAACCCCAGAGCAGAACCCACTGCCATCCAGGGGGCACTGGTTTGGGACACCTGCCCTGGGCTGGGCAATGCTGAGTTTTAATGCTTCAATTTGCATTCTCCCACAGATTTTTGGTCTTAAATCTTCCAAAGCTGAGCTAAACTCTCACTGCAGCATATCAGGCCACAGAGGTTTGGATCATTCTATCCTTTCTACCACAGGTTGTCCTCGACAAAGTGGTATGTTGGTATTTATGAATAAAAACACTGACCTGAGGCATTTAGGAGTCAGAAAAAGGGAAAGCTTGTTCCACATACCATTTCCTAGAGAAGTGCCAATAAAGATGCACATTGGGAGTCCTTGCTCTTGCTACCACTCTCCAAAAGGGGAGATTTCATGTGCAGTGGCTGGAAGGAGCCCAAGAGGAAAAATCAGAGGGTGGCATATCCCAAAGTGTTGTCAGCGAAGGACTCAGAGATGGGGAAATTCCCTTTCAGGCCAGGATGTCTTGTTCCAGTTCTGAGTCTACAAGAAAAAACCCATTGACCACAGTGGGATCACTCATGGAAAGTGAGGTCTCCATCCAGCTGTGGAACTGGACTGAGGACTATTGGCACAAATGTAGAATTTTTTCCAACTCTTTTCCTAGGAATGATTATTCAAAAGATTTTTTTTCTTCATGTTTTAGTCCATAGGTTGGCACACTGAGGTCATGTCTGCTAGAGGGTAAGGTCAAAAACAGATTTACAGTGGTCACAGCCACAGCCATGATCAGACAGGATGTCCCAGCAACATGAATGGAATCACACTGAGATATATTAAGGGCTGCTGTTGTAGTGAACCGGGGTGTTTTAAATAGTGCAGCAATATCTCCTTACCTGAAGTGTACAGTGGCACTTTGCTCAGTTTCCTGCTTTAGGAAGTAGATTTTTGGAGACCTTCTGTATGAGCAATGAAACCTTGAAAAACATGTTATTGCATAAAACACAGTAGAATCAGCAGCTTATGATAACCTTTTTTCTCTCATAAAGATGTTAATTGCAACATTGTATTTTCATGACACATAGGAACACTTTCATATATTGACACCAGAGAAAGCCAGTCAGACTTTTCCACTAACTATTCCAGAAACTGGGCTTCCTCTTTGAAAAGCCATCCCATTCCCACACTAAACCGACTTCCTAGGGCAGAAAAATACCCATTTATCAGATCTGAACATGGGTAGACATTCCAGTGAAACCGAAACATTTGGAACAATTCGAGGCTGTCTCTGTATTTCTTATTTACTGGGAAGGAAGGTCTGGGTGCCTGAGTGGGAGGCGTTTGGGTGGATGGCTGTTGGGAACATGTTGGACTCAGCTGTGCTCCCGGGGAGATGTCAGCGTGTGAAACCAGCTCCTGAGAACAACAAATAGAAGTTCCCATTTTGCAAACGGGAACATCGCTCCGACACGACGCCTCTCCCCAGTGCCAGAAATGCGCTAACAGATTGCTTAGGGGAAGAGAGAGACAGGGAGAATAACGGAGAGCTGCACTGCTACCTTCCACAGGAAAGGACCACGGGATGCTCTCTAAGGATCTCCTCTTGGAAATGACCCAGCAGTCTCATCCTTGAGATGAAAATGTCTTTTCACCTCCTTCCACTCTGTTCTCGGCACACAATAAGGATTAGGATGTAAACTTTAGGGGAACTGATGGTTGCTAAATATTGGAAAAGCCTCAGGGGGCTTCCAGAAGTTTAAAGATCAGCTATCTCAAAGAAAATGAAATTCTCTGCCTTCCATAATGTCATTCTGGTGCCTTACTCTCCATGCACAATTTGAGTCCCTTCGATGTGGGGCTGGCAAAAATTATCCCATGTACACCCCCAAATATAGGGATGGAACATTACCTCATTTGACTTTCATCTGCTTCCTAAAGCACTTTGATCATTCATACTCTCTTGAGCAGCCATCAACTAGAACAACCAACATCTTCCAAATCTCAAGACAATGCACAACTCTGCCTTAACTCCAGCGCTGCTTAGGGATTCAGGTTGAGTGCTACAGCTGAGCTCTAGAAGATTTTGGTTCTCAGGAAGAAAGCAAAATACGGGAACAATTAAGATGTTTGCAATTGTATTTCTCCTATTATGCTTGTACAATATCAAAAAAAGTTCAATAGTGTTGGACTAAGAATGTATGCATCTATTAAATTTTTCTTTTAATTATATGAAATGGGTGGTTCAATTGCTTTCATCTTCATCTGTTTGGGTTCTCTGAAATGCAAGGTAAGTTTCCTATTATGCAAGAAAATGAGTTTACCAAGCAGACTGGGATTTCCAGGCACTGCTCCACTATAATTCACTGTAACTGAGCATTAATCATGATTAATAATCTATCATTCCTGTGGTTTAGGGAAAAAAAAAAAAAAAGGAGGACTTTATTGAGAAACTGCCCTTTCTCTCAGCATACTTCATATAATTGCACAATGGAACAATTCTATGGAATTCATTATTCTGCTGGTAATGATCTAGACTTCCTTAGCATTGCACACAAGTGGGAACCGTTGCCATCTGATGGATGTTCCATGGCCTGTGCAAAATGTGTTGGTGGGTGCAAGCCAATTCATAATGGATGTGTGCCCATATCACAAAAAACACCATTATAATTGGTACCCTTAGGAAACGTGCCAAGGGCTGAGAGTAAACAGAGCACTTTCTGTCCCAAGAGCTCGCACTTCCGTGGTCAGAGTTGAAGCACAACAGAATGAGCAATGCTGAACTGCATCTGCTGCCTCTGTAAAGGGCTTCACTCTCCTGAGGTAGCAGTTGGCGTCTGTAAAATAGGAAGAAAACTCACTCTGAAGGGTCACACTTGTGCCTCTTGCCCCCCACTATCACTAAAGTCATCGTGGGGGCTGTGCAAGTATAAAATGGAACACTCATTGCTACACTCCATAATTAGTTCTCTAAGTGTATGCAGAAAAAAATTAATTGTCACTAAATGAGAAGAGTTTTTTTCAGCAATTCTTGTTTGAAATCTGAGAAATCTTCCTATCAGAAAATGCTGAAAGTCACTGACTTACCATCTCCTAGTGCTGAGACATCATTTTCCTTGTGCTGAAGAGAAACCAGGGACTTCCAACAGACACAGGTCAGTGGACTACTTTGCTTATAAAATAAAGAGAGGAGAATGAAGGCATCTCATGGATGTTCTGTTGATAGACTGCATGAGCAGAGCAGTTTAAGCAACAAAGTAATTTTGGAAAAGTCTTCTTCCTTATTAGAGAATCTTGCAAATCAATCAGTCATTCACGTGCTCACACCACGGTATATTGAAATGACCATGGTACAAAGAGAGGAGAAAACCCCCCACCTTATCCAAATGCATGAAGAAATCACCATCAATGTCATTAAAATGCAGACTCAATTTATATTGCCAGGTTTGCCATGCTTCCTACAAAGTAAAAAACAATGCCAGAGAGCAGTGAAGAAAATATTATTAGATCAACTGTATAAAAAGCATGAATGATTCCATTAGCAAGCACAGCTGAGAAAGGACAGGATTTAAATCAAATCTAAATATGATAAGATTATACTGCCAAAGTGACATGTCCATTTTAGAAAACATACAGAAGAAGCAAAACAAAAGCAGAATTTTGGTTTTATGCTGTAAAACATGTTCCATCTCACGCAGCATTTAAAAACCTGATGGAAGCATCTTGTCAGCTCCTCAATTTTATACTGTATTTGTTCTAGGTGAGTCACAAATGTGCAGATAATTTAGAAGAACATTCTTTGCTCATCTCTATTGCAGTATTATTTGCATCATTCTTCCCTTCAGAGAGTCACTGTTCTGTATCAGTAGATATAGTCATCACACAAACCCTTCTAATGGAAAAGCAAAACTGCCCACAGAACCACAATTCCACTTCCTAAAAACTTTTGGGGTATTGTAAGCTGGTGCTGCTCCACATGGAGGGTGAAGAAAAATGTACCAAATTTTGCTGTTAAATGGGACAGTCAAGAGTTTAAAATAAAAGGGTCAGGTCTTGAAATGTGTTCTCTTTTGGAATGGGAGAGTTCAGCTTCATGAGGCTTTTCGTCAAAAATACAGCTGGAAAAATCTTTCTCCGAGAAGCATTTTTTGGGCACTACTGCATCCAACATAGTCTCCTATATATGTATATGGAGGGGAGAGGGAGAGAGAAGGATAAAGGATAAAGAAGCAGAAAGAGATGGGGTAGCTTTGGGTGATGTAACTGACAGCAGTTGTTCCTCACTTGTGATCTCCAATTGTTCCGTGAAGAGTTTTCTCCAGTCAGGGTAATTCTTGTGATTTCTGCTGCACCAGAGGCAAATGAGTCATGGGATAAAAGCAGGATGAGCCTTTGCCCCAAAACCCAGGGATTTCTGCTTCCTCCTGTGCTGCCCACTCCTGTCCTTGTTTGCATCCAGGTGGTCTCTCTGATATAAGTTTTATTTGCAAGGGGTTTCGCCACAGTTCAAAATCAGGAGTGGAGAAGGACCCACATCAGTATTCATCTTCTCAAAGATATAATCAAATATTAATCCATTTTAAACCCCTTGATTTTACTATGCATTTCAATTTTTCCTGTAATCTATAACCCGTACACACCATAAAGTCATCACTGAGAGGGGAAGCTGGAAAAATCCAGCTACCTTTCCAAATGGAAATCAGAATATATATTTTTAGCTACATTAAGCCAACTGCATGCAGCTCTGCACACTTATGTAATTCCCACATAAAAATAATCCATAATATTCCAGAGGAACAAATCCAATTCTTAGTCATATAAATTTTCATATAAGTCCATCAAAACCTATTCCAAAAATGTCTCAGTCTTTTTGAGTGCTAGAGTTGGAACAAAAGAGCGAGTCCTTTAAAATGCCTTTGGAGCTTCTAGGGATGTTAAATCTAATTGCCCTTAGCACAGCACCGATCCACAAAGGTTTAAGTCATGGAAAATGTATTTTACCTTTATACAAGGTATACTATGCAAAGTTTATCGTGGCACAGTAAAGTCGTGTCTAACTCGCTTCGTGCAAAATTCAAACAGAAAGAAATTAACCTTTGATGCTTCACTTTGGCTAACCAGGACAGAAAAATGTGTCTTCTCACTGCAGACACACAATATTGTATTAAATAATATGACACAGCGTGGTATGATATGATAAAATGTCCATTTGTGCACTTGGGTCTATATGTGTATGCAGAAATCCATATTTAGGCTCGCAGATATTTATAGCAATATCTCTATGTTCCAAGAAACAAGAAAGGACGGAGAGTAGGCAAAGATTAATTGTGATAGAAACCTTCTTAAGACAAAGCCAGAACCAACACTATTTGTTAAAACCCTTAGAAGCTGTATAATTATCCCAGCTAAGTCTTAGGATAAATTTTCCTGTGAAAGGGTTGTTCATGACAGAGGGATCACTTGCTAAAGCAGACCTTGCAGCACCATGGGTGTTGGGAATTGCTCATTTCCCTGGAGAGTTCCACAGGGCTTTGGCAGCCCACAGAAAGAAGAATTAACCAGACCCTTGCCTGGAAGCCTGGAAAGTTCTGGAGATTCAAGTCAACCCTCTGTTCCATTTCATTAAAGTATTAAATAAAAACTAGTAGAAAAACCTTCTTTTTTTATTCCAGAAAGAGTTTTCTTTGACAATCCTTCTACATGAGGTCTTTAATTTTCTAACATCTATCTGAACAAATATTTTGCCCTAGACTCCAGAATCCTTGTTGGAATAAATCCCTCTGGTTTTGCCCATAATGGCTCTGTCACAACCCCTGTTTATAGGCATGGGACAGACTGTCTGAGCCAGAGAGCTCCACATTTTACAGACAAAAGAGGGAACACTACAAGACTGCACAGTCTGCCACAGGAAAGCAGAACAAAGGGACCAAGGATGGATTTTTTCCCTCAGAGAACTTTATTTCCCAGCTAGAAATCCGATCTGCAGCGAGGGGAGCCAAGGGACAAGCCGTGTTTATAACACAGCCAAGGATGCTGTTCCCTCAGTTCAGTCCCCCAGCGCACTCAACACTCCTAAGCTACATCTGCTCTATAAAGGCCCCAAGAAAACTTAAGCAGCCTTAAAAAAAAAGAAAAAAAAAAAATTTGCAATGGCACGTCTTCTTAACCAGCACCATGGAAAAGTCATGCTGCTCTGCATATAGCCTTCAGGATTGTGTCTGTAACACTTGAAATGCTGCCCAAGTCTGGCTCCGCTCGCGCTAACAGGTACTCTGTGTGCTTCTGCATCTTTTCCTACAAGCAAATGTTGCAACTTTCCCATTGCGACAGCTGTAAGAGGCATTCACTTTACTCTGTTTTTCCTTAACACTCCCGATTCCTTTTATATCTAGTTGGGAATACACTCAAGCGCTAATGGCACTTGTTCAGCCATCCAGGGAAGGCGCAGCCTCGCCTTCCCAGCTATTTGTATTTCTTCATTTTGGCAATCTGAACTTTGCCAAGATCCAAATGCCTGATATTTAACTTAGATTCCTCCCTCTTAAGGTCAGAAGGCACCAATAATATTGTCTGGCAGCACAAAATCGGCATCTACGTGGAGAAAGGAGGTTTTAAATCAGTCATTCCTCCCTCTTACTCCTGTAAGTAGGAGAATTCCAGGTGCCAGGTAATTAAGTCAGCACTGACAGATGAGACAGGTGATAGACCTGCATCCCTGGGCTCTCACTGCTGGTTTGGTAACCTCTAGGGATGTGGCTCCTGCTGCTCAATAGGGATCTACAGCTGCTGGTGTTTGCTAATCGCTCAGCATGGGCTCCTTCTGCCACCACCTGATGGAAAAGTCCCAAGGGGCTGAGCAGAAATGTAGCTTTTAAGGTTCCAAAGACACCTGTTAGTGGAAAAGGACCTGCTCTGGGGTTTCAGGCCATCAACACATTCAGGTGCCAGCCCTATGGGGTGGATCAAAGAGTAGGGAACAGCACCAGTGCAGCCCTGCACAATGGAAAATAGCCCAAACCACCTTGCAAGCCACCTCCAAATCTGTGAATCCACGTGGAGAAAGCGGCTTGAGCGGGATAAGAGGAAATGGCATTAAAAGCCCTGCGAAAGCCATGGGTAAGGCAAAGCCAGCAGAGCTCCAGGGGAGCTAAAGGAGCGTGGCGACAGCCAAAAAATTCAGCAACTCCTTCAGCAACCAGGAGAGAGACAAACCACCACCCAGGCGGGTCTGACATCAGGGTTTTGAACAGGAGCCTTCAAAGTTTTATTATGAGGCTCCTTTTTTTGCGAGGCAGGGCACAGCAAATACTCCATTTAAGGCTTCCGTGGAGTAGAACCAGAAATATCCAGCCTTGCAAATATCCTCCCCAGCCAAGCGCGGAGCCGAGACATGCAAAATGAGCGCCCGTCAGCTCCGTGCCAGCGCAACAGAAGGCAGAAGTGCTTCAAGGAACTTGTGACAGGTTCTCTGGATGCACCAATTCGAGATGGGCCAATCCCTGCTTGAAATGTGCAAACTCTCACACTCCTTGGCATGACCGCACAGCCAAAATGCACATTTTTTAAAGGATTCAAAGAAAACACGACCAAAGGGACAGGAACGCAGAGGAATTTGGCAATGGGGAGCAGATGCTTCCTAGGGAGGAGACAGGACTTAGTTCGAAAAAGGTTTGAGGGAAACTTTATATATAGAAGTTGAATGAAGTTGCTGAAATCTGTTTTATGGCAGAATAGCTAACTTACAGGGAGGACTGTACCCTAAACAGCCACACCTAGGGGAGCAACTCAGTGGAGATTCACTTAGGGGAGTGAGGCAACTTGAATGGTATAAATATCAGAGCTCTGGTTTACCTACAGCAGCTGCTGCTGGCAGCCACTGCCACCATCCATCACATCCCAGGTTAGCCAGGTTTTGTCATCACTGCTCTTTCACAACCCCTCTGGAACCCCAGGGGTGACGTATCAGGAATGGCTGTAGCCAGCGGGTGAGCTGGTGTGTGGGGCTGGAGCTGGAAAGAAAGAGAGATGGGATCAAAATGCATTTAAGGCACAAACAAAAAGTACAGAGACTCAAGATGAACTCCAAAGTTGCTGGCAAGGAAGAGAAGAAACATGACCAGCAGTCATGAGGAGGGAGGATGTACAGTCCAGGCGTGTTCCTGGCTAGTGGGATACAATTTTGGTTGAAATTTGCCTGAGAACTGTGATGGTACCAAGCACAAAATGGAAAGAAAAGGAAGGACAGGCTGACTTGGGAGGGATGGAATTTCCTACCTGAGACAAGCAGCAGGTTTGAGGGAAAATGTCCCAGGATAGAGTAGGAAGTCCAACAAGAGAAGGAAGAGAAAGAGCGTCACTATTCTCCTTTACTGCACTAAAAAGGGTTTGCATCCATAGGCAAGCATGAAATACTTCATTCCAAATGGACCTCAGTTACATCTTGAGCTGAGCCTTTGCATCCTTCTGTTAAAGAAATAAGACATCTTAGGTTCTCTGGGGTTCAGCCCTTTTCATACTGGCGCTAATTTTATTTTTCAGGCTGAACAAGATCGCTCCTCGTTCACATTTTAGGGCCTCCTCATAAAATTAGGCTGGGAAAGCAAGACAATTGGACTGAAAAGTTAAAGACTTGCCTTGGCTTTAGGACACACTAAAAAAAACTTATGTTTCCTTGGAAATACTCCCCATTTGACCAAACTAAACCTGTTCTATTTCCACTAAGTGTCACAAGACTGTACCTCCTTCCAGTGGGACCAGAAAATTTCCTTCCTATAAAGCTGGTTTTAAAGACCAGCTGCACTCTTGAGGCTCCAGCACAGCCTGCAGCCTCCAGCACACCCCATGCCAGAAACCAGCCTCTCTACAGACTCACAAAGGCTGTAAAATATCTTGTGCAGCTCGGAGAAAAAAACCTGAAAAATGCCAAGGAGCTTTGCCAAACGCTTTCTGCTTCCTCACAACTACGCCAAATGCTTTGCAGTCTTTTGGGGAGGACATCAGACCCTCACTGGTCAGCCCAGACCTATCCTTTGCAGAGAAGAGCTGGTTTTGAGTTAGCTGTGCTTCACCCTCAGTTCCTCCAAACTGCTCAGGCTGGAGGGAGGATTCCTGCTGGTCACTGCCAGGGAGGACAAGCATCCCAAAGGTTTGGGATGGATGGTCCCAACCACCCCACAACCAAAGGGTTATCCCTTCCCAGGTCCTGCCTTCATCCCTCACATCACCTCCCTCCCCTCGTGCAGGCATCAGTGCAGGATCTGCCCGGATGAAGAGATCCAGAATCGACACTTCTGACTTGGGCCTGACTTTTGTCAAAACCTCCCATTACAAACTGTGTTTCCCCACTGTTTTCAACCTTCTTACCTACAACATTGAAGCCTCAGCTTTGTCAAAACACGCAAAGGTGCTGCCAGAGGCTGAGCAACTCATTTTAGTCCCTTCACAAAGCCATTTTAACGAAAGAAACAACATGTCAGGGCAATGCCAACAACTGACTGTACCAACAAGGAGAGATTTGACGTACCTTTCTCTGCTGCAGTGACTGTTATAATAAAAGACAGCAGTGCATTAGTGAAAGATTTATGCTTGCATTTCAACAATGGAAAACATGAGCTTTGCTGTATTCTCATTCACACCGAGACAGGCAGCGAGGGCATGTCATGTAACACTATTTCCAGGAAAGATGTTACAATTGAAGAAATGCTGATTTGCTGGTGCAGTAAGACAATTCCTGGAAGCAGGACAGGCTCTTGTGTTATTATCATTGCAGAGGGAGGATTTGAGTGTACAGCCTCTTCTCCTGAGCTGCTTTGGGAGGGTGGGGAGAAAAGGTGAGCCAGGAAAGCTGGGAGAGCTGCCGTGGTCCCCTCTGTGCAGCACCAGCCTCCCTGGCACCATCAGAGCCCTCCATGCCAGCAGGCACAAGTGCCAGCTAATTGAATTTGCTAATGATACATTCTCTCGAAACCCTTCGCGCTGATCCCACCATTTTGCACTTGCAATTAAATTACAAGCACAGGGGGAAAAAAAAAAAAAGAGGAAAAAAAGGAAAAAGGAAAAAAAAATGCCATGTGGTGTCATTTGACATTTAGATGTCAAAGTAACTGATTGACAGGGGAAAAAAATCAACAGCAAAAGGCCCGTTCCTGCCAAAGCCAGCGGGGAGGTTGCCAGAGGCGTTGGGAAGAGCAGGATTGGGGCTCTTGCAGACCAAGGGGATGAGGCAAAGCACCGGGTGAGCAGACAAGCCCTGTGCCAGGTTATCCTGGCCCTGAGAGATGCAGGAGGAAGGAATCAGCCACCTCCTGGAGCATCCTGGAGCATCCCCTGCCTCCAGCACAGGGCATTGGGACATCCAGGGGAGCAAACCCCAACACCTTCATGGAGGGTTGGTGTGCAGAGCCTGGGGAGTTGGGGTTCTTTCACCTTGTCAGAGGTTTTGACCTCAAAATGTTTTTTTTTTTTCCATGTCCCTGTTCAGGATGAAGAGAGGAGGGATTGTTTAAAAAAAAAAATACCAATTCTGAGCTGACCGCTGGGAAAAAAAAAGAGTTAAACAAATCACTGATTTTGGTAATTTTGAAACCTTTTCTTAATTTTTTTTTGCCTTAAAATTTTTTACTGGTTTTAGCCTGAAGAGGAGAGTAATAGCCATTTCAAAGAAAAAAAAATTAGCATTCAAAATGTGGACAGGTTCCATATTGTAAAAAAAGCTTTTTTTCACCACAAACATTTTCAAATTGAAGAAATTCATCAAAATAGGCCCCATCCTGCAAAAAGCCTCAGCAATGTTAAATATAACATTTTTCCAATGGGATTAAACATTTAGACAGTGGGACTCCTGGTGAACTGAAGGAGAGAGACCTGCCTTGGGGTCAGTGAGGTGGAAAGGGAATGCATGCGTACCCCAACAGCCTTCACAGCATCTGGATGGGGTCCAGGAGTGCAAAGGAGAATTTGGGTTGGGAAAGGGAAAAACAGAAAAAAGAAAAGGGAGTTGCAGGTGCATCTTTTCTCGTTCAGAGCTCTCACATGGATGTTGGGTAAGTAAATAAGATTTTGGGTCAAGCACTGCAAGCAGCCCCAGCTCTGCCCGCATGGTGCTCCATTGCTGGAGGTGTGTAAGCTCCTAAAAGAGAATAAGAAAATAAAAAATTAATTCGACAAATAGAAGCTCTCTCCCCCTCAGGCTCATTTTCACACTGTCCACAGCAAACACAGCACATCCATGAGGCTCCCTGCCTGTAGCCTGGATATCCCACAGATATCCCACAGATCCCATGGGATGTGGGTTTGCTGTGCTCTAACTCCCCCACCCCGAGCAGCACTGGGCAGGCAGAGGTTGCTGACATTTGTGTGTTTTAATGGAATGGACAAGGTATGTACATGGAGTTAAAAATAAAGCTTTGGGGCTTTTTTCCTGCTTTAGATGCAGGTGGGGCTATAAAACCCTGTTAGCATGAGTCAGAGAGCCAGACTTGGCAAAGCTTGGCTTGCCACTTTAAAAACAGAGCAGTAATTAAATCAAGTAACAACAAGGAAAAAAAATATCTCTTTTTTTCCAATAACTAATCCAGCCTGAAATGAATTAAAAATATTTTACCTGGACGCTATTCATGTACAGAATAAAGCAAAAAAACATGCCTGAAAAAAAACCTTCTTGGCAAAAACCTAATGCAAATTGATCTAGCATGAAAGTGCAGACTCTTTTCTAAGCAGTTTAAATAGATTTAATCATGAATCTAAAAGCCTCCTCCTTCTCTAAGGAGAGGCCAGACAAATAGCCCTCATTTGGGTATTCTTTTTAGGGAAGAGAGGATGGGACTGTCAGACTCATTCCAAATATCCCATTACAATCCACCACTAACAGGCAAAAATGTATCCTTTATCTTCCAATGTACAGTTTACACCCCAACACTGCTGTGAGTGGTTGAACTGAAGTGATATTATGGCAAACATTTAGAATTTGGGCTGGTTCTGTATCCCCTGTGCAGAGGTCAGCCTTCACTAGGTGATGCTGTTCTGCCCCAGAATCATCCCTGACACGGAGATGCTGAGCTGTCCCTTGCAGCACATTGTACAGAAATGACCAGCCTGGGAGATTTTAATAACCATTACAGTGATTTCTTTCACCAAGTATTTCAGATTCACTCAGACTTCAGGAAAATTAGATCCATTTTGAACCCACATCAAGGCAGAAAAACATTCATTCTTCCAGTACTTCACAGCTCCTTGGCGCTATGCTTACAGATTTTTTCCAGGGTTGTTTTTTTCCCCCTAATAGTATGCTGTTTATAAAAAAAAAATACCTTCAGAAATGTCAGTATCAGTGAGACACAGAAAATTAGTGCGAAAAACACTCAGTAAAAATACAGGGATGTGACAGGAAGTAATCTATTTTTAAAACCAGCTAATTCCTCCTGAGCACACCACACTTGCAAAATTAGATAGCAACAGCCAGCCTTCACTCAGGAGTCATGGGACAAAGCTGTACAGTTGTGCAGGACATCTGATCAGCTCGTCATGGGGTGCACTTGCCTATAAAATGACTTGGGGCAAAACCCTGTGCAAATGCAGCTCAGTGCCATTAACTCCAATAGAAACCTTCTCGCCTGAATAAAGCACCAAAGACTTGCTGGGGAATTTCTCTCAGCGCAGCGAGCAGTAATAGGTACAGAGCACACAGCCTGCAGTTATTCACTCTGGAAATTTACTTTTATTGGGAGCTATTTACAGAGATATCTGAAGCTGCACATTTGTGATGCTCAGGCCAGCCTGGACTGTGATCCTGAGTGACACAGAGTCACACTGGCTCCTCTCCCAGGGGTTTGCTGCTGCAGAATGTGCTCTGCTTTGGCTCATACCTACACCCAAATCTGCCAGGAACCTCAGGGACAAATCTGGCTGCCAAGGAAAGTGATGTCAGGTCCAGCTGACTGGGTGGGTGGAGGCCACACCATGGACTGCATCACCCATGAAGGCTGAGCATCAGTCCTATTAATGGCCACCAAAATTCCCAGCTGGCTGGGAGGAAAACAGACATTGGTTGGTCTGCAGGGGAGTTCAGGGAGGGAGGAGGCACCTTTCCCATATCTCTACAGGTTAAAGCTGCTTTGGATACAGGTCACCAAAACATGGGGACACAAAACCACAGCAGCTCAGTGACCACTGTGCCAAGCCCTCTCACAACTTGTCCCCTCACTGTCCCAAGCACCTCATGTCAACCTGGCTCTGCAATATTTCTGCAAGGAAAAGCAAACTCAAGGGCCATACCTGAAATTACATAGGAAAAGTAATGTCACCTGAGACTTTCCAAGTCCCATCCTCGAGTCTTTTCACTGAAGGCTTCTTTGGTTTGTTTTTTTTTCCGAGCGCTCATCTAAATTACATTTAATAAGATAGGCACGTCACATTTTGTTTATAGAAGTTTACTCTTCAAGTCAGTAGGGAAAATAAAAATCTATCGACTGTGGGTTTTAAACAATAAGAACACAGATTTTTTTTATTAGCACTTCATTTCAGTGCAGACAGAAACATCTCTGACTATCACTGTTGTTTACTGTTAAAGGCACAGCTCCTACCGCCTTTCCACACATAGAATATTCCCATGGCAATCAATGGAAGTTTAGCATAAAGAGCAAAATATACTCCATCATGTTGTCTCTCTATATAGTAAATGCTAATTTCTTGCCAACTACAAACTTGAAAATTTCTTGCAGTGCATTGCAACACAAACCTATTCTCAGTGTGTAATTTAGATTTTCAGGATGTGTACATTCCCAGAGGAGAGTCATTTGTGTGTGTGTGTGTGTGTGTGAGCACATGTTAGAAGAAATGAAATGTTAATGATTTCTCCAACTCCATTTCTTTACTTTTTAGCTTTTCCTATGAGTTTTCTTCTGCCCTTCAGAGCGCTAATTGTGCCTGTAAAAGTCCAGGAAATTTGTGTCATAAATAGTTTCTGCTTATTATAGCCAATGAAACACATACTGAGACAAATATATGGGACTGAATCACAAGTTATTTCACTGAAGTCAGTGGGGTTACTCTGCATTTTGATTTCGATTTGGCAAGGCATGTGGTCTAAAGTTGGTCTTGGAGACGGGAATAAAATTAAGCACATGCATACATTCTTGTCTGGGGCTTTTTTTAAAAATTGATTCCTTACAGGGAGCAGAATTTAGCTAAATATATTGAATATAGCTTCCTTCTGATTTTCATCACTACAGATAATAGCTTGTATTAGGAAAACTGTGCCATAAATATCCCACATTTGCCAGAGTGTGGGCAAATAGGAAATAGTGATGCTGCTCTTGAATCAGTAGTAGTGCTGATTTTGATGGCCAGGTTATTGCCATCTGACCATTAATTTTTCTGCTGTGTTGGAAAAAATTATGCTTTTCTGTGTTAACTAATTAATTTTTTATTCAAGAACAACGACAAAAAAAATCCTTTGGATTCTAAGGAGTTCAGAAGTGTTACTATTTCTTTGCCTGTTCCCTGGTTTTCAGGGTGTGTCACTCTCTCTGGTGGGTCTGCTCAGCTCTTAAAAGTTGTTTTTTTTTTTTCATGTGGTACAGAACTGTGTGCATGTGTGTTTTTAAACAAGGGCACCTGCATAAAAAATGTCTATCCTCATTAGATCCATTTTCTCAATTAAATTCAAGTTTCTATGTCCAAAAGGCATAAATCTGGGTATCGATTTAGCCATAAAATAATGAAACTCCCAGCAGTCTTCTAAACCCATTTTACTTGGATGAGCGTATAAGCTTTTAAAATATCGAGTTATTCCAGTATTTAATACACATAACTGCTTCCAGAGGTCTGAAGGCAATAAGGCATATCTTCCCCACTCCATTTGAAGCACTGCACTCAGAGCCAGCCAGTCCCTCACTACTGGTTTTAAGGCTTTTGACAATTTTACTCAGTGTGAGTTTGATACTTTCTCAACAGGGGCTATATCCCTCCAAGCCAAAATCAATAACCTATCAAATCAAATCTCTATAAAATACCAATGGGCTCTTGGTGGTTTGCTCCCATAAATACAATTCAGCTTAACTCTACACTTTCAAAACAGGCTGATTCTACATTTTCTGGCCTCTTCCAAAAAGTTAACCGTATCGGCAACAGGCACTTCCAAAAATTTCTTTCTAGGCAGCAAATAATGATCTGTTCCTTGTAAAGTAAAGAATTAAAACCAATTCCACTTATATTCAGGGATAACTCTGTACCTGGGATTTTTTTTTCCAAATGGGACAGAACTTTGCTCCTCCAGTGCCTTCTTTGCCTTGTTCAAAGGACATCCACAGCTGAGCAAGTGTCACCTCTGCATGGGAATAGCAGGAGCCTGGTAAAGCATTTAAGTTCCTTGTAGTCCTGTTTTGGGTTAAACTGGATTTCACAGTGCATAGATAAATGTTGCTAAACAAGCTGTAAAGGTACATTGGCCTCTTACTCAGCCCTGTCTATGCTCAGGGCAGTTTGAAAATATAGAAAGAGCAGTAAATTGAAGCAATTTTTTTTTTAAATGCCGCTTTGTTTTATTTGAGTCTTTTCCACTCCTCACACACATGTTGAGGTTGCTGCTTGATAAAGCAAAATCTCACAGAGATGAGCATTTTATGAGCAAAGAAACCTTTTCTTCTGCTGCAAAATGTGGCAGTGCAAGGAGTAACTTACCTTGCTAAATGAAAGCAAATTCCCATGCAGTATTTTTCCTCAGCTGACAGAGTTTAGCAAACAAACCTGCCCTACATAATACAACAAATATTCTTCTAATAACTGGGAGCAACATTTCAAATTCAATGGGGTTGGAAGATGTTTGCTCTGTTGGTGCAATTTGTGGCTCCTCTGCTTTCCTCACCTTTAGCACCATAAATTCAGTTCACTGCCATGTTATTCCAGGATTTGCAGTGATACACAACTGGGGCAAAGCACCTGTCCTGGAGGTTTTCTGGATGTTTCAAAAGAATTGAACTCTCAAGTTGCACTGAAATTGCACACACCCAGAACTGAATTAATATAGTGATGAATTAACCTCCAAATACAAGTGTTTTGATTATTAATGAAAATGAAATACACTTATTCCTAGAAGTTCCTTGTATACCACCTTGAGTCCTGCTCAGCAGCAAGATTGGCTTCTAAATATAGTCTTGAGGTCAGCATGTAAAAACTGTAAAGTGTGGCCACATTTCAAATGTGGTTGTATGTCATAAATCAAAATTAATGCCAACAACTTTCATTCAAATTAGTGTCTTTTGGCTCTGCCTCTCCTCTCTTCTCTCTGATTAATGATTTTCACATAAATATAGCGAGGTATTTGCTATTTTTTTCTCTGAATGGCATTTACACAGTTCCCTTACAGCGAGCATCACAGGAACTTATTTATGTGTTGCTCTCTGCTGTCCTCCAAACAAACAGTTCCCTAATGCAGCATTATTCCAGACGGGTTCTTATATCCTTGACTCAGTTCTGCAAAATTAATAAGCATGTTTTCTTTCATGCTAATAATAAAAAAAAAGGGTTTTTTAATATTTTTTCATGTTCAGATTGACTGATATTATGTTCAGATTGACTGATATTATCTGGAATATTTCCTTCCACTATGAATTCCATCTCCGCAGCTAGCAAGGACGATGGCCAGATTTAGAGGGCTGAACAGCTGCCGAGCAGGACCACAACCTTTGTTTGATGCCACCTCTTGTTCTGACCCCTGCTTTCTGGTCACCGGAGAGATGATTGACTAAGTGCACAGCAAAGTCCATTTTTAGTGTTGTGGACTGGAGCACGGCATGACAAACTGTGATGTCTGAGTTTTGTGTTACACCATCTGGCCTGCCACTTCCAGAGCCTCACATCAGAGTCCTGATGATGTATGCTTAAGCCTGGCACTATCATTTATCTCGGATCTTGTGTTTAAACAGATGCAAGCTGAATGTAACAGAAAAGGAGACCTTGGTGCAGGAGCTGCTGAAGAAAGCGATGCTGCTGAGCTGTCTACAGACTCCAAGATTAAGTGTAAAATCTGACAGGGAGGATATGTATTAAAAAATATGTGTTGACAGAATGATTTAGCTAATATTTTAAAGGCAAAACATCAACTGAATTTCCATATCACTTATAATGTTAGTGAACAAGGTACTACAAAGCAGGCTATCCCCTTCTGTCACCAGCATCTTATTCGCAACTTTATTTTACAGATCAAGAATGTTTTAATAAAAGGAAGCTCTGGGGCCTGATTTTCAGCTGTTGTACATCAACCCAGCTACATTGATAGCACCAGAGTAGCCACATCAATGAAGTGATACAATTTACATCAGCTGACGATCTGCTTCCTAATTCTAATACAAATTCTTGTACGCAGAGATAACCCTCTGCATTGCCAGGAATAAAATGCAGACCTGAATGAGCCCTTAAAATGCTGTGGGTGGGAATGCATGGTCTAATCCAGATGTGTTCATCAGCCCAGGAAGAGGAGAGGAAAGGAGAAGGATCTGCCCTGTGCCACGAGGCCATGTGGTGGTGCTGGGTGTAAGGTTCCTGCTGTCACAGTTGTGCTCAGCTCTTTCTTTCCTTCATTCCAAATTAAAATAGAGCTATAGAATGTTTTGGGTTGGAAGGGACCCTAAAGATCATCTCATTCCAACCCCCTGCCATGGGCAGGGACACTTTTCACTATCCCAGGTTTCTCCAAGCCCTGTTCACCTCGGCTTTGGACACTTCCAGGGATGGAGCAGCCACAGCTTCTCTGGGCACCCTGTGCCAGGGTCTCACCACTAAATATTTCTCCTCCTGGATCTAGCTTACACAAATCAGAAAATCCAACAGAGAAATGGCATTTCCCAGCAGCTTCAGGTTCAGCCCCTGAAGCCTACATGAAGTTCAACAAACTATAGAAATTCAACTAATGGCAATGCTTAAATAAACAGTCCGGGTCTGCACTCCTAACCCATAGGATGAGGAAGGCACAACCAGATGGGGGCAGCCCGTTTTAAGATATGAAACTTTAATTGAGGGGTGAAAACCTCAATTCTCTGGCAGCAAAAAAAGTGCTGAGCAACTGTTGTGTCTTTGACGGCCGTGTCCCAACATCCAAAAAGAAAATATCTCAGGACAAACAAGCTCTTTGATGCAGGAAAATTGGAACTCCGAAGGAGAAACTGGGAATTGGAAGGGGAAGAAAATGTGATAAACTGAATAAATGTAGATAATTGAGATGTGAACAGTTTGGGAAGACTGAACTGTACAAAACCTGGATATCCTTATTTCCCCAACACTGCTGTGACAGCAGCACTTCCATGATGTCCAAGGCACATGCTGGTGCTGAAACTGGACAAGGAGCAGCCCTGGTGCTTGGGGAAGGAGGCAGCAGCCCCTGAGTGACACACACCCTGCAGCAGCTCCTGAGCAGACAATTTTCAGCCCTTATTAAAACGTTAGCACTTTATTTTGTGAATGGAGCAGTACTTTCATTGCATGCACAATTAGCCTTTTCGTATTAGCAACTTCCTAGCAACTCTGTTTCTTAAAATAGGGACTTACAGTGCAAGCTTTTATCTTATATAATCCCTTAGAAAAAGATAGCTCAGACACCTTTTGGGGGTTTTATACATCAAACCTTCAGCTTGAGACCTGTCTTTATCAAAGGAACTAGCAGCTCTATCTAGGGTTTATGTTCTTTAGAGGAATTCCAAATTGCCTGTTTTTTATAGACTACCTACATAACAACCTCCTACAGTATTTAAATTTTTGTAATTTTCTACTCTTAATGTGATCTTCACATTTAAATGCACACAGATTATTTTACATTTATCTATTTAATATCATAGTTATGCCTTTCTTTAAATGCCTGTTATTCAACAACTTATTAATAGCGAGCTGTTTTTTTTGAACAGAAGCCATTTAAATTTAGTTAGTTTATGGTGATTTCTTGTATCTTTTCAGCCAGGAGAAAAGCCTTAATAGCCTTGAAGACTATATTTATAAAACATATTTGTCTATTTAACCTCAGCTATATCATCATTATGAGAGAACTAAAGTATTTTTCCTGACTTTTCTCTATACAGATATTTCATGGCTGTGCATTAATAATTGTGTCTCCTCTGAAACAGACTTGCTGGCTATCACCAATCCTTACAAAGCTTTTTGTCATTAAAAAAGTCCCTCACAGAGTGTTTAAAACCCTTCTCAGGAAGCTGTCCCAGAGACAAAGGTCACAGCAGAGCTGTGCTTACCTTGGTTGTCACATTATGGGGTCCAAGTGAAACATATGTCAGCTGCCAGATGTGACCCCAACCCATGGTGGCACAAAGCACCGAGGCCTGGGCTGTGCATGGGGCTGAGCAGGCTGGATGTGGCTCAGAAAAACCACCACATTGTCAGTGGAGGGTATCTCCCATCTCCTGGGCAGGAAAAGATAGGGGAGAAGAAGCAATGTAGGGTCATTCAACACTACACTCACCCCTGCAGCCTTCTGACTTGTGTGGGCTTAATTTTGATGCACAAAAGCCTTGTCATGGGCCAAGAAAAGAAAAGTCTGGAGAAAAGTCTTGGCTTGGGCTGTTTTGTGGATGTTCTTGGCCACTCCAAGGCAGGAGTGAAATGTTTTTCTGGCTCTGCAACACGTGGAGAGGAAGAGAGGAGGAGATGAGAGAGAGATGGAATGAAATGGTGTTTGTAATGACTTACACAGGACCATCAATGGCAGCTCCTTCTGACAGTGTCGTTGACTTCAGACACACTGCTGACTCCTGAGCATCTCCCAGGCAGGAGGGAGGTGACCTCCTCACTTCTGGTGGGTGTCTGACCATCATTGCTCTGGAACAGGAGGAAATTAACAGGAGGAAATGAAGGGTTTGACAAGGATGGGGACAGCCCAGCTCCCTGCATTCCCACCAGATGATCATGAGGAAGGTTTGGCTGCAGAGGTGGCCCTGAGTGCTGGCAGAGCCTTGGACCCAAATCACATCCCCCACCTCTTTGGGTTGTCCTCCCTGCAGGACCTGATCTCTTGCAGGTTGTGCAACTCCAAGGAGTCCTTTTTCTCCTTTTTATTTATCCACTGAGGATACTTCACTAGGGCTAATTTATATTTGGGCAGCAGTGTATATGGAGGTCCATGCAAGGCAGCTGAGCTACCAGAAAAGTTAATATGTGCTTTGTATTTGCTGTCTCTAATTACAGAAGGGAAGGAGGGGAGGTAGAGCCATGGCTCTGCACGAGCCACTTTGCCTATTTGAGAGCTAATTAAATATGTCTCCTGTATATAAAATATATCATCTCCAGATAACAGCATACTGTTAAATTCTTCATCTTATTAAAAGCTTGCATTAATGCTTTTCCAACATAAATTTTAACAGTGGACAGGTACTATTTGAGGAGCCTGACAATAGGACTGACCTAGATTAGGCTGACAGTGCCAAAAGATATATCACCTCTAGCTGTCTGGGGGAGAAGAAGGATGAGGAATACATTCTCCATTATTGCCTAATGCTGATGTGCCAGCATTATCTCCAGAAATCCAGTGCTGCTTCTCCTTCTGCTCCCTTGGTGGGGTAGGTGGCTATACCATGCTGAGGAATGATATTCTCTGCTTGCTGTCTCTTATTTCCCCTCTTGTAACTCAGCTGTGGGGAGATTAAACGGGGCATTGGGTAATGATTTTAAAGCCATTGATCAGTCCCCCTAAAAGTTTCAGAATTACAGGAGGTGTCAGATAATTCCAGGTGGCTGGGTTTGTGCAGTGAGCTCTTGCAGGCATTTAAGTCAGGGCTATCTGTAGAGGAGCAGAAAGAAGCCTGACTCTACCCACACTCAAGCCTTCACAATTTAAATTCTTCTCTAAGGTTGCTTGGACTCTTTTTTGCAAGGGGCAGTGATGGCAAATTTAGAGACCTCAGGGTGTTTCACCACATAGGGAACATTTTTTTTCTTTTAGCATATGTGCACAGAGCTGAGCAGAGATCTTTTCAAGGCATCCTTGTGAAAAAAGGAGACAGCAAGTGGGCTCATCAAAAACCCTTTACTGTCACACAACTTCTAATGCAGAAAACAAGACTGCTGAAGAGCAGCAATATTTCTCACATGCATTACTGAATATTCAAGAGATATGAAAATAGCTTTAAGAGTCTAAGAAAATAGAAATTCCAAATATTAATAGGAACTCTGCCATGATTTTAGCACAGAGCTTGCAGTGACACTGTGAGATTGCTCTGTGTTAGACATTTGATTGACACAGTGATGGCTCATTCAAAGTGTATGCAAAGTCAGTGCAACTGTATTAGGCTTTTTTCTTGACTTTGGATTTTTTAACTTTTACCACTGACATCCCAAGGGCCATTGTATTGACAGAATAATACTTCTTTTGCAAAGCTGCTGTATGAGGCACTTTCCATTTTGGGAAGGGGGGAGGGAAGATTTTCACTGCTGTCCTCCTGTATGAAGAGCTGGAGATGCAGTGAACAAGGTGCAGCCTCAAAGTCTTCAGCCCATTAAATCCTGTCTGGACTAATTGGTGGGCTGCACATGCAAAAATTCAGTGAAACCTAGTGTGAGCTCCCTCTACAAACCAGCACCTCTGAACATGACACTTTATACCTATTCTGCTGTGTGGACAGTAAGGACAGGAATCAATTTTGGAGCCACACCTCTGTAAGGTGACTGGGCTGTTTCCCAGAGCTGTCTCCAACCTCCTCAGCAGGAGGGAAGAAAACTGGCACTGTCACATTCCAAAAAAAGGACAAAACTGCTGCCCAGAACAGGACAAGAATGCCATTTGGCATGCTCTTCCCCACTTCCCCACCAGTCAGTTGCTGTAACAAGGATCCATCCTTTTCCCAGACCAAGAGCACACAGTCCCTCAGTCATTGACCAAGACACCAGTGCAGGCAAAAGGGGACAATTCCAGAGGGGAAAAAAAATCTCATTGCCATCCACTTTTGGTGTATGAATGAGTGAAATATAAAAGAAAAGAAGGAAAATGGATGGAGGAAAGACCTCTCTGGGGGAAAAGTTATTCCTCAAGCATAAGGACAATAAAGTAAAATTTGTTATATCAGACAGAATCTGTCTGATAAAAATAAAATTCAGTGCAAAGCAAAACAGGATTGGAAACACAAGAAGTGGAGGGTCTCAGGATCACTTCCTCAGCAGTAGTAAATGGCTATAAATGCACTGGATTTAATACCAAACAAGAATATTTTGGGGACCTATCAAAAATGTCCTACAGAAGCAGATGTTTCCACCTACTCAGAGATATGGACAAGAGTCTCAGTTACCCTAAATCCCTCTCATGCTCTTCTAAATATACACCCATCATATGCCCCTTAAAGTGTGAGAATGATGCAAGACAGACTTCACGTGTATGAAAATCTTATCCTGGATTTTTACAGGGAAAAGCATAATTTATCATTAAACTTTTTCCTAACAGTTCCAGTGGCTGTGGAAATTCACCTCCTCATTTTGGAAGTTACATACAAAAATCTGTCTATCTCAAGGTAGAAAAATGAAAAGCAGCAATGAACCATTATTATCTGCTTGATCAGCTGGAGCACAGAAATAAAAAATGCTACCTCTTAAAAGAGTAGTTGGAATTATCTTGATTTGTACATAGAAATAAGTGACAACAACCTCCAGAAAACACCACTTCCCACCCGCATATTCAAACTTAAAAGTCAAGGTTGAGTGAAAAAATATTGCTGCCTTGAAAGATAAATATATTACTTATATTAGCTATATCAGGAATATGTGCTAGAGTATAAATATTTAAATTCAGATTTGGAAACCATATATTTTGAAGAAACCTAGGCCAATAAATATTGGATTACAAATTCATATTTACAATTTCCTTTAAAAAAAAAAACCTTATGATTCCTGTTTGAGTGAAATGGGGTGATAATAATTTATCTGTGTTGTACAAATGCTTTATTTGCACTCTATTCTCCAAGCCAACATTTCCTAATGCCTTTTAACTACCAGAAAGTGTGAGAACATTGCCCTAAAGTGTTTCCATTCAAATTTCCTAGATTAAATCATATGCTTTTAAAGCTCACTCTATGATCAAGACTGTTCCTGCAGCACCCCAACCCAGCTAGTTGAGAGGCATGAAAAGCAATAGAGTTGTTTTAATAGAGCAATGCTAGTTTGGAAGAGGTAAAACAGGAAGGTTTCACAGTTGGCAGCTTACAAAGCCCACTGCCAAAAGAAAGATCCTCTTGAAAGCAGGATCTTTGCAAATTTTTAAAAATAAAGAGGTGGGAGGAAGAGACCATTGCACATAATTAGAGCAGAAAGGGCTTGAAATGTCTTAAAATATAAGAGGAGCACCAGCCTGTAAAGAACAGGAGCAAGGAGGAGGCATTTCCTTTGGCCTGCTCTTTCATTCTGACCTACTGTAAAGATTACTGCATTTAGCTCCAGGGCAGCTCTTATGGGTCATTTTTACCTACAAAATTATGCCTCCATAGCCTGGGGTCTCATATGATCTGCTGGTTCCTGCATTAATTACCTCAGAGCAGGTTCTTTCCTTCTTGCTGGGATAAGCTGCTGTTGGTCTCTGATGGTGCAGGTTTTGAATCAGAGGATTTGCAGCTGTGTCATGGCAGGAGCTGAGAAACGATAAACCAGGAGTTACAAAGAAATTAACATGTCTAAAAGCACTGAAAGTTTAAAGCGTGCACTAAAAAGTTTAAAGGATGTTTTTATAAAGTTTAGGAAGAACATAGGCTGCAGTCACTTGGATTGCATAGGAAGAAATGTTTAAGTGGTGCTAACAGTAAAACAGTGAAGGAAGAAATAATCTGGTTGTTGCATCCTGCAAATCAACAGCTGCAGTTGTTCATGCTGGGTCAGATCCCAGGGGGGTGAAATATGTTACTGAACTTAGACTCCTGTCCCTGGTGCTGAACCCCATGTCAGCTCAGGAGGGAAGGCAACACCTCCAGGTGCATCCCAGGAAAGCTGAAATCCTCCCCAGCACAGCTGATGGTACAAAGAACAGCACATCACTCTGGATTTCAGAACGAGATTGCTGCATTCAGTTGCTCTTTTTGGGTGGCTGCCCAAGAGAATTGATTGCCAGAGAGCAAAGGCTTGGGCTGACTGTGAATCAGGAGCTAATAAAGCGTCCCGAGGGACAGGTGAAGGCATGTCAATAGTTTTTGAAAGCACAGGCTTTTAAAAATGACATGACTACCAAAAAAAACCCAAAAAACCAACCCAAGAAAAAAGAGAAAAAAACCCTAGTTTTTGTCAAAACCAGCACAATGAGAAATCTGATTTCAATGGAAAAAAGAAAATAAGGGCTTATTTTCCTGCAAAATTTGACTAGAAAACCATCCAGTATTTGAGCATCCACAATGCTGACTCAAATAGGTAAAACTCTTTTCACTTTGGAAAAACCTTATTTTACCTTTCCCTCCTTTTCTTTCTAGAATTGACTGTTGTGACAATGCAGTGTAACTCTTGCCCATTACAGGACCTATGACTGTACCAAAGAAAATGCTATGTACAGTTAGTGCCTTGATCCAAAGGGAAACACTCCTGACAAAGGAGTTTAGAGAAGCCTTGGGATAAATTCAGCTCCACTGATTTAAGTTACTTTACCACTCTTTCCACCAGGTTTACCTCAGCACTGACCACCCACTGCACTCACATGGAGTGTGGCCATTATGTAGAATGAATTTGGACAATTCATCTGTCTCTCTGGGGCACAGCAGGCTGACCACTGAACTTCCAAATCCTCCCTTTTTGGGAAGTTTTAACACTTGTTCATTAATACTTGGCTTAAAGGGCAATTTGCTGCCCACTACTGTGTGGCCAGCATTTTTTATAAATAATGCATACTGTGTAATGAGGACAATAAAAGCCATGGTAAAAAGTATAAAACATGTTAATGGGATGTCTTGATGAAACCTTCCCATCACCTTCTCTAAATACTTTACTAATGATCTTCTAGCTTGGGGAGGTTTTTCTTTCCTTAGGAAAAAGTTCATAATGCACTAATAATATGCTGTTAATTGTTGAAGTAGCAAAGCTCAGATGTGTTACTCCAGCTTTTCTCACTGAGTAAAAGTGCTTGTGTTGCACACCAAAAGGTTCAGGAGAGTGTAAGAGTTACATGTTTGGAATCTTCTGCTTCTCTGCACTGTCTGGCACAACTTCAGCCTCTCTGCACCAGGGTGGATTCCAGTTTTCAGTGGTGGAATATGGAATAATGAAGTGAAATAATAGCATTAACCAATACCTAATTAACACACCATCTATTTAATTTCCAGCTCCGCCATTAGGTTACTATTAAAGTATATTTAGTCGGCCTGTGTAAAACCACATTATGGCAGCTTTTCAGAGTCAGGCTATTCACAGGCCATTTGCAATGTTCATTTCTCTTCTCTTTAATGTCATAGATTTCACTTCATGAAGGTCTAGTGCAGGTTAGTGCAGAAGATGGACGATTACAGTCTAATAGGTTTTTTTCTTGGCCCCTCCAGAGGATGTATTAGAAACCTGCACAGATTCAGAGCAGCAATGTGTCTGTCTCCTCCTGGCCTTCCAAGCTGAGGGGGAGCTGCATTTTTAGGTAAGAGGAGCTGGAATTTTGGACAGAGCTGTGTGTTTCTCTGCTAGGCACCAAATCATTTAATATTTTTGGATACTCAGACAGGTAAACAAGGCCAGTGCCTGAAAGAAGACTCTTCATCCAATGAAATGCACAAGGTGTAAGGTCCACACATTCACAATTAAGCTATTCCATCTGCCCCAAGCCTGAGTGTGGTCACAAATATTAGGGTCAGCAGCTGAGACCTTGGGGAGTCACAGTCCTGTGTGCTTCCCTGCCAAGACACCCTGCAGTGATGGTCCATATCCTCAGCTGGTAACTTTAATAAATCATTCAAAACCCTGCCTAGCCCACAACATAAAGGACAGCTGTGATTTAGTAAGGCTGCAGAGCAGAGCTGTCTGTGTTACCTCAACCTAGAAAAGGATGAGTTTTCAACGGACCTCCTCAGGATATTTTAATTTGTGTAAGTGCATTCAAAGCATGAAAGCAGACGGACAATATGTGAATTATGAACTAATTGGGGGAAGATGGAAATGAGAAGGTAAATTTCATTTACATTATCTCCCTTTTTATGCTTGCTAAGGTCTAAGGTAAAGGCTTGGTCTCTTTCTGGTCCATAAAATATGGATTGCTATTTTCAAACTACATCAACACTGCTAATAGCCATTCCCATTAGTCAGCCGTATAATAGCATTATGATGCTATGAAATATTGACATGATAAAACAATGTAGCCAGAGGTTACTGACAGTGCACACTCTGATATTGACAAATAAATGCTGATTTTTAATGCACTCCTTTTGCCACCTTTCTACCTGGCTGACAGTGTATAAAAAACATTTTTCCAGATCCTTCACTCACTACTGTTAATAACGCCAGCTGATGGCAGAGGACCACTGAAATTAATGGTGCTATTCCCACTGATGTTTTTCAGGGTGGGAAAAGGATGCAGGAGTTTGGTTGAAATGGAGCCAGCACTGCAGATTTTATATCCCAGTGGAGTGAGAAAAAAAATCCTGTTTGTGGAGGCAAAATGGAGATGGAGGTTCAAGGAACCAACAAAGGAGCTGCAAATTTTGTGGACAATGCCCAGCTTTTGGGAAATGTGAGCACACAGAAATGATGAAGGAAGGATGCAGTGGCAGACCTGGCTGCTCCAGCACCTCTTTCTTGCACCCACATGTCCTGTCTGGAAGGGAACTGCCCTGTGCTCTGTCTCCTTCAGCTACTCCTCAGATAAACCTTCAGCTACCTGCAAAGTCATCTTTGTGCAAAGCAAATATACATAAACACATAGCCAGCTACCCCAAGGGAGTCTTCTGTTGGACATTTTTAAATATTAAAATCAATTATACCATCCGTTCAGTGCCTAATTTTATACGCTAAATCACATCTGCAGTAGTTATTATTTTGTTGGGTTTAGGCAAATTTCATGTAACATTTGATAATATATTTAGAAGAGAGGGAGAAGCCTAGCTTCCAGAAATAATGATTACTACTAGAATGTATTCCAGAAACATTGAGCTTGAAATTATATCTTTGATGGAAAACGTATCCTCTGTACCAGAGGCTCTGTACCATTCATCAGTGTTTTCTTCACCTCTTGTCTTTAATTATCACAGTTTCACTGTGTTGACTCTTCCTTTGTAACCAAAACATGTCCACATTAAATTTCAGATGTGGCCATCTTTATCTTTCATAGTGTTGTCTCCTCTTTCTCAGCTCTGTGTCCCATCAGAATCTGGGATAAACACTCTTGCTAGGCAATGGTGTTTCACTCACTGATGTTTGTAGAGAAACTGGATGTACCCAGGTGCTAAGGTCCAGAGAACATCTTCTGCATATATTTCTGCTTCCTTTGCACCCAAGAGGAGTCCAGAACTGTTTTTTGTGTCTCCTGGAGGAGTGAGTCTGCTGGACTCACTCCCCTCCTCCCAGGACTCCACCCTCTCATTCCTCCAACCCATCTGGTTTAATGATGACTAATTTCCACCACACATAAATCACCAGCTCCCCCTTGTTTTCCTGGAAGAATCCTTACTCTGTGGTACATACCTCCTTATCTGTTCCTGTAACCAGCTGTCCTTCCTTTGATGGTTTCTTCCAGAACTGCTACACAAATCCCCAGACTATATAAATCCCATCCTGTGGAAATGTGGTGGTTTTGCCACCGGGGTGTCCAGCCCACTCCTGAGATGACAGGACCCGAGGAAGGGTCTGTAACAAGCACTGGCTTTGATGTTGTGTTCCCACACGCTCTGTCACCTCGTGTCTGAGGCTGTTTGTCCCGCAGGAGGGGACAACAAGGGCAGCCTGAGGAGAGCTTGTCTGGTGGGGCTCATTCCAGGAGGATTCATGTTTCTGGTCTCCATTATCTGCAGGAGTCAAACAGAGGACATGTCAGAGTGAGCTGCTGGGGAGTGCTGAGCTAGGGAGAGCACAGCTGCCTCTGAACAAACACAGCTCCTGTGTGCCTTGAACAACTTACACTTCACAGGCAAGCTCTGGCTAAGACAGGAAATTTCCCACCAGATGCTGCAGCCTCTACCTGCATCACAGACCACACAAGGGAGCAGAGCAGTGCTGGGTGAGGAGCTGAGGGAGGGGAGGATGGGGTCACTGCTCACCTCCTGCCTCCTGGCACTGCTGCGACAGAGACATCTCCTCTTGCTTCCCACCAACATCCTCTTGCTGAAGACACAAAGAGTAGATTTAGGTACAAAGGCACAAGGATGCTACTAACTATTGCACAGTAAAAACAAGGATGAAACAGAGAAATAGGAGCCATTAAGAGTTGCAGCTGTGGCTGTTGTAGTGCCACAGGGCTGACAGAAATGCTGGAGGAATCCAAACTACTTTCCCTGGTCTTATTCAGGAGACAGCTCATGAGAACAGTCACTCAAAACCAGACTTTTCTGCAAGATTTACCATTAGCAGATTTTAGCATAGGTTTGAAACCTTGCTCAGACTGGGACAGGGTGCTTGGAATATGCTCTCCTGAGTTAGCACTTTCTCTGCTGCTCTGGCTCCTTACCTGAGCAGTGCTAAATAACCATGAAGGAGCAGGAAGCATCCCAAGTGGTGTGCTACACTGCTGAGCTGCTGGGTGAAGCGTGGGCAATTAAAAATGCAGTCAGAAATAAGTTTTCAGTCACAATAGATAAGTGATATGCAAAGCAGTTGCTTGTCCTTACTATTTACCTTGGTTTAGAAGCTGATGGCAACCCTCCAAAGAAATAAGTTTAAACTGAACACTGAACTCAGTTTAATTAATTTTAAGGTATTGACACCACAGCAAGAACCATCAGACAAAACTTCAGTGCTGGATCAAACATACAGCTTTATCTGTGTCCGATGTGAGGCTTTTGCTGCCTAAACCTGAAAACTTCTTATCACTTAATGGCTTGGCTCAAAAGAAAGCTGATTTGGGACGGTAAGTGGATTGACTGACCAGTTTGTGTTTTAAGACTAATCCACATGTGCTGTACTTCACAGTGCTCCTTGGTGAACTACTCACCTTGTTCTGAAGCTTTCAGTATAAGCTATCTTCTGTGACAAGTGCAGGGAGATGCAGTGAAGAGTTAAAAGTGAATCTCCTGCCTCTTTGAACTGTTTTCTCAGTACTTCATGTACACAGATACACTTTTGATGTGTTAACTAGAAAATCTGACTGAAAAAGAACAAAGCAGCTGTCACTGAAAGGAAGACACTGACGAAGAACCACACAGCCTTTTATTGAAGAACTGTCAAGATTGATCCTACAGCACTCAGTTTGTCTGTAGTATTTATCAAAGACCTAGATCAGATGAAGGAAATTAAAAAAAATAATAAAATTCTATCCACTGGACATTTATAAATGGTATCTGAAAATGCATTACATTTAAAACACCTATGAGAATGTTTATTTTAACAGTTCAGGGACTGGAATAGAAGCACACTGGAATTTTTCACAGGTCTTGGAAAATAATAATTTGCCATTGTGAGCAAACGCCCTTAACTGCTTGCAAAGTTTTAAGTAGAAAACTTGATTAAAAATCATTCTGTGCTAGTAAATAAATAAACTCATAGAAAGGTCAAAATCTCTTGAAAAGAGAAGCCAATCATGCAATGCTCTCTTCTAAGCACCGATATTCAAGTCATAGTTGCACTGCAAGAGCTGAAAACAAGATCAAGGCACAAGAGTGCCAGAACCTCCCCAGACATCTGGGCAGGGTGCAGATGGCCACATGAGCAGAGGGATTGAGGTGTTTGCCCAAGGTCACACCAGGAGGCCTTTGGACAGCCAAACCTTCATCCCTGAGGGTTTCAATCCAATACTCCACCACAAGGCCAGCTGCTAATTGAACATCCTCGCTGGCCTAGGGATGAAGCATGTGATGCATTTCTCACAGGACTGTCAATGAATGGCATTGAAAGGATATTGAAAGCCAAAACCCTCCCTGGATCAATACCACGAGTCCTGATCCTGAGCTCCTGGAGAAACCAGCACTCCGTGGTGGGTAGCACAGCAAAACCTGCGGTTACTGCACGGTGTCTCTTGGCAAATGCTGACAGTTTAATGATGTCAGCTCTGGAGTTATCTCCAACAGAGAGACAGTAAGACCTCTACTTAAAAGGAACAAAAATACCTTCCTTTCTTTCAGAAAAACAGCTGCTGCACAAAGGTGCTCAGAAGTCTTATGTAAATGTTAATTAACATTTAGATTCTACTCATCTACACAGACACTTTTTGGGAGAGGAGGACAGATTAGGGTTTCTGTCAACTGTGGGCAGAAGTTGCACTAAATGGAAGTTGCACTGAGGAGGCATGGAAACCTTCATGAAAAAATGTGCTTTGTGCCATTGCCCTTTGTGAAAAAGTACCAGCGACTCCTGGAAATGCTGGTTTGGAATTCTGCTTCCTGGGCTTCCTCTGGCACGGTTTCACATGGACTACAAGAGGGGTTGCTGGCCTTTTTTAGCCAAGGCTCACCTGAAGAAGTCAGAAGAAATCTGCACCTCAGTGAGTCCAGCTCCTTGCACCACCCTCACAGATTTTCACTCATGATGGTTAACACCTCCTAGCTCCCGAGGCTGCCAGCGTTCCCACCTCTCCTCCAGAACAGTAAACCCACATCCCTGAGCAGGGTAGGGCGTATGGCCAAGAGAGGCAGATAAATGGCACATCTGAGAGCTGTCCATAGCAGGTCAGGCACTCTCCTTGCGCCGCCAAGCAAGATGTTTGCTAATGAGCTAGTCAAGCCTTCATCATTAATTCATGTGCCTACGGATGAGCAGAGCTCTGGCCTGCCTCTCCCATGAGAAAGGGCCCTGGGAGCTGTGGCAGTGGGTTAGGCAAAGCAGGGGTTAAGGAGTTGGATTGGGAATAGACGTGTGTCTCAGTTTGACAGTCATACGCTAACTGGGGATGGGTGAACAGATGCTCTCCGAATGCTAATGTCACTCATGGTGTTCTACTTTGGGCAGACTTTCTCCACCAGCACAAGTCATTTGGGAAGCAGCTGAGCTTGGAGGAGCTGGTGGCCATTCTCCTGGGGCACTGGGGCTCTGCCCAGCCACAGTTCAGCCCAGCACTCGTGGCCAGGCTAAAACACTTTGCTCAAATATTACTTCAGTGCCTTAAGCCAGCATTGCCCCTTTTTGCCAGCCCTTGGCAAGGGTGGGGGTAATTTCTCTAAATCACCAGGGAAAGGGGCCTTAGCCACTCAGACACTCTTGGAGGAATTAAAAAAGTACATTGGACTTGCCATGCACACTGTAAAAGACATTTACAAGTCCTTAGCCAGCACAGATTCATCGATTTAGACACCAGTTCTGCATTCAGAACGGCTCCTACTCAGCCTCTACTTCTGAAGCACCTTTTGAAGCTGAAGTGTCTGTGCTATCAAAGCCAGTGCACGGTCAAGACCTCGAATAACAAGCTGCTTAGATCCAGGATGTACCAGGGGGACCTGTGACATTGCACAGTGATCATTAACAGGGTTGACTTAAACTGCGCTGGGAGAAAACAGATATTTATATAAACGTGGAGCAGAAGACCCCAAAATTTTAAAATCACATTAGAGCTGTCCATAATAAACAAAATAGAACTCTTCCCTAGCTCTACCCATGTAAGAAGTAGGCAGAGGCTTGCTCACATATGATGCTGTCAGTGCAGTAACACTGATTTACACCACTGAGAATCTGTCCCAGAGATTTGACTTTTTCTGAAAAACACTTCCCGCTGTGGCAGACATAACGCCATATCAAAGGCATGTGCTGTAATACACAATAAAGATATAGCTTTCATAATTTTCAATTACACTTCCTCTGCAATGATGTTAGTGAATCTCACCCAAAAGTAAATTATTCAGTGCAGATGATATAGAAATCGTTTGATGAGTGTCACTTTTCCATTTAAAGTTTTACCAAGATCTTCTTGGATAAGGGTCTCTTTTTTTTTTTTCACATGACACATTTTATATTTTGTTTCTCTCCCTCACCTTCATTCAGCAGGCTTTTTCAACTTTTTAATATACTTTTCTGACAAAACATTGAGTAGCCATTCAAATAAGTCTATTCAGGAGAAGTGCTCTTTCATTCTGCCAGTAATACTAATATATATGTTTTATTTAGTTTTAAGAATACTATTTTTTTTCATTTTGAGAACTTTGAAAGCTGGAGCCAAATATAAAAAGGCAACCTTCTTTCAAGGCAGGCTTGGAGGGAGAAGTATTGTGGGCTGCACTGGAAATCCTTTTCTTTCATGTAAATAAATAGTTCATTTACAAGAGCTTTTTAAATGGAAAAAACATATCCAATACACCAAGACATTTAAACTCAATCATACAGTAAAATACGGCAAACTGAAAAGCTGAATTCCAGAATGTTTTTATCTTTCCTTTCATGAAGTTACAGATACATTGAAATCTAATTTTTAAAAAAATTCAATGTCCCTTTAACTTCACAGGGTTTTTTCCTACTTGCTGTGCTTCAGAGATGTACAACAATTAATCATTTCATTTTTCAATAATTTCATTTCTCAGTCTAGTCTTTCTCTTCTACCAAGCTATTCAGAATCCTGCCTATGTGACATGGCCAGTAAAGGATATCCAAGTAAACTTTTTATATGATGCAAACTCCTTCTTTTATTTCTGGATGACTGATATGTTCATTATTACCTCAGTTATACTGGCCAAGGAACAGCAGGTACCAGTCCTGTAAGGGTTGTGCCAATTATCTGTGGTGGGAAATGGGTGGGTATCCCTTAACTCCAGCCATAAACTATTTTTTCAAGCATGTAGGCAAGAGGAGCTGGAGGAAAGTAAGGAGACCTGTACATTATCACAGTGTTTGACCAACAGACAAGGAAGTCTATGTTCCATCCCACTACATCAGCAAAAAAAAGTCCCATCTCTCTCTAATGGAGGACTGGTGGAATTCCACTGATGAGCACAGACCAAGAGAGACTGATAAGTGCCTTGAATAGGAAAATCAGCAGCTTGTGTAGGGTGTAACAGCAAAGGAGATGAAAAGGTGATGGAAGTCTGGACAGGAGAGATTTAGCATTTGTTGATGTACAGGAAAGGCTGCATCAGCCATGAAGGGAGGAGAGATGACATTCTTCACTGTTTTCCTCCTTCTGCCTTGAGCACTGTGCCTGCCTGCATTTCCCTGACTCTAAAAAGGGCCTGGATCTATCTGCAGCTCATGACAGGTGACACATACCCATGAAAACCTCCAGGCTTCAGCATCTGTCACTGAACACATCCAAAGCTTAGCAAAGTGTACCTGTTCATCCTGGCATTTATCCTGCACTTGCCTTATTTTGCATTGCTCAGGAAGTACAGTGAGAGTCTGGTTCCAGCTTCTTGCAAATAGCCCAAAAGCAAAGGTCAAAAGCAGACTTTAATCTTGTGACTCATACTTATGGTATTTTTCTTGATGCTCTGGAAAAAATTCCTGAAGATTAAGAATTCTCACTAGTGCACAGACACATACAAAATTTTGTCCTCTACAGCAATAATCTGGCAACAGAGATGTAACACCTTTTGAAAAAAATCAGGGAGTTTTTCAGTTGAAAAATATACCAATGACTTCTGTAACTCTAACTGAAGTTCTGCATATGCAAATGGTGCACAACTTGGGCAGAAGAAACTAAAAAATTTGGTGAAGTGTTCCAGTGTATGGACCATAATCTGTGTTATGGGCTAACACACTGGTATCAAAAGTAATTTATAGGTGAGCAATAGAATAACCAAACGTGTGCAAAAATCCGTATGGGATGAGCTTGAAATGAGTTGGATTGCTTACCTTAAAGGAAAGGACATACAAGAGAATCAGATAATAGAGATCAGCTAGGTCTAACTGAGTCAAAACACAAAGGGAACATTAAAAATGGGAAATTAAAAACTGGTGGTTAACCTTATTTTCCCAATTTCTCCAAGTGCAACAGAAAGCCCTTGAAGCCAACAACCTAGCGAGATTCAAGAAGGGACTGGACATCTGGACAAACTTCACTGTCCAGAGAAGTTTCAGCTCTGCTTAGCAACCCTCTGGTAAACACATTACATGATCATTTTAGCCATTCTTAGACTGCAAATGGCAGAGAAGTGTGAAAATTGCAAATGGCTGACCAGTCTCCCTATTGTTAGGCTTTACAACACAAATGTAAGAGTTCCCAGATTTCTGGGACTCATGGCCCACCCCAAAACCACTGATGTCCCTATGGATTGCCACCTAGCAGTGGAGAACTGATAGACTTGCTAGAGTTGCCATCCAGCACAGATCCATACATGATTCCCTTGCCATTCTCCCAGATTGACAGCCCATGCTGGGAAAGCTGGTACAAACTGACTTCTGCTGGCGTGCTCCTTGTGCAGACTTCAGTTCAAATGGGCACAGCACTCAAAGAAACAAGGCCACAGCCCAACAGACAACAGGACATCCCTTTCTGCAAGCAGGGTTATCTCCCTAAGCCAGTGATCCATCAGGAGCATGATTCCTCCCTACCACAACCCCTCATCTCTGGAGGAAGATCTGTAATTCCCATTCTTGATTTCCTTTCAACCTGTTTCTCTAAAACAATCTTCCCCTCAGGCAACGTGAGTCTCCAGCCTTTGTTTGGCTGAAGATGTAAATATTTGGGCACTCACTGATTTGATATATATACATATTTGTTGGAACATTTACCACCTGCTATTCAAAGTTAAATCCATAGATTACAGAAAACAAGTTCTTTATCACTTTTTGCCTAATGTAAAATTAAAGACAGCTGAAAGCCTACAAGCTTTCTCTTGCATGTGAATCACTTGGAGCATAATTACCCCTCCAAGGCTTGAATAGCAGTGAAGAGCCAGATCTCTCAAAGGCCCATCATCCCAGCAAGAGCTTCAGGAATTTCTCTGCTCCTGAGAACATTAAATCAGAGGTCACAGCCTAATGTAAACTCCTCGACTGTACTCTCTGTGAGCTCTTATCTGCCAGTGCTAAAACTCCCTTGGCTCCTGAAGCAGGAAGACCCAGGATCTCCACAAGGCATCATGTGCCTCCTTTGAGACCAGTGCTGATGCCACTGTAGTGGTGCTTGGCACAGGGTTTTCTCAGCCCCATTCCCAAAGGTAAAAGGAATTTGTAGAGGTCCATTATATCTTTACACAGCCAAACCCTTCCTGTGTGTGAGGTCAGATCTACCAAACATGCATTGCTTTCCCAGGGTGGATTTTCTTCAATAAAGGACTAAAACAGCTCTAGGAACAAGATCCACCACTTGCTATGGGCAGGTTTCTGCTCTCTGCAGGTTTTTTGGAAACTTTCTCTAACACAAAATTTGCTGAAGCATCTGGAGATGTTGTAGTGTGGTTCTGCCAATGTCCAAAACCAAACAAAACACTAACCAAAAATCCATGATGTGTTTTCCAGGAGAATTGTGCTGTGATCTCATGCTTATCATTTACAGTAGGTTTTCAGATGGTGATCTGGGTGGTGTGAGCAGAGGAGGGCAAATTACACAGAAGCAGAACATGTGTGTGGAATGTAGAGTAAACCTTGGACAAACTGCAGCAATGCCATGACCTCCAGTATCAAATTTGGCTTGATGGTCAGTGCGACACACAGGCCTCTTTAGGCTTATTTCACTCTGGAAGTTTTCAAAATATGCTTGAATAAAAAAATTACATCCCTAAAAGACACCAAGCTTACCTCAGACCTTTCAGAATTTCCCAGTCCCTCGTGGCTCCACCCAGCAAATAGGTCCCAGCTCAGATTCAATGCCCACATCCATCCAGACTCCAAGCACAAAACCAAACTGATCACCTGGTAGCTGCTGTTTTGCACTTAATTTTGTGTGTGCCAATATTTTTGAATATCCAGCTGTGTGTATGGGACTGACAAGACATCTAACAGGACACACAACAGCACAAGCAATATCCTTCAACCCAGAAGGTTTGAAAATCTGAGAAGCAGAAGAGTTGATGGCTGGTCATTAAACTGACTGTTATAGGAGAGGAAGGGAATGTCTCTGCTCCTTAATGAAAAGGATAGACAGATATTGAAGAGGACTAAGTTGGACTTTAATTACTGGTTTTGATGTCTGATCTATAACTCCCTAAAAGTTTTGTACGGGAGTAATAGGGAAGCATCAGAAAATTCCACTGGGATATAGACGAGGTCCAGTTTGCAAAAATATCCTCTTCATAAAGAAGCTCAATGCCCTCTTTTACTTGGCAAACCATCATGAATTTATGATGCATTGCATTTGGAAGGCAACACGGCGCACAGCTGAGGCAAGTAACTGAAACGCCGGGAGAGTAAAAGCAAAATGTTCTGAGAGTGAGGGTGCATATGGGGATGTATTTGAAAAAAAAAATTATATCTATATAAATATACACACACATTTGCTAGAGAAAATGTATATGTATTTATAAAAAAATCTAAACTTCTCACCAGTCAAAAGTTAGAAATGATGCAAAACGCATCTGCTTTGATAAGTCTGTTATAAATCTCTTAGCTTGAAGCTTTTAACTGACCCTTTCCAGTTCATGAATATTTTAAGGGAACCCAGTTTAATTTAAAACAACCCTGGATCAATATATGCATTTTTTCTGGCACTGTCCAAATTCCAGATCCTTGTATTATCAAAAATTGTATCATATATCTCCAGTTTGGCTCCAAATATGGGGTTCATTCAAGGCTGGAGCCCAAATTAGGGGTAAACCTAATTGGACTGAAACCTAAAAATGTCTGTATGAAACCTGGACAAGGAAAAGAATTAGGCAAACTATATTTAGAGCAATCCTGTGACATAAAGGCTCCCCTATTTCCTGACCCTGATGTCCAGTGAAGCACAAAAATATCCTGGGGAATGGGTGGTTCCCATTATCACTTTGGGATTTTGTTCAGCTTGGGAAAGCAGCAAGGAGACATTCCTGTGTGCTTCAGAAACTTGCCTGCTTGTTCCCCAGAGCACTAATGGGGAGAAGACATACCTGCCCCACCATGAACTGCCACCTCCAACCTCACCAGGAGCACCTTCCATGAGAAAAAATTTTAACAGCCCAAAACTGCAACTGCCCTGAACAGCCCTTGGAAGAATCCCTCCTGCCTGACATCAAGAACTGCAAGAAAGAAGCTGAGAACTGCAAGGCTGACAAATTATTCTTTGAAGATTTTCAGGATCTTGGAGCACTGGCATGACTTTGCAAAGCTTGCAAAAAGCATCTATTTATAAGAAGAACTCCAAACGTACTGTCCACTTTAAATATTAATGGCATTAACAACTCTTCACTGTCCCACAGATCAGCTCCATCTCTCATCTTCACATAAGTCAGAGGAATTTCTTAATAACTACAGTTAAAATTTAAATCCTGCCTTCCTCTAAAAGTCAGAGTTTTGCTCTGAGTCATGATTTATTGTATACTTATGTTTTTCCTTCCTAGCACTGTTCATTTTTTAAAAAAAGTTCTCTTGAAAGACACTAGCGCATATCCTACTGCAATAAATATGTTTTTCATTTTAGACCCTCTCTTTCCATACATCTCCATCCACTGCAAAATTCATTTGGTGCCACTAATGCAACACAGATCCTGTATTAATCCAAGCAGGATACTTCTACCATCATTAGGTTTTGTAGCAGTGATGGCTGCCTGACAATCATCCTCTCACCTGGTGCCAATTCCTGCACTGGGACACCCTTGTGAGCACAGCACCCTTCAGAGTCTTCCCAAAAGCATGGACACAAATTTACAGGTATCTCTGCAAAGAGCTATGGTGTTTATTTGTTCTCAGGCATCATTTTGATGCCTGAAAAGCATCAATTTCCATAGGAAGGAGAGCCTGAATCAGCTTCCAGATGCCTTGGTAAAAAGAAAAGCTAATGGTCATTTTAAATGCAATGAAAAACAGATATTTAGTCGAGACTGCATCACAACGCCAACATCTCCACCTAATCACACATGCTACCGGTGATAAAAAGGCAGAAACATGGACTGGTTTTGCATTTGAGGTGTATCTGTGGGGGTTTATTCTGTGCACAGATTGTGTAACCAACCTCTAAGGAAATACCTACATAAACACCCAGCCTGTGACTTCATTAAGCTGCTCCCTGACTCCATGGGAAGTCCGGAATAATCATCTCTATAGAAAGAACACGATCAATATGTTATCGAGAAGATAAGTCAGTGTCAACTCTAATGTTTAAATATTCATCTACTTGTACCAACATCTTGTCTGTTACCGAAACAACAGGAATATTCAAAGATTAACTCTACATAAAAGACTCGGTAATTTTTTTCTCCAATTCCTTGTTTTTCTCTCGTCAGTTCTACGAACAGTTGTTAAGTAGAACAGGTTGGCATTTTTTCATCAAAACGTTACTTATTTGAAAAATGGGTCTTGGAACAAACCAAGACTTTTGCAGGAAATTTTCATTTGGGGAAATTTTTCAGCTTGTTGTCAAGAAAAGTGAAAACTGAAAAGAATTCCTTTTCCAGGATACACAATAGTTCTGAATATATAATCAAAAGAGCTAAAAGAACCAGACGGTATTTGTTTTAATCCAAAGAATTTGAAGGGAGAGAATATAAAAGGACTCATATTAACTGCAAGCACATTTATGAGGAGCTTCGGAAGAGAGAAGATTTGCTTCTTCATTCAGGACTACTTAGAGTAACTCCAGAAAGTACCGGAGGAGAGAAGGAGGGAGGATAACTCCCAAGCATCTGCGACCCACTCAAGCCATTTCTAGCACTGAGAAGAGACTTTCCAACATTTCTGCAGTGAAAGATCTGTTTAAAATTAGAAATAAAGAAAAAAAAAATGCTATGCAGACGATGCAGGAGCATGTGAAATGCTTGGACAGAAAGATGCTGAAGTTCATTGAAGCTTGTGTTCTGCGTGGCTCCGCGTGGAGGATCTAAATATAACTAACGTTTCTGCCACCAGAGGCAACAGTCCCCTGCACAGGAGGAGAAAAGTGGTCTCCCAGATGATCATCACACTGCCCTGAGAATTGCTGCTGAAAGGCATTGGCTTGGTTTCATGCAAGATGCCGAGTACATCTACCTGAAGTCTGGAAAAAGTAATATATAGTGGTGAGCCAAGCCCTGCATCTAATTCCTCTGTAACAGCATAGGCACTTTGCAGCGTGTCAAAAGTAAACCAACACTTCCAACACCTTATTCCCAGGTAAGCATTAAAGTAGAGCCTGTTACCATTTCTTAGGTGGGATTTGAACATCAGAATTGGATGAGTGATGTGACAATAAGAGAAGTAACGGAGATGAACCACACTGTCATCAAGGGAGGATTGTAATGGAACAGCATAGCTTTTGCCATTTTGCTATTTACCAAAAGCCTTGTTTCAATCAGGGCTGTAATTAAAGCCCTTAATCATTCTGAACAGTTTCAAGTGAATGGCTTCTCTCATGCGTTAACATATCATTTATGCAACAACTGTACATGTAAGGTAGTGTCAGGAGTCTGTCTGGACATAGCAAGTAGCCTATGGAAACATAAATCTATTTCTCGGTATTTTAATACAAATCTGAAAACGCCAGTTTACACATTTAAGGAGCTGTTACAAACTGTTGAGAAAAAAAATATGTATCTTGTGAATTAATGAGGCTTCCTAAAGACACAAAGTGTGTCTATATACAGCCTGCTATGCCGGAGAGAGGGGAACAAATAGAGCATGGCAGAGAGCACTTGCAGTGTGGGGTTGTGTCCTGAAAGACATCTTCCAGGGTAGGGAGTATCATCCCCACACCCAGCATATATTCAAGAACATCTTCATGTCTTCAAATACATGGGATGGGACTGAGGTGGGAGTTACTTGTAGTCACCCATCAACAAGAGCCTTCCTGCTTTTGCTATGGCTGATGGAGTTCTGCCACCAGAAGCTTCATGGATGGGGATGGAGCCATTTGGGGGGCAAGCAAATGAAGGTTAAATCCAGGCCTTGGCACTGAGAGGTTTTTCTGGGCAACCTGAACTCTGCTTGGTCCATCTCCAGCATTCTTCTTTTGCTTGGTGTGATGGAGTGGCAGTGGCAGCACTGGCAGCAGAGCAGGGGAAAGAGGTCAGGTAGGGCAAGTGGGGAAAGAAGAGCTCCAGAGAAAGAGGAAAGAGGTCTGAATGGAAAAGAGACACTAGATAGGTGAGAATCTAGCACCAAGCACTTGCTGTGGGTCAAGAATTTAGAAGAATTCCAATCTATTGTAGTGAGAAGGCATTTGCTGTAGGACTGCATTGGGGCTCTCCATGGAAGAGCATGCACTTTTCTTCCCTGCTTTAAAGAATTGAAACAGTGTGGAAATTAGTATATAATCAGATTTATAATTACAGTGTAAAACACTTAAGATATTAGGCAAGGCTGGGAAAGTTATCCGATTTTCAGTCCTCACCTCCTTGTGTTTCCCCTCCCAACAACTGTTTAACTCTCTAGAAGTTCATAATTTTCTTGTAATGGGGTACTACTGCTCCATTTGTTCCTCCAGAAAGTTGCTGGAAAGGCAACAAGAGCCTCCCAGAGCTTTCTGCTCCCTCATCCAGTGGGAAAGGCAATCCCTTTCTAAGTTGCTAGCCAAAGTTGTGGGAACTCGCCAAAAAGCCTTTTGCCCTAATAAGGCAACTGTTAATTTCTTTAAGAAAAGGTTCCAAAATGGGTTTTGCTGAACTTCCAGTAAAACACTGGCAAGTTTCTGAGGAAGAACTGGTAGACTCTCAGGGCTGTGGTGGATTTCACAGGGATGTGCTGGCAATGGGATGGACTCCGCAATCTGGGCATGCCAGAGCCTGGACCTCCCAAAAAGCAGAAAACCATGAGGACTTGTGTCCTCACAGCACCTGGTAGGTCCAGTTTCCTTCACACGCAGCAGGAAGCCCTGAGAGCCGCATCTCACGGCGTGATGTCTCCTCTCCTGCTTCACACTGGCAATGTGAATGGTTCCCACCACGTGTGCTCCAGTTCTGGGCTGGAGCAGAAATGTGAAATGCACCTGCATGAAACACTTCACTGACCTGCAGTCCTTGGCTTTGCACACCCACATCCTCGAGGCTCCTGTGTCCCAGATGTCTTCCAGCACCAGAAATATTGTGTTGCCCCCCAGGGCTGCAGCAGGGGGTACAGGCAGCAGGTACTGCAGGTCACTGTCCTTGGGTCACCAGATGTCACCTACAGCACCTCTGCCTTCAGAGGCGCAACCTTAAAACATTTCTTTCTGGGTGAGCAATGAGGGACAGACCAGCTAGAGGTATAAAATCCCCCTTTTTCTCTCAGAGACCACAGCAACATCCAGCCCCACTTCTGTGTCAAGCTCAGGTCTGCATTTTAACATATACATCGATGAGACTGTGTTTAAAAAAAAAAAAAATCTAATATTATGCTTTTGAATATAGAATTTACCTAAGTAAATAATTATTTTTAAACCCAAGATTTAAGCAGCTTTAGTATTCCACATTATGCTAATGTTTGACAATTACTAAGTGTGGGTATCAGCCAGCATTTTTTTTTTAAGTTTAATTTAAAGCAATTTGACATGGAAAGGTTATTACTTTAGTTGCCAATAAAAGCTGTACTTTTAACATAAGTGTACACCAAGCCCTAGGGTATGTGACTATTATCTTTTCTGCAATTATGTGGTGTTCTACATAAATGTTTAAAAAAAAAAAAAAAAACTTAGAAATATCAAAAGTACTAACTTAGCTGCAATATAAAAGTTGAATAGCAGAGCCGGGAAGCACGGCTCCCGCAGACACAACACAGGTTGAGGTTTCCTCCTAGAGGTACCGCCGGGAACGGCGCCTCCGCCTGCACAGCATCGCATCCCCCGCACTGCATCCATCCTCCCCGCACTGCATCCATCCTCCCCACACTGCATCCTCCCCCCACATCATCCCCCGAACCGCATCCATCCTCCCGCACAGCATCCCCTCCACCGCATCCCCCGAACCGCTTCCCCCCGCTCTGCACCACCCCAGGGCTTCATGCCAGGAGGGTAAAAGGCTTTTCTCACATCCACAGGATCACAGAATGGTTCTGGTCAGAAGGGACCACAGTGTGTCTCCTGGTCACACCTTCACGCCCAAGCAGGGTCATGCTAGAGTACATAGCACAGGATTGTAGCCAGACAGTTCTGGGATATCCCCAGTGAGGAACACTCCACAGCCTCTCTGGGCAATCTGTTCCGGTGCTCAGTCACTGCACAGAGAAGTTCTTCCTCGTGTTCAGGTGGAACTTTTTGGGAAGCAGTTTTTGCCATTGCCTCTCATCCTATATACTCAGCACCACCACCATCCTCTTGACACTTTCCCTTTGGATATTTCTACACTTTGACATAAATGTCTCGAGTTTTGTTTTTCCCTAAAAAGTGGAAATTGCTGCTTCTGCTTGGCTTTGGGGCTGTGTCTCCAGAAGAGCCCCCAAGGCTGTGGCAGTGAGGTTCCCCCTCGGCACAAGGCAGAGCCAGGGCCTACATGGGCACATGGTGATGTGTCCAAAAAGGAGCCAAGCCACACATCAGCCTGTGAAGGTAAACTCACTCCTCTGCTCTGCCCGCTCAGCCCTTCAAAGGCAGAGCCTGGGGGCAAACAGAGCAGGCGAGACAAACTCTAGTCCAAGCACCAGAGGCTGCTTAGTTAAGAGATCATTGTGAATTTTTTTTTTCTTAAGTCTAGGTGAGCTTTTTTTTTATGTCTGGGTTTTGTTTTTCACTTGAAAATTGTGAAAATCTCAGCATGACCTTTGCTGGCTGAAAGTCTTCCCAAAACCAGCCAGCACCAGGGCAGTGAAGTTCAGCTTCCTGCAGTGCTCTGCCAGTGCCTTTTGGTGCTGAACTGCAACCATCTCCAGGCAGGGAACAGGAGTTTAACCCCAGCAGTCCATTCAGTCCTTTGTCTTTCTGCTGAGAAAATGAAAACACTGCTCATAGCTCCAGTGCCAACTGTAGTTTGTGTTTCAAATTAACTAAAGTTCATTATTTTACACTTTAGGTAGAAGCTGCAACAAACTGTTCACCAGCAGTCCAAGCAATAGTATACAAGCCCCTCTAGGATCCCTTGGAAGAGCTCCTGATGAGTTCACCAATGTTTGCACATTAACCTCTGGATGAAAAGCCAGCCAGACGGATGTGAGAACTCCGCCGAGCCCTCCAGAGCATGACACAGAATGATGCAAGTGTGGGAGCTAGGAGAGAAAAGGTTTCGTGTGCCCAGAAAAATAATAAAACGTTTAAATCCTTAATTGTTTTTCTTGAAGATTTATCCAAAATCAAGCTCTACTTAAGCCTGTGAGTTTGCAGAGCATTGTCAATAAATTAGATCATGCACACAAGGCAAGGATTTCAAGCCAAAAAGCTCTAGCCCTGAGTCGCTTAACAGCAACACTCCCCAGAAAAACGACTGGAGATGAAACATGAGATATGTATTAATTATCAATGGTCTAATAGAAAATTTAATGAAGACAAGTATCTTCTTGCACTTTATCCACGATAACGATGATAGTACGTCAGCGAGGCGCATACCTTACAACAGCAGCGAATGTCAAGTCTGAAGCCATTATAGCAATTCCCCACAATAATGGCCAGCCAATGCATGGGCTTGTAGCACTTAATCAAAGTAATGACATCCATCCACAATTATTTATGTTATGGTAACAAAGAGCTGCCAAATGCAAAACAAATGACACGAGGATTTGCAAGTGAATTTCTTCCCGTAAATTCTCCTTAGGTTATGCTTAAGGGCCCTGGGGATGGAAGTCTGTGTGTATCCAGAGCGAGATCAGAACTGTGGGGTTATTGTGACATGTTTTACTGCCTGTAAGCAATGAAACCAATGCTATCACCAAAATGAGCTCTTCAGCCAACAGAACTCTACCAATATCATTTGAGCTGGCCTTGGTTTATGCCCAAGAGTTGTCTTCAGAATTTTACAGGAGGGAAAAAAAAATATTTGGAAGACAACCTTTGCTTACTTCTGTCCATCAAGGAAAACAAGGACCCAGTTGTATCAACACTTAAACATGCATTTAACTTAAAGTATATGAGCAGTCCCTACTTACCTCAATGGGCTTTGGATTAGAGCCATTATAATTACCAACCATGAATCTCTATTAAGTGCAGCACTGTTCTTTCAGGGGCATTTATGTGGGTGTTTGTATAAAAACACTGTCAAAAACTAAAGAACACCAGTAAATATAAAATGGCAACACTCAGGTTCAAATGTAATGAACTAATTTATTTTTTTTAACACTACATCCAACTGTTTTTCACCACTCACAGATGTCACTGGAACAACTTGAATACAAAAAAATTGCCTAAGAACAATAAACTACACAGACCAGCTAATATTGATTGCTTTAAGAATGCCCCCTGTTAAACTTAAATAATAGCCAAATCTCACTGCAGTAAATGTACTTTTATATCATTAAATACTAATTTAACAGTAATGTGACTGCTCAGTGAAAAACATGAAAATGCTGTAACTGAAAGATTGCCCTCTTTTTTCACCTTATTTTACCAGTGCATTACACAAGCCTCCAAAATAACACCCAAAAGAAGAAAACAATAATTTCATGTTAGCTGACCACACAGTCACACAAGCCAAAACTGGGACTAAGCTAGACTCTAACACCCACTTTCCAAAGCCCTCTGAGAGGGAGACTGGATGACACTCCTCACCACAGGCTCTGGCCACCCTCGATGACCAGGTTGTGGCCAGTCATGTAGTCAGAGGCTTCTGAGGCCAGGTAGACCACGGCAGCCTGCAGGTCAGTGGGCTGGGCCAGCCTCCCGGCCGGAATGTCCACCAGCCAACGCTGCACCAGCAGCCGCAGCTCCGGCGAGTGGATCAGCGGAGTGTCCACAATGCCCCTGCAGAGAGCACAAGGGACAAGGGGTTACAAGGGATCCTGCCTAGAGGAAAGGCAGCACCCAGGGGTGTTGATTCAGAAGGAAAGCAGTGTAATAGCACAAAGGAGATGAGCACGTCCCACCTGCTCTGCCCTTGCTGAAAGTCATGGTGAAAACTTCCACAGCACTCCTTTCCTACCATTGTCTTTTGCTGCCCATGGGCAGCTGAGATGTTTCCTTTAAGGTAAATACACACACAATCTTCTTAGCTAAATGCACAACTCCCTTACTTTTAGGTTACTCATAACCACCGGTTTAAATTTTTTTTTCTAGAAAACAAGCACAGCATTGGAAACAAAAGTGCCTTGAATCGGATCTGTCACAGCTTTGGGGAATGGTTGTCCTTCTATCAATTTCTCATCACTCTACAAATAATGTCACACAGCGTGTTTTTTGTGTACAGCCCAGAGACTGAAAACAGACCAACTGCCCATATGTCAAAAAATGAGGGAAACAAAAGCCAGCACCCTTCCAGGCACCAGACCCTTTCCACACAAAAAAAGGAGAGGCAGAGATAAGCACAACATGCCCAGTGCAATCCCCCTTAAACCAACACCTGACAAATCACACTGATTTACCTGCCTTGCTTCTTTTACATTTATGAGTGATTCCACCATTTACTAAAACTCTGCTAAGTTCATTTTTTCTCAGGTGCCCTAAAAGTGAGTGATGCTGCGGAAAGCACAATGCAGGGTGAAGATTTGGCTGGCTTTTATGACTTTAGCTGCAACTGATTTGTCATACTCCTCCTTAACAACATATTTGTATTTTGTGAAATGTATAATTTTTTCAGCCCCTGAACAAATATATTTACATAACTGTGTCTAACGAGAAATTACATTTAACTTCTCAGAAATGACAATAACTAAAACCTGAACTGCCAATTCCACTTCATTAGTGTGGTAGAAATGCATTCCAAATGTTAATAAAAATTCCAACATGCTGATAAATTAGCGCTTCTAAGGAGCATGTGACACCTTGGTTAACATATTCAACCTCAATTATATTTCTCTTCAGCACCCTGTTATCTGGAACCTTTGCTGGCAATCAGAGGTGCTGTTTTTCAGCGGCCAATTTTCTAGATAATGTAGCTTATCAACACTGTGGGTAAACTTGCCAATGAAATCAGGCTGCACTGAACCACACACACGCTAATTGCATCTCTTTTTTATGCATATTTACAGACTGTCACTTCAAAGAAATCAGTGGCCCATTGAGGCAGCCAGTTAGCTGGAAGAATTGCCTCTTGCAAATGAAAATTAGCAAACAAGCTAGTGATAAATATGAAATGAACAAAGTATAAAAATACCCGTTTTGTTCTGAAACTTCATCGGCATCCCAATTTAGACTTCCAAGGAAATAATTTTTTGAGACAGACTGGATTCTGGGTATGAGATTTACCTTTTGTTTTAAATGAAGGCTGAAATCCACTATTTACTCTGTTATGAAGTGGAACTAATTCAGATTTTCTCCCAAACATTTCTGTTTGCACTAATCAGGCAGGATTTAAATATCGGCTTTATATTTTATTGTAATTGTCAATAAAGAGCAGAGCAGTTCAGAAACACTGAGCGATGCAGCTCACTTAAGTTCTGGCAACATAACAAAATCAAGCACATTCCAGTGTAGGACTGCGGATGGTTTACTTATTTCCTGCAAGCACAGCCCCCTGCTCTCCCTCCTCGCTTTCCCAAACTCCTCAAGAACTGGTTTTCTTCAGAGAGAAACGTGCTTTGAGCAGCAGACATGAAATATATTGAACTCCTTTCCCTTACGTGCCTCTAGCCCTGCTTACAAAACCATCACCGTCATCATCATTCTGGCTTTACACCATCAGAGACCAGAATAAGATCCATATGATTTTCTCATTTTTTTTCATTTACAGATATATTTTAACCCCAGGGGAATGCAGATTAGGAAATAAAACACACAGTCCTCCAGCACAACAGATTTTGCTAAAAAGAGGACGTTTTTCAATCTGTTCAGAAAAAATGATCTTTGCTCTGATCACTGCAGCCTGTGAATCACCATGCTGTGCTTCTCACTGGACCTTGCTTTAGGTTCATTTCATGTAACAAAAATTTAGATGTGCAACCAAACTTCACTACAAATTTTTGCTATAGAAATGAGAAAAAAATACAGCGCAAAACTTAAAAGTTGCAAACACACATACTGATGGCACTATAAATATTAGGCATGTCATTGATACTACACATCTTCTGGGAAAGCTTTGGTGCCAAGTTGGGCAATTTAATGTTGTCGAACCCTTTTAGGCAGATTTTAGTTGGCTCCTAACCAGTTCCAGCAAAGACAACTGCCAATGCATTAATTCCCTACCTCATCTTGTATGCAGTGCTGAGCCTATCAGTACTTTCTGTTGCATCTCGATGTAATATCAAACTGCTGGTTCCTTAATGTTAGATATGAGCATCAATATTTCATTATTGATACACAGGACAATTTGAGACATTAGGGAAAAAAAAGACCGCAAAAAAAAAAAAGGGGAGGAAAAAACAATTGCCTAAAACATTTCCACTTCGAGAGACACATTAGGAAAAATATCACTTACCAGATACTTAACTGGAATTGTTACGTGCACTCAATCCCCAAATGAGAGCAAAAAAAAAGATTCCATCTGTGTGTAACTTGATTTCTTTCAGATGAGTTATTAATTTGAATGAGTTAAGTACACTCCACTTAATCAGGAAGTGTTTAATCACAAGATCCACTTAATTGGGACATCTCCCAAGGAATTAAGATTTAAGTCCAAAGATACTTACCAGCAACGACTGCTGCTTAATGGGGATAGTAATGCTGCTTAATTGGGATGCCTTCAGGTGATGCTGGGGTGCTCCTCCTGCCAGCTCTGCCTCTCCTTCCCCCTACTGGGGTGTTCCCCAAACCTGCAGTGATCCTGCCCTGCCTGCTTTCTGGGGCCACAAGCCTGGTGCAGCACTGCCTTCCTGCTGCCCCAGAGGAGCAGGGCAGCCTGCAGGGCACACAAAGCCTCTCTGCCCATCAGCTCAAACCCAAATCCCTGCAGCCCATAGTGGGGACATGGTTAATGCCCCAGGGCTGCTGGCCTGGCTGCAAACTGACCTTAATATCAACCTCCAGCTGCCCATCCCAAAGGTCATTGCATTATGGCATTTCATGCCTTGCAAATCAAGAAGAGGGTAGTCATTAACCAAAAAAATGGACAATGAGTCAGTGTAATGGCTGCAAAAATGACATGTTCTAATGCCAAAAACCAGACACCTTCCAGAACCCATTCTTCTGTCACACCCAATGCATTTCCATATCCTGGGACCAACAAAGAGACTAAACCATGTGGGCAGCTGAGCATCAGCCACCAGTCAATGCTCTGTAAAGATCCCTATTCACACCCACGTCCCCTCTGCAGTTCAACCTCCACAGCCCTTTCAGGAAGACTCCAAAATCTTCTTCTTTTTTTTTTTTTTTTGTTGCATCATCTGTGCAGCAGGCTATGAGGTGATGGCACTGGATGGTGGCACAAGGACAGAGCACATTTTCCACGATAGCAACTGCATAAGTCAGCCAAAGAATCCAGGGAATCTCAGCTACCTTCTCTCCCTGGGCATCAGGTTTGCCTGGCCAGCAAGAGAAGCTTGCATGTTCAATTTTATAAATGCAATAAATCATCCTAAGGACTCTGTCATAACATTTTATGCATTGCTAACTTTTATGCATTGCTCTGCATAAGTTTTATGCACTCATTAAGAAATTAAGTTGATAAAAAGTGACCAGATAGGAAGAGGGGGAAAAGGCCAAAAGGTTTGCATGGTGAAATAATGTTTAAGGCCAGACTGGAGCACTTGGAGCTTCAGACAGAGGCCCACTGAGAGTGCCTTAAAGCTTTAATGCAACCACAACTGGGATGGGCAAAGCACTTAAGGACACAGATATTTTACTTATCCAGAGATGTTCTTGGGTAGCATCATGCCCTATATCTACATCTGTGCTCCTCAGACTCCTTAAAATCCCATCCTGTTATAAGATGACACTGAGGGTCCTGCTGGTGTTGGGTACTCAGATAAAGTGGGTTGAAGGTGTCCCTGGTCCTTGAGGAGTCATGTCAAGAGACAATGTCACTGGTGGGGTCCATGGTTCTGGGGATGAGTCCAAATGAGCCCTGAGATGCAGGGTCACATCTCACACAGACTGAGGTGTAAATGTGGATGGTAATTCACTCAGAGGCAGATGTGGCTTTTGTTCATGGTGATGAAGGATCTGAGCTCTATGAACTGCTGCAGGCTGCTTCCTCTGAACTCTGCCCAGAGCTCCCTGGGCAGCTCCATCATGAGGGGCTCAGCCAGAGCTTGGAATCTCCATGAGGAAAGTTCTGCCAGTCTCTGGAGCAGCTCTGTCCAGGTTCCCTCCTGCATTAGGGAAAACTGTTCTGTCCAGAACAGGGGACCTCAAAGACAGCAAAACTTTTGCTCTCTGTGTGCCCTTCCTGGCTATTCCTCCAAAAAAGCAACACACCACCCCTTCCTGCTGTAGGATTTTGAGCTCAGAGCTAGAGTTTAACACAGGTAGAGATGAACAAAATGCAGCCCTGTGTTGCCTTGAAAAGTAGAAAGAGAAGCTGCCTATTTTTATTTTGTGCTCTGGCAGCTGTCTCCAGAAACAAAACTTCTCTAGATGTGAGAGCTTGCTTCCAACTTGTGCAAAACAATGCATTTTGATCATTCAGCATCTATTTTTTAAATTTATTTAAGCCCTCTAGGAATGGCTAATTCCTCCTCTGAGAGCCTTCTCATCTGTAATTGCTGTGAATGTGGCACAACTATCCCACCCCTGTTGGTGCAGATTACCCGTATGTTTTCAGCCACAATTCCTGCCAGGTCCTGCTGAGCTTCCCTAATTCCCTTCATCTCCCCTGGCTCCCAAAAGCCACTGTAAATTCACCAGCACTAGTTGTGGGAACACTATTACAGTGCTGCTAGCATTGGCAGGGGGAAAATCCCATTAGGAAGTAAGATGCTGTTGAAAGAATCTGTGGATCACATAGAGCGACGGCTGGAGTCACTGGTATAATTAGTAATAAATAATCATAAGGAAGACAGCTAGCACAAGCAAGGGGAGAGCAGACCGGCAGTAAAAACAGAGGCACTTGCCATTAAGCTCTGTGATTTTTTTTTTTCCCCTCCACTTTGTGGATTAAAATATGTAATTTGTTTTCCCTAATTTGATGTACATTATTATCTTCATTATTACAATTTAACTCCTGGGTTAAAATCCTGCCCTTCTTACTTACTCTGATTGACTTCAATGGTCTACAGAATTTGACCGCTTCCAATTAACGCTATCCACTTGGGTTTCTGCTCAGCACTATCATGCACTGCTAATTGTTTAATGAAATGACTGGTTGGGCATGTGTGTGAGAAACAGGGAGAGACGGAGTGGATCTGGTAGGAAAACTTTTCTTTGTGAATAAATATCCTAAAACAGAGAGCTTGAAGTCTCTAAAATAAGGAAAATGTAATTTGTAATAAATACATATATATATATATACATTTACAAAACTACACCTGGCCCCCTGTGATTGTCAGAGCTGAACAGTAGCTCAGTAACAGCAATAAAACGTAGCTTTTAAAGTGCCTATATATTCGTCTCAAGTAAAAAGGGAAAAGAAGTATTGTCTATTAAGTGTCAAAAACCTTTTCTTTAACCACAGAAAGCTTGGACAGACTAAGGAAATATTTCATCTGGAAGGGAAATGCTAAAAACTACCCTTCACATTATTGGAAAACCTATTATCAAATGCTAAAACCTCTCCTTAAATCCCTGAGTATACACAGCAACAGAGCAGGCTTGGTTCTAAGTATTTAAACCTTTGTTAAGGAAAAGACAACCTAAAAAGGGATGCAATCCACCTGCTAATTAGAAACTTTATTTGCTGAGATAGTGTTCATTTGAGCTTTGTAGAACATTTCATTCCCTCTGTAGTTTCAAAATGAGACTACATTTTACTTACGGGGAAATGCAGTTGACTTTTACTCCTCTGTCAATCCACTCGGTTCCCAATGTCTGTGTTAATTTTACGACCCCAGCTTTGGAGACATTGTATGCCAACTGCTTCTGTGGGTGAGGGACTAGAAGGGATTCAGAGGGAGAAAATTATTTATTCTTCCCAAATTAAGATAGCTTAGGCACTACACAGACAACTCCCTGCATTGAGATGAGCTATTTGCCCTTTTCCCAGGTAGCAGGCAGGGAGCAGCAAGAATTCAGCCACCTGCAATACAAAACCCCAAATATGTATTTTGCCATTTAACAATTTTTTTTCACCAGCTGGGCTACTGGAAAACAATGGAGAAAATTGAAATAAAGACATTTAAAAGGTTCTCTATTCAGGCAAAGGAAAAAAAAAAACCAATGTATTAAACATATATATGCAATATTTGACTCCCCTGAAAAAAGAACAATAATAATAGAAACACATTCATATTCATATATCATCCACATATGTATTTTTATATACTTGTACACTGTAATACTAATAAAATATATTATATAATTATAAGGTATTCTATAATTAATATTATAATGTCTAATATATTATCTCTTGTGTATTCTATGTTATATAACATATTGGTATTATTTATAATATTTTAGATCATATATGATGTGATATAGATAATATATGATGCCATAATTGAATGTAACATTAAATTGTTTGATATGACATTATATGATATAATACGATAGAAGTGTATAACAGATTTTATATAACATATTATATATAGCTACTTGGAACAAATTATTCTCCCTAATTTTTAAATTATCCATAGTCTGAAGCAAACACATCTTATTATCTAACTGGTGTTTGTGTGGATGTGAACACAGGTGCATCCCAAAAATTCAGAACACCCACCACTTTCAAAATCTGAAGCTTTTGAAAGTGTTTCAGAGATGTCACATGTCAGTCAGAGACAGAAAATGATCAGCTTGCTAATTACAATGTTCAACTTGTTAGTGCTGTGTGCTCGGGTGGCTCTGCCCCTCTCCAGCTCAGTGAAAGCTACTTAAGGACAAATCCCCAGTGGGTGTAAAGTGCTTTAAACCCACGGGAGGCAATCCAAGGCAGCCCAGGTGTTGAGATTTACACCCACAAAGTGTCTCTCCTTGGACTTTTCTGGCTGCCATTAGGACTTCATTAAACAAATCCAGCGCAAAGCATCAATCCATAATTAGCTTTGTATCAGCACTGAGCTTCTCTGAGCTGCTGATTCTGGTGGAGGGAGAGTGGGGAAAATCAGGGCTAAACATCAGTAGTCACAAAGACAGGCAATTCCAGCCTGTGGGGCTGGATAATGCTGAACCCTGGAAGAAAGGGAATCACTGGGTTTGTGCAAAGGTTCAGCAGCCAAACCCCAACACAGCATTTGGATAAAAGCACATAAGGAATGCCGGTAGCTGGCATTAAACTGGGCTTAATAAACCAGGCTGATGCATCAGTTCTGTATCACTTCCACCCGTGGCATCCCAACACACCCACTGCTGATTTTATTGACTTAAACTCCTGGGTTTGAATATGTCAATGTAAAGGGAGGAAAGAGAGTGATAACGGAGTTACCCAAATTCAGAAAGAGTCAAAAGCCCTGCTGCAAATTACTGAGCATATGAACAAGGACCTTTGCCTTGAACAGAGATGTTTGTGAGTAGATTCAAAGCACACACATGATGGGAGCAACAATTAGAGAGTTTTTTTCCTACATGTGCAGCTGGTTTTCTCAGAATTCAGAGGCTTTTTCCTCACTACAAAGAGCATTTCATACTATGGCCTTCCTCTGCCAGCATTTTTTCTGCGCTCATTTCTTGTTCCATATGAAATAATTTGCATCTTGACCAGCAGAACTGCCTTGCCCTCTGTGTGTGCTGTTGCCCCCTGATGCAGCACGCCGTGGGGGCTCTCAAAAGATGTGGAGCACAATTTCTTGATTAATTGCCATGCATCAGCTCCAAGTTACATACAACTTCGGTAGTTAACCTCGTAACCTCCCAAAAGCAGTCCTTTGCTAAACTTTCCAAACATGTCTGTCTGTGATAAATCATTTTGGTGATCCCTTGCTAAGAGGAGAGGAGTTCTGGCACTGGCTCTGCACCTACAGTGCATGTGGGTGAGAACAAGTTGCTGCAAGCTACAGGAATCAGCTTCTGACTTGGGGTGGGGATGAGACAGAGTTATCAAAAGTCCTTCCATGGACTTTTGTCTTTATAAGAATATTGAAGGAAGGTAATTAGGAGGATGAAATTTTCCCCTGCTGAGACACTCAGCCACTCTCAACTGGAAGAACTCAAGGAGAAGCCAGTGGGTGCTGTGAAGTTCTGGGGATGGATGGGATTTCTGCAGCTAAGCACCCCACACCACCTCCTCTTCCCTTACCCAAGGTGGTCTCTTACAGACAGAAAAGCAAATCGGTAACCCTCCATACTCATACAAAATGGGGCTTGGGATTAAAGCTATGCCTTCAGCAGTGTCACCAAAAATTCTGCATTGCTGAGGCTTCTGGGAAGCTAGGACACTCACTCCTGTTCAACACAGAGATGATAGGAGAAAGCAGATAAAAATTCTGCCAACATTAGCTGCATTATATTTTAAACACCTTTGTCCTGGTTTTGTCTGGGATAGGATTAATTTTGTTCCCAGTAGCTGCTACAGGGCTGTGTTTTGGATTTAGGATGGGAATAATGTTAACACACTGATGGTTTAATTGTTGCTACGTGGGATTTAGTCCAAATCAAGGACTTTTCAGGACGTCATGCTGCCTTGCTAGTAAGGAGGCTGGGGTCACAAGAAACTGGGAGGGGACATGGCCAGGACAGCTGACTCCAGTTGGCCAGAGGGATATTCCAAATCTCATGGCATCCTGCTGAAAAATAAAACTGAGCTGAGCTGGGAGTCTGACTGGGCACTGGTCAGTGGCAGGTGAGACACTGCATTGTGCACCACTTGTTCTGCATGTTCTTTTGTCCTTATTACTATTTGCCCTTCCTTTCCTGTCCTAATAAACTGTCTTTTTCTCAACCCACAAGTTTTATCTTTTCTCCCAGACTATCTCCCCCAATTTTGGGGGCAGGGAGGGAAGGGCCATGGTGGTTATACCACAACAACCTGACACTGATTTTGCACCCTGGTTTTGGGCACCAGCCTGCCAGCCTGACCTTGAAGCAGCCACATAATGTTAATGAGAGAGAACACAGAGCAGAGCAGAGCAGAGCAGAGCAGAGCAGAGCAGAGCAGACCACTTCCCACTAAAGATATTCACTGTAAAAATTACAGCTCTGAGCTACACCTGTGTGAACCGCCGAGCCGCTGCTGCTGGAGTGTATGCCTGGAATAATTCCAGTGCAATACCAGAATCAAAATGCACATATGCAAAATGTATGCAGCTTATCTTCAATTAATTAAAGCTGATTCTGAGCAGTGTATCTGGAAAAATCACAAACAAAAACCTCCCTATCCTGCTAAGTGTCTCCTCATTTTCCTGTATCTCTGAGGAAGGACTCAACCTACAACAACAACAAAAAAAATATCCCCTAACTATTTCTAGAAACATTTCATACTATGCCAGTTGGCCAACATACTTAAATAACCAACCAACCAACATATTTATTTAACATTCAGCAGATGGACATGATATGAACATCGTGGTTTTCAGTCGTAGTTTCATAACTACTAGATTTTTTCAATGCCAAGACTCAAACAGGTTCAGAAGGTAAACACATCTCTCCATCTCTTAACTTCTGGCCTAGCATGCATTAACTTTCCCTGACATTTAAATGCATCTTGGAATGACCCTTGCAGGCTGCTCTCAGGGCTGCTTTCCAGTGTTCATTCCTGTTCCAGGACTGGTCCTGGCCTAAAATGTGATCCCCAGGTGGATTTCTGCACTTGGCTCACCAGCCAAGGAGGTGCAGCTCCAACTGGGGCTGGGATGGATGCTGTGCTGGAATGGCATCACCTCCCAGCTCAGCAGACCTGTGCCAAGCCCCAGTGGAAAAGCTGGAAAATGCCTCTGCCTGAGCAGAGCAGACCACTGCTGGGAGCTTTGTGCCAAACCAGCAGATCTCCAGTTGGTGCCAATTGCCAGAGCTTCCCAACTTTCTCCAGGATGGACTACCTCCCTGGAAATATTGCTTTGTGACAATGATGTGGATGGTGACAGCCCAAGCACAGAGCAGAGCCTGACTGCTCAGAGTAGAGCAGGAAAGCTTGAGGTATTTGAAATTTAAAACCCCACGATCTTTTCAGAACTACTTTTCTTGGGGAGATTTTGTAACTTTACAAAGCTGGGATGGAGGAATGGTGCCTGTGTTTAAGCAGAAGTAAAACAGCTGGTAAAGACACTTGAAAAAAATATTAACAACAACATTATAAATGGATTTTTGAAGAACCATTTAAAGTTACTGTGCAATAAACTGAGTAGAATGTCATAGAATGTCAAACTGGGCACAGTAAAAATAAACGTTATTCCGAAGGAAAATAAAAAGACTGCATATTTATGTAACATTCAGCAGATGGACATGATATTAATACAGGGGTTTTCAGTTGTACTTTTATAGCTACTAGATTTTCTTGCCTAACTTGGCAACCCAAGGCACCATTTGATTGTTGGATTTGGACAATACTGCAACAGATGTCCAGACCAATAAAATAAATTCCTAAAGGGCTATGCTTAATTTGTGTAATTGATCAATTTTTGTTACATGGGCTTCAGCTCAGCAGCCTTCCAGATTAGCTCAGCAGTAGGGATTTCATTCCATATGTTCCAATGGTTTATTGGTGCTTTTGATGACACTGCTGATTCAGCAGCATTGGTGAAGCACCTGTTGGCAATGAGAATGTTATAAAACCCATGGGTGCTGGGGCAAATAATGGCACAAAAATCCTTTTGGGTGGCTTGTAAGCATCTTGTGGGCTCAGCTTCCCACATGCCAAGGGGTTTTCCTGGAGCAGCATGGAGGGAATCAACACCTCTCCCGTGGCACCAGAGTCAGAAAAGGTGACTCCACCTTTTCTATAAAAAGTAATAAGTGCTCTAAAACATCGAGGACAGATAAATGTTGAAAAATGATATCAATAAAAATTTTGTAGTACATTTCCTCTAATATGAAATGTCAGTGATTTACTCCTTCCCAATACAGGTTTAATTGATTCAAATAGCATCGGTAGTAATTAAAATATGGATTCTGAAGCACAACTGTTAGCTCTCATCACTCACCTATTAAACTTGCCATAGATGCTGTGTTAATTATCTTCCCATATCCTTGATTCAGCATAATGCGGCCTGCAGCCTGTGACAGAAATTAAAGGGAAGACCAGTGACCCTTTCTGTGATTGTGCTAATAATGACATGATAATAAATTAGTCTTCACTTTTCAGAAGAGTTGATGTGCTCACACTTTTTTTTTTTAAGCACTTGATGTAAAAACTTGGTATAAAAATGGCTGATGCAGGAAAAAATCCCATTGCCATTTCATACCTCTTCACTCTTGGCAATATTTTTACAAAATAATCACTAATGTTGGGAAATTCCCCCTCTAAACCTTCTGGTTTTCAAATAACCACCCTTCAAAAATTTTTTGGTCATTCTTTAATGTCTGGGCTTGGGCAACCAATAGGTACCAGCTGCTTTTAAACATATTGATCAAAATCTGTAATTGATATAAATCAAATCTCACCTAAACTCCACCAAAACTAGGACCAATTTTATTGTGATAATTATCAACATAGTGTTATTAAATATTGAGATAAAGTAAATACTTAGAAAATGATTAGCCATTTGCAAAACTAATCAGTGCATTTCCCACTTACTTGGCAGCACAAAAATAATCCTCGTAAATTGACATTAATAGTTTTGTCCCATTCCTCCAGGGAAGTCTCTTCACTTGCAGAGTTCAGATTGATTCCTGCATTGTTGCATGCAATGTGAACTGTGCCCCAGCGAGCCACAATTGCATCCACCATCCTTTGCACATCCTCAGGCTTGCTGACATCTGCTGCCAGGGCAAGGCTCTTGATGCCTGCATTGAAACAAGAGTGATGGAGTCAGGACAGAAATTCAGAGGGAAAGGAAAAAAAATCTGTTTCATTATTATCCTTAATTCATATGTACATATATATTTATATGGCTGTATTTTATACGTAAAATATATATAAATATATATATTATATATATTTATATGTCTGTGTTTCATATATATATATATATACATATATAAATATATCTATAAATATATATAAAAATGTATAAATATATATATACACATACACATATATTCCACCTTAATTAATTTCTTCACAAATCGTAGCAAAACGTGTGTTTGTTACTTCAATACCATTACAAAGTTACTGACTGGTGTGAGGGTTTTTTGCCCGCTGGATTCCAAGCTGGAGCCCAGGTGGAGCGAAGGCTGCCACTCTGGCAGGACGAAGCTTGGAACACTGCACCATCTTCTGTCCAAACCCTCAACTGCAGCCTCCCCAGACATTCGCAAAAGCTTTTCTTATGGCAGGTTCTCCCGAAGAAGATCAAGAAATCAAATTAATTTGTCCCAAAATGCTCTCTGGGTGAACTACAGCATCCACAGAGCTGGGAGCCTCAGAAAAAAAATCAAAGCAATTTCAGGTGGGAGCTAAGTGGGAATATCTGGAGGTGCACAGGTAGGGTGGTCACAGTGCCTGGGCTTATTTACTGCAAATCACACTGCCAGAATAATGCAAACATCTGGAAGTTAAGGGATTTAACAAACTTGAAACATGCAGAAGTTTTGCTGGTTTTCCTGAAAATAATCCAGCCGTTGACTTTTGCACCAGCACCGATCCATAAATAACTTCATTTAATTTATTATAAAAATCAGCTTTAGATACACTTATTATTAAACAACATAAGAAGCCTGCTGAGGCCCCTGATGCCACTGGGATTTTACTCATCTTCAAAGCCAAACAAGGCTCCACCAGTAAGGGCTGTGGTGAAATGGGTCCTAGCTCAGAGAAAGGAAGAGGGACAGCCACTGGAGTTGGACCATGGATCAGCAGCCTGGGTAAGAAGTTACAGCCATTAAAGCAAGATTTTTTTTTTTTTTTACATCTATATAAATGACAAATTTGTTCCACATTGGTCCCTCTTTTAGATCATTCTGATAAAACATTTAAAAGAAGGGCTGAGCCTATTCTTAGGAGAATAGGAGACTCTCCCAAAATGAAGCTGAGATGGAGGAATCCAGGAAAGCAAGGCAAAGCAGGAATTGCCCAGTGGTGTGTGAAGAAAATGGCAGGAAAGAGGCTTTTGCATGGAAAAGCTCCTCCTCATCTCCAGTGCCTCCTGGAGCCTTTCAGAGTGCACAGCCCGAGGTGATGCTGCTCTGCAGTGCCAAAACATGGGAGATCCTGTCCCCTTCAGCTGTGGCACAGTTCTCTTGATTTCCATGGCAGAGAAAAAAGACAAATAAAAAAATATGAATGCATGCTCTGCCACACAACAAGACCTCTTATTTTATTTTATCTCAGGTTTTATGCTAAATATGCTGAAAGAATAAGAATAGCCAGACAGCCCCTGTTGCTCCTCCTAATTGTTATCAAGACATGTAACACACAGGGAGTTGCTGCAATCTTTTTTTCAATTTGCAGACAAAATGGGTGCAAGCGTGTTACTAATGGTAACAGAAAGACTCTTCACCTGCCCTCCAACTCTCACCCCATTTAGAGCCTCATCTTATAGGTCAGTTCATAAAAACAGACAAAAGGTGCCACGTGTGAGTGCCTAGCAAAGACACAGTGAAGCCACGCTCACTTCAAACCAAAGTCCCACACTCGACCTGAATCAATTCAGTTGATAGGCCTGCACTCTGAGTGGGGGGAGGAAACCACTTTCTGTCTCTCCACCATCCCCCCCAAACCACCTGTTCAAAATAATAAATAAAACGAACCATGAGAAAAATAGCTTCAAATCTGCAGACACAAGCAGAGGCACAAAAGCCAGCATAGGACCAGGCTGCTGGTTGTGTGATGGAGGCAGAGCACCTCCACAGCCCCTCAGTTCAGCTTTGTGGGGCTCCTGGAGGCAGTTTTGGGATGAGAGGGGCAGGAGAGGAGCCCAGTGGCTCTGTGCTGGAGAGAATCGCTGTGCTGAGCCTGCCCAAGGTGTCCTTCTGCAGGGACACACATCTCCATCTCTGGTCTCTGGCTGTAAATGGAACTAACACCTTGCATATAGACAAGAAGATCAGGAGTGACATTGCACAAGGCATTTGCATAGTTTACAGTGAAAATGCACATTTTAAAAATCCCATCAGACTAATTCTTCCCTTAGGGTAGAGGCAGTGATTCCCCCTGAAGACAGAGGTGTGTGTAGTGGAAGGTAACCCTTAGGAATTTTTGGTTGTGTTTCATCATTTTTGGTTCTTCTGTCAGGATCCATTAGCAGCTGTTGAAAAAGGTATTCACACAGGATCTAGAAACAAAGACCCCTGCAGCCAAGGGACGTACACCCGAGCTGTCTAACAAAGCTAAAACTGAGATCACAGGCGTTCTGATGCTCAAAACTCATCATGAAATGATGGCACCATCCCGAAAGGCACTAAAGGGCTCCTTGGTATGAGAAGCAGAGCAGCTCTAAGCAAGCTAAGCAAAATGTTTTGAAAAAGTATCAGTGTGGGAATGACTTGGGGCACTGAGCTTCCTACTTTGAGTTAGAGATCTACAGCCATAGAGGAGGAGAAAAAAAAATCACAGCCCCTTTGTCCTTATTACAGCAGGAAAAATATGTATTAATGTTATGATTGCTTTAATTTACTCATGTGAATATTTTGAGAGTAAAGCCAGCTGAACCTTTTTGTCAAAATTTATTTCCAACAGAGCAAGATACTTCTTTGAAGCCAAAATGTTTCATGGAAACATTGATTTCAACAAAAAGTTTTCAAGGGAAAGCTTCTGAGGTCCAGGCTAGACTCTCTAGTTACCTCTGGAGAGAAAGAGATTGAAAACCTGACCTTTTCAGATCCTTTCCAAAAACGGGCATTTGGATATAATTCCCTTTCACAAAAGCCTTACAAAGTTTGGGGGTTGTTCCAACAGGGAACGACAATAAATTCGAAACCTCAAAACCCATCATGAGATGGAAGAGATGTGCCCTGACCAGCTGCACTGGTCAAATTGACAGATAATATTTGACCTCAAAGGATAAAGATGTGTAAAGAGAGAGAAGTGAGATTTTCTTTACTTTAGACTGCAATAATATTTGCTATGCCTCATGACCTCTCTGGCTGCATTTTGGAAGAACCCCCCACCTCCTCCAGGCTGGCAGCCCACTGCTGAAGGAGCAGGGATGTAGGGCAGCCATTGAAGGATGGATGATCAAACTCCTACTGCAAATGCCCTGGAGATGAGTTAAGTTCATTTTGCAATAGGCTGTTGGCATCCAAAGTCTCATGGCTCTATCAAGCAGCCCATTTCTACCCGAATAGCTCTGCTTGATATGCAGGAACTCACGGGGAAAAAATGTCCAAAAGGTGTAGGGCACTTTGTAGCTACTTTGTGCCAAAACCATATGGCTCCTGTGCATGAGAGAGTGAAAAGCTTCAGGGAAGGAGGGGTTGGATGACTCAAGAATTTGTAATAGGAACAGGACACTTTCTATTCTAGGTCGTTATTTGGGATCAGAGCTTTAACCATTGCACTGACACTCAGAGCAAAGTGTCTCCTGCTTGCCAGAGCTGGGACTGTGCAGACAGGGATGTTTTGTTTTAAATGCACTCTGGGATGGTTCAGGGAAGTATCAAAGCCAGAATGACACCGTTCCTCACCCCTTCCTGAGACTAGGTAAGATAAATACACCAGCAGGGGCTGGTTTTGCTGGAGAATATGGTTTCTAATGGTCTAATCTCTTGCAGAAGTCAGAGTGGAAACAAATACTGGTGACTTTATCCAGATGGGAATGTGAAAATTTCCTGGGTAAAGCTCCATCTTTAAAGACAATGAAGTACTGAACTTCAAAGAAGGCTCAGGTGCAATCTCACAAAAGGAATTATAAAATGAGTAATACTTCCTTTCTTTGGTCATTAAAATTATATTTCCAGTTTTCTTTTTCTCCTTTACAATTGCAGTTTAGCCCAGCTCTAGGGGGAAATTCAATTTTATGCTACATTTTCTGTTTTTACTGCTGAAACAGAAGTGGCTTGTAGAGGATTTTACCTCTTATTTGGGATTTTACTTATTATGTCTATTAGTATTTTGTTCCCATACCTGACCTTGCATACATGTTAGAAAGAGGGCTTGAAAAAGGACTTGTCATCAATTTGAGGGCACAATGAGAGGTTCAGACTGACAACACAACCACCTTGTTCTTGTGTTTTGGCTCATGGCACAGACATTAGGTCTGGCAGAAGGGGTAGGTGAGTTTGCAAGCTCTATCTGTCACTGATCTGTGAAGTCTGAGGTGCTGCACAATTTACTCTGAGCAACACCATCTCTGTTCAGTGCTGGTTACACAGATCTCACTTGTACCAGGTGTCCCTTCTCTGCTCATGGCTCACCACTTTGGGCACTTTTGGCAAGTTTTTTCTTTGATTGTTTTGCCTCTCTAGTTGAGTTTATATTGATAAATAACTCTTGCAGAAAGCATGATATCAATGACTGGTGGAACAACACTGCCAGGACAGGAGAAATCCTCTGCTCTAACCAATTCCCAGCAGGACTGGACAGGAGGTGACTGCACTGCAGAGAAGGGTCAGGTTTGGAGAAGAAAAGCCACCCTGACAGTGCCCATTGCTCTCAGTGCTTACCTTTGAGGCTCAGCTCACACACCACCCCTTCTGCCTTGGCAAGGACCAGATCCACCACAGCTACTTTGGCTCCAGCTTCCCCCAGGGCATGAGCAAAGGCTCTCCCAATTCCCTGCCCTGCTCCTGTGACATAGGCAACTCTGCCATCCAGGCGCAGCCGCTCCAGGATGCGGCGCCTGTTGCAGCCCCAGAAGATGTCATCCCTCACCACTTCTGCCTGAAACAAGAACAAACACACAGAGCACAGTGAGCTCACTGACAGCTGGGAAGGACTCAGCTGGTGAGAGCTAGGTGGGAGCACCAGCAGGGATCTGTGTCTTCTTGGCCCATTAATTAATACCAAAATAACATTAATTCAAGCCCAAAACTCCCTTACCTGTACAGACAGCAATATAAAATAAAGCACTAAAGTGTCAGACAATGAAGCAGAAGGGCTGTGCTTTGGGGAGATGCTCCAACCAGTACACTTTCAGGAGAGTAGGGTATGGCATTTCCTAGCCTGGCTTCCCATGGGAGATGGACTTGGTGCAAAGTCTGAGAAGTCAACTGATTAACTCTTCCAAATATTTCATCCCCAGGGTCCAATCTTGCCCTCAGGCTCAGCTAAGAGGCTAAGAACAAAGCTCCAAAGGCAGGATTTGGGTCAAGTTGAGTGCAATCAAAATATCTTCACAAGGCTGGTGCACAAATAAAGATATCAGCCAATAACTTAAACCAAGCTGTCATCTGATCAGCTGCCATACATCATTTCCCCCTGACTGGAATCAAAATGCAAAATACAAGATGTTTAAAATATTGAGTTTGAAATGCCAGGAATTACCAGTGGGTGTAGCTTTGGGAGCACTCAGAAACTGCAAAACAACATGGATGTTTGGGTGTGGGTTTACTGAGCTAGGCCATTATGATTCCAGATGGGAATTTCATTGCAGCTGGATGATGCCCACTACATAAAACAGAGAAAGATAAAAGCACCATCTCTTCCACAGAACAAACAAAATCTAAGGCCATGAAAATACCCAGCTCAGAGAGCACAGGAGGGCATCATGTGCTGCCTTTGGGCAAAAGGAGCTACTTCAGAAATATTGCACTGGTTCATCACAGCTGGTCCTCAGCTCCATCTCCCCACACTCCTCTGCATGGGAAGGATGGGAGAGCACCAGGCACAGACACACCAGTCGCTCCAGAGATTCATCACAGGACCAGCTGATCTGAAAGACTTTGCAAGGAATCAGCATTTTACAGCTTTAGTGTAACCCTGGACTAGGGAGGCTAAAAGGTGCCAAGTCCTAAGCTACCAAGTCCATGATCACAGCACCACGTTTACCACCACCAAATCCCTGAAAATTATTTTGTCCTTGTCCTTGCAAAGTCAAAATTTTCCCAGAAGTGCTCCCAGAGAGGAAATACCCACCTTGGATTCAATCACTGCATCTGGAGGCACAGGGCTCCTTCGAATGATGCTCAGTCCACTCTGCACAGGTAAAATCACCTGCAAACATAACACAAGTGCTTTGTACCTGGCTTTCTGTCACCCAGATTCCACGGATATGAAGGAGAGCCCTCAGGCCACAGTAGCTTTTCCCCCACTCCTATTCTTTAGATGAAGTTCCCTCCAACACAAACAAGCTGGGTATTTGTTTGTGCTCACATTCCTCTTCCAAACTCATTGCTTTACAAGTGCCAGGGGAAAAAAATGCAGTCGTATCTCTCCAGTTTCTAAAATCACAACATATTGTTTGTGCATTCTATTACTTCTTTTTTTCTCTTCTGCTGGAGCAGGACTTTGCTGACTCCTGTTGTGCTGGTGATGCCCTACAGCCCCCAGAGTCTTTAAAGCAGAGTGGTGATTCTTCAGTTGTGCTGTAGAGCTGATTATTCACTCTTAAGTGCTCTCCTTTTATCTTGCCTTTAACACTCTATAAGATGTAGACAGAGTAGGGACCACTCCTGAATATAGAAACTCATACCTAGAGCTCAAGTGAGGTGAATTATAATAAAATCTGAGTTCATTTTAGGTCCTTTGGATAATGGCACCAACAAAAGAAACATTTTAAAGAGTACTTTGCAAAATCCATAGATACAGCACCACGGGCACCTTAACCAATGGCATTGCACTAACCTGCTCAACACGAGGATCTGAATTAATCACTGAATTTAATTTTCTGACAGCTAGTACATTTTCATCTGATATGTTCTCCAGGTAGACTTGTCCTTTCATGAGTGTATTCTCTACACAGATCACTGCATCCATTCTCACCAAGTGGTTATCCATGACAAAGCTGTAGTACTGAACAGCATTCCTTTGATCAGCATCAATAAAGACTATATCAAAGTGCTCGTCCTCAGCATGTAATTCCTGGGGAAAAAAATTATGTTGGAGAAAACACTAATTATTTACCTGAAAGTTTAAAATGCTGCCATTAATTTGCCCTTTATATAAATCCCAAACCAGAGGGAAACTTGTTCTTTTAAGGTAACACTGCTAGAAATGCTTGGGAGTTTTCTACACTTTGCAAACAATTCTTCAGCAACAAATTCCTAAAATTCTCAAGGAAAATCAGGATATAAAAGAGGAGGCTCATCTGAGCTTGTGGTGTTAAGAGTCTCAGCAGAAACATCTGCATACCTTGAGTCAAAGTAAATAGAACCATCAGGGTAAGTCTGGCATCAAACTCTGCCACTGAGGTGCTGCAATAAGTTCTCTCTTCTCAAAAGAGCAACTATCAACAAATTGAAGAGTGGCAATTATATCAGTCTGGGGGGGAAAAGAGGCGTAAGGCAGATCTGGGAATTGCAAACTAGTGTGTCCCACTTCAGTAGCAGGAAAAGGGTTGAAATCCCAATTAATAATAGAATTATAAAGCACATGAAAGAACAGGTCATGATAGAGATAAAGCAGCACAGCCCCTGTGAAGGAAAATGATGTTTCTTTAATCTAAAAAAATGCTTTGGATGGCTCAGCAACAGAGAGGATAAAAGAGAACTGGCTGCTATCATCTAATTGGATTTTCAGAAATGTGGCACACCTTCCCTCCAAGCAGGCTGCTGATGATAATGTATAAAAGTGTTGATGGATGACCAGATGGGAGCCTTTACAGCCTTCTCCTGTGGCAGTTAATGCACTCGCTGCCCAAGAGGCTGCTATGGAATATTTCAGATTCCATCTGGGACTATTTAACTGCATCTGTGTGCGTTGCAATGAAACAACAGCTCATCCACCTATCTCGGCGAGCAGAAATGCTTTCAAGTCTTCACATTTCAAGGGAAAAGAGAAACAGCTCTGTTTTCCAGAAATCACTGTCTCTAGCACAACTTTTAATGGCACTTCTTGAGTCCAGATTTCCCTTTTGTGTTTGGAGATGTTGTGCACAACGAGTGATGAGCCATCCCTTGGGATGTACCAGCAAAAGCATCAATAATGGCAACAGAATGTGAAAAACTGGTTGGGTTTTGGGAGGGAGGTTAATGGCTCCCAAACAGATTTCAGGAGACTTTCTGAGGCAGGGACTGTGTGGATCTGAAAAGGAAATAGGGAAAGTGGATCAGTGAAGCTCTGAATTCCTCTATCACTGGTGTCATTGTGAGCTTGTTAGTGGTGAGGGAATTAAGCTTGGACAGTCACATTTAACTGCAGATGCTTGATAGCACAGAAACTCTGCCAAAAGCATTCATGAGTCCACATTTAGGACACCTTTTGATACTACAGTATAATGAAAGAAGACCTTAAGGCCAAATATATGCTGGTTTATAATAAATGTAGCAGAAACTGGGACATCTGGATTCCTGGGATTCATCTTTTCATTTCATGACCAGTGAGAAAATCTTGCCCTGGCTCCCTCTTGAGCCATATTGGTGGAAAGCAGCAGGAACATTTTTGCTACTGTGGAGGAGTATCTCGTGTCAGGTTGTGCCTCAGTCAGGCTGTCCAACATAGATACTTCAGGAAGGGTCAGAAGATGAAAGATGGGTGGAGAAGCCCATCAGGAAGAGAGATTAGAGTTCTCATTCCCCAGGGAGAAGAGCCAAAGCCAAATTCAAGTAATTATCATGACTTATCACTTCTTTCTGACTTGTAACCTTCCTGGGTGGAGGAGGTGGGGGGCAGACATTCAGAAACAGATGTGGCCATGGCTGAACATATGTTACTCCTGCTCTGTAGGATGGCTCCCTAATGAAAACGAATCTCACTTTTATGCATTGACTTCATTAGGTCCATATGGAGTTGTGCAGCTCTCTGGATATTAGCTGGACTTCTCATTTCAGCCATCTTTCTGTACCTGCTGACAGCTTATCTCCTTCTTATCTGTCTGCTGGTACAGATAAACCACTTTTTAACATCCCAGCATCCATCCCAGGAGGGTGCCTGGGTTGGATGTGTATCCAATGCACACCTGGCTTGTCCTTGCACTGCCTGGGTGTGCCAGGCCATGGTTCCTGAGGCATTTCTCCTCTGCCACTTCACTGAGTCCTGAATGACCACAAGAAAGGTCACTTGGGCTCCTTTGCTGTCTTCCAGACACCCAATGCCTGGCACATGTAAGGAATGGCCAGAGCTTGTCCTGGGACCTGCCATCATCTCAGCTTCTTTCCACAGCTTCAAAACTCCTGCTGAGTTTTCTGTATTTAGCTAGAAACAGCTCCAGGGATATAAGAGGAATCCATGAAACTGCCTGAACCAGCCTTGCCTCTAGAGCAGCCTCTAAACAGCAGGATTACAGCCACAAGCAGAGGAAAGTTCCCTGTGTCCTGGAGCCCCTTGGCTAGCAAAACACAGGTCACCCAGACAGGTGGTCACCATGGCCAGGGCACCACACTGCAGAGGGTTTCCTCACTGCCAGCACCCACTGCTGAACCAAGACAGCCAGAAAGGAAAAAATCTGCTCTAAGTGCAGAGCCAAGCACTGGAAAGATGGGTGCAGTGATGGAGAGGAGAACTCCATGCTGTCCAGTATGGATGAGGAGGTTTAAGAGGTGGGAGTGACCACCCTGAGCCTCCCAGCACAGACTGGGACCTCTCAGCACTCTGGAGATGCCATTGTCCTTTTCTTGGAGAGAGGCAGACCCCAAATGCCTCCAACTGTGAGGAAAGCTGAGATCCAGAAGGAAATAATCTGCCTGCAAAATATCCTGCTGAAACTAATTTCCTGAGTGTTTACAGAGCAATGCCTGCTCCTTGCCACAGAGTCATCATAGATGGTAACAGATGGCAATAAGAGTTTTAATTCAGAGCTAACTTGGCTAAAATTAATGCTTTTGCTTACAGTAAGACATTGACTTCCTTTTGGATTAAAATAAAATAAGTGTAACACTGCATTCCATCAAGGAAATGCACCAATAGGGACCACAAGAAAGGGCACAGCAGCACTGCTGATGGATAAGCAAAAGATCAGGGAGAGGACATCCCGAATAAAAACATGAATGAATCTTCTGCCAAAGCTCAGACAAAACCCAACTGCAGCCCTGATCAGAGACAACACTCTCATAAGGCTCGTACAAACTCAATCAGAAAAAAAAATGACTGCCCAGTTCCTTTGATATGGATCATACAGTCAGCATATTTGTAATAAAGATGTACTCAAAACTTATTACCTTTCCTGTGCCTTGTTCTTGACCTAAATGTAATAGCAATCCATCCTTGGGGTGCACAGAACACATGAAAAAGTACAGTTTCCTTTTAAAACACCATTAGAATATTTTACTGTGTGTGGACATACACTCTTGTTACTCCTAAATGCTATTCTATTGAGTACAGTTTATATTCACCGGCAAGGCAAAATCTCTGGGGAAGCCAGGGAGGGAATGCAATTTCTAGTAATAACAGCTCACAACAGTGAATACTATCCACTTATCCCCACAATTTCCAGCTATTTTGGACTCCTTTCTGAATTAACCTTTCATATCAAAAGGAGCAATTCTAGAGCACACTAGAGACTCCGACACAATTTCATGCATAATTTATTCACTCAGTTCAACATTAAACGCAGAGTCCTTGACTTTGTCAAGGTGGATTCTGTTGGCAGACTTCACAAGCAGCAAAACAGGAGAAATGAGATCTGCAGCTCAACCTCTTCACCTATTCTGTCTGCTAAAAGGAGGGGAAAAAAAGAAGAAAGCAAACCCCGACATGCTTCCACAATGCCCTGCAATCAGCAGAACCGGCTGCAAACACTGTGTTATTTTTTGTGTTGCATTTTCAATTTGAAAAGGGAAGGATGGAAATAATGGACGGGAATAATTTCCTGATAGTTTGCATTCCCTCCAGACTCGATCCTGCATGCATTGTTCATCAGAAGTCCACTGGGGATTGAAGGAAGCTCTTTGTGCAGGATCAGGCTCTTGCTGGCAGCGGATCCATGGCAAGGCACATTATCCAGGCACAGCTCAACAGAGTTCAGACTTAAGGATCTTGCTGGGAAATGTTTTTAAATCCTGACCCAGCACATCTCAAACAGGTAGCTAATTCCCACTGAAGACACCTGTACCTGAGACTGAACCCAAAGAAAATCTTCCCCTCAGTCCACATTTCAAAATATTATGAAAAATTCCTGAGGCCCTTGGGCACAGAGAGTTGTGTTGTGGTCTGTGTGAGCTCTGTGCTCTGGTGGGGACCTCACCCAGCCTGGCTGTGCCTGTCCCTCACCTCTGGGGAAGGTGGATTTTTATCACTGTGCTTTCAAGTACCAAATGAACCTCACGCCAAATACAACTCTTGGGTGGACTAGTTTTTCACCAGAAGGGAGAGATCATACACCTTCTGGCAGTTTGGACATTTCAAATCATAGCTTTATGCAGCAGGAATGGAATTCCCTGACAGGTAACTGATCATATGACATTTTCTTGCTTTGAAAGGACCAGTGCAGCAAGGTAAATATACTCCCAGGAGTTGGCATTACTGCAAAAAAATTTGAGGAGCAGCAGACAAGCAGAAATCCTGCCCTGTTCTGCTCAGTTTAGAAGCAAAATTCAGCCATCATCACCAGAGCAAGAAAGCTGCATCAGACACCTCCAAAGAGCAAGTGGTGGGTGACCATCTCTGCCCTCTAATTTCTCCAAAGGGACAAGAATGACACCTAGGGCTGCAGACACTGTAGGCAGCAAGGACCATCCTTGCCAGAGCTTGTTCCTGCTCTTCACTGTGCTTTTCAATAAATGTTAACCAGCTGTGCTCTAGAGCAGGCTCCCCACAGACTGTCAGGGACAGAAATGTTCTCCACCTCCTCTGTGAAGCTGAGCTGTGAGAGCTCTGCTGTGCTGTGCCATTCCTCACCCATCTCCTGCCCTGACTGCCTCATCCTCCTGCCTTTCAGCTGCTCATGGGGCAGCAGGGGAAGCCTCATCCCTCTCCAACCTAAACTGGTCATCTGGAGGGAAAAGGCAGCACTCTGTCCACAGCCTGAGCCTCTTCCACACCTCCAGCTGGGCGAACCTCAAGCAGCCCAAAATGCAAAGGCACCAGAGAGGCCACAAATTCATTGCTTCAGCATTTACAGCCATTGTGGATTAAAGCTGTAGGACAATCCTGATTGTCCTGATAGCAATGACAAAACAGCTGCCACAATGAGCAGCAAAAGTTCAGAGCCCAGCACAGAAATCCTGCACAGAGAGGTGTTCCCATGCTGGGCTCTCTCCTGCCAAACACGAGCATCTCTGTTCCCAACAGCTCCAAGAGGTATTTGAAGTCCTGAGCACCTGCAGAACTGGGGTCAGGATGTGCCTTCGTGTTGCAATTGGAGGATATAAAATCAATTGCAACATTCTGTTTTAAGGATTTAATTTTCATGTCTTTGCTCCCTTCTTTAATCTCTACACAGCATGTACTCTGCCTGCCTCTAGATATTTTAATTCAGTCACAGTAAGTCAGTTGCACAGAATGGGCACTAGAGAGCAACAGCAATTCAATTAATTTCACACTCACTGCGGGGAGCTGGGATTTTAAATGCTGCACATTGCAGGTGATCTGTAACATTTCGTTTATTCATATACTTCCAAAGCTCTTTGTTTCTTTTTTATCAAACTTGGAGGTCATGGAAACCAGAGGTCAGAAAGCTCCTGGCCATTTCATTTTAGAAATAAATATGGTACCTGCTAATGCAAATAAAGTTACAATCAGGCTCACACTGACACATCCAGATTGAAAATGGAATCAGATCAAATTGATTTGTATTAATAATAGAAAGGCTATTTAATGAACCTGGTATGGGCATCACCTGTGTCATGCTGGACCCACAGCAAGGTCCTGGAGATCCACAAACTGGAATTAAATGAGCTGCCAGCAATCATAAGATTTCTCTTTCTTGGGACAAAGTCACCAGTCAGAATGAAACAAGTACAGCTAATGCATTATTTGTCTGAGGCTTATCACATTGCTCTGGAAGTGAGAAAGTGCAGTCTAATTCCTCTGAGAGCTTGCAGTGGGGGAAAACAGTGAGAGGTTTTGGCAGAATTACAAACTTCTCCAGGACTTTCCCAATTCTTGTGAACATTGGGAGCAAGCTGTCCTTCTCAAAAGCTGGCTCAGCAGGGCACAGATACACTCTTCCTGTTTGTTATATTTGGAATTAGGGATCTGAAACAAAGCCAACCCATGTTGAGTTAAACTGCCACTGAAGCCTATCGACCTGCATTGAGAGCCTGTGATTCCTCTGATCAAACAGCTGCAGGATTTCAGTTAAAAGGGAGAAAAACTGCCTTGTGTGACAGAGCTGCCCCATCACACACCGAGAATAAGAAACAACCTCAGGGTTCACACGTTTGCGAGCAAACCAGGGCACCACCCAGCACCTTGTGGGCAGGAAATAGGACCTGCCTGGAACTCTCTCATGTGCTCTGCACAAGGATTCCCAAAGTCCCCTTCCAGCTGGCTTTACCTGCAAGGTGTCTGCCACTGGTCCCACTCGCATGCTTATCTTTTTGCCATCTGAGGAACAATCCAAAGCTTCCTGGCTGTTCACTCCGACATAGGGTGCTTCTGCACAGGCAAAGATTTTGCCATCGTCTGGCAATTCCTCTGCAATACCAAGGATACTGTAACCTTTAAGCTTGCCAATTAATAAAATCTTCCTGGCTCGGATCACATGAACAAACATCCTAAAAATTTGGCCTGCGGAAAGACAAGAGTGAAAATTTGAAAATAAAACCATGAGAAAGGCTATTCCTTGTTCACAATGAAAATTAGATGTGCCTTTTAAGTGATTGTTAAAAAAAAAAAAAACCCTAATCTTAAAACACTCTCAAATAAGGGTTTAACAACAGAATCTGACAAAATTTCATCTAAAATGCAGCTAAAAGACAACAGAATAAAGGGACTGGTTTTAAATGTAGAACCTTTATCATCAATGCTGCTATTGTTCAAGTGCTTGTTAAATAGTGCTTGAAATATTGCATATTTTAACATTCCCCCCATATGGAAATGGCTTTGAGATGGTTCCATATTCTTTCTGGAATCCAGTATTAAAAAAAAAAAAAAAATCACTACATTACCTTGCATTTGCTCTTAGAGTCATTATCCCCAGACAGCACCATCATTTAAGAAATTTATCATCAGTGGTGTCCGTCGAACAATGTATTAGTGTAATAGATTATAAGAGTACTTCACTGGGATGATCTATTACCCCAAAGATGAGAACATCTGGGAAGAATGAATCTGGGAATAGATTTAGTGTAATAGGCTTTATAAGGGGATATGAGCCTGGCTATTGCTGCTTGTGAAGGTGCCATGCTTGGCCACAGCCACCTCCACCACAAAAAGCACACAAACCCCTATCAGACACCCTGAACCCAAAGCAGAAGTATTTTTCCCTCCCTTTCCCTTCCAGGAAGGGTGAGGATCTCTTTGCTGCTCACTGGGGATGGAGCTGGCACTGTGAGGTAAAGCACCTGTGTGAGTGAATACAGAGGTAGGGCACAGGGAAAACTCATGCCAAAGGAACATGAAAGCCCACAGAAAGCTCATATCCTTCTTTTTAAAGTAATTTTCCACATTTTCTGCACATTTCCATGGCATTCATCCCCTCCTTACTCAAGACAAAGTACAGGGTGATAACTCCAAATTCAGTGAAAATATTTCCACCAATTTGGTGCAATTTTACCCTCTTGGCTGACCAACTTTGCCCAACTTGCCATTCAAAGAGCCAGAGGAATGTCCTTCCTGCAGCCTGACTCTGCTTTCAGCTCCTTCAGCATCCCCTGGGATGTGGCCAGGTGAAGTTTTTCTGAGAAAAAAAAAAAAAAAAAGACGTTTCAATATTACGATAACAACCAAAATCTGAGAGTCCAGCATAAAAAGCAGCAACCAAAAGGGAACTCCTGGAAAAGTTCCACCTGTGCATGACCATGAAAAATTAGCCCAGCAGCATCTCAAGTATCCTAAATTCCAGTCCTAAAAGGACCTGGCAGTCCTGGTAGCCACCCCAGCCATAGCGACTTGGGAAGAAGGGACCACGGGATTAAAGGAAAGAGTTCCCCACTGTTCAACCCCAAACTTTTCCCATTTCCAGCTGGTCCCAGACAAGTCTCCATCTATCTTCTGGTTTGGAGTAAATTACTCTGGTTACCCTAACCAGGTTTTGTTCGGTTCTTCAAGGATCATTTTTTTTTTATTTCAGACAAAAATAAGGTTTCGTAGCAGAATAGGGGAAAAGATATAAAATCTAAATATTTTTACAAGACATGAAAAAAAATGTTTTTCCTCCCAAAGTGCCCAGAAAAGCAGGATGTCTTCAGATGCTATTTCACAGAAGCCAGGCCTGTGGCAAAGTCTGTGGATGAAGTGAGATGCTACCTATTACAGAGGGAAGGCAATAGATGACTGGAAGAAGTCCATAGCCTCCAGACAGGTTAGATTACCCCATCTGAAGAAAGTAACCACCAGAAATGGATGGTGATCATTCTGCAGGCCAGAATTTAGAGCCATTTCAGTGTTTCTTTTACCTCCAGCTCCCCCCCTCCACTCCTCAGTAAAATGACAAAGAATTCATAACCCGTGTCAGCCACACTCAGATAATCCAAGACTTAAAGAGTAGAACATTTCATATAACCTCTTTTCTGCCCCTCACAAATGCTTTAACAACTTTAATAAGATAATGTATAGCTATTATCCTACAGCAAGTGTAAGTCAAACAACTATCAGCTATTATTTCAGCAACAGAGAGAACACTCAGCGTTCCCATAATCCACAGCCTGGAACAGTTTACACATTGTCAATTTTAGACAGAACTGGCTTTTTCCACATATCAAAATGTACACTGATAAATGGGAATTGTTTAGCAGACCCCACATGGCTGGGTAATATACTGTAGCTCAAAAAAAGAATAATGAGGGTATCAGTTGGACTTCTGAATTAATGATACCTTAAATTAGTTTAATTAATTAGTTTAGTTACTAGAGTAATTTAGTTAGCAGATTAATTAATGTTTGTTGAGTGCTTGGAGATAAAAGCCACACATAAAGGCTGTTATTAAGAGGGTGGATCCAGAGGTGCAGATTTTCCTCACTCTTTATTTATCCCAGCACAAATTGGATCCAGGGGCTCACCCTCTGAGCCTCCAGCAGTCTCTGTGTGGAGGTTGGTGTTCCCCAGGATAAGCTCCAGCACAGACACTGCCACAGTCAATTGGGAGAATATCTGCCAAAATTTAAAGCTTTTTGTAGTTCCCTCCTCTCCTCCAGGCTGTGGGCTCACACTCACATCCATGCACACTTTGCTAGGTGTTTGGGTGCATTAAGCTCTCATTAATCCTTCCTCCCACTGTCCCCCATGTTTCTGGCATGTTCTGGACAGAAAATCCAGCAACATACTCATCCCATCACAGACAAAAGCACAAGGCTAGAGAGGAAAATCTGTACCTCTTGGGAGTTGCCATCACATCCAGGTAAGGGTCTAGGCCAAGAGCAACATCAAGAGCATTTTGTAAGTAATTCCTGAGCTGTTCAGGTACACGAGAGTCATTCAGGGCTATTTCTTTGGCTTTGAGAAGGTTCTCAGCAATGTGCCCGGCTGGGCTTTCTGAAATGGAAATTATAGGGAAGAATAATGATTTTGTAACTGCTGGAATCAGTGGAAGTGGAATTTAGTGTACATAAACACAGGTGGGCTTTATTTTTGTATAAAATACAGGTATTTGAAGGACTATGAAAACGATCATGAAAACCTTCCAAATGGAAAAATTCTTATACTTCTAATACATTTTTTTCTCATGTATTTTCCCTTTTTCCACTCAGAGCTTATCAATGTTTTAAGTACATGAATTTTGCTTTTAAAGCTCCAAGACAAACACCAAACAACTGCATACAATCCCCACTCCTCCAGGTAGGATTTTTCTTGGAGAAAACAGAATGCTTACAAAACTGCTCTTGCCCAACCAGGCAGGAGATGCAGGCAGTGGGTGAAGCTTTGTAAAAAAGGAATGCACAAGTGTCCCTGAGCTGTGTGTGTGCCAGAGAGGCTGCTGTGCACCACACAAAGGCTGTGAGAACATCTCCAGCATCCAGATCACCCTGCCCTGGTGGCAACAGCAATGCTGCTCATGGCAAAAAACCCTTCCTGAGACCCCAGAAAACCTTTATGATCCACCTTGGATCACAGCAATCCACCTTGGATCACAGCAATCCACCTTGGATCACAGTAAACCACAGCCCCAGAGAGAGAGGCATGGCTCAGAGGAACTCCCCCACTCCTCAAGTGGAAGAGAACGTGCTGGGTTATGAAAGCATCTCAGAGACACAGGCCAAGAGGCTGGGAGTGTAAGTGGGGTGGAGCAGATTGCCCCTGGCAGGGTTTTTATTGCCTGTGATAGAAAAGCTGCAGAGAGCTATGTGGAGTGAGTGAGAGGAGGACATCTGACATCTCTTTTACTTCTGTGGCTTTTCAGAACCTGAAGAGAGCCTGCAGGAAAGATGAAGGGAAACTATTCACAGGGCATGTAGTGACAGGACAAGGGGGAATGGCTTCAGACGGAAAGAGGGGAGGTTAAGATTAGATATTAGGACAAAATTCTATGCTGAGAGCATGGTGAGACCCTGGCACAAGCTGCCCAGAGAAGCTGTGGCTGCCCCTGCATCCCTGGAAGTGTCCCAGGCCAGGCTGGACAGGGCTTGGAGCAACCTGGAATAGTTATAGGTGTCCCTGCCCATGGCAGGGTGTGGAATGAGATGAGCTTTAAGGTGCCTTTCAACCCAAACCATTCAGTGATTTGATGATTTACATATCATCCTAATCTATACCCATCAGTGCCAGCTTGTATCCCTTCCAGCAGTTTTAGAAATAATTAGAATTGCAGGAATAACCATCCTCTTCCCAAACCATGCTGGTTTGCTGACCTCAGCCCAGCTCCACACTGAGAGGACACACACCCTTTTTGAAGCATTTTCACCACCACATGAGGGAGAATCCCAAGGCTCCCACTGCACAGCTGGAGGATGCTGGAGGTTGGGATCTTCTCATCCTCCCTGCCAAGCACTCTGAGGCTTTTCATCAATTTAGGGGGAAAAAACATGTTAGTAATCCATGTTGGCTTCTAGTAATCATCATGTTATGCTTCTGGATAAGTAACAGACACGGATTGCCTGGCACACAGAGGGGAGGAAACAAGCCTCAGCTGTTTTGTAACCTGTGTTATAACACCAAACGTGAGCACCAAGAGGTGCTGCAGGGAGATGCAGGCATGGCATGCCAGGAGCAACCCTCCATCCACAATTACACAACCTCTGCAGGGAGTGCTGCACATTTTGCAGCCTGGGGATGCTTTGGGCCAACAGCAGAGGTCACAATTGCCCTCATTTATGCAAGCAGCAGACAAGTCAGAGCAGCGCTCAGGGCTGGCTGCCCAGACCAAGGCTCTGAGCACTAAAGTGAGCTAAACTTTATGTAAGTACTGCTTTTTTTAAGGTTATTCCAGGCAAAAAGTGCTCCACTTCAGTGTTTGGTTTTACACAATGCCAGCAAACTGCTGGACTATATTAAGCACTAAACTAAATTGCCTGATTGCCTCCCCATGGCTCTGTGTGTGCACAGACAGCTCTTTCCCTTTCCTATCTAGTTGTGCATTATCATCAACAGCAGAAAAGAAAAAGAGCTCATTCAGAGAAAGAAAATGCTGAAAATGGCCCTACCATGGAAGAGCAGGAAAAGGCTGGTTTAAGTCTCCAGCAGTTTCATAAAGAAATAAAAGGTCATTTATTTCTTTCATAAAGAAATAAAATGCAATTCTTAAAACGGACCATTCTTGCCAGCAGGATGGTTCCCAGCATCTTCCTGGGTAGGTGCTGATAGCACAGCCAGCCTGTTTTAAAACTAGGCTGAATAATAAATTGCAGCTTCTACTCTCTCTGAAATCAGGCACTTTTGGTTCACACCAAAGTCAGGAGTAAGGATTGCAAGGCTCTGTGTGTGGGACAGCAGTGTCTCCTGAGCAGACAGGCAGTGCAGAGCCACGGAGGGACCTGCTGCTCCAGAATCAAAATTAAACTCTGCAGTTTGTACCTGGATAGCACTTTTTAGGTGGGGAAAAGAGGAGGACACTTGACTGTTTACAGGGGGCTGCCCAGGAGGAGGCACAGAGACAAGAAGACAGTCTGGATTTGGCAAAAACAAAGGAAAGACAGGAGACCAAAAAGACAAAATCTTTGGTTCCTGTTTTTGGACTATGCTCATTTCCCCTTCCAGCCTTCAGATCTGTTTTGCAGCCCCAGCAATGCCTTCCAAAAAAGCCCTCCTTCCCAGGCCAGGCAGAGCACTGACTGATCCACCTGAACACTTTGCTGCCAGACTGCTGGTGCTCCAGTGCCAAGCTCTTTGGCAGGAGCTGCTCTGTGCTAAGCCCTTGGAAATCCAGTCTGCTAAACTCATCCTGAACAGTTCCAGCCATCACATTCACCAAGGCACCTCAGGCATTGTCAACAGCTTCTCACAGCCCTCACCTTTTGCATTAGTGTGTAAACACATCTGGGCACATGTGGGGACAAGGGTGGCCTAGCAGTGTGGCCAAAACCTGAGTGTGTGGCCATCAAACATTGCAGGGGTAGAAAGGGTAGAAAGAAACAGAAAAGCTGAATTTCCCCAGTGCTCCATTAGGGAGAGAAATTATTTATAAAGCAAGCATTGCAATTCATCAGAAATTAGTCACAGCCAAAGCTCTCTTGGCACTGTGAGTGTCCACCACCCCACCATCCCTTTCTCCTGGGAGCATCCTTCTCCCTGCACCCCAGGCTCCTGCAGACCCATCTCCTGCGCTCAGCCTCTCTCCTCTCCCCAGCAAACCCACCCTCTGCTCCTGGCTGCAGAACCACAGAGCCTGCAGGTCCCATCTCCAGGGGGAAGGTGGGCACACAGAACAGGGACATCACGCGGCGTCCCCTCCTGTCACACCACTCTCCTGGAGCTCCCCACCCCACACAGGGAGTTTACCTGAAGGGTTGTGCATGTTCCCTCTTGTCCCCAGAGGATGCTGCGGTGGGTTTGCTGCCTCTGCACAGCCAGAAGTCGGTGCTCGATGCCCGGCGAGGGGACAAGGTCTCCTCCCTCAATCAGAGGCAGAGCCACAGCCCTGGGGAGAGGCTGTGCAGGGAGGATGGCCCCGGGCTGGGGCTGCACCCGGCTGTCCCACCCAGACACAGGCAGCAGGTGAGATCCAACAGCATCTGACACGAAAAAAAGCACAACAAAGGAGCCGACTTTCAACGCCTTTGCTTTACGTAAGAAAGTTCACATCCTGACCTTGGGAAGCTGCTGGCTCTCAAGGAAGCGATTGGCAGTTTCATAACCTTCTAGTTACATATCACAGACATGTCCTGGCTAAACCACCATGGATGGAGCCAAAAATGTCCCAGGACTCTGAACCCCAAACTATCTACAGTGGTCTTTAGCCACAAGGTCACCACTGCCCTGGACAGCCAAACACTGGAATAGCCTCTGCTCTGGGGTCCAGGACTCTGCACTGCCTGGGGCAGGTTGTGTCCCTTGAATACCATTTGATCTGCACCCAAAAATGGTCCCAGGAATGGACTGGCTGAGGGAGGCACCAGGAGCAATCAGTGGGAACATCTAAGGTATCCAAAAGCCTGCAGTGACCTGCAGCAGAGTTGGGCAGAAAGGGCTGGTGAGGAATTAAAGCCCTTAAAGAGCATGTGATGGAGCCAAGGTGGGCTGGCCACCTCCTTTTTGCTCAGATAAAACACAAACTGAAGCCAATGAGGACATATGGACTCCCCCATAACCAGAACAGCATCTTTCACCTCTGGGATGGATCACCCTGGGCTACTTCAGTCAAGGACTGAATCAATGATCCCACAAAGTGTGCAGAGAGAGCCCAGGGCTGGGCAGGGGAGGTGAGCAGGCTGGCAGAGCTCACACACAGCTCTTGGCAGCCCCTCTGCAGGATGGAAGGGACAGAGACATGGCAGTCACTGGCGCTGGCAAGCAGCTGGACTGTGGAAAGTTAATTTGTCAGCTTATCAAATGTAACAGAAGATATTTCAGTGCCCCCAGAATAGAACAGGGAAGTATAAATAGAAAATAAGTAAATGCACACGATGAAAGAGTAAAAGGAAAGCAAATAAAAGAAGTCTCAGTGCTGAGTGTATTGCTATTAATTAAAACAAATAAACAAGATGAAAAGAGCAGAGCTCCTGGCATACCTAAGATTACTCTATTTTATGATTTAGTAAACAACAAACTGCATTGGAGTTTCAGTTCCTGCAGAAAGCAATAAAAATTGTGTTTAGATTGGGAGTTAAAATTTCAGACTAGTATTTGGTAAACAGGCTACGAGCTTTAGTGTGCCATCTAATCTACATCCACCAGCTTTAAGGTGACTTTGGGCAAGTTGTTTCACTTCTGGGACTCTATTTTCTTCTTCTACGAAATGGGGATAACAGTCCTTTTGTCCCCTTTGCAAAGAGCTTTGCCATCTGGAGATGAAGCCAGCAGTGAGACACTTCCAGGAGCAGGGCTGCATGGCTTTGGAGATTGTTCTTGTAGCTCTTTCCCAATATTAATTTTGAGATAGATGAAGATTTCCAAGTGAATTTGGCTGAAATTAAGCCTTCAAAGCAATGGCACAGTCTTGTCCAATGGGTTCTTAAAGACCCATTTTCTTCCTGCCTCTGCTTTTACATCTGTTTTTGGTTTTCTTGATCTTTGTTTCTGAAAAAGGACAGCTTTCAGAAACACGGCTGAGAAGGTGGCAAAGATGGGTTTGTGCCTTCAGGCACTGCTGGAGAAATCAAAGGAAGATCTTCCTGTGCTCAGCACACAGAGCTGTATGCCAAGGGAATAGTTTGTGTGGCAACCTGAGCCCGGGGCCCTCTGAAAGCCCCAGCTGGAAGATCATATGGAAAAGTGAATTGTGCATCCCCCAGTCACGTGGGGATCAAAACTCAGCTCATGCCTCAAACAGCCCTTCAGGAGATAAGCTCCCTCTGATAATTTTTTTAAGCCCACCATAAAAGCTAAAATATATATTTTATATACATATAGTTTTGTTCCTCAATTCAAGAGAATTCCAAGAATGTGAGCTCAAAAGAGGTTTAACCAGCTGGTATTGATCCCCATGCTTCTGCTTCTGTCTCATCCCATAAGAGCAGCTTAGAGCTGCAGCCAGATCAGAGACTCTGCTCAGCTAAGGAGGTTCCTGAATGATGTGAAGAATCACACAAACTGCCTTTCATAACTTTACATTTGCTGTAGGGCATCATGTTGGAAGTAAATGTATGCACTCCTACTGTACTTCTCAAGAATTACAAAACTAGCTGATTACACAACCCTGTCCAGGTAGTCACACGTGTCTTCAAACGTTCCTGCCACCCCAAACGTGCATCCCAGATTAGATAATCTCAGTTTTGTAATTAGTCTCTCACATGGAGACGACAGCTCCCCTCCCAATGCCTGGTCACCCTGGAACCTTTAAAAAGGACCTCAAAGGCACCCTGGTGATGGGAGATCTCTGGATAGGGAGATTTCACCTTCTGGAAGCATGCTGGTGTCAGAAGAGGCTTGTGCTCCAGCAGTCCCAGCAGCCACCATGCCCCAGGAACCCCAGCAGACGGATTTCCAGCTGGTGAGAGTCAAGAGCACATGGTGCCGCGTCAAGAAAGGAGAAGCCCTTTCCAGTGATGAGGACGAGATCACTCACTCTGAGGCAAAAATGTGAGTATGGGAAGGAGCCTGTGTTGCTCTGCCAACCAAACTGGGCAGTCTTCTTGGTGGGATGGGAAAAAACATTTTGGGTACCATGGCGGCTTCAACCTGCAATGATAGAATTACAGAATTACAGAATTTTACAGAATTACAGAATTACAGAATTACAGAATAGTTCAGGTTGGAAGGGATCTTCGAAGGTCATCGAGTCCAATCCCCTGCAATGAGCCCAGGGTGCTCCAAGCCCTGTCCAAGCTGACCTGTGTGTACAACCCTGGGAAGGTGTCCTTGGGAACATGTTCAGTAGGGCAGCACGGGTGGTTGCTGTGCTCCTTGGCACAGCTCAGAGCTACAGAGGGAATTTTATCCACAGCTTCCATTTTTGTAGATGGGACTTTTCTCTAAACTTCTGAAAAGCTTACACAGGGAGGTCTGTGTGCTGCACTTGGGCTCTTTTTCTCCACCTCTGTGAACCTGCAATCTGTGTGTGCAAAATCTCATGTGCAGGCATGGGAGATGGATGGGTTTATAGAGGTGGTCGCAGAGAAATGAAATGCACAGGTGGGAAAAATAAACTGTCACTGACAGGAGCAAAACCCTTAACACATCTCTCAAACTGCAGAAGTCACCTAACGCTGCTTCAGACAGAGCAGAGAGACAAATTTCCTCCAGGGATACATACAGCTCTTTGCTGATAGTACATCTCTCCAGTTAATTATCTTTTAATTACTGGATACTCATTTTCACGAGCGCATGGAGCCCCATTCATGGTGCAGATCTTTCTTAATACAGCTCTGTTTGGCATGTCAGAAGATTCCTAGCCTTTGTCATGCCCAGATTTTAATGGCACAAGTCTAACCCTTTTCTCAGCCAGGTCAGAGGGACCTTGACCAGTGCTGGCAGTGAGCAGTGACCAAGAACAAGCATCGCTCAGGCAGAGCTGCAGGAGGTAGAGCAGGACTTCTGCAGACCCAAAAACAGCCTGCTGGACCTCAATAGAAAGATGAACCTAGGGCCCAAGAACACCCAGAAAAATCCTCAAATGACGTATACCCCCAAAAGGGAATGTTCAGCCCCAAATTCACTATGGTTTTCATACAGCAGAGGGGCTGCAATGGGTGCTGGTTGTACAATCCAGCACCCAAAGCTAACTCCACCAACTAATATTCCAAACCTCTTGAAGGGTCACACACCAGGGATGGATGCACATGCAGTTAAAGTACATCTATAAGGTAGATATTTTGTGCATTAAAATGTACACAACAATGCCTTTTGCAATACCACATTTGAAAAGCCCAGAAGAAATTTTCTGGAAAGTGTAAATCCCCACTGGTTTTCTGAAACAGCTATGAGGGTTAAGGGCAGACTTAGAGATGATTTGGCAAAGAAAGCAGAGAAGCATCTATTTCAACCTCTAAGTGAATGTTCAGGCATGTGAAAAGAAATTGGGCATGTAGGGAAATCTGATTATCCAATGAGCCAGCTGCTCACTCAGAAAACAAAACAGAGGCTCACAGAAACTTTCATTTTTTACCAAACTGCAGCTCAAGAAACAGTCTTATATTAAAACATTTTGCTATTTCCTTCTGCCTGTTTTTTTTTTCCTTTTTTGATTCCAAATTTGTTTTTCCCCTGTCTTGCCCATCCCACAGAAGGAAGGGGTTGTAGGGCTGTGTTTTTCACTGGTTTAGATGGATAATAAATTCTGGCTTTTATTTATTCTTGAAAACTCCAGTATGGAAATGTTTCCCAACCCCCAAATCATTTCCTTTTCCTCTCTGGGAGAACTTCTTATTTCTATCACACCTTTTTTGAGGTAGAGATCCACTAATTTGACTAAAACACAGTAGAAACACTGCTCTGAATGGAAGTGTGTGACTGTGTATAGACAGAGAGAAACAAATTAACTCCTATCACCCAGATATATCATCATAGGATGCTTCCTCCATAAATATAGACAATTTTGGCAACCTCTTCTCTTCCCCACTCCCTTTTCGGAGGCTGAAATTATTTGGCTGGGTCTTTTTTTATGGGTTTTCAACTTCAAGTGTGAAAAATATATTCCAGCTCTCCTTGTCTGTATCTTCTTAATGCCAGGTAGGGATTCAGACATTTAACTCTTCACTAAGACCTTGGAGAGCTTCTCCATTAATAAAATTGCTGAGCCCTGACTCCCAGGAGTCACAGCCCCTCACTTCAGCAGTGCACAGGCAGGAGACTCGACATTCTTCACCCCTCAGCTACATCCTTAAACTAGTTCAGACATGCAAAGGTCCAAATAGGAGCACAGTGATTTCAAACCTTGTTTTCTGCTCCTTGCCAGAGGTGAGTGCGTCTCCGAAGGTGGGATTTCCTGGATCGTTGAAGCTCCCATCTATTTTTGCTACAAAGTGGTAGAAACATACAACATTCTGGAACCCTCTAACACCACTTTGCTCTGGGGTCACATCACTGACCCCCAGCAAATAGAGCTCATCTCTGCCAGCAAGAGGAAACTGCGGCGCTTCATCGTCATAGACGAAGTCGTCGACAAACTCTACGGCTCCAAAGTCAGGCGATACTTCAAAGAGAACAACGTCCAGCACAAAATCCTCGCCCTGCCGACCACTGAAGAAACTAAATCCATGGACTTGGTGCTGAACATCCTGCACGAGGTGCAGAACTTCAGCCTGGACCGGCGGACGGAGCCCATCATCGCCATCGGCGGCGGCGTGTGCCTGGACATCGTGGGTCTCGCCGCGTCGCTCTACCGCAGGCGCACTCCCTACATCCGTGTCCCCACCACCCTCCTGTCCTACGTGGATGCCAGCGTGGGGGCCAAGAATGGGGTGAACTTCCTGCAGTGTAAGAACAAGCTGGGGGGCTACACCCCACCCGTGGCGAGCTTCCTGGATAGATCCTTCATCCGGAGCATCCCTCGGCGACACATCTCCAATGGCCTCGGGGAAATTTTAAAGGTATGAGCTTTTGCGGAATGCAGTTTTTAAAAGTGAAATTACTGAGTGGTTTGGGTTGGAAGGGATCTTTGGAGGACAGCCCCATGCCCCTGCAATGAGTAGGGACACCTTTCACTAGATCAGGTTTCTCAAAGCCCCGTCTAAAACGTTCTTGGGTATTTCCAGGAATGGGGCAATTACCAGTTCTCTGGAAAACCCATTCCAGTGTTTCACTATTCCCACTGTAAAAAATTTCTTCTTCACAACCAGCCTGAATCTATCTTCTTTCAGCATAAACCATTATCTCCTCTTCTATCACAACAGGCCCTTCTAAACAGTCTGTCCTTTCTTATAAGGCTCATTTGAGTATTGAAAAGTAAAATATCCAGCAGCATCCATGGCATTGTATAAACAACTTAGAGAAATCAGGTGGGCCATCAAGCCTGCACAGGGACTTTTAACTCTCATTCAGTCTATATATACATATTTTTTTGCAGCTGCTAAACTATTTAGAACATCCCTTACACTCAGTGTTAGGTGCTAACCCTGCAGAGGAAACTCCAAAACTCACAGCCAGCTGGAGACACAGAAAAACCAGGCAAGAAAAGCCTCATCTTTCCATTGAGGCTGATCCATAGCATTCTGTAATGAACTCCTGGCAGAGGATCTGAGGCTCATTATACTGGGGATTAATAATCTGCAAGATCATTTGTACCTACCCCCCTGGGTATGTCGAGTGTGGTCAATCAATCTCCTGTGAGGCAAATTCTGCTTCTAAAATTACCTGGAAAGTGCACACTAAATGGCTTTATGTCTGGAGAGCTTTGGAAACTTTTGATAAAGCAGAGTTCAAGCTATTAAAGTGTATTAGAGACAAGTTCATCAGCAGCAATTTTCAGTGCTTGCACAGTGAGAAATCCCCAGGATATCTGGAGGTTTCTGGCAGGCACTGTGAAACCCTCAGGTCACCATTCCCCGCTGCAGGAGGGGGTAATGCCTGAGTCAGAGAGGGAAAAAATATGAACTTCTAACAAGGAGATTACATCTAAACCCTCATATTCTCCACGCTGCAGTGTTTTCTCACCTTCCCTTGCCCGAAGAGCAAACCCAAGGATTAGATGAGAGTTGTCCTGGAGTTGGCCACCACCCACTCCCTGTCCTGAGGCTGGCCACCATCCAGTCTCGAGTTTCTTTCCAGGCATACAAATAACCAAATCTCATTACAAACCACCTGCTAGGCTATGGGAGCATGGAGCAAACTCCCAGCATGGGCAGAGCTGCCCAGTATCGGGGGAAATTTCACACCATTGCTCCCATCATTTCTGCCATTTTACCAGAATCCCACTGGGTATTTCCACACTGCCTTTTGCACAACCTTCACTCATCAGATTGACAATGTGTGACACCACCAGGTCACACTCCATAGACACCAAATGTATTTGTGCTAACCAGGAACTGTCTACAGAAACACCTTTTCAGGTTACAGAGGTAGAACTTGTCCATGTACCACGTGTAGATATTTCTTTCCTAATGTATTACATGTTCTTGCAGTCCAATCTACCAAAACACTCAAGTTTCCAACAGCACACACAAGGATCAGATAATTATCTTTAATTACCTCTTCTATTCTTTGTCCCAGATGGCTCTCATGAAACACAAGGGGCTGTTTGACCTGCTCAAGAGCCATGGAAAATACCTGCTGGACACCAAGTTCCAGTCCTGCAATGGCTTGGCTGACCATGGGGATGCTGCACTGCAGACTACCAGGATTGCCATTGAAACCATGCTGGAAGAGTTGGCTCCCAACCTCTGGGAGGATGATCTGGACAGACTGGTGGATTTTGGACACCTTATAAGCCCAGAGCTGGAAATGGTGAGTGACAGACTTCATATTGCAACATCCACTTTAAATACAAAATGAAATAATTCAATGGGCGGCATGAAAACTTGGTGCAAAGGAGGCGAGAGAAATTCCAGATTTGCACATGCTACCCCAGATCACCCAATACACCAGCCTGGTGGGACTCCTGCCCATTTCCCCCACACCTCCACTTCTTTCCAATTCAGACCTCAGGCCAGTTGTAACTTCTTCTGGGCTTTTACTGAAGCACAAAGACAACCAGATTTCAGTGCAGCCACCAGAAATCACCAACATGAGCTGTAACAGCACAAAGGCATGGAGACACAGCCCATATTCCTGGGGAGAAATTGCTATCGAGGAGTGAGGGAGGAAATCTTAGACCTTATCCAAAATTCAGAGCTCTCTCCTTCATCCCATGGTGCTCTACCAGTGATTTGGAAGGGAGGAGAATTAGACCCTGGATCCCTATGGGGGATTTTAGCTGCAATTAATCACGTGCAAAACGGATCATCCTAGCAACCCATAAATCACAAGACGCCAACATCCAGCAACCGCAGTGAGTCAAATGTCGATTTTCAGGGACGCTTCTAGAAATAAACCCTATTTATTTCCCATCTTCCACCCCAAACCTCTTCTGCCACCCACCTTTGCCGTGTTCCAGAGGGTTTTGCCGTCGCTGATGCACGGGGAAGCTGTGAACGTCGACATGGCATTCATGACGTACGTGGCCCACGCTCGGGGGCTCCTGGATGCCGAGGAGAAGGAGCAGATCCTGCAGTGCATGAGGGGCCTGGAGCTGCCCGTGTGGCACAGCGGCTGCAGCTGGGCTCTGATCCAGAGAGCCCTGGGGGAGCGCCTCAAGCACAGCGGGGGACAGACCCGCATGCCCCTGCCCACCGGGCTCGGCGTGGCAGGTATGACCCAGGGACCCCCGGGAGACCCCAGAAGGGCACTTGGCAGGCAGGGAAATCCTGGAAAATGTGCTCTGTGCCCTGCAGTTGTGCATTTCTTGTGCTCTTTTTCACATCTTGATGAAGCCATCAAGAGAGAGGATCCCTCTTGTGTACAAGACCCAGAGCTCCGTTAAAAACTGAGTCTAATTAATTGCATTATGATTAACCAATTCACCTTGCAAAGGTAAATGCAGTGCTCTGGCAGACAAACCAGCAAGGGCAAAAGAGAAAAACAATTCCTTTGCTGTACTTGAAAAGTTTTGTTAAATAGTCTTTGGCAAAAGGAACTTAATGTATTACTGTGCCTAGAACTAATACTTGCAAACTAAACAATTTCTATTCAATATCTGGGATTAAATACTCTTAATTACAAGATTTAAAAACAAAAGCCAACCAACCCCCAGCACAGAAGCAATGCAGAGGCCCAGGCTGTGATCTCTGCCATCAGTTCCCATTCACACCATTCCCATGAAGCTCAGTCTCTACACACAGGACAACAGATTCTCACAAACTGGAGAGACTCTGCCACAAGCAGTCAGAGTGTGCAGGCAGGAAAAGCTCCTCTGGATGCCCTATTAACTACAACTCTTTATTTTCCAGAGATATTCAATGACACCAGTGAAGAGACCCTGGAGAGAGCATACAAGCTGTGGGTCAGCGACTGCAAGACAAAGCTGGAGGAAGAGCTGCAAGCCCAAGGTGATGGTCCTGACCCAGGCCTGAGCTGTTTGCCACAGTAAATTAGTGGGCAGAAATCAATTTGGAGCAAGAAAAATCCAGAAGCACCCATGAAACTGCATACACCCCAGAGCTGTGAGGAACAAGCAGAATATTGGCATCTGACCTGATTTACCTTTTTCAATTGCTTTGTTTGAAAGGGAATCTGCTATTGCCTGAGAAATGATTGCTCACAACTGAAACCACCCAGTGCCTGTAGTGTAGTTCATAGCAAACTGGCTTCCTTCAGGGAATGTGAGCAGGATTATTCATTTATTTAGTTAATCCAAGCTGGGAACTGCCATGGCCCTTCCTGGTGGTATCCCACCATTGCTTGTGCTTGACATGACATGAGCAGCGGTAGCTGCCTCATAGACCATGGTGTGGCACCATGCAAAATCTCTATGCTATATAAGATATTTGAAGTGGGTTATCTCCTTCACTGGTTATTATTTTTCTTCTTGGTGTTCTTCTTGTTTTGTCTCATTCAAAAGAGCAAAAAAAGCAGCTCATCTGCCAGGCTTTGCACACAATGTAAGGAAAGACACACTCATTTGAGGCACCATGACAAGGCACAGATCAGTGAATGTCACTGCTGTGAAGCACATGGGGGCTGTATTTTGGCAGCAGGGCAGCCCTTTGTCTTGGGTCTCTCAGATGCTGAGGACATGTCTCAAGTCTGCTCTTGCTGCCCAAATTTCTGTGGTGTTTCACTGTGTCAGCCCTGCATGGCCCCAGTGTGACAAACAGGGCACAATTTGCAGCACTGCTGCCTAAAAACAGAGCTGGGCTCCTGGAAATACTGCAGAACCCCCTGGTGTCCCCAGCCTGGCACAGAGCTGCTCACACCTGTCAGCCCCTGGATCCTTTCCCATCTCAGCCCTTTCTGGTTAGATCAGGCCAGCTGGGGAAAACCAAGGGAAATTAGAGGACTCCAAGCAAGTTCATAATCTTCAAGCAGCCTCAGTGTCATGTCTCAGGATCCTGGCAGACTCAGAACAGATTATATAAGGGATGCTGATGCTGAAAAACGTAAAAGTAATGCCAACCTTCTCCCTGGAGGTCCAATCAAAGGAATTGCAATCAACAAACAGCCTTTGAATTATTTACAGCATTATTTGCTTTTCCCCTGGTGTTTTTTTTCCTACACCAGTTTGTGCTGATGTGCTGGCTTCTGTTTTGCTAAATAAAAGCTACTAAAATTGAAAAACTTTTGAAATAATGATTGCATTGCTGCCTGCAGTGTGTGCCTGAGTACATTTGCACGTGCTTGAGAGACAGAAAGAGAGGAAAAGTGAGGCACAGAGCTGACATAATAAATACCTTTTCCTCCTGAGCCTGGAGAAGATGTGCTTAAAACCACCCAGAAAGCTCTCTTCAGCCTTCTCCAGAGCAGTGCATCTCTCCAGCTTCAGGACAGGGTTTCACACAGCTGGTGCTGTCTTACCAAGGAACTGTAGAACATGTCCTAACAACTTCTTAGAAATAAACTCCAAATTCCCAGAGTTAAATTCACCTGGGGCTGAGGATATCATTGAATTTTTCTCCTTTTTCCAGACCATCAAACACAGGCTCATTCAGCAGGTACTGTGTGGGGAGAGCATCACTGCCTCTCTTGGGGATCCACAGAGATCACAGGAATCTCCAGCTTTGCTAGAGCAGACAGGGACAGGGACAGTGCAGCAGGAGAGCAGGTGAGAGCCCTGAGTGTCCAAAGAGAGGTCACAGGATGGACCAGGCTCTGCTCAGAGGTGCCCAGCAACAGGACAAGAGGGCACAGGCAGAAACTGATGCACAGGAAGTTCCATCTGAACTTGAAGAAGAACTTCTTGGCTGTGCAGTGACCACACACTGGGACAGATTGTCCAGAGAGGCTGTGGATTCTCCTCACTGGGGACATTCCAGACCCACCTGGACACCACCCTGGGCCATGTGCTCTGGGATGGCCCTGCTTGGGCAGGCAGGTTGCACCAGAGGAGACACTGTGGTCTCTTCCAACCTGAAACCTTCTGTGACCCAACTTTTTTGGAGCATGAGAGCCCCAAGGACAGCAGCCTGAGGGGCAGAGGTGCTGAGAGCCAGGTGATGTTGTGCCCACGGTGATCACCTGGGCACACTCACAGGTGGTTTCTTTCCTCTCCAGCAGCAGTGTTGGCCATTTTCCACACCAGATAACCTAAAAATTAATGAAGCACAAGATTATCACCTGCCCAAATCAGAGTCTTTCAGCACAGTGGACACGGATGGGAACTCCCATCTACCTCTGTGGAGGAGGTACAATGCAAACACCAACTCGAGTTGCTGATTTTAAATGCCCAGAGAGAGACTCCCAGGAGACCAAAGGCATTTAGCACTCCATTTCCAGTGAAAGCCAAAGTGCAGCTTCACAGAGTCTGGGTGAGTTGAACTAAAAAGAGTCACAAAACCACACACACATTAAAAGCCCAACACCCAGGACTGATGTGTTATTGGTGACAGTGACCTGGCTGTGGGTCACCTGCCAGCCACATTGGCTTTGCCTTCAGAAGGCAGTGGTTGTGTCTGTGACAACATATCCAAGGAGCTGCAGCACAATTAGGACTGAAAAGTGAACACATGATTATTATTATTTTTTACCCTCCCTTCTGCTGTGGGTGACAGAACACAATCAGCCCCTGACGTGCTTGGTTGCTTGGTAGCAGACAGGCACATTTTTAATTATATACTAAAATATGCTAAAGAACATAAAATGGCTGCGTGACTAATATGTGTGTATCAAGAAAGGCACATGACAGCAGCAAAATTGCTTCAGTGTCTGATAAAAAGTGCCTCTGCCAGGCTTGTCATCAAAAGATCAAGGGAAAGGGGTGGAAAGTATTATTAATAAAACAGTGACTTTTTAAAATACACCTCATTGTTTAAGGTGCATTTTTTTTAATGTCTAGCATGAATTTAATTCTTTTCCATTTATTCAGCTCTGATTTAGTTCCTGCTTTTTCAAACAGAACTATTCTATTAGACCTAAAATCTCTGCTTATTCTCATATGACGCATTACTCCAAAGTGAAAAGTGGAAAGTCCCAGCTGGGTCCTTGCAGAGCAAGTTCTTCATGGATTTGTTTGAACAAAATTACTTTAGTGGTCAGAGAATAAGAAATTATTTCATTATTTACTTGTGCTGAAGTAATTTCTTTTGCAACAACCTGCCTATAAACTGCTTTTCAGCAGGGAAAAAAGAGGAGAAATATTAATAAATTTCTTTCCAACCCAAATCAGTCTATGATTCTGTGGTTCTGGAATAGATAAAGGAGTATCCACCATCGTGCCCAGTGAACAGTAGCATTCAGTGTACTCAGTGTAAAATGACAATCAGGCCAGAGGTCTTGAAGACATTAAACGATTTTGACTAAATGTATTAAAAGTGGCTAAAGAAACTGTGCTGGATACACCAGCAACTGCCCCATTCCTTGTGCAACACAGCACCTGCTCACCCCTCTGAGCCTGCCTGGGTGCAGCTGATAGCTCTGCTGTGAGTTACACACTGCATTCAGAGAAAACAATCTGCAAGGACACAACTCACCTTGGAGCAGGGTGGGTTTGCTGGCTGGAGCTGGGATAGAGTACAGGCTGGGAAGGACAAATCCCCACAAGAGTGTGCTGTTCCCACTCTTTTCATTCAAGTCTAAAGTCAACTCCTGCTCTCACAGGCAGACAGGAGGAAAGCCAGCAGGAGCAGGGAGCTCTGGAGAGGCACTGCTGAACAGCAGGAGAGCAAAGTGTTTGAGCAAGAGCAGAGTCCCTGAGCTGTGTGCCCATCCACCAAAGCCTCTTTTGAGGCAGCATCACAATATGGAGCCATGTACATCAACCCCGTGGTGACATTTATATACATCTTAAAGAACAATCGATATTTAGATGCTTTGCATATAAATATTGCATAAAAATATTTTTTATGCGCTGGCCCTTCCTGCTGACCACAGCTGCCTTCCCTTGCCTTGCACAGCTCTTGGCCAGCACTACCTCAAAGGGGTCTGTCACAGGAATATCACTTCCCTCTATGATCCCAGAGCACTCCACCTGTTAAGAGAGTCACTCCCAAAAACTGAGCTGGAAAAGCAGCAGTTTCAAGGGTGAAGCTCGGGTCACAGGAAAAGACAAGGGTGTTGCTCAGTGCACACACATCTGACCTGTGAGACAGCATCTCGTCAAGCCTCATCGATTTTAATGAGTCAGCAACACTTTTCCAAGCCATTCCCCTGCAATTTGAAGCAAGTGCATTTCAAAGGAGCTGGAACAACAGTGTAGGACAACTGTCAGTGCTGGGACCACCCCAAGAGGGGAGAGCAAAAGGAGCAGCACTGAACTCACCGAGGCAGAGCAATCAGGAGCTACTCAGCTCTCAGCTCTCCTGGGAAGGAAAGCATGACAAGGTGACATGGTGGTGGCAGTGTCCTGCTGTGCCACCACACCACCCAGCCGAGCCCTGCAGCATCCCACAACCCAGCCACGGGGCTTTCCAGCAAAACAGATCCCACCAGGCATGGTTGGACTTACTTTTAATATCCACTTTCTTACCCTGCGGAGGATTTTTCAGGCTTGTCCAAAGCAACTAGAAGGCTTCCAAGCAGAGCTGCCACCAACCCTTTAGTGACACAGAGCTATTCCCTACAGCCAATAGCCCCACGATGGGTGCTCTTCCTGCTCCTCCTGGGTTCTCCAGCCCAGCCAAAACCTTTAGGTTCTCCCACCCACAGCAAGAAATTCACTCCAAACTGAGCACAAAAAAACCCCACTAACCACCAAAAGCAAAGTCAAAACACATCTAAGAACTCCAGCTTAATATAGAAATTATATCTTAGGCTGCTGATAAATAAATTTTCTAATGCAGTCCTACTACATTTTAATACGACAATTTCTAAAGAAATTACATTGGAAAACCTGCTGGAAACACTCAAAAGCTTTTACTCAAGTATCCTCTACAAAGAGGGAGTGGGGCTGTTCTGCTGCAGTCCTAGTAGAGTCAGGCATTTTTTGTTGGGCTAGTTTTTAAACTGAGCTACTACTTTTCAGTTCAACTGAATTGGGTATTTACTACTCCTAATAGGTATCAGCTTTTCAAGACACTGGTCAAATTCAATACCTCTGTTTGTAATCAGGGCTCAAACCCCCTGGGACAGCACTCAATAACCCCCAATGCTGCTGCAGCAAGGTCCACAGAGAGCAGGAACTCAATGCTGTGAGCACAGGAAGCCAAAGGCTATTGAAAAACAAAACCAGAAAGTGATGAGAGCAACAGAGACAGGAAGAAATAATGAAGATGGGAAGACACAAGACCACAGCTAACCAGCAGAAGCCAGAAGCAGCTGTTTGTGTGTTGGGTGGGAGGTTTGGGAGGAGTGAGCAGACAGGGGATGGGGATGCTACCATGCACAGCCCGGCTGGAGAACGGGGTGAGGAGCTCCTGTGCAGGGCTGCTGGGGAGAGGCGACCTTGCAGGACTAAGTGACAGCAGGACAAAGGGGACAGCTACCCCGAGGCCCCACAGAGGTGAGCATAGGTTAGCTGGGGGCTGCAAGGGGCAGGGAGAGAGGCAAATGACAAGAGCCCATGGTAGGGGAGAAAGGCAATGACATTTTATCACATCCACCTGTTTTATTCCTTACTCTGGGCAATAAGCCCTGGGTCTTTCCAGCTTGGGGTGTATTTCACAGCCCAGGTGGGGTCTGAGCTGTAGCTTCATCCCCCTGTGTGAGCACCACACAAACACAACTGGACAGCTGTGGCGGAACCAAGGATGCCAACCAACACCAGGTCAGGGACATGGACACATCCATGGCCAAGTCACAGACATAGAAGCACTGCAGGGACTTCAAATGCACAGGAAAACAAGATCAACTCACATGGAAAACGAGTGACTTACACAGATGTATGTGAAAAACCAAATGCTTTAATCCATCTATCAAGAACAACAGTTCAAATTATTTCATTGGATACATTAATATTGATCCATAATTTACAGTGCTATGGACCATACACAAATTATTGCTGCAGTCAACAGCAGATGAATATCAACATTACAGTACCAAGCATCATAGCAAGAGGCAGTAATTAATGTCACTTTTTCAAGAAATATAGGTATTTATACTATTATCAACATCAGCTTCCCCCCCAGTGCATTTTATGTCAAACAACATAAATGTAAGTGCATTATTTTGTGCTTTGTGCTTTCCTTATGTACCTTCTTTTTGCTTTTACAGGTTGTAAGAGTTAAATATTGCTTTATAGGCCAAAAGCAGAAAGGAAGAACTCCATGGTACTCTGCATGTCCCTGCCTGTGGCATGGCTTTGGCAAAGTGAGAATTGGTCAGTTCCCCATCCACCTGCTCAGGGAAGCCACCGCTGCCCAGCGTCACACACGTCACTGTCACCAGACCGGGCAACAACTTCTGTCCATCTCACTCCACCTAGTCCATGCCAAACCCTGTGACTGCTGTCCCTGTCCTCTGCCACTGACCCCTGCAAAATGTCACAGCCACACACTCCATGATGCTCAAACAGGCAAGGACACCTCCCACGAGCACCCACTGGGGGGTCTGTGTCTCCTAGAGGTGTCCCCACTGCAGTGTCACCATGCCAAGGGTGGGCAGACTCAGGGGAGGGCTGTGACCTAAGGAAACATGGGGGGAAGAGTGAGCAGGGCATGGCCAAGTTCTGTGTTACCCCAGAAAATATAAGGTATAGGAGACCAAAAAACAGAGACTTCTGCTGAGGAATCCAGCTCGTGATGGAATGGTTGGCCTTGAATCCTAACTCACCTCCACACAGCATGGAGCCAAAAATCAGAAGTCCTGGCTGTCAGCAAGTACCAGTGGTTTCACATAAGCTTGAAAAATATTCATATACCACAGTCTAGACTTGAATTCCTGAATGCCCTGGGCAGGCACCAAACCAAAAGCCTCCTTCAATACATTCAGTGGTTCTCAGTTACTACACTCCAGCATGCACACCCTGAATTGTTGTACCAACGCTGCAGAGCTCTCCCACTTTCTGGGAAAGGGCAACACAGCCCTGTGTTACAGCTACAAGCATTTCCTACAGCCCTGATTTTCCTACCTGTCACCCCAGCCAAACAGCAGCACCAGAAGCCTATACCCCCATCCTCAACCCAGAGCTATGGCACAGTTGCCTTGCAGGGACTGGGATGTCCTGCCCCAGGACCACGGTGACCACAGCACATCCTGCAGCCTCCCCAGCCTGCCTGGGCCACAGCTTCTCTACCCTAGGAAACACACATTCCCAAAAGCTGTCTGGGGTGTTGGGGGAGAGGCATCATTACAACCCAACCCCAGCTCCTCCTTCCAAAACTACAAAAGAAAGAAAAAAAAGCCACAACCCGGTGGTTGCATCAACGCAAACACATCGCTGGCTGCTCAAGCGGGAAGGAAGGGCTGGACACAGCCACGGGAGGAGTGACACCAACACTGATCCCCAGGTTCTGCAGCCACAGCTCTGTGAGCCCCAGCCCTGTGCTGGGAGCAGTGGGACCAGGCAGGGACATCAGGAGCCCTTCCCTGGGGAGACGTCCAGAGGAAACTCCCATCGCCATCCCCGGCCACCCCCTCCTACCCAGTTCACATTTGGTTTCTGAACACTAACTGCTGAGCCCAAGGTTTCCTTGGAAAGCTGGCCAAACTGGCACTCAAGTCACCCACCGTTGCACTCATCCTATGTAATCCCCAGTGCAGCACAAAGGAGAATGGGAAGCTCTGGTTTTCTATCCGTAGGCACCATGCTACACCTCAACGCCCTGTACACCACCACCCTAAAGCTCTGTCCACGCCACACTTCAGTCAGTGCTAGTCGAGGAAGACTACAACTAGAGTTTAAGGCACTTCATTCTGAACGAGCTATGCCTGCCAGTCAGCTGTAGGCTGCCGTGGAGAATTCCATTCCCTCCATCTAGCTCGGAACACCACATGTCACCTCCGTGCAACACCTAGGCTGGATATAATACAAGGAAAACTACCGTTATTGCATAGGACTACACTTGAGTAGATAATGCACCGAACTACTTTTACAACATGGTTGCATGTTAAAAATTAATAACATTGTTATCAAGTAACAGTTATTTGCAGATACAGTAATTTACTTTTTTTTTTGTTGTTTTTTTTGTTTTTCTCTTACGTCAGCCCCAGTGCTGAAATAGAACACAAATTGCTCTAACGGGTATATTAACTACATAGTTATGTTTCCAAGCATATTACTACTTTTTTTTTCTGTATCACTAAAAATAAATATGTAAGTTCAGTTTCTCTACAGAGTTGTTTTATTACCTAATCTAAATTTTTACTCTACCTTAAATGCGTTTAAAAACATTTTCAAAGTGAGACTGTAATATACAAAATATTCTCAAAATCTCTCTTAAAACACAGAACCCTGCATAAAAGCTTCCTTTCAAGTGTTTACAAAGAACGCAGAAAACTTCCAATGAGTTTTAAAAATGTCAAAAAATCGCTGCAATATTAAGAGGCAAAAATCTTACAAATGAAATACAAATAAATTTAAAACAAAAAGTTGAGGATAACTAAGGAATCCATGCAAATCAAAAGAAACTGTACAATGCAATTTAAAAAAAAAATAAAGCCAATTAGATATGTACAACATAATGTGCCCAGCTGATAATATGCATAATTTTTTTTTGTCCAAAGAGTGTATCCCAACTTACAGTGCTCCTGCTTGGTTTGCAGTCGGCAAAGCCATCCACGTGTGTCACAAAACAAAATGAAAATTTAAGAGGAAAAACTTGAACCATGATCAAAAGGAAAACCCAAATCAGCTCAGAGTAAAATGAAACACTCTGAGACACTCACATCTCCCTGTGGTTTCAGCAACAGCATTTTATATCACAATCAACACAATCAGGATGTCTTAACACTTGGGTTTAGTTTGTTTTCTGAGTAAAGTCGGGTGGGTATTTTCCCTAAACACTTGTCATGTAAGACCAACATTTGAGGGACACTGTATCTTTAAGGCAGCACTATTCAATTAATACAATTACAAATTGGACTTTTTGTTGTTGTTGTTGTTTCTTTACATTCTTTAACTTTACATTTTGTTTCCAAGTAAATAGGTTGCATTTACAATCCTACGACTGTCCCCCTCCCCCCCCCAGTAGAAACAGACTCTTCATCTGTAATTCTATTGCTTTGAGTAGATTTGACCAGTCCAAAGTTCTTGGCGAATCCAGTTCACAGATTCTGTACATATGCTGTACAATATTTTGGAGGCATTGGTAGTTTTTAAAATAGAATATACAAGTTTCTTCACAAAAATTCTAAAAAAAATCCTATATATATAATATATACACACACGCACACACACTGATGAAGCACAAGGGGAAAAAAAAAAAATCAAAAAAATTCTACAAAAGGTAAATTATTTCATCTACTGATCAAGAACCAAAGCAGTTTCTGAAAGGTGTGCCAACAGATGCTAACAAGCATGGTCAGTGTCCTCCATGCTCACGCTGCTCCGCCTGCTACTCGTCTTTGATGCCCCAGGAGACACGGAGGAGAGTAGTGGGTCAGTTACTCCCACGGGGGAGAGGGTATCGTCCATCAGGATATCTTCCAGTTTGGATCCCATTTTGGCAGGGACACTGTAAGTGCCAGCTGGCTCAGTCACGTTTCCCAGGTTGTCACTGAAGGTGATGGTGCCGTCAGTGAGGTCCAGCGTGGTGGTGCAGGACAGGTCTGTGTGGTGTGGCATCATGTCTTGGGTGCAGTTGTCCAGCACAGGCTCCTGTTTGATGACCCTGTTGACCATGTCAGGGGAGCAAAGGCCTGTAGATGGGACAAGGGACAGTCCATGTGCCCGGGCTTGCATCTCAAGTTCCTGCGAGGGAAAATAAGGGGCAAATTAAGAGAAAACCTGAAAGTAAAATCTGTCATCTTACGCTCATCTTGCGGCTTGCAGTTTCCTCCTCCTGCACACAGTTCCTCCCCTCCCCATAGTGACAAGTGCTTGCACCTTGCACACTCCAGCCCTGCAGATTTGCACCTGAACATCAGTGTCTTGAAGAGGTGAGTGAGCACCACCCCACACAGACCCTTCACACTCCTCCTCAGCACCTACACCAGAGCCAAGAGCAGCACCCTGCAGCACAGACGTGTTTCCCCTCAGGCTTCTTCTCAAACCAGTGCCAGGAGAGGCAAGTTTAGCATCAGGTAGGGTGAGGAAAACATTTAAAAATAGGGGGAAAAAATGAAATAGCAGAAGCATGTGTTTAGTACTTTTTAAAAAGTCATATGTGAAGGCACAGCATGTCTATGTGATCCTTGTCAATCCCTGCTGAAACACTGGAGGGGACATTTCTCATCTACAAGTCTGGTAGAGCTGCAAGAGGTCAATCAAAACTGTGCTGAAAAAATCACAAGGAAGTCACAGGAAGGCTTCAGACTTCACACAGAGCCAGGATTCTTCAAATCTCCCTGGAAAGTTTAAATCCCACCTTCACATTTAATCATACAGATGCACTTGACTGCAGACACATAATAGAAGAATTCACTTAAATGCCCTCTCACAAATACATCAGTAAAAGACGTTTTGCTTCTACTTCTGCATTGTATTAGGCAATCACAATCACTGTTGTAATTGTGCTGTTTCTGGATATTCCTGATTAATAGCCTTTCCCATCATTTTCAGGCTAAGACAACAAGCTTTTAAGGGCACACTAAGATCAGAGAAGGTGGAATGAACAAGCACTTCTTCCATCAGCTAATAAGCCAGAATCAAGAGCCCCTTACTCCATGCTTAATCAGACTCAACACAAAAAGGGAAAATACACACTTGAGGTTATTTGCTGCCAGATGGATTGCCCATTATTCTAGGGTCTGGGTTTTAGTGTATTATTTTGATTGAAGGAGCCAGAGCAGATGGATAACACAAAGCACGATGAAAGATGTTTAAAAAGCGCTCTCACTTAGCTTTGAGACACCACTGCTTGGTGTCGCTCTGCAAAAGGGCTGTGTGTTTTTATCATCTCATTCTAGCAGCAGATTGCTCAACCAAGTACAAAAACTGCGCTGAGGCTCAGCCCAGCCTGTTCTATTTTAAAGCTGTTTACTTCCACACTTGACTCTCAGGTATTTGCAGCTTCATTATCTCCTTGGTGGATTAGCTGGGCTGTTGAGGGGTCCTGGCAGGCTGCAGCTGCATGCAGAGCTCAGCTGTTCATACTGCAGGGGAGCAGCAACACGAGGATATCTGAGATATCACTGTCTCCACACTAGGTGTTCTTATACCCAATTCTGGTACACTTCTTTAATTACCCTTCTGTAGAGAGGAGTGGCTATCCAGAAAAAAAAACCTGTGTAGGCTTCAAGGAAAAGTTTTTCTCTCCAGCTTGAGGTGAAGGCAAATGAATTGGTTAGAGAAATGGAGTTTTCACCCTTAAATCTGTGCAGTTCAGAACACTGGGAACCTGGGTGAATCCAACAAGGCAACAACCCACAGAGAAAACATATTCATGCCACCTACTGCTTTTCAGTGCTGAGGAGAACTGTTGTACAGTCCTACAGACTTCAAGGAGCAGGGAACACTCCCAAACAGCTGAACTTAATTTCGTGACTACCAACAAATGCATGGATACATGAAGTCCCAATTCCTCAGGCCTGGCAAACAGAGGAATGTATTACCATATAAATCTTTTCAATGGTGTGGTTTGGAACTAGCACTGGCCATGGTAGAACAAAACCAGACCACTCACAAGCGCTTTTGCTAGAATGTTAAAATTCTATTTTACTTTTTTTTTTTTTAACCTAAGGTATCTTTGGCTTTTCCTGGAAATTTCTCTGCAAGCATCTCAGCCCTGGCCACCGTTCATTTAAACTCTGTCTCCTCCTAACCCACAACCCCCACAAGTCACCACTGTTTGCAATCCCACGCTGCATTTCCATCCCAGAGCGTTTGCAGCTCGTTTCTCAGCAAACCTGTATTCTGAGCAGCAGGTGCCTGTTTGCATGCTCCAGCTTCTTCTGCCTGTTCTCCAGCTCCTTGGTGCGCTGCTGCTCCCTCTGCAGCTTGCGGATGTAATCCACCGACGCCTTCAGAATCGTCCCCTTGTTCCAGCGCATGTCCCTTTGGGATCAGCACAGAGGGACAGGGTAAGGCTCTGTGTCATAGCTCCCTTCATACCTGCAGCTGTGATTACACCTTATTCAGACCTAATCCAGCTACTGTTTATGGGTGCAGAAGGCGTTTGCAGTGCACTAGAGGGGGCTGAAGTACAGCCCTTGGGAAGCACGTTGCTTTCAGAGAGAGAGGCTGCTGCATCACTGTCTCCTCACATCCTCTTACTTTCTCTAAATAAGCAAAAAATATCTTACTGCAGGCTGTCAGAGGAAAGATCCACCTGTCCTGTAGGTTGATGATGAGAGATATTGTCCTGCTGGCCTTGAAGGAGGCTGCAGAGCCACTCTGCAGAGTAGCTGTGAAGTTGCTCCACGAGCAACTGCCTTAAAATACTGGAAAATCTCCCCAGAAGCATCACAGGGCATTGATTCAGATTTAAGATTAGATTCAGACTGGACTTTCAAACTCTTTGCTACTGAATCAGCATTGGGAAAGTGTAAATACAAGCTAAAAGCAGTAAAATCATTGTAGAATTATCGTAAAGAACATCTGGGAAATCACAACAAACACTGGCAAATTATCAGTGAACAGGGCACACAGTTATGCTCTTTATTTTCCATCTTTTTTGCCCTTGGAGGGAAGGGGAATGTGACGGCTTCCCAGATAAACTGCCCTCCGTTTTCACTGAAAGAGGGACCAGTTCTGCCTTGTCAAGCTGTAACATCTGATTAATTAAAAGGATCATTTAGCAAGACATGCAACCAATTAAGCAGCCAGGCCAGTATAGGTTTCCCATCCTCACAACTCTGCGTCTGGTAAGGCACTCAGTCACTCCCAGCACCAACCCCAGCTTTGTGACAAAAATCATCCAATTAATATAAACACAAGCAGGTTCCAAAAGGGGAAAAATGAACCCCCAAAAAAATCTTAAAAAAACATAATGGAACTTTCAAGCATTTCTGCAGTCACAGAGTGCTAAGAGCAAGAAAAAAAATATAGGGTTGGGTTTTTTTGGCTTTTTTTATTAAAGTTCTTGTTCTCCCCTAGGATTTTTTTTACCTCCTCCCTCCCACAGTCTCCCTGGGCACATTATACTTACGGGTCATTTGACTTGGGTATCAAGGTGCCCAGCTCTTTTATACGATCATTAATATTAAATCTTCTTCTTCGTTCAACTTTAGGAAAAACAGCACAAACGTTACAAGTAATATTCACACTTAATTACAACTTGTTAAGTGCTTCATCAAAGATTTCTTTAAGCACCATTGAAATGTTCGCCTGAAGCTTAAAATCTAGTGATAATTAATTCTGCTCTCCTACACATGGACACACTAAGACAGAAGTTCTGTCTATACAGTAAATTTTGGGACTGCTGAAGTCACAGAATTTAACTGACTAAAAATCAGAATGACTGAGAAGCAAATATTTTTCTAGGGAGAAGCATCAGGGGCAAAATCAGAGATAAATATTTGGATGCTCAAGGAAATCCCAAGACAGAAAATGGGACAAAAGGCACAGTCTCTTTTTTAAAGTACTCTTCCATGTGCAACACTTTGAGGATCCAAAAGTTTAATTCAAACACCAATTTTCCTGCATTACCTTTTCATGCTATGGAAAAGGCTTCTGAGTGACTCAAGGCATGAAACAGTTCCTTTTTTCTACTACTATAATGTATAAAATGATAAGTTATGGATCCTTTAAGTCATAAGATGCTCATTATTTTAAAATGCTTTTTTTTTCAACTTGGAAATTTGAGTTCCCTACAAAAATGAAATCTATAAAATTGCTGCACTGACAATAGTGTCAGACATTGGGTCAGACATTGCTCCCAGCAATTCCATTGATAACCATTCGTACACTTGGTTTATTGAAAAAAAACAAAAATAGAGTTAAAATTCAGTAGTAGATTTAAGCACACATTTCCCAAGAATTTGGGACATTTGATCTATGGGCGTAACACAATGATCTAGTGCTTTATATACTACATACAGTACTTCATTCAGGTTTAAAACGTTAGTATTTGAGCACTTCATGCCCAAAATCATTCCACGAAGTGATGCAAAATGCAAGGAACCAACACTTACTCAAGTTGTGATTGTCTTTCTTTTGCCTCTCCTTAGCCAACGCTCTCGCTTCCGACTCTGTAGGAAAAATACATGCTGTGCATGTGAATGAAGTAATTAGAATTAAAATAATTCAGTCACAACCTTTCAGTCTGTGAAATATGTGCACAGGAAGTCTGATGGGTATTTGTCACACCGATTATTACCCCCATTCCAAGGAGCAAGAAGGGCTTGTGGATCCCAAAACACAATGCTGGGAACTGAGCTTCACCTCTGCACCTGTGCAGCATCTCTTCCCACACGTCCCAGAGTGACTTCCACCTTGGGAATGTTTCCCACGGATGCCCTGACTCAGCAAGGTATTTGAGGACAGCAAGCTGCTGAAATCCAGCACACCTTCTGCTACGTGAGCACACGAGCTGAACCAGAGGAGCAGCGTGTTTATGGCATTGCTGCCTGCTCAGGATGTGACACAGGCACGAGTCACAGGCTCTGCTCACCCAAATTAAGGCTGCATCCTTCTGAGGCACGTGCACACCTGTCAGAACAACACTCGAGGGATAGCTTAAGTGACCTGCTAAAAATAGTGTATTTTCCAGCTACGCTAACTGCTCCTGTTATAGGGGAAAAAAAAAAAAAAGGTGAAAAAATTCAACACCTTTCTTAGCTATAAAATTGGAAAACAATGGTTCTTGCTTCGGGAAGAGCAAAAAGGAAAGTAATGGCAGCCATGCTGCACTGAATATGTCCCCTCAACTCAGAACTGCTCTTCATCTTGCTCCACATATTCATTACTTTTTATTTATTATTACACGATTAATGCTATTATGTTCTACAATAATAATATAATTAACTTCATCATGCAGTAGTTTGGGCAACAGCGCAAATAAATTTCTTCCTTTCAGTTTTCATTTGATCTTAAGTTTCTCAAAGGATTTTAAGTGTTTTATCTTTGCTCTACCCCTTTTCTATTTTGATGTATTGAGGACTTCCATAAGACCAGTTCACTCACAACCTCCCCTCTCTTTCTGCCTTCTTGGCCTGAAGTCTCACACAACCACCTGCAGCAAATCCACCACACAGCCAAGCTGGGTTGAGTTTGCAGTCTACAGCCCTTGGAATTTTCTATACTTGGGACAATGAAACTGCCTGTAATGCAGGACTTTTGAGTAGCTCTCCTCCCTTCCCATCCTCCTCTTACAGAGTTCCATCTCTGTACAAACTTTGCTTTTTCTAGCAGCCACAAATCATTGTGTGCTCTCTGTGTCTTCTTTTGGTGCTGAGCTCAAATTCTGTGCAGTCCCACAAATGCAAATATCCGCTGGCTCAGAGAAGTGGCATTTCCTCCTGGCCTATTAAAACTGCTCTGCTTAAACTAATTCCTGCCCAGAACCTGCTTTGCAACTGAGTCAGCCTGTGAGTTTTCCCAACAGAAGCCCAGAAAGATGACAGACAAGAAAGAAACCAGACCCCTACACCCTACTGCACAGGCAGTGACTCTTTGTTGGGCTTAAGAACAGGCATTTCTGGGCATTCATATGATTTTTTTCATTGGTTCTAGAGTGGATCTCCATTTGTTCAGCCTACAGACAACCTTTCCTTGTGTATGTACCCTGTGTATGGTTATATTCTTTCAAGTGAGCAGAAATAAAACATGCCTGAGAATACGAAACTTACTATTTGCTCCAAACTATCTCACTTCTGTACATATGTGCTTGAGAGAGAGAAGCTTTTAGTGTCCCACTCTCCTGCCCCTGCCTCCCACAGCTTGCTCAGAGCATTGCTGCAGGAACTGGCATAAAAAATTTAAGGAACACTTCATTTTCATCTTAATTTAGTGATGCATATTCACAGAATCATAGAATGGCTTGGGTAGGAAGAGACCATAAAGATCATCGAATTCCAACCCCCTGAGTACCTAATTTTGTATTTTCAAGGATCTGCATGTCCAGATTTCACATTATAACAGGTTATTTGTTCATTACTGCCCTCCCCTACTGAAACAAAGCCCCAGTGTATATCACTCCTTGAAATTAATCCCACAGAGACTCTAGATGTGAAGTTGTTAAAGTTTGGTGTTGACAGAGCAAACAGTAAGCCCAAACTAGAAAACAGCTCTGGAAGAGATGCATGGAATCTTCCTGAACACATAATTTTCAAGGTGCAGGTGTGACTGTAACAATTAAAGTCTTTATCTGAAGTTGTGGCAGTGAACACACACATGAACACAGGCTAAAAGTAACTATTCATCCGTATGTTCTTCCTCATGACAGAAATTATGACCAGTATCACCTGAATTCAAAACAATTACACTATTACTCCAAGGTGGTATTTTAGATGTATTTACCTGTGAGCTCCCTTTTTATATTAGGAAGGTTAGCTGGACATGAGTTGCTGATGTTTAGTCCTGGAGGAGGCATGCTTTGGTTGCCATAAAGGTCAATCAAATTGCCAGACACAGGCAACTGGAAAAGATAAACAAGGAAAAGGATCATTTGGTTTGCCTTTATGAATGCCTTAGTACAGAAGAACAGAGTCAGGATCTGCTAAGAGATCTGTGCTCTTTTCCATGTGCAAACAGTGTGCAAGAAGGTCAGCAAAATTCACGGATATGCATGGGCATGAGGGGTAAAATATCTACACAGGGAAAATTCTGTTCTCCCTCCTCAAAAACATGCAGACTTAAAATATTAAGAGGTAATAGAAGAGGTAAAATGCTGATGATATTGCTGCATTGTTGCTCCTTATTTTTCACTAAAACTATTCTATCTATATCCCCAAAACTTCTCTCATTTCTGAAAGAGCCTACAGAACTCTCCCAGAGAAACTCCCCCTTTTCCAGGGATACGTGAGTGGAAGTACTTTGCAAGTTGTCACATGCTGGAGGAAGAACACTGTATTAATTAATCACATTTTTCATGTGATTTGAAAGCTACCTACACAGAAAACATTTCAGTTTACTTTGTTTTTTGCCTTACATAACAAGAATGTGCACCAGTAGGAGGATGATTATTTTTACAGTAAGTTTTCTCAATTACCTGTTCACTCTGCTGTGTTTATTTAGGTATTTAAGCAAGTAGATTTATACAGAAATAGGACAGTATTTCAACAAGACCTATCACAGCTATCCCATTATATTGAAACATATTTCAAGAAGCTTACAATTATCCTGAGTGGATTATTTTACCCATCTCTTATTTGTTTTTGAAAAGACAGGCATAAAACATCCTGATATCTTATCTGAGTGGCAACACTTCTTATCACTGCTGCAAAGAAAACCAATCCCTCCAAGACACTGATCCTGCAGAGATTACAGTAAGTATTAGCTTTACACCCATGTAAATAATGCTGGTGAATACAATGCACTGAGTCACAGCCAGGATTATTAAACTCCTACTGATGGGCTTTGCCAGACTGGGACCTAAGAAAATTTCTCTGCCATATGGAAGCAGATGAAATAGAAGTTGATATGTAAAGTACCACCAGCTAGAAGCCATGCTGATACTTGTTGAGAACAGACAGTGGCCAACAACAAAACCAAAATCCCCTGACTCAATCTTTAAAAGACAAAGGAAAGAACATAACTGAATTCTCACTAAGAGTCAGCCTTATTAAAAAGAAAGGAGCATCTAATAATGCTGCTCAGGTCACAGCTGTCCTGGTTGAGACCTGCCCACATCATTATCAGGGTGACCACTCAATTTCACTGCTCTACAAGGGTGACCTTTTGTCTCTTTGGGTGCCCCAAACACATCCCTGATACTGGCACAGTGAGAGCATCACAGCCTTCTGACTTGGATATGCTCATCCTATTCATGCTCCTAAGCATGGGGAGAGCACAAAGACCTTGTTTGTAGACCAAGAACTTTAAGTTCTTAACCAGACATGTGAAATCTAATTAGGAATTTTAGGGAATTGAGAAAAAAAAAAAAACTATTTTTTGTCAGAAAACCAGAAACTGGCATCTCAAAGCCTAAGTAAAACAGCCAGGTTGTTTTATGTGGAGAGCATTTAAAGTGACTGAGCTGCTTTTCTTACTGCAAGATGGACCCTGATTTTTAACAATAATTTGTGATTGCTTTTTTTCCCCCCAAAGGTGTCAAACACTGTGCCAGATTTCCACGTCAACAAACAGGACCAGAGTGAGCAATGAGCACAAAAGGGACAGAGAAGGCAGGCAGACACTGCTGAATGTGCACATGTGCATGGCTGCTGAAGGCTGTACACAGGAATGCTTATCAGGGGAATTCACACCAGGGGAGATGCTAACAGTCTCCACTTAAATCACTGATCCATGAGCAAAGCGACTGATCAGCTTCTTTCTTTGTTCCCCAGCATCCAAACTCTGCAGGTCAAAGCTTCAGTTGTAACATTTTCCTACACATGGTCTATGCTCAGTGCGATTCTCTGAGAGGCCTCTTCTCCTGGATGGCTGCAAGTCACATCTTGGGATTAATTTATATTAATTCCTTTCAAATGTAAACATAAAATACATGCAACACTCTGGGTCACCTCTCATAAAATACCTCCAGTTAAAGGTAAATTAAAATCAAGGCACATCCTCACTTCACAATTATCTAACAGTTCCCAGAGGAATAACATCAGCTGACTGAGATAAAACCAATAATCATTAGTGCAGGGTTTAGGGAACTGGGAAAGGGGAGAGGATCCCTGTGCTGAGGGCATTGGCTTGAGATGGACAAGACAGCAGTGTGGTGAGCACATAAAAGCAGCCACCAGGCTTAAATGGGGCAAAAAAATAAACCAAAAGGGGTTTGCTATGTGCCCATTGCAGTGACACCTGGGCATTTATTTCAAATGCTTCTTATTGGAAGAAACTGGAAAAAAATTGCACATTGTTTGCAAACATTTCAGCTCTAAGACAGTCGAGCTTTTCAGCACCATCCTCGAGTACAAGATGGGAAAACATCAAAACTTCCACAGCCATTTCATAGGGAAGATGGAGTCTCAAACTTTGAGGAAGATACGGAATTTTCTGGAGCTAAGGAAGCTCCTTCCCTGTCTTCTCCAAATTCTAGCATGTTTTCAACCTAAATATGGTTTTCCTTACAGCTTTCTTAGCTATTTCTGGCTAAGAAAAAAATTTAAGTACAGCATCAGCCAGATCATCCACCTTGACTCTTCCAAAAAGTAAATGAAGGAAGAGTGGCTTATGCCAGGCTTAGCAAGTTATCTTCATTGAAACAGCATGGTTGAAAATGCTTTCACTTGTGAGATTTCATATTTCAAGGTCTTGGCATCACAAATTGCACAAACACACCAAGTAAAAAAAATTTCAATCTTCCTATCACTTTGCATATGCTTCTTTTTTTTTCTAATAATGGCTTTTATATAACAGAAATTTGAAATATGGTAATTATGACTGCAGATTCATCATAGTGTACATTCATGGGAGTCTGAGGCTTTCATTTCTCCTCCACTACTCCAACAAAACAAGCACCCACATTCTGTCTAAAATCACTGAGACATCAGCTGTGTGATCAACAAGGCTGTTTCTAAGGTACACACTGGAATGGATTCTGCATCCCAGCTTGTGCAGCCCACAATGGATTGTGATGTTCCCTGACCTACAAGCTCAGCAGCAGTCCCTGCAACAAAACTCCTCTGCTGTGGAGTTTAAATTCCACAAGAAAGCCACATTTAAAAGTGGAGCTGCACCTATGCACAGAGCTTTCCATGCCAGGCTCTGGCTAGAGTTGATTAGTTGGATGAATTAATTGTCATCTGCACAAGAGCACTTTGCACAGTACTCATTAATTCAATTACCAGGTCACATCTAGGCAGAAAACCTTCTCCATAAACTAGTGACCATTTTGTGATGGTTTCCACCAAACACCAAAGCTGACAAACACTCCCACAAGCAGTTCATTGCAATGGGCATTTTCAATTCAAGGTACTTGGAAACTCCCTTAGCTTGCTCTGCACAGAAATCTCTGATTTTGCTTATCAATTAAGTACTGTTACCAACTGTAACAAACTGGTCCTTTTGTTCTTTGTTGGTTATGGAACAACAACTGCCTTTGTCACAGTCTCAGCACAGCTATTTATAGGTTGTGTCTCTTCAGAGACCATATCCTCTCTTCATTTCTCCCACCTCGACTTAGCTCAGTCTGTAGGCATTAATTCCTTATTAATAAAATGTTGTGGGCTTTAAGAGCGAAGTCCTGCCCCAACAGAAAAGTGTCTGGTTCATTTTTTTCCCTAAACTAATTGTTGACAAACCTGGTTCAATTTCCATCTCTTCAGGGTTGGGATCAGGTTGATTCAGAGACTAAAATATGCTTTTTCCCTCAAGTTATTTAAATGTATTAGTAAAGTCTTAATTTCACTGTTTGATATCCTTGTTTTTCAGACTTTGTCACAAAGAGTGGGAAAATTCTGAAATCCACAGTACATATGGATCAGGCAGCCTTTAGAAGGCTTCTTGCCATGCAGCAAGCACAGGAGGGATGCAGCCAAGCACAGGAGGGATGCAGACTACTCTGAACTCTGACTACAGGGACTCCTTGCACCAAAATAGTGCAGAATACCATTCTGTCCCTCTCTGGAAGCACAGAGCCACTGCTGGGGTCCCTGTGAAATGGGAAAAGAAGAAAAGTATGAAGATATCCAAGGCCCTTCTCAATTAATGGGTCCTAATCCAGTGGAACTTCAGAGAAAGGACTCCAGAAAAACGTCATCCCTCAATTTAAAAAAAACCAAAACCTATGTAAAATAGATGAACTTTCTGAAAGCTATCTTTTGACAGTTTCTTGAGGTTTTCTCTCAAATTCCAGGACAGCTGCACTTTGCAAGTCATCCTAGATTAAAGGGAAATTTATTCTCTCCAGCAGGACTGTGCAGCTATTTCCCTGTGTACTCAAAGGGCACTATTTAGAAAGGGAAGCTGGTGGGATGCTTCCTGCGTCATCCACCACGTCTCTGAGAGGGCTGTGGGAATCTGTGGGAGCACAGGACTGGGTTAACATGACATCAGACAGCTACTGTCAGCAAATGTAAACCTATGCCACAAAATCAGTGCTCTGTGGTAAGCTGTAAATTTTGGCACTAGATGAAACAGAAACAGACGCCAGCACTGGCAGACATCTACTCAGCCAGATCTAACAGCACTTAAGCCTAAGGCAAAAAATTCACTGGAGCTACCCTCCACAGAAGATCAAAATCAGATTATGCCAGAAGTATGATTATATTAATTCTCAAAGCAATGTGAACCAAACCAAAAGAGCCACTTGGAGGAAACCTGTGCCTTCCCTCAGCTCTTTCTGCACCTCTGTGTTCTTGGCTTTTATCACAGGCTTCCCACGTCCCCTGCCTTGTTCAGTTTTCAACCTTCTTTATTCCCTCCCCTTTTGTTTGTTTTGAAGATTGCTTTTTTAATTTTTTTTTCTCCTGCTAAGCTCTGTAACATCTTTGCTGTTGTCTAGCTGGGGACTTCTCCCCAGTTGAAATCAGGCTGGGCTAAAGCTGTGATATTAGAGATAACAAAGTGTCTCTGGACAGGGATGCTAACACATGGCATACGATTTCTTACTTTAATATGACAACATTCAGGAACCTGGGATGCCAGAGGTTCCTTCTTTTCTAAAGCCAAGTACAAAGTCCATGGCAATCTTTAGTATCATTGGGAATGAGGTACTCCTGGCAGCACAGTTTCCTCCTCTGTTGCAATCCTCTCACCACTAACGTGGAAATAAGAAAAGCAAAATTGTCCTTTGTATTCTCTCACCCTGACTCCAGCTTGTATTTTTAAATTCATATTTTTCACTACAACTGTATTACCCTAAGCTCTTCAAAGGAAAACTAATTACACTCTTTGGAACAATGCAGTAACTACTTAATTGCAAGGAAGAAAAGTCCTGCTGCAGTTTTGCTTCCTGTCAAGGAAAGACATTTAAGAGGGAAACCAGAAGGAAAGGACTGTTGTACCGTATTTGCCATTTGCAGGGCTGGGTCCACCAAGCCAAGGATTTCTTCATTATAACTGGACTCCAAGCTAATGATGTCATCAATCACATCATCCATCTGCAGCAGAAAAGGTGGACAAAGACAAACAGAACAGTTATCAGAATCACTGGGATCCAGGAGCCTGCAAAGCCCTGCAGCCACACTGCAGAGGTGCCACTGTGCAATCCCTCAGCCATGACTCCTGCTATCCAGGCAGGACACTGGGGTCATGGCAGAGCTGAGATTCATGCTGTAATCCCCTCCTCCCTGCAGCAGCTACCCTGCAATTCCTGCCCACGGACACTCTTCTCCTCCCAGCCACAGCGGAGGAAGAGGCTGCCCGTGGAACAAGTGGCTCTAAGGACACAACTCCCTCTCCCCACTGCAGCACTGCTGCCTCCCCCTCTGCTTCTGTCCTGCCTGGGACCAAACCTTGTGCACAGACAGAACACTGAGCCCTGGACACCTGCAGGGAAGGAGAGACAGCAAAGCCTTGCTGCTTCCAGGCTGCTGGCCCTTGACTTCATGTCCCTCACCACCACCCAGGGGCAGCTCAGAGCTGATTTTAGGTGGTACAAGATATCATCTTTCTGGGGCTGGGCTGGAAGGTGCCTCCCTAAGCTCCTGCACAGGCAGGAGAGACAGCCCTTCAAAGCACCCATGCAGGTGCTCCAAACTGTCTTGGCAGGATTGACTATTTCGGGACAGGACTAACTATTTCCTTTTTGCTCATTATAAAAAAGCAGCTGAAATGGCAGAGATCTACAAAATCAATGCATAATGGTGATGGTAAAAGTAGCAGTACATGGGATTTTTTTATCAGCTCCAAAAAGTGTGATCACAACAAATTACACTGACTGGAAGTGAGGGCAAGAAAGGAACTAACAGTTACAGCCCATCCCCGAAGTCTTGTTACTGATTCTGGTAAGAAATAAAAACCCCTTAGTTAAAAAAAAAAAAAAAGAAAATATGAAAGGGTGACTACTGAGAATGAATTACCACAGATGGATTAAAGCCTCCTCATATGATTTTTTTAAAACACAAGAGTGATCTGCATAGAAATACGGACTTAGAAATTATCAGGGCAAAACCACATCCATGCAGTCTTGGAAAACCCAGTTAGAAAAGATTTCCTGATGAAAGATCTTAAAGCATGGGTGATGTGTTCTTCTGCTATGGCATTATGGTGCTGGAACAGCATGAGCCTTTTCCAGATATCTTCATGCACTTTTGACATCAATGCTAACAAACAACATTGCTGTTATGAACCTTGAATACATCTTATATTCAACTTCTTAAAGACACCGGGGAAAGTTTATTTTTCAGCATAACATGAAAGAAACATGCTCATTAGAAAAGGGACCTGTGCTCCACCTCCTGTGTCATCCAGTACCTGCATGCATGATGCTCGTGAGTGTGTATTCAGAGCCGGGCACTCACTCTCAACCCTGCTTTGCTCTTCAAATTTATAAAATCCCTGCAGAAATAAAAAGGAAAAAGAAAAAAAAAAGAAAAAAAAAAAAAGAAGAAGAAAAAAGCAAAGCATGGATCTGAGTTCATGGCACAGTCTCAGTCCCAAAAAGAGCACGAATGAAATAGTGTCATGCACACATGTTCCCGATGACACAGCAAAGTGAAGCTGTAAATATCCTCAAGAAAAAAAATGTTTGGGTACAGCTGGGACAATAGGATGGAAATATCTGATTTCCATTTCTTTTGAAACTATGGAGCACAAATATTTCCCTTGCATGTGCAAAATATATTCTGTAATAACTGTTTTTCAGAGTTGTGTAACATTTTCCTCACAGAACACATCTGTATTAAAAAACTGGCACAAAGGCTTGAAGGGGGAATGAGGGGACAAGAGGAACTCTACAATTGCCTCCTGCTTTTCATGTTACAAAAATTCTGACGTGATTCTTATAGTTGTTAATATCTTCCCAACCATTTTTCTTTGGAGCCTGAGCACACATGTAACATCTAACTCTGTTTTTGCCAGCAAAGATTAAGACAAGGTTGCAAAGGACTTCTAGACATAGGCTATTGAACTGGAACAGCAATCAGTAACATTTCAGGGCATATTAGCTGGGATAATCTGGCCTTCCAGCTATGCAGGAGACTTGCTCAAATTTTACCATAAAAATACCTAAAATATCTCAAAAAAGCTTTGTGTTTTTTTCAGTTATTTTTGCTATGCTCTTTGCACTTTCCACACGAATGAGCCATAAATAACATTATTCCAGAAAGCTACAGCTTACAAAGCTGCTTTGTATTCTCCAAAGGTCAATTATTCACTGTGTGCATCAAGCAACCGGGTGGGGGGAAAAAGAAAAGTCGTTTTAGTTAGTATAAACTTGCTAAAATAGTTCAAAAAAGAGGAAGCTAGAGGGACATGGGCTCTTAGCAAAAATACCTATTAATCAGAGAGACACAGAGGTAGCAGTTACATTTTCAAAATGAAAAGATAAACAGACCATCATAACAGTGAGCACATAAGTTTAAAACAACTAATTAAAGAGGATTACAACTATTCTAGTGAAGAACACGAGCAGGAGAGCTCTTACCTCTTTCTCACAGTTGGAGTTGAGGGTGAGCATAGCCATGGGGCTGTTGGGCGCGCTGCTCCCTGTGCCAGGCGGCATGACATGATCCCCAGGCTGGTTTGGACATGGCAAGCTCAGGGCTTGGTTGGCATGTTTATTTGCTAGAGTGGTAGAGAGGTACTGCTTTACCTGCTGCCGCTGGGCCTGCTGGATGTGGTACTTGGTTGGATTCTCAAGGTGAGTCTGCACCTGTAGGACACAATTTAGAAAGGATTTTATTGTTTTACAGCATCATTATTGCAGGTGCTATGGATTTGAGCTATACATTTGTGACATGAGTACAGCTACCTGACAAAGCACAAACCTCTGCAGCTCCAAGGAAGTCCCCAGTGCTTCAATAACTCACAGTTGGCGGCAAGAAATCAGTTTATGATTTGGTCTTTACACAATTTTTAACAACTGACTTACTATCGGCACACCAAGAAGTTCCAGCTATTTTTCTACAACATGAGATTTCTCACTTAAGACCAACGCTCAGGTTTTCAGTTGATACAGACTCTCCAGAACAGTCAGTTCTGAGTTCAGACCTTCAGCTATGTGACATTTAGTTTTCACTAAAATATGGAAAAATGAGTTGCACTGCAGGACTCATTTTACTTGTTAGTAGCTGACAATTAAAACCAAGTAGTATGGATTGCTACCCTTAATCCAGTGTCAAATAACAGAGAGATAAAAAGGTTGGCTATTGGTGGCTTAGGTTTCGAATGTTTGGGGTTTTTTAAATTAATACCTTGGTTAAAATAAAAGAAGAAAGGAAGACACCTTTTTCTGCCTACAGATTATTTATATCTGAGATATACAGCCTAAATCATATACAAATAAGACAGCCTGTTTATAAACACATCATGCAAATAAGATGCAAGAAAAGAAGTGTTTCAGTTCAGATCAATCACTGTCGTCAGCAACAGCTATTTTTGCATTTAAGATAAGCTTCTCAGTACTTAAAAATTTTTTACATACAAAATTTGGTGTATCTCATACCAAACAACTATTGCACACCGTAAATAAGCAAGAGAAGAAAGGCCATTTTTTTCCCATTAAAAATTTCCACCATACCCTGGAAACCCTTTGTCACCTTTCGTCGACCAAGAACATTGTTATCGGAAGGTAGAAATTAAACCAAAACATAGCAATACCCTGAGAAGTTATTTTGTTTTAAAACAGTTCCATTAAAGCAACTTTTGCTGTTACAAGTAACCATGCATGGCCCCCACTTATTGGTGTGAAAAACATTAAATAAATCATCCAAGACACCAAAGGGCTTCCTGTACACTGCACACCTTCTTAGCAAAAGGTTTTAAAATGAGTCTCCAATAAAAACTCACCTGATAATGGTTATACTCAAGCATTTCCAGCATGCTACCTAGAGGTTTCAAGAGAATCAACTGCAATATCCTTGGTCTATGCTACTCCAGTTTGAGGGATCCACATATGGAAGCACAACAAACCCCAAAACAGCAGGAGAAACTTGATGGCCACTGCTCAGACTTTTAGTAACCTAGGCTAATTAGCCATGCAAGTGGAGAAACAAACAGTTCACACAAGGCCTCTTCTTGGAAGTTATGCAAGTTTAAGTTAAGCTCTAAGTATTGGTATCTTTTTTTTTTTCCCCCTTGGCTTTGATGTCATGCTTTTTCATAAACATAAAAGGACCTTTTAAGTGATGGGCTATCAAAGTCAGATTGACAGTTTGCTCAAGGCTAATTCGCTATTCAGCTTTCGTTCCAGTCCTACTGACACACAATGGAAGTTTTCTTTAGCAGTAAGGTTAAAAGGTTTTAAGTACAGTGTAAGAAATAACTGAATAAATGCCCTACGAGCCTAACACATACTCCCTGGCAGTGTGTGCCCTGGATAAACCCACGGGGCTCTGCAGTTCTGTCCTCACATTCCCAGCCCAGCCCAGGACGTGCAGTGGAACATGAAGCACTTGAAAAAGCTCTACCCCATCCTCAGCTTCCCTGCTGCCTCAAAGCCATTAATTGTCTCAACCTTGAGCTGCAAGAAGCTTTCCAGTTCAGGAAAGGCTGACAAAGGGCTAGTGCACGTTCCAAGTGCACTTACCTGCACCTGGGCACAGTCCCTACACCTTCCAGAACTTATTTTTTCCTTCTATCCAACTCCTTCACAGGAGCCTGTACTCAAACACAAACACAAAAACTGCCCAACTGGCATTATTGTCTGGAGTCTCAGCTCTCAGGGAAGCACATCAAGACAGCATTTCTAGAGAGTTTAATCTGTTTTGTTGCACTATATTGAAAGACAAGACTGTGCTGTGATAAGTACAGCACTTACTTTGTCAGTCCCAAACTGCATTATCTATTTTCCTCTCATCAGAGCTAAGAGCTACACTACCCAGATAAGTCTATTTTTCACTATATTTTCATCTTCTGAGTAGATAATGTTGTCAGTAAACAAGGTATTTTTGTAACACTTATCTTTGAATATGTTATTTTAAAGAAAAAGCTCTACTTGCCTGACAGAATCTGCACATTCCTTTTCCTCCACAGGCATCAGATATCACTGCTGTTCTCCATCCTGGGATGGGGCAAAGTCTCTCCTCTCTGCACCCATCACCCATGCACTCTCCACACTCCCAGGAGAGAGACCAGCAAAATCCCAAGATCCACATCTCAACACATCATCAAATACTCCATTATTTATAATAAATACCAATTCACTGAACTGACTCCACTACTTGTCAAATTTTGAAACACACCCTGCCTCATTGATAGGATTTATGCTGGCAAAACACTAACTTATTTCACAAGAACATCCTCTCTCTGTCATGTTGTTGTGCTATTCTACAAATGTTTTATTTTGCTACTCAATTATTAATTTAAGTTTTTTTAATGGGCTGCCCTGCCTTCAGCACACCAGGGAAGGCAAGAAAAAAAAAGTTTTGAGTTTACATGTCAGAAGCTCACTCAAGTCCAGTAGTGAACCAAAGAACACAGAGAACTGCCTTTTGTGTCATTAAGTTGCTCCAAAATGATGCAAAGAAGATATTCAAGGACTAAAGCTTTCTTTTGATGCACAACTCCCCAAACACACTTTCACATTCAAACACAAGAACATAAAATTATTCTCCAAATGGAGGAGGATGTGATATAACAATTCCCACAAGGACAGGAGCTCCCACAGGACTGGAGCAGCTTTACATATGTTTTTTTGGATATACCAGTTTCAACTGCTCTTGCTCTGGCTGAGTGTGAGGCCCAACTGGCTACGCAGAAGAAACTCGAGTTGGATTCTCTGTTGTGTCACTTGAGCTGCCTGAGGAGCTCCACCATGGAAATCTGGTGGGGACCACATTAATGAACCCCATGCTGTTTGTTGAGACTCTGTCTTTGGCCTAGAGCATCCTATTCTGCGTCCTATTCTACATCAAAGGCAACCCAAAAGTGCCTTCTTTGGCAAATGCCCCAAGATGCCCCAGAATCAGCTTGTAGTTAAGCCATAAAGCACTCTTCCTTTTTGACAAAATATCTCACGAGCAAAGATCTGCAAAAAAAAACCCCTACAACGGAATTCCACTACCCTGAACTTGAAACCGTGAATAAAAGCTTTGACTTAAGATCTAATTTTGGTTCTCAGCCCCTTCTAGCCTTTTGGGTGAAGAATAGTTCTTGTTGTTCTTCCAAATTCATGAGACACAAAGTGCAAAATGACAAATTATTGGTTTGGATACACTTCCTAAGAAATGTGACTGAATGAGGACATGAAAGGAAAAATAAACCGACTTGAAACCAAATCCTCAACTTGAAACCAAATCCTCTGGATCTCCAACCCTCTATCTCCAGAGATCTCAACCAAAGTTTTGTTGCACCATTACTAAATTGAGTAGAACATTGTTTTTTGGGCATTTTGGTATTGACAAACAAGAAGTAATGCAACAATTATTATTAGCATCTGCAGAACTTCAGAAATGAGCTAAGACAAGATGGCAAAAAAGCTAAATTTATCATGATATAGTAACACAAGAATTTGGCTACAAGAGTAAAACACAGCCTTAGAAGCAGAGCCTCCAAACTAGTTTAATTCCAGAAGAGCCTTCAATGCCAGCTCAGCAGCATCCCCACTGTCTCCATGGGCTGGAACTCTCTGTCAGCCATTCAAATTCAAGCTCCATCTGCTCTTGCCATGCTGACACTGAGGAGGATCTTTTTCCCTGCAGTGAAGCACTGACAAAGGCAGGGCAAAGAAATCAACTTGACTGCACCCATGTGTAACCCATCCTAGAGCCTAGGAGGCTGAGCTGGGCTGGAAAAATGTTGGACTGAGGCACCCTGATTACTCAGCATTCATCCCTCACACTTTGTGGAGTATCCTGGAGAAAAACACCTCAAGCAGGGGAAAGGTTTTCTAGTACCTTCAGCAATCTTGAAATCTCACTGCTAATTCCAGTGCAGTTCAAGGATCTGAGTAGAGGCAAAACAGCTCTTGAGAAGCTGACTATTTCCTTCCACGTCACAGAAACAACAGTAATAACCCATATAAATAGAGCAGATTTCCCAGCCCTTGGGTCTGCTATCTATCAGGAAAACAGTTAATCAATGGCTTTCACTAGCTTTAAGCACACACACCATATCAGCGGGAATTTTAGGTGTACTTCAGACCACATTCTTCAAAATCCACATTATATTACACATCAGTGACAGAACCTCTGAGCAGACCCACACACTTCCTTCAGTTTCCAAAAGTAAAAATGCTTCCCGTTAAGGTGCTCAAGAATTTAAACACAAAACATAGCCGTGTGCTTGAGCACAAAGCACACGGCTCAAGTAGTTCCTCTGCATGAAGCCAACACAAACAACAGAAACAATACTGCTGATACTTGCTCCTTCTGTCAAGTCTTGCTGGGAATCACTCAGACTTAATTTACTAATGACTTGCTAATGATGGCAAGAACTTGGAACAGTGCTGTGCAGCAGAGCAATGCTCCCAGTGGGTTTGCACTGACCAAATCCCTTCTGGAGAGGCACCCAGCAGAGCTGACTCTTGGACAGGCACAGGCCAGGGGAGCCTAATGGCTTGGCAAATGTGTTTTGCACAGTGTAATCCAGAAACGAAATGGCTGACAATAAAACTAACAGGGAAGTTACATCAGAATAAAAATATTTAATGAACTGTGGTATTACTACCAATCATCCTCTAGGAAAACTTCAAGGTCATAGAATCATAGACATATTTAGGTTGGAAAGGACCTTTGAGATTGTCAAGTTCAACCATAGCTGGAAGTCGATTAATTGCTGAAGGATCAAGCTTTGAGCCATTGGTACATCTGGATGAGGGTAACCAGGCCCAGTTAATTGGTCTGGGTTACTCATGAGTTTGTCCTTGCATGTGTTTGATTTCTTTGCAATGGGTAAATTCTGGAAGCAAGCACAAACCCAGCAGGTCTTGTGCTGAGAGTATTTCTCCAAGGTGGAACACCAAGTATTGGTTTTCCCATCTCAGTTACTACTTCAAATCACAACGTCTTACTCATCACACCTCCAAGAACTGCTGCTTTCAAAGCAAAGCTCAAGATGCCCCAAATCCTGCTGGTGCAACAGTAGTGACCAAAGGCCACCACAATGCCAGCAGCTCCAGACTGCCCCACTGTTCTGTCCCCATTAGCTGCGAAGAAGCATATTCCTGTTCCCAAAACCAGACAGAAGGAGATTCTTCTCACCAAAAACATCACTGATGCTTCCTGTGGCACTAAAGTTAAAGCACTCAATGCTTTATGTAAGCAGAGATAGGCTTGGGCACAGGGACATACCAGAGATGTTCAAAGACAGTGAGCCAAGGATGAGGAAGACTCTTCTCCCTAGCACTCTTCTTTTTTTAATTAAAAAGACCATTTGTTTCAAGTAAATTGCCTTAGGACTTACAGTTTACAATTACAAATAAAATACTTTTTGGTCAGCTTTCTCGGTTCAATAGAACTTTTTGTTGCCTAGACAGCTAAGTGTCATGGGATTTTTAAGAAAGGTTAAAATTCTGTGCTATTTAACAATTCATGGTACCCAAAGAAAAACCATCCAAAACCACATCCACTGATGTGTTCTGCAAGGGCTCCAGGCTCCAGTTATGTCCACTGCACAACCATGCCTGTTAGCCATGCTAGTCCTGGGCTTCAAAGCTACTTCAACCCATCACTTCCAAGTATAAAAAACCACCAACAGCAGGAACAAATTATTTTCTAGGACTTTGAATAAAAATAGGGAGTTTGATAAGTAAGTGTCTGTTCTTTGTGGCTAGGGGAAAAAAAAATTGAGGAGAATGACATCTGAGAAAGATAATCAATTAGTGCCACTTACAGTAAGAGTGATTTAGTCTTGTAAAGTTTTCCAGAGCAGGTTCAAGATTCTGTTAATCATATTTACCACAGGTTGGTCACTAAGTCTGAAAATTCTAAAGACCATAAAACCCCTTCAATTAACTTCATTAAATATTGATCATGGGTTTCACTGCAATTCCAGGAAGTACCCTCCTACCACCCAACTCGGAGCAATCCAAATCACCAGCCAGACAATGGTTTAACTCATTCTCAAAGACATTTTCTCACATGCTGCATTCAAACATTAAACAACAACATGACATTTTCCCCCCTACAGACGTCAGCGGCCTGAAGCAGCTTCACATGAGAAGTTCAGACCTCTTGCTTTCTGAGACCTTCCCAGTCCTCCGGGATGGAACAGCCACCTCATTTATAATGTCATCAAAATTGATTGGGTTGTGATCCCCCATAGGGCCATTGTGAATTTAGCAATAGCTAAACCTTTTCAGTAACTTCTCCACATGCCATTTCTCCTCAATGCCAAATTTTCCACAGTACATTTGCTCCCATTTCTTTAAACCTATTACCTAGGAAAAATGGCCAGAACAACACTGACCAGAAGGCCCAAGAGCAAGAAAAAGATGAAGAAAAACTTGTATTAACTGGGGAATGACAACCATGATGAGCTGATTTCATCATTTTACCTTAGGATGCAGCAAACACAAGGAAACTCCATCAGTTAGCACAAAACAACTCTCTGCTTACCTCATTCACCCCAAACCCCTCTGAACTTGAAAACCAAAGCAGATAGCAGAAAGTTATTTACGATCTGGCATCATGATTGCAGCCTAAGTGGATCCAACAGTCATCTTCAAGCACACAGTTATGACAAATAAAAGGCGCATTGTACAGAATTAACATCATTTACACAACCAGGGATTGTTTAGTCCATCACCAAAAATTCCTCAGTGTAACGTGACTTTTCATCCAAGCAAAAGACATGAAGCAAACAAGAACAAAGCTTTCGTAACTTAGTATTTAAAAACTGTGCTTTAGCTATAGAAGCACATGACAATGTTATCTAAGGAAATTAAAGAGAGGTTAGTCAAATGTACTCAAGGAGATAGGAACTGATGCAATTTGCAAGTTAGTGCCCTGCTGGCTGCCATTCCACAAGTGTGGCTTTCAGTCAGCATCAGGTCCTTTGAAGTCCTGCTACTTCTTTGTTAGGAAAGCAGCATTTCAGGGGTTTACTTCCCAACACATATGCCATAAATTTTTATTTTATACAGTTACTGAGAAGACACCAAAAGCACTACAACATTTTAGGACAGACATGGAACTGACTCCATAAAATCTCAGGCACAAATCTTTTGCAATGATTTCACCTACCCCAGGTGCTTCAGAGCATAAATATTTTATGACTTCACAGGCAACAACAACAGCCACACAACTGCATCTGACACACAAGTTTGAATTATGGTACTGCAATGGTGAAAAGTTTAATTCAAGCACCACGTATTTATGTCCACTTCTGCCACCCTTCTCTTTCAGAAGAAAGCTGGGCAGCAATTGCATCAGCACTAGAGGGTTTGAGATTGCTCACAGGACACCAAAGACTCCTCCTCACAGGAACTGTCAAAGATAGACATAAAGTTGCTTCCAAAAACTCTTGCAAGACTTGGCATAGCAATGCAAATTCAAGAGGGAGCACAGTCATAGGACTACAGATATTTCAGCTGCCTGGAAGCCCAAAACCAGTTCAGACAGATGGTCTGAAGCCACTTCTTCTCCAGCTTCCCTTTGCAAAGCCTTCCACAGCCCAAGCACAACCCCCCAACCTTGCTACAGCCCAAGCAGCACCAACACAAGATTGACCAGACCACTCTAACACTGTCCACTGCTGGCTTGAAAGAGTCACACTAGAGGGGTAAAAGAATTTGTCCAACCTTATCTTGCTCTGGGGGCTGCCAAGCACAGTCTGCCAGCGCCAGCTCAGACTGGCAGTCACGTACTTGGAGCCTGGGCAGGACTGGCAGTGACATTTCCCAGGGGTGACTGACCCTGCCACTGTTCCAGCACACAGTAACCCCTGCTAAACCTGAGTGACACAGCATGGAGCTTCCAGGTGTCTGCTGCACTGCAAGGTGGCTGGGAAAAAAGGGTGTTTTAATGACTTCACTGCATTTCCCATGGCAGAAAAGAGGTGCAGAGTATCCATCCTCTGTCCAGAAGGGCTGTGACAGGTCAGACTGCTGCTTAAATCACACCAACCTTCACACACACCCAGAATCTCAAAATCCTGTGCACATTTCTGGAGCCCAAACCCGAGACAGCATTCACTTTGTTATACAAAAAGAGGAATATGACTTTTCCCTCAGCTCCTGAGAAGCCCTGAGGATGAAATTTCCACAGGGGAGAAGAGTAATCCTTCACACCTGGTTTTGCTCAGGTGTCTCATCCATCACGTATTTGTCCAATGTGAAGAACACAAATGGGACTGGGTAAAAATAATGGCACCTTCCAAACAAAATGAATAATGGAGAAAACTGGAATCTGTTTTATAAAAGATGTTGGTAAAAAGTAACCAGAGCTAAGCTTAAACTGTAGGAGAGACAGCACACACTGACTTCAAAATAAAATTCCTTATTATCAGCTTTCTAGAGATGTAGAGTTACCCATGCATAGAATGACACAGGTTGTTTGCCTGTCCAGATTTTAGGAAGCAAAATTCAAGTAGCTTCAAGCCTCCATGCCAAAAGCAGATTTAATGCAGTAAATCTACTTTGCCCCTGTGTGAACTTCTCTTAACGTGCCATGCAACGCTGATTTTCAAAGGTGAAAATTAAATTAAAATTGGCTATTTTGCCCAAACTGTAAATAGAAAGTCTAAGGGTGGAAAAAACTCTCCACCTGTTGCTTTCATGAATTTTAAAACCTTCAACCCTGGTCTCATTTGTCACTATCAGGTTTGTGAAGGGTTGCTCAAAGTTACAGCATATGGACACACTTGAGCCAAGATAACTTCCAGTGTTGAGGAGTGTAACTGTGAGCATTTTGGGGCTAAGCAAGAAGGGAGTTTGATTTACAAGTCTTTGAAATCCAAAGCATTAGCCTGTGAGAATGAGCTGGTGTTCAGAATATTGCCTGTGGGTTTATTTATTTACAAAATTCCAACATTCAGCACTGAAACACAAGAGATGTAAAGATGGCATCAAATCAAAATCAATCAAACATCCAAAAGCCACACACCAAAACAGTTGTGTCATTCTCTTTTTTAAATAAAAGCCATTTGTAAACTCAAATGCAACTCTTGGGTTATTACAGAAAAAGATCTCCTCTTTTGGGGGCACACTGTGCATCAGCAGGACATCATAAATGACCTTTAAAAGTCATCAACTCCAACCTCTACATCTTGTTAAACTTTCAAAGAAGCACTCCAAAATAACAGTGAAAATAAGTCTGAAAGGGCCATTTATTTTAACAAAGAACTTGACAACACACTGGCTGCAGCACAAAGGACACTTGTCCTGGAACACACCTGTTTGAAGGAGATCTGCTTTACAGCACACACAGAGCCACCAGAAGAAGCAAGAGAATGAAGATTGTGTTAATTCAAACCAGTTTTACACTGCTAACATGCCCTGAGTTTCTACATGTCACAGCTAATAAAGAATTAGAAGGACTTAGCTGGGCTCTATACCACTTTGCCTATACCTGATGATGCCTCATGTCAGCCCCAGTATGGAAGGCTTGAATAAGCAGAAGAATAAAGCACTCCAGATACATCCATTTTATTCACACCACTAATATGGTCATTAGACACAGCCTAAAATAATAATAAATCGCTGACTTCACTTACATGAAGGAAATGCAAGCTGGCTTACCACTGAACTCCTTGATTTTTATCCTTCTGCTCAACGAGCTATGCTGTTATTTATGACTGTATTAAAACATACTGAGTTATAATAAAAGAGTTTCAGTACCTCGGAGTGCTTGATCATCATGTCTGCTAAGGTAAGATAATCCAAGTCACCTTCATGCAAACCCAGCTGGCTCTGATCTGAAGCATTCTGCTAAATACCAGAACAGGGATTTTTTTGGGGACTTTGGCAAGCCACAAAGGTGGGTCAGTCCTTGTGTGGAGTGGCACGACACCACTTTGAAGGAGAATTAATCCAGGGAGCCAAATTGATGCCACACACAGAGCATTCAAACAGAAAGCCAACACTGTCAGGGTTACTTCTGAATGATGGTGGCTCTTCCTTGGGAATGCTAAACTCCAACACTTCCATCAAGCAAGATCACATCTTTTCTTTCCTGACATCTCACTCACAAAGCAGATGCCAGAGCAGACATCACAGAGCCACAAGAGATTAAAAGTAACAAGAGTAAGAAATTAAATATGTTTATTCCACTCTAATTTTAAACCCAGAAACCACAATGGAATTTAGTGTTTTAGTTATTTCTTAGCTAAAGGCAAGTCACCATAATAATTCTGTAACAAAAAGACATACTTGGGACAAATAGCCATTAGGCTGCATGACCTCACCTCTGCACCCCATGACCTTATTCCCTCAACACTCAGACAGCAGCTATCGTCTGGCTCCCAGAAAAAATAACAGTGGCATGGGCTCATTTATTAAATGAGCCCATTAAATTACTTCAGCCCTTTAAGATCTCAAGCTTTAGATGCATGGAGTCATAGCATCACAATCTATTTTATCCCCACAAAAACAAGATCCAGCCCCCTGGCTGATTTTGTAACCTTCCCCACACCTGCCCCTCCGTGTCTTCCCGAGATGAGCTGTTGAAAACCCTCCTCCTCGTGTTATTTCACATATGACAGGCAAATAATTATTTACACTGCGAAATGAGAAGCTGCTGTCCACATAAATGACCCTTGATGAGGCCAAAGGATGGGGCACTGGTAGGATCATCAACTGAAGGAGTGAAATCTCTGACAAAACCCCAGTCAGCTGTCAGGAGCCCTGTTTATATTGCAGTTGTAAGAAAAAACTGCACTCAGGTTCATTACATCAACAGATATTGCACAAGCATGTTCCTTATCACAGGAACTTTAAGACTGAAAAATAGGTTATATAAAGAGAGAGTCTGAAATTCAGCCATGATGTTTTTCCAGCATATAGACAAAGCTGCCACAGCAGCTTTTGCAGCATGTGAGCAAATTTAAAACCTCCAGCCTGCAATGGACTACAAGCCCTTGATTCTCTCCTATGTGAAGTCCTACCAAGGTAAGGGCTAGGGCTCTTTCTGCAGGACTGGAAACACATTTTACTATGTGACACCAGAGAAATTCCACCTTTCCAAACATCTTACAGAAAACCCTCTTCAATGGTTTCATCTAAACTTCAAAAAAGCACAAGCCATCGGCTCACCAGGAGAGAGAGGCACATTGACAAAACACAAAGAAGAGTGTGTGTTATCATTCCAGTTCTCCAAAGGTTAGCTGCAAATGCGAATCACCAAGAAATTCAGAAGTAATAGTTTTGTCAGAAGATCAAAATGTCTTTTGAGAAAGAAATTCAAGGCCTCCAGGCTTGGTCTCAGAAGAATCCTATTTTAAACTGCACTTGACCCACACTAATGTAACCCTTGAAGTGCTAGTGCAAGAACAGAACGATGTTCACAAGGGGAAACAGGCAAAGTATCTTTCACTAAAGTTGTATTTATGCAAAAAATCATGCATCTCCTTTTAACACTGCAAAAATACAAACATCATTACATATATTTCACAACACACCTCTCATCACTGACTGACAACATCCACAAGGTTTTAGCTGCTCAAGAAACTGTATGGGAACATAACACAATTCAAAGCAACCAGGTGCTAGGGTTAGGGATGTAATTAGGGACTAGATAGGGATTAACTAGATCTTAACTCAGACTTCCCCACCTCCCTTGCTCCTTTTTACACCTCAAGTATAAACCCATTTTAGCATGTCACTACTTTACAGACGGAGTAAGTTTTCTTAGAGATCTTATTGCTTAAAAAACACAAATAAGCTCACACTGTAAAGTTGATTTTAACTGAAGTTTGAACAGATGAAAAGTAAAAATTTAGGGTATTTTAACATCTGCTGGAGCCAAGGAGATGCCAGTACATCCACCGTAGCCAACAATGTGGTCTGAGATGTGGGACCTACAGGGGAATGGCTCAGAACACTACAATGCATTTCAAGCCACTGGTGTCAGACCAGCCCTAGTCTGTTCTCAAAGGCTGAACTCCCAGAAATGGCTGGATAACACAAGGTCTCCTCATTTACTGTCCTCTGACAAGAATCTAATTAATACTCATCAACAGCACTGGGCAAAAATAAGCTAATATGTAATATGCAGGGGCAATTAGGAATTTACTTCAAAATTGTGGTGCTGCTCCACACTAAAGGCAGAGCCAGCCCAAGGAGGATAATCCTGCAGAAGCCCTGGCTGGAAGCTTTTCCCTCATTTCTTAGATCAAACACTGCAAGGAACGGCAGAAGGCAATTGAGAACAGTGACCCACAGAGGAAGTGGCACTCTGCACAGAGCAGCCACTGATTGCATAAGCAGCACTCCAGAGCAGAAGGCACCACTCTTCTTCCTTCAAAAAGCCAGTGTAAGAAAAGGATAAACTCTTTTGAAAAGCCACAGCAGCATGATTAAATAGTATTTTTCCTTTTACACAGCAAACCATACAAGGCTGAAGCCTTAAGGAATATATGAACTTTCATCTGAATGGAGCCCATTAAGTGCCCTGCAATGAATGGTGCCTGTGGTCCAGAATTCATTTCCTTTTAGAAAGCAAAGAGGACAGGAGGCTTACGATTGCTACACACGAGTGCTGACTCATTCAAGGTCATTTTATTCCCTCCCTAAACAAACTGTTTCTTTGAGACACAGGTATTTCAGTGGAGTGTGGTTTTGGTGGCAGTCAGGGAGCAGGACTGTATAATAGACAAATTCATACTACAGAAAAAAATGCTTTCAGACAGCTCAGTGGACAACTTTTCAATTCGTAACTCATGATAAGCTAGATGATTGCCACAGGTTTTTTAACAGAAATCTCACTTCTCAGAATTTTCTGTTTAACAAGACAAGAAGTAACTTTAAAGCACTATTATAATACAGCAGGAATTAATTTTAAAGCAGCTTCTGAAATGTTAACATTGTGCAACAGAACAGCCCTACTTCACATGAGGCTGTGGCAGAATTAACAGCAGGTTTTCCCCCCCAGTAAAAACAAGCTAAAAGCAAGTTTATCACTTAGCTGCTATCAGGAGAGAGATGATGGTTAAGGGCAACAGCACTCTGGATCACTGATATTGGTAAACTGCAGTAAGTTTTTCCTGACAATATCACTCCCAGGGCTGCCCAAACCCCGAAGAAGAAAAATCCCCACATCTATAGAAAAAAACACAAGCAGAGAAGTCATAAAAAACACAAGCAGAGAAGCCTTAGGTAGTTGTCTTAAAGACAAAATCTGATGTGTCACCTGCAGGTCCTTGGCAGGACCTTTGTCAAGACCTGAGTCAGACAGGCTGTTTGCTACACCTCAGCCTTCAAATGTCCTCCTCTCAAGGAAGGCACTATTTTCCAAGAAGAGAATTTCCATCAGTTGCCTGTTGATATTTTCCTCTGAAAGAACAGGAAGATTTCATTCATGGCAAACCATTACATCCAGAAACTAAATTTTGATGGTTTCAACCAGAAACTTCTTGGTAACTTTCAGGAAGGGCAGCCTGATGTACAAGCTTTGATTCACCTTGCTCAACATACAAACTTCCTTTCAAATCAATGGATTATTTTTTGATTCTAGGTGAGGACAACTTCAGGTGCCTGATTGCTGCTGCCCCAAGCTCCTGGGAACATTCAGGATCCGTGGCACTCTGAGGATCCCTGGTGAGCAGATCTGCCCCTCTCTGCACTCAGAGGAGAGGATGGATACAGACAGACACAAGGAGCACATTGTTCCAAGACACAAAACCAGCTCTTTGAGACTTTGGTTTCTTTAAACACACAAGACACGCTCCTGCTGATGTCAGTGTGTCTGTTGGGAGATAAGAACAGATTCCAGCCAGGTCAGTAACAAAAACATCGTCAGAAGCCAGGGATTCAAGGAGGTGGGGTGCCTGAAAACAGCTGATGCCTTCTGTGCTCTGCAAGCCAAATTTATTTAGAAATACACTAATATTTGCTACTGTTTCCAGACTGGCATCAAATACCACTCCAAATTATTTTTCTTTCACTAGCTGACATTTTCTGCAAAATCCAGGATTTGTAGCACAAAGCTGGAAGGGTTGGAATTTAATGCAGAACAGTTGTGTCTTACATAGCTTTGAGGATTGGAAATGGTCAATGGAAAACATTGTCTCTTAACCTTTTTTTAGTGTTCTTGTCTTACCTGCTGAATTAAGTTTATTACTTCTGCCGGACACTAGGAGCAGGTTTGTTTAAAACAGGCAGCCTGCCTTAGTTTTTGCATGCAGTAACTATCACACACAGCATTTTATCTGGTTAATGGCTTAAAGGCACCTCTGGGAAAATAAAATACAGTAACACAACCAAACAACATGATTAGAATAACGTGTCAAAACAGGCTTTAACACCCGAGTATTAGCCTTCATCAGTGAAGGGAATAGTCTAGAATGATGAATTCCCTGGCAGCTGAGAGCTTTCCCAAGGAATACACAGTCTTGGAAACCGTAATGCCATCTGCTGAGAAATGATGGAAGTGCATCACCATGAATTACTGTTTAATTACTGTAATGCTGATGTGGAAATGCCTGCTGCTGGGAATCAACTGGAAAACAATCTGTTTGGAGTGTATAAATTACACAAGAATTTTCGAACAACCATCAGCAACTTCAACTATTGATATTCAACAAGTCTAGGACTTTGTGACAAAGTCACAGGTCCATAATAAATATTGTTCCAGTATGTTAAAATAAGAATATGGTGTGTGAAACCCCAACGATTAATTTGGAACAGACATTACAACTTCACAAAACCTGGTATTAAATAGAGTTTTGTTTGCTGGGGGTTATTTTGTTGTTTCTTTAAAAGATACTTGATTTTCTGCTCCACATTGTTACAAACTGAGAAAAAAAAAACCTAGTTTAAAGTTAATTTAAACTATAAGAGCTTATTAACAGGTCTCAAAATAAGAACTTCCAGTGCCAGCCTGTAGGGTTAAGCTGTTGTCCCCACACCCCAGAGGCCTCTCTGCAAATGTTTGCAGAGAGCAAGTTATTTTCATACTTGGTAACAAAAGAATTACTGGCAGAGTTATATTTCCACAGAGGCCATCACATTTAATTTTTTTAATGTGCTAATCTGCTGAGCATCTAAAAGCAGACACGTGGGTTTTGCTGGGTCCCAGCAGCACCTAAGGAGCACAAGATTCCCCAGAATAATCACTATCCCAGGGGGTGGAAAGGAGATGGATGGAAGGCGAGCAGGAGGATGATTTTTCTTATTTGCATTGAAACACTATATCTAATTCTGCTCCAAATGATCCTGAGGAGTTAGAAGTTCAGAAACTCTTAGCCAGGATTCAAGAGCTGGCAAGCCTGCCATCATCAGCAGAAGGCCAGCACAGCCTGCTTTTCCTCCAGCCCACAACAGTTCCACAAGTGTTGCAACCTAAGGCTGACATTAATTATTAAAGGAAGATTTACAGTAAGTTCATTCTTTAATTCAGACAGACTGGCCCAACCAGATCCACTGGCCAGCAACTGTTGCTGTAACAAACTCAGACTGGACACTGAGATATTTTCCCAGAAAGTGCAAAGGCAGCAGTGCATTGATCCACTGATAGCCTGATCCTCTCATTTAATTTCCACGTAATGGTATTCCCATCTAGAAAGAAAAAGAGACTGTTGTATGTTTTCCTAAGCAAATACAAACTAGATGAGATCTTTCCTCAACTTGGGGAAAAAAAACTTCCACGCCAAGCACTAAAGAGAAAGTTAAATAAAATGGGTAATTTTGCTCAAAGAACAAGGCATGTAGCTGGCACTCACTTCTGAGAGACAAAGGGTTAAAATAGTTACCCATTTCCTCAACTGGACTACTACTACTATTGTAAAGTCCTTATTCAGCTGAATTCCATCAGGCCATGCTTTCTTAACACAATCTGACATGTACCTCTTCAAGATCTTGGAATTTTTTTTCCCTCTTCTCTGCCTCTCAGCAGTAGACACCAGAAATAAATACACCCAAAAAGCCAAATGGTAATCCAAACAAAGTAATATTTAATTATCAAGCTGGGGAGACTGATGACCAGACAGAATAATTTCTTTTTATAAAAAACAAAACAAAACACACTTGCCAGGTCCTTTGCAGACAACACAATACTGGGTTTTGTTTCAAGTTCATAACTTGGCTCTTAAAGTAGTTGATAATGAACCAGCAGGCATTATTTTAAATCAACCAGTTTTATTAAATGAGCCAGAAAGGAAAGAGGCAGGGCTAATTACCAACATTCCTTGATGAATTACCTAGCGGTGTGTGGTAAATCTCCCGGCGTCTTTGTCTTTATCCCCAAATTTATCCCTTACTTATTTCTCAAGAGGTTAAAGGACATGGGGCTAATTAAGGAACCAATCCAATGACAGACAGAATCATTCAAGGTAAGGCTGGTTTTCACTCTTTCAAGCTTTTGCATCTCTGCCTGGTACTTCTTAATCTAATTTTATTTTTTTTTAAATTACTGCTGGGGAGGGGGAGGAAAAGTGCTAATCTTGTCACGGTCAGGCAGGTTGAAATTGCCATGCAGTGCTGGGCAAAATGCTACATATTTGTAATTTAGCCAATAAGAAATTCCTTAAGCCTCTCTTGAATGGCAGGAATGTCTCCAGCTTGTCACTTTGCATTCATTCACTACACAGGTTCACCATCTCGGAGAATAATGCTGCCAAACCGGCTGAAGAACTGAAATATTTGTGAGTATACCTAATACCCAAAGATTACTTTAAGCAGATCTGAGTTTTCACATTTAAAATTTAACGCCTGTCAGAGGTGTCAGCAGAGGCCCCCCCTGGATCTCCCCCAAGCTCCCACATTTTCCAGCACTGTGTGTGGCTCTGGGCGCTATTTTCTGCTAAATTAAGCCACAACTTCAGCAAACACAACTGCAGTGACCAGCAGTCACCCTCTTCTTACAGCCTTGGCTCAGCCAGGAGCAAGGTGGTTATTAAATTCATGTTGGCTGACAAAGGACTTGGTAGAAGCTGCTAAAACCTGGGGGCTGTGGAGCCTCATCAGTGCTCCTAATACCCACAACTATGGGCACCTACACATCTTAATCTGCAGAAGATTAACTCATCTTCTGCAGGTCCAAAACAGCCACTGACACGTGGTGAACCACCATTTTCCCAAGGTCTGGTAACTCAGCCAGCAGATAATATGTCTAGACCATAAAAAAAAGAGTGCTTTGAAGCTGTAACAGACCGAACTCAGCAAGCTCTTCTTAATTTTGTGGATGTTACCCTGACAGCGGGAAGACAGCAAATCCTCAAGACCACCAACTAGGATACAAACCACCATGAATTTCCAAAAAGCAATCAGAGCTTGGACCTCCAGATGTCTGTATCATTTTGTCTGAGTACATCCTGATTTCCTCTGTGCCAAATATGTTGTTTCAAACTTCCAGGTAACTACTGTGAACTTGCAAGGGCAAGAGCTCTGGGATGAGGAGCAGATTCTCAGCTATTTTCCCACTCTGCTCATAACATTTTCCCAGGAAATCCCCTCACCCCCAACAGCACAATTCAGCAGCACAGTTTGTCTCCACTTTGGGAGCTGCATTTTTGTGACAGTGACCACAGCTGAAGGAACAAGATGGAAAGATCAGACATCTTCATCACCAACAACTATTTTTCCCAAGAGCTAAGCAACACACCTTTGTATGCATAGGAAAAGGGCGTTTGGGACAAAAGTGAGAGCAGTGTTTTGCACTAGCAGTCAACCATCAGATAGTTATACACAGAAGTGACTTGCCCCCTGGAATTCCATGCATTTTTAATGTCTAATACCCTGGGTGTTAAGCAAGAGTTTACATTTTACCTCTATTACTGACTGCAGACCTCAAGCACCAGGTTTTTAAAACAGCTTTCAACCCACTGAGAAAGCAGAAGATTTAAGGCCTGAGAGATACTTTTACTTACATGAAGGCTGAAGGGACAAGGCAGACTTCAGTGGTTCTGTAATTAAATACAAGTTCTTCTCTATGAAGAATTTGCTGATGGCTTAAGGTATATCACATAATGTAAGTAACCTTAGTTTAAATGTTTTACCTGCAGCTCACCAAGACTCAGTCTGGCAAATCACTTGTCTAAGTTCTTGACTGCAAATACACACCACGCTTACCTAACACACCAGCCCACACTACTATCTGCCATTGTCAGGTGAGATTAAATTAACTTTTAATCAGATAAGCGTGTCCACAAACACACATTTGCTGGGGCAGGCACTACCACACATTTATCTTGCCATCCCATTGTTCCTGTTCTTCAGAACTGTGAGATAAGTCCTCTTGACAATGAAGTTTTATGGTAATTATTACACCAAGAACATTATTGCCAGCTCCCCAGCCTTCCCTGCCAGGCAGAACTTCCACAGGTCACTCTCTGGAGTAAGCAAGCTGGAAAAAGAATAGGAGGAGGTATTTTTTCTAATGTATGTCCAATAGTCATTAACATTAAATAGAAGAAATGCTTGGCATTTCAAAAATTAAGAAATACAGGGTTTCTGATGGAAGGAGCTTATCGTGGTGGCACATTTAAAATCTGAATGAATAATGACACAAAGGTGAAGGAGAGAGGCAAGGGTGGCTGGCTGCACTCCTGTCCACTCTTAGAAAAAGTGGGAATGGGGAAAGATGAGCACAAACTGCAGCAATGGGATGGCACTGAGTAAAAGGCAAACACACCCACTCTGGTATCAGCAGCAATCAGCCCACAATACTGCCATGAGATGGGCAAAAGATGTTGAAATAATAAAACAAGAGAGGGAATCTGGCTCTAGGCTTTGAAAAGAAGAGGTTTCACCTTGCTTAGAACAAGAAAGAAAGGCCACAATGACATTCTGGCACCAAAAGAGCAATTAACATCTACCATGAAGGCACCAACCCAGGCAGTGTAGCAGGGGGAATCCTAAGTGAGGTTTTCAGTGGCAGACGAATTTTTAAATATTCAGCATATTATAAGCATTGTTGCATGGAAATAGACTATTTAAAATGTCTTAATCACAAACATTAAAAATGTGTTTGTAGCCTATGCTTCCATGCATACATTTTTATACACATATAAAATAAACACATATATATTTCGGGGTGAACAGTAGTATGTGCACAAGTGGAGGTTCTTGTCCAGAGAGCAGAGACCTCAACATGTAGATCCCCAAAGCAAGACCACCTTGTCCAGATCCCCTAGAGCAAGGGAACTGCTCTCTTATTCTCCAAAACAAGCTAAAAGGGGATGAGATGGACCTGTTACATCATCGGCTGGTGAGGAGACCTGCTTTTACCTGTACCACTGCAGGTTCTCACTGCAGCCCTCGAGGTTGTTCTTTGCAGTAGTATCAATCATTTCCCATATTTGCCCAGGAGAAGTTACATTCTTAAAGCCCCAATGGCAGACAAAGAAGGAGGGAGAGATGTGAGAAGTCCAGCAGATTTTTTATTGTGCTATGCATTTGGTGTGACAACACTCAGGAGGAAAGGGATGTGGCAGCAACTTCATCCATGGGACCATTTTTATCCAGCAGCAGGGACAGGAACCCACAGCACATCCACAGTTTAGGTTCCATCAACCCATGGCCTGGTGCATCCCATCAGAAACATGACAGCAAGTGTCACATCCACGCACCAACCCAGAAACGCCAACAAGTACCATGGAGGGACAGAGGGAAGAAAAGTTCACCCTCAATTTGCCACCTTCCATCTGCTTAGTGAGACAGGCAGAGGGCTGGGTGTCAGCTGCCCACCAGTAATGTTTCCAATCCTGCAAGAACTGTTAATATTTTCAGTGGAACTGATTTGCAATTCTGTGGGCTTACTCTGGCCCTGAGCCTCCTTTGCTGCCTCCTGAGGATGCTCCTGAGCTGCTTCTCCCATGGAGGACACAAGCCAGCCACAGTTCCTGTAATGCCACATTTTTTGGGGGCAGGAAGGTCCAAAGGACTTAGGGGATTGTGTTGTACTTGTTCTACACACTAAACTTGATTCAGAAATCAGGCAAAGCAACACAGGTCACACAGCACAGCTACAACTCAGTTTTTGTTGTGTCTCTACATGGGCAGAGAGACGAGTCCCTGTTCCTCTGAATTTCTGCAGGTCACCATCTGGATCACTGCAAATTCTGTAAATGAGACAAGTGGACTTCTCAAAAAGAAATAGAAGAGAGGAATCTTCAAAGGAAAGCCTTAATTAACAACTTGGTTTTACTTCTATCAGCAGAACTTCCCAAAGACTAACCCAAAAACAGAGTATCCTGCAGTCTTTCTTGTGCGAATCAGGCCTGACAGATGGTCATTTTAGCCTGTAGAGTCATTGCTTGCTTTTTTACTCCTGGATCTTTTAGATGTTTTAGACAAAGGAAAGCCCTTTTCCTTTTGTGGCTCTTAAAAGCTTCTAAGGCGTGGTGAGCTCCAAACCCCAGCTGCTACAGTGCAGCTTTGGTGAAGATGCCAGAGGAACATTATGTAAAACTCCGGTCATATAAATCAGTGTTTCTGTCTGCTGAACAATAACATTCTAAAATCAGCTACCTAGATTGACAGAGAAGACTGAAATTACCCTACAGATGAGGCCAGGGTATCACATCCCAAAGGCAGGGAGTTGTCCTGCTGCTGCCAGATCACTCACTTTACAAGAATCCTGGAAGTTGCTTGGTAGGAAAGGAGCAGGGAGTGGGCAAGGTGGAGGGCATGAACAACATGAAAAGCAGAACCCAGTAACTCCATCACATCAGCAGGAGATGCTCCCTAAATAACTAATTTGCTAACACACAGCTGCTTGGACTACAGGAGAAACACTAATTCAGTGATTTCCAGTAGGAAGACAGGAAGAGATGCAGTCCAGAACAGCTCTAGGGAAGCTGATTGACAAACCAGCCTCACTACAGACCAGGAGCGTATCTTCTAAAAAGCAAGGATTTACATATCTTAAACAAATTCATCCCCACAAAGTACGGGGATTGCATATTTTGCAAATGGATGACTGAGGAGCAGCAGCTCTAAGCCATCACCAGGCCTTGGTGACTGCAAGCAGGGACCTGAGCATGACCCCAAGTCCTGGGCTAACCCTGCCCACAGAAAGGCAGCAACCAGCTCCCTGAATTCCAGCTCTGGAATTCTGAAACTGCCATTTGATGTGGTGCTTCTGCTCCAGCAGATAAGGACTCCCACCAGACAAGAGAACAACGTCAACCACCAACAACAAAAAGAACAGCTCCTTAATATTAATTAGGTGCACAAAACTAAAATACACCTGGATGGAAGAAGAAGTATGAGCACATCTTAAGATGAACTCTGCAAAACTGTTAATAATTTTAAATAAAAATAACTAACTAAATAAATAAAATAAAAACATAATCTTACTTTGTACCTCAGGAATAGGTCCTGATTTTTTAGGGCTTGAAACTACTCCAATAAATAACTTTTTATGTTATATTCCTATTTCTAAGGCAGAGAAAGAAGCTGAGTTGCAGCAGAAGCAAAGAATTCCTGATGACATCTCTCTGTAGTGCTGGAGATGGATAAGAAGGTGCTTAAAGACAAACCAGTCCATGAAGCCAACACCTGCTCTGCAGAAAGATAACCAAAAGCTGTAACAAACCTTCCTTTCGCTATTAGAATTGAAGAGATACTGTTCCAAAAGCATCAAATCTATTCCCAGTCCATCTCTTAATTAGGCAGTACAAAGCAATGCAAAATCTGAATTCCAGCAGGTCATCTCCTACCTTGCCAAGCTACATTACTTGGCAGAGAAGTGATGCAATGAGAAGTCATTACTCAAGAAAATGAAATCCCATTTATTCACATGGCCTTGAGCATAGTATGTTATGCTATTTGGAGATTCCTATGCAACGTGACATAGATTAGTACATATTTCTCTTTCTGTATTGTTTCTAAATGGACATCTTGAAAACAAATATAAAATCCAAGCTCATTAACACCTTTGGCTTCTTTTTGAACCAGTCATTCCGAATTACCATCCTCAGATATGCAAGTATTACTCTCCTTCTCACACTGTGAGATATGGGTGAAAGGGCAAGTCACACAACATAATTAAAACCACAAAACACTGACAAATTCAACAGGCTTAGAGTGGGATTTTTTGATGCAAAGTACCAAAACAAACAAACAAAAGCAACAACAAAACCAGCTGCTAGATTTGGTCTTGTTTGTGAAGTAACAGTGAAAAAGATCACTTTTAAACAAAGTTGCCTTGCAGATTAACATTACTGAAAGTGTAAAAATCCACTTTTTGCCTATCTCACTCTTTAAGGTCACTAAATCCAGACCATCTGGATAATAAAGTTAACAACTTAGTTCCCTATTTATCTATTAAAACTTCTGTACAGCTCAGATGGAAAATTTGTCTACAGCTAAAAAACAACTGAAGTGTAAAAAGCAGCTGCAGGGAAATGATGTCACTGCAGGCAGTGCTGGCTGTCAGCACAGTGGCACCAGGAAGATCCTGAGTTATTGTTAATCTCAGCTTTTGAGCCAAATATCCTATTTGGAAAAACAAAACAAAACCAAAACAAAACAAAAAGAAAAAAATCAACTCCCCTCAAAACTACAAAGAAAATTATATAGATCTTTCAGCCAGCTCCTACTCTCACTGAAGCATCAGTGGTAATTTTCAGGAATATCATGACTTCAAACCTGGCATTTTGTACTAATTTTTTTTGTACAGAACTGGTCCACTGTTATGAGTGAGGATAAAATGGTGAATCTTTCACTGCTTTCCTCCACCAAAAACATAAGCAGCAAAACTACGCAAAGCAGTCTCTCTCCTCTCACAGACAGAGACCAAGAGGACTTGTTTTTGCTAATTTTACTGCTACTTATGTAAATGTAAGTGATGAAAAGACAGACATCATTTTGGTCCAGCAGGTTGCTGGTATTTCCACAACTATCACCTTCAAAATGCAATTCCATTGCCAAAAGGTAGCTGTTGCCAGTAATTACTTTTATTTTACAAGCTGATTAAGACACATTCTCTTAATTTTTCACTCTACAGGACCATGCACTCCTTTTTGGGCTAAAGATGAGTGCAGGAGAGATATCCTACCTCTTTCCAGGAGATCCTTCTCCATCAGAAGGAAACAGGGGACAAATGCTAATTTTTAGAATCCTGAAGAATGAGGGTTCAGGTTCAAGTCCTTTCTGTGAAGTTTCCTAGCAATGCTCCAGCAGATTATGACTTTGCACACAGAGCCTGTGACAAGCCAGGTCCCAGGAACTCCATCTATAATAACTGAGCATCACCTTCTGGCTGCAGAGATTTCTGAAGTTTGTCCCTCAAAACATCAAGGGCTGCCTTCCCTCCTCTCCCACAGAAAGGGGAATTTGCAAAATTAACAATAATGACAACTGCTAATGCTTCTTCAAGATGTTACATTCTTTCCTTATCAGTAAAATACCATCAAAAAATAAACGCTTTCCTACAAGTTTTCACAGAGGTTTAAAAAATACCCTACAATTCATGTTGTAACAGATTAGGACAAAAAGATGAAAAAATCTACCATGCTTATTTAGACAGGTGCATTACAAACAAAAAACTATTTCATAGCACCTACACACCTGCTGGATCTGAATTATGACTACAATCATAACCTGGAATCAAGTTTAAGAAATTGTAATACACAAACATTGTGAGTAATACACAAATGTTAGACAAAACAGCTCTTCCCAGACAATTTCAGCCTATAGACACATGCTCATGTGATCAAAGAATATTACATTTAATTTTTAATGGAAATGTGTGTTTATGTAGAGAGAGAGAACTCAAAATTCAACTGCTGCTGCTTTGTTCCTAGATCACATATTGGACTATGACTCTACCATCCCAAATCAGTGCTAGTTTCAGTGCTGACAACACAACACCACAATGCAGATTCAATAAATAAAATGACCCTGTATTTTCCTCATAAACCAGTCACACAGACTGCCTCGAAATCCTGAGCCTGCAAGTCTATTTTAAAACCGACTGCATATCATTGGTGTGTAACAGCAACAAGAAAACATGAGCTGTTTGTAACCAAGCTCAACTAATTTATGTTGCAAGAATATGCTCTCTGACTAAACAACAAACTGTACTAAAAAGATCCAGCAATAATGCAGAGCAAACTCTTCAAAACTGGTGAAAATTGTATTTTCATGAAATATGTCAGCAAACTTCTCCAAAACATTTGACATTGTTTTATTCACACATTTCACGTTGCTTCAGCCTACTTGAATTTAAGCAGTGCGTGAAATTATTGCTTTCCTTATAGCTGTTCACGTTTTTCCTCTGAGTAATTAGCAAGCTACATCCCCTTTGACAGAGGGACACTAACAAGCTCCTACAGTTTCCAGTGGGACAAGGAATCCAAAGCTACTAATAGCAAACAAGTCATTTAAACAAAAAAGGGATTACAAGGACTCGTTGCAAGAAGCTGGAAACTCACCCATATTTCAGATTAAGGCTTTCTGAGGAGCTCTTTTGTAAAGAGTTTTGACTCCATCTTACAAAACTATTTCATTGTTTTCCTTTAGAAACCAAAACATTGATTTGTTATCTACTAATAAGTTCTTCATATTGAAAATAAAGTACTAGAAAAACGGAGAAGCGTTTTCCAAAGGGAAAATGACGGAAACCTTAGTTTTGTTACAAAACCTCCCACCGGAGATCTCAAAGTTGAAAGAAAACAAAAGTTACACAAACTTTTTTTTTTAAAAGCGTTTCCATTTATCGCTACCAGGACACCAAAACAAGCTGCAAACTAAATCAGAGCTCAGCTTATTTGCAAAACTTTGCCGAAAACGCCTGGAGAACCACATCCCTGCTAAACAAAGCGGGTTTTGAGGAGCTGCTGAGCGGAAAGACTCGTACCTTGAGGACCTCCATGGGCACCTGGGTGGCAGGGGGCAGGCTGGTGGGCACGCTGACGTTGATGGCAGGTGTCTGGCTCACGGGCACTCGCTGCTGCATGAACTGGGCTGCCTGCTGCTTCTGCTGCTGCTCCCGACGCTCCTGCTCCTGCATCTGCTCACGCATGAGCTGCTGTCGGAGCAGGATTCGTGAGGTCATGCTGGAGGAGCTTAAGGGAGGCTTGGAAGCGCCAGGATGCTCGGAATTGCTGTGGGAAGACCAGAGAGAGACAGCTCAGCTTCCACGAAGCGGGACGGTGGTTTCAGCGGCCGGAGCTGGTGGAACTACAGGGAGACGTGGGGCGGCATGGGTGAGAATTCCCCGCGAGAGGGGAATTGGGAACCGACCTACTTCAGGTACTTAGCAGCCACATTAGGCTGCCTTAACTTGACTGAAGCCAAACCATTCCCAAACGCCAACATCCAGCTGTAAAGAGCCATTTGCTCTTTCGAATTTCACAGCAACCGCCCACCAGAAAAACAAATGCTTTTATAGATACTAGTAGGCACTCATAGTCCTTTTTTTAAAAAAATTAAAAAGTAATAAAGAGTTATAGCAAGTCTGATGATTGGCATGGGTAATACTCCAGTCCAACGATCTAGCTCAAAGTAAAGCAAATCTACCTCTCCCATGAAAACACAACGCAACATAGATCACTAATTTTCTGCAAAACTCTACCTTAGGGTTGAACTTGCTGGCTGTGACTCTTCAGAGCTATAAAACAGACCTCCACAAAAAACCCAGCTCCCACCCCAGGCCTACCAGCATCTTCCAAGCACAGTCAGATACAAAAATAGGCAAAATAAACAACAGTAACAGCTTTTTTCCAGTCACACTTTACAAAGAGCAACAGGCTGACCCAAGCCAGCACACAGCACTGCTTCACCACCTAGGAGCCACTTCTAAGCCATTGGCAAGCAGAGCATGGGACAGAGCATGGGACTTTGCCATGGACAGAAGGGACACTTCCTGAACCAACTCATCCTTTTCTCAGCCCTCAGAACCAAAACCCATGGGCCATGCCTTGGGAACCCTCCTGGCTCCAGGAGGAGGCTGCTCTTGAAAACCCCAGCTCTGGCTGCAGTGGTGATACCTGCAGGATGCTGGCAGGACACAGCAGTCTGGGAGCCAGCATCCCTTCCAGGTCTTGCTCAGAAGCTGCAGGCACTGAGCACTGTTTGTGCTTGGGCAATCAGAGCCAGCACTGCTGGAAGTTTTCCGGCTTTGTTTTGGACTGATGTTGAACACAATTCAGGGCAGAAATAAAAAAAGGAGAACCCACACTTACTGCCCCAAGAGATCGAACTCTGCTCTTCCAGAGCACACATTTTGGGGGCAGGGAGGCAGGGGACCATCTTGCTATTTAAGACCTGTCATGTTGAAACATTCACAGAGACACTGATCCTTTTGATAAAACAAGAGAAAACCTTTGTGGTGAAACTAATGCAGCTGCGGAATAATCGTACTAATTAGCTGCTCAAGACAAGTCATTGACTGTGATACTTGTAAAAAACACTCCCTTTTCAATTAAGGGTGAAGCATTCTCACATCTAAATCCAGCAGCTTGTTTTCTGGCTGCACATCTGAACCACTTTCACATTTCCAAACCGAAGAGATGCTTTATTTCCACGACCAGGATAGTTATAGATCAGTGGTCTCCCAATGGTTTTGATTACACATTCCTACCAGGAATGTTTGAACATGCACCCCAATATGTTTACTTATTTATTTATGAACTATATACATGTATTACTGAAGTGCTCATATTTTCTTTCTGCCCACCAATAACACTGCACATCCCACCTTGGAGACCACTGTAATACATAAGCAAAAAATAGGCACCCAAATGCTGCTTTCAAGGAAGGATTCATTCTCCTCATGTTGGGAAAAGGCCAATTTTGTACCACACTTGTCAGCATTCTCATTTGTGTGCTACTGGCAATTTTTACAGATACCTAAATGCTGCAAAATTGGTAACCCAGCAGTTCCTCCCACCTTCTTTCATTTTGAACTGTTTCTCCGCCTACCAAAGCCAAGTGTGCTGGAAACCATCTCAGAAGAACCTTCCCATATACTAAAACGTTGGGGAATGAGAGGGAGAAGGAAGGAGAAATTATTTCCACAGCACTTCAAACAGCTCCTGCCAGGAACCTCATCTTGTTCATACAATTATTTTACCTACTTATACCTTCTGTCCTTCCAGCTTCCTGCAGGTGATTCAGGGCTCTACCGTTGATCAAAATTGCAAACAAAAGCTTCAAGTATTGTGTCTTTTAATGAGACAACAGTCCCAGAAAATATTGTTCTGTCAAGTTCTTCCCCAAAGGGCAAAGATGCTCCCAGGCTTTATTTCTTCTGCAATTTTGCTCAGTATTTTACCTGGTGTAGAGGCAGGAGAGCACTGAAGGCAGACAGCTCTGGCAGCCACGTCACAAGTCTGCTGCCACAGAATCATGGAATTGTTTAGGTTGGAAGAGATCTCCAAGATCATCAAGTCCAACCATTAACCCAGCACTGCCAAGCCCATCAGTAAACCATGTCCCCAAGTGCCACATCCACATGTCCTTTAAATACCTCCAGGAATGGTGACTCAACCGTCTCCTGGACAGGCTGTTCCAGTGCTTGACAACTCTTTCAGTGAAGAAATTCTTCCTAATATTCAATGTAAACTTCCTCTGGCACAAGTTGAGGCCGTGTCCTCTTATCCTATCCATTATTAACTGGGAAAGCAAAATGGGCACCCAACCACCATACCATCAGTATAGTTGAGCTCAAATGTGGATTTTTCTGGGCTAAAAGCTGCTGCACAACACCTGCCTACCTAACCAGATGCTTCTGTCACAAAGACTGGGAAGGAACAAGGACAGATCTCCTGTTATTTATTCCCAGGGGGCTGTAAAGCTCCACCTGCGTGTACAATGGTCTCCCTGCCCCACTGTCCCTTCCACTCGCCTTGATGAGCACTGATCAAACATGGAAAACTCTTTGAAAGTTTAGTATCTCACCCTCTAAGTCTGTCCCATGCACCACACAGGTCATCCTCCCACCCAGCTTCCCTCCTCCACCATGTCTGCTCATCTCCTCAAGCACAGAATAGAAGGAACAGAACATGGTTTGGGATCCATGACCATGTACCCCCACAAAGCAAGCAGGAGGATTGTCAGAAACTCCCTTTTCCAGTCGAAAAAGCAATCAAAACCTTGTTGTTTCAAAAGCTTCATCCAGGGAGTTTTGAAAATGGTTTTATTTTAAAGTTTCTTGACCCCTCCATGCTGGTGCACAGGCAGATCTCCCGTGACCAAGCTCAGTGCCATGTACCACAGCACAACCCAAAAGTGGACACGTGGATCCACAACTCCCCTGCACCAACTGATTCACCCCCAGATTATGTGGAGCCAGGAGCAGAGCCCACACACAGCTAATACACCATGCGATTCAGATACTTCCTGCAAACAGTTTATGGAAACCATCTAATTGCAATAAATGAAACCGACTCATCCTTTTAATTGACACATGATTAAACCAGTTACCCATTAGCACTCTAATAAGCAGAGTGTAATACAGACTGGGAGTTATTAGTTATGTGTCATGTGCCGATCCAATTAATCACCAAGTGATAACGCTTTATTTAATAAGTTTAAATTGCATATCCTTTGCACAGATGCCTGGGAAATGTTAGTTACTGCATACAGGAGTTATTATGCAGGTGGCCATTGCATAATAAAAGGCAACTGATCACATTAAAATCAAGTTTGATTTTGTTGCCATCAACCCACAGAGACCATAACCTTCCCAGATGTTTACTGATTATTTTATCTGTCTCCTTAGGCAAACAAGACAAACTCATCTTTTGTTGGACAGTTTTGTTTTCAGATTCTTATGAATTGACCAAACAAATGCTCTGGTTCACATGCATTAGTTACGACTTATCTGATTGCAAAGCATTATTTTGCACTACCTATGCATTGATTAAGAAAGTTCTCTGGAGACTTTGAACTGGAAAAAAAATAATTAACTCATCTTTGCTTTTTAACTACTTAAGAATCTTTAGCTACTTTAAAATATTTTAAGAAAAAAGTGTCCAATGTAATGTTTCTTAGACAAATGAGACAAAGAGCCTTCAAAGCAACTTGTTCTGGGCAGGATGGACTACCCTGCTCTGAATTGAGAAATGGCACATAAGAGGGAGGCTGCTGCTCTCCTCTCTCCATTCATGCCAACTGTTTATTAATGGGTTAGTCCATAGAGAAATCAGCCAAGAAAAGCAGATTTAGCACCTCTGAAATCCACTGAGCTGCACCAGATCTCAGAGGTAAGAAATAACACCAGATTTAGATCTTTTGTTTATGTCTTACCCTTATCCCATTCACAACTATTCACAGAGGAAAGAAAAGCATCCATATTTGAGTTGTAATGTTGTCAACCTCTCATCTCCTTGCTTTAAAGATTGTTTTATGATAATGCTGGATACTTAAATATTTGACCTCCAGACGTCATTTCCAGAGGAGACACCACACAGCTCCCCTTCCAACACCCCTCCCAGAAATTCACTAAACTTCCTTCAAAATTGATTTGTACAAATTCTGTTTTCAATCTCTCTACCAAGCAGTAAAACCTCAAGAATCTTTTTATTCTCTGTACTACATATGTGGCTGAAGCAACAATGCCTGTAGCAGCTTCTTAACCTGCCAGCCAGCAATGCTGTTTGCCTCAGGAAGAGGTGACAGAAAAGGGAAGAACACCAAAATAAAAAAAATAAACGCCAGGAGCAGCCAGATTACACACACCACCACCCCCCAAAAAAAGTCAAATACAAAATGCAAAAAGTCCACAAGCAACAAAAAAAACCCCTTCAAAATCCTTTTTCCCCCATCTTCAGCCAAGGTAAGGGATTCCAACTACTACAGCATTTTCCCTGGGGCACTTTGTACTTCATTCCTAACATTTAATAATTGATTGTGGGTTGCAGCGACGCTCCACTCACCGTGCCAAACTGCCTCATGCTGCTTGAAGTATCAACGTAAAAAAAAAACAAGCCCAAGATTTGGCACCCTCCTATGTCCTGACTTGCCAAGGACAGAGCAGTTACAAAAACGGTGTGGAGACCTTTATCAGCCTTTATAATAAAGCCAGGACATGTTTCAGGCTTCTACATGAAAGGTTTCCGCACTTGAAGGTTACATGTTTAAAGAGACAGGCTGCCTGCTCCTGCATCTGATCCATCAGCAAGGTACATGTTTGCTGCTGTATCCCGACCTGCACTGCTTGCCCTACACCATGGGCTGCACCCACAGAACAAAAAACAACCCAAAAAGCCCAAAAGCAACCCAGCCATCTGCCTGGATGCACTGAGTGCACCTGGCTGGGTGGGAAAGGAAAAACTGGCCAATTTCCACCATGCACACCTACTAGCAAGGAGTGTTGGGCTGAGTTACAAATCAAACTAATTCAGTGGACCAACTCTCTTTGAGAAAAAAAAAAACCAAAAAAACCCCACACACACAAAAAAAACCCTGCAACAAAACCCAACCCCACAAACAAAAATATTATATCCTCAGCTAAGAATTTAAGTTGTTGTACACCATGTAGTAGTTTTCCATTTTTCTTCCCATCTTTAAAACACACCTTCACAAGTGGCTGAACATAATGCTTTCTGAACTTAATGAAAACCTCTCTCATGACCCAAGAGCACTCAGTAAATAATTATTAAGCTCTGGAGGTGGCTTTTGCATGAGTGTTGACTTAATAAAATGCTGTAAGTTGATCTGCTTGAATGCCCATTTACTTGGGGACACAGCTTGCAGTATAGCCTGGAAAGCTTGATCTTGACCAGATTAAAAAACAAGGTAAAATTAAGAGGTTCAATCCAGAAGCTGCAAAGGTCACATTTTACAATCCTTTACTACCATTGCTGATAAAAAGGAGACAAATAACTGCAAACCTAAAGTATCCTCAAAGACTCCCATATTATAAAAGTGATAATGCACTAAGTCTTTTTACATAGAAGCTGAACCTCCGCTAGCCCAAATCTGCGTTTTTGCCATACAGTTTCAGTAGAAGCAACATAAACATGCATATATATTTAAACACAGAGTATTTTGTGCATCTTCCCCTCCTGAAAGCCACCATCAACATCTGAGCCGTTCAGCCCAACTGCTGTGGCTCTGCAGAGGACAGTGGTCAGTCCCAAGCAGGGTACCTTTAATTCCCAGAACACAACCTCCACCACACCACACCAATCCCAACACAATCCACTCAGTGCCCCGGGAAAGCATCACTCACAGACAGAAGCTGTCAAAGGAGCAGGGCATGAACATCTGGACAGCTTCCATCCTTCCCCCCAATTTTGTGTCCGAGGGCTTTTGCTGAGCACCCCCGGGTGAAAGGCAAGCCGGCTGTGTCTCCAGGGGAGGCTCCAGATAAGGACCTGGCAACTCCAATCCCCACGGAGCAGCAGCTCCCGGCACTGCAGACCTGTGCAATCCAGCACCTACCGAGGAGAAAACAGCAGGGCTTGAGGCAGCAGCCGCAGGAGGTGTCATTAAATAATGACTCCGAAACAGCCCACAGGTTTGGAGGCAGCATCTCGCTGCATCCCGTCTCACCTGCATGGGAGCGCCGCACGGAGTGCTGATGGGCAGAGCTGATCCCTGATGGGCACAGAGCTGATCCGCAAAATTCGGGATTAATTCCTGCATCCCAGGGGCTGCACCACCCTCAGCACCCCGCCAGGAATGGGAGAAACCCAAGACACGGGTTGGAGTTGAAAGCACTTCACCCATTCATTAATTAAAAGGGGTGTGATCAGGCCATTAACACCATCAGGAGTGGATAAGCGCTGTCTGTAACAGCACCGTTTTCTCACGATCTTTATCGCCAAAAAGATGAAGGGAAAGGGTGGGTGCGAGACAAATTTGTTTTCTGGGATGTAACTCCTTCGCCTTCAAGGCTCCCCCAGGTGAAGCTCCACCTAGGAACTGCTGGACATGCATCTCTCAAGAGCTAGGAGGACATCTGTGATGGTCCAGAGTAAATGTGACAGTGCACACACTACTTCCCCAGCTCCACCTCTGCTCACACAGGCTGAAACCCTCAGAAAATCAGCAGGCAGGTACACTAATTCCTCGAGCTCCCAAAATTGTTCCATGAAGGGCTAAAGGAATTTAAAACTTAGCTGACTGTGTTGTTTAGTATTAGTCTGACGCTCTTCTTCAAACTTATAAAGTTTCCATCACAAACTTAAATTACCAAAAAACAAAGGAGGAAGAAAAGGCATGAAGCAGATTTGTCTTTCACTTAAAAGTCTGACCTTGTAAAAGGCTTTTTGAACCATTTTTCAGACACCACATCTATGGCCACGTCCCTCTCTAAAGGGCTCTACACAAATTTGCACAACAAAAAGCCAGATTGCTAAAACAACCGAGAGGTGATAAAAAAGAGATAACACTCCACTACCAATCTCTGTAGTTTTTGATTTTGTAATGCAGAATTTACTTTCTTTTATCTGGGTAAATAGGGACGATAACACAGTCGCTGAGATGGAAGATGACGTACTCTCACCACACTTTTTGATACTTTACATCTACACAGTGCCCAGGTCTGGCTTCAGAGCACCTTTCCATCATCATATGGGTTTAGAAATCATAACTTCCACAGCTGGATAGCAAGTTTATTCACAGAGGCAGTTTTCAGCAGAAGACAAGGCTCAACCATGCTGCATCCACAGCTTGTATCCATAATTCACATGCCCAGACTCCTTCCCAGCTAAAAACCCATGGTGCTCCTCAAGGCTCACCAGGACCAGCAATTCCCAGCCTAAACCCTTCCATTCAGCCAAGGTTTTCTGCTTATTGACTCCACTGTTAGAGCACTATTCAATGCTTTCCAAAGAGGATGAGGCAGCTGGAAGCCTCATCTCCTGCAGATGACATCCTCGCTCTGGCATGCTGAGCAAACAGGATCTTGAGGAGCAAAAGGGAAAGTGTTTATGGAAGATTTGTTTTAAATGATTAAGCACCCCGAACAGTCATGATGAAAACCACACAGTGCCTCAGTATGTTGGCTTTATCAGCACGTAGGCCTTGCTCACAGCAGTGAGTACAATATACAAGGGGACAAACAACCCCTAACACATCACTGCAGTAACTTTAACTTTAAACCTGTCTTGGACAGATATTATGTAAACTCTCACTTCAATCTCTAGCCACAGCACTAGCTGTTCATTACGAGACCTGATCCCATCAGCAAGTGTCTTTAGCAACTCTTCTTTCTAGCAAGCAACTCTCCAGGCTGCAGAAACCAATTCCTCAGTGTCCATCCCCATGCTCAAAACAAACTTCAATTTTAGAGTCCTTAAGCATTGCTCACAGTTTTAATTTTTGTCTGTTTGTGGAAGTTATTGAGGCAAAGAGGATTGTGTGACTGTGCAAGCTGAACAACTTGGGGTGAGGGTAAAAAAGCTTTTACTCAGCAACAAGTTATTTTACCAACCATTTGGATATTTACACTGCAATTCCAATTTCAATTGAAGGACAGATGTGCCAGACTTGCTGCCTTGGGTTTTCACAGCACAGACAGGAAGGTGGGATAAGCCCAAGCTGTCCATGTAAGAGAGCATCAGCGATGTTTACAAACTTGCTAATTGAGGCCAAGCAAAATGGAGGAATTGCCCAACTGCTAAAGACAGGTGGCCTTCAATTCCCCTGCTTGGGTCATTCAATGCCTCCCACAACATCCCTGACATGGGGTAATCCCAAAACAAAGCTCCTGGAAAGAGCAAACCCGCTCAGCCCACCAGGCATCATTGCTGTGCTGCCAGCAGCATCCTCAGCAAACATCCACAAACAGCCACATCCAGCAAACAGCCCTTCTGGCAGAAAGGCTCTCTGATTCCAAATCCCAGATCCCAAATTCAGGGATTCCCCAAGTTGGGTAGTTTCTGCATGCTTACAACCTCAGGGTGTGCACTGTGGGTCAGGATGGCTGGGGTAGAACAGTGCAAATATTGTTTGGAGGGACGTTTTAACCTGCCATCCAACAGCTGCAAACTCTGTTAAATTTGTCGCATTTACAGGAACTACACTCTTTCACAGAAATATTTAGCATTGATTTAAAGGCTTCAGCACTGAGGAATTACATCTCCAAGGACTGTTCTGTTAATTCCTCCTCTTCCTTCATCAAAATAATTCTGCATCTTGTTTCAAGTCAGAAGGTGCTCATGAACATCAGAGGGAGAATGAGGAAAATAATTACTTAAACATGGGGTCACACATAAAAAAAAGAAATACCAAATGAAAACCATGGTACAGAATGAAGTCTCATTCAAAATAAAAACATGCAAGCAACATTTATACTTCTTCATCTCACAGATTCAAAACATACACAGAAAGATTCTCCTTTATCTATTTATAGGCCTTTTAACAACTCAAATACAGCCCTGCTAATACGCAGCTTTAATTTAATTTTGCAATCACCCTTCTGCTCTGCATACCTCATGCTGCATCTAAAAAGCACAAGCACATCTCAAAGAGGAGACATCAGGAAAAATCCTCAGAAACAACTTTATGTAACCAAATACAATCTCAAAAATTAACACAGCTGCTCAGTTTCTAGAGAAAGGGATTCTCTCAAGTAATACTGCTCAGCACCACTCATGTTTTGCACACTTCAGTGACAACTGAGCCATGCTGTTCGTGTCACTGGCTGCAGGAACACCACTTCTTACTTTTCAAAGTACATTACAGCCCTTGGTTTACTTTTCAAAAAAAGCAGCCAACTCAAAACTATTTACAAGCCTTTCTGTTAGACCCTCCTAATCTGTTCTGCACTGCCAGAAGCACAGCACTTGAATGGCTATTTCTGTTCAAAGCTATATTTGTTGTGGAACTACTGCAACCTCCTGAATCATGTAAACAGAGGCAAGAGCCAAAAAATGTTTCACTGGACTTGAAGTTCACATCTGCCTTAGTTACTAGGACAAAAAAAAAAATAAAGGCAGGGCTTAGCTTATAACCAATAAATCCTGTAAAGTCTATGGTTAATCATGAATTCCTGCAACAGGGTTTTGTTTAATCTGGTTTACTTAGCATTTGTGACCTTGGCAAAGTACCTGCGGGAGCACCCACCATTGTTGTGGAGCAGCATTTCACACCTTCTGTTATTTTAGGCTCCAGCAGGCGACTGTACAGTGCTACATTATTCAGCCAGGTTTATAAACATGCAAAGTCACCTGGAAATGATGTGCAGTTCCAGACTTGCTGGAGCCCAGCAGCCAACTGTACTGCTGTCCCTAAAAAGCAGGACTGTAGCAGCTCTCAGTCGGGACCTGCTGCTGCATCGTTGGTGAAACAAATGCTTGGCAAAGGTGCTGCTGGAGCAAAGTGACCCTGCAATTCGTTGAGATTCTTAATTCACAATAGTGCTACAAACCATGCCCTCAGCTCAACCTGACTGTGGGTGAAAACTTCACCTCCTCTTCACTCCCCACCTTCTATTCCTCAGGAACCTCCTCCAGCAGGAACACCACCCAATATTCTCAATATGCTGGAAACGAAAGTGAGTCAAATGTTCCCAACAAGCTGGAAACCATGAAAAATCCCAAAACAATGAAAACCCGCAGAGATGTTTGATCCTAGCTTTCCACATATTGCAGAGCCCAACCACTTCAGGCAGGGAGCAATTCTGCCTAGTGCTCTTTGGCATGGAACTGTGGTAGAGGAACTACAGGCAGGAGGACAAGCAGCAGGGTAAGAATGGGACAGCAGAGGCGGATTAAGGAAAACAAAACAATGTTTCCTTCATAAGAAATCTGCATTAAACTGTAGCAGTTTTTTTTTTCTTGTCATACAAACATTTGCTGAATTCAGAAATTTAGTAGCTGCCTGATACTTAGTTGCCAATATACATCTGATACACTGAAAATATTTTTCCCTTCCTTTTAGAGAGGCTGATGCAAAGCCACATTCAGGAACTGCAATTGGCTTTCCAAGTATTTGGGGAAATAAATTTTTTTTTTTTTTTACGAACTCCAGAACAAACAAAATGATTTTCTATTCTTTCTTGTTTTTAAAAACAGATAATTCAAGCATAAATGGATAAGACATTTTATTATCTATCTTACTGTAGTTTATTTCTGTACAAATCTTAACCTTCATCTTAAACTAAGATATTCTACCTTAAAAGTGTTATACTTCCGTGTCCCTTCCCTTCACGGAGCTAAAACCTGGCTCCAGAATTCCTGATCTTAATAGAAGGATATACATTTAATTTTGCCTTGAATTGACACTACAGACTATTTAAAGTTGCATTAAAGCCAGTATTATCCTGTACACGCTTCCAGAGTACCAAAAATGAACATCAGAATGTCAGTTATTCAATTAACACTTTCACAGCCAAAGCACTTTGCAATCCTATTCACAGGCCACCCAAAAAAAACCCCAAAAACAAAAAAAAACAACCTAACCAAAAAAAAACAAGGGAAAAAAAAACCAGCAAAAAAAGCAACCCCCATGCCTGGTCTAGGAAAAGGCAGGATTTCTCATTTAGCCAGCTCCCAGACATCTCCCTTTCCACACTAGATGGAGCTTTGTCCCTTGCTTCCCCAGCCGTCTGGCAGTGCCCTGAGCTGGGATAAAAAGGGTAAAGAGGCAAAGGGTGAAACAGCAGCGTCGCCCCAAATAAACAGCCTGCAGCAGTGGCTTTAGGAACAGGAGGATCTGGGCTCTCACTGTGCCCTCCTGGCCTCAGGGTTTTGAACACAGCACTGTTTTGCCATTTTCGAAGAATGAAAGATTTTGACAATTCCAAATCCCAATCCATGCTGAGCTCTTAGCAGACTTTACCATGGCTGCAAGGCACTACCTGAGCTCACAGCAGTCAAATTACACTCCTTTTCCTCCCCTTATAATGGGACAGCATTGGAACTTATTACCAGATTACAAACCTGAACTGCTCACTGGCTTTCCTGTACCCCTGTTCATATGCCCAGTTATTTTCTTTCAAAATAAGTTCTTCAATCTCTTCTCTATTAACCCGAAACATCTGTCCCAAGTGCTTCTGCTCAGGCTCCAGCCTTGGACTCACTGACACTTCGGAGAAGCAACTCAGGGATAAAATTCCCCTTGATTTGTATCTGTTGGATTTGGTCTGTATTGTTTCAGATCACAGGTCATCCTCCTGGTGAGCTGCCACAACTCTATTAGGATCTTTCAAAGCACAACAGGATATGGTACATCATCAGTATTTCTCTGATGAATTTAAACTCAATGGGACTGAGAGGAGCCCAGGGGAATGAATCACTCCCCATGTCACAAGTGGCCGCAGCACTGCAAAGCACAGAAAGCAGCAGCCTCAGGCTGTACCAGACAGGCAAGGCTGGAGGAGCAGCAGTGGTTCAAAGTGTAAATCCTGTGTGCCTTGTGGGCAAGGGCTCCTGCTTGGGCAATGTGCTCAGGAACAAGCAGCTAAAATTAAGGGGACCAGGAAAACAAGCCCACGTTATAGTGGGAAGCTAAAGAAAAGTTTGGAGGTTGACAGGGGTGAGTGTTGCTGTCTCTATAAATACAGCAGAGAAACAAACACCCAGGAGAGAACAACCCTGGCACGTCACCAAGCGATATGAACCAGCTATGAACAAGATTAAATTGGTATCAACAGTCTCATTCTGAGAAGTTCAGACCTGAAACCGTTTCCAGCTGGAGGACTGGCGAAGGAACAACGTGCTCCTTTGCAAATAAAGACTGGTTGCCTAATCAAAGTAGGTCACTGTGGAATAAAGCAGCCAGTAACGAATTATGGGACACAGAATCACAGAACCAATTAGGTTGGAAAAGACCTTTGTGATCATCAAGTCCAACCTTTGACCAACCAGCACCTCATGAACCAGAGCAGAGCACTGAGTGCCATGTCCAGTCATTTCCTGAGTGCAGAAGATGCCTTGCAGCTAGAGGCTCCAAAAGGACAGATGCAGAGCAAAGCAAAGTCTCAGAGAGAGCAGATAAACCTGAAGTAGTGCTGGAATGCTGCACACAACAGGAGCTCTTACCTTTACACACACTGTGCTGAACTAAAGCAGTAAATAATACCCCAAAAATGCAACCTTTCCTTCATAACCCAAAGATTAGAGGTTCCCCCCAAAACAAACAAACTCAAGAAATATCTACTACAAAAAGAGACATCCTAAAGTGGACAGAAGGCATGCAGAGCAGGTTTCATCTAGAGCAGAATTAGGAGGGATACCTTTTGAAGACAAGGCAGCAGCTGGAGGGTCCAGCAGCCACACATCTCCTGGCCAACACAGCATCACCCATAATAACTTTAGAGCAGAGCCTCTTGAGGACACAGCCTAGGCAGCACAGACAGGAGCTGAAAACATCTCTAAATCCCAGTATCCTCCAGACTCTGTAGCAAACAGCCACATGTCCTGTTATCCTAGCTAGAACTGACAAGCAACACAAGACATGAGGTGAAGGTGAACCTGCCAGGCTCTTACAACACCAACTCACATGTTTAGCAGAGAAGAAAGAACCTTTCAGTTCGTTACAGCAGCACAAAAACCCAAACCCCTGACACCCTCTAACTGTTCAACATCCTGGACATTCCATCCAAAACTTCCACTGAAGTTCAGGAGTGGAACATAATGAAAACACTTTCACTGACCATGTTATTTACAGCCTGGGAACAAAGAACTCCAGCCTCCGGTGCACTTTTAATACAGTCTAATTTATTCTGAAAAAAGTAATAATTAAGTACACAAAACCAAAGTACAGAACCTGAAAAACACCTTCCTGTCTGGCAGAGCAAGTGCTTTCTAAGGACACTTACACAAGCTCCTGCTGCTAAAATTGTTTATTAAAAGTAACAGGGGAAAAGCAAAGATGATCTCCAAAATACACAGCAACATTAAGCTGAAAAAGTTACACTGAAAATAACCCCAAAGCAGATCAAATGCATTAATATGTTCTTGTAATTAAGTCCATATACAAGTTGCTTGAAACTGAAGTCTTTAATATTTGAATGATTACGTATGTTTTAAAACATCTTCCAAGTGTTTAGTACTACTACAAAACCAGCACATTAAATCTTTACAGACAAGGATTGAGAAATTCCCTGAAACAAGAGGAAAAAAGCCTTAGGCAAAAAAACATAATAATCAATTTTCTCCACCCATCCCACCACATGCCTCTGCAGAACCAGCATCAGGTAAATTGGGGATTGCAGAGTCAGCCAGAATAATGCAGTTCCCAGGCCAAAGGGGTTTGGCTTTCAGACAGGTCCAAGACTTTGGTACTGTGGTGGCCCAGGACAGAAAATGCAGATGAAGCACTAGCAAGTGCCAGGAGGGAGGTACTGACACCAAAACCAGCCTGACAGTTACTCCTTCAGGTAAATCATACCCCTCCTTAGCTAAGGAAAACCTCAATATACTGCCACTAAAAATAAAAAGGCAATAAAAGGCTACTGGGATTGCAGGGAATGTAAAAGGTGATTGTCTGGGAGGGTGAGAAGCCCTTTGCACGTCCACATGCAAATAACAGCTGGAGTTGGCAGGGGTGGGCTGAATCACCTCAGCCTGGTGAAAAAAGAGGTTTTAAACTTAAAAAAAATAAACCCTGATTAAATCTTTAAACTGATTTATCATTTTCTGATTGCATTATTCAACAACAGTATAATTTTATCAACCTCTCAAATACTACCCTCCAAGAAGCAGTACACAAGGGGTTTTCTATAAAGTTTTCCATAATCACTACAGCATGAAAAAAGAAAAATTCACATTGCCAGAAAATGGCTAAGTTTTCTACAGCAAAGTCCTTCTTCGTAATTTTTCATTTGAGATTAAATGAAAAAAAATTCCTTAGGACTAAAAATCCAAATATGCAAATCTAAGATTGATCCCAACCTGCAGGCATTTTTGTATCAGTTAACGTTTCACATGCAAAAATATGTAAACAGTGAGGTTCAAGCCAGAATGAAGTTCTTTCCTCATTTCAATTAAAAACAGAATATAACTATTTATTTTAAGACAGTATGAGCAACCTGGTCTAGTGGAAGGTGTCCCTGCCCATGACGGGGTATTGGAACTGGATGATTTTTAAGGTTCCTTCCAACCCAAACCAATCTATGATTCTATGATTCCCAGTGGTGTTGGGAAGTTACAGATGCATGGGAAGAAGACAAGGAAACGAAAAACAAAACAGAGTGCCTACAGAAAACATTTAAAACTGCATTTCCGCATGGCAACAAAGAAACATGCTGCTTGGAAACATCCTTCCATTTCTGTTTAACATAATGGTGGTGGGAATTCCTGCCAAAGTAAACTTCAAAAATTTGTTTGCCGTGGAGGAAAACCAAGCAAACTTGAGTTCTGTGTGCAGAATCCTGTTTCAAGAGGGTGAAGGTTTCTTTGTTCCCTGAAGTGCCAGGTCATTTCAAACTTTTGTGCCTACATACTTTATTGGGCTTGCAAAACCTTCAAAACAATAAAAAGAAAGAAAAGTGGAAGGTGAAAAATTTTAACAGCCCACTCCTTAAAATCAAAAAAGCCTTCCAACATGCCATGAGTAAAAGCATCACCAAGTGTGACATATTTCTTATTCTATCAGTCTACTTCCAAAACTTTGGAATCTTTGAAAGCAAAGTTTTATTTCACACAGTGCAGAGAGAAGGTATGTTTTCTGAAAAAATGTGTGCATAAAATCCAGGAAAAAAAAAACATATGTATTGACAACGTTAATGCAAATTACATAATCTGTCCTCTTAGACGGCAGTTTCTGACCATTAACAACCGTAAATACAGATAAGACCTTTTATTCAATTATCATGCCAAATTTCACATTTCTGTAAGCAGCATGATAAAACAGCTCAATCACTCCCCCCTTGCTTATCTGTTATCTCAAAACCACAGACAGTATCATTTCTGACACTAGAAAAATAATTGCAACTTTCTAGGCTGTGGCTCAGCTGCCCCAACAGATCCCTCTGCACCAGCAAGAGTTTTCCTTCTGCATCTCTCCATTTAGGTCTCCTACAATTCCATGGGTTTAAAGTTTGTATCTTCAGCATACAGACAGCAATTCCTGAAAGTTTGTTACTTATTCAAGGTATTTCTCATGGTATTTGTCCTAAAAAGCCCAGGATGTAAACTCAAATTGCAAATCAGACTTTTAACCGCTGCAGGATTCGGGAGACAAAGAGGCTGATTTGCATTATTAGACAGCAACTCTCACTGAGCATTTAATTCCAGCATTAAAATCAGGCATGTATTCAGCACATCAGAACCAAACTTAGGTGGGTTTGGTCCCAAATCCTAGGAAATCAAGAGGACTATTTAATTTTTATTTCACATAGACTCTTTGAACACCCCACAGCATTTTGAGCCAAAATCCTGCCTGCCCTTGCTGCACCTGAGGAAACTGCCCTGGCAGGCAGTGTGGATCCCACCAGGTACAGTGTCAGCTCTGCAGTGCACAGCATCTGCCACGGAGCAAACCCTGCCCCAGCTGGCTGCACATGAAAGCACATGGAAAGGTCTTGTGCACGCTTGTTCGGCTGGTTTGGAAAAGAAAAAGAAACAAGTGAGAAAATATTGGGGTTTTTTGTGGTTCCAAGTCAGGTAATGTCTCCATTTTATTCCTACCTGTGCCAGGAGGAGAGAGGGGGAAACTCAACCAAAGTGCTCGTATAGCACTGCTTGCTCTCCATCTCCTAGCAGGCAGCTCAGGAGCTAACTGCAGCACAAGCCCAGGCTGGCACCAGGAGGGACAACTGCTCTGTGGAGCTCTGCTGCAGCTCAGAGAAGAAAAAGGACCAAGGACTTACCTAGGGGATCCATCCTTTCAGGTTTCAATCCAAGGCAAGGCTAGAGTTCCCTGGGAGCTGAGCTCCTGATAGCCACAGAACCAAGACTAGCCAGAAAGGTCTTAGTAAGCACTGGCTTCCAGAAACTGCACTTCCACTCCTACCATCCACCTCCTAACCCTGCCGCTGCATTTGTGGCTGCCTTTGTCAGAACACTTCTGCAAATGAAAACAGATGAGTAACTATTGCTGCTTTAGCAAACTCCCAAGCCCATGGTCACTAATAATAGCTTTGTTCCTTTTATTACTAAACAAAACCAAAAAAAAAAAAAAAAAAAGTTTAAATGCTTGTATAAAATGCACATTGCTGAATGTTTTCTTTCATTGATCCAGGGTTGTTTCCCCATAGGAGCTCAGGCCCAGGACTCTCAAATAATTTCTGTGATCAATACAATGCAGAGCAATCTCAAGCTGTTTGAAGGGGCTTCCCTCACAAAAAAAAAATGAAAAAAATCAGGTTTGGTGCTCCTTCAACTGAGACATTACGAGTTCAGTTAAAAAATAAACCTGAGCAGAGACGTTTTTGCACGAACTGGAAGGCAGAGGCAGATCTGAGCTGCCTGGCAGGAGCTGATGGATTGAGGGAGGCAGAGGTGCTCTCTGCTGGCACTGGCACCACTGACTGTGCCAGGAGCAAACAGGTGGGACACAGAGAAAGGGCAGCCTGTGGGGAACAGAAAGTGGAGAAGGGCAACAGGAGAGGAAGAAAACAGAGAGGGTATGAAGCCATTGCTGTGAAATGGCAGTGGGAGAACGACCGCAGGAAAGCCTGCCCTTGGACAAGAAAATAGAAACCAGAGAAAAACCACAAGAGCTGCTTTGGGTACAAAATTCTGCTTTTTCTCCCTACAGTCAAGTCAATTACAGGAATTCCTGAAAGCAGCAAAAATAACTGGGTCCCAAATCACCCCAAGCCTGCCATGCTTTATTTGATGGAGCTTCTCTCCACACACTCCCTTTGGCTGGGATCTGCAGCAGCCTCCTGCTCCTCCCATTCTCATGCCCATGGCCAAGCAGAGGCCACATCTCTTCCCTTCCTTCATCTGGGATGCAGATTTCACACCAATCTTGGATTGAACTGTAGCACAACCAAGCCCAGGGCCTCTGTTATCCTGCAGAATGGTGCTGGGAAATGACTCGGAGCTGCTGGGCTATGGCTGCTCGTGCTAGAAGGTGAGTAGGCATCAAGAAAAAAAAAAATGCTGAATATTCAAAAGTCAGGCATTTTCACATTGTTCACATCCTAAAGCTTCTGGAGGTTTTTAGCTTATTAATTTCTATTATTGGGCTGACTGCTGATGAATGATCCCAAACATTGCATGGCAACTGTTTTTTTCACAGGAAGTAACCAAGCCAAAAGCAGCGAAAGCATCCTCTTGTTCTTGTGTGAGCCCTTTTCTATTATTTTTTTTCCTTAGTTTATTTGAACAATGGCACCATGAAACAGCCTACAATAATGACTGTTACAAAATAGGAAGCTGAATTATTAGGCAAGCTCTGTCTGTGTAACTCAATCAGCCTAGGGAGGATATGACAGGCACGACCAAGACAAAGGACTGGACTCTGTGACCCCAGGCATCTTTAGGACTCTGTTTCTGAGTTATTAAGAGCTGAAATTTGCTTTTGCGCCTTGATTAGAGGCACCATTCCTATAAGTGCAGCAGCAAATACAGGCATTTCCCAAGGAAGTGGATCATCAAACGTGCATGCAGAAAGCAAACACTTTGGAGAGGCTGGGATGAGAACTTTACCTGGAAATAAGGTTGACAATGGAAATTCAAAGCTTAGTATTTAACCTTTTGAGCACAGAGGGGGCACACAGCAGGACAGGTAAATCATGAGGAAGTCTTTAAGCAAATACCCATCAACAGTTTTTGAAAACCAACAAAAAACAGCTGGTAAAAGTGGTGTTTAAACAGCTGTGAGGTTCAATGGCACAGAATTTCCACAATCCCATCAAGAGCATCACCAGGACTAGTTCTGGAGGGATATATTTTGGACAGGACGACCAGTAACCAAGGGCAGCCACCCACCAGCCTGTCATTACAACAACCCCACTGAAACTATGGCAATCAGGTCTAAGTGCTCGGCTGAGCAACACTTGGGAGCCAAGAGCAACAGCAGTGACTGAGCAAGAGCAATACAGGAACCTGCAAGTGAATCATTAACGAGCCATGATTTCTCCATTACTCACTGTGGATACAGAGTTACTGCGGGTAAGATTTGTTGCTAAAAAAAGGGAACAGCCACCAACATGAGCACTAACACATTCATCAAAGCCCAGCGCAGTGTAGGAAGGAAAAGAGGAAGGCACAGCTCTCGGTAGGGCTTCGTCCAAAAGAGCTGCTCATTGAGGAAGGCTCAGAGCAAGGTGCTGGGAACAGCATCTCACCCCATCCCCTTCCAAGGGGTCACATCAGGGGCTCAGCTCAATTGGGTGCTGATTTTGCATCACACCGAGAAATTATTAACTCATTCCCCAAAAGCCATCGAGCTGTCAGGCTGCTGATAGAGATCAATAACCAACTGCTAAAACGTCAACAGTCTGACCTCTAGGCAAGTGTTTCCATACCCCTTTCACCCATGTTCTACAGGAAATGCTCCCAGTACATTCTCCCCAAGCGTTTGCAGCCTGTGCTACTGAGAATAAGCAACAGGAGAACTGAGCTGACATTCTCAGCCAATCTTTAAGCAAGATTAGCAAGCAATTAAAGCTGTTGTATGAGGAATTTTAAGTGCTCTACAACTTCATGCCAAACAAGAGCTAGTCAAGCACTGGAATTTATTTTTTGCAATTCTGTTCTACACAGAAACAGAGACAAATTTAAAGAAAAGATTTTTTGAAGCAAGGATTCAACCAATTACCAAAACATCTATTATAGTTTAAATACTAATATATGCTGAAAGAAAATCTGCATCAAAAAGGGATGTGCTAAGCATTATGATTGCTTCCTACCAGAACATTTCAATTTCAAGCGAACTGGGGGGCTTTAATCACTTTTTGTTCTTCTGTTGGTAAAACATAATTAATGGTAATGTTAATTGCACCCTAGCCACTTTGGGTGCAGCACATCCTGGGAACACTTCTGAAGGCCAGAACTGAATCTCAGCCCCAAACACAAACAAGAGCTTTGCCATCCCTTACCTACAATCACGTCCTCCAGGACAGGCAGCAGAGAATAGAGCTTTTGTCCCAAGGGCTGATCATGCAGTCCCAGCTAAAAAATCTTCATTAAATTGCCAGGAGAACAAGACAGAGTAACAGAGAAAACCGCACATTTCATTAGGATAAGAGCTACAAGATGTTCAAGAGGAAAAGCTTGGTTTTAAGTACAACAGAAAATAAGGCAGATTTGGGGAACTGTCACCCCCAGCAACAATTGCACAGCTTGCACGGGTCTCACAATAAGGGCCGAAAATAATGATTTTCATAAACACACCAACTGGAGCAGAAAAAAATGTTACAATGAACAAAGCAAGTAAGCAAAGTTAAATAAGGTAAGTGAAGCCTGAGGTACAGTTTCAGACTGATCTGCTGTTCAAATAAAGAATGCTCTAGCTGAAGATTAGGGGTGAGAAATAAGAAGTCATTAGCTCTTCTTCAAGGTTCATGATTCAAATCTGACAAAACACACACTTCAGTGTTTCCAAGCTTAAAGAAAATTCCAGCAGGGTCACAGAAGATGCTATTTTTAGCTGGCTTAATCTCTGTGCACTCAAACACAGCTTTTGTACATGCACATATTTTGTTAGCACTTAAATAAAGAAAAAAAAAATCACTGCTACCAAAAACTTAATCATCCACAAGTTCTGAAAATGCAAATAAGCTTTCCTCTTAATATTAGCTGGTTTTTAGTGAACAGCACTGAAAAACAGCCCATAGCTTTTCCAGCCAAAACTGCTACAGGAAAAAAAAAAACATAAAAAAACCCATAAAAAACACCAACCCAGGTCCTGGAAAATATTCAGTGACAAAACTGAGAAAGAAGAATGTGGGAAGTTACCGGCAATTAATTTCTTCAATAGGAAACAAACTCTTCCCACCCACCATGTACCCATCAGTACAGCTGAGAATGTTCTGAAATCTGGAACATCCAGGCAGTGAAGTGCATTGGGAAGTGCTGAAAGGAAAGGCAGCAGCCCCACAGCCCTGGCATGGCTGAGCCCTGTGACAAAAAGGAAATACATTAAAAATCAGTGGTCCTGCCTTGGCTCCTGGCTGGCTGCTCACTGCCAAAATGAGTTAGATCTGGGGTTGTTTGAAGGGCAAAGCAAAGGGGTCAGACCTCTGTGTACACTGAGCCAAGGGGTTGGTCCAGACGACCTTCGGGGTCCCTTCCAACCCAAATTATTTCTGGTCCAGAAACACTGACATTCAATCCTCATCTCTTAATTTACTTGTCATACATTTTATTCTGTTCATCCACGTTAGAAAGGTTTCAACCACAGGATCAAGAATGACGTAGCCCAGGCACTGCATTACCAGCTGAAAAGATGAATAAAAACATTTATAGTTGCAACAAGACTCTTGCTACTCTTCAGAAACTCCTGGGTGCATGTATTGCTACACAGGCTCTACACAAGTCATTTACTCTCTGGGCCCTTGCTGTTAAATTCTTTATTAATCCATATAAGTTTGTCTGCTGACCTACCGCAATTTTTAAGAGATTCAGAGATTGAATGTTCATACCAGCCAAACTCTTTTAATAGAATTAACCAGAGATACCATGTAAGCTTTTAATAATGTTGACAACTACTAAAATTCAGTTAGCTGAGCCAACAAGAAACCACTGAAACCTTACACATGTTCTCCTCTCCTCATCAAGCACAGAACTCTGTGTGGAGGCAGCAAATTTCCTGACTGTTTTAAGAAAACACTAATGGATCAAATCTGACTACAAGGAAACACTCAGTGGCTGAACTCCTCTTCTTCCCCCTGAAACAAGAGTCAACCTTCAGCATTTTTCCTGCTCAAACCCAGCACATGCACACACACAGGTTGTTCAGCAAACTGCTATTCCACAGCAGTGCTCTCCCAGAACTCTTTTTATCACCTTTAAGCAAGTTTAGGATAAGATTACAGCTTGAAGAGGCACCTCCTTTACTGAACACCTCCTTTACTGAGCACTAAATTCAGTGACAAATCCCCAATGCTGAGTTAATAGTTATTCAGAACTGAAAACAGAAGTACTTGACCATTGTACATGCATTGGAAAAAATTAATCAAAATCACTCAGAATCCCTCCTTGTTAGTTTTCTGTAAGTGACAGAAATCTTCTAGCAGTCATAATTCATAACCAGCCATCATTTCTCTTAAGGTACACCCCAAGGAAACTTGATGTACATCCAAACTTCTGCAAGCTTGCTCCTTTCTGTTGGATGCATCTTTCATTTTCCCTAAGAGTGCAAATCATGTTCTGGAAAGGCTACAGCATGCCAGGGATTCTTAAAATAGAAAGGCTGTAGCTGGTGATACTGCAAATATAAATACAGCTATTGGTATAGCAGTGGCAGTAATAGCAGTGACATGGACCCAGAGCAGCCCAGTGGCCAAATTCTGCTGGCAAGCTGCCCACGGCTTCCCAAAACACAAGCAGGAGAAAGGGAACTGCCATTGAACAGTCTGAATGGGCATAAAGTACACCAAATGAGTTGTGGCAAATTCACAGCACAGTCCAACCCTTGCGCTCCAACATTTCTAAATTTAGGCAGGAAGGGAGGCAGGAGAGCTGCAAAAATGCTTTAGTAAGGTAGAGTGAGCTGATTACAGGTTTGTGTAATTTTGACCTTGTACCAAAATAAAAAAAAAAAAACCCAAAAACCAAAAAAAACCATTTGCAGTTGGCAGCTGGGGCATTGTGTCCAAGTGCCACCTTGGTATGAGCAAGGAAAAGCACAACCCCAGCTTTCTGTAATTGCAGCCTTTAGAGAATGATACAAACACCAAAACATGAACATCAAAGAAAAAAAAGGACTGAGAGAAGCTTATCCACTGAACTAGTGAAGCCTGTGAACCTTAAAGTCTGCTTAAAAATATTAGATGTCAAAGTTATCAAAGCACACCACCAGCCAGAGCTGTGGCCAAGTCTAATATAATAATGTCATGTTTATTTTTGTCCCTGACTCCAGACTAGGTGCTCCAGCTATATTTGTGCTTCTTGTAGCATTTTTAAGGAAACACACACACTGACTGAGCAGAGCAGTAGAGGGTGTATTAGATGATCTGTTCCAGACAGCAGCATTGCTGCATCACCAAGTTAATAAGGAATTTCAGTCAACAGAAATATCAGAGCATATCTTGAGAAACACCTTTCTCCAAACATTTTTAAATAACTGTTTCTATCAGACTAAGGACAAACAATATTCCATAGGTTTTAGAATAATTTAGTGAGCCTTTTTGGATAAACTAAAATAAAAATATTTTAAAAACTTCATCTAATATGTGACTAAGCCTTCAGATATGCAGTGATCTGGCCAGTGGTCAGAGCCACTCAAGCACACAGTCCATGTGGCAGTGTCACTCAAGCCATCAGACACTGCAGCACAGACATCCTGACACAGCAAACCCTCCCAAAACTTCTAAAGAAAACACTCATAATCTCCATCTCTCCAGTTTTGGAACAGCACAGAGCACTGGTGGGGAGATGGGAGACCCCAGAGCCCCAGCACTTGCCTTTGATTTCAGCTGCATTGTCACTGACTAGAGCACAAGTATTAATTTCTACGTAGAAAACAGGCAAGCCAGCAAATTCTACAGAAGCCCCTGAGTCAGACCTCTTGAAACTCAAGTTTCAAGACAGAAAGTTGCCTGCCTGTCTCTATCCTCCCTTTTTCTCCTTCCAGCTTGGTCTTTCTTAGCCCTCACCCCACACTTAGGATGAGAGGCTGCAGATTCCATGAGCTGGACTCAGGCATCCACACAAAGTCATTGTTTAAAGAGCTTGGGCAGAACTCCGAGACTCAAAGGAGATGGCTCAGACCACCCTTGGTCAGTCTTGACAGGATTCAGTACAGCCTCTTTGCCTTGCCTAAATATAAAGAAAACCAGGACAGATGACTGCAGGATGCATCCACAAAGTACTTGTTAAGAGCAGCTGATGAACAAACACGTTCGGCTTAAACATCAGAAGTTATATTTTTATGATAACAAAAAGCCATGTGCTCGCAGCCATGATGATCACAGGGCGTAAGGAGTTCAAGAGTTTGCAAGGAGACTAATTCATCAGATCAACAGCAGCACTTGGACAGGAAAGCACAAGCTTTTAGCAGACAAATCCTTCATTAGGATTCCCAGGGCTCACAGCACTCACACCACCACCAGCCTCCAAAACACACCTTTTTGGTTTTGGTATTTCTCACACAAGACAGAAGCAGAGCACTGGACAAAGCCATTTCTCTCCTGTGAGCTCTGCATGGTTATATTCCAGTTCCAGCATCTACAATCTCCCATGATTATGGAAAACTACCAAAATGTGAGAAAACCCTTCCTTGATGGCTGACCAAATCTAAAATACCAGGAAGCGCACTGCTGTTCCAATAGCATGTCAACATATGGATCATCTTTAGCAGCACCGAGTTTTTTCACATGCCACTGCTTGTATAAACCAAGAAAAATGCTGCTGTTGTGGAACAACTGAGGTGTCTCTATGGTTAAATTCACAAGGCATTAATTGATTCATTTCCACTGCACTTTTCAGGAGCCCAGTTCTTAGATGCAAAGCTGACTCTCCTTATATAGTTTTGGGGAGGGAGGGGGTGGGTAGACAGGAAGTAATAATTTATGATCAGAAATAGAAAAATTCAATCAAACCTCAACTTCCAATTCAGTTTTCCTTTGCTGTATGACGGGAACATGCTAATTCAAATCACCACACCACATCTGAATTCCTCCTCTTCCATGACAGAGGCATAGCAGAGCTTTAACATCACTGACATCATGCAGCACAGCCTTCATGCTAAATCCTGGTTATCCCACTACCAGCCACAGAAGCAAACAGTTCTGAGCAAACAGGAGAAAATAAATCACTGTGAGATGACAGCCACAAAGCACACATTATGGTTAGTTTGGGTCATGGACATAAGGATTAATGGATAGCAAACAGAGGATAAAAGAAAAAAAAGAGTGACAGAGAGGTCAGAATCACTTGTCACCCTAACCAGAACACAAAACAAACTCATGTCCTGCCACAAGTGCTTGCTCTCCCACCCTGGCCTGGTCTCACAAGTGGACAGTTAGCAAAATCCTTATTTCACTTATTAACAAAAAGTTTTCAATACAGAAAGCAGCCTCTCCTTGTCCTGAAAGCCAAATTTGTAACTATTAATGCCATTCTTTGTTTCTGTATTATTTTCCTATCCTTTGCACCTTAAATTAGGTAAATTCACAAAACAAGAGTTGTGGGGATCATCCTTGGCTTTGTGCTGTACAAACCACTAGAGAGTACAGAGGTATAGCTGGGATTCCTTTATACAGTGAAAACACAAACAATCAAGATCTGGCTATTAGGCACAAAGCTACAGAAATTTCATTTCTTCAATAGTACAAGGAGAGGACAGAGGGGACAATAAAGTGAAAGGAAGAAAATATAGCACAAAAGGAAGAATGTAGCACAAGAGGCCTCCTTCAGGAGAAAAGGGCAGAGGAAAATGCAAGAAAAAGGAGATGTAGAGAAGAAGCTTCCAGGACACAGTTGGTGTGAGGAACAGTCCCAAGGGATGAGGAGTGGAAGTCTGAAGCATCATCAGCATGAGAAAGGTAGGAGGACAGATACCAGGGCTGGGGAGTTAAGAGGCAAAGAAAGACAGGGACAGAAAAACGGGGAGAGCATGACAGAATATCATTGCAGTAAAGATGGAAGAACACTTGTCAGGGTGTATGTAGAGATAGATGGGACAAGAGATGAATATTTACAGGCCCAGGAAGAACTTAACCATCAGACACTAAAAAAGGGAAGTAATGTAGGGGGAAAAAAAAAAAGCATTGAAGAATCGAGAAAATAAGAACAAGAAACCCCAAAGGCTTCGGGTTTGTTCTGCTTAAGGAAAGGACAAGTGTTGTGTAACAAAATCTAAATGGCAGCTTCACAAAAGTGAGCTGGTCAGAGTTCACTCTCTGTGCATGAGACTATGAGAAGAGAACTTCCCAGCCCCAGCCATGGGCAGAAAGTACAGAAACTTTTTTCCCAGCAACCCGAAGGATGAGAAGCAGGCTGCTGTTGCTGTTGTCTGCCAGGTCTCTCCCACCCAAAGTTCCAGCACTAGCTATTGAGCTATCCCTACCTGTCAAACAATATCCCTGCCAGTAGCTCAAGGCCACGATTACCAGTAATTGCAACTAATCCAGCTCTGGCTGCATGGAGGGAAAGGTTGTTCATGTTCTGAAATATTTTGCAACAAACTCTAATTTTTACAAGCTCACAGGAGAGTTTTACTTGATGCACTAACTTCAGATGAAATAACTACAGGACTTGGTGAGGACAAGGATTCTGCTCCTCACTGCTGCTCATCTCCATCACCTGAGGGTAAGCTGCTCCCTTCTCTCTTTCTATTTCCCCATTTGCAAAGCAGGAATGATGATAAAGGCCTCTTCTATAAGGCATTTTTTGAATTAGAAAACACAGGCACTGTTGTCCAAGCGCAAACAATGGTCCCTGTTCTAAAGGAAATGGAGAGGGGCCAAATGCTTGGATGTATAATCCAAGCAGAGCTGCACCGAGGGAGTGCAGTCTGGCAGGAGGCACATGGCAGAACCAGAGATGCTCAGCAGCACTGGCATTAAGGGCAGGAAACACCTCCCCTCCCTGCCTGCTCTCCCCTTCCTCCCTGCACCACCCAGAACAACACTCCATGCACAGAACACTGCACTGCACAGGCAGCTCAGCACTGACTGCGTTTAAGCGCCAAGACAGCACAGAGAAATAATTACAAAAAATGCTGGGATGCTGGGAAATTTGCTTTCACATTCACAGCATGTTCCTTTTGCCTCTGCAGTTCTGTTCTGACGCCTCTGCCCAGATGCGAACCGAAACTGGTTAAGTAACAGTGCAGTTCACCCTTGATGATGCACAGTTTCTAATGAGGGACTTCCCAGGAAAATAATACCCAGACTTTGAGTAATAATTATTCATACATGTTATAAATAAACACAGCTCCTAATACTTTTAATTAGATGGCTTCCACCAGCAAGTTATGTTCCCTTTGAATATTTACATTGTAAGAAGAAACCACAGAGCATTTGTCCAGCAATGGAGGAGTTGAAGAGTGGCTGAAGTCAAAATGGACTGAGTGAAGACCCTATTACAGCGTTCTCTTTCTGACTAGATAAAAAACTGATGAGGATCAAAAGCATTAATACAGTCTATTATATACATTTGAATTAAACGGGTAAAGGTTTGCCCATCTGCATTAAAAGTTACAATAACATTTAAAAGAATTAAACAAAGCAGCTGTTGAAATTACTTGTTTCTGCAATTCCAACTGACACCATCCTGTACTCTGAGGCTTCTATTTTGCTACACTTCTTTGAGCACATTGGATATTTTACCCACTGTGGATGAGACTGCTCTGCCCCACTGCCTGAAAGTATATTTATCAAAGTCACAAAACCTAAAGCTCTGTCTGTATTTCCCCCTCCATATTAGCATATCGTGGGGTTATGCACATTCATTCACTCATACATACACCAAATCTCTATCTGCTACTTAATTACTTGTTTGCATTGCCACAACACACAGGAGCAGTCAACATCAATCAGCATCTTGTACAAACAGCACCACACAAATAGCAAACATGACCACTCATGTCCTGAAAAACTTTAATTACAGAAGACAGACAACATAAGAAACATGAGGGGAGACAGAAGAGTGCCAGGAGACAGCAGCAGTCCTTACAGTAGATGTTGGCCAAAGGGTTTGTTTGCCTTTTTTAATAATGATTAAAAAAATCTCCAACTACTTCCTACACTGGATCTCTTCTTCCCTTTGAAGGAAGGAGAAATATCTTTTCGATATGAAATGGTCAACTCATTTTGATGCAACAAGGCCAACACAGAAAGTTTTACTCAAAACATCATTGTAGCTGGGAGTCCTCCCTCTCCTTCCTCCCCAGGTGCTGCTCTGCTGATCCTTCCCCTTCATTTTCTTTGAATTAACTTGATTTTATGCCATGCTGCCACAGAAGTGCTGCAGCTGAAAGCATCTCAAGATCATCTTTACCTCCCAATTTATCCTCTGCACTGCACGCTGAAGACCTCGAGGGAAAGAATGGAAGACAGATGGCAAAAAATAAACTAAAAAGTCTCTATGAAGAGCACCTTGTTAAACAACAACCCAACGACACTGAAGATGTGGGGCAGAAAAAGACGGTGAGTTAAGAAAGGCAGGTAAGCAGATCCAGCCAGGCACCTGCTGGAAAAGCTCAGTGAGATGACTCACCCAGTGCTCTGCTCCCCTCTCCAGCTTAGCTCAACACTGGATCAGAGGGATGTGCTACACATCAGGAAAAAAAAGGGTGGAGTTGACAGAACATTTCCTGGGCAATCACAGCAGCAATAAGCAGCCTGTTTGTCCACCCAGTGCAATTACAGGAACATCAACACTGCTAAAACACACTCAGCACGGAAGAGAGCCCTGAGAACTGCTCCATCAGCCCCAGCTGCCTGAGTGCACAAGGCTGGATGGAGTCTGTCCCTGGGACAGCAAGCTCCGGAGTACATGGCTTGCACTGGAACAGTGCAGAGCCCTCCTGTGTGCCACCGAGAGTGATAAAAACATGACACCCACTCCCTGCCAGCTCTCAGCTTACAGCACAGCTCCCTAATAAAACCATTTTAAATAGCTCGCAAAGATAACAATCACGGAACAAGCTTTGGGAAGGTGAAGCAGATGTGCTGTAACACGAGACAAATCTGGAATGGTGACTTCCAAGGTGGGAAGGGAGAAGGTGAAGAACATATATGAAATTATGGAAGTCAGTTTGCTTTACTAACAGCCCAAACCACTTCCGTGCTCATAGAGCAAGTATGGGACAGAAGATGGACATGGAAGGATAAAGAAGGTTCTCACAGCTAAAGATATATTTGACATACTTAATTTCAAGCCAGAAAGAATGGGTAAGAGACAGATTCTAAAAGCTTTGAGTTCCTCTTTGTGCTGCATAAAAGACCTAAGGATCTTGTAGGGATGCAGTCCCACTTACCCCATCAGAAGGGCCAAAGGCACATAGATAGACAACAAAGAGAGGGACTGAAGCCAGAGCGAGGACATTAAGCAGAAACTCACCTTGACATCAGCTCCCAGCCAGCTGCTGACGCCTGCCCTAGAAACCCTCCTGAAAAAGCTCCTTCCAGGCCAGAATGTCTCAGGCTCCCCTGCTGTCTTGTTCCCCGTAGAACAAGACTCCCAATATCCCATCACCTCCCCTCACACATCCAGCCAATACCTTTGCATCCTGTGCTATTCATCTTTCTCATCTTCTCTTCATCCTCATAGCAGAGCTATTACCTACAACACTCCTAATCACAGTTAATTGGGTGTCTGCTATATGGAAGAGATCCATAATCTTCAAAGCATCTCCCAAACAAACTGAAGCAGAAGAGATTTCCCCCTCTGCTCAAGGCATTTGGCAAGAGCACAGCAGCAGACATTACACCAAGTAGCCTTTTTGTTTCCACTCCCTGAGTCACAACCCTATGCATCAAAGATTGATTTCACACCTATCTGGGATGAATGAGCTTTCCTAAACGTTTATGACATGTTAAAGAAAAAAAAAAAGCAGCAAGGGGAAGGTATGACTCACCAAGTATTTGCTAATCTATAGCTGATCTTCAGAAGTTATTACATTTGTATCGTGTTTCAGAAATAAACGTGCAGATTTCAACACTTATCTCAGACCTACAGCACAGCACTCTCTGGTTATGGGTTACCACAGCTGCTGGATGGACAAACCACACATAGAAGCCTTCTCCAGGAGACATAAAAATACCAAGGTACACAGATCAGTCAGAAATAAAAGGCTTGCTTTAAAATTATATACTCATAGATTCGAGGTTTTTTTCCTTGAACTCTACTGTAATCTCTGCTCTCTTCTACTAGTGCAAATGGCAGCACAGACTCCGCAGATTCAAATTTATTTCTTTTTAACCACCAAAATTCTTCTCAGGTTTCTAGAAGGACCATGTAGTCCCTTCCCATCCTCAAAGGTATTTGGCACAAGAAGAGGCAAAGCCTGTACCAGAGCTGAACAGATAAACTGTCTCCCTTGGCTGGCTGAATCACCGTTTTAAATTAAGTACAAGAATATGGAAAATCCCAAGCTTTCCTTTGCCTCCCCGTATTCCTACTCCATTTTTCAAGGGGGAAATTCTGCACAACTTCAGGAATCAGTTTTGCCCCCAGGTACAGACAAACAAAATACATGACAGCAGGATCCAGGTTCCTTGGCTCAGTTATGTTTTCTTCTCCCAACAACAGAGCCTGAAGTGTGTTTAGGAGATGAATCCATGCAGAATCCAACCAGGTGGTCTTTATGCAAGGAAAAGGACTGTAACACTTAGAGCCAGACTTGGAGCAGCAGCTCCTTGTTTAGGAAATCCTGCAAATACCCCAGCACAGATTTTTTGCACCACAAATACTATGGAAAAAGTTTTAAACTGCTGAAAAATCCATGTTCCAGTGAAACCACCAGGGTGGAGAAGGGACAGCTCCTAAGGAGGTTGGACCTAGCACAGCTGGTGATGCCAGTGAACTGAACTCTGCATTGGGAAGATGAGAATTGACACTACAGACCACACCACCAATCCCACCTGCCTTCACAACAGCTATTAACAAGTTCAATATGAGAAACTACAAAATCCAGTTATGAGGGAAGCTCATCCCCTGCTATTCCCAGAAGCACAGAGAGCTGTGTCCACTGCAGCAGATGCTCACTTGCCTCAGTTATCCAAGCACATCCACCTCTGCCAATTCCACAGCAACAACTCAACAGCAGTGATGCTCCAAGGACACATGCAAAGGGTTCCTTCTCCCCAGCAAAGCAATACACATTATGCCACACACTTTCACACAAACTCTTTTTTCCTTAATCATCCGAAGATTTAAGACTGTGCTGTCCCACATACAAGGAACAAAGTAATTGAACAATGGGACTTAAAATATGCGTAAAAATAGAGATGTAAAACCTCAACACCAACATTTCTCTAAAATTGTATCCATGGATAAGTTACTGGACATCAAAGCAGACAGGAGACAAGTAATTCTGCAGTGCTCACACCTGATGCAGAACCTCCATGTTCCATCACTGCCACCTGTCAGATGTGATGGGACACAGGAAGGGTATCACGGCAAATCAAGTTATGTCCCTTAACCTCCACCAAAATAACCTTATTGTTTGGTCAGGGGTTTCATTGTTTGCTTCGGTTGGTTAGTTCTGGGGTTTTTTTGTAACACTTTCCCCCATTTTTTCCCCTTTACTTAGCAGACCCAAAGCCTTTTTTTCTGCTTTTCATGCTTTCTTTTCCCCAGCCATATTTTCACTGTGTGTGGGCACTTGAATTCTCTTTGATTACAAAAGAATTAAGCACTCAACTACCTTAAAAACCGTGTTTCTTTTCAGTATATTATTCCTATTGTATTTCCTTTATGTTCCCCTTCAATGGCTACTAACATACCAAGCCCAGGTCTTTGTTTTTTTTAAATGAAGCAGATCTCCTGACAGCACTGGCAACAGAAGCATTGCTTGAACAGAGGAACCAACAGTTAAACTCTTAATAGTGTATGGTAATGAATGAGACAATCCCCATTAACCCTGGCTAATAACCACAGTTTCACACCCTATAAAAGTCCTGCTGCTTGGCAAAAGAGGAACAGGCAACCTTCAATTATACTCTTTATTTCTTGTTTGAATATAGTTTCCTGACCTTACTGGTGGCCAAATCCCGTTTGCCTAACTCATGAGAGCATTTTATTTTAGTGGGAAAACTCAGAATTCAACTGTCATTCAAATAAAATCAGAATTTGACTTCAGGTACTCTTATGGACTTAATGTCACTAGGGAGGAGTCTGCATCTTTTGCCAAGAAATTAATTCTTCTCTCCCCCATCAGGTAAATTCTCACTGTCTAACAGCTGGAAAAGAGCTGCATGACTGACACACACGAATCCCACAACTGAAAATAAGCAGATTGATCTGTTATTCCCATTCTTGCCAGCAAGTGTTGCTGTTTACCAAGAGAAAGCAAGAATGGGGGAAAAAAAAAAAAAAACACACCACAAGAAAAAAAAAAAAAGAGTATTGCTAAATTTTCTTATTGTGTTTGTACCCAAATCTTTCCATGCAGAATTCTGATTCATCACTTGAAACTCAGTGTGGCTTCAGAAGAACGTGCTTTCAATAGCTCCTGAAAGCAGAAAAGCTTACAGACTATTTTCTGAAGAAAAAAAAAAAAAAAAAAGAACATGCATATGATCTTCTGCAGTGTTGATAAGCACATAGCAAATGCCCAGGGAGAAAATTTGTGTGGGGAGATAACTGCAGAAACTATTCTTAGTAACAGAGTTCTGCATCTGTTAAACTAACTCTGTTGGCACTGCGCTGAAAATTTATATTCACGAACACGTGTTCCAAATGTTGTGAAAAAGATACTATTTTAAATCCTGGTTTATGTAACCTGAAACATCTCTGCGAGCTCATGGAGGTGTTTGCATTGCGCACCACAGAGGAGCAGAGCCTGGTGGTCCCCAGCACAGCGGGGACTCAAACAAGAGCCAGTGGGGTGAGGACAGCAGAAACCCTCGAGTTAAAATCACAGCAAAAGGTAGAGCAAAGCCCATGGAAACAGGTTATACAATCACAGGCCTAACCGTGGATGAAAACTAAAGCTTCAGAACTGGGGTTTTGCTGTTTAAACCACTGTCACTCAGCATAGGGAACTGATCTTTAGCAAAACATTTAAGCAAATCCTTGATGTTCAGTATACCATGACAGTCCATCTTCTGATCATGCAGCAACATAGGATTCTCATGCAAGCAATGAAGGCTTTAAGGGGCCTGCAGATTAAAATAAAATGGTGCAATCCTTGTGACAGTGATTGAGATGGGAAACTTCACCCAAAGACAATGAAGCATCAGACCCCCAGTTTAATAGACAATTTCACTGATCACACTTCAACACTTGTTTTAGCCATCTTATTTCACTCTGAAAATTACTTTTGGTACGGAAGAAGTTCATTACAGATCTTTTTTATTCCTTCTAGCATCAGCCACTTCTTGAAGTTCTCCCATAGCATTTTATTTTTGGACACTCTGAGATGGTGGGTAGAAGGTTCCTCTCTCCCCAGTACATCAACAGTGCCTCCAAAGGTAGATCAAGCAGAAACCATGGCAAACTATTCGTTTTCTGTAACTCCTCTGTGGTTATGCCTCTATGTACCAAACAGAACTGGACCCCTGGATGGAGCTGTAAATAATTGCTGTCAAATGGAATAAGAGCATTCACCTCTAAACCCATAGCTGAAATCTCATCAAATGGCTGAGAGTAGTCTCTGTGTTGGACAGCACCTGAAGACCACTGTGACACTTTCCTGCAATTATAAATGAACACATGGAAGACTCAAAGACTGAAAGATTTTAGAGGGAGAAAGAAAAAGAGGGGGAAAAAAGCAATACTGAAAGTTGCAGGGACTCCAGCAAAACAGTTTTTTACTCAGCTGAACAGCCAAAAGCAATATTAGATTGTACCACCCACACCAGACTTGCTCATAAACCCCTTCCTCCTGGCTCTCAGGGACCATAATCTGGTATCCATTTTGAAAGGAAGCCTCCCTCTTCAACCACCTTCTACTAAAATACTTTTTCTTAAAGCTGATGGTACAGACAGGCCCTACAGTAGTCACAGAGAAGGTGTTTTTTCCTGCTAAGCCATCCTCATGGCAACAGCCAGAAATACCCTTCAGTAACCCCTACGTGTCAACAAGCTCCATTCCAGCCCAGGCTGTTTGGTATAGCAGTTCTTTCACAAGTCTCTGGTGGGACTGTAAATTCTGGCAGTGTCAAATACATTTCCTTTTATTACAAAACCATTTTGAAGCCATCAGAAAGATTTCTCATTTGTAAACTAGCACTTCTATATTTAGGATGTTACTTGGATTACAGATTTATTTTTTCTTCCTGACACTGCAGAAATGGAGGAAAATAAAAGGCAGGAACACTAGCAGAGGCGAGCAGGCAACTTTTCAAATACTGGAAAAAGGTTTAAGTTCTTGGAGAAGGGGACTGTTCCTCTGGATTTGAAGGAAGGCCCAATTCCCAACTTCCAAATAAAATGCTGTCCCTGACTTCACCCCTCTGTAAAATGGAAACTCCTCCTCTGGCCAGGCTCACCTGCAACGTGACTTGTGGTCTGCTTCAGAAAGCAAAGGGTCAAGATGTTACAGGGATGTGGGGTGAAAAACCAAAGATGCACCAAGCATCCAGTCAGGAGAGGACCATTCCCTTCCATAACTCCCTATTTCTTCTCTGCTGAAAGCACAATTACAACCTACTGATCCTTCAGCCAAAGCGAGGGAAGCAGATCCCCTCCACAAAGCATCTGCCCCCCAGAGACAAGTGCCTTTTGGAAGCATTGGACTGAGTTGTTTTAACATGTAGACTGAAGTACATCATGATGTGGATTTTGTGAGTCAAATAAAATATGGCAAACAGTTGATGAAAGTGCAGATTTCGGTTTCTCAACTAGAGTAACGCACTGGGAGAACAAACAAGTCTCCAGTACGTGCAAAGATGAACACACAACACAGCTTGGCGTGCGAGACCACTAAATAAATTCTAAATCAAACAAACAACTGACAGGATAATGACTAATACCCCATGCAAAGCAAAGCTCTTTCTTATGTACTTGGGAGATTTTGATGTCTTGGACCGAATTCTCCCAACTCAGATAAGCTTGTTTTCATCAATTCTGGAATAACTAGCTCAATTACCTTCTCAAAGTAAAGCATATCCAAGATTTTGATTCCTTGACTAAAACCTGCTCTGCAGCTAAAACTAACACCAAGCCTACCCAAACAGCTTGGTACAAATAAACTGGGGGAGGGCTGCATACATTACTTCCCAGATCTCTGGATATACTTTTTTGGGGGGGAGGAGGGCACTGTTCCAATAGTTTCTTAAAATTACGGCAGGAGAACAGAGTGTGAAGCCGGGTGGCAAGGAGCTGCCAACACATCAAGCACTTGCAATGATTCATTAGTCCACACTTTGACGAGTTGTTCCTGGGTTTGAAACGACGAGAGAAGGAAGGAACGAGACATCCAACCTGCCAGAGCTCGGCTGAGTGGTACCCAGAGCCCAAGTGCTGGGCAAATGCATGGCACAAGAAGAGTCCCATTGTGTCCTGTTCAGCACCTTGGCTCCAGTGGGAAAGGACACAAGCCTGGCTACTCTCTGTGCTCTGCTCCCCTGCAGCATCCACAGTCATTAACTGAGGGACAGAGCAACCCCAGTCCAGCTCCCTTTCTGGTTTGTTCATGAAATTGCCTAATCTTTTTGAGCCTTCCAGTACTATCTACCTCCACAGCCTCCTGAGCAACCAAATCCAGGTGTTAACTACCTGCTTAAGCTTATTACTTTCCCATCAAATATGTGTTATTTAATTTCACGTGTTTACTTTTATCTTAATCCAGGTAGGTATCTTGTGAAATGATGGAAAAGTGGTTTGCATCTTGAAGTCATATACATTAACTGGTAGAAGAAAGAACAAACCAAGAGAACAGCCATTGGCAAGGGACCACTTTGATGGTTCAGCATTTGTATTCAATCATCATATAATTTCTCCACCTCTATATTTTCTTTGAATGAAAACATTACCCTAATTTCCTATTTATTGAACCCTAATCTCTGCCTGTTTTTCCTATTAAAGCTTTTTCCAGACTTCCACCCTCCCTTTCCCCAGAGAAAGGGTCTTTGAAAAGTTTTTATCAAATGTAATGTGTAATTTAGCCTGCTCCAGCTATTTCCAGATGGCCTCCAGTGTGCTGAAGTTATGCACTCACAATTTTCCAATGGAGAAGAAATAAATGGAAGCAAGACGGGATTTCCAAAGCAAGAACCTTGCAAGTACCCCAGGAATTGCAATACTTCATTTCTTCTAATAAAATCACACTGAATTAGATCCAATTTAGAGATACCAAACACTCCCAATGACTTCACCCTTGTCTCTAACCCAAAGAGCTTTTTCATGGAAAGAGGGCCACAGCACATGCAGGTATTCAGACTGTTGGCACACCTCACTGGAATCTTTTGCCTGAAAATCCAGCCATTAACATATGGAAGAATTGGAGCCAGTGCTTCTATTTTTATCATACACCATCTTTTCTGAGTTATAAGGTTCTCTGCATTAAAGGTATTTGGCAAAATACAAAAAAAAGACAGAAAATTGTGAATTAGGATCAAGAATTACAGCACAGAGGTTAGCCTGGCCATCAGTATGATGGCACTGTTTTCTCTATAGCATCCTCCCTCAAGTTTTGTGCTGCACAGTACAAATATTCCTCAAAAGGAGCTCCTGAATAGCATTGTCAGGCAGCTCTTATAGGACAACGGCCTGGAGAGCCAGGAGACAGATGTGTCCACGTTCCTGTCTAATACCAGAAGCATCAGTAAAGCAAATATTCTTCTGCTTTCATTACAACAGGTTTTGTCACTTCACCACAGGCATTACTTCCTTGGCATGTCACATTTCACCTGAGACCCCACACCTGCCTAAGGCTCTGCTACCATGAACCTCTGGGCCACACTGAACCCCCACCACCCCACAAGGGGACAGGGCTGGGATCCAGAGCCCCACATTCCTGATGCTAGAGAAGGAAAGCTAGAAGCTGCTCACCAACAATGCCACATTTCTGCAACAACACCTGCTCAGCACTTTATCCTGCTCACAAAGGAAGATGCTCAGAGGTAGCTCCAAGTGTACCTGCCCTGACCAAGTCCATCAAGAGCTCTCCTGAGCAGGGCAGAGCAGAGCAGGGTTCTGCCAGCAGCAAGGCAGTGGGTGCACTAGGACTCCATCCCATCTCGCTGACAGCTCTGCCTCATTGTTTCCCCCTGCAGCCATCTGCTTCTCGTGTCTTATTCTCAGATAGCAGAGCTGCTGTGAAGCAGCCCACCAGCTCCCCTCATGCTCACACAGCACCTACCAGCAGCATGGGATGCTGGGTCCCGAGCAGGGACCCGAAGTGTTACAGTGGAATAAGTCATAACACACAGAACAAAAGCTGTTTACAGAAGATGGTGTTGTTGGAGCTTCCCAGATATACTGCTGACAAGATAATGTCACATTTCATCACAAGTTCCCTGATGTGTGTCAACAACAGGGGAGCCCTCTTCAACCAGTACAGCTGAAAGCACCCTGCATCAAAGTTGTAGGTCTGTATTTCAAAACTGCTGAGGAGAAACAAGGTTTATATTCCGATTAATTGTTCAGGATGAAAATATGGGCTCTGACATAATGTAATAGCTATTTTGGCACAACTTTTGAGGAGCATGAGTAAGCAGCCTCTCCTAATTGATGTGCAGATCCTGGAGTGGGTAGTAACTGCATAATAGCTTCATGTTGTCTTCTGAAAGTTAACACAGATGTGAACCCTGTCAAACTAGTCCACAGTTACCAGCAGCAGCTACTCACGGGAAGAATTTAACTCCATTTCATCCATTATCTACATTTTCTGTCTTCCACAGAAAATGGATTAAGACAGGACGACTTGGACATCACAGCCTCAGTCAACACAAATTGTTCCAGGCCTCAGTGGTGGCAGGAGAACTCTAGCAGTCCATCAAAACCCCTTGGCTAAACAAGTTACCATCCAGCAGCAGGGCAAACAGAGCAGCCACGTGTGTGGTTAGACAACAGCCAACATGTTCTAAGACAGTTTAGCTTAGTCTGTGGTCAGAGGGGTTAGTGTTAACCTGCATTACGTGGTATTTGCTATGAACCAGGACTTTGCACATAGATAACTCCTGCAGCAGAGCTGACAGCAGTAAATTATTACACAGAATTAACTAAACTACGCTTGAGCTGTAACATGATTAGCTCAGTGAGCCTGTATTTTTGGGTCATGGTTCCTATGGAGTAAGCATAAAGCTCGAGAAGAGAGCCCTGGCAGGTTAACAGACCACTAGCATATGCTTCTCATTCATTTAAGAAATTCAGTATGTCAAGAATCAGACACAAAGCCCTCAAACTGCACTCACTGGTGAAGGTGTCACTGGCTTTAAGTGTGGTACTTGTCATGCTTTCTACTGGAATGCTGGTTTTAAGACAGCAAAACTCAACCGCATACAAAGAAACAACCACAGGGCAGCAGCCATGCAACTCACACATGACTTCTACCATGTTTTTATAAGGTCAGCAGCGTGATTTTAAGTTCCATCTAATTCAGCACGACTGCAAGATGCCACAGCAGGAGGAGTCTGGCCCACAGTCTGCTTCTCAATCCTCCCCTGGGCTGGGGCTTGTAACTGTGTGGCCATAGACCATGTCAGCTCTGTTAGCAGATGGAAAACTTATTACTTTTGAGCATGTGTGGTCCTTTCCCATTGGATCAGTGAGATGAAATAACTCTCCTTACAGCCATTTAGCAGCCCAGATCCTTCTCAGGACTGGTCATAGGCAGACCTTGCAGAGCTCAGGTGTAGCACAAAACCACACCCAGATAGTGCAGAGTCCCTCTGACCGCGTTTCTGGGGTGAACTTTTACCCCACATTAGTGCCTTGGAAATCAAGTAGCTAAGTAAGTGATAAGAAGCTATTTTTTACCTTAACTCATTCAAATGATAGCAGAGACAAAGCCTCTGATTTCACATACCTAAGTTAGGGAGAAGATGGTTGGAAAAACTCTGAGCCATTTGCATCTTTGTTTTCAATGTTTTCTGAAGTTGGCATTGACAAAGAATTGGTAAAAGTGCACTTTAAAGTGAGAATGCACATTACAGGGCAAAAGCATGACAGACAGCACCGCTCTGCAAATATCTGTTCACATTCTGAACTGGAGCTGTTATGAACAGTTTCTGGTTCCCAGACCAAAAAAAGGTGTGTAATCAGCATTTCATGCACAAGATGTCCAGTATAAAAGGGGAAAGCTGCCACTTATTGCCGCAGTCACCCAAAACTCCTGGGCAGCAGAAACTGCTGCAGTTTCCCAGCCTGTCTGAGAGCCTTTACCTTATATCCAAAGGCAGGTCAGCCTGTGTGAACTGGTGATGCTAGCAGTCCAATACTGAAACGCACAGGACTTACCAGCTGGCACATACGTGCAATAAACTCACACTTTCTGAGGAAAATTAAACACATCTGTACTCAGTGCTGGGAGTAGTTAAACAGTCCTCTTGCCAGAGGAAATGGGGACTTTTCTTTATAACACTAATGGCTGTGGTAGGATGTAAAATACAGGCACAGCAGCATGAAGAGCTCTACCGACTAAATCACAAAGACCAGGCCAATTTTTGTGAAACAACTCTGCTGCTTGTAGGTGTAACTCTCTCCTTCTGTGCCTCTCTCCAACAATAACCTCTGCAGAATATGCTGGACTTGGGGTTCAGACTACAGTTAGAACAGAAAAGGGGATCTTCATCTTTGTACACCTCTCCCAGCCCCTGCAAATGCCTCACACCTTTTGGTAGTTGAACACTCACAGCCATCCCATGTCCAGATTTCAGAAAAAGCTGTACAATGAACCTCAGTGCAATAAAAACTCAGCATGCAATGTGATAAATACTGACTGCATTACTAACTCCCTATTTAATTCAGACCATCCCCTAACCTTGCAAGTGCAGAGGCAAGACTGTGCCTTTAACACACCTCTCATTAAGAACCCAGCTTCTAGCACAGCTCCCTGTAAACTGCATATAATCAAATTTCTGCACAACCCTGTTTCGGTTTCTCATTACTGCATATCTTTCATGTTTTAATTCACATGACATTAGATTTGCTGCACTAAATGAGCACCTTCTGAACTCCAGAATAAAATGGAGGTTAATTACTAAACCAGATTTTTAAGTGAGAGTAAAACTCTATTAATGCCTAAAGCAATGCTAAACTTGACAACTTAATTGAAGTTAAGCATTGCAGAGTTAAACTGCCCCAACAGCTTTATTCAAGCTGCAGCTCACACAGTAAGACCTCCCAGGATCCCACGTTTTACCCAGATGACAAAGGACAGGACCCCTCCTGTTCCAGAATCTTGCAGTGAGATACTCTAATGGCATTTTTGATGGCCTTGTAAGATGCTCTGACCTCTCCCCCACCTGCTTCTCACCTGCCTCATACACACCACTGAGCCTTGGGATAAATGAGGGGAGACAAACAAAAGCAATGGGCAAAGAGAGCCCCCACTTCATGAATTACAGGTAGAGGCAAAACTGCTATCAAAATCTGTCAACATCCAGCAATCTCGTGGTGTTAATTTTGTCACCAAAGCATCCTGAGAGTGCAGCTATTCTGTTCACTGTTTACCACCCACAGTCACTCCAATTTACACAAGAAAAGCCCAAAAGGATTGCATAAATGCTAATATCATCCTCATCTAAAAACATGAAGGAAGAAGGACCACTGAGTCTAGTGGGTCTCAGGTTCCTCTGGAGCTTCTAGATGGCATTAACAAATCTAATCCCTTCCCCAAAAAATGCTGCTTTGGGAAATCACCTGCAACTTTTCTGCTTATTTCTCAACAGTAACTGGAAATGCAAAAGGAACAAAGTCTGAAACAGTAAACATGGCTTATTTTCTATACTTGATGTTTTGCTATTGCCAGTCAACTCCAATTATCCAAACATGTCAGAGCTTGAGAATACAGAGAAATGAAGACAGCCTCAGAAAACACAGACTGGAGACTACATGGTCACCTTGATAGCTGATGCCAAGTCAATCAAGTAAGACTGCTACAGCAGGGCACAGCACTGTACTCTTGCTTGTAATTGACATTAATTGCTATTGAATCATTAAAGATTTTTATTTAATTGCTACACTTTGTTTTACCCTGGAAGACATCTGAAATAAACTTTTCCAGTAATTTCAATAACAGTTTCTTTGTGCTAAAGAACATACTCTTTAAAATCTCTGGTTTGTTGGCCCTTGAAGCTGTCAAAGACAATCTGCACAAAACTGAAGTCCTAGACAGTCAAGACAAGATCAGTCCCAGCTGAAGATTAAATGCTCAATTCCATGTGATATTTGTTTAATATAGCTTGGCCAAAGTGCTCTGTATGCTGTCCTGATGAACAGAATCAGCTACAGGTCACAGAAAGCCACTTTGGGATAATTCTAGAATCGGTTCCTCGGTGTGCTGTGCACAGAGCAAGAAATGGCCAAAGTTCATGTTTACTATTTCAGAAGTAATTTCAACTTCAGTGTATGAATTCATAGCAGACAAGTTAGTGCTGGCGCATCAAAGAATGGGAATATTTTAGTCAACAGCCTGGTGGAATTACTATACATGTTAAACAGCCCAGATAACATCGCAAGCGATGAGCATCTGACAAATGCTCTGCACAAACAACACCAAGGCACAGCTCTGCAGCACTGGACACAACCTCTGCTCTGAAGCTGAAGTGTTTATTACATGCAAGGTTATGTTGTAGGGTGCTTTGCATCTATCCACAATGGGCAACAGCAGAGCTAAAAACTAATCTGTGTCCAACAGGACTGAACCAAAATAAGGAAGAAAACCTGGCAGCCCTTGAGTCACGAATGAAAAGGATGCAGAAGTTTTGCCCACCAGATCTGCACCTAGACCTGTAGAATCCATTGTTTTAAGGGCAAACCCCAACAGTTTAGGTAAGAAATGCAACCCCTGTTTTTACTTCAAAAAGCAAAGCTGAGGGAGTGCAACTTGGGGAGGAGATATGCAGCCTCCTGCATAGTCCATCTTGAGTGCACTGTGATACCAAAGTCAAGAAACCAGTTTATGTACAGCTCAAAAAACAACCCAAAACACAAACAAAAAAACTGCACACGTTTTTCACTGTGGGGGTCATCAATACTGGAACAGGTCATCCAGAGAAGCTGTGAAGCCTCTGTCTTCAGAGATACACAAACCCAGCATGACATGGCTCTGAGCAATGGAGCTGGACAAGATGATCTGCAGAGGTGTCACCTCGGTGACTCTGAGTCTGTCTAGCCACAGGGTAAAGCTTCAGACTCTTGGAAATAGCCATATTCCAAACTTTCAGATCCTGTCCGTGCGACAGTTTCAGACTTGACAACGTTGTGCTTGGCTTTGAGAACAACCTAGTTTTGGATCCAGAAAGCTGTGGTCATATCCAGCTCCTTTCCCAGGGAAGCCACACAAGCACTCACTGTTACAGTAGCCAAATGCATGTGGGGGCCGATAGGAACTGTTCTGTGTGATATAAGCATGTGCAAATCTAAATACTCATCTCAAACACTATCATCAGAACATCAGAAACTAGATGCGCAGTTAAGTCTTTTGGGAAAAAAAAAAATTAAAAAAAATAAATGCCAGCTGATAGTGCTCATCCTCTGCTAAAGAGACTACACCAAAATTCAGTTAATTCTGCATCTCATGTCGAAAAGATTACAAATTTATCTTTTCCTAGTGGGATTTTTTACTTTTCTAAGCAGTATTTCAATGAAAGTGGAACATATTAAAATCACAGTGTCAGGCTTGAAAGTACATCAGATTTAGGTTCTTGCCATATGCTGAACACTCTTCTCCCAATCCAACTAGAGGGATTTTAGCTCAAACCATGAGCTGAAACTGAAGCACAAGCAGTCCTGAGCAGCACAGCTCAGATGCTTAAGGCTTGGTGGATCACTCCTGTGTTTGTCACACGCCTGGGGCTGCAACAAGATGAAACCTACAAGTACAAAACCAATTGAACTATTTAGGATTCTGAAATAAAGACTACACAGAAGTGTTGTATTGAACAAAGGTCTAATTGAGGCAGATCTTTAAACATATGCTTAACTTCAGCTGGCATTTAAGTCTGATCTCTTTCAAAGAAGCCTCACCCTGAACACTGGATGCTTTCTTAGCTTGCAGCTCCCACTACGCCAAGGATTTAAAGTACATTTAGGGGGGAGGACAGTCTATGCAGGCATTTGCTCAGGAAGAATGCTTTTTGGGAGACACTATGTATCATTTTAACATTTCAATTACTTCCACAACCTCAAATAAGCCCAAATTGTTTCTAAAATTCCACCACATAGACACCTCCCTGAATTTTAACTCAAATTCTCATCTTCGTCTAACAAGATTCCAGGAAACAGAAAAGAGCCTGTTCCCAAAAATTTCGATAAAATTCTGTTAAATTATCCAGATGGTTTTCATTCCACAGAAAATACTAAACCAGCAGTCTGCAGAGCATAGCATTTTCTAAATACACAAAATAAAGAGAAAACAATGCACAAGTGGAAAGTGCAAATGCTGAGCCCATTATATTTTTGTTCCAGCAGAAATGCAGCACAATCAATACAATCTTGCAGTTCCAGAGGACCCATCTTTCTGCTGCCAGGGGTGCTCTGCAGCTGTGAGTGCCACCAAATAAACTGCACACAGTTCAACCATTTAATTTTTCCTGTGCTACATGCAGAAAGGAAGAACTGCATTCCCACCCACTTAACCTCCAAAAGCCAGCATTTCCTATAGCACAAGAAGCCAAAGAGCACCTACTGAACAACCTATGTACTTTGGATGACTCTGCAAGCAGCCAAATTTAGCAAATTTGCTATTTTCTCCAAAGCACAGCCTGATTCTGCGGCTCTTAAATACAGGGGAAACTGTCTTAGATTAAATAGTGATTACAGATTTAGAATTTCAAGAGCTATGAAAGTCCTTGCCATAGAAAATAAACCCACTGAGAAGAGATGAGGACAGATACTGCAATTTTCTGTGCTGTGCTATTTAATAAATCTCAATGCAAAGGAATTAAATTACAGCTGAGGAAACAAGCATCTATATAATTATGCCACAACACCTGAAATCATTCAAATCTACCACCAGCAGAATCAGAAAACTGATCAGCAAGAGGAGCCATGAACAAAACCTCTCTGCAGTTACAGATGGATATTTCCCTTTCACATGGCATCTCACTAAAATGTTTCATAGCAACGGGGCAGGAGTTATCCCACAGCAGAGGATGGGACTACTTATCACATAAACCAGAGCCATCCTGCAGAGTACACCCCAAAAATGAGAGGAAGAACAGGCCAGAGAGCAAACTCAGTACTTAAACTGAGTTTCTTTAACAGTAAGAAATCGCTGAAGTATTTATTCTTCAGGTCCTTAGGATGTTTTTTCATGCAGTGCTGCTGGTTGTGCTCATCATCCAGCCAGGAAGGCACAGACAAGAGCATCACCAGGCCCTGCTGAGCACAGTGACAGTGATGCTCTCGCAGTCCTTGGGGAGAGCAGGACCTTTCAGCTCCCCTGAGCCTCTGTGCCTTCCCAAAACAGCTGTTCAGGCTGCCCAGGAACAGCTCTGAGCATGGAAATGGTGGGACCACCAGCTGATAAAGCCACCATCAGGTGCCCTAGGTAGATGCTCACTGCAAGAGCCACCTTTCCTCATTTCTCCTTTGGAGCTGGTGCCCAGCACAGCAGAGCAGCATTCAGGAACACAAGACCACTGGATCTGTTCTTCTGCAAATCTACTTACAGTCTCAAGTGGTGCTGCAAGGCAAAAAGCCGAATGACCCCCAGTTTCCAAGAGCAAGTCCCTGAAGATCCCACCTGAGAACCAAGAACACAACCCCAGAGTGGGGCAAGACACCACTGCAGGCACAGCCCAGGGAAATTTTGCCTTATGGACATCTTTGCACCCCAGAACAACTCTTACAAGCACCTTCATTAGAAAGGCTAAGTGAGGGATAATTATGACTCCTCCACAAAGGAGGACTGACTGCTTTGGAAAGACAGCAATTACTGCCTGCTCAGAGGGATCTCTGCCAGAAAGCAGGAGGCTTTTCTTGGGAAATACCAAAAAAGTTGCAAGGAAGACCCCTCCCCGGCTCTGAAAATGTCCAGCAGCAGCACCAGGCCCCTTCCAGCCAACCCTGGTTTTGTTGTAGGGGCAGCTCCAGCACCTTTGAGATCCTCAGAACAAGGCAGATCCATTTCACACTTGTCTACATTACTCGACACACTTGAAAAACACTAAATCCTTGCTGGCCCACAGCATCTTCAGGGCTCACAGCCCCTACAGCACAGCTTTGGACAGTATCAGAAGTTGCATTAGTTGGGAACCAAATTATCACTTGCAGAGTAGTTTCGCAATTCGATTGAAACTGTAAATTGTGCAACAAGCTAAATTAAAAAACAAGTTTGTGATACAGACATAATCTTAATTCAGCTCCTGCCTTACTCACCTTACTCCTTTGTAACTTGCTTCTACACAGATTCAAGCTCCTTTTGCTGTACCACAAATGACCTCACATTCCTAAAAAATGAAGCACTCCCATGAACTAACGTATGTTTGTCGTCACTCCTAATATCCACCTTTGCCTGAAGCTTCTTCACCAACACACACCACTCTGAGAGGCCTTTTGGGCATCAGACTCCATACCATCCCTCAACCTCCTTGCCCTACTGCAACATTTCAGGACTCCTTCCCTTCATCCAAATATCTCTGCCCCGAAAATCACCACTCGTACTTCAAGCAGGTTCCTGTATTTCATGCTGTGACTTCAACTACAGAGATTTGGAAAACTACCTTTTAGATGGAGCTGAAAACCATCTAATTCCTGAGCATATCTTACTCGCTTCCTGGTAGAGCTGTTCCACTTTGTACAACTATTTTTTGGAGCAAAGTGAGAACCATCCCATGCAAATACTCTCTCCCTTGTGTTACACCAAGTCACTCCTGCCCCTACCAGCCTCAAAAAATACTGTACAAGGCAAAATAGAGTAGCTTCTGCAAAAAAAAAGAAACACCTCACAAAGCCCATGGTTTATTGGTTTGGGCACTCCCAAGGATGGTGGGCACTTTCAATCCTATGTCTTGAGTCACAGTCAGGACTGGAACTCCAAACTTCAATGTGCTGAGTGGATAAAGCTGGGGCAGGGGGATGTCATACTCTTCCTCTTCCTCACTTCTGTAAGAGCACACCTGCCTTGGGCACGTCACTCCGAGGAAGGTTTAGCAACAGCTCCCCTGCACCAGACACCCAAATCTTTGAGGGACAGTGTTGAGCACCACCAACAGCCTCCTGCAGCCTTCCCTGGCTGACTGGGGCATTCCCAAACTCCACAAGCCTGCTTTGAGCCACCCCAAGCTCTTCAAGGAACCTGGACACCCAACTCAGGGTTTTGTTTTTTTTTTTTAAATTCCACTAGGCAACAGAACACATAAAAATGAGATGATGCAAGGCCAACCCAAAGTTCCCTTAATGAACATAGCCCCAAGTGTCCAACAGGATGTGACAGGTGGAGGGGCAGGCGAGCCCAGCCGAGGATGAGGTCACGAAATGAGCAGTTTGCACAGCAAACTACTAATCTTAAATTCCAAACTCATTATGCACAAGCCTAACAAACAAAGGAGCAGCTTAGCAGATTTACAATGTACCTTCTCCAAGGGTGGGATAATTATTTATCTGATAGCAACTCTTGTGATACAACAGCAATAAATAAATAAATTATCCCAGCAGCTCTTGTGAACTGTGCCTGTGGCTTCACCAGACAGACTGACAGCTGGAATGTGCCTTTAGCTGGCTGAGCTTGGGTAGAGTTGTAAATATTTGCTACAAATAAAATAAAGCTTGCTAGACCGAGCAGAAACCCAAACACAGTAGTTAATGGCATCTCAGGGGACAGACTGCAAGAGACCCACACCCCACTGAATTCCTTCCAGCTCCCAATGAACAGCCCCTATGAGTTTTTTCCCTTTGCTTTTCTCTAAGATGATTCCCTCCTGCATGCGTACACATGTCAATACCATTCTGATTTCATCCTCTCAGGTTGAAACTGTTATTTATTGAGGCTGAAATTCATCAACATTATAGAAAGAGTTTGTACTCCTAATTTGGCTTTACAGCTGCATATTACCATACAGCGACACATCCAGAAAAAGCATTTCCAAAGTCATACTTTATACAAGCTCTCTCCTTTATTTAGATAAAAACCCAAAGAATCCTGAAAGGAAATAGTACATGTGCACAAAACATGCTCAGTTAGGCTCTCCCACTCAGATCTCTCAACGATCCCTTTCCATTTCTATGGCATTATTCCGACCTCCCAGTCTGAAGCTCCAGAACCACATGTCCCCCTTGCCCATATTCACAATTTTTCACCATCTGACAACTTCAAAGTCCACTCCCATCTTCTCACCCTGAAGCAGTACCTCCAGCCCAATTTTCTAGCTGGCTGCTTCTCCTCCAGAAAGGATCACAGTAGTTCTTGTTTTCTTTATGTGTTTATATACTACAACAGGATGGCTGGCAGTGAGATCAGTAAGAACCATTGCTCCTCTCTCCATTCTACAAAGCATCCTTCACTTGGGACATTCCAGTTTTTCCCACTTCTTGTTACTCTTCTCCGACCTCCAGACCCCAATGCCCCTGCCCTACTTGTTTCCCCCATTCCTGCAGAAATTTGTGTTGTCACATATTTGCAAAGAAAATAGACAGTGGCTCAGCATTCAGGTTACATGCAAGGCTTAACGATATATTATCATCTTGCTGCTTTAAACACATCAAAATTGGCAAACTTCCAGCACCTGAATAACTCAGAGATTATCAACATCTTTCCAGGAACCCAAAATACCAATATTCACCTGGATTTTCTCAGAATTCACCCCAAATAAAATCTTTAATGTAACAGTAGGCCAAACCAGGCACGTAATCCTTGCACACAGACAAAGACTGCCTCTGTAGGTTTTGAACAGACACAAACATCCTTCCAACTCTCCAAAACTTCAGTGCTCTCTTCACAAGCAACCTCACAGGGTGGTCTGAGAAGACCAGACCCCCAACACACTCCCCCCAGCCACACCAGCCCAAACAGCAGGTTCAGGTGGGTTTACACCCATTTTGTGCCAGAAGAGCAGCACAAAGGAAGGTGCAACGTACCTGTGAATCTGGATCAGCTTTTTTTGGGGAGCAGTCAAGGAGGATGAATCCAGGTCTTCCCAGAGGTGGCAGCTGCAGCATTGTCCCCAGTGCAGCTGTTTCCCTGAGCTGTAATATCCCTATGAAATACCAACTGCAGGACTGGGCTCCAGCCACCTGACCCCACACCTGAAGTCCTCTAGAGTAAGAGAAAAAGGATCTGAAAAAAAGGCACTTGTTTTTTCTCGATGCTCATTTCTCCAAGGAACACAGAATTCATGAACTCCACATCTGCAAATGTATGTCCGCCTGCATTGTAAAGGAATAATCTTCACGGGAACTGACTTTAAAAAAACTTGTTTACGGTTAGAGGCAGCTAATTACAACATTAAAATACTAGCCTGAACCCCACATTACACTTGCATTCTGTTTTACATAGCAGTATACGTAACAATCATCACAGCAAGCAGCTCTGTTGGCTCATGCTGGAAGAAATAATTATATATCACAGCAACACAATTTCGCCCTTCAACCTGCCAGTCCAGTCCATGCAGCAGCTGTGAGCAGCAGGTCAGGGTGGGGGGAGCCTACAGAGTGTTTCTACATAATCACTTACCACTGAAGAAAAAAAAGCTAAAAACCACCAGCCCCTGGCTTGCATGCTTGGCAGAAAGCTGCTAACACAAACATTACAGCAGCCCTTGCAGCAGGGATGTTACCAGAAAAAATGAGCTCGATCCAAAGGCACTATTAGTGATTGAAGTATTAGCTGGAAGTTGTAGTGCAAGCCCTCCTCAGTAATTGTCACCATTTCTGTGCTTGTACCACTGATACCCACACTATCCTGTTTCACTTGGACACTACTGTGACCTCTCTGAAACACTTATTCTCAAGTGAAACCCACAGACAACAGTAACTAAGGCCTGTGCAAGCCACAAGCTGGAAATCTGGGCAAAGACAGTGAGACAGAGCCTTTCAAAAGGCACCCCAAAACTGTTCCTGCCCACCCACAGCAAGCAGAGCCTTGGGGTGCCTGGCACTGAAAACTGCACTTCTGCCTCAATGGGCTGGAGAACAGTCTGACCTCTTCCAAGACTTTGGTTCCAGTGAACCTGAATATTTAAATCTTGACACTCAAAGCGGCATCAGTTTTTTTTTTTTACAGCTATTGCAGATAAAGCAGTGGCATTTTTATGTTATGAATATGCAATAAAATTAGTTTTCCTGTGCTGTTCTTTTTCCCAGTGTGAAATGAAGTGTAAAACTACACACAAGCCACTAGTTGTGCTGTTACTGTTTAACTAGAGATTATTAAAAATAAATCATCGCAGTCCTAGTACAATATGATAGTGATGCAATGGTTAACTGTCCAGCAAAATCTGCCATGCCATGCTGCTTAATCATGTTGTCTTTGTTCCAGCAAAAAAAATATTAAAAGACAGTGAATTTTTCCAAGCAAAAAGGTTACAGCCTGTGTATTTCAAAAACTTTTTGAATCCAAAATAGAACGAGGCAGACAACAATGGCCAAGAGCCTGACCAGCTTAATGGAAGTTGGACTCTCATTTTGTTCCCAACACTGAAACAGCAGATTGTTCACAGAAGACAATTAACAGCCAACACACAATTTCAATTTTTTTTTTTTTTTAGCAGAAAAGTAAACAGAAAATTACTCCTCCTGTTTCATTTTCAAAGTCTTAAAGCATGTTGCTTTGAAAAGCAAACGCAGGAACAGGAGGACTACATCGTTAAGCATCAGAACAGGTTTCTCCTGTACCCTCATTTTTAAGCAGCTGTACTGATTTCTTCCCAATCAACTTTTAATCAGAGAGCATGGTTAAGAGGCTGAATTTGTTTGTAAAATAGCACATCTGCAAGTCTCTTCTGCTCTTGCTTCCCAGTTTTCTTCTAGATCCTGACCAGACCATACAGCAGGAATTAGTCATGCTGCCTAGCACCGTGCTGGAAAGGACCTCTGATACATTGCCCTAAGTGCCAAATAAAAACATACACAGTGCACAAGAGGCTCTGCAATGACCTGTTAATGACAGTGGGTAGGTTCCAGGCAGCCCCAAAAATTCTAGACCAGAAGCTTGTGAAATGACCTCCACTAGACGAGGGGAAATGAGCAGTACTAGGAGCAGCCCAGCGCTCATCAGCAGGGCTGCACAGGCTTATTTTCAGCCTTCTAAGGGACAGAATATTGATTCCAATTATCACCTGGAATCTGTAAATCAACAGCAGCCAGCTAGGGAAGTTTCCTGCTCACCAGAAAAGCACGGATTTATTTCAAGCAGAATGCATATTGTGTGCTCTCGCACACAACTAACGCAGCCAGCAGTCTAATAAATAAAAAGCAACCACATGTGCTTGCTAAAAGATGCACAGTCAGTGCAGCCAGCTCGGCCTCAAAATATCTGTGCCCTCTCTGATCAGCTTGGCAGCCACACAAAACCCTCCCGAGGAAAGCAGGCCAGGGAAGCAAAAAGGTGACGCTCCACAGTTCGTATCAAAGCAAATGCTGAACTGAATTTCATGGGCTATTTCTGTTTCCTTGCTAAATAGCAAAGGCCTACTGCAAATAACAGAGCGAGAGTTTCGCAGAAGAGAAAAGGTCACCCAGGATCTCTCACCATGGAAAATGCTCTGCTACAGAGAGGGAGCAGCACCGGCTCCCCGTGTAAAGAAATATACGGAAATACCACTTATTGTCTCCACATGTTTATACAACAGACACTCCAACTGCAGCCTTTCCTTTTAAGACTGTTTTCAAAAATAAAAAAAGTACAAAAAGATGTGGTGAGGGTTTCCTTCCCAGTGCAGCGAATTTGAGGTGCAGAATAAACATGGAATTATTGACTCACTCACAAAAATGTTACCGGAGAGATTTCAGAGACATACTTTTGGCTTAGCTCTACTCCCACTGACGTCGGTTCAGACTTTTACCACTGATTTCAGGCAGTGCTGGCCTACGTAGCACTTCCAGCTCAGCTATTATTACCTTTTAGTTTAAAATATGTAATGTTCCTCTGTAACAGACGGAAAAATATTTCAGGAACTTTTTAAATCTGTTCCTCCAAGATACATTTTTATATTTTTTTTTAATCACACTGAGACACGGTTCCTGGATGCAAGAACATGTGACCTGTTCTAAATAAAGGATATTTTCCACTTCTTGCACAACTGGAACAGATATAAGCAGTAGCTTGAACAAACTGCATTGCAGAACCCAACCAGAATATAAAACACTTGAATAAGATCCATAAATAGCAGTAATATGAAAAGACTACCTCCAATAAGGCACAAACTCAATGTTAAGCCTAATGTAATCAAGTTCAAATTCAATCACGCTGCAAAGTTCATTTACAAAATTAAATTTGATCATCTGCAGGCTAAGGCACTAGGGCACTTTAGAAGAGTCCTCTTTGGCTCCAGAGTAAGCACACAGTTCAAAAACGTGTGTCTATTTGGCGAAATTAATATTTCCTCAACAATCATTGCATATTAAAAGGGAAGCTTTAACCAAATCAAGGCTTCAGTATAGAGCATCAGATAAGAGCATCAGATAAGAGGAAAAAAACAAAAGGAAATGTTTTGCAGAGGATCCCAACTGAACAGAGATGAGGCACCAGCTGATATAAGTAAAATATTGATGGTTTGCACAAAAAAAAGGCCTTTGGACAGCAGGAATGATGAGAATTTTATAAAGACATCACTGCTTTAATAATGACAAACTCTACATATCAATGCTATTGCTCATAAAACAAAAATAAGCTTCCTAAGAAACTATCATGCAAATTAAATGCATTTCCTAATATTTTTTCCCACTAAAAATACTTCAGTAACTGCATCATTCGGGTGCTTTTTAACCAGTCTGAAAATATAGGCAACAGAAAAGGGTACAAATAGCAGTAATTTATCTGCAGGTTTTATTAAGAGCATGGCAGTAAATTACAACAGCTGACAGTAATTTGCTGGTGTTTGGTCACACAGACCATCCAAATGGACACACACTGCAGAGAACAAAAAAAAAAATAAGGAGAAAATCAATTTAATCTAGAAAATTTTGCTACATTCTCCACACCTGGGTTTGCTCAGATTGTCCTGTGCAGGGGCAGGCTGAACAGTCTTTACCTCCAGATACCAGTTTGACATCCAAAGCATTGCTAAATGATTTAAAGAATCCACATTAGAGATGTAACTCAAACCTCCAGTGCCCTGCTGACTGCGTGCAGACATGTCAGGATCTGTGTTTACTTTTGGTAATAAAACTCCATCGATTTCATTGTACATTGCTTGTACCAGGAAACAAACCTTATTTGCTTGTTCATTACACAAACACATACATATTTAAGTGTATGTACTTGTAGATTAAAACTATTATCCTTTGTGAATATGGCAGGAGAGAAAATATGAATATGAGGGGGAAAAAATAGATCTTATTGCCTTACTGGGTAGTCTTAAAGCCCAGTTTCCTCCCACAGCAAAAAATGACTCTGGAGAAACCAAAGCAACAGGAACATCATCTCAGTTTTCAAAGACATTCAACCATGGCAAATTCCAGAGATCCCATGAATGTAGGTATTGCTTTGCCCAAGGATCTAACTTCCTACGAGTCGGGTGGGTTTGGGAAGTATGGGTTTGACTGATCTATCTCACTCCCATGTATTCTCTCTACCCCTGTGATTAAAGCTTTTGCTGGGCTTACATTTTAACTTGGCCTCTAGCATTCAATTGTGGCTTGGCCTAAGTTAGTACAGTATTTACTGCAAAAAGCTTTTATTATTGGACCCCTTGCGGCTTTGGATTGCAGACTTGAATTATGAAATAGGGATGGAGTAACTGCGAGGGCACACTGGAGAGGAGAAATCTTTAACTGGATGTCACATATTGGAAAACAAGCAATCTGGGAGGAAGCAAATAGGAGGGCTTCTCTCAGAGAAGGACAGCAGTATCAGCAGGGCTGAGTTAAACAGGTCAACAAAACTGTTCCTTCTTGGTTCAGAGCACTGACATTCTTACCTATTTCTGAGCGGGGTGAATTTTCTGTGTACTCACAATCTCAGCTGCTATGAGTAAGCCAAGGATGCTTCTCAACTCTTACGGTTAAAAAGCTCACAGAAAGCCTTGAGTGTTGCTAGGAAATCAGCAGTTCTCACCCGGGAAAAGGGCAGATCGCTGTTTCGACTCAGCTCCTCACATCAGCTCTGGTTTGCCTGCTCCCCAGGCACTTTTCCAGAGCCAGGCTGTGGAGAGGGTAAGAAAGCAATTCCCATGGCCACAGTCCCACAACTACACCACGCTGACCTGCTGCTGTTCCACTCACTGCCGTGCAATTACTCCTGATTTACATCCACAAGAGAAAGCAGCAGGGTGATGCTGATAGCCTCGATAATCATCAGTCAAACTGGTTCCAGGCCTAAGCAGAGCTGAAGGACTACAGAAGTACTCTGAGATATGATCATGAAACAAACAGGTTTGTGAGCAACTTCTGCCTCCTGTTATCAAGTTTTATCAGCCTGGCTGCAGGGACAGGTTTACATGGACCTGGCAGAGCCCCTGACTCCTTTGCATCTTCATCTCCCACAATACCAGGAAGGCAACTGAGACTCTCCCTCGAGGTACGAGCTGTACGTGAGCTGGGCAGGCTCCACACTGAGGTTAACATGTCAGTTCACTATCTGCCAGAAAAGCCATGGATTGTTATTCCACCCTCGGGGCTCACTCTTCTCATACACATGGGTGCATGTGGAGGGACACGAGGCAGACTGGGATAAGCTGGTCACTCCTCCAAAATGCTCTCCTGGAAACATCAGGACAAATGTTGGTCTGAGGCACCACCAGGATGTCAGGATGACAGACCCTGGGGTCCCTTTAAACCCAAAGAGTGGGCAGTGCTGTCTTTGCAGGAATATCAGGTAAGGATATACTGGGGAAATTAACTCCAGAGAAGTTTGAAGTGACAGTATTTAGAAGACAGAAAAACACTCCAGCGATTCATTACAGAGTTTATTCACTTCTCCCTGAGAGAAGTGAACAACCCAAGGATGCATTTGGGTCCCAAAGCATCAAGTCACAGGAACTAAAAGCAGCTCCAACATCTGTGCAAGGTCAAATGCAGACCTGCTCTCCATGCTCACACCAGGAAAGCACAGACAAACTGCTGACTACAAAGAGGATAACCACAAAGGGTTGCACACCAGTTAGGACACTCAGCTGGTACAAACAGGGCTACTGGACCACAGCACAGTGGTCACGACTGCTGCACTCCACTGGCAACACAAGCATTAAACCTGTGTCTCTCAGCTGCCTCCATCACAGCTGGAACCCATCAGAGCCAGCGAATCCCATCTGCTCTGCACATTAGCTTGGCTCTCCAATAATTACCTGGGTAATGGCAACTTCCCTGCATAACCTTGGGGAGCAAAGGAGTTCTGGCAACTTCAGTTTGGTCAGATGGCTCGCTTGGGCTGCACATCACCACTACTACCTGCAACATTTCTGAGCTGTACCAAGGGCTCACTGAAGACAGGCCACAGCAGGTGGCCCCACATCTGTCAGCCCTTGTGACAGCAACAGAATTTTTAACACCTTTCACTACAAGCCTTCAGCGTTTCTGAACCATTCAGAGGATGATCAAAAAGTCATTTATTTACTTTGAAGTTGGTCTGACAGGTGGTGCAAAGTAAACTCATTCTAGCACTTTTTTTAATTTAATATTTACATTCTTATTCATTTTTCCACTATACAGAGACATATGAAGAGCAGTGTGGAAAACTAAAATATGAATATAGAGACAAGCTAACAACACATCAGTTACACATAATACATTGACAGTAACGATCTTATATTCAGGATAGGAGAGTGTTGAGGTGAAATAGAGGGCTCTTGAATGAAAACACAGAGGGAGAAAGGTGCCATCGCTGACAAGGTGGATGCTGGAGGCGCGGGAGAGCACTGACTTTCTTCTCCCAGCAGCAGGACGCACAACGGGTCGCTAACAGCCCACAAGGCAGGGAAACACGCACAGCCCGCCTTATTTCCCTTTACAGAGCATATCTACGCGACGCAGCCGCTCCAGATAAGCGAACAGCGTCTATTTCACGGAAAAAAAACCACACTCTAGGAAGAAAGTGACCTACCTAGCAAAAGTTTCCAGTCCCTAAGCGACTGCGGGTATCAAACCTGTTCTCAGACTCGAAAAAAACCCCAAAAACCACACAAACAAAAACCACGCAAAAGCCACACAGTCAAGAACAAGCTCAGACGCTACAAGACCTTGCGCAGCTCCGCGCTGAGCCCGCCGGAGGGTCTGGGCCGCGGGCAGCGCAGCTCCCCGGGCAGGTGCGGCCCGGGCTCGGCCCGCTCCGGCGGGGCTGCCCCGGGTGACAGCCGGGCCCGCACGGCCAACAATGCCCTTTACATAACGCGGGCCCGGCCCGCCCTCCGCCAACAACGCCGCTATTATGGCACGGAGCGCTCGGCGCTGCGCAGCGGGGGCCGCGGGGATGCTCCGCGCCCGCGCACGGCGGGGACCCGCGCCCGCAACGCCCCACCTGCTCTTGAGGGGCTGGCTCTTCAGCTCGTAGTACGTCTTGGGCTCCTCGTGGAACTCCTCGCCCACCTCGAAGTCCGGCACGATCCCCGACTCCGCCTGCATCGTCGCCGCGGCCGCTGCGAGAGGAGAGACGGGAGGTTACGGCTGCGGCGCCCAGCGAGCCCCGCCGCGCCGCCCGCCCCGCTCAGCTCCGCTCAGCTCCGCCGCCTGGGCTCACACACAGCGCCGCCCGCCCCGCCTGGGACTTGTAGTCCGCCCCGGGGCCGGCCGGGCCGCCTCCGCCCGCCGCGCACTACAAGTCCCGCCGCGCCGCGCCGCGCCGGGAGGGCAGGGCCGGGCCGGGCCGCGGCTGTCAGCGGGAGAGCGGGGCCGCCCGCACCGCCCCGTGCAGCCCGCCCCGTTCCTCCCCAGCCCGCCCCTTCCCCGCTCCCGGCCCATTCCCGGCCGTGCGCGCCACCTGCCGCCCCCTCCCTCCCTGCCGCCCCGCCCCCGTGACGTCACGCGGCTCTGACGGCACAGGTGCCGCTCGTGACGTCACGCTGTCCGCAGCCCCCCAGCGGCTCTCGGGGTTCGGCTCTCCGCAAAGCGCTGCGGTGTCTCTGAAATCACAGGGCCGTGGGACGGTGAGCATCCCATCCCATCCCCTCTCATCCCATCCCATGGCAGGGACACCTTCCACCATCCCAGGTTGCTCCAAGCTATGTCCAACCTGGCCTTGGACACTGCCAGGGATCCAGGGACAGCCACAGCTTCTCTGTGCCAGTGCCTCACCACCCTCACAGCAAAGAATTTCTTCCTCATATGCAATCTAAACTTGCTCTCCAGTTTGAATCCATTCTCCCTTGTGCTGTCTCTACAGACTCCTGTAAAAACTCCCTCTCTGTCTTTCTTGTGGGTTCACTTTCGGTGCTGGGAACCTCCAGCACAAAGAAAAAAGGGTTCTTCGCCTCCCCTTGGGAATGTCTGACCCATGCAGCAGGTGTCCAGCTGCAAACAACATTCCCATACAAGTGCAGACCTAGAAATCAGCCTTGCCAGAGTTCAGTTAGAGGGGAGGGTGTGATGGGTTTGAGTGCCAACCACAGAGATCAGCTGGCAGTAGAGCGTGGCACATTTATTGTCACTTACTTTGACGGGTTCAAAAGCAATGAATGTTTGCATCCCAGGACTTTGCACTTTTCCAATCAAGTTCCCAGCACAAGAATTGACAGCTCTAAGTGGCTTCCTTTGAACTTTACCTGCCTTTATAAATAGTCTAAAGCTCATAAACATGGCAAAGAAAGGTTCAGTAAAATGGAACATTTGAAGACAGCTGGGCTTCAGTTATTTCCAGCAGAAATGTTTTAATGCCACTTCATCTTCCAGTTTGGCTCCTGGCATGTTTGGGATACTAAGAGCAGATAAGCTCAGAACACAGAACTTGTTTAATGATCTTGTTTGGCCTTTGTTGTTCTCTTCAGTTTGGAGGCATGGTGCCATAGGAAGATGGACTTCAGGACTGGGGTTCTGTCCCTGAGCTCATGAGGGACCTATCAGCACTGATGATGACTCTGGACATCTCTGATCCTCGTTTACAACCCAGAGGGCAAGAAACCTTCCTCAGCTCTGTCCTGTCCCATCTGCTGTGACAGGAATCCCCCAGTTCAGAAATCCCATAGAGGTTTTCATTCATAACATTTTCCCAGAGCTTTGACCTCACTTAACGAAGTCCTAGCACAACTCAGAGAACCAGGACATTTAAGGATGCTGGTGATAATTGATGCTTAATAATTCTGGTGCCATTATATCACAGCTAAAATCACAACACTCCTGTTGTGCCAGGGGAACACCACTAATTCCAACACACCAGATAAGCCAGAAAAAGAGTCTTTTCCATACATCCTTTCCCTCTGTCTCAACTGCCAAAGCTGCTCAGTGCTGCACCAGGGACTGCTCACACCTGGGCAGCTAGGACTCCTGCTCATTTCAGGCAACGTGAGATTTGATTAAATAAACCCAAGAATTCCAGCTTGCTTCAGAAATTTAAGTCCCAGATTATTATGCAGCTGCCAAATTCCAAGCAATGCTTTAATAGCAAGAGTAATAACTTTAATGAATCAGATACAACAAATTGGATAAGGCCCTGAAGAATGTTCTTTTGAGCCCACATTGGCAGATGGCGGGGATGGCTCAACAGAGGAGTAGGCTTGATAACACTGCTTTGGGCAAAAAAAAAAGGCAACCAACAAACAAACAACTAAAAACAACTTAGAATAAACCCACTGCTCAGCTACATTTACAGCCTGTGCCTCTGTGGGTTAGGGGGTGTTGTGAGGAACTGTGTTTTCACAAGTGAGGAATCACTCCATGATTTGATGAAGGCAGTAAACAGCAGGACTCATCTCTTTGCAATGATCTTGCTTCTATTTTCCCAGGTGTAAAAATGAGATATTCTCTTCTGCTGTTCAAAATGTACAGCTTATGAGCCTTCAGCTCTGTTTTAATTATAGAACTAGTTCTAAAGAGCAAAGATCTTGTATGCAAATAAATGTCCCAGGCAATGCTGCTTCACTTGAGATACCACAGCCTCAGCTGGGCCAGCGTGTGCAGCTCCCAGGGAGAAAGGAAGCTGGTTTACTTTTCATCAGACCATGAATCTTTTGATTCTGTCTCGCAGTTTCTGTGCAATGCAAAGTTTTATCTGGTGTTCGGATCTAGGTAGTTTCTCCTTGCACCTGAGCTGACTGGGACTTTCACACTGCTTTGCTGAGTCATACAAAGTGTTCTTCTATTCATTATAGACGTCATCCATGTTTATATCATCTTTTTAGAGTTTATCTTTCAGGGTGAAAGAACAATACTTCTACTGTGCCTGAGCAGGATACTAATACGTAAGCATGGCCCAAAACAAAAATTATGCTTTAAAAAGCATCTTATTATGCCAATATTGCAGTTAAATTGCCATAAATAAAATTTAGTTAACCCCCAAATACGTACCAGGTGAAACTAAAGCTGAAGTGACTGTTGTATTGCTGCAGGGTTTCTGTAAAGTTACTCTCTATAGCTGGAATTCTGTGTAGCTCTGTTGATTGTTTTCCAGTTATGAATGTCAAACCACTTGAGGGAGGTGAGCAAGAATGATTATCCACTTTAGCAAAGTGAAAAACAAAATACAGAAGGGTCATTTGTCAAACATCAAATCAGTGGCAGAACACGAACTTCAATCTAGTGCTCACATTATGGGCATAACCCTACTAAGACTCTTACTAGGTCATATTTCTGTAGAATTGTCACTCCAATAAGGACAATTGCCTACAAACAAGTCCCAAACACTCTCTAGGAGGTAAAGTCAGGTTTCATCGGGGGCAGCCTTGTGTTCAGATTTAGGGCTCACTGGGAATGCACAACTTGGTTTTCTGTTACTTGAAAGCAAGTCCTTGCTAAGTCCTTTCCAGAGCTGGAAATTAACACCCAGCAATACAGTCTCAGTGCTTATGTGACACTTTTGTCTCATTCTTCACCCAAACTAATAAAACCCCTTCAAAAGCCATGAGCAATTGTGTTTGGGCTTCACAGTGCCATGTAGACATCTCTCTGGTCAGCATTGTTCAGTTATTTTTCAAATGATGGGTCTGATTTTCCTAAAGCCATTAAAATGTATTCATCTTGGGCAAATTCTCCTTTTCAGAGTGGATTCTCATCAAGACTGAGAAAGCAGCACAAAGGTTCAGGATACTGAGGGACTTTGGTCGTGCAGCTCCTGAGAAAGGTTTATCAGGAGACACAACTCTTCCTCCTTCTAAACCAATATTTCCTGTGATTTCAGCAATGATTTTGAGATACCATGGGGCACACAATTTACTGCGCAGCAAGCACATTGAACAGAGCTGCTACTTCCCCCCATTACACTTTGCAATTCCCTTATTTGTAGAATCCTCATTTATAAGTCCCATAATTTGTATTTTTCTTCTTCTGGCCTACAAGTCCCATTTAAAATGATTCTCCCATCAGTAATGTTACTCAAACTGCAGTCTGGGGATCTCTAGTTGACAGCAGGGAGCAACAACATAGATTGATATCTCTATAAGTAGGCAAAAAATTGACACACAACTCAGCAGAGTTCCCAGTTTGCAAGAATTCCCCCGCACCAACTATTTGTGCATTCATGTGAAGAGGAAAGGAAGCAGTCAATGCTGCTATTCAAAATAAAAAATAAACAGACATGTGATTTAATTTTGAAGAAAGTTCCCAGACTTTTGCATTCATACTCTGTATTGTACACTGCGAAATTCGTGAAGAGAATGCAATTTCCCCCTGCAGACTAAAAGACAAGAAGTTGTTATCGCTTTTTATCTCCCTACAAGGCAGAAGATTTGAGTAAAAGCATTCAGTATTGAGTATGAAAGAAAAGAGGCATTTAAGTGAGAGTTTCCAGTAGCCATGGAGAGATCTGGTAGAGTCTCACAGGAACATCCCTGTCCCGTTTCTTTGCTCCACCAAGCACATATAATGCCAGTTAAAATCTGCCACCTCCATTATCCCATTTCTTGTCCCAGTTCCTTTTTCTCCAGCCACACTGGAGACCCCCAGCCTGCCACCATCTCCCTTCCCCAGCTGCCATCCCATCTCTTTGCCCAGCCAAGACACATTTTCCCTCCTTTGGACTTGAGCTTCCTCCACCTCCCAGTGATACCCACACACGTTTATTTAATCACAGTTTCTGCCTACCCTGAGTGCTGTTGGAGCTTTGTCTCCAATAAGGTGCAGTTTTCACCCTTTCTGCTTCCAAATCAAGGGTTTTCCTTTTACCCAGGAAAAGAAACCCAACAATTTCCTCTCAGCTCCCTACAGACAGCACCTCAGAAATGTAACAGACAGGAAATCCTGCTCCCATTTAGGGTGGAAAATGCCTGAGAGGGATGGAACATATGGAAATTCAACTGCTGCTTTGCTGTGCATGTACCAGGTACAGTTTTGCAAAGAATGATCATTTAGCCTTTAGATTGTCACAAGAGCAGCACGTGACATATCTCTGACATATGTGAAAACCTGCAGCCACATACAGCAAGATAATTTTTCCAGGCTTTGTCAGTTTTCATGCAGGGCTTTGCTAGACAGCCAGAAACAACCAGATGTTTTGAGAAGGAATCCAAAAACCATTTTATGAGGGAGAACAACAGGCCAGCTACCCCATGTCTCAGCAGGACAACCTTGCTCTCAAAAGCCTGCTCCATGCAAGATGCTGTTGCCAGGTCTAATAATTTCACTTCAAAGTTTTCATTTGCTTCTCTTAGAAAAAGTTTGGAGTTCTGGGATTGAAAATGGGCTCCCTTGTTACATGAATACACCAGGAGAATTAAGGAGAATTCATGTTTTAAAATATAGTTTCTAAGAATGTGTCATCAGTTTGGAACAAAGTCTGAAACCCTGTCAGTCCCAGGGTAGTTTTATCGGCAGAACTGAAGGAGATTAATTCTGCAGCTGGGGCTCCTGAACAAATTATGTTACTCTAATGAATCATTCACTAATTCCTAGTCCTCCCTTTCTTCATCTCTGCCATATTTGGATAAGTAATGGAAGAATTCAAGGGGGAACTGGACAATCTCTCTTGTTCAATATCCTTGTTTTGATTTTCACATGTTCCTCTTTCCAGATGCTAACTCATGACACTGGTTAGCAACAGCAGGGGTGGCGCAAACAGAAGCTGGAAGAGCAATGTCATTCTGACTCGGCTTCAGGGGGAAAAAAAAGCCTAGACTGGGATTAAGTCATTCCCTCTGGTTCTTCATCAAAAGAATTGCCTTCATGATTTCCACGCCAGAGACTGAGCCTGGTGCTCGAGGCAGATGTTCCTGGGTTCAAGCAGAGGGTGTGGGGAGTCAGGGACAAATGGTCAATCCTCCCTGGTTTGGGGACATATTCAGGGGAGGGATGTGCAGGATGGAGAGGAGAGGCTGAGGACTCTCACCTTCAGTCCCTGGCCTGGGGAGCAGGAGCTGACAGGCTCTAGACTGGGCTTGCAGCCAGTAACACCCAGTCACCTCGGAAGTGGTGACTGTGCATTTGCAAGTGGAGAAGTAGGGAGTTGGCCTTTTCTTTGAGTGAAAGCTGAGGTTCTCCTGGGCTAGAGCAGCTCTAAGAACTACTGCCAGGAGAATGACAAATCCAAGGCCAAGAACAGGGTCAGAAGAGCTGGCAGCAGGCTGTGTGTCATTGGCTGCTCCTGGGGACCAGAGGGTTATTCCTTCAGTGGGGAAATCTTTTGGGTCTGACTTCTTGAGGAAGGCAGAAGGAAAGGCAGTGGAAGAAGCAGCCAGAGCTGGACCCCAGCAGGTATCACTCACTGGCACTCAGACACGGCCATGGACAAGCTGGGAACAACAGCTTGAAACTCAGGAAACGTCTGTGGAATAAAGTTTGTGAGGCCAAACCTCATCTGGCCAACACGGCATTGCAAATCCAGTTAATTAAACTGGTGCAAAGGCCAGAGCAGACGTCGATAAAGCAGGTTAAACTCTCACTTATGCTGATTTAATGTAATTCAGTACAGCATCAGTGGTAGTTAAACTGATTAGAGAGTTAACTGGTTTAAATACATTTGCCCTAAGTACTGGTGCTGGTTGAACTGGACTGCTTTAAAGCAAAAAGCAAGCTGTAGACCTCTGCCAAACTTCCCCTGTTGTGTTTAAACCAGCACAACCTGTAGAGACACGTAAAAAACTGCTTTTAACCAGGAGCAAAGAGCACTGAGAGCAGGGGACTTGGCTCAGCAGCCCTGGTCTGTGGTGCCTCATTCTCAGCTTTCCTGAGAAACTGAGCCACTTTCACGTCAGCAACGCTTTGGTCTAAATTTGTTTCCCAAAAATCCTGTTATAAAAGGTGAGACTAAAATCACAGCTCGTTTTCAAAATACACAATCTCATCAATTTAGGGGGAAGGTGTTTGTTTCCTTTCCCACTGTCTAATAATAGTTTTGAATGGAAAAAGCACAGATTTTTCAGTGAAAACTTTCTCAGGCTTCCTGTTTTTTTACAATTCCATTAATGATTCCTGTGCTTTATGTGTCTTTTCAGATATTTCATTACAAGCACTATCTGAAGAGAACAGGACTTTTTTTTAACATTAGAAATATGAATATTAGTAGTCACAATGAGTTCAAATACCAAGACTTTAATATTTCTGCTTTACAACACATCATGAAACACAAACCCTCCTCGAATATCTTCAATTACTCACTCACCTGAAATCAGAATATCAAATATTATTCTAATAAATACTAAAATATTCTCCACCTGAAGTCAGAATCCCTTTTTACCCACAGCATCTTCATAATTTCTACATTTCTATGCCATCACCTAAAGAGTTTGTCTTCAAACAAAAACCAAGCAGTGAAAGAATCAGAAATCCAAAGCAAAATTAAAAAGTCTTTAGTACATAAAGCCTGCTGAGACTTGTGGGGTTTTTGAAGCAGAGGATTTAAAGGATAAAGGCCAATTTGCTGAATTTTTTGTGTTACCTTTCACACTTTTGGATGTACAAAAAGGATGCCTTCAGCTAGCAAGACAGTGTGGCAAGTGTTTTAAATCCATACTATACCAAGGTAATTGGGAGCATCAAGGGCCAAAACTATTTATAGTTAAGATCAAAACTACTCATACAAAAAAAAAAAAAAAAGAAAAAAGCTTCCCAAACCTCTTCTTGAGTGATCATTAAATGCTTTACTCATAATATGGGCCTCTTTCAGATCCCCACAGGGATGTAATACTTTTTTTTGCCCTCTTGCCTCTCAGCAGGATGCCATTTGATCTGAACAGGCACTGTAAGGCCATGTCATTGCTTCCATCTAGCTGGAAAGGATAATTTGCCAAAGGATTCTTTTTTCTTTAATGAGACTTCATTAAGAAAAGGGAAGGTAAAGGTAAAGGCCTGGGAACCCATCCCAGCACACTGGATGTGAATCCCCTGGACCCATCTCATGCTTGGGAAGCCATGAAGAAGAGATGTCCCTTCCCTGAGTGCAAAACCAGGGAGGAGTTTAAATGTTTACTTCAAATATGTGTGTGCAAGAAGCAAAAATGAGGCAACCTACCCAGTAAAATGCCTCTGTGGTTTTGCCCCTCTGTTTGCATCTCTCCAACAACTGTTTCCCTCACTCTCCTTGGCTCTGTGTTCATCCAGCACTCGTTCCCATCAGTGCCACCCTGTGAGGAGGCTGACAGAAATGCTCTGGGGGGAGCATCAATGTCCCCAAACACACAGCCATAGCCCAGCTGTGCCCCTGCAGTGCAGCCTCAATCACCCACTGCTTCTCTTCATTTTGTCAGTCCTTTGCAAAGCACCAACACTGCTTTCTGTATTGGGAGACTTGATATAGAATAGCCCAGCCTGGACCAAGCTGTGCAGAGCTGATACAGGAACAGACACATGGCTTAGCCTTCCACACCCTGCCCAATGATGTAGTGCATGAGAGCAGGGTATCCAAACTGCTTCAGATGGCCTCAGTTATTTGGCACAGCAGCTTTCAGGGATGTAGCTAAAGTGAGCTGACTCCTCTCCAAGGAGCTCGTCAGTAAGAAAGCCAGACCTGGAGCTCCTGTTGTCTGCTTTCCCAGCAGTTAATGCCATTACTGGGGTAAAATTTAATAAAAAGTACACTCTGTACAGCTGTGGGAGAATGGAGGAAACACTCTCTAGTGATATCCAGGGAAAGTCATTGCCTGGATAAAACTTATTTGCAGCACAAAGGCCTTGCTCAGCAGCAAGTCAAGCCTACTTGGAAGGGTTTAATCTAGAGATTAAAAGTTACCAGAAATCCACCTCCCCGTGCTCACCTGGGCTGTCCTTGCTACAGACCTGTTTGCCTGTGGCATCCAAGCAGTGGATACTCAAGCAGATACTCAAGCAGATACTCAAGCAGAGCAGCCTTGAGTATCATGAACCCAGTACTTGCCTCACACCCATGTCTGCATCCAGCTAATTAGTCTGGTTGTTGTCAGAACCTCCACAAGTCTTTTAAATTTCAATAAAGGCAAAGAGGAAGCTCCATGCTGTAGCTCATGGGTTTTCTGATACACACCAGTGGGAGTTCCTGTATCAGTTCTACCTGATCCTTATCAGGGAAGAGATTTCTGAATCAGATTATTCTGTCTGGAGTTGATAAAGCCTATCTCACCTAATTTTCCCCAGCAGTGGCTGGATTTACTGGAACCAGGGATGGACTGGGGGCTACAGGTACTGCAGGATTGGAGTGCAAGATAAATAAAAATACATTATTTATAATTTCTACACATTATTAGCAGAAGCAGCACAAGGTGCAGTCACTGGCACTTCTGTGTATCCTAAGTGTTCATCAACCTTTCCTTGATGTTAGCAAGTCTATTAATAAAGTGTTGCAAGCAATCAGAACTGCTCCACCAGCCTGGGAGGGGGAGTGTTGGTGACACGGTGTTCCAGCTGAAAGTCATGTAAAATCCTCTATCCCTTTTGCTGAAAGACACTATCATCAGCAGCAGCAGCAGCAAATGTAAATGTGCAATCACAGCACCTTGTAATTAATGGGAAGTCACAGGCCCCCTCAGCACTGCAGATCCTCTTCCACTGGTGGTGAGTGAACAGGATTCTTGCCCAGCTAGGGCATTAGCAGTAAAATTCAACACATCCAGACTTAAAGAAGAAAAATACCACTGTGTGCTGACCTTCCCAGGTCTGCTGTGTCCCCTTGGTTGTGTGGCTGAAGCCACCCTGTCCCTCAGCTCCCTGGGTGATAGAAAGGGCTCTGCCCTGGAACTCAGCAGCAGGGTGATGCCTTTGCTGACTGCAGACACATCTGAAACCCCACGTCAGCACCCTGGGGAGATGCTGTCTGAGCTCATTGCAGAGCGCTAATACTGGAAAGATCATGTAGGCCTCGTTAAGAAATAGTTTTGTTCTTGAGTCTGTCTTACTTTTTAAAGCACCCAGGAGACAGCAGAACCACCACATTTCCTCTTACACTCAATATTCTGACTGGGGGCCTGAAGCACTCACTGCCAGATGTTGCCCTGCTCTCATACAATCCATGTGACACAGGCATCAATGCCAGCAGCTGCATTTCCCTGTGATGTCAGTGCTCACAGCAGCCAGCAGAAAGTTCAAGGGGCAGCTAATGGGCACATGTGCAAGATCATGTATTTTAGATAGAGTGTTTTGGTCCTAAATATGTCTTGCCTGAGCCACCAAACATCAAGCTGCCTCTGCTCAGCACCACACCACCCCCATGTTTATTCTTTGTCATCATTCTCGCACATGCATCGTGCTGGTGGTGATACTTAGGTATTTTATTTTAAGTGAAAAAAATTAGTGTGGGAAAAACAAACATGTACTTCATTTATCCAAATTCTGGCCTGGATTTTTATAAGATTTTCTTGAAAATTGAATTATTATTATTATTATGAAGAAAGAAGTATGTTAATGCTGTGCTGGTGCATATATTTACAGTCTCTCCTACACTCAGCATGAAGAAATAATTCACCACAAATAATGACATTCTGTTCCCATTGCAGCTTTGCCCACATTCTCAGGTCTCCACGCAGCTTCAGCACAAAAAAAATCAAAAACAAGAGACATCCAGACCAGAGGAGGCCATGGAGTGCTTGCTGACAGGTCTGGGTGGGCACCCATGGCTTCCCATGCTCCTGACCTGTTTGATTGTCCCTTCCTTTGCTGTGTCAATAAAGGCAAGGAAAAACCCACCTGAACAGCACTCCAGCAGCACAACCAGCTGCTGTCAGGTTTTAGAGCCATTAAAAGCTTGCAGGGAACCTTCCAGTACCAAACCAGAACAGATCAGCTGAAGAAATACCAGGAGTCTTCAAAGATTCTCGTCTGGGAGACAAAAGGACCTCCTGGTGTGATGTCAATGGATTGAAGATGCTAAGCAGGGAGCTGGTCCTAGGACCTCACTGTGCTCCCTTGGTCAGAGAAAACCCTGGATCTGTTCTCTGCCAGAAAGGGGACATTAAAAATGGGAAGGAAGCAGAGGGGAATTCCAGAGAACTGAGTCGGGGAGCACAGAAAAAACTGTTTGTTGCGTGTCTGGCATGCACCTGACTGACATTTCCCTCTTAAAAATGCTCCCAGTAGATAAACCCAGATAAAGGGGCAGAAGTCTTATGATTCAAACACGTGTTGAATAAGAAACCACATAAATGAAAATATCAAGGATTCACTGACTGATGAAGCAATGAGCTCTATTCTGTAAACATATTTTCAAGGGAAAATCATGTGCCTTGTGTAGAAAAAAAAAGTTACTTTCTTTTGGCAAAGCTCTATGAAAGTTCAGTGAGCCACATCCAGTTACTCTCAGTGGGATCTGAAGCTTGCTTTAGGCTGCTTCCTATCTGAAGGATTTATTTCTTTTAGCAATGTTGTCACATTCTGTCCATTGAGTGTCACCTTGTGGCACAGCAGGACACCAGAGGCACCAGGGCTCCTGGGCAGAATTGTGGGGTGGCCGTGCCTTGTGCCACCAGGGAAGACCTAAACCTGAGCTCCTGTTCCTTCTGGCTCTGAGCTACAGTTGGAAAGTCAAGCAGGAAAGTCCTTCCAAACGGCTGCTCACTCACCAAAATTAGGTCACTAAGGGGGAAGAAATGTCCCCGCAGACTGTAACAGCGAGAAACTTCCTACGTGAATTACGTGGGACTGGCAGCCTCTCTACGAATGCCACTCAAAGCACCCTCCCACCTCCAGGAGTCTATGGAGAGGGCACAGGCAATGGGATTTTTCCATTCTCTTAACCAAGTTTTTCCTTTCAGCCATTCCCAGCTCCTCTGGAACACTTCAGAGGGAGATTTACTGAAATACCTGTGGACTGAGTGCCAGAGAAATCCAAAATCTGTGGCGATGGGTTGTGCCTGCAGTTGAGAGTTGCCATCCTTGGCTGCCCAACATCTCTGCCCTGGAGCCCACTGGGGTGCATGGACCATTCTCCTCAATAGGCCCAGCATCTCAAGCAACTCTTTTGGGATGGCTTTTGTGTGCAGTCAGCACAGGAAGCCACAAATATACTCAGAGTCATCCCCAAAATGGCAAAACTAAGCACAGCAATGTGCTTGACAACTTTTCCAGTCCTCAAGCTGGTTTCCGTGCTCAGAGCTGCCAGAATGGGCACTTCCAAGCAGGAATTCAGGTACCAGGAGGTCTAGAAACACTATTTTTTTGCACACATTCCTTCTCCCAACTTCTAAGCTCAGTCAACAGAACCCAGAAAACGACGGGAAGGAAGCTTGTTTAGAATAGAGGAGAAGAAATCTTTCCAACTAAAATCACTGAAACACCTTTGGTTTTTGGCTCTGCAGAAATGCCAACACAACCTTGAGGGTATATATGTGGAATTTTGCACTGGTGTGCAGGTATCCCTAGACTCACAGACCAGAGGACTCTGAACAGCCATGTACACCCCAACACACACGTAGAGCTGTTTACTCATGCTGAGTATTAGTGCTGCCATGAGTAGACCTGTAGTAACCAGTGACTGCTTCCTCAGAGAGGTACTGCTCAACACGGGTGAGGACATTATGGCTTGAGAGAGGGTGAAGGTGTGCAATGAAATCTGGTTGACATCACTAGCAACCAACTTGCTCTCAGCGTGGGACCAATTAGGATGTCCCAGTCACTCTCAGGACACGATTTTATTATTTTTCAAGGATTCTCTTGTCCCATTGCAAGACACCTCTCTCCTTGAAGGGTCTTAAAACCCATGGAAGGGTTTCTGCATCAAGGTACCATTGCTCCACAGTCTGCACCCACAGCCATTTCAAGCCTCTTTTCCCTACAGGTGTAATCTCAAACAGTCCAGAACACAGAGGCACTGGAACACATCAGCTGACTAAAACCAAAAGTGCTAAATCTCAACCATCTGTTAAAAAATGTGGAACCATTGACTCATTAGTTTCATCTAACTCTACCAGCACAATAAAAAAACCACACGCCTTCTGGAGAACAATATCAACACGTGGGGGAGGATATCATCTCTGCAACATGGGGTGGGATGTTGTCGTTCAGAACAACTCTCTGAACTCTGTCAGGTCAGAGCTGCAGTAGATTGGCAGAATTTGTGTGGCTTTATTGGGGTCTGGGTCAGTCCTTTCCCTGGAAATGGGTTTGGGTTTTCTCCTTTGACTGGGGATCTGGTGGTACAAAGCCAGGTGGGAGTTTGTCTGCTTTTACCACTCTATTTTAGAGAAGTTTTTGTCTGCTTTTACCACTCTGTTTATGAGCAGTTCTTAAGCAATTCATTTTTGAGCTGAAATTACACACAACTAGCAAAAAGAAGATGCAAGCAGCCACCTCTCCCACCCCCCTGTTGGGCTGTCCCTGTCTCATCTGGCAAGTCCCTATTATCTGGGATCACAGTAATTCTGGGGGATTACTCACAGGCCAACCACAGCCACTTGGAACAACTTTTCCAGACAAGGAGGAGTGAAAGCTGGTGAATATGAGTTTAGCAGAGAGTGCCTCAGTTCAGGGGAGCTGCTGAAGAAAACATAAATAACGAGGGAAATCAGCCCTTGGCCGAGTTCAACCTTTGAAAGTTGAAGTCTCCTGCTCATGAGCTCACCATGCTCTGCTGAGCAAGTGGAAGGGAAACGTTTTCTCTCTCCAGCGTGACTTGAAGAAAGGAAGTTGTGTGGGCAGAAGCACCGAGGTGACTCTAAATACAGTGATGTCTCCTTCCCTGCCACTCAGGCTTGAGAGCACTTGCTTTCTTCCAGTTGGGCAAGTTTCAATGGCAAGACGTATGGAGGAAGATATTCAATACCTCCTGCTCTGGAGACATTTATGTCTACAGCCAATTATGACTCCAGCCATGAAGTTTTTATTGCTACCTCTCATGCAGATTATTTATTGTGACTTCCTTTTTTGAGTAGGCTGTTTATTTTTAAGCAAGTGCTGTTACATTTTTCACTAGATTACTAATAGCCACGTGCTCTGGCTGCTGAAGCTGAATAAGCTGATGTAACTGTAGGTCAGGATCTTAGCTCCTTCCTTAGTCTGTCCACAAAATAAATGTAGAGGATGAACTTGGTGTTTTCTCTAAGAGGTCTGTGTGCTTTCCAGTTGGAAGATAAGGCAGAGCCCCACTAGCAGAACAGCCATCAGGGGTGAGCTGAAATGGGTGGGACTGAGACTGAATTAAAACTTCTACCCACCATCAACAGGGCTTTGCAAAGTACAGGGTTAAGGCAGAACTTTGCATTTCAAATCACTTTTGCAGTAGCCCCTTATTTATGATGAAGCTCTTTAGGCTAACAGTAATTTAGGAAATTCTCATCCCAGTTTTGGACATTGCTTTCCAAAGCCCCACAGAAAGCTGACTGCACTCTCTGGCTCAGCTTGTGGCTCAATATTATAGTGGGCATCAAACACTCTCCTGGCATTGGGGTGCTCTGGGGGTTCCTTGGCCAATGTTACACAGCCAAGGGCTTGCTGGAACATCTCAAAGCCCCTCCTCACCAATGTCCTCCACCCACCAGATTTTTTTATCCTGCTGGGAGTTTCTGACAGCATTTCTGGGTTTTGTTGGGGTTTTTCTGTTTGTGTGTCTAGAAATGAGGAAATAAGATTGCTCTGGGTTTCCTGAACATGTCTTCCTCTCATGAGAGGAGCTTACTGGAAGCACACATTCCTGGATAGGCCAAACAGCCCTGGGCTGCCCTTGCTGGGTGCAGAACAAGGGAAAACAGATGCAACAATCAGGCTGTTTGGGGTGTCTCCTTACACTCCTCTGTGCTTTGCTCTTGGGCATTGAGCAAGATGGAGCAGAGCCAAGAGCCACAGAGCATCACCAGCTTCAGAGTCAGACCATCCCTCCATGCCATGGGGAGCTCCTGGAAAATGCTTCATCTGCTCATCAGTCTGCCAAGGACCTGGTGTTAGACACCTCCACTCTTCCCAGAGAAAAGATTTCAAGGAGACAATATACACCTACAAGCAGTTTTTAGGTTATTCGTGTACACAGGACTCTGAGGTAAAATGTTCCTGTTCAATCAAGAACACAATTTCCACAGTATTTCCAGTTGCTGAGTCCATTATGTGGTACCCAAATTTCTGGGTGATTGGTGCATCTGTCTGGCACCTCCTATATGGTTATTGAAAAATAAATTTGTTCTCTACTATTTCAAGTGAAGATTACTGGGATGAGTACACTCCAAATTCCCCTGAAGCTGAAGTTTTGGGATGGGCTTCGAAGCCAATATGCTTTGGATCAAGCCTTCAGCACATTGCTCAATTTTCCATTCTTTGCAGAAAAACAGTTTACCAATTACAGGGTGGAAAAGGGCAGCAGAGAGGTTTCCAAACAGCTCTCACAGCAGTGTCAGTCCTCTCATTTAATGACCTCACCAAGTGCCACTGCAGACACCATCCCAAAACTGCTGTGTCCTATAGCTCTCAGATGCAGTGGTCACAGCTGAACTTCCTCCTTTTCTGGGATTAAATCAGAGGTTTTGACCAACTTCTATAATTAGGGAAGACCTATTTCCCCTTACTCCTTTCCATCTGAAATGTCTCAAAGGCTCTGTGGAAACTTGACATTTCTTATTTTAGCAAGGCAGATTTACATTCAAGTTCGGGAGCTGCTGCGCTGAGCAACTTTGGCTTCATGTTTGTGTGATTTACAGCTCGGTCTGCAGTCAGCATCTAAGCCCTGAAATCCACATTTCATCCCCAATCCTGCCGTTCTGGGCTGTCTGCAGCAGATGGTGCTGCTGACTCGCCGGGAGCCAGAAAAGCAAACACCCTGCCCGGACATCAAGGCACCCTCTGGGAGAGACTCGTGTTGGGGAAAGGGATCAGAGCACAACACCTCCCACCCTTCTTTGTGTTTGTCACCCATCCCAGGGCTGTCCAGCTCTAGCTGCACCCCTGCAAGTGTCCAGCTAGAAAGCAGGTAGGTTTTAGGATGAGTCAATGAAAATACGAGGGAACAATTCTTTGCTAATGTGTAGGATCTATTTTGGGAGTAAAAAAAAAATTTTACATAGATGTAAACACACCTAGGATCTCACCCTAAATAAAATAATTACTTTTGTCCCAACTCCAATTCCCAATTGGAGAATTTGCCCTGTGCTCAGGACAGCTGACCCAAAGAGGCCAAAGGATGTTCCAAACCAGAGAATGTCACACTCAACACAAACTGGGAGCCACTGCTCACTGCTCAGGAATGGCCTGGTTATTGGTCAGTGGGTGGTGAGCAATTGTAGTTTGAGTAATTGAGTTTTATTCCTCTCTCTCAATTTCATTGCTATTATTATTTTTATTATTAGAAATATTAGTAATATTATTGGCCTGCTCCATCATCCTCAGGTCAGACCATGTCCTGGGCCAGCTGCAGCCTCCATACAGGTGACATAGATTATTTTTCCAAGCTCAAATAGAAGTACCCAAAGTGGCCCTATGATTTTTCACCAAATCAATACCTGAGAGCATAAATTCCTCACCACATAAAGCAACATATCAGCTCTAAATAATGAATGAGGTAGAAGCATACAGCTGGTTTAGAAAGACTAAAGAGACAAAGCATTACATCATTTACTGTCTGTTGCTAAATTCATAAAAAGCCTTACCTTAGGATCAATCAGCAAATCCCACTTTTCTGTGGCATGACTCCAAACTCAGGATGGCTGTCCTCAGAGGAATCTGCAGCAAACACTTGAAATATGCTCCTTTAAATTAGCTTCCATACTCCAGCAAGCAAGCCCCACCCCAGGCTGATCCCCTCCACCAAATTTTCTGGCACAAAGTTAATTTGGGCAAGTCTCAGGATGTAATTATTGCCCTTGAGTTTCCCCAGCAGGCTGCTGGGATGCCCTGCAGATCTGGGCAAGCCTCTATCAGCTGGGCCAGGCAGAGCATTCCTCCATCTGCTGCCCATCCCCTGCTCTTCTGGGGCAGCAGGCCCTAGGCAGAGAGGCAGGATTTTAGGAATAAGGGTCCTAAATTATCTAGATTTCCAGGGAGCAGATATAGCCTGTGACACGCAGTTTGGAGCTCCTAGGGTGTGAATATACACCATGAAGTGGTGATTGAATATGCCTCCTGCAGCTTCAGGAGGAAGGAAAATCATCTGTTTCCAAGCAGATGATTTCTGCATCACTTTCTGGATGGCTGTAAAGCAGTGCAGTGTCAATGGTGTTTAGTCTTATATGCCACTTTCCCTGCCATGGATTCCAAAAGAGACCAGTCTGCATTTCCAGAGCACTGATAAAATACACAAAGCATGAAAATTCTCATTTGGGGTGAAGATTTGTTGGATTTCATTCCAGACCAGCAAACCCATCTGTGTTCTGATGCATGCACTGAATAAGGGTCTCACTGAAGTGCAGTGAGGCTTTTTGCCTGTTCAAAGCACCTTCAGCACAGGAGATTCAGTCAGTACTGACTGATGAACAGGTAGTTGCTCTGCAGTAGCAGGATTTAGAAGGAATATTTTCCATGCCTGATATTATTTTGATCTATGTTACCAAATCTCATTCACCTCTCACCCTCACTATCAGATGAGATAGCAAGGAGCAGAAAAGCAGAAGATGTGGTGATACTGCTGCTCATGCTTGTAATATTCCTTTTGCTGATAAGTGACTCTGGATTTACAGCCTAAACCAGCAGAAAGGATTGGCTACTTCATCAAAATATGCCCATAGAGTGGTTTGGGTTGAAAAGGACCTGAAAGATCATTGTATTCTAACTCTTCTGCCATGAGCAGGGACACCTTCCACTATCCCAGGTTGCTCCAAGCCCTGTCCAACCTGGCCTTGGACACTGCCAGGGATCCAGGGGCAGCCACAGCTTCTCTGGGCACCCTGTGCCAGGGCCTCCCCATCCTCACAGGGAGAAATTTCTTCCTAATATCCAATCTAGACCTCTGCCAGTTTAAAGCCATTCCCCTTTGCCCTATCACTCCCTGTATTGTTCTCTTGGATGCCTGTGCTCTCCTGCACAATTCCTTGTGGCTTAGCAGGTTAGAAATAAGTGATTTATCCCCATCTTCCACTGCTGTGTCATAGCTCATCCCACATTAGCACAGCCCTTATCTGGAAGCAGGCAGGTGTGTCTGAACTCCTGTTTTGAACCAGGGTGTTGGATTTAGGGTCTGGGGGGACAAAACCAGTGCCAGGATCCTCAGCTCTGCCAGCCTGGCAGGGACAATCAAGCATGGCAGGGGAGGCTTTGACCCCAGAGCTGCCTGGATGGGTTTGCACATATCCACTCTGAAATACAGAGGAGCCACACGCAGGGAAAGTAAATGTGATCCCTCTGTGAGTGTCATTTGAGAGTGGTGACTTCAATATTTAAAGCATCCTTGGCTGCAGGTGCAGCACACTGGAGTTATCAACATTTCCCATGTTAGACAGCGAGCTGGTGCTGACCCCAAGGCTTAAATTAGTAACAAGATTACTCAGAGAAAAATAATGTTCTGAAAACCTTTATGGGACGAGGAAATATGCCAAAAGTAAGCTTGGCCAGTGTACTTAATAGATAGAAACCCATTTGTTTCTTTTTGAGAACTTAATTAAATTTCCCATGAATTCATTTGTAATAACAGTAATAAGCACCATATATGGAAATCTTCAATGAGCCCTTAGCAAGGTAATTTCCTGAATTTAGCTTATATCTTCATAATGTTCAAAGCCAGCTAGACCCTGAAGTACAGCTGGTGTGCATTACTCTGTTCTGAGTAGGAGGGCGTGGATGGACTGGGTAAAATAAATTACTTTGGTGCTTTGACACTGAGTTCTACTGCCTGTAGAATGATGCTTGATCATATTCAGAAAAGCATCAAGTAGAGAGTTAACATGATTTCTTCTGTTTAGTAAAGAAGCTCTTGGGAGGGCAGTGCACATTCCTTACACACTCCAACACTCTCCTTCAGTGCTTCTTGGACCACAGTCAGTCACCAGGAGGGGACCAAGACACCTGGAGGACAAGCTGGAAGCTCTGCTGTGCTCTACAGCCTTCCTGATAAAATGCAAGAAGTAAGTTAGAGGGGGAAGAACCTTCTTTTAATCAAAGGATGCACAAACCCAATTTACAGTCCTACCTGCTTCTTGGAAGTACCACAGGAATGGTGGGGAAGAGCAAGAGGAGAGCCCGGAGAAGAGAACCCCAGAGGGAGGAGAATGCTGGTGTTCCCCTTCACAGCCCACTGTAACAAATACAGAAACAGAGCTCCTGCTCAGAGCCCACAGCAGCCCAGGGATGAATTAAAACACATTTAAGGCATTGGACTCATGGTCATAGATTTCAGTGAGCTCCAAGTGGAAAAGGTGTCAAGAAATCCTCCCAGAGATTAACCCTGTGCTCAACAGTGCCAGCTACCAGAGTTCCCACACCTCAGGAGAAAGTGATGTTGTATTTTCCATCATTAATATATGATAACAAACCCTTGGCTAGCTGGGAAGCTTCCTAAGCTCCCACAGTGACTCGGCTCAAAAGCTAAAGGCCTGGCAGCACAGCCTCTTCATCCATAATCTCCTTTTTGCAGTTAAGCCAGCACTCCTCATGTGGTAACGCAGCTGCCTCAGGGGTTGGCTTGCAGGTCAATACCTCCTTAGAAGGGGATCCCAGCTGGATCTCCTCTCTGCTTCCTGACTCATCTGCTCCTCCTGAGGGGCAGTGCAGGATGCTGAGACTTCCAGGGGTGTGACTCTGGGGGAGCTGAGCAGTACAGGGCTGCTGCCAGTCCTCAGCTTGCCCTTGCTGAGCCAAACCCCATCCATCAGACCCCCAGGCCCCTTTGGCAAGATCTTCTCAAGCACAAACCACACCTCAAGGCCTCCTTGCTGAAGCACTGCCATGTATTTCTTGCTCCTTAGATCATCTCGGTGAATCAGGGGGAGATTTTCCACACTGGGAAGCTCTGCTCTGGACTGGTTTTATTCTTCCATCCCTCCCTGCTGCCCTCCCTGCACATTCCCAAGGAGCAGCAGCTTGGGAGAGCTGCCCTTGCTGCAGGGACAATATTCTGTTGCACTGAGCACATCCACACTCTGAAGAGAAATAATTCATGAATTATCACTTTGCTTTCATAAGCACAGAAGAATCAACAACTGCATGGCATTTCATGGTCAAGAAAATGATCTAAACAAAATTGCTGTAGGATGTTGCAGAAGCCCAACCTCCTCCTGTCCATTTGTTCTTAGAAAGCAGCACGCAGAGCTGAACAACCACAGAATGAACAGGAGCTTAGCAAAGACTTTGTGCAAAAGGGACCCTTTGCATTTGACATGCTCTGTCACATTGAATTTTAATTACAGCTCCCCTCTGGAGCTGGCACGGGAGGGGAATGCTAATGACAGGGGGAGAGGGAAGGGAGCAGTGATGGCAATCACTAGCCAGCACTTCATAAAGTACCTGATGGCAAAGAGAGCTAACCTAGATGTAGTCAAATACAAATTTTGCTGGTTTAATTCCCCCTTTAGCTCCTACAATTTTGCCCCAAGTGTGGGCTACTGGTTGGAGTAAAACACATTTAAGTGCATTTAATGTATTAAACCATTGCAAGGTGCAGCCCTTTTGATTGAAGGAAATCAGGTTTAGTTGAACAAATATGACCTCAGATCACTTTTCTAATGATCGATAAGCCATGACTCATGAATTATTACAATCTAGGGACATTCCTTGCTAAGAGTTATGAATACCAGGATCCTGGTTTTTGATTTTATAAAAATGGCTGTGGGAAGTATCCCTTGAAAAATGTGTCACCATGGTGGGTCTGTAGCTCCAGGAATCCTGGCAGTGGTCATGTCCAGGCTCCTTTGCATGGAATAGACATTATACACACATTTACTGCTCTCAAACTATCACAGGCAGCATCAGGAATATCCCTGCTGCTCTCTACCTAGAGAGAGAAAACATCTCCATCAGATGGTAATCACTGAATGTGTGACAAGAATTAGTGCAGCAAATATGTGGGATGCTGATACATATCTCAACAAAAAGTAAGCAGGACACTGAGGGGCTTGTAAAGATTCATGTAAGGGCAGAGTGGATTTGGAGTACAAAAACCACTTTCAAAACCTGTATAGGTATTTAGAGGCTACTCAGGATATTACACCTCCTTGAGGTCTAGCTGCAGTCAGTCAGAGACACTCACACTATTCAGCTGTGCATTTCTGACCTCTTCTTGCATCTTCTTTAAAAAAATAATTATTTCTCAAAATGGTCAAAGCATCTCTTTATTTTATTTTATTTTATTTCATTTCATTTCATTTTATTTCATTTCATTTCATTTCATTTCATTTCAATTAATTTCATTTTATTTTGCTATTCAAATAGCAGCCAGCTATCACAGAAATGCAAAGTCTGCTTATCAGAATGAATGGCTGATCTACATAGATTGTGTGACAATCATAAAATCCTTAGGGATCAGAACAAAGGCTTTCACAAGCTTTTGTTGTAAGAGCTCAATCTATTCCTGCGGGGAAATTCTGTGTTCTGTTGCTGTCTGCTTGCACAATAGAAAGATGTTTTCCCTGCATTATTGGGGTTAGTAAAGCAATGTTTGCTGTTCCAACACTGGATATTCCTGCCAAAAGAATTTGTATTACCTCACATGCTGTTGATAACATGGAGTTGCTTGGAGAAATTGTTTCACCCACTGGAATAGATCAGGCAGGAGTTTCATAAAATTAAAATACCATTTAAAGCTATAAATTACCTGTAAACTGCAGCATGTGTTGCTGTCCTCTGTTCTTAGTTTCTATAGCTTCTAAAGTTTATTTTCTACAGTTTTTATAGTTTATTCTCACCTTCTTTTTCTATATCTTTCCTTTTCTGTAAGTAATAATTGGTTCATTTAAAATTCCCCAGTGGATAAATGTGGCTGGTTTATGCCATCTAGCAGTGATACAAGATAAGGTAAGATCTCTACCTTCTATATTGCAGCAACACTTCTTTTAACCACAGCCAGAGCTTCCTTCACTTTGGCATCAAAGGTACAAATTCATTTTCTTCAGCAGCATTTCCTTCTGCCTTCTGCTAGAACAGGATGAACTCACTAAAGCAGCAGCAGAAGAAGGAGCAGCCTGATTCCTGAAGCATCCAGGAATTCAAGGTGGACACCTAAATTACTTATTCACCCTCAAATGTTATAATTTCTACATTTCTTTCATAGGGTATAAAACATGCTCAGTCATTTCATGCATTGCAAGATTCAGGGTTTAGGGTTTGCTTGAGAAAGTCTAATAGAATCTGAGGGGTTCCTACAGTCCTTAAATAGAACAGACAGGTTTCACAGGGCAGGAGGAAGCTAAACTTAAAAAAAAAAAAAGTAATAAATCATTTATTTCTCCTTCACTTAAAATTTTGAGGGTGGTTTTCAATACTCTGATATGAAAGCAGAAGAGCTCCTGGTGTAGTTCAAAGTGTGACTGCATCGATGGAAATGCCTATGGGCCAGCTGGGAATGTCTCTGCAATACAGAAGTCATTTTCAAAGAGATCTTAAGCAAAGAATACTCATCCTTCTAGATATTTATATATATATATACGCTATGTTAATGTCTATTTACTTTCCCCAAGCTGCACATTTGGCAGTGTGGCCCCAGGCCAGCCCGTGGCTCCAGGCAGGCTGAGATCCTCTGGCTCACACCAGGTTTGCACGTGAACTCTGCTACTCCCAGGTTACACAGGGAGGGAGGGAGCTGAGCCCCGATGGATGGAGAAATTCCCCTCAAAAGGGCAAAGTTAGAAAAGTGTAATTCTACAGCTGGGTGGGATGCTGTTTTCTCCTGCAGTATTTCAAGTATATCTGAGCAGGATGGGGTCTGAGCATCCACCAGCCATCAGTGGAAGAGGGAAAATCAGCCTTTAAGTCAGCACAATTCCCATCAGGCAAACTTCTAATTCTCCCCTAATTAAGCCTGGCAGCTGAAGCTGGATGAAAACCATGTTGTGTTCCATCCAGCCTTTCAAGGGGTCTCTGCTAAAGCAGAAAGAGGTACTTTAATCTGTGTAAGGAGAGATTTTAAGCACAAAACTGTGTCTGGAAAGTCGAATCCTTTATGCATCCCTCAGGCACATGAAAAGATCCCCCCTGGAAGAGCAGGGGAGTGCTGAAATCTCCTATAGCAACTGGCCAATAGCAACAGGAACAAATAGTCTCTTGTCCCATTATTTCGACTTTCTGAATTATCCTGTGAGAGGCAGAGAGGGTGGGAGGCTCATTGTGCACGAGGTTCAAGTTCTGCACCCTGAAGGATTCAAGCCAGAGCTCATGGATTTGGTGCCTTCCTGCCTCAGTTTCCCTTCCCCCAGCGAGGAGTAGTTTTATTTCCTTTCTCACTCCCACATGGGATGCAAAAGTCCAGGCAAGTGGATAAGCCAAAGGCCCCACATGAGTCAAAATTATTGCTTGTACATATTTGTGCTGCATTTGCAAGAAATCCTCTTGGCTTAAGCAGGAATAAAAAGTTGGACAGATATTTCCTGGCATCGTGAGCGAATGGGCTTAATATTCCAGGTTTTTTTTATGTTTTGAAATTTTAAAAAAAAAAAGAGAGAAAGGTTGTTTCCACTAAAAGGGGCTCACAGAGCCAGGCAGCTTCCCAAGATGAGGATTTTTTGAGCATTATGTTGGAGATAACAGAGGTTTTGCTGTGCTGGAGCACCCGCTGGTGCTGGAGACCTGTGTGAACACAAAGCAAATGAACATTTCTCTAGCCTGGAATGGCCAATTCCTTTCAGTCCACACCTTTCTGAGGATTTTCAGTGTGGGGAATTGTCATTTAAAGTTCACATTTTAAAGCAAAAACTTCCTACCACCCTCAAACTTCTTATTACCCTTCCCCATTTACTGCATTTTTCCTCCTATTTGGATTCTCTTCTTGGGTTTTTCACTGTGGTGCTGCCTAGAGCAGAAAATATTCATATCCTTGTGCTCCTGGTGCTTCTACTCTCCCTCTGGCCAAGGAGGAGGCTTGAAAATGCCCACAAAGTGCTCAAGAAGCTGCTTTTGTGCAATAAAAAGATTACAGGGGAAGCAGATAACCTTTTTCCTTGGTGCACATCACATATCACCTCTGGCAACATCATGAGCTGCTGCTTGCAGTGAAGGTTTCCTCCACAAAAAAAAATAATGGAATTCTGCCACTCAGATACCTGGAGGGGAACAGACTGTCCTCATTAATAGAAATTAGATCTGTACAGCCCTTGAAACACCTGGCTTGGTTTACACTCAAAATGCCACCAAAATATTCCCGTTTAATTGGGTAACTGTCAACACAACTGTCAAAATGGCTTACCACGAGAAAAAAGGGCAATTTACTTTAAAATTAACTACTCAATTGGTTTTCATTTAGAAAGCAATGCTCTGACTCCATTGTGACAAGCTTGCTATTTTTTCATTTGTGTTGCCTTCTTATGCAGGATTCCACCACATGTTACCATTTTCTCTCCCAACAGCAAAGCCCAGGGAACAAAAAAAATGCTCTTCTATGCCAGCCTTTTACATGTCAGGCTTGTGCAAAAGCCAGAAAGCCAGAATAATGTAGATGTGATAAATAATGCATGGCCAAAGTGGTCATACATAATCTGTGGGGTTGGGAGCTGTGTGGCTCTTCATTGTGCTCCTTTCCACTTTGTTGGTTTCCTCTGGCGAGGTTAAAAATAATCATGTAGCCCCAAAAATAGGCATTTTCTTCCCATCAGTTCCTCCTCCCCTGCTCTCAGTGGGTGTTGAGGGTTTGCTGTGAGTGTGGATCTACTTAATCTGCTCTCAGGAGAAAAGCAGGACTCTGACAACCCAAATCCTGCTGAAAGCCATGGGGTGCACAGCCAGGCCATTGGCATTTGCTGCATCCTCAGGGCAATGTGATGGCTTTGATCTCACACCCAACACACTCAGCCATCTCCATGCAGCTCGTGATTTGACCCCAAGATGGGCTTTACACACCAGGGAATAAAATATCCTCATAAAAAGCATCCTTTTGGGACTGAAGGGTGAGGGAGGTAGTGTTTGGATATCTGGATAATGCAATCCTACCGTCAAGAAGGAGCAAGCATGGGGAGGGAACCCACAGGCTTTCCTTGGAGAAGGCAGAGGGAGTGGGAAATAATATTTAGTAATGAAACGTGAAAATGGTTTTAACTAAATTCAGACCTGATTTGAAAATCCAGCTGCAGGAAGCCTAGTGAGCAATCCCACTTCACAGGAGAGTGAAGCCAGGTGGTGTTCAGGGTACATCAGGCTTATCACAGTGTTTTAGAATCAAATACTTTGATTTTTTTTTGTGTGAATATTGTGGAGAAGTGTCTGTAGCTGTTTTCCTGTACCATCTGGTGCAGCCCAAGAGGATCATTTGTGGTGAAGGAATCAAACACTACAGGCTAAAACACACCTTTTTCCTACGGTTCTGCCAAAAGCAGAGCCCCAAATAAACCAATCCCACTGCCCCAGCAGCCTTGTTGTTCTCAAAAAACAGTTTAAGCACATTATAGCCACATCAGTGCCTTCTGAGACAGGCCCCATCTTTCTCTATGCAACATATCAGAGCAGAAAACAATTATAATATAGCACATGCTGTCACAGCTGGAGGCCAACCTGTGCCTCACACACAAGGTCTATTGCTAAGCTCTCTTAGGAAAAGAAAAATGCACAGAGTGCAGAATAAAATTACTTCAAGCAAGTGACCTGATCGCGAAAGAATTCAGGTACTTGTGCTCTCCATCACCTTGGAAAAGACAGGAGGAAATCTGATCAAAAGAAGAATGGGATTATTGTGATTTGATGGTAATTTGATGGCTGGCCCCAGCCCATCTCTCTTTGAAGGCAGTGGAGAGATGGCAATTTCATTAAGTCAGTGACAGTTTCATGGAGTTCCAGTGAAAGACTGGAATGCCCATGGCTTGTTCAGCCCTGGTTTGAGGGGAGCACTGATCCCAGGTCTGTGAGTGATGCCTGGAGTGTGCAAGGAGGTGCTCCTGGGACAGGTATGGAAGCACCACGGAATTCACAGTGACGCAGCACTGCCTCCTCGAGCTGCTGCTCTGCCTGCTTATCACCATTCAATCATTTCATCAGAACAGAGCTCTCCCACGCACAAATTATCTAAACAAGCCATTATCCCAGCCAGGGCTGCTGTGGGAAGTGTGGGGACATTCCTGCTGGCTGCTTCGTGGAATTCTCATCAGTGCTGTTCAGTTCACCAAGAAAATTGGACCAGGCTTATTTTACCACAAATCCAATTCGAGGTTAAATGCTCCACTGACTGCAATTACGTGTGCATTTCCCCACATTTCCATCTGGAGGGAAGAGGTGGGATGCTGGACTGAGGCACCTGCCATGTGAAAAGAGGTGAAAAGCTCCCAGTGCAGGCTGTGACTGAGTCTTCTCCATCCCTGTGTGAATTCTGCTCTCAGTGCCTTCTCAAAACAGCAACAAGGAAATCATACCAGGACAGCACACTGTTCTATTTGAGAGGAGAATAATGAATATATGAAAAAAAAAGAGCCCTTCATCACAAATAACTATTGCATTCATTTTGACCCTTACATATAATAAGGCTTCTAACCTACAGTGTGCTAAAAATAAAGATATAGACTAGGAAAAAAGGTGAAGAAGGCAGCAGAACTAATATTTTGAGTTTGTCTTCACAATGATGAAATCAGGATTTGAGCAAATATTCCTGAAGAGTGCTGGGAGAAAAGCATGATGTTGCTTTGATACAAAAGGAAAAAGGATTCCCAAGTCCAGGGCCATTTACAAGTTAATATTGGAAATTAGACATGTTTTTAATGTCACCTTTTTCAAAGCAGCCCATTGATTTATGATTTTGAATAAGCCAAGAGCTAAAACCTGAATTTCAGGTTAGATTTTGCAGTCTTAAAACATTCAAACCAATAAAGCAGTGGCCAGTGAGGGCAGTGGTAACCCCTGTCCCTGCTCTGATTACCTGTGCTCAGATATATCCATAGCACTTAACTGGACTGCACTGCTGCCTTCAGAATTAATGTGTGGAAAGGATTTGAAGGATTATTTGGAGTTCAGTGTTATGTACAAACTGAGGCCAGGAAATGTAGATAAATCATAAAGAAAACAATGAGTTTCCTTCAGGAATGTTTCTATCACTTGTCCTTTGATTTAATTATTTGCCTAATTCCAGAACACAACCCAGAAACCACTTCTGATGTCAGCTGTTCCCTAAGCATCAGGAATTGTGCATGATTTTGATGTATTGATTAAACTGCCACGGAGTGATTTGAGATGAAGATTGAATACACTGAAAGTAATAAGATATGATTGAAGCTGAGCCTTTCCATGGATTAGGATGGACAGCTTTTTCTGCCACACTGCTCTCATTTATCAGAACACTAATAATGTTTATTACTTTAGGAGTTACAGCTCGCTGGTTTGATTTGGACAAAACTAAAGCTGCATGGGCTGAGCAAAGCCATTTACTCTGAGACGTTTAAAGCTGCTGGGCAAGGCAAAGCATATGACAAATGCAAGAAAGAAAATCAGTGATAGTGAGATAACTCTGAAACTGCAGGCACAAGTGCAGGGGCAGCAGGGCCTTTCTGGACCAGCTAATCCCAAACTGGGGTACATGTCCTTCAGATCCACCTGCCAGTCCATCTGCCACATCCCAACCTTTGCACTCATGGACAGGGAGCATCTTCACAGCACTGGACAAGAAGTCCCAGTTCCCTCAAAAATTGTGTTTCCCATAGAGGGCCAGAGAGAGATGGAGGTTTGTGTCCCTAAAGCATCTGACAGCTAAAATTCACAGAAAGAGTCATGAGCTGCAACCATTCAAGGCTCATTTTTTATCTGCAAATATGCTGGGTTTAAATTTTCTGTGCTCCTTCCCTTCCTCCTATGGAGTCTTCCTGACAACCTTTCCCTCTCTGATTTCAGAAGATCTCTGCAACCCCAATTCTGAGCACTGTTTCAACTAATTACACAGCTCCTCTCTCAATAATGTAATCTCCGTTAATAATTTATGAAATATGTTTGAGTCATCAGACCAAAGAGGTCATACAAAGATAGTGACTGTGAAATGGAAAATGTGTTGCTCAGTTGCTTAATGAATTGCAGATGCATGCTCATAACTTGGAAAAACTGAAGCACATCACATTTTGGGGGACAATAAAGCCTTAAAGTGTATGATGGATTTATGACCACAAGCAAAGCTACAGCATAAAATAATATTGTCATTACCTAAATATGCAAATATTCCAAGTATTCAGTATGCAAAGGAAATGTCTGCTCTTACACGCTATTTGCAAACCAATGAAAATTAACTTTCCTGCATTATATGATCATGGAGCATGCAAAGGGCAATTTGTACTTCAATGGGGATATTGTGGATTTCTGATTTCAGGGTGTGTTTTATCAGCCCCGCTGGCTGTGCCAGGACTCAGCAGCTCTGAATGATTTGCAGAGTGCATGTTTAGTCCCACCCTGAGCTGTGCTGCCCCTGGCTAGGTGATAAATGAATATATGGAGATTTCTGGAGGGAGGCTGCATTTTTAGTCAGTCCCAAGGGAATTTTAAAGGTAGCATTCCCTGAACTGCCTACATTGATAAGCCATCCCTATTTCTCATCAAGCTCAAGTCTGCAGGGCAAAGCTGTGGGTTTGAAGTCTGTGTCCCTCTGAGGATGCTGAACCACACCTTGTGCCTCCCTTTGCTGCCCAGCATGGCCAACCAGGACAGGGATGTGCTGCCAGGAGGTTCCCAGCTCCTTCAGCTCTGGGGAAATTGCTCCAACCATGCAGCCTTGTTAGTCATGCCAGGTGATCAGGCAGCACATCTGGCTTTATCACAGTCCTGTTCTGCTTATTGGAGAGTGAAGGGAAAAGCACAGCCCCAGCACTGGGAATTGGGGATGAGCAGTTTCATGGAGTGCTGAATCTGCTGGGTGCTCTCCCAGGGACAGGGTTTCCATCCATCTGGCTGAATAAAGCTTTAAGGACACAACTTGGTGTTATGTGGCATCAAAACTAAGCATTGCCTGTGTTGCAGGGCTGTAATTTATTTAAATTTCTCGCCAAAGCATTACACCATAAAAGTCATAAATACTGGGAGTCACATCTGCTGAGGCACTTGGTGTGTGGAAGGGAGATAGCCACCAATGGGCTCAGGTAGTGGCTGATAAACCATGCCTGGCTTTTGGGGAGAAATCACAGCTTTTCCCTTGTGTTACTCTTTGCTGTGAGCAAAACCTGTTTGCATCAGTGAAGGAATTTCTACCTCCTAAACCTGCACAGAAAAAAATGAAGAGGGCAGCACAGGTTTGTGCCATCTCAGCCAGCCTTGGTGTCTACAAACCCTGCCACACAAACCACACTGCCATTTGCTGGGGATGCCCAACTCGAGCATCCTGGCAGGAGCAGCTCTGCCCTCCAAGACTGAGCTTCAATCATTTGGGATGAGCATTTGTCACCAACCCACAGACCCCACTGCTCCGGGCTGGCTTGGCTTCTCAGAGCTCCCCAGACCACGCTGTCTGGCTTCACGGCTGTTAATTATTTGTGTCTACTGTTAATTAGCTGTCTGCAGTCGGTCATGCCGGAGCAGTGACAGCCTGGGAGTCTCTCTCCCCACAGCTCAGCCCATGGGCTTTGTTCCCATCCCTCCCTTCTCCCCCTCCTCAGCTCCCAGCCAGAACATTTCATTTCAGTCACGGTGCCAGAGGCCAAGCCCCGGAGGACCTTTGAAATTAAACACTGTATGAAGTACAGTGGGGAGAAGAGGGAGGAGAAAGGGGCAATTTCAGCTCCTCAAGCATGCAAGTGGAGAGCTTTTGTGATGCCTCTCGAGGTGTTTTTTTCAGCTGGCCACAAATCATGTCCTTGGCCGTGCAAGGGAACCTGTCTGTATGATGGAAATTTCCACACTTGCCTCGGTTGCTTTCCTGCTCTTTATTGTTGCTTTGTTGCCTTAAAGACATTGTAAATAATTTTACAGAAATAAAGGGGTTTTTTCTGTTGCAGAAAATGAAGTTCATCCCTGATTTGCTAAGCTTAGACACACAATATTCAGAGTAAACTCTCCTCTTGATATTTGCAGTTACGGGGAAGCAAAAGTTCTTCATTCAAAGACTTTGTGATTGAAGACACATCACACAATTTTCAGCAAAAGAGGATCATCACAAGACACATTTCCTAGAGGCATTCAGTCTGAATTATATTTCCTTTGTTAGGATGTTAAACAAAAATAAGTGGTTTGGAATTTCGGCTAACAGCTGTGAAATAGCCTGGGCAAAAAAAAAAATAAATTCCCAGGGAATAATTTATTCTTCCCTTTCCACCTGCAAATTGCCTGAGAACAGGTTGAGTTCTTACCCAAATGTTACAGTGATTGTTAAAACATTACAAAATTATTTCCACAAATGTTCCTTGCTTGGTAATTTCCTGGTGACCCAGTCACGGGAGACATTTGACATTTGAAATTCAAACTCCAAGCCCTTCTGAAGGGTTACACAGATTGCAGGAGCAGACCTGTGCTCTGCTGGCTGAGCACACTTCGGATCTCTGCTGCAGTTGTCCTGACAGAGCCCTAACCCCAACCATTCCATAGACATCCAGGTGATGCTGTAGGTATGTACACTCCTGTCCCTCTCCAAATTAGGCAGTTCTGGTCCTAAATGATTCTATGCTTTATGAATATTTTCATGAATTATGAATTTTTATGATTCTATGTTTTATGAAGGAGACTTCTCTTGCTGTGAGACCTAAAGTATCTCCTTTTGTAACAACTTTTCCTTCGACCTCTCCCAGATTTTTCCATCACTGCTTCTCAGAGCAAAGCAGGTCCAGAGTGTTTCTTATGTTCTCCACACCCCAGAGCTCCTTGTCCTGTGTAATTTCATGTGTCTGCATCTTCATGAGTGAAGGCTGGAGTGTTTAGGAGTTGTTTGCAGGCTGTGTGAGGTTTGGAAACTTGGTGATCCAAATGTGTGATGTTTGGAGTGCTGGGAACTGCAGGGGCAAGCAATCCCTGCTCCATGAGAAATGGCACAGATAGGATCTTTAGGGCTCCTTGGGATGAGAAACAACAGCATACCCCAACATCCTGCTTCCCTTTTCAGAGTAGGGGTAGAAATTCTCTTAGTCAGCTCTTAAATCACCTCCTTTGAGGTGCTGCTGAGGTACCCCAAAGTGCTGTGCTGTGTTGTGCTATCAGCTGCAGCCTCTCCAGAGCTGCTCCACAAGCAGCCTGTATGCAGCAGGGTGACATTGGGGGGCTGCAGAGGTGACCTGGCAGTGAATCAGAGACATTCCCTGGCGACAAACGTGAGGATGTAAAAACACCTTGACTATCTGCAGAGCCCAGTGAGAGGGGAGAGCAGGGACTCATATCTCTGCAGCTGTGTGCTAAATGAATTACAGGAGAGACGGAGGGAATAACATTGGAATTAAAAGGCTTTAAGATAAGATGGAAAGTGGCAGCTGAGCCAGGAAGGGAGGATGGAAGTGGAAGGGTGTTTACATGACTGAGGGATGCTGAGAGCAGGAGGGCTCCTCAATGCCGTGAAAAGCTGCTCTGTGGAGGACAGATAGCAGCACAGCTGTGGCCAGACTGGGGATTCCTGCAGGAATGCTTCCCAAGGAGGTGTGGGAGACACACGGAGATGCTCCCCTGCGATAAGGCAGCCTAACTCCAATGTTTTTTGTGGAGCTGTGCCGTAAGAGGCAGTGGCAGCAGGAGATGGGAGATGCTGCAGCTCAGTGAAAACAAGTTCCCAGCACAGGCAAGGACATCAGCAGCTTTGGTCTGGCTGGTCTGGATCAAACCTTGGAAGGTATGGAAATCCCAACCTGCTTCGGTCTGAAAAAAATCTTAGCACAGCTGGATGGCACAACTGTCCTGGCAGTTGGCTGAGAAGGCATTGAGGGTGCCTGGCCTGCCTGACATCCGCATCAGAGACGATTTAAATGAGTTAATGGATTGAACTGGATTGTGCTGATCTCTTTATATTGTCATTGTGGAGCATCAGCTGTCAACAAAGGAAAATCTTAACGACGTATTTAAGGTGCTTTGATTTTGCGGATGGAGCTGTCAACAGGACTGAAAAAACACCTTCTGTCACAAAATTAGAAAATTGTGCCTCAGGAAACAAAATGCTCAAAGGTCGTAATAACCATTCCAAACTTTCCAGTTTGGGCTTAGCACTTATTTATTTCAGGAGGGAGGGGAGAGGTAAGAGGGCAAAACTAATGGGGAAAGGGTGCTGCATGGGTTAATCTTGCCTGGAGGGGCAAGGGGATGGCAGAGGAGATGCCCAGTCCTGGAAGGAATCAGAGTGGACATCCCCTGGGGCTCAGGGGTTAAGGCAGCAGCGGGTGCAGGGACCTGCACTGACATCTGAGCACAGAATGAAAAATCACCTCTTGCAGAAGCTGGCAAGCGGCTGGGGAAGCTCAGCTGTGCGAGCCAATTGAAGCTCAATCAGTCTGTAAGAAATGGAGAGATAAATCAACACAATAAAACACGCTGCAGCAAACCTGGGGGCTGCTGTGGCATTGGGTCATTTGGCACATTGGGCTCTGCTGGCACTCCTGGAGCCCCAGTGAGGGTGTACACTGCAAGGACCTGTGGAGAGTGCCTCCCAGGAATGGGAAATGCTGAATGACCACATGAATATATCCCACGTTAAATCTTTCAATGTTGCCTTAAATGAGGTGATTTTTCCCTGCATGGAATTATTTACAGCACTGCTGTGCCATTTGACAGCATTGTTTCCACCCTGCTGGTCCCTGTCAGAAAGCCCCAGGAGCATCTGAGACACAAAAACAAGGAGCACCCTCCTCTCCCAGCAAATACAGAGCTGGCCTGGGGTAGGACAGGAAATTAAAAAATTCACTTTGTCATCTTCTAAGTGTGACACGACCTCTGCATCATGGGAAGAAATCTACCCCATAAGGTTAAATCACTGCTTATCTACTTAATGTCAATCAGACATTAAGCAGATTGACTGGGAGATTCGATTTATTTATTTTTAAATGAGAACCCAAACAACTTAATACTCCTTCTTGACTTGATCTGCTGGCAGGCTGGCTATCCAATTTATTGTGTTTGTTTGTTTGTTTGTTCATGCTTCTTTTAGTCTGTTGGTTCCTGTGGGAGTGGATGTTCTGTAACTGGGCTGTTGTGGCAATGGATGAAACCCACCCAGAGATTATTCTAGCTCTGTAGCCATCTGCATTGGCTGCCCTGACTTTGGCAGCAATTTTTCAGCATAGGCTCCTGTGGATTATCCACTTGCTCTGGTGAATACAAATCAAGTTGCAGTTAAGATTAAGATACAACAATTTCCATGTCTGGAAAGTGCGTGATTATTACAGGGGCAAAAGTAGCAAAGTGGCACAGGGGTGGCAAGGTTAGTCAGCGATTTGAATAAATGTCTCTGTGTGAAGAACACTGGATTTGGGAACCTTTTATGGCTGAAGAAAGCAGAAAATGTAGATTTAAGATGGCATTCCCTAAACACAACCCAAATTGTTCTAATGCTTTCACATGAAATTGCCATTTTCTAAGCTGCAACATGTTAAGTATACGTAAGAAATAAAGCTGATTTGATACAAATGTACTCCTGAAATGAAGGACAGTGAGTCACCACCTCACTCTTAGTCCTTTGATCCATGTTCCTTACTAGTTTGGTGCAGATAAAGGAGGTTAAAGAGGAACTAGCAAAGAACTGATGACAATTTAATCACTGTGGTGATTACCCGGTGGTAATTAAAGGCTTGCTGCTGTGAAACCCTGTGTACTTTCTGTATGTTCCCAGACAAATTTTCTGCTGGTAGTGGGTAATGTTTTCTGAATTTGTAGGGTGGGATTTACAAAATTTACAATTCACAGGTGCAGGTGCCCAGGTAACCCAGATTTTAATGAGGCAGATGCTTGTGGATAATTTCTGGATGCCCTGACATGTTGTGGCCTAATCACAAATTTTGTTTGTTTGTTTATACAGTATAAACAGGTGTGAATGCAACTCCTCCTCTAGACATAAAAATCTATCAAAACCAGCCTTCTGTGCTAACATGCACGAGCCAGAAAACAACAAAAAACTTGCTTCTGGCTTTAAAGACTATTCTCAATTGCAAGGAGAGAAAAAAAGACAGCTGGCTCTGACTCAAGTGGTCTCACTGCCCTCCCAGCTCTGTGAAGCTCTCACAGTGCTCTCAAGTCAGAGGTTAAGAATCAGAGCTGCTTTAAGGTCTTTGCCTGATGCAGTCTCCTGTCCCCCTGCCTTTCCCATACAGACACCCTCCGTATTATCTAAATCCTCCCCTCCAAGCACTTTTCTGACCTCTTCTGTCAACCTGCTGGAAGTGGAGATGCCTACACTGTCATGTAGAGGAGAGGAATATTTGCAGGAAGTGCAGACTTTATTCCCATTGTGGAACAAGCTTTAAAATCACTGTAGCAAGTCGTTCAAAACTAGTTTGAAAGAGTCTCTGGCAGGGCCCTGATTAGCTTGATTAGCCCTGAGCAGCCCACCCAGTGCTCATTTTTTATTGGGGTCTTGCAGTGGGGGGAACACTTAATGTTTGGCTTCATCTTCATGGAGCTACACAACACAGAGTCACAGAAGCACACGGAATCACTCCCCTTTGATTCACAGCTCAGCTGCATGATGGAAATGTTTGTAGGCTCTGTCCCTTGACATGTGGAGAGGCCAAGACTGTGTGAGTGTAATTGCATGGTTCACTCATCCACCAGAAGTCATTTCAGAGTACTCCTGGAGAGCACTCCAGAGGCTGGGAGAGCTGATGGGAGGTCAGCAAGTTCATTTGCAATGGGTCACAGTCTGAGCTAGGTTGCATTACTAAGAGACAGAGCAAATCTCGTGGGCTCAGTGTCATTATTTCTCCTTGACACCACCGTAACAAAACCCTTTGGAGCAGTTTCAGCTCTTATGATCAAATAAACAGGATCCAACAAGCAGGACTCTGTTTGTCAGAATTATGTCCATTGACCTCTGGTAATATTTTTAGCTGGTTAAATGCCTCTAGTGTTATGCTGGTTTCCATTTTAATGTGTCTTCCTAGACGGGCTGGTGGAAAGGCAAAACAAAAAGCCCTCACATAAACCTTCCATGTAGCCATCAGGATATGTCTGACACCCAGGAGAGTGGCTGTGCTTCTGGTTTATGGCTGGCAAATGTGCCTGGAGATAGAAGTTCAAATGTGCCTTCCATAGAAGCCTTAAGCTCTGGCTCTGATATAGCAGAGCCAAAATAAGGGTAAAGCAATTCTGTTCTTGAAGCATGGAAAAAAGAAATTGACAGCCCTTCCCTAGTGATCAAACGAAATCACAGGACAATAAAGTGGTGGAGAACAGACCTGGGCACATTGTAAAATATTCTGTAGGAAGAGAAAGAGGTGAAGTGCTAAGGGCATAAAGAGCATCTTGCAAGCTGCTTTCTGCCCTTCATCTCAGAGCCAGCTCTGGGCTGGGCACAGTGGCTGTCCTTGCAGCTTGCTCTGCCCATCCTTGAGAACTGAGCCTCCAGCAAAGCAGTGCTTCAAGACTCATGAAAAAGCCCAGCAGAGTCATTTTGTGAGCCTCCTCTGCTGCTGTGGTGCATGGTGAGGGTGACTGATGTTTGGGTCTCAGCTGAAGTTCACTATATGTAGTTTAGCAAGGGATGAAAAGGAAAGTAAATGAACTGCTGGAGACACACAGAGGGGATCTGTGTGGGAGGATGGATTTGTGAGAAGGACTGGGACTCAGGAGTGTAGCTTTTGGCTGGTCAGATTGTTCTTCTTTCTTACCCTTGACTGTCTCCATTTGTGAAAAATAAAAGAAGCTGCTAGGACTAATCTCCGTAATGTACTTTTGGATCTCCTGAGGAGAAAATGAGTAGTAATTTTTTCAGTCCATGGCAGTGTCTTTAGATCCCCTTGGCACTAGAAAGCCAGATTTTAAACTGTTTGGATATGGAACAAATTGGAGAATTGTCTTATTAGTGTATCTTTAAAAAAAACAATGAATACTTCAAATTATTCTGAATGCACAAGTTTATCAGAAATATGAGTGTAAAATCTTTCTACCATTTAGACATAAATATGTCGAGCTGCAGAGGAATGCTTAGAAGCAGAATATCTTCTGGCATCACTGGTGCTGCAGATGGAGGAGAAGGTTCTCCAGAAAGACACATTCTTGCCCAGGAGACCTTCAGAAACCTCTGGATGCAGTGCTGTGGTGGGTGGAGTGCAGGGTGGTTGGGCTGAAGGGCTGTAAAGAGCCACTTTGTGTTCCTTTCCCTTTCCTAACCTGCCTTTAATTCTACGGAAACAGGAATAGGATTGCTGAATAATGAAGTGGGAGAAATGCAAGAAAAGCCCAGTAGATTGTGCTGTCAGCCATCAGAATAAGCATCATTTCTGTGAGAACAGTTTTAGTGATAACAGGAGTAACACCCATGTCTCCAGTTTCTGTTGATATTATTGAGCATTGGTAAAGGTCTGTGAGAGCATTTTTAGGTCCTAGGTGTGTTTCTTGTCCTATTCTCCTGCAGAACTGCCTCTTGTCAAGAAACACTGGCAAAATTAGGGGCCTGGAAATGTAAACTTCGAAAAATTCTTTGGCTCCTTCTGCAGAGTTTATCTGCAGTCTCTGAGCTCAGCTATTCTCAATCCTGCATGAAGGAGACAGGATCTCATTTGCAACACAAACAGCCAAAATTGGGAGGTGGAATTGGGTGTTGCAGGGTGATGGCATAGATAAAGCTTAGGTTCATTTAATTTCATAGAAAGGTTTGGTTGGAAGGGAGCTGAAAGATCATCTCCTTCCACCCCTCTGCCATGGGTTGCTCAGAGCTCCATCCAGCCGGGCCTTGAAGTTTTAAGCCCTTGATTTTAGGCCCCTAAATCTGGGTGAAGGCCAGAAAAGATCATCACCATCTCTCTGTAACATGGAAGAATAAACTGACAGTGGGACATTGGGTGTGTCAGATTTGTAGGAAAAAGCAAATTACCAGGACTAATGGTGTTTACAGTCATTACCAATTCTAATTGCCTTTATAGTATTAGAGAAGAATATCTGTGAACAGAGCCACATTTAAATGAAAAATAAAGATTGTGCAGCAATATTTAAGAGGTTTACTGTTGGACATAATTAGCAACTCTATTTTTTTGCCCAAGTTAAGTAATGTATTTATATAGTTTAGTACCTTAGAATGACATCAATGTATCTAAATTTAAGGCAAAGGATAACTCAAAAATAATTTAATATCAGGCAGGTTTGACCAAGGAGCTTTTTAAAGCACTGAAAGGAAATTATAAGGAAAATGTGGTTAATTATTGTGGACAATGCACAAGAACCCACCCCTGGAAACAGAGCAGGAGTTGTCATGGTGCAGATGTACGGGAAGACACTTCAGCTGTGCCAGGCTTTGTAAACCTGGCTGGTGCAAATACCAGGAGTGCCCTGGTGCCCCAGGGATACCCCAGGAGCCCCAGTGAAAGCTGAGATTAAACATCTACAAATGTGTTTGCTGAATTTGGACCTTGGACTTGAATCATGCCATCTAAAAGTTGGCTTTACAGAGATATTCTCAGGACTTGGGGCTGCTGGTGTATTTTTATAACAGCCCTCTGTGTGCTTTGGCAGTTAAGGTGAATGACATCATTTTACTCTATCTTTCTGCAATTTATTTACCTCATTTCCTTTTCTAAAAATATACAAAAGCTGGCTACTCAGTGATATGGATCTGAAAACAGAGAAAAGCCAGCAACCCCTTGTCTTCTACAATGTTCATTTAAATGTTCATACCACACAAACAGACTCTGCTTGCAAAAGATCTTGATGAGGAACAGACCCAAGGATATTTTAGAGGAGCAGAGGAAATATCCTCCCATCCTTCCTGCTTTCCTTTAACTTCCTTTTGTTGTGGAGGAGGGTTGTGCTCAGCAGTGTTCAGGATCTCCTCCTCACTGAGCTCTGCACAGCTACCTGAAGCTCTCACCTGTCCTGCAGGCTCCTGTCCTCTGAGGTAGAAAAATGGGAAATCAGTTTGCACAAGTGGGATTTATGGAGTTAAGACTTTGCTGACCAGCTCAGCAGACCTGTTCTGAAAGGGGTAAAAAAACCTTGTGACTGGAAAAGAATTTTAGAAGAGAGCATCCAAATTCTTTGGTAGGATTGAGCAGCTTTTAGAATCTTCACATTCTGGTTTAGATTTGTAACACAACAGGTGGCTTTTGGCATTCCTGGAGCTCCTGTGAGGTGGCTGTGGGAATTTGGAGCTGACCATAGTCTACCTTGAATTGTTTCTAACATATTTTGTGCCCATACTGAAAAGGTTTATGAAGATATTTGAAATGCACCACTTGGATCCCATATCCCATCCAAGCTGTTTGCTCTCATTCTCTTCTCGAGGTTTGTGCTCCACCTCAGGTGTGCAGCTTCAGCATGTGAATTCTCATCTTGGTGTTAGGGTAAAACCAGCCAGCTTAGCTGAAATCAGCAATAAAAGCATTTTTAATTAGGCAGGATTATTTTTTGTGAGAATATATTCTGGTTTTTCAGTTGGGTTGCAAGAAAGAACCTCCAGTCATGGAAAGTGGTTTATTGCTGGAATGATTCTCTTTTTCCAGCTCCAGAAGAACCTTAAAGATGATTTTTGATGTCAGCTAAGCAGCAACTCTTCCCTCTCTATCCCCCAAAAACTGGTTACCTGCTGTGAGCACCTGCTGGGTGAATGTTGGCTGTGCAGAGGGCATGAAATACAGCAAGTGTGTGCCTCACCATTCTAATGATTCCTCACTTTAGGATCTGTGCATGTCAGAGCCAAACTACATAAACAGCTTGTCTGGGGGTCTCCCAGAAGAGTGCTGTGATGAGTTGGACTAGCAGTTCATTTAGCCTGGCATTGCACTGTTCTTCCTAAATAATAAATGAGACCCACCCTGGCAGTTTGTACAGATTAACAGCAGTGGAAAATCTCAGGCAGAGAGGCAAAGTACCTTTTAAAACATTAATATTCCTTCCTTGCTGTAAAGGGATTTTGGGGAGAGCTTTGGTCAGAGCTGGGTCTGCCTTCCACATAAGGAAAGTGGCATAAATTCAGCCATTTTCCCCAGGCTGATTCATGTCCATCATTTTTAGAGATTTACTTAAGGAGTTGATATCCAAAAAACTAATGTTTCAGGGCTTGCAATGCAGAGATTCTGTTTGAGACTGCAAACCATCAGGAAAGAGATGTGTTGACTAATTGTGCTGCAGTGCATTTAATCTCTGGAGTTTTGAACTGTGTAAATAGCTGGGACAAGCAATGCAAAAGGACTTTGTTGTTGAGTCTTTCTTTGAGTTCTGCTGCCCATTATGGACCAGAAGTGGAATTTCTCAGCAAACCCTTATAAGGTATCTATAGTGAGATGCAGTCTGAGCTAGCTTGGCTGAAAGTGGGAGCAATTGTTTGTGTCTTGCTGTGGCTCAGGCAAATCATGTCTCCAGGTTTTTCTCTCTGTCCTTCATGTCTCTCTCTGCTCTAGAGGGCAAGAGCTGTTGCAGATTTGTCAGACACCTCCCACAATGGGGTCCTGGTGTGGGTTGGTGTCTCAGGGTCAAGTGCAAAGCCAGCAGAGATCACTGAGCTGAAGAATTTTGCCCTGAGTCCCTTCATCAATCACACTGGAAGGTCTTTCCTGCTGTTGTGCACTGCTATCACTCATTTTCTGTACATACTTTGTTCAGGTGCAGCTGCAGTATTTTCTACAAGCTCTTGATTTTATTATAATACAGCTATAAACCAGATAAAGAGCATTTATTTCAGCCACTATAAATATTGGCTGACCTTCTCTGCTCAGAGGAAGCTCACTCCTCTGCCTCTAGGTTTTGATTTAGGATAATTTGTGGAGGGCAAATGGATGCATACATCACATCAAAATATCTGTCAGTGTAATTTCCCCTAATGAAGCATTATATGCAGGAAGGAGGGTATGATTGAAGTAGTAGGCAGTGATTTCTTGTGATATAGAACAATCTTTTTAGGGATACTGCATAGGAGTTGTTCATCTTCTGTACAGAGCCCACTGGGAGTTGGTGGTTGATGGTATCTGGAAATTAGAGAGGGATGAGACTACTGATACTGTGGTATGGCTAAAATAATCTATTTGGTATTTCTGGGGAGCAGATTAACTTTTTATCACATGAATGTGCAGGGAACTTGCAGTAAAACAGGCAGAAAGGAGCTGTACCTGCAGAGCATATGGGAGAAAGTTATGGGGGGTGAAGTAAAATACCTGATGAGCTGAAGCTGTTCTTGCCTTGTTCTTGACTTCAGTCAGTTTGGAGCAAAAGAGGCAAATGTTGGCACCTCCCTGACAGGTGGAAATACCTGGGAGCACTTCTCAGTGCCCAAACCACAATCCCAGAGGAACTGAAGGGGAGGAAAACCCCAGAAAAGTCAGCTGGCAGCAAAAACCAGGCATGGTGGCTCTCAGGTGCAAGCAGCGCTGAGGGAACAGAGGCAAGAGAATGAGCATCATTAGCATGATTGATGCAGCAAGTACCAGGAGAGCACGAAGAGATCATTGCAATAAAATGGCATGGGTGAGACACAGCCAGGGAATGCTGTGCAGTGGAGATGGAGATGAATGCAAAATACGTGAGGGAGTCAAGCTGTGTTTATTGCTCTGCTTTCAGAAAAACACCAGGTAGTCTGGCACTGCAGTCTGTAGATGTGATAAATAGGAAGACCCTGTGTTTCTGGAGCTAATAACCATTATTTGATATAATTCTATTGCCAAAAAAAAAAAAAAATCTTATTTTCCTGGAAGGCTCTTGTAAGCCTCTTAATTTTGGTCAAATGAATGAACAAGGATTTGTGTGATTTCTGCAAGAATAGCAGCATACTCATTCCTTGCAAAATGTTAGGGTGAATTTCTTCAATACCCAAGTGCTGTTTTAGCTGCAGTGATTTGTTTTGTGGAATATACAGAACTCGCTATGCTGCTGTTCATTGCAAACAGCCAGCCTGGTTTATAGCACCGCTTGCCAGCACCTCCAGTTGATCTGACACCCCCCAAACAATAGCCAGGCTGCGATTCATTACTTTAGGCAGCTCATTTGCATATGGTAATTAGGAGCCTGCTCGTAACATACCAGCATGGGTACTGCTGAACTCATTGTTCTGCTTCACACGGCGGGGATGACAAAGGCTCCTTGCGAGCAGAGGTAGCTGGGCTCAGGCAAACCCATCCCTTGGCAGTGCCCTGGAGCGAGCAGCATCCATCACCTCGGAGGACATGACACACGGCTGGTGTCGGCATTGTGGGCTGCGCTCGGGAGCAAAACAAAGGCGGGGGAGGACCCGCGGCGGCTCGGGAGAAGCTTTCCCCGGGAATTGCCGCCGCTGACCACCCGTGTCCGTGGGGAGCAGGGCTGCTCCGGCCGCTCCCCGCTCCGGCTCATTGCTGCCCGAGTTGAGGACCAGGATGCTCTAAGTTGCCGCGTCCCCCGTGAGCGAGGGGTGAGAGCGGGGATACCCACGGACACGGGGCTGTGAAAGCCACCGGGCTCGCTGCAGGGAGAGGCTGCCGAGCCCCGTGTTCCCCCAGGCGGGGCGGAGCTGCCCCTCGCCCTGCCCCTGCTCGGGGGGCAGCGGGCTGAGCTAAGCCCTGCCCCGCCGGGCGCTGAGAGCGGGTTGGGGCCGCCGGGGTGGATGCGCGGGGAGAGGCGGCGGCGGGGCCGGGGGCGGGCTGGGCTCGGCCGGCAGCCCCCCTCCCGGGCTGCCAGCACCGCGGAGCCCCCGCCAAGGTAAGGCCGGGGCGGCGGGAGGGGTATTGTTCTCGGGGCGGGATGCGGGGCACGGCCGCGGGTCCGGCGGGTGATGGGCAGCGCTGCTCGGGCTCCCCTGGCTGTGACAGTGCGAGGGGAACCCCGTGGGGACAGCCTGGGTCGAGTTCGGGGTCTGGAGAAGCACGGGACCGCCGGGAAAAGCCAGCCCGGAGTCGCTCGGGAGGGTGAAATTCCCAGCGGGATGCAGCGATGGGCTGAGGATAGCCGATGGGATCTGCACTCCCTGGGGCGATGACCAGCGCCTGGCTGTGGGGCTCAGAGCATCCCCAGTCTCGTTCCGGGGGACATCCCCAGCCTCGTTCACTCTGCCGAGCATGTCCCCGCCGGTGTGGACATCTGTCCCTTCGCTCCTCTGCAGAGAGGAGCCGAGCAGCGCTGGGCTCAGCCCCGCACAGGGTCCGTCAGGGCTGTGGGCAGGCAATCGGACAGAAATCTATCCCTGCCGAGCGAGGAAGCCCTTCCTCTGCCTTTGTTACACTTGTTTCCCTGCCCGGCGCTCTCCCACTGGCCCAGAATAGCCTCTTTCCCAGTATTGTTCTCCGTGTGTTTCCTCTCGCCTCCTTCTTCCTCTCCCCGTCCTTAGCACAGATTCTCTGCGGACCTGATACCCTGACAAGCATCCTCCCTCTTCCCTGTGGCATTTTTAAGTCCAGACATACCTTTTTTGAGAAAATTCCACTTTTTCCTGAGCGTTTAAATTTTACTTAATCTGCCGTTCCATGGGTTTAAAGTAAATTGAAATAAACTTCTCTTAGGACCTGCTGCATAACAGGGTTGAGATTTCTGCCTGCCTGTGCACTCGATATCAGTTTCAATTACACTGAGCACTGTGTGCTTTTAGACCAGGCTTTCTAACCTATCACTGATATGATGTAGAATAAGGTAATGCTTTACCTTTGACCTCACTACTGCTTTGGTTTTGGGGTTTTTTTTTATACATGGGAATAGGTGGGTCCTTGGCTAAATTAGTGTAGCCTTGCTGAATGCAGCTGAAAACTGCTAATGGTGAACATGTCACTCCTGGAAACAAGTTTGAGAGTGCCTGTCATGGCCAGAGGGTGAGATCCAGGGAGAGACCAGCTTGTTAGAACAATGTCTCCAAAAGGGTCCAGTCCTCACCTCCTGTCCTGTGTTGGTTTTCAGGCACAGATCCATTAGAAAGTGTTTGTGTCTCTGCTGGAACAGGGCAGTGCGCAGCTGCTGCCAGGGGGGCTGTTGATTTTTCCTGTAGGGGATTGTGTTCTTTAAGCACTGCCTTTATTTAGAGTTTTGCCTAATGGGAAGCAAAGAGCAGCTGAGCTCATTCTCGTAACTTTTGCCGGATTCCCAATAGCCGCAGTGAGATAGTCAAGGCTTTAATCAATTTTTACTTGGCTATAACTTGGGAAATCTTTGAGCAGCCGCAGGGGCACTGGCTGGAGAGCTGTGTCTGCAGGCTGGGGAAGACTGCAGTGCTGTAGTGCTCTGGCTCATACAGAGGCAGGAAGACAGGTTTAGAAAAATGAACCTATTTTCACCCATGTTCTCTGCTTTTTAAAAATCACTTTCTTGAAGTTGACCCTTTTCCTCCTTTTGAAGAGCTTATTCTGCAGAAGTTACCAGTGCTTGCCTTGGAAAGATTTATATTCCCTGCAACAGCATGGATTTCAAGGATTGGTCTGTTTTATAGGAAGATCCATCTTGCTGATTCCCTAGGACTTGCATGGGTGCAGCCACATCAGCCTTGATCCTTTTAATTTGATTCTGATGTATTGAACATGTAAAAGCTCTTTCTAAGAACTTGCTCCTCAGGCCATTTGAAATATGCATGTCATCCTAGTCAAAAGAGATTGTACAGAAACCTTTCAGTGCATTAGCAAGCCCTGGAATTCCACAATTTTGAAAACATGACAGGAGTGAACGAAGTCCTGAGGTCTAAGATGCAGGTGACCGTTTTTCTGTGGTTTCTCCTGAGAATGCTGGGGTTGTGCTCTCTGAAGCTGGATATTTTCTGGGCAGTGAGATGAAATTGCCATAGAGTTCCCCAGAGTAAAGGCTGTGAACGCATCTCAGCTACAGAAATCAGGGCTCTTTCCTAGATTTTGCACCATAACATAAAAACCAAAACTCCACGCACCACCTATGACTGATTTTCAATGTGTGTTGTCTGGCTGAGTCTTGTGAGAGTGTGGGACTGAAGTGTGGCATGAGAAGTCTCCTGTGAATGTGGCTTTACCACCACTGCTGATGTGGCCATGGATGGGCATTCTTGGTTTAGGCAATTCTGCTTGTAGCTTCTGGTAATTAAAGCAACAGAAGGTAAAAAGGAGGCCCACCGCAGGGCTTGCATGATTTTGAAAGAGCTCTTGCATATTTTCTGTATCCTATTTTTCTTCCTCCAATGCTTCTTAGCATGAAGTGAATGGCAGGGAGGAGGGAGGGAAGGACCTGGATAAATGGAGTGTTCTGGGATCCAAGGACTCTGTTCGTGCCTGTTGCACCTTCCCAGGCAAGTCGTGGGCCAATGTGTCAAATCCATTTGCAGGCAGTAGTGTAAATTAAAGCTGGGGGATAAGGAGGTTACAAGGTTAATGAGATGTCTGAACTTAATTGATTTTCCATACAAATTGGCTCTAATGTCTTTTGTTTGCTTTTTTTCTCCTCCCAGGATGCTGTGTTACAGCAGTTACATGAATATGAAGAGTAGCAAAAGGGGTAGGGGGAGTCGTGGCTGTTTTGAAACCAAGGAAACCTTGGTTGTGCTCCCTAGGGTGGGCTGATGTGTGATTTTGGGCAAAGCAAGGTGGCTCTGAATTGCATCCCTGTGTCTTCTGGGGCCATGGGCTTGGTGATCACTGAGCCTTAGACAGCAGAGCTGTACAATCCCAGGGCTCACAGAAACCTTTTATTTAGATGTGGTGTCTGGGAAAGCCAGAAGAGGAGCTATAATTTGTGTTAAATGATTCCTGAGGGTGGCACTACTTTCTCCAAGCCTGGCCTAGCTTTAATGAGTGAATGAAGCTGGAGGGGGAGGAGGGCTTATTAAGGATGTTGACTTTATTCATCTGACTGGAAGTGCCTGACTTAACAATGAGATCATGCACAGGACACCAATTTTTGGTCTTTCCTGTGTAGATTTCCATTCCTGTTGGGAGTACATCTGAGTTAGTGGTTGGAGCCAATCCAATTCCATGGGTGAGAGGAGCTGAGATGCTTCCAGCATCTTTCATCACCTGGTTCCTCAACAGAGCTGGTGTTGCCCAGTTCCCTTCCCAGGCTGTGCTGGTTTCAGCTGACAGGTCCAGCTCAGGAGAGCTCTGCCTATCTGTGGTCTGAGCTGGGTGGCACAGCCAGCCCAGAAAAATGGCACACCAGGGCAGGAGCCAACTTTAGGGCTGCTCTTGGTCACCCCTTCTAAGGGTGTCATGGGGAAGGAAAGACATTGAATGTTTTGGTTAGGTGACAAAAAAAGTTACAGCTCTTCCTGAGCTCATTTGCTATGAGACCCATGTGGTTAAATCACATTTCAGACTTTTCCTCTTGGATTACATACCAAAACATAAATAATAAAATAGCAAATTCTCTAAGGGGCTAATACTATGTTTTAACTCGTGTTCTGTTTATTCCTAACTGGACTACCACAGTGAAACAGCTTTTGTGCTTAACATGGAAATTGATTGCAGAGTGACTGTGAAGAGTTGCCTGCAGACAAGAGTTTTCATAAAGCAGCTGTATTTTGATTTAAGGGTTTCTGAGCAGCCGAGGACAGCTGCAGAGCACACACCACTGCAAGGGAGATAAGGAAAGATCAAGGTTTTTAGAGCACCTTATCATCTCAAGAAGACCGATGGGAGGCTTGGGCTTGGCACCTCCACGTTTGCAATCAGGCTGCAGATAAACCAGCACACGCCATATGCTGCAAGATTGGTCAATACTTAAAACTGTTTGCTGAGAATGACTCAGTCAAGAGTCGAGGGCAGGAAATAGGTCATCGCTGGACATCGTTTACATCCTTGGCTTGTGTATGTTGCCAGTAGTGCTGTGTGGCAATGCTGAGTTGTAGGAACAATTCCTTGGCCAGTTTGGAGCATGCTTATCTTATTTTTCGAACGGGCTGAGCAATTTGCCTCCAATGTAACGTTGAAAACCCACAGGCAAAGCTGCTATTGTTTGGTTGCAGCCATCTCAAAGCATTAAGCCTTCCTCTTGCCCCAAGCCATAATGCATCAGTGCTTTCAGCAATGGTTAACAGTTCTGTGCTTAAATGATAGAGGTTAGGGAAAGGAGGGATTTCTGTTTGCTTTTGCTATTTAAAGCAACACAACAAACCATTAAACCATAATTCCTTCAGAATTCTAGTAATTTTTGAAAACCATAGAGTGCACATGGAACACATGCAAACTGTAATTTCGGTCCTTTGTTTTCTGGGCAGTCTGTTTACAGGGCAGTGTCAGGAAAGGATATACTTTTGTGTGATGGCCTCTTTGTTTAGGGACTAAACTCTCAGTAGGTCAGCTGTACACAGAGCTGACAAGAGCTTCAGAATTTCTGCAGCTGTCAAAACTTCAAGTGCAGAAGAAGGGGGATGCTGAAGGGGTAGAAGAAATGCAGTTCTACTGGGGTTATCTGTCAGTTTAACAAACTACTATAAAAACTGTTGTCCGAGAGTGTTTGCCAAGATGCTCCAGAACTCAAATGTAAGAAGGCCCAAACCACCTGAATCCTTCATTCCTCTGCCAGGACAGCACTGATCACTGCTACACTCCTCAAGTTCAAAGCTGAACTTTTTCAGACCCTTTAGGTATGTGTTGAGATTTTATGGTCGAGCTATTGAGCCAAAAGACTCGTTTCAGCCACTGCTTGTTAGCCTTGGAGAATGCAGGTGATCAATTATTGCAGTTATTGATCAGCAGTGATCAGTTCCAGTGGTTGGCTCTGCTGTGTGGCCGTGCCCTGGCTGTGGGAGATGGGCATCTAAAACCCTTTAATATATGTAAGAAATGTAGCCCTACAGTTTTTCTCATGCTAATGTCTGAGCTATCTTTAGTTCCTTTGAAAGAGAGTTCCATAGGCTGGTTAATCTCCCCATACATAAATCTCCTTCATACAATTAATCCTTTATTTTTTTTTCAGATCCCAGTGTAGGGGAGAGGTGGTTTAGAAACAAATCCATTTACTTCGTGTTGCATTGAAAACAAACCCCCTGTACTTGAAAGCAGAAACAAAGCACATACAGAGACACGTTTTTCTGCATGGTCTTGGTTATTATTGCTGTGTGGTGTCAAAATAAAAGGTTTCAGAGAATGTTTCTCTCTGCTAAGAACTTCCCAGGAAAGAGATTTCTTTCAAGGCTTTCAATCCTGAAAATTCTTATGGAAAATCAAGCAACAAAAGATCCAAAATTGATGACAAAATCTTGAGCTTCCTGAATGAATGGGAATCTCAAGACCAGAATTTTGCCTGGTGTTTTAAATAAGTATCTCATTGGAATACTATATTTGTGTGCTTTTAGAGTCATGAAATTGCAGTTTCACTGAAATGCCAGTTCCCAGGTGTTCCAGCTTTATGAATAAATGATCTGGCTGATTTCTCCCCTCTTTGAAGTGAAGTATAAGATTAGGAAAGAGACGCCTGGAATACTTCAATTATTTTTAAATAGTCGGTTAAACAGATCAGCAGAATTTGTACATCCCTTCCCTTCTTTCCCAACAAGTCCTAGAAGCACTTGTAGAGGCATTTGAAGTATCTGGGGACAGAGACCACTTTGTCTCGTTTAGAGAAGTCTGAAAGGAATAAAAATAATCAGTGAATATTTTTGGGGAGTGTTCACACTGCAGTCAGCCTGCCCTGGCCCTGAGAACACAGCAGAGGCTGTTGCTTTGTAGTCAGACCTTGTGGAGTAATTTTGCATGGCAATGCTTGATGCTCTCAGATTGGGGTAAATGTGAGGAAGAGGTGGAGGATGAGAGATGTAGTAGGAAAATGCTTTAGGACAGGAAAAAAATTCAGGTTGGAGAGGAGAGGAGAGGAGCCAGGCAGAGTCATTGTTATGGACTGGGCATGGCACAGAAGGTGGCTGCCATCTGAAATCCAGCCTTGGGCTGAGATCACAGCATGCTGATGGATTTTATGTGACAGAATTCCTCTAGAGGCATTGCAGTGCTAAATGTACAGGTTATGGGAACACAGGTCCTGCATCTGTCTTAACAGTCCTGCTTGGATGTTATGGAAAGCAGATGTACACATCTGGTAGAGGTTGTGCAAGGGGCTGAGTCCAACCAGGAAAGAAAGCAGTTCTTATAAAGGCAAAATATCTTAAATCTCAAAAGAAAAAAAAAAAAAAAAGGTAGGGGTGTGCATGTTTAAGATTAAACCTTGACATGCTCTATCGTGGTGTTTGTTTCTGAAGGTGATAATGATGGAAAAATGTGTGTCTGGAGTTTAGGAAGATCTCCAGGCTGTCTCTAGAGCATGGAGAGTCCCTCTTACTTTCTTCCCACACTTTATCCCTATTCCGTCTTAGTTTAGACTTCTGTTCCTCGTTTAGAAAACAAACTAGAAACCCCTCTGGATTGCAGATCCAGCAATTTAAACGTATTTAACTCTGAGTTCCCTCTTGTGCATAATACCAAGGAAATGTCTTTGTTTGCAGGAATGCTGCCTGACAGCAGGACCTGGCTGAAAGCAAATTTTAAGTGACCAAAATCTTAATAAAACTCAGTAACATGACTGCACCCCATAGGATAGCTGCACATGGAGCAGAAATGAGAAGCGTGGGAACTGTGCAGGGATGTGCTGCAGTAGGAGTCTTTCTAATCAGTACCATATTACTCAATTTTATGGTGAAACAGGCTAACTGTTTCAAATCACTTGTTTCTCCTCCACTGTCAAAAAAGCTTAGCAGAGAGCTCATAGAATCTAACGTTTTAGCAGCTAAAATACAACTGGCATTTATTGTAAACATCCTTGTTAGTGGGTTGGAGAGATGTGTATGTATTGTGTAGCTAATGTAGTAGATTCTGAATGCCTGGACTTGGTTCATCCTTCTCCCTTCCAAAATTTTAAATTTTCTTTTCAAATTGAGGTAACAGATTTTTTCCCAACTTTGCTGTTGTCTCAAACACTTTGAAAATCAGTTGCATCTTTTTCTGATTTAATGGTTTGTACTGCTGTTCAGAAGAGAAAGTTTGGAGAAACAACCTTTCCTAATCCCTTCTCCAGCCCCACCTGATTTTGCTTACATGGGAGGCAGAAATGGGAAGCTCCAGGAGGTGTCTGCTTGGCAGCCTTGAGGCTGATGAATTACCTGGCACAGAGTTATGTGCTTATCTGTCAGTATTTCCTAATGCTGACCGTGTGAGTCTCCTCTCTTGGCAACAGCAGAACTCCTTTTCCATGGTTTTGCCTTGGTTGCACTTACTAGAAAATCACAGCGAGGGCTGGCTGTGAGTATCTGCTGGAAACGAGAGAGGAGTCATCTAATGATGGGTTTCCATGAAACAGGGGGTGAAATGGAGTTGAAGTGTAATTGTGTTGTGTTAGTTTGGGGCATTCAGGAGACACCAGGAAACTTGGCCAGCTGTTCCTGTAGGCAATGGCATGAAGCTGATAAACACAGCAGCATCAAGGCTTCTTCAGTTTATCCCTTGATTATCCCTGGGGGAAGGAGAGGAAAACCATGGGCTTCTTCCAGTCAGCCTGACAGTGGGTGCAGGGAGGGAAGAAGGTGAGTTTGTGTGCATACTGGGGTTTACTGGTGTGATTCAAGATCTTCTCCCTTGCATTACTTGTTCAGCTTTAACAGTTTTAGTGACCACTGCCTCAGCACTGCACACCTGCAGGAATATCAGCCAGGGATGCACCACACCATTTGAGGGATCTTTAGGGATGGGGATTTCTTGATTATCCACCCCTAGACAAGGGAGGATGTGGGTAAAAGCCATGTGGGTACATGGTGGGTTTGGAAGGGAGGAGAAGGGTCTTTGGTGTGTGTGTATAAATCTATCTTTAACCCTGTCTCGGAGAACTTTGAAGGTATCTTGCTGCCTGGAGTCAACTTGGCTGCTAACTTGGCTCTTCCCACTTAAAACACAGGAGAATTGGTGTTTAGACTAATTTTAACCTCCTCATTCTCAGCCTGAACCTCTTTTTTTAACCCAGCGTGAGTAGCTTTGATGCTTAATGACAGAAAATTTTGTTAGCAGCGCATTAACATCTTGTCTGTCAGTAGTTACACCCTGTCAGAGCATCACACGCTTGTTGGGACAAGCTGCACCTCTTCTCCCTGTCTGAGAAATCCTTTTTGCTGCTCCAGACTCCTCCATAAGACGTGAATGGAGCCTGGGCTGTGCAGCAGCTGAGACACAATGTTTATTCAGATATATTTGAGTGTGTCATCTTTGCTCTCATCTCCAACATATCTGCGTGGGATTTCAGTGGCACCAGGAGTCAGACTCCCAGTTTGCTTTAACAGTTGTTGTCTCCAGCTCTGCTGTTTGAGTACAGAGTGGTGGGGTGTGCTGTGTGCCAGACTGTGTGTCTGGCACTTCCTCTGCACAGTTGTACTTGTTTGGTTTTGGTTTTGCGTGCTAGGGGTGCTCTGTAGTCCTGTCCTAAAATAAAACGTGGTGAAAAAAAAAGGAAACAAACCAACAACCAACCCAAGCGAGTAAGAAGAGCCATGGGTGGGACTGAGCTGGGGAGAGCAGCCAGAGAAGGGACGAAGGCAAGCTGCGTTCAGTGAGCAGTGAGGGTGGAAATGCTGCAGGGAATGAACTACCTGGCTCTGCATCCTTAGAAACTCTCAGCCAGTGAGCCCAGGTGAGTGGAAAGGTGACCTGAGATTGTAGCCTGGCCGTTTTTACAGAGTGCCTGCAGTCCTGCTGCAGGCTTGGGGAGGAATGTTTGCTTTTATGGCTCTTTGTATCAGTCAAGAAAGATGTTGTGTGATTCCCTTGCCTTGCTTGTGCAAAAACATGAGGATAAGCCTGGGAGATGAGTTCTGTTCTCTGAGCTGAGAGCTGAGCTGGGGAAGCTGCAGGGAGAGGAGAGGCTCAGCCTGGGACTTGTCTTCTCAGAATTTAACTTCATAACTCCTACATGATGGGTCTTTTAGAGATGTGCCTTATGAAGGAATAGTGATTGCAGGCTCAAACCCCTACTATGAGGTGCCAGAAGTTGCATTTAATTTTTTCTTTTTTTTTTTTTAATTTTTCATGTGTAAGTAATTTCTACAGTTACAGTCCAGTCTTTTAAATCTTTGAGTCCCTGGCTAACATTTAGGTGTGCTGGCCTGTAACAGCTGATCTTTAACAACAGTGGGCATACTTTACTCAGTGGTGGAGCAGGTAAGCATCTTCAGTGCACAGCAGGGAGGTAGGAGGAAGCAAAGAGAGGAGGAAGGTCAGAGACTACAGCCTGACCTAGCTGTGTTGTCCTCCACACCTATCCAGCTGCAGGGCAGTGGGGTCTGTCCCTCACACCCTCGGATTTTGGGTATGAGCTTCCCTTACCCAGGTAGTTTTGTATCCTCAGGCTGCAAAGTAGGGCTGTGCAGAGCTGCCAGCTAAGAGGAAATGGCATATGAAGCTATTTGCAGCAATGTAGATCCTGGTTCCTTTCTCACAGGACTAGTCTTGAAATCAGGAGGAGATGGAGGCAAAGGTATGAACTCGAGTCATTCCCATTTGGAAGAACATATTGATGGATCTAACACAGGATCTGCTGGTGGTACCACTGGCTGTGCTGCTGAGATGTTCCTGCAGCAGGCTGTTCACCCTGCTGGAAGAAGTGGTCAGGGAGATTGTTTTACACAATGAACTGGAGAGAATAAGGGGAAAATGGGATATTTGTTTCCTCTGAGCATCCTAGGGGCCAGCAGGGCACAGGGTGTATTTTATAACCACATGTGCTTGTGCTGTATTTGGTACTAAAGGGCTGTCAGTGCTGCTTCAGGAGGATGCCAAGATCATGCTGTGGTTGAAGTGGATTTCCCTGGCAATTCATCACTTGTGCCTGTCACCTTCCTCTGCAAAACTCGTGTGAGAAGAAGCACCACTGTGGGTGCTGTGTGACAGTGGTGCTGAGCCTCGGGGGTGTCAGGGATGTGCTGCAGGAGGGAGTGTGTGAGCACTGCATGGAGAGCAGGGGGATCTCTGCCTGACACCACCTCCAGCTGTTCCACCAGCCCTTCCCAATCCTGTACCCTGGAGCCATCAAACACAGTGCCTCTCCCAGGGGGGGTTCAGGGCTGCTGCACCTCCCTGGAGCAGGCAGGAGTGGAAATTCCTGCTGTAGAGAAAAAGATGAATGATAACACTCTGCCCAAAGCAGCTGATAGGCTTTTGGAAGAGAATAAAAGGTTTGGGAGGAGGAGGAGGTGGTGTCTGATGAGGAAGTTTGCAGCAGATGAATGATAACACCTGTGTGTAGTCTGCTTTCTTCCTCTGAGGCTAAAACAGGTGGAAGATTTGCTTTCAGCAGCAATGCTCATCACCTCAGGCTGGGGAGACTTTTAATGTCCCATTCAGTCCCTGGTAGCACTGACTCTTCACAGGTTTTGTTTGGTTCTGGATGTCTCAGGATCAGTCCTGATGCTGGTTATCGTGGTGCTTTAGCATCATTTATTCCCCAGAAAAAGAAGGTAAGGCTTTTTGGAATAAGCTCATCCTAAATGGTTTCTTTATCCTGAGAAATTCTGCAAGTTTGCAACCCTTACCTTCATTTGTGGAATGTGAGAGGTGATCCCCAAGGCTTGTGACTTTGAATTCAGAGCTTAATTCTGTGTGGATGTGAAATATATTTGTGCACAGGGAGAAAAAGTAATGGACAGTTAAAAACAAAGCAAAATCTGCTTTCCTGTGTTTTTGAGGAGTTGGAAAGATCTGCTTGAAATACTTCCTTGGTTGAGTGGTCTCTTATGTGAGCTGGTTCTTGTAACTGGTGCAGTAACTCAGAGAGTAAATGAGTTTAAGGGCTGTAATTCCGAGTCGAGGGGCTCTTTACAGCCCAAGCCAGGGCTGCAATGAACATCAAAGCAAGGGGGGTTTGCACAGGGCAGTGTAAAAAAACCCATGACAAATGCTGGATGGGGCAAACCTGCAGGCAGGAGAACCCCTTGGTATGGTGTGAGGAGGAGTGACAGCTCAGAGAGCTGAGGAAACAGGTACAAGCCTGCTTTGGGGATCCTGTGTTAGGGAATTCTGCAGCTAAAAATCCCTGCCAGGCCCCAGGATGTTGGCTTGAAAAACGAGCAGAGGGTTCAAGGCAGAGCAGAGGCTTTGAAGCAGATTAATCTTGGAGCAGGCACACTGATGGGATCCAAGGGGGTGGACTTTTTGTGGCTTTAATGCAGTTTTCCCAATATTAGCATCTCCTAGTGACTGTCCTGGGCTGTGAGAGATATATTTGTATTTCTAACAGTGTTCATGTCTAACTGTGTCAGTTATCTTCTGGGTTACCCTGACCTTCTTTTGCTTGGAACTGGGATTTTTTTGTGCCTGAGTAAGGTGTTCGGTAAGGTATGGCAGTTTACCGTGGTGGGAGGAAGGATTCCCAGGGATTTACTGATGGTGCTTTGTGCCTTTCTCAAGGACAAAAGGTTTTGAAAGTTTTGCCTTTTCACTGCGCAATTATTTCAAGCCAGCAATTTTCTCTGCAGCTGTGACACCCATGTCCAAAGGGAGGATGGGGCAAGACAGGAAGAAAAAATTAATTAAATTGAAATTTACCACTGTCCAGTAAATTCTCAGTACTAATATGACACCAATATAACATTAGCAATGGCTTCAGTGCCACAAATTATAGCCCGTTTCATGCAGGATGCTTTTTTTTTTACCTGCAAGAACATGGTTACAGCTCCCCTTTTGTCTGAATAAAACCGTTTAAAGCAACCATTTGCTGGGATAAATGTGTCCACTTGGGGAGTTTAATTATATTGATTAGCAGGGCACAAAATCAGTTGTGCCCTTGGTCTTGGTTAAAACCAGCAGCAAAGCAATAGCTGTCCTTGCAGACTCTGCTCTGCCTTTAGAATCCAAACTGTTTGTGTGAGCTGGGCAGGAATGCTCTGGTATTTACCCGAATTTTGGAGGAGACACTTAGCAGAGGAATGTGCTCAGCATGCTCGCCATTCCACTAGGAAACTCTGCATATAAAGGAAACCTCAAACAAATATTTGGAAGGCCAGGGGGGCTTCAGAAGAACAGCATGTCCTCCAGATTTTAGGGAGAGCAACTCGTCCCCACACACTCAGCTGTGTCTTGTCCTCTGTGCAAGCTCTGTCCCAACTAATGCTGCTACCTGGGTGGTTACAATAATCCTCTTTATTTCATTTTAATGTCTGTGTGAGTGCCTGATATTCAGAATGGGATTAGGAGAGGTGAATTGCTGCTGAAATTGGTAATAACAGAAAGCAAACCTGTCTGACAGCATCTGCCCTGTGATCTTCAGAGAGCAGGTAAAAGGATTCTTAATTAACTTTTTGCCAGGGTGGGGTAGTGTTTTTGAGAAGAATTCATTTGAGAAAGTTACAGCATGAATTGTTGCTGCCTGAGTTAAAACAGTCTAATGAATTGCCATAAATTAACTCCTAGCCTATAGGGAATAATGTGTTTAAGGGAAAAAAAGCTGTAAGGATTGCTCTAGGCTGAAGGGAGGGAGCTGACTCAGAGAAACTTGTTAAAGGTAAAACCAGAGCGTGGTGGTTCCCAACTGTTGTTGTCAAAACATTTCCAGAAGCTCTTTGCCCTGGTCCTGTTTGGCTTTTCTGCCTCCTGTCTCCATGAGTCTCCTCCAAGCTGGTCAGAGGCTCTGGTGCAGCCAAGATGTGCCTCTCATGGTTGTACAGCTCCTAGGACAGTTACTACATGAATATTTTATCCAGCTTGTGTCCTGGAGTGCTGCACATCCCTTATTAATGACTGGCTGTGTGATAGGAAATAATAGGGCAAGTTTGGAAGAGCAAAAGTCCTTTATGTTGCCAAATTGAGAATGGATCTGGGTGGCTTTACCGGTGGGACAGAAGCAGTCAGAGACACTCCTTCCCAAGAAATTGCTGTCCCAAAGCAAGGTACTCCTCTTCCCAGACAATAAAACCCCAGGGATTATTTGAATGAGAGGCAATAAGTACCTTTAACTTGGTACAATTGCCTGGGAGGGTTAACAAGTTTGTGATGTTTGTGATTTAGCGCCTCTGTGCTGCTGTCGTGGTGTACCATGAAATTCTTGTGTTAAACACTCTTTCAGCTTTGCTACTGTGAAGGTGATGAAAACTTCATGCAAAATTTAAAGTCTGAAGCGAAGCCTGTAGAAATCATCTGAAAGCCTGTAGAAATCATCTGAAAGAATCGGGCAGTTTAATACTCATCTCCTGGCAGCACCTTCATGAGCTGATTTTCAAAAGTTCTGCGTGTGCTGGGTTGGTTTTCTCCCAAGAAGTTTTTTCTCATCTTGGTTAGAAACTGGCTTGTGTCCAGAAGTGTCCAAGTGGCTTTGAGTCCTGGTAAAACTCCAATTTACTCAAACTTTGCTCTGAAAAAGGCCAAATATTGTCATGCCTTTGTGCTTTGGAGGTGCAAGAATTTAATCATCTATGTGTTTGGCTTGCTGGAGGAACAATATGAATTGCTGAATTCAGGGAGGGAAAAAAAATAGCTGTAACATAAACTAAACAGTATTTCTAAAGGCATGATGTCTTGACTGAATGGTTTTAATCAACATAATTTGAATACTCTGTCATTGCTTAGCAAACAAAGCCCTAGTTGGCTCACGGAGATATTGAATAACTAAAGCAGGCAACATCCCTGCCAGGGTATTCTTATCTTCCCAGTTTGGTTCCTGTCTGTGCACACAAGTGGGATGAGATTGGTGCATGCAGGGGAGGTAAGGGGAGCTCTTCTGCATCAGTGGGGAGGTGCTTGTTTGAGATATCTGCCCAGAAAACACCTGCCTGTCTGCAAAAGGGTTTGAGGCTCCTCTTCTGCAAAATAGCCTTGGCTACCTCCTCATTTTTTGCTGTGCAAATGATTTGGGTTCAAGCATGTTGTGAGCTGGGAGGGTCTGGTTTACAACAACAGCTGAGAAGAAAGGTGGAACCCCCTCAGGTGTATCTTAAAGATTCATTTAAAGAAGAAAAATTGCTAAGATAAAGCTGGCTGTGTGTTCTCTCATGCATGCACAGCTCTGCAGTGGAAACTACTTCTCCTGCCCCTTGTTGTGACAGTCTCTGCCTGAAAACCTGGACTCCTCACATTGTTAGGCAGTGCTGTACTTGAGCTTGCTCTTTCTGCCCCTCTCCTGCTGCTTAGAGTGAGATGGAAGGTGGCAAATCCTGGAGGAGAGATGTTTTGGTACAGGACCTCCTCCAGGTGCTGTCTCACCTGGCAGGCATGCCTTGGCTTGCTTTTCCTTGGGGATCCCAGCACTCCTGAGGTGCTGGCAGCTGTTCCTGGCCCTGGGATGGGTGCAGCTCCTGGAGCAGACTGTGGTAGAGCAGGAGGTTTGAACGAATTGGTGAAATGAATGCAAATAGCAGAGGAGATGGAGGAGGAGGAATCCCCATCTCTGTGTGGAGCTACAGGAGGGAGCTTGTCCAGTGCTGCTCTGTAGCTGCAGACCTGACCTAGGTCCTCCCCTTCCTAAAGGGGCTGTAAATGTAGGCCCTTAGCCAGGATAAAGCCTTGAACTTTCTAACAACAGCTTTCACTGCCTCATTTTAAAAGCAATTTTCTCTTAATAGGAAAGAGCTGCTGCTGGTGTGTCCAGGGTTGAGGTGCACAGCACACATGGGTGTGCAGGAGCATGTCAGTGAGCAGGATAACTGCACAGCTGCTCCCCAGGAATGCCCATAAATCTAGCTACTTTTGCAGGTGGTTGTGTTGGTGGCACAGCCTGGTGTGTGTGGGGAGACTGCTGTCTTCTGATGTCCCTGTATTTCTGAACACTGATCACTCAATTCCTGGTAGTGTTAAATGGAGTTCTAGTTCTCAAGGCTTTCCAGGCACATCGATGCTGTTGTGCAGGGATGTGTGCCAAGGTGTTCCCATTCAAGCTGTTACTGAAACCTGACACTGTTTGGAGCTATCTGGCTTCCAGGATTGCTCTGAACCAATGAACCTGGGCTGCTATTTAAATAAAAAGGTTGCTTAATCCAGAGCTCTCTGTCAAAGAAAATCTAAACCAGCATCAAAATAACCTTAGAAAAAGTGATGCTGCTGCTTTGAGGGAGGAGAAATATGACAGAGCAGTGTCTGTGCCTTTGCTAAATTATACAGGGAGCAGGAAAACTGCTGTTTGCTGATGCTTGTCTGAGTTACAACCACATTATCCTGATGTGTGTGCTGCCGGGCATGGCGAGTGCAGCTGTGGGGATACAGCTTCCTTAATGGCTCTGCTGCTCTGCTCTCAGCCACTCACTGGAATTCTGCCCGTTTATTTCACTTGCTCTCTGCATTCAATCTTTGCTCTCAAGTCGTCTTTGCCCTCCTAGTTTTAGCCTCTCTGTTTTGGAAAACTGTCACAAGGTATTTCCACATTAATCTTTCTCTTTTCTCCCCTCTGCAACCTCCTCATCCTCATCACAATGTGGTCTCTGGCTCTTTTTGTAGCTGTTTTGCTTCCTGCATTGCTGAGACAAAGGAAAACCCACCTTCTGTAGGCTGGTGTCAGGCCAAGCCTGCCTTATTTAAAATTAGTGTGGGCACTTGCCAGAAAGGAATCCCAAGTCACAATGTTTGAATTACCATCGTGCTGGCACTGGCTGTAAAGGGAAGAGTGAAAATATACACAAAATGAGTTGATATTTTCTTGTCTGGCTGTGTATTTACAGGATGGGAAAGTTTATAGCCATGCAATGGGAACCAACATGGATAGATAAAATATTCCCATAGAGATCCCTGCCAGGAAGGGAAAAAAGACAATATCCTGCCTGCATTTCTTGGGCAGCAAGATCACTGATTTTCCCAAAAGGGTTTTGTTTTATGAGGATGTTTGTGGCACATGTTGTGCCCGTGTCAGTGGATATTCAGAGCAGCTCAGCCCTCTGCTGACATCTCCTTGGCCCAGGAAGTGTCAGTGCACACTACAGGGCATGGCCAAAAAAGCATTTCATAGCCCTTTGCCTTCATTTAGGATAGGGTAAGGAATATAAGCAGCAGCCAAATCTTGCAGCTGGGTGTTTTGTTGATGGCTAGGTGTGTTTGTTGGGGCAGAAGGCTCATTGCTGCTCTGATTTGTTGGCAATGGAGGTCCTTTGCCTGCACAGGTAGGTCACTGTGGCAGGAAATGAGGAATGTGATGATGCTGTAGAAAATATACTTGTTTTTACAGTGTCTTCTGGATGTCTATGGCTGTCTGCCCTGGGGATTTAACACTTCAGGACAGGCCCTTTTCCCTGGTTTGGGGAGTTCTGGCCCAGATGGATGAGCAGCTTGCCAGGCATCAGGTGTTGGCCATTCCTGCTCCCACACAAGCTCCTGGGGACAATGGGGATCCCCCTGCTTTGGGCAGTTTTTGACATTCACTTGCTGCTGCACCTCATCTCCAGCTCATTGTGGCAGTTGTGCTTTCCTCCTCCTGGTTTGCAAAGGGGCAGGCTTTTGTTTTCCCCTGTGGAGAGCAGCCTTGTATCCCCAGGAGTCCTTTGGAGGATTGGTTTGCCTGGGCTGTCCCTTCAATATCCCTTTTTTAAAACACACTGCCGCAGATTTTTGCACCTCCAGCCACAACCACAGCTCCACACTTCTCACCTGTATTGAAAACAGTGGGGAGCAAGTGCCACTGATGTGACAGCGTGCCACCAAGGTGAGCAAGTGCCATTTCCTCCAGGGTCCTTGCTCCTTGCAGGGCTCAGCAGGAGCGTGGTGAGCGTGCACTCTCTCTTTGTTCCTGGCTTATTGGACCTGTCTGACAGCAGGGCTGGGATTTGCCCTGCCAAGGTTTCTTCTGTCTATTTAATAGGTGCTTGTGGGCATCTAATAATCAACCCCCAAATGAAATGCATGAGAAGGTGAGGCTGTGAGCAGGAGATAGATGAGCTTTCAGCTGTGTCTGCGAGGGATTCGCATCCCTGGGGATGTGTGTTCATAAATGCTGGGCTTGTTGATGGCACAACAGAGACATAATTACAGGTCTGTTCTCTGTCACAGCTGTGTTGTCCTCTGGTACAGACCAGGCATAAATGTGGGGTTCCCAGGGGAAAATCTGTGTAATTATGTGTGTGTGTATTTTAATGTTACCCACGTAAGGTAAAAGGAAGAATTTCCCATTTTTTGTTACCGCATGTCAAGCCTGTCTTTTCCCCCTGCTCCTTTGCCTGTAGGTGTGGATTTTTAATATTTTAAACTATTCTTTCCCCTCTCCAATTTGATGTTCTGTATTTCTAAACTTTAGAGGGTGCCTTTTTCTAGGTCAAACCAGCAGGATTTGTACTTTTCCCTCATTGCATCTGCATGTCTCAGAAGTCAGCAAGTCATCTGATACTTTTTTTCCCCAAAAAAAGTATTTTTCAAAAAAGGTAACGTAACAAAACATCCTGCAGTAAAGATGGTTTTAAATAGAAGCCTCACTTGGAGCTACTGAACCTCAAAGCATAATGCCACCAAAGACTAAAATAAGGAGGTGGGGTGTAAATCTCCATGTTAAATCACATAAAGCCAGAGTCCCTGTAGTGTCTCTAATGCTATGTGATGGACAAGAATTTCCCAAAATAGACATTTGGATTTTTTCTTTTTTGAAAGGACTTTGTCTCACCAAGCCATTGCTGACAGTGATGCGTAAAAGCAATACAGGGAGAGAACTCTTCTCTTGGTTCTCTTGCTCTGGTAGAATAATAGAATAAACACTATTTTGGATTCATATGCCATATTTCTTATTGGAGCAAACATTCAAAACATTTGGCAGGAAGTCTTGAGCCTGGCTGCAGTTATCTCACTGTGGGCTGTGCAGAGTACCTGGTCTGATTTCTGTGAAGCCACTCAGGACAGAGAAATTCTTTTTGTGTTACCCTAATTGTGGCATGCAGTCAAAACCAAGAAATTCAAGCTACATTTGAATTTCTGCTTTCATGTTGTCTCTTTTTTCCTGTGCCTTTACTTCACAGCCTTTGCAAAGACTTTGAGCTGTGTTGTTGAAGTGTAGCCACATCACATCAGTCCTCCCTGGGGAACAGGGAGTTGCTCTTGGTCACCCAGCAAAGAATGTGTTAAAAATATCATGGTAGACAATACAGCAGCCTAGGTAAAGTACCATGGCTTGGTGCTGCTTAATGGAAAATAAACAGCTTGAACTTTCGTGTCAAGTCCTAGAGAGGCTGAGGTGCCCAGTTTCCTAAACTATTCAACAAAGCACTGCATCAGTGTCACAGTGTGTGCCCTGAATTTGTGTCCCTTGACTGTAGATGGTGTGGGGGAGCAAATCTGAGGACTTTGGCCATCCAGTGGGAAGAATTAATGGTTGAAAATCAAGTCATGTTCACCGACTGGAAAGTGGCCAGAGAGGGGAGTGGAGAGAGCTTGGAGAGCTTCAGATGGAGAGAACCAAACTTAGCTGTCATCCATCAAACTTATAGACATTTTAGAATCCAGACTCTGATTCCATTGAAATTAAAAGGGAGAAGCTTTTGTTCCTTACAAAAAACAGGGAAAACTTCTTACTGTGGTGACAGGAGCCTCGTGTGTGTAGGTGTTATTTACATAATGCACCATATCAGGACATCTACTCAATCCAAAGTGGCATCCTCAGCTGCAGCCAGCCACCTCCTTTTCTGCTATAAATAATGAATCCATTTTTTGCTGCAAAAGTAGTCCCATTGGGGAAAACTGATCAAGGCCATTTTCGGGGTCTTGGAGCTTTTAATGTGTTGTCCAGCTGTGATGCTTTGTCTGCTCTGCTGGTCCTCAAGCCAAGCTGCTCTTCAGTTGGTGTCACACAGCTCCAGTGCAGGGTGGTCACCCTGTAAAGCTTGTGGGGGACTTGGTTTGTGTCACATCTCTGGCTAAGGACTGGAGAAATCTGTGAGCAACTTCCCGTCCATTGCTTCCCGTGGGACATCAGTAACCTGAAACCCCCTCACTTTGCCTGTGTTTTACCCTTTTAGACTCTCGAATGGATCATTATCAGGTACGTTTTACCCTCTTAGACTCTTGAGTGGATCATTATTCGGTTGTAGTTTGGTCTGTGAGGATTCACTGATTGTTTGCAAAGCAATCTGTGATCTGTTATTATTAAGATGAAATCACGCTTTCTTGTAGCTGTGAAAATGTAACTGGTATTGAGTTTGAAAGCAATAAGGCTTCTGTTTTCCTGACTGGTCTGAGGATAAATTACTTTTTAGGAGCACTCCATTACTCAGGGTCATGTGGGTGGGAAGACTCACAACTCTGGTGCTGCATCAGTCTGAGAAATTAGAGGTGCTTGAAGGTGCAGCAATTTTATACAGTTCTTGCAGGGAAGGTGTGGTGGTAGCTGGTGGCTCTCGCTGAAAGGCAGTTTGAGACCCTTTAGATGTTATTTAAATGTCACATTTCATGTGAAAGGATAGCAGGGGAGCAGTGAAGGCTTGGGCTGCCCTGATAGGGGTTTTAACCTGGCAGCAGCTAAAGACTGCTTTCAAACTTGGAGCACTTTTACTGATGCTGCTGGAGAGGGCAAAGCATGGCTTGAGTGAATAGAAGCTCAATTAGCAAAATTCAAATGAGGGGGAGCTGTTTCTGTTGTGTGTTGTGAGCAGCCTCAGCCAATAAACAGTGTGATTGTGATTATAGAATGGTTTGGGTTGGAAGGGACATTAAAGATAATTGGATTCCAATGGGCAGGGACATCTTCCACTATCCCAGGTTGCTCCAAGCCCTGTCCAACCTGGCCTGGGACAATTTCAGGGATTCAGGAGCAGCCACAGCTTCTCTGGGCACCCTATGCCAGGGCCTCATCACCCTCACAATAAACATTTCTTCCCAATATCCCATCTAACCCTGCCCTCTGTCAGGCTGAAGCCATTCCCCTTATCCCCTGCCTGCCCCTGCCCTGGGCAGGCTGCAGAGCAGTGACAGTGCTGTGCTTGCTCATGTTGGTGGCTGCCATCACTTTCACTGCTTTTCTCATTTTAATTTGCTCTCCCACTCCAGCTCTGGGCTTTAAATACTTGCAACTGGAATGGGATGGATTCTGATTAGAATAAACATGATACAGCAGTTAAGCGTGTGATTATAGAATTTGTACTCCCACCATCGGTAGGTGGGTTTAAATAAAAATGGGAGAGGGTAAAAGTAGAACCAGTTTGTATTTTAAAAATAATTTGAGTCCTCTTCAGAACTGTAGATCAGTTTGTCAGATTTCTAAGTGCTTTGATTCAAGCAAAGGTTTCCTTTTGCTGCCCTAAAATCAAAATGAAGCCAAAAATCACAGCACTGAATTAATTATCTTTGAGTTAAATCTTGCAAGTAATACTGTATAAACACTTCAGATCCAAGGGGGATTACAGGCAAATACTGAGCTGATGGAAGAGTTTAGGGATGTCCTGAATTGCAAAACAGCCATTTAGAAAGCATTTGTGGAGCTGCACCCCTGGGCTGGGAGCCTGTGGAGGGAAGGAGGAGATAGCTTAGGGCAAACAGCTGGGAAGAAATTGGACTTGGCTGAGCCTGGAGAGAGTGAATGAGAGCAGAGGACAGAGAGAAGAAAGAGAAGGGCTGAATGTCTGTGTCAGACTCGAATCAACTGATCATTGGATCACTCTTGAAACAGAGTGGGGTGTGAAATTCAGTGTTATCGTGATGTGGCACAGATCACCTCACTGTGATAGCAGAGGAGGGGAAGAGGCAACTTAGGTATTATTTGTGATGAAGGAGAATTAGTGTATTGCATTATTTTTAATGCTGTATCAGGACAGGTTCAAGTGCCAGATTCTTTCTTGTACAAGACAAATTGACTTCTTTATTCTCTCTGTCTGCAATAAGACTACACATGATTAAATAATGGCTTCATTTCCCAACGAAAAGTAGAATCTAAAGTCTCTCTCTTCCCTGTACAGGCACCGACACAAATTTTATATTTGTTATAGAAATAATTGGAAATAAGTTACTTTGTTTTCCTAGCATTTTGGAGTTTTTCCTCTGCTTGAAGTGCTTTGACTTCTCTGCTCTCATTTTTACCTGCTGTGACTTGTGGTGCAAGCTCCCTGCACAGTTAATTTCCTTGGATGATTTATTTACCAGCGACACTGCAGAGCCCTTGACATAGTAATTGCAATGATGTGATCATCCAAACATCAAAGGCAGGAGCCCCTGGTTTCTCATCTCCCTCATGCTGCTGCAGTCCTCCCACCTCTCCCTTTGTGCTCCCTCTTTGTTGCTTTAATCCTTTAGGGGAAGGAAAAAGTTATGTCATAATTGGATAAGAACAGGGTGAGTGCTGGAGTAGGTTTCTGTGTCTAACTGCTTCCCTGGCTGCTTTGGTCAGAGGTGCCAAACTGCTCCATCACTTGGGCTTTGCTGTCCCCATGTCCCCTCCTGAACCCAGTGCTTTAACTGGTGTGTCCCAGCAAGGAAGGGCTGTGCTGGAGCTGGGCAGGGAACAGGGCTGGTGCCTCTGCTCTTCCTGCAGATTAAGTGAGGGTGGGTGAGTAGGAAGAGCCCTGATTTGCTTCTTCCCCATCTGTGTTTGCATTTTGAGGGCTCAGACAGGTCCTGTGGAAGAGGGGAAGGAGCTCACCCCTTAATGGGCTGAGCAGGACCCAGCTGTGCTCCAGCTCTCCCTCTGCTCCCTGAGTCTGATCTCAGAATCACAGGGATTGGAAAAGCCCTCTGGGCTTCAGCAGGAAGGATTTCAGTTGTAAACCTGCTTCTGCAGAAACTTTGGTACCTCAAAAATGAGGCTCTTTGCTGGTCTGATTGAAGAGCTCATCTCTTGCAGGCTCTCCTGTCCATCCCTGTAGGGCTGGGCAGATGTGGCAGATGTTGCAGATGTTCATCCCTTTGCTGTCACGGTGTGGTGCTCAGTCCCTCTCAGCTCTGCAGGGGAATCTGGGATGCTTCTGTCTTGAGAAGAAGTTCCCAAAGAGATGAGTTTTGGAAGAAGCCCCTCAGCAGGGAGCTAAATGTTAATTCAGGGGATTAAAGACCTCTTGGAGGGTGAAAGTCTGGCAGGCAGTGTTGAAGTGCTAAATCATTGCTCAGGGCATGCTGGTTTCACCAATTTAGGCTGAGACCATTAATTAACTTGTTCTGTGAGTGTGCACATCTCATCTAAGCAGCTCTCTGTTATTTGGAGAAGTATAGAAAGGGAGAAAGTGCTAGGAAACCTACTGATATTTCTTTATCTTTTGAAAAGCAGATGGAAGCTCCAGTTCCTGCTGAGAGCAAAGTGGGGTGAATTCCCACTGCCAAGATAATGTACTCTGGGGTTTGGAGGGACCAGCTGACCCAAGGCAATGCACTTAGCCCTTGGCACAAACTCTCTCTCTTCCCAGACAGCAGGAGCCAAGGCTGCTGCTGCTCCATTACATGCTAATAGTCTGAGAAATAAAATACAATTATTAGTTGAATTGTTAAATGGACCTAGAGCCTGATTCAGAAATTGCTTTGCAACAGCAGTTGGAGCATACAGTAGTAACAAAACAAAAAAAAGGGGGAAAAAAAGAAAGAGGCAAAAGGATTACTACAGGGTTTATTTTTTATGTGCTGAAGTACAGTGCAGTGGACTGTTTGGTGGAGGGAATGCAGCTCTGGCTGAGGCTGGGATGTAGCTGTGCTCCAAGCTCTGAAAGTGGCTTTTTGTGTGCAGTCAGGTCTGTGCTTCAGTTCCTTTGTGATGAAGGAGTGGGGTCCATGAGAATATTGCAAAATATATCAACTTTAATGTGGTCTTTTGCATTGCAGCTGAATACATGACAAGCCCAGCATTCCAGAACTGCCATCCTGGAGCAAAATGGGTCTGTTTTTCTAAGTCTGACTGCTGAGTGCTTCAAAACACACAGCAAGTCCTGAGGGTGCATTGGGAGGTCTTGTGGGCAAAGCTCTCCTCTCCCCAGGGATTGACAAAAAGATGGGATGGGATGGAAGAAGACCCAACATGGAAAAATCCTGGGATTTTGCCAGGTGCTGGGTAGCTGCAGATTTTGCTGTGGGTTATGTCCTTTTGTCTCTTAGTGAAGGTGGCAGGACACAGGGACCAGCCAGCGTGTACCTCTTCCCCTGCAAGAGGAGGAAAGATCCTGCTGGAAGACAACTGCCCCCACTTTCTTCTACACTGCAAAAGAAATGAGGCCAGGGGTGTTGAAGCTTGTTTTACAGAGCTGTAGGTCAGCATGGAATCTGCTCTTCCCAGAATGGAATGCACGGTGGGGTGTGGAGGGAGAGGATGTTTGGTTGTAAGGGTTTTGTTTATGCCAGAAGCTTGGCTGGGTGAAGGCAGATGGAAGTAATTTTAAGGGACAGGAGCCAGCTGAGAGTTGCATCTTGATTCAGAGCAACTTTGGGCGAGCCAGTCCTTGGAGGAAGCTTTTAGCCTAACCCCTGTCATTTAGTGGTTGTTCTGTGCCCTAAGAATGGGGTTTTATTTTCCCTTGCTGCCTGCCCATGGTGTTTTTAGGTGCTGCTGCAACTCCAACCCTTCTGGTAATCACAGAGTGACAGATCACAGATGATGGGGAATGATTTCTTTTCTTGCATCTTAAATTCCAGACTCTTGGAGTGTTGATACTGCAGTAGCTGCTCTGCCTTTGGTCGGTTTGTGTATCTCAGGGCAGCTGAGGAGATCCTGGAGATAGAAACCTCAGAAGGCAAATGGAAAGAAGCCCAAATGATGATAACTGTATAATGCATTTCTCACTGCTTTATGCTGTCTTATCCCAGACAAAGCTTTATCTTTCATCCCATAATTATGTGATTCCCTGTAGGCAGCTTAAAGTGAGCTTTCGAAAGGTCGATAATTTTATCTATTAGATGCCTCCTATGATCTCTAAGTGTAGACATGGGTACTTGAAGGAAGGTTTCGAGGGCAAATTCCTGTAGTTTCAGTGAACTGCACCGTAAGACTCAATTGCTTCGAGCCTGTTTAACTGGATTGTCCACATTTGCATTTGTGATATGGTTGGGTAATGTGCTGCTGGAGGGGGCTGCTTCCTCTCCCACCTTCCCTTTCAGCTTAAGCTTTGAAAGAATTCTTCCAAGATCCTTTTCTTTTACCATACCTGTCCCAGAAAACGAGCAGAACCTACAGCTGACTTTTTTTGATATTAGAACTAATATTTTGCACTTGATATGCACTTTATAACGTGTCTGGTTTTTTTTTCCTTGCCATCTTCTTCTAGATTGTATCATGTGTAATGGTCCATACTAAAGGCAAATAAACTTCCCTAGGTGGTGAAGGGAATAGATGTTTTTCCAGGCTGAATTCAGCTGCAGCTGTGTAGGACAGCACTTGTGAAGAGTGGCTCAGCAGTGTCATTCAGGGTGCAGAGATCACTCAGGCCAAGGAATGACAGAAGCCACATCCATTCATTCCTCCTCACTGCTGCCTAAACCCACTGCCCACGCTGGCTGGTACTTGGCCTCTCCCTAAGGAAAGGGAAAAAGAGCAAACTTGTGAGCTGCAGGCTAAAGCAAACAGATAAGAAGCTTTGAAAACAGATGGGACTGTTTTGAATCAAATCCTGGAAGGGGGAGTGAAAGGCACTGGGGGCTCCTATGCAGGGAGGATGACTCACTGCTGTTGTCATCGAGGTCTCCTCTTACAGGATTAGTGATTACTGCCCGAGAACATCATTTATCAAACCCGAATTGGAGACAGAAGTCTGACCTGGGAGCCTTTAGCTAAGGCACAGGGTGCTGTGTGGTGTTTCCAGCAAGGTGCCCCTGGCTCTTGCTGCAAGGCTCTGGCAGGGAGGATCCTCAGTGTGCTGCAGAGGGTCCTGTCAGGGCTGGAGACTCACCAGCCCTGCTCCTCGGAAAATTACAAGCACTAGGAACCCCATGGGATTCATCAGGGATTCATTTGGCTGGGGCAGAGATGAAGTGAAATTGTTGGATTCGTGTTTGGAGGGCAGAGTTCTTCTCTAATCCTGAAGTGCCTGATGCTGTGGGAAACTGCACTTGGAGTGTGCTGCCAGCTGAACCTCTGCACTGCTCTGTCAAAATATTTTCCTTCCTTTTTCCCCCAGTAACTGTGAGTTTGGGTGGGTGGTACCCTGCAAAGTGGCCCATCGTGGGGCACATATGGATGTGTGTTGTTGAGGGACCCTGCTGCCATCTTCTCACAATTTCTGGTCCTGGGGCAAGCCCCTGCTTTGTCTGATGGGCTTTTAGGAACAGCTTGTCACTTCTGAGTCTTTGCTAGATCTAATCTTGAGCGTAGCCTGAGCTTTTATTTAACTACAAAAGAGCAGAGTGATGCTTTGGTTAGAAGGGTGCCCCCTGATAGAAAAAGAGCTGAAAATTTCTTTTAAAAAAACCCACCAAAACCCCAAAACAAATCACCAAACACCAGCCCTACCTATGGAGGTGTTATGGACCAGAAGAAATGAGGAGTTGTGTGTTAATCTCACCGCTGCTGCACATGTACATGGTTAGGAGACATCCCCTGGAAAATACACCACAGCTCCACAGTAACATGGATTTTCCCTCTCCTGAGGTAATATGGCAAAGGCTCCCAACTGTGCTGTGTATCAGAAGAGCCTCTTGAGAAACTGTGCTCAGCAGCTGGAGCCAAGCCCCTCGCTGCCTTGCGGGGCACTGCAGATTAGTGCTGGTGCAAGATTGGGGCTCTTACCGCAATCTCAGCTCTTTAATTAAAATAACGTGGAACAAAAAGGGAGAATTAGTTAAAAATAACAGCTCTCGGAAGCACAGCTTGTCTTTTTATTAGACTTGTCCTCACTTTCTCCGCTGCTCTGATAAGAAGGATGTTCTCCCTCTGGGACGGAGTGAATAAACCGGGATGAAACTCATTTGTTGGGGCATTATGCGTTAATTAATTTTGAACACTAATCCTGTCCCCATCCACTGTTTCTTTTTTTCCTGGTTTTACACAGCAGAATACAGTTCTGCTCAAGGAGAGGACGGGCAGCTTGTGCTGTGCTGCAGAAAGGGGAAGGTTGTGTTGTCCCCTTGTCCCCAGGGCTGGGGGAGGTTTTGCCTGGCGCCGTGCTGCAGGTCATTTTTGGGGAGGTGGGAGCTTTCCCAGAGCCCATCCAGAATATGGGAAACTTAATATTCACCTCAGGTGATGCCCTGAGGCTCAGCTGCAGCCTCTTGCTGGTGTGGTTCCCCTGAGGGCAGGGTGAAGGGGCTGATCCCATATATCCCATGTGGAGCTGGCACTGCTGGGAGGGACTTTGCCTCCCCAGTGGGTTATGGACCCTGTGGTCCTGCAGGAAAGCACCAGGGTCACTGCCAGAAAATGTATTTAACTGAGGAAAAAAAAAATATTATCTTTTTTCTGTACATTTCTCTTTTTAGAATAAACTGAAATAATATTTGAGCCTCTGGACAATATGAGCTGGTTTCTTTTTTTGTACCCAGACTTCTGAGGGAAGACATTCTGGTTTTAAGTGGTCTCTTTAATCTGATGGGAAGTTTGCCATTCAAATGGGGGAAGATGTGGACTCTTTCTTTAATCTTTTTTGATTAAGTAATATTATTTTTTTTCCTATTCTCTGTAGTCCTTTCTCTGGCTCAGCAGTTACTCCTGGCTGCCCCTGCATCCTGCCTATTTAACTTTGCCCATTCTTTCAAGATCAATATGTGCTGCTAAATTACTGAAGTCGGAGAATAAAATAAAAAAGAAAATCCAATATGAGGTTTTGGCATGTAAGTATTGCTTATAAAGCCTTAGGATGGTGTTTAATACAAACCATCTTGCTTTCTCATTTCTAGTGTATACATAAGTGTCCATAAGTGAAAATCCCTGTTCAAGGAAAGGAGCAATAATATTCAGCAATCCTGGAAAAGGGCTAATTCTTCATTCTGTCCAAGTTTCTAAGCTACTGCAGGTGTCTGGAGCAGTGACTTCATGTGCTGCCCTGCAGATTCTTTCCCACAGTGGGATTCCTCCAGGCTCACTTTCTAGTAACAGAATGAAGGGTGACCTCTGTCCTGTCATCTTGCTGTGAGTTCAGGTGGATTAAGGGGGACAGACTGGAAAAAATGTGTATGAAACAAATTCCAGCTTGCCAGTGTGCTCTTAGAATACACAGAGCAGGAAAACATTCATTAAGTAGTGGCTGTGGACAAGACTGATTTCTCATGGGGGAATTCTTGGATACAGGGTGTTTTACTCCTTAAAGCAAGGGGATATTTAGAATCTGACATTTGGGGTCTGGGTATGGAATTGGGACTGTGATGGCCTCAAAGAGCTGAGAGCAGCTTATAAAACAAGGAGGAAAATTGTCCCCTTCTTAGAAATCAATGTTCTTTTCTGCGGTGTATTTTAAATTATGTCCCTTTCTAGTCTGAGAGCAATTTGCTTCTACCAGAGATCAATTTGTGAAGACTTTTATCTATAATAAAACTGAATTTGGTTGGTTAGGACATGGAGCAGAACTGACTGAAGGGCAGGAAGATGGGATCATCCATGGGGCTGTGCTGGGTTCAAACCCTTCCAGAACCATCTGTTGGCACTGGAGGGACTGATCCAGCCTGGAAAGGCTCCAGGAAGCTTTGGATCAGGTTGCTGGTCCCTCCCATAAATAACATTCCATCAGAAAAGGGTCCCTGGGGAATATTTGATCTGTTTAACTATTGATCCTAGCTAATCAGTCCTAGTGGAGGTTGTTAAATCCTGGTGAAGACTTACACTGTCTCCCTTCAATCCCTGTTCCCATGACATTTCTAATAGGATAAGATCTTGTTGCCATACAGAGGCAATTACACCATGGTAAGCATTTACCATAACAATAAATACCTGAAATGCAGAGTAGATCTCCCATCATTGGGGTTTAGATCTCACTGTTTCTGGCATGAAGGAATGTAGTGGGTGAGGTCCTGGGTAGTTCCATGGGAAAGGGGAACTCTCCTGTGGTGCTGTTGGTTGATTGATTTGTATTTGCCTGATACAAGCAAGAAAACAAAATTATGGCCTGCATTGTGTGTGTGTGAATTGCTGGGATTTTTAAATGAATTGCTGTTTTTTCTGCTCTGTGAGAAGCCAAGTAACTCTTTGCCTTTCTTTCCTGGAGTTGTGGAGACAAATTTAGAGGTTCTGTTGAAAAACCTGCATTGTTCACTAAATATTGGCACTTTTGTGGGGAAAACTATCAGAAGTGGGGTTGAATGTTGGAGGTGGTGAGAGGATTTGAGCAGTCAGGGCATCAGGAGCAAGGAATGATCCTCTGAGAGTTCCAGCCCATGCCTGAGCCACACCACATACAGAACAGGGCTAAAAAGGTTTTTTATTTGTCCCTTTTCACATTATCAGTCCTGAAACCCCACTGTGAGGTTGATCTGTTTCTCTGGGAGGCTGAGGCTCTGTGCTGCAGAGGTTCAGGGTGTGGGAGCTGTGTTCTGGCTGCCCTCTAGTGAGGCTCTGCCCGGGATAAATCCCTGTGGAGAGCCGGGCAGGGATCGCTGCTCTCCATCCACAGCCTGGCAAAGTTTGTGATTGCTGTAATCCTTTTAACCTCAGCCTGATGATGCTCTGCCTTCCCGGTGGGAATCTGAGCCCTGATGGATTAGTGGGTGTGAATTGAGATGGAGGGTAAGTTTGGCTTTCCTGAAGAGCATCACCTCTGCAGGTGCCTGTGGGGATGTGGTATCTGTAGGATAAAATTTAATAAGATTGTGGGGTGGCTTTTAATGACTTCAGGAGTGCGTTGGGGACAGGAGCAGTGTGTGCCCTGCTCCTCCCAGCCATGGGACAGGCTCTGGGTACCACAGTGGGCTGCCATCCCTCTGTGCCAGCCACTCCATTTCAGCACTGGGAAAGGTTTTGCTTTGCATCCATAGGGCTGGAACACTTCTTGGTGGGCTTTTTTATACTGTATTTCTCTGGCTGCTTGTGTATTGTAGTAATATTGTAGTGTGGGGAGGGTTGAAACTGGTGCAAGTCCTGCCTGCTGCCACCATCATCACTGTGACCACTAGGATTTAAAATGCAATTTTTGAGATGAGGTTGCCAACCCTGAGGCCCAGAGGCTGCCCAAGCAGCTTCCCCAAGCTTGGCTTTTATGCACGAGGAGCCCCAAAACTGTGAGCAAAGCATGCTGCAGCTGCCGAGGAGAAAAGAAAAGCAGGGAGAGCAGGAGATGTTGGCAGTGCTGGATGGTTTCAGTGCTGGAGCTGCCCTTTCCAAGAGCAGGTGTGGGGATGCAGGAGGGGAATCACAGCAGAATCCACCCAGGAGGGGAATTGGATGGATTCCTTGCACAAGGGCAGGCTTGAAACAGTCGCCAGTGCCCTGGGCCATGGAAAGACCGGTCCTGCAGCAGCAAAGTGCTGCTGCTTTTTGGGGATACCCAGGCGTGGAGGGGGGAGATTGGGTAAACAGGGCTAGAAGAGCTTACTCAGGATGTGTTTGTTTAAAGGATCTGCTTCAGCCTGACTCCTGTAATTAGGTAACAAGTATATTTCTGCTCCTTGGAAACACTTCATTCATTAGCCTAATGGAGGGAAGGATTATGCAGAGATGAAGGTAAAAGATGCCAGCCAAGGAGGGGTTTGCATCTGGAGTGAACCAAGGCTGCAGCAGGAGCAGCTGCTGGGCTGGGGACACAGGGATGTTACCAGGGAACTGTGCTGTGGTTCAGCCTGCACCAGGCTCTTGGCTTTATACTTGGTGTTTTCTAGTCCATGTCTGCTCTCACAGGCTGGGATGAGGAGGTTGTTCTGTGTGACTGTGGGTAAAAATCGGGAAAAATGTTTCCATTTAGGATGCATGAGATTTCTGCAAGGGAAAATAGATATTCTGCCTTGCAGTGTCCCATAAAGACACAGCAAAAATAGTGAAGTAATGAAAAGGGTGAAATCCATAAATGGTGTATAAAACTGAGGATGAGCAAAGGCTGGAGATCTGTGGGTATGAATTGATTAGGCTTTTCTCAGCAAAGCATTCCAATAATATGCCAGGAGTGCACTCGTGCAGAGATGCTTTAAGATATTTAAATCCTGAATGTCAGAATCTCCAAGTGGAATTCTGGATGCTGTGGGCAAGGCAGTGGCTCCTTTGGGGTGCTGGTTTTACACACATCCTCGAGGATGCTCAGTGAAGCAGCTGAATCTCTCCCCAAGCAGCAGCAGGTCTCTGCTAGAGAGCAGAAATGCAGGAAAGCACAGGCACTAACAGTGCTGCAGTGATGAAGAATGAGGTGCCCAATGATTTCTCCCTAGGAAGTAATTTCACTGGGAGAAAGGAGGAAAAGCATCCTGAGATCTGAGCTCCTTGGGGCTCTCCCGGAGAACTGAAGTGAGGTTGTGTTTCTGATGGCATCAAGGGAGAATCCCACAGCCACAGGTGGGCCAGTGGCTCCTGTGCCAGGCTGGCTCAGCTTGGGATCAGCCTTTGCCTTGGCTCTGTGCTGCCTCAGAGCTGTGTGTTGTGGTGCATTTGTGTGCTGCATCCCGTAGGCAGCAAAACAGCTACTGAGACCTGCAGCCGTGGGAGTCGAGATATTCAAGGTATATAAGAGTATAACAGGTTGTACTTCCAGATCAGCTGGACCTTTTTGAAGCATGGATGGATCCTCTCCTTTCCTTCCATGGGAGATGGGGGCTGCTTGTTTGTAAAGTGATGCTGGTGGCCTTGATTTCTATTCTGTGAGATAGATGGGGCTGGAGGGAAGAGAAGTGGAAACAAGATTCACCTAAACAATAAAATTAGGGCTCTAGAAGAGGAGGTGCATATATGAAAAAAAAAATCTGGGAGGAGAAGGAAGGCTTTGTTTTGCTCCAACTTTGGCATTGAAGTTCCAGGTCTTGTTTTGTCCTTATTTCACTCATCAAACATCCTCTTTGAAAGCACTCAGGTGAAAGTCTCAAATCCTACGAAACCACTTTTTTTTTTTTTTTTTCCCCTCCCAAGCCGGGGCAGGAGCAAACACATGACTTAAACACCTCCTGTGCCGAGCTGGCCTTCAGCAGAAGCAGCAACAGGCTGAACCAGTTTGCTCCTTGCTTTCGTCTCCTGACAGGCGCTCTCTTGTCCCGGCTGCCCTGGGAGGTGCTTGGCTGATTCTCCTGGTGCTGCAGGAATTCCCCTGCCTGCAGCCACCAGCTCAGAGTGCAGTGGTGTGTGGCCAGCAGCCTTTGGCCAGCGCTAGCCCCACGGACTGCCCCAGTGTGCAGAAGAGCCAGGCTGAGGTTGGGGACTGAGTGGAGTGTCCGGATACAGTTAAAGGAGAGTTTTATGGCGTGTGGCAGAGGGTGAGGTGTGCAAGCTGCTTTTCCTTCCAGAAGGTGCCTGTCTCCTGAGTCTCAGGTGAGAGGAGCTTGTTGCTTGGGTTGGCAGGTTGAGTGAAGCTGGGAGATGCAGATGTTACTGCTTTATGAGTTGGGGGGATGTCCCTGTGGGTGGTGGGGGTGCTGCTGGAGCTTGGGTCAGAAGTGACAGAGCATGAAGGGTAATTCAGAGGGCTCTCCCAAGTTTATTTGGGGAGTTTATTTTTATTATGAACCTCTCAAGTTTGTATTTATGGGTGTTGCTCATGGCAGACCTCCTCCTGGTGTGGTTTCCTGGTGGGTCAGCCATCCATTTTGGCCATGATGTTGACCATGGGTGTTGAGGGAATGGAGGTTTGACCATGCAGGAATGCTGTCCTGGCTCTGGCCAGGTGCTGCAGCCTGTCCAGAACATCACAGCCCCAAAATGATAGCTGCTGCTGGAGCTGTGGTGGGCTCTGTTCCCTCACTGAGCTCAGAGCCCCACCAGCTGCTCCACAGGCAGAACAGCAGCAATTTGGGCTGAGCTGGGGTGTGAGTTTTGCTGCTGCCAGCTCTGTCCTTCAGCTCAAGGGAGCTGCAGATGGGGCAGCCCTGGGAAAGCTCTGCACCCCAACACTGGGGCTGAAGAAATGCTGATTGAATCACAGCTCTGATCATGGCAAGGGCAGTTTTCAAGTCTGCTTTACATCCCAAGTGGGGCAGGGAGAGGGAAGCAATGGGAATATTTCTTTTAGGAAGCCATTTCAGCCCCTCTTATCCATCTATTTAATTCAGGCACCCCCTAAATCCCCCCTGGGATCAGTCACCTCTGGGGTCTGCTCTGTCCTGAGCTCCCTGCAGCTTTGCTTGCTGTTTGAGATCTGCCTGAAACCAATACCCACGAGAAGCTGGAAGCTGACTGACTGATGTCTGAGGCTTCCACAAGTGCTTGTGTACAAGTCCCTTTCTTTTCAATCTGAAGATGTGCAACTCTTGGCTGCTTTTCTCCTTCCACTCTACCATAGTGGAAAAATTTGCAGCAACCCTCAGAATATTTAGAAGAGAAATTGCTGATCTGAATGTGCTCTGGCACAAGGCACAAACAGCTGGAAAATGTGCCTTCCCCTGCAATATTTCAAGGATGTGTAGCATCATCAAGGGCTATTCACTGGAGCTGGCACTGTGAGCCTGTGCTGTATGACAGAAAATAAATGTTCTGTCCCCACCTTTGAGTAGGTTATGTCCCAAATATGTAGTGGGCAGGTGACAGATCCCTTTCTCTTGTGATAGATGCTCTGCCCAACAGCTCAGCTCTGCCTTGGAAGGGCTCTGGGAGTAAATCCCTGCGATGGAAGCTGGCAGCAAGCATATTGAGGAACAGATGGTGCTGTGCTACAATTTTACCTGCTGTAAGGCCAATGCATCACTCAGCAATACAGAAACAAGAATTGTATTCCAGTGGCTGCTGTGTTCTTGCTGGGGGGAGGGATTGTTTGATTTAACGTTCAGCAGGGGAAGGGGAAAGGATGTTACATGTAGCTGTTTTTATGTTTTTATTTTTTTTAACTCCCTGAGGATTTGAAGATGTAGATTTGTTTTCGAACCCCAGGATTTATTTTCCCCTTCTGTGTGAATTCTAGCCGTGGGTTAGTTGTGTGCTGGAGGGGCTTGCTGTTTGTGCAGAAAGAACACATGTCCTCATGTCCTGCCAATGCCACTGAGTGCCTGGGGAGGGTGGGAAGGACAGGGAGGGACAGTCCCCTCTCTCTGTGCCCATGAGGAGCATAATATTGTCTCTGCAGGCAGCCTGTAGGACATTGGAGCCCCTTTCAGCTTACAGCAGTGCTTTTTTTACTCTCCAAAGCCCTAGTCCTGGAGTGTTTCCCACCCAAAGGCTGCTACCTGCCTTGAGGAACAGGAGGATGAGGCAGCAGTGAATGAAACTGGATGTAGCAGGGAGCAGTCAGCAGCAGCTGGAAGCTCTTCCTTCTGATGCAGAGCAGTGGGAAGAGGAGGATCAGGTGCTCTGGTTTCTCTGGGCTCCATGTCCCCTGTCCCCTTCCAACCACGTGCACAGGATGGGAGCAGAGTTCCTGGGAAGCATCCTCCAGGAGCAGCTGGGCAGGACAGACTGGCCTGCTCAGGCAGGCAAAGGGCCTTTTGTGCTACAATTTTGACCATTAATGTGAATGAGAACAGCAGACTTAAAAAAGAAAAAATAAAGCCAGTTTGATCCTCTGACCTCCAAAATTGCCCAATATGAGCACCCCAGCTCTGCTTCCAAGCATCCTCTTCCTGCTCCAAATGGCTTCCTTTCCCTGGCTGAGTTCTCATCTCCTCTCCAAGGAGGAAGGGAAAAATGCATTATAATTCTGCAGTCTTGGCAAATGAGGAATCACACCCATGAAAACAAATACCCGTTAATTAGGACCATGAAAGGCTGATTGAATCACAGCTCTGATAATGGCAAGGGCAGTTTTCAAGTCTGCTTTACATCCCAAGAGGGGTGGGGAGAGGGAAGCAATGGGAATTTTTCTTTTAGGAAGCCATTTCGGCCCTTCTTATCCATCTATTTAAATATTTCTCTGCCAACAGGTACTGCTCAGTTCCTGCATTGTTTCCATTTGAAGTGCAAGGGGGAGACAGAAGTTATTGCCTGGGATAATTGTTAGCAAATGCAGAGTTCTCATTTGTGGCCATTACAGCAGGAATAACTTTTTCAAGTGCATGAATGGTCTCAGATTGACCCCCATTGGGGAGTTCAGGCTGTTGCAGGAGGGCCAGAAGTGAGATTAGGAAACTGTGGGGAGCCTGGCTGGGCTAAAGCTCCACTCTCAGCATGTCTGTTCTGCTTCCCTTTTTCCAAGGTGATGAGGGAAAAGTTTAAGGAGTTAAAAAGCAGAACAAAACATTGGATCCGAACAATATTGAGTTTGAACAGTTTGTTTTATCAACAGTCCTTTGGCAAAATGGGCTTTCCCATCACCTTTCCCCTTTTGTTCTCCCCAGTTAGCTACAAAATGAGTGACTGAGTAGTGGGCTGAGGTAACACCTCCACCCCTGCACCTTGGAAACACTGGGATAATAGGTTGGACAGCTTTTCCCGCTGGATCTGTGGCCACCAGCTGTGGGGACAGATGTGCTGGCCGGGGGGGCTGTGAGAATGGGCTGAGGTGTGGGTGAGCCTCACCTGGCAGGGACAGAGCTCCCTGCCCAACACCTCACCCTGTTTCCCGCAGGGGTGAGGTCCTGGTGACCTCAGTGGGCTGATTCAGCAAGGGCCACAGCCACCGTGGCCATCCCAGCCATCCCCTCCGCCTTTCCCTCCCGCTTCCTTTCTCATTGTTTGTGACATTTCCCAACGTCACTGCTCCCACCCTGCGGGAGTATCCCTCCCATCTCATACTGCTGCTGCCGTCAGGACTTTTGGTGATATTTTTTTTTTTTTTTTCTAAAAAGGGAGGGAAAATTGGATCAGAGCTCCTTGCTTTTGAAGGAGATTTACTTGGCTTGAACGTGAAAAATGTGTTGTCTTGACTTGACCTGTCTTGGTGAGAGGAGCTTGGGATTTCTGTAGTATCAGTGCAGATTTCTTGTCCAGCTACTGAAAGCTCCAGGGCAAACACAAGGGTGACAACTGCAGTAGGACTGACCTGTGTGGTGGCTCTGGAAGAGAACCCTTGAGTAGCACAGAAAGTTATGGGTCAGGCTTTTAGTGCAGATGTTGAAGGTAATGGATTCATGACCTGTGTGTGTGTTCCTGTACTCCTGGGGCTGGGTAGAAAAAAATCTGGTTTTATATATATATAGGTAGGTAGATAGATATAGATGATATAGATATAGATATAGATAGATATGGATATAGATAGATATATCTATAATTTGAAAAAATATAATTTTGGATGGTTTGAATAGCTAATGACTGCAAAACGCGCGCTGGGGCTGAGAAGAACAGAGCAGCAGTGGCAGGAGGAGCTGCAGGAGGTGCAGAGTCCCCCCTGGGGGGGCTGTGTTTGTTGGTGGGGCAGCACTTGGGGCTCCTGAGGCATTCCCGGCCTCCCCAGGAGCCCATTGAGGGCAGCTGGAGGCTTTCCACTGATTTCAATGGGCTTTGGATGGAGCCCATGGCATGCTGGTTGTTTGTTTTGGACGCCTTCTGAGGATGAAAACATCCTTTCAGTGGCTGCTCTTTCTCCTTCTCCTCTGGATCAGCTGCTGCTTGCACCCCGCAGCCACGATGTGACCCCTCTCTGGGAAAATGCCAATGCTCAACTTGTTTCCTTCTCCACAGGAAAACACCCAGAAACCCAGAATCAGTGAATATCATACTTACCTTCGAGAGATGCTTTACACCAGAGCTCATCTGGTCTAACAACAAAACATCCCCACCTGCCTCCTTTCAAATTATAGATGGTTATTGCCCATTTATTTGTCCAGAGCTGGTAAATGAGCACTGTACAGGTACTTTGTTAATAAAATGAGGCACTAATTGTTGTAGCAACAGATGAGACATTGTGAAATGTTGTTTTTGTGTTTCCTAGCTTGAGAAGCATAATTGCAGCAGACCTGTGCTTACACAAAACATCAGTCCTTAGCACCAAAAGTGCTGGCAATTTGTTATATAGACTTACAGTACCAATTTATTTTGCCTCTTCTATTTATCAGTGCTCTCTCTTTCCACTGCTTGGTGATTCTCCCCTGGCAGAAACTGTCTGGGAAAATACACAGCTCTGTCTCGAAAGGATCTGAACTTACCTCACCTGTGGCAGGTGCAGCGAGATCTGTTGTCTTCAGGTTGTGCAGGATCAATTCCCAGATAAAAATGCCAGCAGGACCATTCTCATGAGCATGCTGGAGTGGTGGGGCTGGACCTTGGGGACATGGAGTGAGTGCTGGTGGCCCTGGGAGAGCATCAGCTGCTGCCCTCATCCCTGCCAGGGAGGTGGGTTACTTTAAATAAGCATTTTGATGGAATGCTTTTATCAGAATTAGTGCTCTGGTGTGCCAAATGCTGAATGGGCACAGAAATGAATCCTGCTCTGCTGGGTTTGTGGCCTGGAACTGGGGATAGGGAGAAGCACAAAGACACCCAAGATGTCATCTAGGTTCATGTTTGATGGGATGCAGTGATCTAAACTCTCATATGAGCAGTACATGGGCAAGGGCAAGTCCTTTCATAGGTGCACACCTTTCCTGGGCTGGGCATGACCCATGAAGTCTAATCAAGGGCAGAGCATTGCTGTGAGTCATGACTTTTCTGCAGGCTACAGCATCCCGAGTTACTCATCCTAAGAGAATGAATGCACTGAGGATATAATTATAAGAGCTAGATATCACTTATTCTCACTCTTTAAAAGATTCTTGTCAGGAAACTGGTAGGTTTGGGTTCTTATTTTTGCCTCTGTGTCCTTATATATCATGTGAAATGCTGAAACTTTACTATCTCATTTATGCTTCCTCTTACAGAGCCATAGATCTCTGACCAGTATTTAGGTTATGTAGTAATTCTGCCCCATTTGCCACAGATTAACGAGGCTATAAAACAATCATAAAGCTGGGGCAGCCGTGGCTTTTCACGCTCCTCACGTACTTCCATCTACTGTGAAATACTTCATCCAGAAGTAATTACCTGGCTTCTCCAGGCTCCCTTTAATACTCCTTGACGACTCCAAATGAAGGAGACGCTGCCCCATTTTTGCCTGGGACATTAGCAGGGCAGTGGCAGCATCCATCCCGGACCAGTGCCTGAGGGAAGCTGAGCAGGTGTGGCACCTGTTGGGGAGCACAGTGTCCATCTGAGTGACCAGAGCTGGGCAAGAAACCCTCCTGCTGCCGGGCAGGTGTGGGACAAACCGGTGAGGCTGGATGTGTCACCTGCCTGGAACTCCAGCCCTTAGCTCTCCAGACTTTGAAGCTCTGATAAGACCCTGAAGCATTTCATGGCTCCAGTAAAGTGATGGACAGGAGAGTCCAGCCACAGAGAGGGATTTGGCATTGCTCCAGCTGCTGGGAAGCTGCAGCAGGTCTGGGTGGGAGGTGAAGGGACTCTACTGACTCACCTGAATAATTGGGCACAAGAGGTAGAAATGTTGTCAGCATGGTGTGTCAGTGCACAGAAGCTCTTACAGTTCTGCCTCCAAAACTAGGATGCTGAAAGTATTTTGTGCACTTTATTACAGCCCTGCCAGTTGGGGTGAGATGGAGGTATGAGACTGCTGAGATTGGAGGTGTAGAGAGTAAACCTGTGTTTGTCTCTTCCTGTAATTTATTTTCAGGGAGTGTGACAGCTACTTGTCTTTCTGCTCTGCAGGGTCTCAGTCTCTCTTTGGAGGGTCTGTGTCCTCTCTCAAGCTTGGGGATCATCTCTGAGGGCTGGTTATTGGGGTAGGAGGCACAGCACAGCCTGCATGGGAGTGAGAGTGACCTGCTGCTGGGCTGGGACCTAGCTGGGAAGCAGTGAGGTGAAATCAGCACCTTTGGGAAGGTGAAATCAGCAGCTTGGAGAGAAACTGCCTTTTCTACCACAGCTTCCAAAGGCAGCAACAGCCTCTCTCCCCTATGCCATCACTTCCCATGGATGCTTCCCAGACAGATAGCCCTGAGCTGGGGGTCGGGGTGTCCTCCCTCTGGCAGGGCTGAATCATTTCCCCCAGCAGCTCAGTCCCAGGGAGGCTCTGGGTGAAGCCCTCTCTGTGAAGGCAGCACTGCTGCTCTCCCTGGAGCTCTGAGGATGCTCCACATTTCCACCCTGTGCTCTTTGATCTCTCGTTTCCTCCAGATGTGACTTGGGAGTAGCACCAAGTGCAGGATGATTTCCCATGGCACCGGTGATGACTCTCCCCTCCTGATGAAGTTTTCCTTGAGGAGGAAGCCCTTCCCACGAGGCAGAGAACAAGAGGGTGGTTTTCCAGGCTCCTGCCCCATCCTGGAGCAGGGAAGGCAGTGTCACATCCTGTACTGTCCCTGGGCAGGTCTCTGTGCCCAGAGGGGTGCAGAGAGTGGTGCTGGTCACTGGGTAGATGTCAGCCTCCCTGCAAGTCCCCATCCTGCTCTGCTGGTCATCACCCATGCTGCTGAGAAAGGACATAAATGTGTAGTTGGAAAGCACTCACAGACTGTTTCGAGTGATAAAAACAAATCCTCTTCCAGCTGGAGATCAAGTTTTTTTCTCCCATTTCCTCATCCTTCTTTTCCCACAACTCTGGGATGGTGTGTCCCTTTATTGTGCATTTTTTTGGTGCAAACTGACTTTGAGGCTGGAAACTTGTCCCACCTTAGAAATCCAGGTTTATACAAATTTAAATACAAATTGTATGCAGGTATATATTAACAGTGACCTGCATTAGAAGTCCTGCTCTCTGCTGCCAAACCTCACGTAGGCTCCTTGAACATCCCCCACCTGATTGTGTGTGTTTTGGGCACGTGAGGTTTCACTGAAGCCAAATTACAGCCCTGCTGCAGTGGCCCTAGGGTGCTGGAGGAACTAGGTTTGTGTTCTGAGAACTGGGTGATGCTGTTCTTTTGGTGATAGCGTGGTAGTGCAAGATGATAAAGCCTGACTTGTGAAACTGGAGCATCTGCTACTTGTTTTGAACCTGACCTGATTTTGGAGTTGTAGGTATGGCAGGTATGAAATTTGCTGTTTGAGGAATCAGACAGCAGCTGCTTAATCATTTATAAAGTTAAAAGACTGTGGCACTTCATTTCTGATGTGAAGTGCTAATTAGTTTACTATGGGATCCAGGCTGCAGGAAATTCGTGTTTCTGGCACAGTGGCTGTTCATCTTTAAAAATGTGTTTGTCACAGTGTTATGTTTATGTCATTAGTGTAGAGCAATATAGTACAGCCCAGGCTCTGTGAGAGGAGGGAAAACATCAGCACCTCATTTGGAAAGATGTAAAGCTGCTGTTAAATAAGCTTATTAGAGGCTGTGCCTCATCCAGAGAGGAGAGCATTAGGTACCATCTCCCTAATGTGGATCATTTTGGGTGTAGTTTTGTGACTTTCAGCTACATCAGGCACTTGATGTTGGTGCAGCTCAGTGGGTAAAAAGCTGGGAATTGAAGTTCCTGGTGTAGAACCTGATAAATAAATACCTACACTGGATGCTGTTGTTTTAAAGGAGAGTAGCATGGCCCTTTCATTCCTTCTAAATTAAAGTTTGATAACGTGAATGACAGTAAATAAATCTTTGTGGAATTGTAGAATTAATTTCTGAGAGGTCCCCAGATTTGTGCTAATACAAAGGATTAAGTAGTTAGTTAGAAGCACATTATAGCTATTTTTAAATATACTCTCAAGGAACCCAATTGATTTGCAAACACTTTTACCAGAAGTTGAATCTTGGTTCAAAAGCTCTTGATCAGGGCAGGTTGGATTACAGATTTATCCTGTGCACTGGTGCTGCTGCTTAAGCATCTTATGTATTGAGAGGTTAGAACATCAAAGAGAGAGTGCCCAATGTCTGCATTTCACTTTGTATTTAAGTTGGTAATTAAGGGCCAGAGTGTAGCAAAACCGATTTTTGAAAAGTCACTTCATCTTTATTTGGGGTTAATTGCATTAATGCTCCCAGCTTGACAGGCTTGGTTCATGACAGGAATTTAAAAAATAAAGTTGTGGGGGATATGCAGCCTTCAGCATTGTCTGAAAGTCCTAATTCCCAAGTAATCCTGTTGTTCATGCTCATGAAACCCCCTATAAAACAGCACCTTTAAGCAATGCTTAAATTTGTCTTTAAAGGAAGTGTAACTGTGTGCTGTAGGCTTCTAACTTGAGCAAAATGGGAAGATTTTGATGCAAATCTGCACAGATTTGTACAGAAAGGAGAAACATGTCTGGGTGGAGTGGGATGAAGTGGGATTGCAGCTGGTTCCTGATGGGAATTCAGAGGACAACGATTGGCTACAATCACGTGTAGTCAATATAAATGCAAATTATGGATTAAAGCATGTTTTAAAGCTCTGGTTAGGACAGCAAGCCTGCAGAATTAGGCATTTTGTGCATCTGCACAATAACTCACCTTTCATTGTGGAAGGTTCAGAGACCTAAAATGATCAAAGCTTTAATTTCATTAGCTATCACTCAGGACTTGGTGTGTGTGTGTGTCCTTTCCTGTATGCCTAATCAAAAGACCTATCTAGGAGCAATACTGTATTGTAGATTTAAAAGCAGATTGATGCTCTTTTCCTCTGGCCTCACAGGCAGATGAATTCTCTGTTCATGTGAACTTCATATCACTGACTTTGAAAAGAGGAGCAGGAATTCAGCTAAGCCTTGTTCCATTAATTTTGGCATAGGAGATAACAGAAAGAAGCCTGGGAATCCACTCGGGATCATTTTTTCCTATTGTGTTGGTAGCAAACCTTTGTTCTTTCTATTACTCATTATTCTGGATCTACAGTCAATAATATGGGGAGAAGCATGAGTCTGCCACACGTCAGGTTTTCTGTTGCCTTTTCAAGTGGCATTCTCCTCAGATCACTGTTGTGTAGGCTCATTCCTTATCAGCACTGAGTGCTGTGCTGTTCATATGACTGCACATCAAACAGATCTGCAGTAGCTGTCTCTTGTGTTCCCCTGACAGTGGGACATATATCTACAAAGACATTTTCTGAGAGCTCCCTCTCTCTCTCTCCCCCTCCTTTTCCTCACAGAATAGAAATCTGGATGGGGCAGCCTTTGGAAACCACCTGGGTATTTATCCTGCTGGCTTTCCCTAGCTGAATTTTGTTTTCTGTTCTGACTCTAAGGAGCCTGGGTGTTATTTAGGTATTTCAAACCAGCCCTCTTGCAATCAGGTCCTTAAAGTGGAAGTCAATAAAAGGCTAAGACTGACATGAATGGATAATTCATCAGCTGCATATAAACCCCACCAAATTATCCTAAATTGCATTTAGATGCTTTTTGCATCACAAACTTTCTTTGCTGTGTTTTGTTCTGTGGGTGTTTAGCACTATCCAGGTTCAAGGGACAGAGCACCATGTACTTGGGTCAGCTGGGAGGGTGAAGTGTCCAGATGGCACTTGATTCTTACTTCTTTTATCACCTACTTCATCTGTCAAAGGATGAAAAAATGGGTGAAGTTTCTATTCCTGAGACTGGACTAGAAGTCCATGTACTCTGAGTAAGGGTGAGGAAAAGATTCTTGCCTTGCTCCAGCCTACCCATGGAGCTGTAACTGCACTGTAGGAGAAAAAAACCTGCACAAGGTCATGGGAATACTGATGGGAAAAGCAGCTGGAAGCACTGAGGAGAGAAAGCCTCAGTACCTGTGGCTCTGCTTTCTGAGATGGAGCATTTGAGGCAACTGCTGAGGCTCACAGGAACTTATGAAGCATGAGGAATAACTGTGCAGAACATGTAAGTTCAGCGGAAAGATACCATAGATCATAGACCATGAAAAAACATAAAAAAACCCCCAAAAAACTCCCACAAAATCCTTGTGCTCTGTTAAAGGAGAAAATCCTCATCATCCTTATTTTTCAATCTAGTTAGGCAATACTGGGGGGGAAAAAAGGCAAAACAAAAAGTCACTGAGGGCAGCAGGCACAACACAAAATCATGTAAACTTTTCCTAGTGGGTTTGTTGGATTTTCCTGGCACAGGACAGGGCTGTTCCCTGCACTTTTTCTTTAGCTACAAAGCTCCTTTTCTCTCCTTTTAGAAAGGGCACTTGAAAACTGGATTTTTTTATCTCTGTGTTTAAATTTGGGTATGACTTGACCACAGTACACGGATGCCATTGGAGATTTTCCTGGCTGATTCTTCTCCAAAGCAGTGTTCTGTGAGGGAGTGGCAATTCCCCAGTGCCAAGCCTGGCACTGGTACTGGCCCAGGATATTGGAATAACCCTATGGATATTTGTCACCACTCTCTCCCAGTGGAAGAGGGAAACTTTTTCTATGCAGTACATGTGGGATGCTGTCAAAATCCTCTAAACACAGTGGTGGGCAACACTGGAGGAGGAGGAAGAGTTTTTTGTGGCTACAGGTTCTAAAGTAGTTCCATGGATGATAAAATCCTTGGAGTGGGAATATGAATGCTGGATTTCAATAGAAAGCCCAAATCTTTGCTTGTCTCAGGAAGCCATATCCTTGTCTGCTTCAGCTCACCTTGTAGCAGCTGCTTTGAAAAATGGTTGTTGTTTTCCCCACGTGAAAACAAGAACTGGAGGGACTGAAACTCCCTGGCAACAGTGCAGCCAAGGGACACCAGCACCAGGAGGAGCAGGGCTGCTTTCACTCTGTTCTGCACGAAAGGGAAAAGTGTGATCTGGTAGACACAGGTCCAGAGCCTGTCTCCAACAGGCAGGCAGTCATCTGTCTGCAGAATTACATCACCCAGCTGCCTCAGCGGAGCTCCTGCAGCACGGAGAAGGCTGATTAATAAGGAATGAAGTGGGGTTTGTGAATACTTGTGCTGTGCTGTGGGCACACAGGTGTTTTCCTCCTGTGAGCACTGTTTGGGACAGGCAGGCAGTGCCAGCAATGCCATGGGATTTAGCTCTCCCATCTAGCCTGTATGCAAGCTGCTCCTGCCCCTTTCCATTCATTGCATTGCACAGGAGTTTACTCTTGCAGATCAATCTTGCTGATGATTTTAGCCAAAAATCTGCTATTTTAATCGTTTCTTCAGCAAGGTGCTGATGATGGCATGTTGGGCTCCCTGCAGCTTCTGTCCCGAAAAGCTTAGGAAGTGTCAAATCCTCTGAGTGGGGGTCTTAAAAAGAGTAATCATCCCCTTTCTTCCACCCTCCCTTAGCTTGTAATGGGGAAGAGCTCTCGAATTGGGAGCATTAACACTTTCGGCCCCAGAAGGGCAGGGTGCTGCCTAACTGCAAACTGGCTCAAGGCAAGGCTGGAGTCTCTCCTGGGTTATTACTTCAGTGTTTATTTACTGTGAAGTGTTTGTGAAGAGCTTGGCTACAATGCCCGGCTTTGTTTTTCTCATGCAGCAAGTGCTGTGTTAATGGAGTTAGAGTAGAGCAAATCACCTCTTCAGCACGTTTTGGGTGTTTTACCCATACGGTGCAACAACCAAGGGGGAAGCGTTGAACAGAGGGCTGGCTCAGTGCTGTGGGAATTTGCCACAATCAGAGCTGGAAGAGAAGTTTTACTATTTTACTATGCAGGTGGTCAGGCTCTGGCATAAGTTGTGTTCAAAGCCAGGTAGGACGGGACTTGGAGCAGCCTGGTCTAGTGGAAGGTGTTCCTGCCCATGACAGGGGGTGGAACGAGATCGACTTCGAGGTCTCTTCCAAGGTATTCTATGATTCCATTTCTGCAGGACTGATTTCTCCCCCCCCCACCCCCTCCTTTCTCCACTTGCTGGTTCCCAGAAGTGCCTTTTTCAAGTGGGATTTCTAGTGTATAATTTGAGCACGGGCTCAGCCGGGAGAAAACGATGACAGCTTTGTTCCCTGTATAGCAGATAATGAGGTGTTGGAGGCAGATAGCGTTTATTCGTGTGTGGAGCGCCTGCCCAGCTCGCTCAAGTGCGGCAGCGCTGAACGCCGGCGAGCGCCTTCCTCTCCTCCCGCGGCATCTAAATGGGCTTGTTGTCAGCGCACATGGCAAAAGGGTTAAAATTTAATTAGTAAACATAGTGGTAGCTACTGGAGCTTAACAGAGCTTTATATAAGCCGCTAAGGACAAGGCTGCTGTGTGAGCTGCTGGTAGGGCTGAGCTACTGCAGCCGCTGGCTGGGCGTCAGGAGCCGGGGCATGCCTGGGAATCTGCCCAGGAAGCGCCGTGAAAGAGGAGTTTGTTCGAAGGCTTGACCCTGGCTCTGTGCAGCAGCCCTGCCCGCCCTATAAAGCCGGGCAGCCTCATGCCAGCCGTCTGAGCGAGGCAGAGCCGGGCGGGACGGGACGGGACGGGCTCGGCGCGCCCGGCGGAGCGGAGCAGCTCATGGCTTCGGTGTTCATGTGCGGCGTGGAGGACCTGCTGTTCAGCGGCAGCCGCTTCGTGTGGACGGTGACGGTGGCAGCGCTGCGGAGGTGGTACGCGGCCAGGCTGCGGGCGTGCCGGCAGGCGCTGCGAGCCTGGTGTGGCCTCCGCGATGTCTACCAGGTAAAAAAACCCTGCTGCTGGTCCTGGGTTATCCTCGGAACACTGTGATGCGTTCGCTCGCAGAGCTGCTCGCTGCCCGGCGGGGCGGCTGGGATGGAGAGCATCGAGGCAGAGCTGCCAAGGTGCTCGGAGGATCCTGTGCTGGCTCTGAGCTGAGCCCCGTGCTGCTTTCCAAGTGCCGGCTCTGTGCCTGAACTCAGGTCTGGGGGAGGTATTTTCTGTGCCGAATGTGTTTTATCAGTCAGTCTCATGGTGTTTTGGCAGCTGGCTGCCCCCCCCATCACAGCCCCTCGGAGTCCCTCTTGCTGTCACCATCCTTGTGCTCGAGATGTGGGGAGCACAGAGCTCCTCTCTGCCTGTGCACTCGGAGCACGATGCTCCCATGGGAGAGACTGGCTGTGGCTTTTTCTGCTGTTTGTGTCACTGAATAATGGCAGCTTGTAACGTGATAGTCCCTTGCATGGCAGAGAGATTGCTGCTTGGGGGGCTGCAGTGAGTCCTGGAGCAGCAATTGGGGAGCTCCCCTTCCTGCAGGGAGCAAACACAGCCCTGTGCTTGCAGTTAGTGTGGTATCCAGTTGCAGCGAGGGTGGTGTCACTCTTTTTCGGGTCTGTTTTTGCTGGCAGCTATTTATTTCTGCGTGTCTGTATTTCTGTCTCGCATGCGAACTTGTGCTGCGTGCCACTCTCAGTGTCACTGTGTGTGTTTGCCACATTAGGGGGAATATTTCAAAGCAGCCTCTTCCCTCTCCCTGCTGTGTTGCAATACAGAGAATATCACAGGTCAGGGCAAACAGCTCTCCAGAACCATCAGGACGCAACTTCCATGGGAAAGTCATGCTAACAGGACATCTGTGCCTGTTTAATCCTAAAGCGATCTGTTGGTATTTAGCTTTAAGGTAGGCTCAGGAGTGGGAGAGCAGCTTTGCAGTGGTAGAAGTACAAGTGCTTGAATGTGTCTTGGGGGGATGATGGATGTAAACACCCTGTGACGTGTCTGACACAGGTGTCACTGCATATGGATGCATGTATGGATCATGGCTAGTTAGGGAGTGCAGGGGTAAAGGCATCACTGCTCCTCATTTGCCCACCTTTACTGACCTGTAGGAATGTGGTGGGATACAGTCCTGGCTCTCTTCTTCCTCTGTAAATAATATCCAGCTACACCTGTGCTGTGTATATGTTATTTTTGGAGTCCAGCCACCTAAAGAGCATGGAGCTCAGACTGCCTTTCCTCTCCACTTTATCCCCATGGAGGCAAACCCCATCCCTCCAGGGCTGGAATAAAGGCTCGGTGAGGAGCAGCTCTGACAACAGCTGTATTCAGCCTGTTCAGCTGCCATACTCCAATGGCTGGCTTGAAGTGAAAAGAGATTTTTTTCAAAACAAAGTGTGACTGTGTCTCTGCCCAAACTTACTGTGTCCTAGTGGTTGCTTTGTCTTGTCTTTTCTTTATGAAAAGCATCACTGACATGTGTCTGTGTCTGAAAGTGGGGATGTGAAAATGGGTAAAAAGAGATTTGTCCTTCTCATCCTACCAGGCAGCCAGAGGAGTGGACAGGGAATGCCCCTTCCCTCTCTCCTCTGCCCACAGTTTGTCACAGCCAGACTGCTGGGGACATGCAGGGACCTGTTGCTCCCCACTCACTGCTCTGAGGGTTCTCCCTGGGAGGTGAAGCTCTGCAGGAAGAAGGCAACTCTCACATTTTAACATCAGGAATTTGCTAGAGGTAATTTGAGGAGTATTGAAGCAAGATGGCTGAAAGAATGCCCTGCAGCTCTTCCTTGTTGGGTTGTGTAATACTTTGCTTTTTGTGCTGAAGTTTTGGCTCTCAGCTACTCAAACCTCTGGCTGAGTCCAGTGAGTGCAGGACTGAACACACAGCATCAAATGTCACCCAAATATTCAGAGCCCTGCAAGAGGTTGAATGGAATTGGTTTTCTCAAGTTTTTGAAGCACTTCAAGCTAAGGAAACAGCTAGAGGCAGTGGTAGGGTGACCCTTGCATACAGGGATGAACTCTGAGCCACACTGGGTTACATTCCCTGTTCTTTGTAAAAAGGGTATAACACCACTCTCCTACCTGCCAGGGATGCTATTTGTCCTCTCAGGTTTTTTCCAGAAGTCCTGTAGTTACTGCAGCCACATGAAAGGACCTTTTTGCCCTGTGTTCCTATTCAAATTGACCCCTGAACAGGTACTTAACCAAATCCTTTCCCATTTTGGCTTCATGGAGAATGCTTATACTTCTGTAGCTCCTCTGCATTCATATTCCAGATGTGAAAAATACCACGGGTTTTATATGCAGGTTCTTTTGGCTAAACTTACACTTTTGCCTTCTCAGAGGGCTCCCTGGACTGTGCAGAGTGTGACAGATCAGGACACCAGGCAGAGCTTTGTCACTGAGCTACGTGCAAGAGTTGTGCAGGGAAAGGTGAGGTGACAGGCATTTATACTGCTGGTCAGCCCTGGAAGCCTCAGCTTGCCTTGATCACTATTTGGGGATCACATTTTGTGGGCCAGTGGCTATTTTTGTGTGAGTTTGGATGCTGCTCTGTTTCATCATCAGTACATTTTTGTGGAGAAAGGAAAGCCAGCAGGATTCTTCCTCCTTGGGCTGCTACATTTGTTGTTGTGGTGAGGGGGATTTTTAGTCTTTTTAGCCTTATGGGAGGGCTGAGCTCGAGTTCCAGCATGGAGAAGCCACAAACACCCTGGTGTGCCTGAGCAGAGTCCCCAGCTGTGTTGGGGAGCCAGCAGGTGCCGAGGTGGTCACGGGGCAAGCTCAAATCCTCTCTGCCAGCATAAAGCCCTTACCTGCCTTAGCAGCTTTAAGCACAACTAAAACCCACCCCAACAAGCACAGCCCAGCCTTTGTCAGTCACCTTTTCCTTAGCCTTTGGCATGTGTGTGTGGGAAACACCTTTGAAGGTTTTACCTGTGGTTTTACTTGGTTACTGGCACAGGGACTTCAGCCCCAGCCCAGGCACTCCCCCGAGCTGATCCTTGCTCCAGGGTGCTTCCCATCCTCTGTGCCACCTGCCAAAAGAGAGGGGATGTCCAGCTTGCCCAGAGCTCATTCATCTGGAGGAGGTTGGGAGCCAAAACACTGCTGGGGTATCCTGTTTCACTCTGAAATAACCTCTGAATCCCCACAGGAGAGGGGCTATACAGTGTGGGAGTTTATTCTCTGATCCTTTGGGAATGCCAGGGAACATTGTCTTGTCCATGGCAGGGAACAGTTGAAGCCTGTCCTAGAAACAACAGATTTGCAGAGGCAGCTGGTAGAAAAGCTGGCACAGGTCTTTCTTCTAACAGCAGCAAGTCAGGGTGAGTTATTTGGGCTGTTAGGACTTGGAAAAAGTCCTGGGTGAGAATTCAGCATGGAAGCCTTCACTCAAGGGTTCCCATTTCTTGCCAGAGAAATGAGTGAGGGCTGTATTTGGTTGTGGAGCTGTGGCACATAGTGCTGTGGCTTTGGGGGGGTCTTCCCAGAGACCCTCCTGATGCCCAAAATGGGACAACATGGCATTTCTAGGTGTCCTGATACTATTCCAAAAGAGAGCTTTCTGCAGGGCTTTCCACATGCTGGTTTATAGGCCACCTGTCTTAATTATAGAGCAGTAAAAAGTGAAATTCTTATATAAATGAGGTTAATAAGGAGCTGCAAAGCCAAAATCCTTCAGGATCAACATCTATCCCATGTTAAGTTACCAATATTATCATTGGCCTGATTTTCATTGGGGTATTGACACAAAGTCTTCCCCTGGGGTATCAATACCAATTGCCACCAATACATCCCACAGCACAGTGATTCCTCATTATGGTTAAGCATGAATGAAACATTGCATTAAAGTCTGTTTGATGATGCAAGTAACTTTTATAAATTGGTTCACTGGTCAAGTGAATGCTTTAGTGTCAGAGTTAAATGTGTGTCAGTCAGTGTGTTCCATGAGAAGTGGAAAAGAAATCAGGCAAACTGTCCCCAAACTCCCTGCAGGACACAATGGCATGTTGTGATTGATCTGCTGGACTTGAAAGCAGGTCTGGGAGCACCTCTGTGATTAAGCAGCTTATGGGTAACTGCAATTATCAATTGTACTGGTAATTGTCTGATAAATTATGGCATTAAAGTGTGAGCTTTCTGTGTGGGTCTTTTGGACCAAGTGCTTTTTAACCTCTGAAAGGTCATTACATTTGCTCTGTGTGAAGTGAAGACAATATTGCTGATGAAGCACAATAAATCAGCCCTGTCTGTGTGTCTGGCCCTCGATACCTGGGGTGGAGGAGCAGCAGAGGAAGCGCCTGACTTCTGTTTCCTCCAGTGCTAACGTAGTTGGTTTGGATAGTGAGCCCCATGCTTCCTCTGCTACCACACCTTAACTTCTCATTATGAAAAATGCTGACAACAAGTCGAGATGCCTTTTTTCCTTCCCTTTTCACGATGATGAGAAGCAGTGCTGGAGTGCTGAAGGGGGAGCACAAAGAGGTGGCTGCCGTGTCAGGACAGAACTTTGTTCCACACCCGACAGACCCCAGGAGTGATGCTCCACAAAAGCTTCTCAGGTGTTCTTACAGGTCAGGGCTTTTCAAAGGGAGCTTGAAAACCTTTTTAGAGGACGCTGAATTTGTGTCTGTGTCCCTTCAAAGATTTAAACTTGCACGCTGGGGATTACCGGTTACCCTGGAAAAGCTTTGCTCTGGCTGCTTTCATCCAGCTGTTTTGCTTTTTTAAGGGATCTGATCTAATGCTGTGATGCTGCCCATGTGTTGCCTGCAGAGCTTTGGCTCTGCTGAAAGTCCCATCATGTCCAAACCTGGCATGTGAAGATGTCCCTGTGGCTGGGACTTTTTGGGGAGCCTTTAGGAGGGCTAAGAACAGCCCCTGCTCTGGGCACTGGCTCTTCCTGACAGCTTAGAGTTAAACTTGGCTCTGCACACTACCAACAGCAGCTTTCCAGAGCTCTCTGCCAGATATATTTCCATCTGAGCTCATGATATAGCATATTCTGTTTGAGAGAGTTTATTCAAACAAAAATACAATTTTTTTTTTGTACCGCTTCTCCCTCTTCCCTCGCTGACAAACTTCACAACCAGACTGCGAACTTCATCTCATTTCCTTCGGAGTGTCACAGTGCCAGTTTCAAACAGTGCCTTCTATTCACAAACCACTTGGGCCTGTATAAATATTTTTCCTCTCCGATGTGACGCAGCTCACAAAATACATTAGATTTCAAATGTCGCTGGCATTGCTTCTCAGAGAGTCTTTTACAAAGGTATCACTGTATGAGCTGGCCTGGATAAATCTCCATTTTGGCCTTTGCAGAGGCTGGCCAGCTTGCTCTGACTGGACATAAGCTGTATGAAAAGGTAAATTAAAAGTCTTTCAGCACGTGCTGGTTTTTCCAAGCTTCATTTTTGTCCTTCTGAGCGTTTATCTCTCTGTCACTCCTTTAGCTGGCGTTGTCACTGCAGCGCTTTGTGATCTTGGATGGACTGTCCATGTGCTTAAAATAACACTGTGCTATCTTTGTCCCCTCATTTTCTGAAAATCAGGCCACCCCTTGTACAGTCTGCATTGCTCTTAAAACCTCTGAGTCATAATTAGTGATTAGTAATTCTACTAATCTTCTGTACAGATGGAGGCCAGTTCATTCTCAGAGACTGCAAAGAGGATAAAGCTATCAGTGCTGGAATATATTAGCTTAAACACCCTCCCACACACAAATACACATGTACACTTTTCCCCACTAATCGATCTGTCATTCATTTAAACATGCATCAATGGTGTGTTGGGGAAGGAGACAGGGAGAATAAGTGTCATCAAAAAGCTGAGAAAAGCCTGAATGTGGGGGGTTTAGCCATTAAAAGTCATCTTTGACAGTCCAAGAAATGCTGGGATTAAGACTGTGATGTTTCTGTGGTTGCTTTTGCAGCTGATGTGGGGTAGGAGCTGTGATGGGTGCCCAGCGTGCATCTTCCTGCTGTCCATCAGGGGAATGGGCATGGAGAAGTCACTGCACTTCCACCATGGCACTGCTGAGAATCTGCAGGTTGCTGAGCATCCTGGCTTTACCTTTGGCTGGGCCAGTGGTCTCTAGGCTGGACAGAGGGTGTGAGGTGTGAGCAGGGTGGTGTTTAAGCTGTAGTGAAAGTGGCAGTAATTCGTCTCTCATATCGAGCACACTGCATCTGTTCACCTTGCTGGGGAGCTGGACTGTGCATTCCCTGCAGGGTCACCATTCAGGGAGGGGTCGTGGCACTGCTGTCCCCAAACTCAGCTCATTCTGTCCCCAAACTCAGCTCATTCTCTCCCCAAACTCCGCTCATTTGTACCCCAGAGTTGCAGAGATTTCCCTGTGCTCAACTCCCAGCATCTTCCTACCTCTTACAGGTGTGCTGTATTTCTTTTAAACTCTGGTTTTTCTCTTGTAAAAAAAGTTATCTGTGCAGCTGAATTGTGCAGCCCTGGTCTGTGTTTTTGGAAGGCACAGATCCTCTGAGAAGCTGGGCTCTTTCCCTCCTCCAGCTATTCCTGTCCCTGTGGTTATCCCAGCAGGGCAGAAGCTGGCACCACCCAGGTAACCTTCACGTCATTTCTCTAAGGAAACATGACTCACTGCCTATTTTCCATCTTATTTCTGGGGCTTTGGAGTCTGTGTTTTGGAGACAAATGCAAGTTTGTTACTCTGAAATCCTCTCCCAAAACTGTCTCGCTGCCACCCCTTAGGTTGCTGGTGCAGTCTGGACCAGCTGGCTGGACCTGACCTGGCACCCTCCTGCCTGATGTGGGGCCAACTTATGGTTTTTTCATGAAACCTGTGATATTGAGTATTGCGTGGAAAGCTTTTGTAGTCTTATGACTATGAGAATGTTGGCTTTTACAAAGTAACTTTGGGAAAAAAGACAACTCTCTGTCTGCAGCTATTTAAGGGGTGGTTATTTGATCAAAGCTGGTTCTTCTGAATTAAACAAGGAGGGTGAGACACCTCTGGCACCTCACTGCATCCCAGGTGTCTGGGGGAGCTGCCCTCTGGAGGTGTCTGGATTGGTGGTAATTTAGGGAGGTGAGGGGAGCAGGGCTGACTCACCCTGTGTGAAGCAAGTTAGTTTGTTCCAAGTATTGAACTTAAGTTCTTTTTCCTGTTAAAATAAAAACTGGGGTTTATAAAAATTGGGGTGGGAAAGTCTTCATAGCTTGTCCTCTCTATGCATAGTGACTGCTCAGTTGGGAGCATAAATAACTGAATAACAGCATTCAGATTTTTGAAGTAACTGCATGTGTAAATTTGGGATCTCCCGCCTCTTGTGTACCTCCTGGAGGTCAGGTTGGAACTCTGGGAGTTGCAGCTTCCTGGATTTGGGTGCACAGTTCTTTGGTGTCATGTTTTTTCATTTTCAGTGCAAGCACTGTCAGTTGTTTGGCTTCTCTTTGAAAGCTGTTTTTGTGCCTGTGTGACACCTGTGCTGTGCCTGACACACTTACACAGTTTGTGCTGCTGCCTCAGAGCCCAGGGGCTGTGAAGCCTTGAGGATTGATGTGCCAGTGGGGAAGAGATCAGGGAATCAGAGTAGAACTCGGTGTTTTGCACACAGAGAACAGCCTGTGAAGGGAGCTGCAGAACAGCAGGGAGGTGATTTACTCCTCTACCAGCAGCAAAGTGCACTCCTTGAGACCAGGAGCAAATTCACATTGGTGGCCAAGGGTGTAAACTGTGTCCACACTCCTGGTTCCCTCCCCAGAGTGCAGCACCCCACATCAGAGGCAGCAGACCCACGCTTTGGAAAGCACTTGGGGAAATCCAGGGCAATGCTGAACCTGGGGGTGTCTGTTGCAGGGAGGGACTGTGGGATGTGAGTGTCTGAGGTGAGGGTGGCTGGGCTGAGAGGAGAAGCTCTGGTTATCTCCATCCCTGTATCCCTTCAGGTGGGTTGGTCCCTGCTGCCACAGAGCTCAGCCTAGCTCCATGGGGCTCAGACTGGGGATGGCTTGAAGTTTCAGTGCTGTGCCAAGTTTGTACACAAAAAACACTCTCTGGACAGGAGTGTGTGGGGTGGAGGAGCTTCAGGGGGATGGTGGTAGCTGCCAGTGAGCACAGAACTGCTGTCAGGGGTGTCCTCAGCCATGGTTGTGACACAGGGATTGTGATCCCACACCGAGGTGTCTCACTGCCCCAGGACTGTCACCAGTGCTGTGCCTTTGGTCAGAAACTCCTGATTTTTCATTTGGTTTTGTTTTATAATAAAGGGGTTAATATCACAGATGGAAGAAAAAAAAAATCTCACAATTGTAATGCTTTTCCATTTTTAACAATCCCATTTCAACCCCTTGTGTCCCCTGACTCACACTGGAAGGGCTTTTGTTTCTGAATCTGTAATCAAAGCAGCAAACACGAAGGTCACTTCCTTCAGATTACATGGCAACGGAAGAAGCCCAGGATTGTGTCTCCCTTCTTCCTCCCAGCTCAAATGGACAGAAAACATGAAGGCTTAGTGCATGCATGCTGGGAATACTTCTTGGGTGTCTCCAGTCCATTTAAACCAGCAGGGTGTGTGATGTGGAGGTAAGAGGCTGTATTTTAATCGCTGATGCTTGGCAGTGATAGATAATGTTGTTTAGTGCTGTTGCAGTGTGTCCTGAGTTAAACATCACGCAGAGCTGTGAGTGCAGGAGAGCTGGCAGCCAGAAAGCAGCACGGAGCAAGGAAAGTTTGGGGTGGTGTGGGCTGAAACCTTTCTGCTTGCTCGTCTCTTTGCCTTGAAAGATCAGTGCATAAAAATGTCTTTGCATCTTTTGCACTCCATTGTGGAGATAAGGGGCTGTTTGTTTATCCCAGCGTTTACAGCTGCTTTTTCCTGCCTTTGTTGTGAGTGCTGCCTTGGCTGCTTTAGGAAAGGGCTAAATCCAAGCTGGATTCTGGTAACATTACTGCAGCTGGAGCAAAGATCTATAACTTCTGGCTAGAGGGAAAACCTCTTTTCAGAGATTACCCTTATGGGCTGCTCTGAGATATGATTTAAGCCGAACAAAGCACAGATTCATGAGTCCCGAGAAAAGGCGGTCAGTGCCTGGCACAGTAGCTCCTTTCAGCATGCAACTATTAAATATCTCCTCATAGGGTCCCCTCCCCTCTCACCCCCCAAAAAAACCCTGTGAAGAGGTTTCCTGGAGATGCAGCAGTGCACCTAGAGCTGGGGGTAACGGCTGTTGGAAAAGAGCCTTTGATCCAAAGCACTTGTTTTGCTTTAAAAGTGAAATGTGGAGCCATCCAGATCAGCCCCCCGAGTGCCTGGGAAGGTGCTGGCGCTGGGAATGTTGGCTCCTCACCTCCACAGAAACACTGCTTGCTGCCTGCTCCAACCCATAGCCACTGCTGTGACTTTTCTTGGTCTATTTTGTCGCTCTTGGCAATTTTTGGAAGAGTTACAGATTTAAAGGACTTGTGCTTTAGCCTTTTTTTAAAATTATTTTTCATCTCCTCCTTACCTGATGTCTGTCCAAGGATGCCATCTGGGTTTCCTGAGGGGCAACTGCCAAGCATGAGTGGCTGGAAAAGTCCAGGAGGGATGAACTGGGTGCAGGGACCTGGATGGGGCAGGAGAGGAGGAGATTCAGGATGCCTTTAGAGGATGAGATGCTGGCTGGAGGGGATGGCAGATATTTAGTCAGGGCTTGCTCTGCCTATGTCTCCTGTTTTGGGAGCCTTCCCTCAAAAACCCAGCCTAGGGGTGAGCAGGGAGATTGGAGAGGACAGAGGAGCATCATGTGAGAAGCTTTTAGGAATGGGGGAGAGCTTCAGGCCTGGGGAGAGGCAAAAATGCATCAAGGGCATAATGTGGGTCTCCAGGGATGAGAAACTACCCTTCTGTAAAGGTATTTTTAATCTTCTATAACTATTCCCATAAGGGGCAAAGCTGAGTCTGTCCAAGTGGGTCAGGGATGGCTTCTGGGGTGAGGCAAAACTCAGGAAAAGTTACCAGGAGCTCTGCACAGAATATCCCCTGAGATTCGTGTTGTAGAGACTTAAGCAAAGAAGCAGGAGCTTAACTGCTTTGCCTCCTGGCTGAGGAGCAAAGGTCAGGACAGGTCACAGGAGGGAGGGTGGGCAGTCCTGCCCCTCGGTGGGCACTGCTCGCTCAGGGACAGAGGATGCTGCTCCCTCCAGGCTCTGCCCCTTCCCGGGCTGCCTCTGCGTTTGTTCTGTCAGGTAGCATCAGGAAAGCTCTCTGATCCCACAGGATACTTTTTTCCCCTGAAATCCCAGGAGATTGGTCTGGAACAAAACATCACCGTGGGCTGTGTGCAGGAATGACCTGCCTGCAGTGTCTCAGCACTGCTGGTGATAAGCGTGTCTCCGGCAGACACAAATTTACTGGCTGTGTTCTGCCAAGGAAAGCAGATGTTGGATTTCATTGACTTGATATTTGTGGCAGATTTGTACTGATTGTTTCCTATTAATTTTCCTGATAGTTTTTTTTTTTTTTTAAATAAGATTAGCTGCAGAGTTGCCTGCCTATTCGTCTCTCGCTGTTGTTCTAAGTACACTGCAAAATGGCAGGAATGGTACATCAGCACTCGTGGAATGATGTGACCTGTTTGAGAAACACTTCAGCTTTCAGCAGGAGACACCTTTAAGGAGAATGCTCCTGCAACAAAAGGGCTCATCCTTCAAGAGGATAGCTAACCTCTCGCCCTCTGTCAGAGGGACTCAGCATTGGTGATAACACTGCCAGAGAGATCCTGTGGCCTTTGGCAGTGCCAGGAGAGGTGAAATGCTGTCTGGATGCTGCTTGGCAGCTGGAAAGTCTGAGGCCAGCAGAGCCAGGAAAGGGTTTTTAGGGTTTTTCTTCCCTCTGTCTCCTTCCATGGGGCCAATGCTGCCTGTGCAGTGCAGTGCTTTCATCCCTGTGCTAGTGCACAGTGAACAACCCACGTGGGATGGAACAAAGGCAAGAACAGGAAAAGCCATGGGTAGCATCAGGAAAAGCAGCCACACTGCGAGATTTCCTCATGGGGAGGAGAGGGGTGAGTTTTTTACGTTGCAGGCTTCTGGTAGGGGGCAAGAAGATGTAGCTCTCCTGCTTGTTTTGCTCTTAGCAAAGGGCTTTATCTCCTGGCTGGGTAACTGGATTTATCATTTTGAGGAAGACTGGATTAACTTGTTCCCTGGATTTTAATGTTTCACTGTTCTTTGGTTTTGTTCAGTTTGGGGGTTTTATTACATTCTGCTCATCGTTATTTCTGAGAATTTTGGGAGAGGAGGATGAGATTTAGAGCTCCACGACCTGCTTTGCTGAGTGGGATCTTTGTAATTGCCCCAAGAGGCAGTGCCTGTCATCCTGTCCAAGCCATCAATAGAGCCAATGAAAGAGTCCCTTAGATTTGCCATCCCCTGCAATGAGAAATAATAGAATAAACGGGGAAAAGGAGGGTTGCATGGAAAGTCTGTTGGCACTTGGCCCTGCAAAGCCACAGTGCCTGCAGTGAGGGAGAGCACTTGGGCTGTTCCTGTGCCAGACTTTTTCACTGGCTCAGCTGGTGGGGCTTACATGAAAGTCAGTTGATGCTCTGCAGGAGCCACTTTTTATATCGTATCTGCAGCTCACATGGCTATTTTAGGAAGGTGCCATGCAACCCGGGGAGCCTCTCAGCCCCCTCTTCCAGGCACTGTGTTTTATCTCCAGCTCATTGCCAAACTTCAGCAGAGCCAACATTTCCATGCAGAGCATCATCAAAGGCGCATCAAAGTGCAAAGCTTGCACTTTTCTCCAGCCTGTCTCATCTTAAAATGTTATTTCTGTGCATGTCATTCAGTTATGGCTTCAAGTGTCTGTCCCTGCCTGGCTGGTCCTGAGAGAGAGAAAGCACCCAGGGGCTGGGAATGGCTCTGTACAGCCCCTGCAGTCACTGTGGGCAAGCATTCCATGAGTGTGCAGAGCCAGGGTGGCCTCTGTGTCCCTTAGGAGGGATGGGAATGGCACTTGGAGTGACCTGATGAGGTGAAATTGGTCCTACAGGATGGTTTGCCAGAGCACAAAGGATTAAATGGTGTAGGCAACCACTGCAGAGCATCACTGGCTATTTAACATTAAGCAGATATGGCTTCCGTTAAAGGTTAATAATGAGATAACAAATGATTTAAGGCAAAAACCTGACCCTATTAAAATTAATGGCAAAATTAATTGACTACACTGGAGACAGGACTTCAGCCAAAGGCTTCTTTATGACTTGAAGATTAGGAAGGAGAGGCAGTATGTCTGGAGACACGGTCTGCCCCCATAAAGCTGGTGGGAGCTCTGCCATTGCCCTCAAAGGGATCACTGCAGGTTTATTGTGTCTGTGTGAGCCAGACTGCAGGAGCCCACTGGCTGTCCTGGGGGTGCCCAGAGACTGGGAAAACACGAGTTTTTGGACCCAGAGCTGACCTGTTGTGCATTGCAGGAGGTATCAGTGAGTCCAGAGGGGAGGGCACTGCTCTGCTCTCTGGCAGAGGAGCTGCTGGAGAGGCACACAGTGGGATGGGAATGTGGCAGTGGGATGGGGGAATTCTTCCCTTCCCCAAATCTTCAGCCATGGCAGCATGGAGCATTTCCACTCCCCATCCATCCCTTTCACCCTGAGCACCTCCCACCATGGGACACTGGCTGGTGGCACCTACACTGGTCAGGGAGGACCTGTGGGTTGCAGACAGACTCCCCAGAATTTGTATCATGGTGTTTTTGGAGATCTGTGCAGATCCTTTGAAAAGCTTCCATAGAAATGCTGGTATAGCCCCAAACTTCTGTCTGTTATTTTTCTGCTTACTCCTTCAAGTTCTGAGTGACTCCAAGTGCTGGAACATGATGAAGCTTTGCTCTCCCAACAGACACACCAGGAAACTCTGAGGTCATTTAAACCATTATAACTTTTTCCCTCTTCCCCCCAGCTGCATGCAGGCCCCTTCCTTCCAGAAGGACAGGCAAAGGTTTTAATTTTCCTGAGATGTGCCTGGTTAGGGCAGCTGCTTATTGCAAGATATTCTGGCATGTGATTTCCCATTTTGATCAGGCTGGGCATGTTCAGGGGCCAGACAAGCTGACTGGCTGTACCAAAGTCAGTGAAGCAATGCTGATCTGAGGCAGCTGAGGAGCTGATCCTAAATCCTTCAGAACCAAAGGAAAAAAACATCTAAATGCCAATGAAAATCTGAAGTCGGTGTAGGGGCTTCATGATTAAGCTTTGAAATCTCTTACAGGTTTATGAGTTACAGAAGAGAGGTTTGGATAAAAAAAATCAGAACCTTTACAAGAAATTACTGGTGATGTTTTAATGGGTGGTTAACTGCAGCTCAGGTAGGGATTTGGATGTGAAATCCTTTCAAGTTCCAGGCTGGTGCTCTGGGCTTGTGCACCTGGAAAGCAGTGCTGCTGCCTCTCAGTCACTGGGCAAAAGCAGGATGGAAGCATTTTGGGATGCCTTCATGGCAGGAACATCATTGACTTGAAATTGGGAATTTCGCTCTTTGGCTTTTTGTTATCTGCATTATTTTCTTCAGTGCTCTTGACTGCCTGAGCCACCATGGTGTGCCTGTTTCAGGAGTAAATGAGCCAGTTTTTATAATCTATATACTAATGATGTACCACAGTCCAATACCTCATTTGTCAAACTGCAGGTTTAAGGCTGTGTGCTGACCATTTATTTAGTGAAAATGGCTCCCCTTTCTCTCTTATCGCTGGATGCATCAATACAGGTGATTTTTCCTGCCTATAAAATATATTTTTGGAGCTATTCATCTCCTGGTGAGGTTTACTTTCACGAGGTTAACCTGCCAGAAGCTCGTGGAAATAACATGCACATTTCAGTGCAGCTGGGACCAAATCCCTGGTGCAACACTTGGATGTTTGCAGGACATCCAGACCTGTGCAAAAGGGTTTATCCTGAGAGGAAAGGGAGAGGAGAACTGGGGGAAGAGGTTTGCTCCTTCCAAAAGACTTCTCATGGAATGTAGGGTGTTATAGGTGTGCAGACTTGCTGGATGTGGGTGGAGATGATTTTAAAGGTGGCTGCAGAACCCTGGCTCAGCCACCCTGTCCTGGGCAGGCTGTCCTTGCTCAGTGGTGCAGTTTGTGTGTCCTGGGAGCTGCTGAGCCCAAACCATGGCACACCCCCAGGGAGAGCAGCTGGGATCATGCACAGAGCCCTGAGACTGCCACTGGCACACACAGCTCCTGCTTTTGTCTTCATTATGTGCAGCTTATGTGTAATCCTCTCTTCTTTGGCCAGGGAATTTTTGGGGTTTTGGGGGTTTTTTTGGGCTTTCCCCAGACCTTAAAACAAAAAAAGGCTTAAAAATAGAAATCAATGACAGACAGGCCAAGTGACTTATTTGTAATTTGCCTCCCAATTCTGGGAGATAAAATCTGACCTGGAGGTAGTGCAACACACTGGGGTTTGCTCCAGACCCAGACCCTTCATGATTCTCCATTCCTAAGCTTCCCTTCAGGAGATGTGTTATTCTGGCAGCTTTTTTTTGGCTTAAGGGGGCTTTTTTTTTTGAGATTTCCTGTTTACACCCTGTCTAATTACTCTTTTTCTTATTTTTTCCCTAACGGGATGACACACATGGATGTCTAAAAATATTGCATGTAACAACCGGCTTTGCATAGGGAGGATGTTTCTGTCCAAGAGAAATAGCATAAATATCCTGCATGTGCTTTTTCCCCAAATAAAGACTTAGGCTCAGGATATCATAGGGAATTGGTTTAAATAGCCAAGAAGTAGTTTTTTCTCTCTGCCTTGTTGATTTCTCTTTCTTTTTACAGGATGGATGTTTTAGAAAATCTGTCTTGATGATTTTAGGTGGAGAATTTGTCTTATTTTTATGTCACAAAAAAAGGGAGGACAAAATGTTGTTTCCTCACAGCTAATGACACCTTTATGATAATGTTAATTTGCTATGTAGAATTACAATCTCATCATATGTTTTAATATCCATACATGGATATTCTGAGAATTGTTTCTTTTCCTTCATTATCTGCCTTATTTACTGAAGATTTGGCTGAAACAGATTCTTGCTGACAGCCTGTAAGTTGGGAGAACTGCAGTATTTTGATATAACTCTATTTCTGCATTGGACAGTGTTTGCCTCCTTCCAGTCCTTTCCATTTTTGAGGTTTTGTTGCTTACTTGTGTACAGAGAATACAAGTGCCTTTGGGAAACAATAAAAATCCAGCGTCCCAGTCTCTCAGTATGGTTTTGCCAAAAATAGGGCTGTGTAATGTCTCTCCCCTAATTTCCTATTGGGAACGAGATGAGACACAGGGATGCTTCATGAATTTCATGCTGCTACTTCTTTCACTGGATAATAGCTTAAATATTAGCAGGCTTTTCAAAATAACTGCTAAGACGAACAGTTTGGGGGCATGTTGCAAAAATTGTTCATTTGCACAGACAATGCCAAATCAATAAGAATAAGCTGAAAACAGATGTGTGTGTGTATAAATATCTCAGGACTGTTCACACCAGCTTTTGACTGAGCCAGACAGCTGTGCTCATCTCGTGGTGGATTGGTCCAACACAGAGAAAATCAATTATATTGTTCAGATTAGCAGGGCATCCTGAATTAAAGATGAAAGAAAATGTATCAGTGAGGACTCCAGGGTGTTGGGTCTTTGAGGAGCTCAGTGCCCTGGGAGTTGGGAGACAGCACAAGTCCCTTCCCAGAGCCTGAGGAAACAGACCTGCAAGCGGATGTGCTGCAGGGAATAAATCAAATAAATCACACCAGTGTCACTGGAGGAGTTAAAAACGAGTACTTTGCTGCTCCAAGAGCTCAGAGTCTCCAGCTGCTGAGCTGCAGGCACCCTTCCTTAGCCAAAATCCATTAATGAAAGCGATGGGAACCTCTTTATGAAGCTCTCCAGCTTTTCTTCAGGCAAGAGGATGGGGCCAGATTTTTGGTACCTGTGACCATGCTGGAGCATTGCTGTGGCATTGCTGTGTCAGTCATGGCACACATGGGACCATACAGGGCTGGTGGAAGGCAATTGACACTCCAAGGTCTGTGAGGTGAGCTTGCAGCTGCAATAGCAAAAAAAGCTTTTGGTTCTACCTCGTGTACAGAAAAGGCTTGTGAAATGTGAGTAATGCCTTGTACAGCAGAGCTCTGACTGGACTGGGGAGAAAACTCCATGCAAGGAGAGAGTTGTCTCCTGGAGCTGACCTTTCTGGTGGGCGACATTCCTGGTGTAGGATGGGCTTGTGCATCCCTGTGATAGTAATTTGGAGTGATTTGCTTCTGACTGTAAGAACGGGGTAAGCCAAGTGAAGTGCACTCTGCCCCAGCAGGAATGGGGTGGGGATACTTGGAGAGAGCTCCTGCACAGCTGCAGGACCAGGGCGCTAGTGGCTGAAGCTTTGGGTGTGCAGGAGGAGGAGAAGGGCTCAGGCTGTCCAGGTTAACACTCCTTTGTTTAGGGATTGGAGCCTGCAGATGCAAAGGGTGGTCACAGCAGCAGGTTTGTGTTCCTCCATCAGGCTGTGGTGCCACGCAGTGAGTATCCTTGCTGTGTCATCCTGCCTAGGAAAGGTGTTTTAGCAGCAATGGGCTGGGAAGGCAGAGGAGTGCAAGCAGCTCTTCTTGGAGCTACAGCCACAAGCATTCCATGGCCCTGTCCTGTAGCTTTTCCATGTGACAAAGGGCTCCTGGGGTGACACGAGCCTGGGGACACAGGGAGCTCTGGGGACACAGGTGGGAGCTGCAGGGTTTGTCACAGCAATGCCATTTCACAGTGCTTTGTCACTGAGCACCTTGGCATCTTCTGCAACTTGTTGACTGAGCTTTCCAGCGCTCTGGGAAGTGGATGTGCGATTTCTGACAAAAGATTCCTAAATGTTGTCTCTATCTGTGTTTGTAAATCAGACTTCTAAGCTGTTTCCTTATGTTGCCTCATCAATAAAATCAGGGATAATTACATCTTGCCTATCTTCAGGGGTGTCATGAGGTTTATTTACTTTTGAGGTGCTTTGCAATTACCTTGGATAGCTGAATAGAAGTACAGATGATGTTTGGTATTTCTTTTATGTTTTAAACCTCCTAGATACCTTTCTTTCTCCTCAGCACGAGGCTTCGTGGACGTGTTTGCTGTAATAGAAACCTTTTTTACTTAACAACAGACAACCGAGGCAATTAAAACAGTCAGAAGTGATTAATGTGATTTCACTGGGTGAAAGCTAAAGCAGCTCACAATTAAATAATGGCAACCGTGGTGCTATCTCAGAGCAACAGATGGGGAATGATTTAAAAACACTATTGGATCAGACACACTTCCCAACAGGGGCAGATTGGTAACAGTGTGTCAGAGCCAGAAATATGCTGCACCTTGAAGGGTGCGCTGATGAAATGATTAATTGATGGGAACGTGCAACTTAGTTATGAGTGTGCCATGGCAGCCCTTCAGCTCTGGGGAACAAATGGACCTGAGAGTGGATCACAATGGATTGAAGGGCTCTGGGTGCTGTGTTTGGACAGCAGATCAATCTGAGGGACCGTGCTGCAAGCTGGAATTGGGGTGGTGCAGCTTTGCTCCCAGCACCTAAAGGATGAAGAGCTGGAAGTGGTGCCTTGCAGGGAGTGCAGGGCATGGGGGAAGATGCTGAGTGCAAGATGTGTCACTCCTCGTCCAGCACTTCTGTACAAATTCATGTTCCTAGCAGTAACACAAAGGGGAAGGAAGGGATTTCTTTCCTCTAGACTCTCTGCAAACAGCCTTTGAGCCAGTATTGCTGGTTTGGAGGGCGCTGTGATGCTCAGCAGTGCCACAAGTTGCCACAGCTGGGGCACAGATGCTGCAGCCCAGTTTTCCCAAACACTACAGAGTTGTGCCTGCAGGCGCTCCTCTCTGACCTGCTTGCAGAACTCCTCAGGAGGGCACTCCCTCTCGGCTTTTGGTCAAAACGAGCTCAATTAGTCGAAACAATGGAGCTTTGTTGGTTTGGATGTTTGGGGCAGAAGGGCTGGCTGGTGACAGAAGCGGCTGTGTCTGGGCAGAGGTGGGAGGTCTCTGGTTCTACTGTAACCACGTATAAATCACGTTTATTTTAAAATCTCTGTAAGGCTTGGCTGTGCAGCATGCACAGGGGCAGGAGCTGATGAGAGGTGCTGGTGGCACTAGAGCTCAGCCCTGTCCTTGTCGCTATCCCTGCGGAGCCAGAGGGATGTGAAAGGAGAAACCATTGCTTGTTACTGTTTAATCCCTCTGGGAGCCTCTGCCTAAGCAAACCACCCCCGGCCTCTGCTCACAGCTCACGATTTACAGTCGGCTGCAAGCTTGTGCTGTCAGGGAAATGAGTTACTTTGAGGCTGGGAGAATAAATACCAAAGCCAGGTTTCCTTCACCAGCTCTCACCCGGAGATTCTTGCAAAGCTGGTCCTCGCTGGAGCTGCTGAAAGGCCCAGAATTAGAACAGATATTAAATAATGTAAAAGCTTTCATTGAAATGTATTAGATTTCAAAGGGCAGATATTAAAAGGGCATAATGGGCAGCTATTTCTGAACGGCTCGCCTCTTAAAGAAAGGAAGAGACTTCGTCTGCAGGAGATAAATGTGAGATGAAATAGCTGGCTCAGATATAGCATCAGAGGTTGCAGAACTCATCCCATTCTTAATCATTCAGTTCAAGCACCTTCTTGATGTATGATAATCCTATGGAGGCAGTAGATTTCCAGATTTCCAGCAGCTGTCCAATGGAAAATGTTATTGTGCTGATAGAGAATCCTTCTCTTCTAGACACAGACCAATGGACAGGTCTGGGCTGACCCCTCTGCAGGGAGAGTTGGCTCCATCTCTGTTTCATAGGTCCCTGGTCATCTGCTCCTCACCAGAGCAAAAGGCTGTGGCTGTGGTACTGGCCAGGCTGCCTCATCCTCACTTTTAATTCCCCCAGCATTTATGGGTTTTTTATCTGATCCTGAGTGCTGCCAAGCACCCTTAATTCCAGCTTGAAGTTGACTGGAGCTGAGAGTGCTGAGGCAGCTCCGCAGAGGAGTCCTTGCAGAAGAGCTCTCAGCTCGGGTATGGAGCTGATTCCCTTACCCATGCAAATCACACACTTGCTCCCCACTCTCCTTGTCCCCAAGCCTCACGTGAAACCCTCTGGTGAAAGCCAGGCAAGAATGCTGCCCTTCCTGACATGTTGCTATCTTTGCAGATGACCGAGGGCAGGCACTGCCAGGTGCATCTCCTCGATGACAGGAACTTGGAGCTGCTGGTTCAGGTACAGACCTTGCTCTTTTGGGGACTGGCAGCCAGTGCCAGAATCCTCTGCTTGGTTTCTTTTGGGGGCTGAAGTGAGGGTTGAAGAAAAGTTATACCTCTTGCTAGAAAAGCTCACAGGAGTGGAATAAACCTGCTCAGGCATATGTGCTTCCCCAGACACCTGGATTAGCAGAAGGGTTTCCCTGGGTATTGTGGGCAAAATACCTGCCATCAGCTCTGCATTCAGTTTTTGCTTTCACCAAAATTCATGAAGTACATTAAACACACCCCTTGGGGAGGTGGTTTTTGTCATTTAGATGGGAAGAAAACTCTGTGATTTTGAGGCTGTTTTATTCCCAGAATAGAACTCAAAGCACGAGATCCTCCACTACACAACATTTTCTTAATTGGAAAATCCTTCCTGCTATAAGTGCAGGAAAGCCTGGGATGCTGACTTGTAGCCCAGAAAGAGGAAAGCAACACTCAGTCTTCTGCCCTTTGGCTTAATGTCATGGATTAAGCACAGAATTGCCTCTCCATGCTCCACACATCCCACAAAGCTCCACAGAGACACCCTGAGTCTGATAGGTCACTTCTCTATGGAATTGTACAACAGGGTTTCAAGATGGTCATGAGAACTTAGATGTCAGTATTTGTAGAGAAAAAAAAATATTTCATATGAAAAGCCTGGACTGAAATGAAAAAAAACTATTTTTATTCTTCCAATAGCCCAAACTTTTGTCTCGGGAGTTACTGGACCTGGTGGCCTCACACTTCAACCTGAAAGAAAAGGAGTATTTTGGGATAACATTTATTGATGATACGTGAGTATAACATTTTTTGATGATATGTGAGTGTGTTTATTTGTTATTAAAAAGCTGTGTGACTATTGCAATGTGAAACCTTATCTCTCACACTGTGGCAGCTTGGCATGATGGAAAAATGACTTTTTCAAAGAAGAAAGATTTTTCTACCTTGTGCTTGTGCTCCTTGGCTAAGGAAAAGAGAAGGCACAAAATAGAAAATATCTGGAAGGTATCTTCTGGGCACAAACCAGAGAATCCTTGTAAAATAATTTCCTGATGCTTTCACATTTTATTTTTGTCTCACAAGTGAAAAAACTGATTCAATGATAATTTCCCATGTGAACACTCTCAGCTTTCCTCCTCTGCACTTTTAGTAACAACAAAAAGATTTTGCATTTATTTCCAAACTGAATTGCTCCTCTTGCTCTGCACCTGCATCTCAAATGTATTATTGAGTCTTTTAACCCCAAATTTCCCAAGCAGAGTGAGCTGTGAGGTTAGTCCTGCCCAGAAACAACTTTCCTCTTGCTGAGCCTGTTTGCACTTGGCTTCTTTTTCCCCCACAAGAGCTGCCATGAAATTCTCCTGGATGTTTTTGGTCACTAGCACTGAGACACCGTGAGGTTCAAAGTGCTGCCCAGGGGATTATCTAAAAGCTGTTGGCTTCCCCAGAAACTGCAGTGGGATTGCAGAGCTGAGGGCACAGGAGGGAGGCTGTGGCCTCTGGAGGGCACCCATGGCTCAGCCTTGCAGGGTGAAGAGTTTGGAAAAAAAAAGGAAATCATTGGAGGAGATGTTTGCCTGCCTTGGAGCTGAGTGCTGAACTTTCTAAAGCAACACTTGGAGTAAAAACGGGCAGTGAAAATAACCAATTTCTGCATTTTCCATCCCGGTTTTTAACCTCCTCCCCAACCTGTTTGCACAGAGGTCAGAGTGTGTGGCTGCAGCTGGATCACCGTGTCCTGGACCATGACTTGCCCAAGAAACCAGGGCCAGCAACTTTGTACTTTGCTGTTCGGTGAGTAATTGTTTCCACCCAGCAAACAGTGCCACTCGGGTTTATTCATCACCAGGGGGTTTTGTTTAAAAGGACTGATTGCAGATTTGATAAAGGAAATAAATGCCAAAGCAATGGGTTATTTTTAGAGGGAGATTAGGCTCTGGCTAAGTGCTGCTCTCTTTTGTATTTATGAAATGAAGTAGGTTGGAACCTGCTACTTTTTAAACTGTTACTAGGACATTATTCCTGGGGTGGGTTGGGTTTTTGGGTGGGTTTTTTCTTTGTTTGTTTGGTTTGGTTTTGGTGGGGTTTTTTTGGTTTTTTGGTTTTTTTTTAAACCTCATATTTTAGATACCTTCTTTGCCTGACTTGTCTTTAAGTGTGCTAAATTGCAATACAGTTTATTTAAACAATCATACTTACTTTTTTCCTTCTGTTTACTTAAGGGTTGTCTGTACATTAAAGGGATTGCCGATGGCTCTTTTGCTCACAGCTTAACAAGTCCCCAGGAAAGAGCAAAACCCCTGGCAAAATGATGATTTTGGCCAGTGTAATTGCATTACTTTAGGGCTGTTGCTGGCAAAGCTCTGCTGGTTAAGGGCCTGAAAAAAACCATATCCTATGAAACAGAGCTGTGCTGGCAGAAAAGACCAAGCATCATATTCTTAATATTGTTGGAGTTTTTGTTTTCCTTGCAGTCCATGAAGGAAAATGAGAGCAGACTGACCTCATTTGCTTTTCAGATCTGGGTAAATTTATGCCTTGTGTGCTTAATTATCTGAAGCACTTCCAAGGCAGAGCCTGTTGTGTAGCTGGGTCAGTTGGCACTGCTGCCTCCCCATGCTCCCTCTTGGTCATCAAGGGAATGGGACAAACAAGTGGCACTTTGTTCTGCCTGAATACGTGCTGATGTGGGATGGTGGTCAGAGCTCCTCTTCCACACTTGGGACAGAAAGAAAAGAAAAATCCATTTATAAAGGGATGATGGGCTCTTCACTCCATTTACAATGTTTGATCAGATCTGAGGCTAAAGCCTGTGACTGCCCAAGAAAGCTGTGAAGGCAATCCTCTCACTTGAGCATTCTTTTGGTTGGAATTTATGCTGTTTGCTCATGGTGTTCATTTTGGCTCTCTCTGTTGCAAGATGGTCCTGGACAAGACAGGGTGTGCAGAGACTTGGGCAAGAGTTAATGTGTGAGGAGTGGGCTTGGAAAAATCAACTTCTATGAGGGAATTTTTAAGTCTGAGTGCTCTGGGGTGATGAGATCCAAAACAGGTAACCAAGGAGGGTGGGCAGTGAGATGCAGAGCAGGAGGATAATAATAGTATTACCAAAATAATTAGCACTACAGAAACTGTCTGATCCATAGAAAATAGGTATTCCAGCAGAAAAGCCACTTCCAGACCTGCAGTTTCTCGTTGCATTAATGGAAATGGATGAATCCTCTGATTCCTGGTTTTTCTTCATCGCTTCTCATCCCTGAGCTTTTGCTGTTCAATAAGGAAACATGTGATAATCCTTTGAGATTTTAATTATTGCCAGCTGGCATAAACTCAGTCCAGTCACAGAGGTTTTTTGGATGGTACACTCAGCTGAAGGGCTCTGTAATGCAGATTGAGGACTTACAGAAGTGTCATTCCAGTTTCAAGAATGCTGACAGCATCGGAAATAGAAGCAGAATGTGCACTTTATGGTGTTTCCAAATATGCCTGTCATCCCCTGAACATCCTTATCTCTGTGGCCAGTGCTTCCCAGCTGGCTGATAAGAGGGTACAGCTTGTACCATGGAGAAAATAGAGCCCAGGACACAGCTGGGGTTAGGGGCAGAGCCCTTCTGTGCCCTCATCCTAAATCCATAGACCCTACAGCTTCCTGCTTTGTACCAGCAGTGACTGGGAGCTGCCTCTCCAGAACCAGAACCTTCCTGCTTCTGAGGGTGAGCCAGCCACACCTGAGCCTGGCTGAAAGAACCTGCAAGTGCAAAAGAGGTCCTTAGTTGAGGAAAATCACGTTTTGGTGCAATGGAGGCTTTAGCAGGCTGAGGAAGGTCCACTCTGTGAAGGGCTGGTGTGGCAGCAGGTTAGGAAAGGATGAAGAGTGTGGGTCCTGCCCTCTGCTCTGCACTTCTGAAGAGAAACACTCCAAGGTGTTTAAAGTAAAGTTTAGCAAAGCTCTTGGGGAAAAAAAATGTATCAGATGAGATCAAGAGAGGGTGAAAATACCTGTGGCTCGTAGAGTTCATGGGGGAAGGTGAGTCATGGAAATGTATAACAGCTTTTCAAATGTCTGGGGCAGGCTGCTGGGCTGCCCCTTGGACAGGCTGCATGCCTGTGAAATGGGGAAATTATCTGCAGAGGCGTTCTGGAGAGTGCTTTAAAATTAATTTGATGGCACATGCTGCAGGAATGTGAAATATTAAAGCAATTACTGTTTAATGTCTCACTTTTCTGAAGTCGCAGCATAAACACTGCAAACCTTCCTGACACGTGTGGCAGGTCCCAGCTTTCCTGCTCCCTACCACGTGCTGTCCCTGTGCTGCTGCTGGGGATGTGTTCCAATCTTGCAAATCATCTGTGCCGAGATGAGCATCAGTGCAGTCATCAGGGGATGGAGTTGGAGGCTGTGAGGAGCCCTAAGAGCACCCTGGGGCTATGGGAGGGATTGGTCTGGTTCTGATTCTCCTTTGTTGGTCATCCAACCTTTCTGCTGTCAAGGACAAGGCGTTGGGATGCCCTGGGGTGATCTGCACTGCTGAGGCACTGGTGGTGGTGATCCAAGGCTTTGTTTGTCAAAAAAATGTATCTTCTGCCTATATTTGGCGGGAGCATCTGGATCTGGAGCAAAGTTAATGGCTCTGATGAACATTTCTGCTCTCCTCCTGGAAGGAAGGTGGTCCTGCAGGGCTGCCAGCAGCCCCTCTCCTCCAGCAGAGTGTTGGACTGGCTTCCCCACCCGCCACACCTTTGGAGTTGCCTTTTCCACTGCCGTGACTTTGTCTGCAGAGGAGGGATGGGTTTTGCTCCTTTAGTGTCAACAGCATTTTCATCTCATTTGAAAAGCCATCAGATATCCAGGATCTGTGGAATCAGGAGTCCCTGTTCCCTATGTGCTCTCAGCCTGTGATTTCTGCTTGTTCCCTCCTAATAGGCAGGAAATTAAGTGCAGTAGCTCATAGTTCCTCTGTGCTTTTTTACTGCTGGAGAACAAAACACTGAGGAAATAAAATTACTTGGGAGGAAGATGAAACCTATTCAAGAGAGTAACTCATTTTTTTGTTCTTTTTTAAATTTTCAGGTTCTACATTGAAAGCATTTCCTTTCTCAAGGACAAAACTACAGTAGAGCTGTTTTTTCTGAATGCCAAGTCCTGTGTACATCAGGTAAGACTCAGAGCTGCTTTTGCATTTCTGTTCTATTGCTCCTCTGCCACATATGGAGTCCTGCAAACTTGGTAGGAGCTGTGTCTGATTTCTAGAACTAATGGAAGTATTAAGATCTCAGCATGGTGACTCTCCTTCCCTTGAATGCTGATGCTTCATGCAAATGGATAAGGCTGATGGTTTCCTAGTCCTGCTTTCACAGCCCTGCTGTGTGCTCAGTGCTCTGCAATGAGTCTCAAATACTCCAAAGCTTTTAAGTTATTTGAGATCTGGGTTGTAACTTCCCAGCTAGGCTCTGCTCAGTGGCACATCCTCCTACACCCTGAATAGCAGCCCAAAGTGTGGCTTCCACATTCCTGCAAGCCAAACTGCCAGGAGCAGGGGCTCTGTGTTGTGTCCAGTTTCTGTGGGCAGCTCGGGGATGAGGATGAGGAGCATCACTTCCTCCTGAGAGAAGGATCTCTGGGCAGCACCAGGTGATTCAGCAGGCAGGGAAAGCTGGGGATCCCTGGCTCTGCCTGCAGCCTTCTCTGCTGGCAGTTTCACAGCTCAGAACAGCCCTGTGGCTCCTAGCAGGAGCCAGCTCATCTACTCTCAAGTAGCTTTTAACCTTCCAATTACCTCCTGTGAAAATATTCTGTCCTACGTGACAAACTTAGGGTCAGTCTCTCGGTTTCAAGTAGCTGTGAAGGGCATGTGGGGCCAATGCTCATCTTTAAGCCCTTGGGATGTGGGCAGGAGGATGCACAGAGACACCTCATGTGTTCCCACAGCCTGCTCTGTCCCATGGTGCTGCTGGCTCCATTGTGGGGCAGGGAAGGAGCCCTGGGATGAGCAGTGTCAGATCAGAATAGGAGCAGATCCCCAGCTCCACTAGGCTGATGGTCACTGATGACAGCCAGGAATGTTCCCTGGCATTTCTCAGTCGTTAATCCAGCTCCAAGAGGCTAGACCTGCCTCATCGTGGCTTTTCTTCTTTCTTTTGTTTTTTTCTTTCCTTTCCTTGCTGCATTCATGGAGTGAGGAAACCCCAGTGTGTCAAAAATCAGGAATCCACACCCAGCCCACGTGCTCAGGAGAGCTCCCAGTGCCCAGGCAGTGCCAGAGGATGCCCTGCCAGGGCAATATCCTAAGCTGGATCTCTGCAGGAAGCCTCTGCTCTGTGTGGGCCAGGAATGTGGTTTGGGACACCTGCTGCAATACCTGGGGTGTGCTAAGACCTGTGTGGATAAGATTGCTTAAAAGTCAGTCATGTTTGGTTGTTTTTTTTTGCTTTCACAAAGGTGTTTCCAAAGTTTTCACTGCAGCTTTTCCCCATAGGGGAAACCCAAATCCAGGGTGGTGCAAATGCCTGATGCTTGAGTGCTCTTGTGACATTCCTGAGCACTGGCATGTGTTGACAGCCCAGCAGTGTGTGGCTACCTGTGCTTCCATGGCCTCTGTGCTTCAGTGATGTTCTCCTGAGCAGAGGGGAGAGGGAGATGTTGCCCTGCATGTGACACAGGCATGTCAGTGCTCCTGCTGGCACATGGGACACACCAGGGCAGCCAGACAAAGGCTTGGGCGAGCACAGCACAATGGCAAAGCTCTGTGCCAGTCTTTCCTGTGGAGGGGATTTATTCTTGGCTGACAAGGTTCAGAGGCTGCATCAGAAATGTATTTACAGTATTCTTTGAGAGATCTGCATGTGAACTGCTGTGAGTGGCTGTATCTAATCTAAGAGAACTGAATACCCCCAGTGAAATCTAGGACCTCTGGGGTCAGGCTGGAGCTGCTGAGCAATGTGTGCCATCTTGCCTCAGATGAATAAAAATATAGAGTAAATAATACACCATATTAACTATATTCTTAGTTATATAATACATTACAAAATAGGATTATGAGTAATAAATAATGAAATAAAAGCCTGCATGACAGCTCTGAAAAGGGCGAAGGCTGGCTTAGTGCTCTGCTGTGCACAGCCACGATTCTCTTCCTCACCTTTCAACCCCACATTCCTTCTTGCAAATCTCTCTGCTCCTTTCTGCAAATCAGGTAGTGCTTTACCCTGCCAGGACTTGGAGGAATCTGGGGCTTGTGCATTTTGCAATCTGTAGACATTTTGGCAAGGAAGGGACGAGATAGACAATAAAATCTCAGCTGCCAAAAATGTCTTTCTTTCTCCTCCCCACCCACTCCCCACCTCCATGCTCTTCTGTACAGTCAAAGCTCCCCTGTGCCTCTGGGACCTTTGCTGGCAAGTGCCAGGTTTGTGCATCCTGTGACCTGTGCTCTTCTCTGTGCCCTCTCCTTTGCATGTGGGCAGCTGGGGGAGACCCTTTGCCCAAGGCACAAGAGGGTTGAGACCTCACTTTGACTTTTGTGAAGTCTCCTTTGCATGTGAACAGAACCCAACATTTGCTGCTGCACTTGCAGAGTGCCCAGTGCCCCCTCACTGCACAAACCTGGGCCTCCAGCCAGCAGCAAATGCTGCCAGGGCTCTAACCCTGCCCTCCTTTCATGTCAAGCTGCCCATTTTTCCCCTGGTCTGATGCTGCAGACCTCTCAGCCCTGTGTGGTCCCTCCAGCTGCCTGGCTCCTGCTCTCCAGCATCCGTGCTCTTGGAGTTGGAGCTTGGAGAAGTCACATCCTTTGCCAGGAACAGCTTGGACCACCGAGCAGGAGGTGGGAGCTGGTGATAATTATATATCCAGCTCTCTGGAAGTGCCTCCCAGTGACTTGGTTAAAAACTCGTTTATCCACATGTATTTTGGGAGAATGCAAAGGCTGGAAGTGCTTTGTGTACGTCTGGGCTCTCGTTTCCTTACCTGCCTCTCTTTTCCAAGGCTTTGAGCATCACTGCCTGAAAACCTTCAGCAGTGACAACGTCAGTTTAAACACTTTCTCTCCTGTCATTGACTTCGAGAAGCTGGGTTAAGATTTATAGCTCTCTGAGATCTACTGTACAGCTGGAATTTAAGAGAGTGGAAGCCTGGTGCTCGGTTCCAGGTGAAATGGGTATCTCAGAACGGATGTGTTTGCACAGGGAGCTCTGTAAAATGTTCAGTGTGTTATTGCACAGCCCGTGACCATGGCTGGGATACTTTTAGGGAGGTGGGTCTGAACTGGTCACGCACATGCTGATGATAAATTTGGGAAGATAAATTGGTCTTTTCTTCTTTTGAAAGAGCCAAGTTTGGAAAAATAACACCCTACTTGGCTAGTGAGGCACTGTCAAGTTTATTATGCATTAGAGCTAACCTCCATATAGCTCTGCAGCCATACGGTTGACTCTTTGCCAGGCTTTAAAATACGTTCTGTAAACGAAGATCTTGGTCAAGTTGGCTGTATTCCCCTTTTCCTCTCTGTCTCTGGGTGTTTGGGGGTTTATTTAATTTCCCATTTGTTTCAAGGACTTGTAAGAATTGCTTTAAAAAAATGAGAAAAGTTAAAGGAAATGTAAGTTTTCAGAGGAGTCTGTAACTGTGATAGCTCCATGAACAGCAATGTTTGTGAGCCCTTGGCAGCCTGAAGACCAGTGCTTACCAAGAAGAGCTGCTGAAACAGACCCCTGGTGTGAGCATGAAGTCTGGCTGGCTTCCAGCTCATGGGGAGCAAAGTGGTCATATATCAGAGAGCTATCGAAAGTTTTATAATGGATATTTCCTAATTCTCCCCCCTCTCAAGGGAGAGGGAAATGTTCCCATGTAGCCTTGTTACACAGTGTAGTCTGATGCTAGCCAAGGCCATTAAATACCCTCTGGCCATTGCCTGATTGGCTGTTCTGCTCCCAAAGACAGTACAGGGGAAGCCCAGGTTGAGGTTCAGCAGGACCAGTTGGAGTTTGGCTCCTCCAGGGCTGTTCTCTCCTGTGGATTCTGCCACTGCAGCCATCCCTGTGGCCAAACCTCCACAGCAGAATGTCAGCAGATGAGGAGAATGGAGTGTGGTTGTGCTTGTGAACAAAATGTGACAGGAGGAGGAGGAGGCAGGACCCCATGCTGATGTACACTGGCAGATCTCCATGGGGCTCACCAAGAGACCTCACATGGGGCTGTGCTGGTGGCTTTGGGGAGGGACTTGGCCATAGTGTGGGTATCATCCACACCACATAAACTCTTCTGAGAGTGCTGAGGTCAATGCAAGGCTGCCTGCTGCAAAGGGTGATGGTGCCACAGGTTCCTGTGAGGCTCTTGGTGAGGTGCAGGTTGTGTCCTAGCTGGGCTGCCCCATTGCATATGAAGACCCAGTTGATTTACTGCCAGAGTTTTGTACCTCACATCTCTTGATGTAGTCACCTCCTCCTGGGTCTAACTACTGAGTTAATTGCCATGAAGAGTTCTACACCTTTGATCTCCTGGCCACAGAGCAAAGATGCTGTGACAGCTCAGCCAGTTCAGTTGTTGTGTGTGTTGGATATCTCAATGAGATGCTGGGGAAGGAAAGCAAAAGGCTGTGATTATATGTTAAGCCTAATGACAATTGCTATGTGCCCTGGCTTGCAAACAGGGAAGTCTTTATGTCTTTCCTCCATTCTCTTTTACTCTTATATAAATGAAAAAAAAAAGTGGCAGTAAATGTGTTCCTTTTACACTGTGCAGGCGAGTCTCAGAGTAGCTGCTCTGTCCCTGGAGTTTCATCTCAGTGTTGGCTGAGGCACAAAAGGCAAAGGGAGATGGACGAGAGTGGCTGGCAGAGACAGCCAAATAAAGGGTCTAACACAGAAACCTGAAGCTGCTCCTCACCACCAGGCACTAACAGCTTTTATTCTTGGGCTGGGCTGGCCTAAGCCCCTGAGGTGGGAAGCAGCAGGTCTGGCCAGGAAAGAGCTGTGTTGCCCTCTGCACATGCACTGAACTGTGTTTGGTCTCAGGCTGTGCTCCCTTGGTGGGAAGGGCTGTGAGGTTCTGTGCATGAAATGAAAGACACCATGGACCATCTGAACGCTGCAGAGCAGCTGTGAGGCCTCCTGAGCCACCCAGGCTGCAGGGAAATGCAGCACAAGTGGAAACCTGAAGTGCTCCTCTGAGGAAGGTCAGAAGGAACAGACTTCCATTTCCTCCTCCAAGAGCTCGTATTCTGCTGCTTTTGTGCTTTGCTTTACCTCCCCGAGGTGTTGCAGGCAGATCCTGCTTTGCTGAGCTTTTTCTCAGCTCAGTTTCTGTCCTTGGGAAGTGAGTCCTGGTTAAGATGCTCAGCAGAGCTCGGAGCATCTGATGCAGCAGGGAGTGGGTTGGTGCAGCCAGCAGTGTGAACAGCAGGTGACACCAGCAGGGCTGGGACCGAGGTGTGAGCGCTGGTAATTGGGACAGGCAGTTTAAAGCTGGAGGTTATCCATGCGCTGCCCGTGTTTGTCTCTGTGCAGTAATTAATTACCAGCACAGCCACTCCGGCAGGGCGAGTGACAGGAGCTGCCTGACCTAGTTCCTCCGGCACAGCCTGGGTGGTGTAACAGGTTGTGGCCAACACCCACCGCCCTCCCCAGCCTGGCAAAAAAAAGCCTTAAACGCTGAAAAGCTGCTCAGCTTTCTGCACTGCTGGGACCTGCCAGCCCATCCTCTGGCTGCCAGGACACACAGCAGGGACACTGGATGCCCGGTGGGATGTCACCACGGTGCTGGATGAGGGCACAGGGGTGCTGGCACTGCTCTGTTCACTTGTGCTGGGTCCACACCCAGCTAATTGCCTGCCTCAGATTGAACGTAGACGTTTGGGTCCTTTCTTTCCCTCTGACTAATTGCACCCTTCTTTCAGCTTTTTTTTTTTTAATCACCTTTCAGTAATCACTGGTAGTTATAGTCAATGTTGTGGCTGTCTCGAGGCTATTCAATCGCAGTGTGTGCATTTTTAGGGGTGTCTTTGGTTAATATGTATTTTTAAGGAATTGGTTTGAGGGAACAGGTGTGTTGGTATCTCAGTTCTCAGATCTTCGGGTGAAATGTTCTTATCAGCCTTTAACCTCTGGAAGTTACATGTGGTTTGAACAAACTGTGTCTGCTTTCACTTCTTGCTCTGGCTCTAAAGAGTTAAAATGACAGCTCCTGTGTGTTGCTTATTTTTTTAAATCTGCTTTAATCTGAGTTTACAGCCTAAAGATTTGCTTAGCACAGTTAATGCTCATCTGACTATCATCACTCTTGATCTGAGTTTTCATCAGGATTTCAGACTTGTATCTCTATGGCAGTAAATTCTAGTGTTGTTGCTGTGTCTAATGAGGGTTCAGTGCTCTATTCATGACAGAGCTTGTGATTTTTATCACATTCTAAGTCTGTGTCTGTGCAGCAAAAGACTTTAGCTCATATCTGAACAGGGGGCCAAATTCTGCCCATGGGCACTGAAGGCTGAGTTGGTCTTTACCAGATGCTGACAGTGACCTAGTCCTGCTCTGCAGTAATTGCCAACCAGTTTGGACACCTGCTGCAGCCTTTGATTGCTCTGATGTTTATCAGGATGACAAAAGCCACCACCTGAATCCGCTGGACCAAGTGCAGTGTTTAGATAAGCCAGTGGTCTTTTGGCTGAATCTGTCTCACTGGTTAAAAGGATTGGTCCCTGTGCAAACTCTAATTGAAAAATATCAGTTTCATCCCCTCCCCGGAGCTGCAGTCACTAGTCTGTTTAAACTTATTTACATCTCAAATGGAAAAGACTCAGATTCCATTATCTGAATTACATACATCTAGTTAACCTCGTGCTGGTGACCTTGTTCCCACTTGGGATAAATATAGGAAAACCTTCCATCTTCATCTCCAGCCCGTGGCCGTGGGAGCACTGGCTGCCCTGGCTCTCAGGGCTCCCCATTTGCTCACTGAAGTCTCTGCTTGAATTACCCTGGCGATGGCAGGCATTGCAAATTAATCTTCTTACAGCCATTTTCCTCATCTATTTTTGAAATCTGACCTTGCTGATAAAGCAATGCTAAAACAGAAACCCCCATCTGCCAACCTCCAGGCTGAAGGATGATTATAAAATCAAAATATTGCTGGAGTGAGTGGGAAGAGTCATGGTCCTGCACTCCAGAGCCACACGTATCACTGTCTGGATTTGTGTCAAGCCAAGGGCTGTCCAAGCTCCATGACAGCCCAGGGCAGAGCTGGATTACATTACAGCAATGGCCAATTGGGGAGCCAGATGGCAAATAATGTCATATTATGATGAAAAACACTTCCAGGCTCAGAGGGAATTGTCCAAGACACTGTCACTTGGAGAGCATTAGTCTGTCAAATACGGGCTGAGCTGGGCTTTGGCATCCTTTGCTTCAAATCCTTGCTCTGCTACTTAGCTACTGCAGGACTTCTGGGCAGTCCCTTCACTTCCCTGGATCTTTTCCCTTTTTTTGTTATTTTTTGGGATTTTTGGGGGGAGGGCAGGGGTGAATTTGGGTTTTTTGGTTGGTTTTTTTTTTTTCCTGAGCCTCAGAGTGGCCCCAGTGTCCTGCCACTGTTACTGTGTGGTGATACAGGATAATAACTAGTGCTGATCCATCCTGTTTAGAGGTCTGCAGCAGCTGGAGAGACATGGTGGCAGCCCTGCTCTTGGGGTGACCTGTTTGTCCTCTTTGCTTGCTCAAGACATCTGCAACATCTTCAAGAGGTCATTTTAGAGAGGATCCTCTTACCTGTTCACTCCTTTACAGCTTCTAAGCAAATGTGTTTGAAACTGAGGGCATTGGCACAGCAAATCCCTCACTCTGAAAGCACAGACTGAAACTTCATCACCTGGAGAAGTCAGATCCCTTCATGCTCTCTCTGGTCTCCTAAATCCCTCAATGAAGTGGTTTGTGGGATCACTGTTAACACTTGTGGCCATGCCATAGCAGCCAGTAAAGTGACCAGAGTTTCTTAAGGCCAGTATCTAGGAAAAAGCAAATAAACACAGAAGAGCAGCCTCGTAATTACTATTGCTAATTAGTTAATGGCTGTGAGGTGCTTTGAAGATGAAAAGTGAGGAGGTGCTTGGTTATTAAGCCCCAAGCACCCTTGTAAGGCCAGCAGCAGCTCTTGCTGGGGATCAGCACAGACTCTGTGCTGCAGCAGCTCATCGAGCTTATCTGGGAGCCAGCAATAAATCGAGAGAGCCTTGGGGAGTTAAATCTCCTTGAGTTTCTTGTAGGCTTAAAAGGCAATGAGCCCCATGTAGCTGATTTCACCTTTGGGCAGGGAGATGGTTTTGATGAACTTTTAAGGTCCCTTCTGGTCTTGTGTTCCCTGATTTTGTGATCCAGGGACAGCTTTGCTGAGCCAGACCTCACCTTTCATGCTGAGCTGAGGTTCCCTGTGATGGCATTTTCTCCCATCTGAGTTCTCTGCCTGCTGGTGCAGGAGAGCCCAGTGCTGGGGTGACCTGATCCCCTGTAATCCTCTCACCACCACAGCTGGCCTCAGAGGCTGCTCGGGCAGATGCAATTCAAGCTTTCAAAAAGGCAGCTCAGATGTGCATGACAAAGACTAACCTGATACAGACCTGGAAGTAACAAAGTGCTTTAAAATTGCACCTACGTGAAGAGTTTCTGGGCTGCAATCTTGCCTCTTTTCTTAAGCATCAACATGAAACAGATCTGAAGGAAGGATGAACTTCCAGCTATTTTTTTTTTCTCTTAACTTGTGATGCACCCCTCCTCTTCTTCTAATAAAATATGTCTGGGAATGCTTTGGAGGCTATTCCTGCATAGCTGTTGCCACACCTGTTGGGAAGGGGAAATTCCTCTTGGTCTGCCTGTCGGAGAAGCCTGGGGGAGTGCTGCTGCTGGAATGTTTTATTGACAAAGCTGGCAAAAAACTTCCTTTCCATGAAAATTGAATTATTTGTTTGTTCACTTTTGAATTTAGTCTCTGTGGGCCAGACCTGCAGCTGTGGTAAATTAGCTCAGCTCCAGATGTGCCCTAATATATTTCGAGATGTCATTTCCCTGTATCTGTATGTAATTCTGTAGGTCTTCCTGCTGCCCTGGTTTTGGCATTATTTCAGTTTTTGGTCTGCTTTGTCTCCTCATTCAGCCAGCAGATCCTGAGGACAAGGATTGTGTTGGGATCTCAGTGACATGTCAGGCATCATGTCTACTATCTTCACTTGCAGAGGTCAATAAGAAAAATCTGTGTTTGTGGGCTGGTTCATAGGCTGTTCTGTGTTTTACTTGCTGTTTGCAGGATGTATAAAGGCTACAACTGTCAGTGCATCTCCTTTACTCTTCCAGTGTTACTGCTGGTCCCAGAGTAGAACTAAGGCTAGTTTTTTTTCTGGTAAGAAACTAACTTGGGAGGTTTGTGCTTAAGCTTGTAAGCAGGAGAAAAAATGATCCTGATGTAGTTTTGATGCTTTGGCACCTGCAGAGTTACTGAGTACACAGTGCTGTTAGGACAGGGCTGGTTTTGGAGTGGGCTCAAGGAATTTCCAGCATGGGGGTCTGTGAGTTTTTCCTGAACATTGCTCTAGAACTCCGGGGGCTTGGAAGAACTGGAGGCTGTAGGATCCAGACTGAGTGGGACAAAGGACGGTTATGCTGTCCTTGTGATTTATCAGTATAACTGGTTTAGCACTGGGGGGCTGTGAACCACCATCACAACAAAGAATGAATGGTCCTAAACCTATAAGCACCCAAACTCTTTACCAAGAGATGGATGCAGTTTCTTGGATTTCTCTTGGCTGGGACATGGCAATCCCAGTGGATAGATTCACCCAAGCTTAGCTTCTGTGCTCTGGAGAGCACCGAGCTGGGAAATACCCTTTTTTCTAGATCGAATCAGGGGTTTAGATCTTGTCAAACACTTATACTTGTCCAGCTGGTGTCAGCTCCTGGGTGCCATCCAGCCATGAGCCTGCCATGCCCGAGCCCTGCAAGCGTTGAATGCCAGGCTGGATGGAGCTTGGAGCAATCTGGTCCTGGTGGAAGCTGTCCCTGCCCATGGCAGGGGGCTTGAAACGAGATGGTTATAAGGTCCCAATCCCCACCAGTCCCTGTGACCTCGCCCTGAGGAAGGGGTGAACTTCAAGCCTTTACAATCCCCCCGTAACGCGTCCCGCTGAGCTGGGCTGCACTCACACCGAGCAGCATCCCCAGAAACGCAGCAAAAGCAAAGCGAGCAGGCGGCGGACAGGACGGTGTGTCGGTGTTCTCGGTGGCAGCAGGGGGACACGGGGCGGGAGCTGTGGCAGGCAGAGCCAGCACCGCCTCCCGCTGCCCCCTCCCCTGCCGGCCCCTCCCGGCTCACTCTGCTCTCTCCGCAACAGGGGCACATCGAGGTGGACAGCGAGACCGTCTTCAAGTTGGCCGCCCTGGTGCTGCAGGTGAGTTTCTCCCCCGGTTTGGCTCAGCTCATTCCCATTCCCGGTTTTTTTTCCCTCTCCATACGGACAAACCCCCGCAGGGTTGTTTGTGGTCTCCGCGGCTGGGAAGTAGAGGGGAAGCTGGAAGGCACAGGAGTTGTTTTTCTCATAGAGAAATATTTGTTTGAGGAGTTTTAAATTGAAAGAGTAAAAGCTCATCAAGGGAAGTCATTTATCTGGGCAGGTTTCCATTAAATTTATCGCTTAGCCTAATTTAAATACATTCCAGCGATCTGGGAAGAAAAGTGTAAATATTGTAGCTAAATCAGCTATGTTATGCCTGTGAATCTTCTTCTCAGAGCATATGGTTTTGATACCTCTGTTATGTTGAAATATACAGTGTCAGTTTTCCCTTTCATTAATCAAGTTTTGTTGTACTGAGACTTAAACTCCAATTATTTACCGCTTTCTGTGAAATAGAATTCTACCTTTAAAATATTCTGGGTTTTCCCCCATTGCATTGTCACTGACGAAGTGCCACAGCAAAGCTACGGCAGCTTGATCTGCCTGAACAGTTGTTTTCATCTCGAGTGAGCACAATTCCTCCCAAGTGCTGACCTGACTGTACAGCCAACCTTTGCCTGGATGAGAGAGAGGAGAGAGAATTGTATTTCACTTCTTGTGCAGTAAAAGCGACATTTGATTTGCAATGTGAAATTCATCCCCGTTTTGGAAGCAGTTTTATTTATGCTGAAGGTGGATTATCTGCAGCTGGGAGCGTAAGGGGCCAAGTGTAGCTCTGGAGCACATGCAGGCAGGCTCTGTGTTTTGCAGGGAGTGTGGTGGGGTCAGGATCTGCCAGCAGAGCTGTGGGAGTGGGGAAGTGAACAATGCTGGGAAAATCGAGGGCTTTTGAAGAGATCATGTTTTAATTCTGTCACTGTTTTTCAATTGTAGGAAGCCAAAGGGGACTATTCCAGGTAATAACATTTTCCTTTCTAATGCTGGTGCTCTTGATGGATGTGTTTTTCTGTGTTGGCATTGTATTGCAAACAATCACAAATGGGGGTAAAGTCCAGCTGCGAGCAGTGCCCGAAGAAAGTGAAATGTGCTGCTGGGTTGGATAAAATCTGAGTCTGCAGGGTGAGTAATGCCTTTTGTGAGCAAGCTCTGAGTCAAAACAGGGTTTCAGGACTCCATGCATTGCTCCCCTCCCAAATGCGGGTGCTGAATTGGGAGAAGGGGAAAGCTCCCACACTTCCCTGCCAGAAAACCTGTGCTTTGCCAAACTTTTGCCAAGCAGACTTTCACCTGTGCTTTTGCAGGACTGTGTTTGGGTCCATGTGGGTGACCTTGCCTACAGCCCTGCCCGTGCAGGGGCAGCATGTGTAGGGACATGGGGCCATCAGCTGCCCCGGGGATCAATGAGCTGTGTTCTCCTGCAGCTGCCCCTGGGCCTCTCCCTCCCCACACTTGACCCAGCAGTTGTGTTGTGGCTGATGTATGACCTCCTGGCTGGGCTTGAGCTGTCTCAAGCTGCAGCATCAGGTTGGGCTTCCCCTTGGAGGTGTTTCTTACCCTGCTGTGGTTGTGACAAGGGGCTGTGGGGGGCAGGTGGGGTCACACTTGGACCTGCTGGAGCCAGGGGGAAAGACCTTCCATTAGAAACAGCTCACTAAGCAAATAGAGATTCAGAAGATTGGCTTTGGTCATGTTAATATTTTACTGCTTGCTGAGTTTCCATGTGGGAAGAGAGGTGTGTTTTACCCTTTAGCTACGAGAGCTTTGGAGAGGCTCAGTACAGAGCTGTGTGCCCAAATGCAGGGAGCAAGTCACGTTTGACTGCCAAAGTGACTCTGCTTTCCCTTCAGGGGGCACTTGTCAAGTAAAGTGCCACTGCCCTAGACCCCTTCCCTCCAAGGTCTGTCCCTTCTCCACTGAAGGACACGCTCTGTGAAGTCCATCAAACCTCCTCCTCCTGTTTGCTGGCATGCTGTCACACCTGCAGGGAGAAAAAGGTGTCTTTGATCAGCTGCATGGGCTGGCTGTGCAAACCATTGCTGTTCCTGTTCATGCTGTAGACCTGCTTTGTGACCCCCAGTATATTGCTTATACCTGTAGTCTGCTGCATTTTTCTCTAGATAAACCCCTTATCTTGCCTGATCTCGCAGGGACACCCTAAGTTTACTCAGTTTAGGCACAGATAACCAGAAAATCACTGCTGACTCCACAATAAGTAACTTGTTAAGCTGTAGCAACTGGTGGCACAGTGCTCTTGATTCTCAAGAACAGGGGCTAAGGTTAAAAACCACCTTTGTGATGAAAACCTCCCTATGTGGTTTAACTGAAGGCTGCCTCCTTATCATTTGCCGTAAATAGGTTTGTAAGTATGGCTTCACGAGCCCAAGAACTGTGTCTGTGGTTGTTTTCCATGGTTCCCTGGACATGTTGCAAGGAGTGGATTGCCCGTGGTTACCTTCAGAAGTATTTAAAGAAAATTGGAGGGAAGAGCACTCTGCTACAAGAGTGATTTCCAAATGCAGCTCTTCCCCTAAGAGTTGTGTGGAAATAGCTGCAGCATTGTTTGCTCTGGTTAACTGAGCATATGTTATGCCCCTGTAGCAAATGAGCATGGCCAGCTGTCCCAGGCCCAGTGAGCACACCAGGAGCAAAGGAATTTCATGTCACATATCACAAGTGGTCCTTTGGGCCAGTGCTGATAAAGCACTGGCTTAATTAGCACCATATCTTAACGACAGTACTGAAGGGCTGCCCAGCTTGCTGTGGTGCAGAGAGTGTCCCTGCAGCAGTGCTCCTGTGCCTTGTGATTTTGTGGCCCTTTGCAGTGCTTTGGGCTTGGTGTGTTCTCTGCTCGCTGTCATTTGGCCATTCTGCTTTGAATCACCTTCTGGAATTTGCCTCTTGCACCACTTCTGCTTCCGTGAGAACAGGCAGGTTGATTTTTTTAATATTGGATTAGTGATGAATGAACGCTGGTAAATACAGGAATTGCCTGAAGTCCTGGAGATTAGCCCTCTGGAAGTGAGAATTGGGCCAGTCCAGGCAACTCTGGGGGATCTCTTCCTGGCTGAATTTTCACACACACCCCATAGGCACCTTTTCCACGGGGACACATCCTGTGGTGGGGTCACCGTGTGGCAATCCCACTGACGTCAGCTCCGTACCAGGGCACGAATGCATCAGCCTCTGCAGGAACCTCTTTCCCAATCCACTGCTCAAATTCTCAGATAACGCCTTGATGGCAGGGAGCAGCAGCCTCCTGAGAAACACCCTCCCCTGCCCCTTGCTGAGTGGGTGAGCACATTCCTTGGAAATCTGTTTCTTTTCAGTGAGCAAACCTGACGGCGTGGGCGCTTGGAGAAAGTAAAAAACTTTCGATTTCTACACCACAAAGGTCACTCTGGAGGGGCTTTGCAGTCTGGTAGCACTGGCAGCTGGAAATACCAGGGACTTTGGGGTTTGGCCCTTGCAGGTGCTTTGCAGTAGGACCCCAAAGTCCTGGGCTGGGCTCTTACAGGATGGGGGGATTCATAGAATCATAGAATGGTTTGGGTTGGAAGGCACCTTAACAATCATTTGGTTTGTGCATTACTATTTGGAGAGAAGCTTTATGTAAGATGGACCACCCAAGTCCCACTTTGAGAGGATCCTGGTTTTGAAGACATCTTTACAAAACTTAAGGACATCCTTCAGAATTGCACCCAAAGCTTGCCCATGCACATGTGCCAGGTTTGGGGATTCTCCAGGGAAGCCTAGCCTGGCCTTGGGACCCAGGAGCAATGAGGCACAAAGGTGGCAGCAGACCACAGCCAGTGCAGCTCACCGTGTCTCCATTTCCTTTTCCTGTTTACCCAACCGGTGATCCCAGCTGAGATAATCCCTGCTGTGTGTGATGAACAGCATGTCACGGGGATGCTCAGCGAGCTGTCACTCTCCTCCTTCCGTGGGATGGTGTCAGAACTGCCCTGGGCAGAGCAGCTCCTCCAGACAGTCCTGCAGCTCTGCTGTTCCCTGGGATGCTGCAGATTCCTGCCCTGTGCCTCCCTGCTCAGCGCTGGGCAGGCTTTGCTCAAGAGGAAGGATGTAACTCTGCTCCAGTTTGCTTTCACGACTCATGACTGCTCCTCTGTTTAACATGAGTTCCCAGCACTTTTCACCCAGCTCCTGCAATAAAAACCCCAAGCAAGCAGGTATTAGTCATTGATTGGGGTTTTGAAACTCTGTGTGAGTTAATTGCATTTCTCCACTCTCCTATTTGCAGATGAAACAGAAAAATCTGCAAGCCTGGTTTTATGAAATCTTGGTTTTTATATGCTGTGTGAAAGTTTTAAAAAGAGAATGTGATTCAAATTGCAGCTTCTGGCATGGCTTAGTTTGGGGGGAAAGGCATACGTGTTCTGTTTATTTTAGGAATTTTATTTAAATTTTATAGAAACGTAATGTTTTGGCAATCTGTTAATTATTCATGTTGTAAATATGCAACATAAAAAGTCTGGCCCCCTTGGGAAATAAATTATTGAGCTGTATTTAGTTTACAGATTAAGCATCTGCCCTCAAAAATGCTGTAAAATTTTATATACTTTTATTTTCCTTTGTAGCTTGATCAGAAAGACAGTTTATAACTGAGAAGTCCTAAATGCTGTCCTAGCGCTGGAAAAATGTTTATTAAAATCAGATTAGCTACAGGGACTGGCTAAGGAAAGTAACTTGGGAGAAAAAAGTTTATTTTCTGACTGATGATCTTGGACTATATTTTCCCCAGTACCATTTCCAGGACTGAAACCCAGCCATGCTCCCTGAAAGTTAATTAAATTGCTGGAGGAGGCTTCTATTTTCTTTAAATAGCTGACACAGTCGTTTTTGATTCTGGCCTGTGGGCTGCAAAGATAACTCCCGACTGGTATAACATAACACAGACAAAATAATGAATTCCTGATAGCTGACATGTGCAAGGCACCGAGGTTTATCGTTATGGGAGTGATAAAGGCAGTTTGTGAAAGGAAAAGGTTTGGGTGAGAGATAGCCCTGCAACTGAACCTATGGAGTAATTGGTTCAGAAACTCCTGAGTTTTAAAACTCTACTGTGAGAGAAAAGTGAAGTTCTTGATCTAGGTGCAGATAACTACTATTAAAAATTTGCCTCTCATTAATAGTGAGTGCTCACTGCTAGATTTTTGGGTAGTGTTTCCTTGGGAAGCTGAATATTTTGCCAGACAAACTGGAAGATCTCTTGGTAGAAAAGAATGTGAGAAAAATGACGTAGGCAGTGCTAGAAAATAGCTGTTGGAAAGAAGTTAATAATTGTCTGATAGCAAAGCACCTGCTCACTCTCCTGCTAACCCCACGATTAAGGTGCCCTCAGGAACAGGACACACCTGAGGTCTGTCAGAGGTGGCTTGTCCAGCCTGTTTCTGGGAACCTTGCCAGGTTCATGTGACCAAAACTCCAGGTGTGGCCACGTCCAGGACTGGGGTTGGAGCAGGAAGACAAAGTTTGGGGATGAGTTACAAGAGGACATCTCATCTGGCAGCCAAAGACTGGAGCCCAGTCTGCATCCTCTTTCAGCCCCAAGGATTTCCTCAAACCTGTGCCAGCCAGTGGGTGACACAAAGAGCTGGTGGGTCACCAGAGGAGTCACTCTCAGAGCATCCATGTGGTGCCTGTCATGGGCAGAGCCACAGTTTAGGTTTGGATGTTCTTTTCCATGCCAGTGCAACTTTGAAATGCCCATGCACTGATATCCTCAGTCTCTCCCCAGCTCCCCGTGGGCTGTGTCTGCTGGCTGTAAATCAGTGCTCAGCTCTGCTGCTGCCCTGTGCCCCTTGTGCTCCTCAGCCCTTGTTTGCCAAGTGACTCATTGTGTGCTTTGCCTTTCAGCTGTGACTCCCAACACTTTTTCTTTAAATACCTTTTGAGGCACTGGCTCTGAACCATTAACTCTGTCTTGGTCAGACCTGGCTGTGTGCTTTCCTCAGCTCCTTCTTTATCAATAAACAGCTAATTTGGGACAAGATGAGCAAAGATCTGCTCACTCAGAGCCTGTTAGTTGAGGGGGTTGATTATTTCACTTGATTTGGGAATGGCTGATGAACCAAGGTGGTAAATAGTCAAGTTTAGGAAAAGTCATGTTTCATATCTATTTCATGCAATGATGCTGATTCCCCTACTGACAGGTATCAAATATCCACTTTCCCAAGAGCTTAATTGAATTTTGAAATTGAACCCCTTCAAAGAAAGCTGGTTGAAGACTGCAGTGATTTTTCTGTAGCAGGGTGCAAATTTTGCTTTCCTTGCTGAGTCCTTGCCATGAAGAACAGGAGCTAAGGGAAGGCAGGCAGAGAGGAGCCAGGCAGGGAACTGCTGAGCTCCATCTCCCTGAGCAGTGGGGCAGCAATTATGAGATAAAAACATTGTTTGCTCCTGGTGCATTATTTTTCATGTAAAACAGGTGCAAATACAAAAAAAAAAAAAAAGTACTAAGACCCCATTTTTTGGATAGACTTTTCATAGCAACAGGGTTTTTCCCATTGGTGCTGCTTGTAGATTCATCCAGTTCATGGCAGACCAAAGCATGTAGAGTCTGCAATGATGTAATTGTAATGGTTTTTTACAATTTCCTATTTTAAAGCAGGTCTGTAAGGGCTCTCAAGGAATTTGTATAGAATGCTTATTATGTAGCAGATTAATTAGGTGGAAGCATTGTGGGTGGAAATGAGCAAAAAGGATTAGATGAAGAGGAAAAAAAAAGGATGTTTGCAGTAATTTAATAACCTGATCTCATGGGATTTACTCCTTGCATATAGCAATGTAACTGTTAAGATTCACACATAATTATGGCAGTTGGGTAAGGAACAGTAAGTTTTACATTTCGTATGCATGATTTTTGTACAGTTTCCAGAGGGGCAGAAAAGGGGTCATTGTGTTTTGTCCTTTTTAATTGTCCCTCCACAGTACTTTCTTTTCTTTGGTTTTTCTTTTTCTTTTTTTTTTTTTTTTTTAATTACTTTTAACTCAGAGAGCAGGGCTAGAGTGGGTACAACCCAGGCACCTGGAGAGGTCTTTTGTGTGTGCTCTGCATCCAAAACAGATGAGAGACAAGGCAAGCACAGTGCCAGGAAATTCATCATCCCCCAAGCTGTCTCCTGGGCAGGGGAGAAGCTGTCACAGCTGTCAGGCCTGGAGTAGCATCATGACATCCACAGTCATGGGTAAAAGATGCTTTTCCCTTGTCCCTAGACAGTCCCTTAAGTGCAGGTTCAGCGTTAAAACACATGGCCTTTCCCTGTTGTAAAAAACACATTTCATGGGTTTTGCATTTTAATGTATTCACCTCCCTTTTGTTGAGTATCTGAAAAACTTTGTCAGGTCTGGAGAGAGTTTTTCCAGTCTTGCACCCTCAGCTGTGAGCAGGAGTTTTAGCTCTGGTCTGATTCCTAACATCCTCACTCTAGAAAAGCAAAAGTAAATCTTTTGCTTTTCCTTCCCATGGTGGTTGAGTTCCATCATGTGAGGTGTATTTTGTGCTTTGAGGAAACGGACTGACAGCTTTTCAATCTCAGCTTTTTTGCTTTTGCAGATTTGTCAGGTCTTTATCATTATTTGGATACTTTATTTTTCTTGTGGTCCCATGTATCTCTGTGTCAGCCGGGCTGTGATAACAAGCTTTAAACTTTGCTACTGTACTCAGACATGCTAAAAAACCACAACTAATATGGCTAAGCTGACTTTTGTGTGAACAGGAAGAAAGTGAGAGTGTTAGAAATAACAGTCTGTTGCTGTGAGGAAAGGCTTGGAATCCTTCAAGCGTTGTACCAACTGTGAATATGCATCTCTTGCTCGGCAGTAAATCCCCAGGTAAAGCAGAGCCATCCTGCTTGTGTCTGGATTTCGGGGGAGCAGTGCTAGTGTGTGCTGTGGGTATGACCAAGCAGCTCTTTGAACATGGATCTGTCATACCAGTCTGTGGGATGGGATCCACCACCCATTGTAGGTGGTAGGTCCATGGATCAAAAGGGTTTTTCTTCAGAATATTCATGTTTTGCATCAAGAGCTGTAAAAGAAGACCTGACGATTCAGGGCAGCTTTAGGTTGCAGATTTTCTCTAGCCATAAAGAGCTGCTTTTTGGCACCCTGTTCCTTGTGTGCAAAGTGGAAATTCTGTCAGGGTGGCTGTGGGAACAGCTCCTGCTCCCATTTGTCTGCTCATCCATGTATGTGGATATATCTGATAGGAGAAATGTTGCATTTTCCTTAGTGTTTTGATCCATCTTCAAAAGCCAATGTGTGGGGTCAGCAAACCCCAGCAGATAAGTAGGTGCTACTGCTCAGCCCAGGAATCAGGCAGTGCTCGGCATGCAGAGAAATTTGGCTCAGGGAGCAGGATTGGAGCTGGAGGTCAGACCTGGGAGTCCAAGTGTGAAGAATGGTCACCCAGTCCCATCCACACTTTGTGTTTGGTGCAGATCCCCCGTGAGCTGTGAAATCAAAGCTGTTGTAGCTGCACAAGGTGGGAACCTACAGCATTGCCACCCTAAATGTCCAACAAACTGGGGTTGAAAAAGCCATCTGCACTGCTTATCAGGGCCCTTTCCACAGATGGGGTTGGAAGGCTCTTAAATGCCCCTTCACATGCCTCTCTGAGCAGGCGGCTGCTATCTGTGCTCAAGTGGCAGACTGCAGCCCTGCCCCAGCAAAGCCCCTGCTGGCTGCAGGGAAGGTCGGGCTCTGGCTGTCCTGTGCCAGTGGGAGCCCCTTGTTCATGGCCTTTCCACATCCTGGGCTCCCTTCAATAGCAAAATAGCTTTCTTGAGTGTGCCAGCAGACCATAAACTGAAAGGTTGGGAAATGACGGGAAACGTCTGGCATTTGTCACAAAAGAGGATTTGTCAGAGAGCACATTTCAAGATCCTGCTGCCAAGCTCCTGCTGCTCTAGCATGCTCAAAAGCTGCTAAATCCATCGTCTCTCCCTGTACCTCTCCTGCTCTCTCTTCCTTCCCCCTCTTTTTTCTCCTGCACTTTTAACCCTGCTCGTTTTTTTCCCCTCCACTGCCTCACTGCTTGCTCCTCACACCTGTTTTTCGTGGTGCCTCCAAGGGCAGAGCTGGTTCTCATCCGGGAAAGTAAAGAATGGCAGCACCTTGGAGACCTTGGTGATGTTTGCCTGAGTCTGGTCACTTTAGAAAGTCACTTTAGGACCAGGCTGGGGTGCGGGCAGCATCACCTGATATTCTTGTACAGTTTGGTACAAAGGCATTTGGTGGTTATTCTAAAAAAATAGGGCTATGACTGACATCAGCCCTCTGAAACCCTTGACTGTCAAACTTTCAAGCATCTGCTCTAATTGAGTGCTGTTTTGGAGTATTTACTTTGCTAGCTCTAAATAGCTTGAAGAGAGTAAGGTGACAAATCCTAATGGAGATGTTTTGAAGCATCTTCACGATGTAGAGTAATAATTTATCATCCTTTTGCTGTGAAACTCCACATTTCCTTGTATCTTGTGTAATTCTCAGATTCACTGATAATTTAGTTGTCTATGAAATAACTTTCAGGTTACTTTTGAGAGGCTGGTTGACATCTTCTAAAGGCAAAACCACTCTAAATTCTACCTATGCTATGCCTAAAATCCATTTCAAGAATTAACTGAACATGAAATAGTGACATTCAGGAGGACCCAGGAGTGGCTCTTCCAATGATCCTGTAGCAACACAAGAAAAAGTATTTGTGGCAGGTCAAGAGGCTCCAAGAATAGAGGAAAGTCGCTATACAAAGCACTTTCCCTGGTGATAAATTTGTACCTTATAATGTGTTATCAGCACAATTCAGCAGAGGCAGACACACCTGCCCTTCCTTTAGTCAGTTAAGAGTTGTCTGAAGTCCTGTCCTCGTCGAGTTGTTAATATTTACAAAGAATCAGTGGGCTGATAAGCTTCTATGCTGTAGTCCAATATATTGCTTTTGCTGCTGGGTGTGTCACTTGCTCTTCATGTTTTGTTAATCCCATTAACCACATTTTACTCCATCTAAGCTCTTACCTGCGTTAGCAACAGGCATAAGCTGATTTTTGACAGTGGGTGCAGGGAAACTCTGGGGAACCCAGTGACAAATGGTCCTAATTAGCAGAGTTCTGTAAATCTTTGCCTGGCAGGGAGTGTTGTATCATTCCATTAGAAGCTGTCAGGATGTACTTTCTGGGGCCATAAATATGTAACTCTTTTTTAATTTTCAGTACTGTGCTCTAGGCAGAGCATGCCACGATTGTCTGGCTTGGTTCCTTCGTGGATTTCTGGTGGAGGCTTTAGCAAGATGCCTAAAATTTCCCTGTAACATCACCAAGTTGCAGGAAGCTCATGAGATTGGTCCAGGTTTGCTGCTGGAGATAGTTTCAGGGGGGAAGTCCTATTGATAATATGGTACATGATTAAATATTGTTATTGGTTATTTTAGAATCAAGCTGCCGTGCCTCTCCACAGAGCTGGCACTGATGAGCAGGGCGTGCTGGGGACAGCATCTTGCCCAACGTTTGATCATGTTGGGACAGAGAATTAATTATGGGCAGTACCAGGAGTGCAAGTTGAGGTTCAGCGTGAGGAGGCTCTGATGCAGATTTTCATTATTTCCATTTGCATTGCCCAGATTGATTCAAGTTCTGCTTCATATCTGCCAGAGAGAAAACTCCTGTTTAGAGGGTGGGATAGGAAGGAAAGGGTCTGTCTGCTGCTTTTGTTTAATTCTTCTCCATAGTGGAAAAATACTTGAGATGAGAGTTTCCTATATTCTCCTCCTGGGGAATAAACAAACCTTTTGCCAAAAAATGTTCAGTCCCATTGACTCTGGGCGGTTTTAAGTTTATGTATTGGAGTTATGCCAAAAACCACCAGTCCAGAAACCCCTTCCACAGCAGAGGTCAGATTAAATGCAAGTTGAGCCTCCCTGTCCGGATAGCCGTGTCCTCCTCCTGGTGGGAACCCACCCTGGACGTGCCAGAGACAACACGGGGCTGTTTGGCTGGCAGATAGTGTGCCTGGTGGGACATCTGGAGCCGGGGCTGTCCACCCTGGGCTGGCTGTATTGTCTCGCGGTGAAACCAAACAGGAACAGCTCATAATTCAAGCCGCCAGCTCCTGCTATCGGGAGTTGTCACCTCCGGGGAACGGCTGGGTCTCACAGGGCTTGGGAAAGTGATCCTGAAGGTCAAGGGGAGACTTGCTTGGTGCAGATGAAGTGATAATGGACTCGGTGGAAGGAGGGGGAGGACCATTTGAGGCTTTTATTATCCCTGAAGCCGTGAATCATCCCAAATGTTAATCCCGGGGCGTGCAGTCAGCAGATCCAGGCTGCTGCGTGCCAGCCTGCACTCTCTGAAGGCATCCAGCGCTCAAGGAGCTGTGCCCTGGTTCTCCCAGGTCTTTCACATTTTTCCTGGATTGTTTCATGCTTGAGCTTACAATTATGCAGAGGGAAAAAAATCCTCATGTTGCTACTCAGAGAGTTTCAGGCCTTATAAGTCCATTTTGATGGACTTCTCCCGGAGCGTGTGGATGGGATGGCATGTCTGAACCTCTGGGTGTGAGGTTGGCTCCCTCCAGGAGGACAAGTCCCAGGGCCAACTTTGCCTCGTAAAATAAGTGTATTCTTTGCTATGGCAAGAAGTTGGATGGGTTTGTAGGCTGGCAGAAGAAGAGAGAAGGTTGAGCTCTGCTGTAAGCTGTCACATCTCCATGGCCTCTGCCTGCTGACAGGCTGCAGCAGGGCTGTGGTTCTGGGACAGAGCTGCAGGGACGTGTCCCCTGTCATGGCACAGACGTGGTGACAGCCCTTTGATCACTGTGTGTCCCAGCTCAGAGCCCACAGGCCCTGCTCGGAGCCACGTTTGCTGGCTGGCCCTCAAAATTTAAATTCAGTGGTAGACATTTTCATACTGATGAGCTGCTACTCATCACTCAGGCTTAACTAGCAGCTTTGTTTTGGCATTGATGAGGATGAAGTTGCTACTCAGCCAGATCTAGAGAGGCAAGGGGTCCAAAAAGCAAGCAGGAAGCATTGTTGGAGGCCAGGAATGGAGCAAAAGGTGGCATTTCAGAGCATGGGAGATGCAGCTGCCAGGATTTGTGGCATTGCTGCAGACTCTCAGTGATGGGGACGCTCCTGGCCCTGTAATGGCTGATGAGGGAGAATTTGGGACCTCTCCACCCCTGTGTGGTGGTGACAGCTGGGGTGTCAGCTGTCCCCATGCCTGGCTGCCTCTGCCAGAGCATCAGCCTCCTTATTGCCTGAGCCCTTAGAACCAGGATTCTAAATAGGGGTTTAATGACCACCCATTAAACCTTGATTATGAATACTGCGGGGCTGAGAATCTCCATTGACAGAAACAGCCCATTTGTTTGGTAGAAAATGAGCTATTTTGTTATTACTTCCTTCCAAACCCTCTCCTACTTCAGAGTATGTCCCTGCCAACCCCGCCTGCTACAGCAGCCTTTGCAGTGGTGAGTCAGATTTAGAAACAGGAGGAAAATTGTGTTTTAATAATCAATTATCCGGTGAGTCTATGATTGAAGCTGGACAGGACCTCCTGAGGTCATCTGGCCAAACCTCCAGCTCTGAGAGGGAGTTCAGGCCAGGTTGCTCAGGACTTGTTTTTTGGGTTTTAGGGTGTTTTTTTAATTCTTTGCTCTGGTTTCTGAGGCCTCAGAAGAGCGTGCTCTGCCTGCATTTCCATGTGACCCTACAAACCCCTGGAAATCTACCTTCCCTCTGCAAGCTGAGCTGTCCTACAGCTTTTTGATCCCATCAAAATGGGCTTGTAAAGGGGTGAATAAAACTCAGCTTTTGTGAGCATTGGCTGTATTTGAGCGCTGGAAGGAAGGAGAGATCCTGATTTTCTACCCAGCTGTCCCCGTTTGTGGCACTTGGGTGCTGGCCAGCCTGCAAAGAAAAATGGATATTCCTGGCAGAAGAGTGCAGCAAGCAGCGCTCCTCGGCGCTAATTGACCCCTTCTTGGCAGCTTCATCAAAGACGTGGAAGAATAAATAGGCTGTTGATTGAACTGTTTCCTCGTCCCCAGAGGTGGTCCCCCTTACTCTGGGCTGAGCCCCATTGTCAGCGCTGGGGAAGAGCCTTGCAGGGCGATTAGCCCGTGCTCCAGAGGAACAAAAAGACCTTTCATCTCCTCCCCTTTCCGTGTGGCATCTGGGAGATGGGGATTATAGAGGGGATTGCTGGCTGCTGTGTGTGCAGAGCTCCATCCACAGTGCCCAGGGATCCCCCCTAGGGATGCTCAGGGTGTGGGATCTGAGGGGAGAAGAGGGGATGTAGCTCTGAGGAAAACTCTGGCAGTGCAATCTGGTGAAAGCAGAGGTCGGGAGAAGAAAAACGCCTTCAAGGAAAGCCTGGACAAAGTTGAGGCAGATGCTGGTGGACGTGAGTGGTGCATTCTTTGCATAGAAAAGTCGTGTTGGTGCTTGCTGGCGCTGCTGCGAAGGCACGCAGAAATCCTGCCCAAATGGGGCGTGCAGGTTTCAGCTGATTAATTAATGGACCGTGTGAGGAGAAAATATGAACCATTTTACTGATGCCTGTAAATAGATTTTTAAATATTCTGCTGGGGTTTTGTCACGACAAATTGCATTGACGTACTTTAACCTCCCTGTGTTTCATTCCATGCTGGGCCTGGAGTCCAGAATATTTGAACTTTCTCTACAATGGGCAGTCCAGGAGAACTATTTTCACTGAAAATATTTTAAAGCATATGAACTGAAACCTTTTGTTTCGAATCAGATCACTGTTAAACTCTGAGATTTAACAAATACCATGGTTCTTCATGCAATGTATTGTCTAGAGGTGGGGCTTCAGCTAGAGAGAGAACAAAACCTAGCACTAGAAGCCTTGCTTTCAGGCAGAGGCTTTCCTTCTGCAGCTGTTTCAGGGCTCCTCCTGCACTCAACAAATAGAGTGAGGGTGTGCAGAATAAATATTGATACGGTGGTGGCCTGAGCATCACGTGTGTGTGTAATGAGGCTGCAGGACACCATATCCATCACTGTCATGTGAGAGGACCTCTAGAGTTACGTTGCTATGGCAGCCTGAATGGGGCAGCACGCCACGTTCTTGGGGAGAAAATACAGCCCTTCCTTCTGCCCAAAATGATGAGTCCATCTCTGATTCACCAGCATTGACTCTGGGCCATTTTTGGTTTTTCAGTGATGAGAACACTAGAAAAGACTTGAAGACGCTGCCTGTCTTTCCTACCAAGACACTGCAGGAGCATCCATCACTCGCTTACTGGTGAGCTCTTTAATTTAAAATGTAAATCATTGCTAGGAATGATAACAAGATCACTTTTAAGCAGTTCTGCAAACTCTTCTGAAAGTCCTCAGCCCGGGCCATGGAGTTAATTGTTCATGTTCAAGCATTTCCAGTTTTTAGAAGGTTATAAATTATGCAAGATCTGATGCAAATTCCTCCTTAAAGTTTGCTGAAATTAAATTGCTGTGTCAGAAAGTGCTGGATCTGAATATATGGGGACCCTGCAATAGAAGAAGCTGGAATCTGAGTTCCAGCCAAGCCTGGGTTTGCAGAGAGCACCTCAGTCTTTATCTGTCACACAGAGGAGCCTTTGTGGTGGGCTGACCTTTGCTGGCTGCCAGCTGCCCACCCAGCTCCTCTCGACAGGACAGGGGAAGAAAACAATCTAGAAAGGCTGGAAAGGGAGAGGCAGTTCCAATTCTGGGGCTTGAATTTGCACTGAAGGAGCACAGCTTTTAGGATGAATCCATGATATTGTTTCCTTGGAATTGATGTTCTTTGTGCAAATTTAACTCCCTCATTTGTTTTGGTTTTTTAGCCTTGATGTGTACGTGATGGATTTTCAAGTACACCGTGCTTGCTGATTATTTGTTTGTCTCAGAATGAATTCTGCTGGGTTTTTCTTTGCTTTCAAGTGTCTGACACATAAATGCATATTTTATTTCACATTCCTCCAAAGCAAAATGTTGAAATATATAAGAGGAAAAATGCAAAAAGGTCATTGCTGACAAATGTGTATTTTTTTTTTCACCTATGAAATGTCAGGGGGAAAAAGAATACGCTGGAATGAAAACAGCTCTGGTTAAACTTCTTCTGTCTTGCATATGGAGCATTAACCAGCCTTTGAAGTTTGGGTCCTTTAGAAGGTTCAGATGAATTTATACAATTAGCACCATTATTCTGCAGCAGCATCTGCAGCAGAACAGGCTGATCCGAAACGATTCGTTAATTAGTCTGGGAGGCAGGATGCGATGGTGGGGATCAGCCAGGCAGCTCCACGCTGCCTAATGAAGGGTGGGAAAGGAATCAGTAAGAACCAGAATGTAAACCAGAGCAAGAAACACGCAGAGGGACCCTGCTCTGCATGCTGAGCAGGTGGCTGAGCTTCGGCAGATGCCGTCACACATGAACAAAGTCACTGAGCCTCTAAATTGGGTTTTGTGCTTGGTTTGCAGTGAGGACAGAGTAATTGAGCATTATACACAAATAAAAGGTCTGACCAGAGGACAAGCCATTGTTCAGTGAGTATGACACTTGTTAATTTGTGAAGATGATATTTTTGCTTTTCTCCTTTTTTGTGTTGACAAGTGGCAAGGCAGGCTTGTTTGGGTCATTATTGCCTGCAAACCATGCCATTTGGACCTGTGAGATTCTCTTTTTATTGAGTTACATTGCAAAGTGGAATTTTTTGGAAGTTTCACATTTCACAAGCTTGCACTTCAGCCATTGTGTAGTCATTTGGGTACCTCAAATGCAAAATAAATTATTTGGATCTTACTTCATTGGAAGACTCTTCTCCATACCTTGCTTGCCATCAATTAATTTTCACTCCAAACTCTTTAAGGGTGAGTATTACCCTCAGTCCTATAAGAAATTCTGAAATACTCAGAATTTGGCTTTCAAAACATCAAGGTCTTCCAAGTTGCACACTGAGCCTGTGGAACTGTATTTTTCATTTACCATTAATATTTACTGCTCTTCCTACGAGCACATGCAGTAGGATGTGTTACGAGATGTTTGAGATGATGGCCATGGCTGCACAGTGCAGGCTCCTTGCAGTTTTTCTCATGTGCCTCAGTGCCTGTAAATCTGTCTCAATAATCTGTGGTCTTTTTTCAGTAGGAACAGGGGAAAAATGGTCTGCTCAGTGGTTTTCTGAATTGCCTCATGAAACAGTTGTACAACGGCATAAACGCGTTCATTTGGAGCCTATCCTTTGTAACCAGAGCTCCATAATGGAATAATTACAGGCAGGTCTTTACTGCCAACATTTCCCAAAAGGCTCACATGTTCTGTTCAGAATTTTTGCTTTCAGTTCTATGATCTTCTGATAAGAGATTGAATGTTCTGCTGTATGAGAGATTTTCCTTTTGCTTCACCTGGGCCAAAACATCCCATCTTTCCCCAAGCCAAGATGCTAAGTTTTCTTTTCTGATAACTTGGGCCTTCATTTATTAATGCCTTCAAAATATGCAAATGATAAATGACATGTCCTGGATGTATGTGTGAAAAAAGTATGTTAATAGATATTATTCCCTGCAGAGAAAAACATGTGATATGCTATAAATCTGTCTGCAGGTACATGAAAGTGGTGGAAGCTTTGCCAACATATGGAGTTCATTACTATGGAGTAAAGGTCAGTAACTGCCTATAGATAATGTGATTGCTGAGCTTATTAAGTGGGATAGCATTCCTAAAGGAGCAGTTGGATGATTCAGTGCCCTTCTATCAGTATGAAGCCCCACATTTTTCAACCTCTGTAATTTTTCCCCGTTCAATACACTTTCAAAATTGTTTCCAGAGAGCAGGAAGGAATCTTTGCAAAACCTTATGTAATCCTATCAAGAGCTAAATTCTTGTCACCTTAATTAAACTGGATTTCACTTCTAGACCCAAAGCAGTTAATAATTTCCCCAGAGACATTAATCAAGATTAGAAAAATAAAATGTGGAAAAGCCTCCTTCTAACTGGCAGGTGATTAGAGGTGCGTGCTTGGAGTGGGGAGATATTGAGAAATACTTTTGGAGAGTGATGGAAATACACCATTTATTCCCATTTGTAGAGCAGAGCTGGGGCCAAAGTGCTTTGTGCTGAAGAGCTCAGCAGAGATGATGTCTCCTTACTCTGAGCCATGGCTGTGGTACCTGAGAAGCTCATGTTTTGTGCTGGTCTCTCCTCCTATGGCTTTCCATGCCTGAATTTAGTGGATGCAGTCACTGGCCACAGGTTTTTTCTGTCCCCTTCACAGGCACTCCTCCAGCCAGTGACACCCTGTTGTCTCAGCAGCACTGTCACTTTTCTGTCCACGTTGCACAGCCACCACCTGGTTTTGTGCCTCTGCCTCAGAAGGCAGAGGGAGAAAGTTTCCACGTTCACCCCAGCAATCCACTTCACCTCAATTTGTTTGCTGAAAAATCTTTGTTCTGTACCTACTTGTACTTGTCACAGAGTGAAAAGGGCTCTGATCTTGGAATTGCCTCATGCTTAGGTAGCTCTTGGTTCACATGGACATCTATTTTTCAGGATAAACAAGGAATCCCATGGTGGCTTGGAATAAGTTACAAAGGAATCGGCCAGTACGACTTACAAGACAAAGTTAAGCCCAGAAAAGTAAGTTTTTTTTTAATCTGATTTTTTAATGTGGGGAATATGGGATGGTGTTTCATGTCAGAATACACTTTTTTAAACTGTTGCTTGTTATACTGGTGGGCAAAAAACCAAAGGCTGGAGGCAGAAGGAGATTTCTGCTGGCACTGAGGCAGTAAATCTCTCCCTCTCCTAGATAGTGGAAAATCCCTTTGGGAGCTTTGGCTGACGTGTCTTGAGTTTGGTGGTCTCAGGATGGGAATTTTGGCAGCCTCCAGGGGTAACTGCAGAAATATGAAGCAGTTGTGTTTCTGCAAGGCCTTGTGCTCAGGCAGTGTTTTCACTTCACTTCTGTAGGTGTTTTTTTGTGTATGAAGTGTAAAAGGCTCCACTGATACAGGCAGAATATGAGGGGAACTGTGTGAAATTGCAGGCTTGTAGAGGCAATGGTGTGTTTCCATAAATTTTAAGTGGGAATTGAGAATGAATGCTAAGCCATGAGGAGATGGAGATCTGGGAGTTTGCTGTTCTTCTTTCCCCAGGAACCATCTGGGCAGGAGTTCACATAAAGTTGTGCTCCCCGCCAGGGAATTTTTAAATTTGCAAAATGATATTGTTTAGTATATTGGTGCCAAAAAGCACAGCTAAACAAAACTTCCTTTTTAAAGAGTAATCCCCCTTCAAGCTTCCAACTTGCTCTTCTCTTTTTCCAAAGCAGGCTATGACTTGGTTTCATTTGGTGTATTTATGTACCTGTGTGTCTAAGGCTGAGCTCTCATGTCCTTCCTTCGCTTTTTTTAGTAAAACACAGATTTTCATCCCAGGTGTTTCTTCCCATGCTTGCACTAAAAGACAGCAACACAAGAGGAACCCTTTGGAAATCAAGTCAGCTTGATGAAGCCATTGGATGTCAAAGGATGGCATCAAAAGAAGGTCCTCTTGCCCTTGAGCTCTTCCCTGGTTTTAGGCAACATCTATAGGATTTTCCAGCCAGGAGAGGATCATGCTGCAGCCAAGATGTCCAGCTGTGACCAGCAATGCTCTCCAAGAAAATGGAGCCTGCCTGGCTGGAAGCATTGCTTCGCCAAGCATTGTTTATGCCTGTGGAATTTCAGTTTACAACATCAACCAGGCAGATTAAGAAATTTTTTTTAAGGTCAGCAGGGCCCAGATACCAAGTCACACCCTGCTACAGTTAGTTACGAGGCATTGCCTTTGAATGCAGCAGGAGTTGTGTTTAAGAAAAATAAAATAAGAACCAGAGGTCATCTCTGCAGTGGAAGTGTTACAATGGAAATGAGAATAGTTGTTGGCTTTACTGAAATTACAATTATGCAACAGAGGATAGAGATTAAAAGGGAAGGTGAGAGAGAGGAGCCTAAATGGAAGGTTTAATTCCAGTAAGCTCATTGAAACTGTAGGGATGGACATGGCTGTGGTATCCTTAAGGATTTGTCTGGTGTCAGTGCAAAGGGACAAAAATGGTTTAAGCCACAGCATGTCCTGAGCCATGACTGCCTTTAACATGTGGCTAAGTATGCAGTTTCTTGATACGAAAAATGTCTCAGAGTTTGAAATACAAAGTGCACTTTGGATAAGTGACTTGAATCAAATCACTGTTGGGAGGAAAAGCAGGCATCAGGTCTAGAGGGGCACCACATCCAGACTTGGGTTTGGAGCTCAAATGCTGAGATACTGCTGCTTATTTCAGTGTACCTACAGCCCTGCTGCCTACGATGCAGCTGGGAGAAGTTTCCTTTTCATCAGTATTGTTGTTTGTTCATATTTATGAATGTACCAGAATTTACTTCAGAGAAAGAAGAATATGCACAGCTTGCCTGCAGGCAGGAGGGGAATAGGCATGTAAACTATTCCTGTCTTTCGGAGCAGAGCTGCTAGTTTTGCTGGATTTAGTGGAATTTTCTTGCTTTCTTGGATTTTTGGAATTTTCTTGGTTTTTGGGATGGAGCCAAACTCACAACTGCCATGGGCTGGTATTATCCAGCTGTTCATTCTGTGGATCAGAACTGCTGTTGTGTTTATCCTTAGCCATCTGGGAAAAGAGCATCCTCATTGTGCTCCACTTCTCCAGTTGGTGATGTTTAAATATACATGCAGCTGATTAGTAAATAGAGAGTAGTGAAAGGGAAAGGCTGAGTTCAAGTCTAATGAAGACCAAGTTGGCCTTCCTGAATTTTAAAGCCACAAGTGATCTCTGAGCATGCAAACCTCTCTGATACTGGTTTTGGTGGGAAAGCTGCAGCATTTTGGATGTGAAGTTTTTAACAGGAATTGGTGCCTGAGCCCCAGCAAATTCACACCAGACGGATTTATTCTGCTCCCTGTGTCTTTTCTGCAGTGCTGATGGCTGCTGTCAGATGTTGCTGTGTTTGCTTAATAATAGAATCAAAGGCATCTGGCAAGAACCAAGTCCATATTTAGAATAAATTTATTAATAATAGAAATAAAAAATATATTAGCTGCACCCATTAACGGAGGATCAGTTAAATCCAAACAAATATAACTGCCCTCCTCAAAAAGTGAAATCTTTTGGCTTTATCCAAGCAGGTCTTTAGGCAAAGACACCTAAATACGAGCCTTGGAGCGCAGTGGTTATCCCCAAGAGTTTGTTGTTGGATCAACACTGCTGCATGAAGTCCAAGGCTGAGAGCTCCTCACAGGAAGCAACTTGCAGGAGAGGCCTGGATGAAGCAATCTGCAGATCCCTATCAGCCAGCCCTGCCAGCTCTCCATCATCACCATCCGTGAGGAGAGCATGTGGTGTTGGGAGCTGTGTGTGACTGGGGCTGGACCTGGAGAACCTGCCCTGGCTGCCTGCCTCTGTAGAGCTGGCTGGGGAGGTTTGGCTCTGGCTATTAATATTTTGCTGGTTGACCTGGGCTGGTTTGGACAAGGGAGTTTTGTTGCTCCAAGTCACTCCTGGGAGCTTGTGTTGCTTTGGAAGGAATTTCTGCAGAGCCCAAGTGTTGCCCCTCGCCCAGCTGAGGTGTTGAGGGAAGCACTGTGCTCCAGCTCTGTAATGGACTGAAAAGGGAGCATTATTTTGTGTGTCATTTATGAAAATTGTCTTTGTAGATAAAAGCAGTGGCTCCACACTGGCTGGAGGTTACACTGAGCTCACTTGATTATCATCCTGAAGTCTCACGGGGCATTGAAACAGACTGGGTTTGGCAGCCCTTGCCCAGATTTGAGCTCCGACCTGGGATTAGCTCTGCAGTCCTGCTGCTTTGCAAACATATTCTTTTTCAGCTGCAGTTAATATTGAGAGACACCTCCTGCTTGCTGTGGGGTCGCATGCCAAGATCCTGTCCCCAGTATCCTCTGAATCAGTCAGGAAAAGTATAAAACAGGTTCCAGGACTTTGTTTGTCATTTCAAGCTAGAATAGATCTCCCTTTATCTCTACCCCATTCTTCTCACTGGCGAGATAAACAAAGTGTGTCTTGTTAATGGAGGGTGTATTAGGGCATGAGCTGAGTTGATTCTGTGTTCAGCCAATATGTGGGGATCCTCTGAGAGCTGGAGAAGGCAGGCTGCTGGCTCTTGGACTTGTTCTCCCACTTCATTGTGTTTCTGTGGGCGACTCCCTCGTGATAAATTAACTGCATTATCTGAAGAGAAGAACTAATCTTGCTATGCTATTGTCCCAAATGTCCAAGAATATCGGTTCTGCTGCTTGATGTCCTGACTGCATTGTGTTCTCAGAAGTGCTCTTGTTAGCATGTACTTGGTTTGAAATGGGTGATGTTTATCATAGGATGGTGTGGATAGGAGGGAACCTGAAAGACTCATTTCAACTCCCCTGCCATGGCAGGGACAGCTTCCCCTAGCCCAGGTTGCTCCAAACCCTGTCCAGCCTGGCCTGGAACACTTCCAGAGATCCAGGGGCAGCCACAGCTTCTCTGGGTATTCTGTGCCAGAGCCTCACCACCCTCACAATATCCCTGGCTGGATTCAGTTATCTCAGGGCTTTAGCTTTCCAAACCAGACCCCTGGCTGCTCAGACAATTTCTCTGTATTTCTCCCCACCTCTGTAGGGGTTTTTTTTGTGTGTGCTGGAGTTTGTCCAGGAGCTCTTTGCTCATCCTTGCAAGCCTCCTGATGCTTCTGCCTGACTTTCTCTTTGTTGGGATGCATTGCTCCTGAGCTGTGAGGAGGAGATATTTTGATATTTCTTTCTTAACTCAACATATGCTAAGAGTTGATGCTGAAAGTTGTCCCTTGCAGAACATTTACTTCATGTAAATTTGCTGTCCTGCTTTGCTGAATAGTTCAGAACACAGCAGCATTGGAATAGCCTTCTCAGCAGGCAGCTCTAATTAGGCAGAGATTTCTTTTATGGTGTTTATTTCTCACCAAGCCATTGATTTAGATAGAAGATACTAAGCTCACTTAATTGCTTAAAATAAACACAGAGCTTTTACAAGGCTGCTCTGAAATTCAGTTCTTTACAGATGTGCAGAAAGTTGCTTGAACATCACCTGCTGCAAAAAAAACATTCTGGGGCAGTTTGATGCTGAGACATCTCTCAGTGTTATGATGCCAATGTTTAGTGAGTACCAGGCAACGATGGATCATAAAGTATTAGGGAAAAAAGTTATTTGAGAGCTTTTTAGAGGACTGGCTTAATATTTAAGGGATGAAGGATGCCTGCAGGTGAGCTCTGCCAGGTTCTGCTGGCACAGGTGGGAGCTGTCTGCCTCCTTCCCTCAGAAGCTGCTGCAGGTGGGGCAGTTTGGCTCTCAAACATCTCCTCAAACACCTCAGCAGTGGAGCACAGAAGGGTTCCAGCTGAAGGCACAGTGCCAGGCAGCAGAGTGCAGCAGAGGGGCTGAAACACAGCCCTGCTCCCAGCGCTGCTGGCAGGGTGGTAATTTCCCTCCTCGGGTGGGGTGCATTCCTGTGGGCAGGAATCTTTTATGTTTCCTTGCTCGGAATTGCCAGATTTGTCTGCAGATTGCTGTTCCCAGCCAGTTCCCGAGGTGCTGCTTGCTGAGCCTCCTTTCAGGCACTGCACGTACCACGGGGTGCTATGGAAGTGCTTCCCCCGGGAAAGGCTGCTGCAAACACCGTGGCATGGCTTGCACTTCCATGCTGACCTCATCCAGTCATCCCTTGGGTGGAAAGGCAGAGATTTGGGTAATTTGGTTCCAGCTCTTGGTTGGAATTTATCATCAACCTTGCAAACATCCCAGGTGCAGCAGCCACACAGCCCCTGCACTCAGCTGCTCTCCACATTTTCACCTCCTTGCAAAAAAAAACCTTGAAAAAAACCCCTTAAAATATTATTTTTGTAAACAAAATCCATCAGGCTCACAGGAATATTGAGCCAAGAGCCCCTGAGCAGCTCTCTTGCATGTCTCAAGGCAGGGGCTCTGCCAGCTCCTGCCTGTGATCCTGATGGGGCCGTTTTTCTGAGCCAGTTTGCTCCTGCTGTCAGGCCCTGACAAACTTGCATTTTATTCAAAACTGGATGCAAGATCAGCCAGGAAAAAAAAACCAGCTGCTTCTTTTATTAAGGTGTTTCAACATTTAGGCACCCCATGTCTCTTTGGGTTGCCTTAGACTATTACAGGGTTTTTTTTGCACGGGAAGGAGGGAGTTCTCTTTTTGTTCAGTGCTCCCTGGTATCTGGAATTGAATCACAGTAGAAATGCAGGAAACCTAAACTCGTGGGCTGGAAAAGCAGCAGCTGGGTGGTAGGAGTCTGGCTGGTGCACAGAGGTGCCTGGGTAATGGGATGTGATCTGAGCTGCATCTCCATCTTCTATCAAAAACCCTCAGAAAACCAACCCTGACCAAGCCAAATTCTTCCCAAAGAGTCAGACAAGCAGCCCCTGGGATGCTCAGTGGGAGTTTTCAGGAGCATTTAAGGATCTGACAACCTACATGGATGGGAAGGCTATTAAGAAAACATTAATTAGCTCAGGTGGACTTAATCATCTGGTTAAAGGAAACATACATTGCAAAACTTCCACAAAAACATTTTAATTATTCCTAATTGTTCTTCCAGCCCTCAAAAACCAGTTCCTGATTTCCAGATTTTTTTTTTTTGCCACTCTTTTGTCTTTAAATATGCATGTAGTTTAGGTAGGATTGAAATTAGGAATTATTTAGGAACATGTCTGTACAGGGTAGGGAGTATTTGAAGAGAGCAGGATATCTCTAGTGCAGTGACAGTTTCCTGAGTGTTGCATTTTGACCACGAATTAGAAAAATTTCAGTTGAAGGTTATTTAATTTTTTTGTCCATGTTTGTATTGAGTCCATTTTTTATATCTTGTCTTCAAGACCAAGTGTGTTAAGCAGAAACTTGTAATACTTTCATTCAGGATTATTTTTATGTGCATCTGTATAAATATTATTAGCTCACAACTTATTCTGAAGCTGTTAATTTAATCACCAGCCTTTTTTGTAAGGACTCGAGTTAGGAGGGTTTGCCAGAGGAGCTAATTGCTAAGGAGCTTATATTGTTCTTAAGTGAGAGGTTTTGAGGACAGGGCACTTTTCGGTGCTCAAGAACAAAGATGTTTTGGGTGCAACACCATTTCCCCATCCTGCTGCTGTGGAGCAGTGGAGGGGGAAGCTGGAGTTATCCCAGACTTTGGGCAAGGAGGCAGAGATGTCTTTGTGCTGAATGTACCCAGCTGCGAATGCTTGGGGCGCCTGTCAGCTCCTTTTGGGCTGGGATGGATCTCACAGGGTGGGGAGGAAATGGGGCAAAGCTCTACCCACATCCTGAGGCAATTCCATGCAGGTTTTCTTAAAAACGCAAAGGCTTTTTTTTTCCTTTCTCGGCACCGCAAGTGATCCTAGTGTCGGACTTGCACTGGCAAAAGGGAAGGAAAGAGGGAAGGAAGGAGGGAAGGGTCTGCTCAGATCCCTGGCAGAATGCTCCAGCCGCTGGGGCTGCTGCATTTTGTCCTGCTGCCAAAGGCGACCCTCCTCGCCTTGGGACAGGCGCTCCCTCCTCCCGCAGCCCTCAGCAATGCCCAGCGCGTCCGGAGGGGAAAAACCCAAAGGAAATGATAAGGGGACAGGGAGTCATCCCCGCCACGATAAGAGGCAGCGAGGCAGTTTTTTCTCCAGAGGTCATGTTTGAATCACGCCCATGGTTTTTACGAGCGTGGGAGCGCGGCCGGGAACGCCGGGATGATGCTTCTGGTTGAACCTGTTGCCTCTGGGTGTGAGTCAAGGCTGGCGGGGCTGCGGCTCGGCACGGGGGGACCCCGGCAGCCCCACACCGCTGTCCCCCGCAGGCAGCTGGGGTCTCCGAGCGCTGCAGCCCCTCGGGACAATCCTGCCGGCTCCCTGCGCCGCTGGGTTCTCCCTTTATCTGGGGGAAAGGGGTGTGGGAGGCGTCGCAGCGGAGCTGGTGGGTGGTGATGTCAGGCGTGTGTCAGCAGAGGGAGGCGAAGCTGCCACGGCAGAGCGGCACGGAGGGACGGAGGGACAGCACGGCTCTGCCCTGCCCATGCCAGCCCTGAGAGCGGCCGGGGCTGCCGGGCAGCCGGGAGCGGCGGCGGGGCTGCGGCCAGGTGAGTGCGGGGAGCAGCGGGGCTGTGCCGGGATCCCGGCGGGGATCAGCCCCGCTGCTCTTGCTCAATGCCCTGGCACTCCGCTTGGGCTGTTTCCTTCTGTGTTTTTTTTTTTTAAATGTATTTATTTTCAAAGTTCAGCGCGGAGTTGTAAAGAGGCAGCTCTCTCAGCAGTGGGATTGGCAGGAGGGGCTGTAAGACAAACCTACTTAGGCAGCAGAGTGAAACTTCCACGAGCGTCTGGAAAATGATTTATTAATTTAAGTAAATTGAATTTCCATTTGGCTTCGCTTTTTCTACGGCAGGTTCTAATAGTCAGTTGTAGTCCTAGGAAGGGAAGTTTTAATTAAACAGAGGGAAAGGCTGCTGGAAAAGCCACTTTTCCCCCCAAACAAATGGACTGGGTTATGTTTCATTGTGTTATAAATGTCTCAGATGCAGCACGGCGTAAAAAGTAATTTTTTACAAAACTTGAAGTGCTTCTGTAGTGGGAGGGAGCTTGGCAAGTCAGGTTTTGGCAGAGGCCAGCAGGAATGTTGTGTGTCCTGGGGGTTTCTGGTGTGGTGGCTGCACCCTTGGAGGCTTTGGAAAAACTCCAGTGGGGAAGGAGGGAGTTGTTCTGGTGGCCTGGGTGCCTCTGCTGGATCGCTGCTGTCAGAGGCTGATCTCTCACTGAGCCCTGTCCCTGCCTGTCCAGATCCATGGAAACACCTCCAGTACCTCCCTGTGAGCTGCAGCTCTGGAAAGCAGCTGATGGAAACCCCAGTGTGCTGCTGCTGCACCTGTGCACCCCATCGTGGTCAGGGGACATCCCTGGGGACCCCACAGGGGTGCACATGCATCTTGCCAACCCAGCAGCTCGGGCAAGGGAAGATGCAGTCCCCGATGGCTCGTCCCCAGAGGGTGGCTGATGCTGCTGTGAGAGTGAATTCGTATGAAATTCTAATCCCACGGGTGCAGCTGCCAAGCCATGACTGACTTTGATCTCTTCTCCCAGCTGGCACTTTGCAGGAAATATGTGGGTTTCTAGCAGGAGCATGTGCTGGGGGTGGCTTCCTCCTGTAGCTGCTGTTGCTCTGTACATGCTGTACCCCTGCTCCAAAATGTCACGCTGGATGTCTCACACGGTGTCTTCACAAGAGAAAGGTCTTGCTTTTCCCGAGCTGCTGCCATTCCCTGGGGATGTTCTGACTCAAGGAAGTAGACCGTAGTTGTCTGTACAATTGCTTTGTTAAGAGATTTTTACGTTTAATCAGAGAGAAAATGACTTTAGCTGCCCTGCCAAGGTCTCTTGGAACTTCTAGCAGTGAAATTAGATGTGCTGTTGATGGAAGCAGATGTTGTCACTGGCAAAATCCTCAATTTGTGATGCATTGTCTGTAAGAGTATGAAATTACTGGGGGGGCATCCTATATTTATGTGCTTCTTTTAATTGATGTTATGAATGCAATTATTGCTCAGTCCATGCCATAGCTGAGGATACACAGGAATTGTAATTTGCTGAAATTATATCACCTTGGGGAGAGAGGACTGGTAATTTAGTAACAAGCTTCTGCTTCTTTCTCCCAACTCTCCTAGCTATTTCAATGGAAACAGCTGGAAAATCTCTATTTCCGTGAGAAGAAGTTTGCTGTGGAAGTGCACGATCCCCGCAGGTGAGGCTGCAGGAGGCAGTCCTGTCGGTGGCTTAATCTTCACCCAGAATGGGAACTCATCATCACGTGTTGGTGAATGGGGTGGGAGGTGCAGCCAGGTTAACTCACACATGGGTTTGCTCTGGGCTTTGGGGCTGATCCAGCATTTGGCAGGGCAGGCTGGGGCTGTCACAGCTCTGGGTGACTTCTCAGGTTCCCTGTGTGTCCATTCAGGGAGTTCCTGGAGCAGAGGGAGGAGTATTTGTCATGGCCAAATTTGCAGCAGGACTGGGTGATGGGGAGAAGGAAATCTGAGTTTTGGCTTTGCTAAAGTAAAGCCTGAGCCTTGCCTACTTAAAAAAGAGGAGTTGTGGAATTTAAACCTCAAAGACCTGTCTTGAAATTGCATTTCTTTTTACCGCCTCAGAATTTCAGTGTCAAGAAGGACCTTTGGTCAGAGCGGGCTGGTGGTGCAGACCTGGTATGCAAACACTTCCCTGATCAAGTCCATCTGGGTGATGGCAATCAGTCAGCACCAGTTTTACTTGGACAGAAAGCAAAGCAAAGTAAGTTATGAGGCATTTTTACTGCGAGCATGGGTTTCAACACCTTTCCTGCATATCCTTCAGTGTATGTTTTTCCACGGATGAACTGCTCTCTAGAGAAAAACTACAAATTGTTTTTGTCAGCTTTTTGAGCAGTCTATTAGTGGCAGTATTGTTGTTATTTGATCCATTTTAGCCTGCCTGCAGTTAAGGGCTGTGGAAGTGTAATCATGGAAGAGGGAATTCCCATGTCTGGGTATCTAATCTGCCTTTTCTTTTGTCTCCTTCCTGTGTTTGTTTTGAAAACTGCAGAGATTTTGGGCTGGGAGGTGGTTCAGGTTTTGGGGGAGAGGGGAGAGGAATGCCAGAGCAGCCCTTGCACACCACAAGCACCTGTGTGATGCTGTTACTTTAGCCCTTAATTTTGTGGGAGATGAGGTGTGAAATGTCGTCTTCAGTGATGTGTTCTGAAGTTAATTAGAGGTAATTCAATCAGGCTGGATTTTTTTTTTGTTTTAACTCCTTCAGGCAAAAATTCCTTCAGCCAGAAGTTTGGATGATATCGCCATGGATCTGACAGAGATGGGAACACCTAAAGTGTCAAAGCTGGTGACTTTAGAGGCCAAGAACCAGCTTATTATGGCCAGCAATGGCAGTTTGATCTCATCAGGTAATACTGCATGTGTGCATAGCCAAGTGTAATGGGGCTTGTGTTTGTTAAAAGGGAAATTAAACTACCAGACAGTAAAAATGGCCTTTACCTGGAAATCCTCTGAGACAGAGCGTGTTTTCCAGGCTCTCAGGATTCAGAGGTCAGTGAAGAACAAAAGAAGGAGAAAATCATGGAACTAAAGAAGAAAGAGAAACTCCTTCAGGAAAAACTGCTTCAGAAGGTTGAGGAGCTGAAGAAGATCTGCCTGCGAGAGGCGGTGAGAGCTGCACCTTGTTCTGGGGTCAGGCAGGTGGGAGCCTTTTTGTCCCAGTGTCCTTACCTGGAGCCCTGTCTGTCCCCAGGAGCTGACAGGCAAGATGCCCAAGGAATATCCTCTGGGAGCTGGAGAGGAGCCTCCCCAGGTGCGAAGGCGCGTTGGCACGGCGTTCAAGCTGGATGACAACCTGCTCCCCAGCGAGGAGGTGAGCAGGGCAGCTCCTCTGCTGGCCACACCAGTGGCCAAAGCCACTTGGAAATAACCCAGCTCTTCCCTGGCTGTTTGAAGAGGAGGCAGCTGGGGCAGTTGCTTGCATGGAGTGGGAAATTTCGATGGGTTCTGCCCTTCTTTCAGACACACTGCCTTTGAGCTGACCGGGAAATTGGCTGTTTCTAATGGCCTTAGGTTCACCCGACCTGAACCCCTGATTGGCCACGGCTGCATGAATTTTAATGGACATTTTGCTTCTAATTAGAGAAGATCAGGTGCACGATGCCATTTGGCAGCCCATGGATCTGAGCTTTTCTGGAGCATTGACTTGTGTCATGTTGGGATTGTGTTTGTACCCAGAATGTGGCAGGGGTGTGCACTGTCCCCCTTGCAAAACCATCTGTCTGTGAGCATAGTTGTGTGACAGGTGACAGGAGGAGGAGTCTTACCTGTGGCTCAATGCAGGCTCCACCTGAGTTAAACCTCCCTGCATTGCTCAAGAAGCTAAAATGAACTTTGCTGGCAGAGGCTGACTGGAGTGATAGGGTAATTCAGATGTTTATGAATTCACCCTCCATTCCCCCTCGTTCCTTGTGATATTTGTTAACAAGCTGTATCATTCAAGTAAGTAGGTGTTGGGCACTTGGCATCTGTATTTCACCAGAAACTGGCTGCCCTGGCTTGCAGGGCTGGTGTGCTCCATGTCTGCAGCAAAGTGATTTTACGTGGACTGCTTAAAGGCTATTAAACCAGAATCCTGCTGACCAGATTTAATAACGTGTTGCTTAGTGCCTCTGCCATGCCTTTCATCTGAGCTTCTCAAAGTAGTTTACAAACAATTAATTAAAGCCTGAAACTCCCTCTTACGTAGGTATGGTGATACCAATTTCCATTTGTATTTTCTCCAAAGTAGAGAGAGATTTTGAAAATACGTTTTCAGGGTTGGACTCATAGCAGGAGGTTTAGCAGCCTAAACCTGATTTTAAACATCTCTGTTATGTCACCCAGGCTTGAGAACTTTAAACCTTGCCCAAGTGATCTCATAATCTTACCCTAGTCAGATCTAAGGGTTTTATATGCTGAGATTGTCTTGTGTATAAACTTTGATATTTCTGTATTTTGTGCTCAGGATTTCACTACATGGCCACAAAAAAACCAGAAAGATTTTCTATTTAATAACCTTCATTGGTAATTTCTCCCTGGACTCCCTGGCAAATAACTCATCTTTTGAATTTGCAGGATCCTACTTTGCAGGACTTGGAGAGTAATTTTATCATACACCAAAAGCTGGTGGAAGCTGCAAAGAAACTTGCCAGTGAGCCAGACCTCTGCAAAAACGTGAAGAAGAAAAGAAAACAGGAGTATGCTGATGCTGTAAAAAAGCTGCAAGAGATAGAAAACTCCATAAATGAATACAGAATCAAGTGTGGAAAAAAACCAACCCAGAAATCAACTCTGGCTCTACCAGGTGAGAGAATTCCCCGTGTTCTGATGCAAACAAGAGAAGAAAAAAGTGATTTAGCTTATTTAGAAACTGTGTCTACATTTCTCTGTATGGTTTTTATCTTCTCCAAGGCAGTTAAATAAGAAAAAAGAAATGCAGCTGCTGCATCTGATACACTCAGTGCCCTGCTGTAGGCTGAGGGCAGAGTAAGCTGCACTTCTAGGATCAAGCACAGACATGTTCCAGCACCAAGTATGGACTGAAGGTGCTGTGCACAGAAAGGCTGGCAGGAACACCTTGGATGAAGCTTTTCTGGTGCCTGAATTCCTGGTGTGTTGAGTGCAGTTGTTCACCTGAGCTGCCACATGTGAGATCTCTGCCCTTTTCCTCCTGCAGCGCTTCAGTTCCAGCAGAAATAGAGCAGATTTGTTTTTCTGCAGGATCGAGGAAATAAGGATCAAAGGCATTGTTTCTTGATTCAAAATTCCTGATTTCCAGGAAGTCCTAAGTGAAGTTCAGGAGTTTATGAATGCAGTTTAGTAGCAAACAGATTTTTGACTGAACCCATTTGCCACTGATGAGCACAGTAAATGCAGATACTCTTGGCCCCTCCACTCTGAAAGTGTGATTTTACTAAGGGAAGTGAGATTCTTGCTGCTTCATAGGATAATTTGTGGAAACCTGTTAGTATCCAAGCCAGCTGAAGGAGTTTTGGATCCTCACCCCTGACACACCAAGGCATCACTGGGCTATCCATCATCACAGAGTGTTTGTTCTGAAAGGTTGATGATCGGTATTTAATGTGGCCCAGCTTGTTCCTGATTGACAGAAGGGAGGGAAACATCTGTTTTTCCACTCTCTTGCTCACCGGTCTGGATACTGATTGTGGAAGGTCCTGTATTACCTGGGACACCTGGTGTGTGGTAATGACCAGGAAGGGTGGTGAGCAGTGGGAGCCTTGTGGGGCTCCATCCATCCATCCATCCATGGTTGCTGTTGTTTGTTCCTGGCAGTTTCTTGTCCTGCTGCCCAAGCCAGCAAAAAGCAGCTTCATTCCCTTCCAGTCCAGACTCTCACCCTGCAGTGTGTATTTGTTTACCTGAAGCAGAGCTGTCACCTGCTTCAGAAATTGATTTTATGTGTCACCTTGTCACTATCACCAGCAGTGCTCTCAGGCTCCAGGTCCAGGTTTCAGGAGACTGAGCAGTGATGAGTCACTTGTGTCTGTGAATTCGAGGAATGACTTGTTGGAAATAATATGTTAAATAGTCCTATTGATTTATTGAATCAAACCATACCTGTTTTCATCCCAGCCCCGAGGGATAAGAAGTGAAGGACATGTTGGACTGCTCCCCATTTTCCACTTTCCATTTCCTTGACTCCCTCTCTAGCCCAGAGTTTCTTCCTCCTTCACAGGGAATAGCACAGGTCTGGGATTTAAATTCAGATATGTCACCATATCTGAATATGTCAGCATTGCAGACCCCCCTGAATCCAGCACTGTAGCTTCAGGCTGGCTTTTTTCTTTCCCTCGGTAGCCTTTGTTCTTCCCTGCACTGGGCCCAGTTCCATACCTTACCACCCCGTGGTCAAATCCACATGAATCAGCTCCCCTGGGGCTTTTTCCCAGTGTCAGGTTGCAAGCAGAGCTGCAGCCCATCCTGGTGGTCTGACAAGTCCCCCCAGGGCAGGGGCCAGTCCTGACTTCTGCAGTTCTTGAGCAGCTACTCTATTTGCCACGTTCTTGTAAGCATACCTTTCCTGGCAGCAAATTGTGACAGCAGGAGAAACCCACATTGCATGTGCTCATGGGGGCTGAGGGGACAGCCACGTGTCACACACTAAGTGGCTGTCACTGTCATTTTTTGTTGCTGCCATTCTCTCATGCTTGAAGATCCATGGAGGTTTTTTCACCCCACCAGTGCCATATCTTGTCAGAAACAGCCTAGGGATTGAGTTGTCACTGGGTTAATTATCTCTAATTCAGCCTTATTTCTCTGCTGCTGCTGGTCTGCTCCAAACTTTAGCAAGGACAGGCTGTTTCTCAGGGAGGGACAGTGTGCAGCATCGAGGTGAGGCAGGTATAGTGAAGTGCTGTGAATAAATAACAAAATGTGAAAGAAATTACAAGTTAGTATGCCCATGCAAGAGTTCCTGCTTTCTGTGTTGTTGGAATTTGCAATACCTTGATGGAGATCAGTGGAATTATTCTGGATTTATCTTAATTTAATTGAAACAGAATCTTTATGCTGATGAAACATTCAAAAGCGGATGCCAGATTTCAAAAGACTTTTTTACCTACCTGATGGGGTTTCAGGTGTACCTAGAGGAGATTAGCTGCTAACAGCCAAGATCTACATATCTGTGTAGGCTCCTGACTCCTACTGAAGCACCAAAACACCCTGTGAGATCTGTTGGAAGTCGGGTGGAAAACACCTTTGTAAATCTTGGCCTGATTCCTGCTACAGATTAAAAAAAAAAATCTCCTTTGATAATTACCTGGATCGTTTGCTGAACAGCAGTGAACACACAGAATGATGATGTACCAGGACTGTCTTCAGGCTGTGGGGGCTAAAGAAAATGGATTGCAGAGTTACAATTATCAACTGGCTCTGAAACTCTGGAAAATAAACTGTATTCAGGTATTTGTCAGTCGATGTTGGCTCTTTTATGCTTAAAGTGTTTTGTTTTTCTTCACAGATGATATAATTCCATCTGAGAGCAGCTCCCTGTCAGACACAACCACCTATGATGATGGTATGATGCTTACCCTCTTTTTTTCCCCAGAAATGTGTCCATTCGGAGACATTTCTTTCACTTAATGTCCTTTAGCGTGTCCCATCCCTGGAAGTGTTCAAGGCCAGGTTGGACAGGGCTTTGAGCAAAACCTTTTAGTGGAAGGAGTCCCTGTCCATGGCAGGGTATTGGATCAAGATGATCTTTAAGGTCCCTTCCAAAGCAAGTCATTCTATGATTCTGCAATTTTGGTGGCTTTCGATGATAAATTACTTTATAGTAGAGGAAGAAGTAGCTACTCAGGAATGTACTTCCTCTTAATGGGTTAGTTATTGAAAGTTTCTGCTCTGTGAGCAGATCTGAGTCATCTTTAGAGAAGGAAGTTGGTTTTAATGTGACCAACCTGGAAGCTGAGGGCACTGAGGATGTCAAATGCTTCATCCCTAGGACCTGGCCAGAGCTGGATGAGCAGCTGAAGGACTTACAGACTGGGAGGATTAGCCCAGCCCTTCTGTCCTCCCAGCTACCATAAAACTTGGAGAAAAGTGGAACAGTCACAGATATTAACGCTCTATTTACCTTTATCTGTTCCCTAGTGAGCTTGCATCTTGCATGGGTTGGTGTTTGCTCAGCTTACTCATTTCACACACACACCCACAGACACACTCACACCCTGTTCCACAAGGTGGAAAGGACTTGGCCTGCCTCTCCCTTAAACTGGATAATCATCATTTGGGGACAAACATTATCTGAATTATTACTCACTTTTCGGTTCGGCCCTGATTCTGATCTCACTTTGTCCCAGTTTGAGACTTGTACAAACCAAGTGGTGCTATAGAACGGATTTACACCTGATTCCTGCTTGTACAAGTAGAAGTGGAGCCAGGCTTGTGAACTTGTTCTCTGTGATGCTCATCCTGCATTTATATGTATTAGTTGGAGTTTCCTGTTGGCTCTGTCGGGACCTGGTTGTGCCTTGAGCAAAGTGAGAACAAGGATCAAACCACCATCTTCCCAATTGCCTTCAGCCAAATACGTCTGTCAGTTGTCTTTGCTCATTCAGTCGCTTTTGAAGTCAATCCCTTTCAGGTTGTGATCAAAAATAATTCTTAAAATGTCATTTTCGAGAGCTGGAAGGTGAGGGAGAGGAGCTGGCCTTTGCAGAGGCTGAGCTTGCCTGCTTGGCTCTGGAAAGGATTGCTCTGCAAGCAGATGTTCTCCCAGGAAGTTCCATTCTGTGATCTGGCAGAGCCCCAAGCTGGGTGCAATATCCCTAGGAGTCAGTGCTGCTGGGATCTGTAGGAGCTTCCACGATGTCCTGTCCATGTGGAGGAGAGCTCAGTGCAGGCAGGAGAGCTTTTCTAGCTCCACAGCTCCTGTCATCTCTCTAGTTCAAAGTGCTTCTCCTTGTGGGCCATGGATTTGCATTTAGGGCAAAAATACCTATATAGGGATTTTGCTAACAAAATGCATATTCCTTTCCAACAGTTAGTGAATCGCTACCTGCTGCAGCACAGAGACCCAGCTCTGCACAGCTTTCTCCAAGACTTCCTCCACCAAAGTCCCTTGGGGTGGAGAGAATTCACCTCAGGAAGTCATCCATAAACGAGCAGCTCTTGGAAACCAGACACTCCAGGTAGGCACATCTCACTGCTGCCCCTCTCTCCACCTGCTGGCAAAAAACCAAATTTTTGCTGGCATGAGCTCCATCCTGCCCCTACCCAGCACTCAACAGAGCCCACTGCCTCCACAGTCTCCTGGGCTTACAGGATTTAGTGATGGGAGCTAAATTTCCTGTTTAGGAACAAAAGTGTCTGTAAGTAGTTGACACAGTATCTGGAACCAAAAAGTGGTGTGGTTTTTGTGAAGAGGCTTGAGGTGGGTGAGAAATGTAATAGCAAGGGCTGTGTTTAAGGAGTTGCTCATGCCTGCCACTTCTGTCACTCTTCATCTCAGTTTCTGGGGGTTTTATCAGTGTTAGTTAAACAACTTGTCATTTTCCTGATGACTGTGCTTAGTGGATTCAGACAGCGCCAAACCCTACCCATCCCCTCCCGATGGTATCAATATTTCAGCAGGTACATTGTCAAATTCAGACATAATACATGTAAGGCCTGATGGACAATTCTCCATTTACAAGTATAATTACTGGTATTTAACCAGCTTCCATCACTGGTGCCAGCTGTGTGTATCCATGGGATTTGGGCACTTGCTGAGCTAGAACAGCTCCGTGCAGCACATCAATAGCTGTAGGTTTGCAGATGATTGTGTGACCGTGTCATGTGTGATCACATCATATGAGTCAGATCTGGTGCTAGCTGTTCTCAGTGTAGGGATTCCCACTGATCCTGCTATTTCCTGGACAGTGTCTTGTGTGAGCAGGTTGGAAAAGACAAGCTTAAGAACGATGTAGGGTTTTGAGCAGTGCCATGTCTTTGCTTTTTTTCTCATCTGTCTCTCAAGATAAGCAGAGCACTCCTCCACATGAAGTTCAGAAGTCAAATTATAGCCATATGTATCCATTTAGCTGTGATGTGCTTCATTTGAAAACCTAATACCTTTGTTTCTTTGTTACCTGGTCTATCTCTCTTTGTTGCTTCTTTCCTTCAGCATCACCTTGTCCTGCAGATCATCCTGTGAACCACAAGAAGAGGTTGAGTTTTTCTTCCTATTTAACAACTCTGCTCTTCCCACGGGGGAACCACATCCAGTAGTGCCCTTTCCTGTTTGTTCTGCCCTTCCTTTTGTTTCTCCAAGGTTTCAGGTGCACATCCTCGGTGTGTGTGCTGTGACTTTTGTGCTGTTTCCCCTCACTCTGCTCCTCTCCCTTGTTGCAGGGAGGTGCTCTCAACGCACAGCAGCCCTTTCCGGACGCTGGAGCGGCCGGCGCAGCCGCACGGCGGGAGGAGCATGCCCACCACCCCTGTGCTCACCCGCAACGCCTACAGCAGCAGCCACCTCCAGTAAGGGACCTGGCCTTGAGGGGACACAGCCAGCTGGGGAGGCATGAGAGTAAAAGGAAATGGTGTTGAGAAGGCAAAGGGTCCTTTGCTGGATGGTTTTCTCACAGCAGGGTCAGGCTCTCAAAACGCCGATTAGAGACGTTGCTATGGGAAGAGAGCTGTAATATGAGCTCAGCTGTCTTGTTAGCTGACAGTCTCCAGTGCAGAGATGCTAAGGATCTTATAATGTTACCAAGAGCTCAAGGTTTGTTTGGCTGGGGCAATGCAGCCTTGAGAGACAGATCCAAAGGAAACTCATCTTCCCATGTTCTGCTCCAAGCTTGTTACTTCTGTAGGCTTTACCTTCCTAAAAACTGAGGGAGACCTCCCATAAATCACTACCAAATGTGCATTTGTGACCTTAGCTGTGTGTGTCCCTGTCACAGATTAACCTTGCTCACTGTGACAGATTATTGCATGAGAGATCTCCTACTGTTGCAGCCAATACAAAATGCAGCCAAACCGAGTTCCCTGTGCTGCAAATACTCCTGTGTGGAAAGATAAGGCAGGATTTGTGTTGTGCTCGGATTGGGGAGGCAGCTGACCTGTCCCTGTGTGCTCTCCCCAGCTCTGTGTGTGTGTCTGTGTGTGACTGCCTTTAACCTGCCAACATCTGTGTTGTTTCAGGCCAGATGTTTCCCCACACCACTGCCGGCAGCGCAGCGGAAGTCTGGAATCCCAAACCCACCTGCTGTCCGAGACTCCTGCTGAAAAGACAGCCTTCTCCCTGTCCAAGTCCCAGCGGAGCAGCAGCACAGAGATCCTAGACGATGGCTCATCCTACACCAGCCAGTCCAGTGCAGAGTATTACTGCGTGACACCCACTCCCAATCCATATTACACCACTCAGACCCTCGACAACAGGACCAGGGGTCGAAGGCGGTCCAAGAAACACAATATTTCCGCTGCAAGTTCAGGAAGCATGCCAAACCTGGCCCACAAGGACGTCCGCAACGGTGTCTTCCACAAAAATCAGGAGCAGCCTTCCTCTAACTACTATATTTCTGGATACTCCCCCTACACCGAGCCTGACGTTTACTACAACGGAGGATACGTTTATGAGAGTGACACGGAGGGGCAGTACAGTGTCAATCCTTCCTACCGCTCCTCGGCACACTATGGATACGACCGGTACAGGGAATTCCGGTCCTACCACGAGGACGAGGTGGACAGAGTTCCACACAACCCCTACGCAACCCTGAGGCTCCCGAGGAAGCAAGTCGCTAAGACGGAGCATATAACCAAAAACATTCACAAGGCCTTAGTAGCAGAGCACCTCCGGGGCTGGTACCAGCGTGCCTCCAGCCAGAAGGAGCAGGGTCACAGCCTGCAGGCAGGCTTTGAGTCTGACAGAGGATCTCAGAGGAGTTTGGGCTTTGCTGGTCTGCAGACGCCGTGCTCGCCGAGCAGCCGCGTGTCGTCGTTCTCTTCGGGTAAATCCTGATTTCACTTGGGCTGAGTGTTTTTTTAATCCTTTTGGTTCTGCCCCCGTCACTGCCTCAGTGATGAGAGCAGAGTGGAAGCCAAGCCAGAGCTCTGTCCTGAAAGGTGGATGAGGAGCCAAGTAGGATCTTCTTGTTCCATTCTTGGGAGGAAAGATAGTTTGCTTATTTTCTCCTAAGGGTAAAACAGCCTTTTGCTCATTGTAAACACAGCAACGCAGAGAAGCACAAAGAGCCATTTGGATTTCAAACAGGTGTATTTACCAAGTAGAAGCAATGGACAAAACTTCATGCCATGTAAATGCAGTGGCTGTGAAGGCTTCCAAAATACAGTCCAGAGAACATCACTGAATGTGTCAGAAAGCATTTTTAAAGCTCCAGAATACCACCTGTACAGTGGCTTATAAATAATTTTTTGTGTTTGCATTTCTGCCTGTGTCCTGCAAAACCCCACAGAGATCGCTGAGAATTGTCTCATTTACCTCAGCTGATTTAGCTGAAGAAAGATGTAATTTATTGTAATTTTTTTTTTAATTCCAGCATCTTCTACAAATACTGCTGGGAACTGGAGAAACCCCCTTGCACTGGGACTTTCAGACTACGATACGTTGTCTCATTCCTCCTACGCCAGCTGTTACGGGAATGTTTATGGCAACCTTCCTTTGCAGAGCAGGTGAGTAGAATATATGGAGATTTCTTGCCTTTCCTCCTGCATTTCACAGGCTCTTAAAACTTCTGCAAAAATCAGCTTGATTTCAGAGAGCCAGGATGGAGAGTACTTATAAAATTGGCATCCTGAGAGCAGGTTTTCCATGTGGAGTAGATCAGCTGTACCACCAACTTTACCCCGACACTGAAGGATGGGGGGAGCAGTCCCAGTGAGGGATGAACTCATTGATTGCACAACTTTTTCCTCTGGCTGGTGGTTTTTTGGTGGACAAAAAGAGATCTTGCACTTCCTGGTAGCTGTGAAGCTGATGGGGGATCTCTCCTGAACCCCATCAGCAGTTTGGCAGGGCACAGTCCTGTTGGGTTCCTGAAGCTGTAGTGCTTGTGCTGATTGATAAACTCCTGGAAAAACAAAGAGTTTTTCCTTGTTTTTCCAAAAACCTCTCTTCAGCCTCGTGTCTGAGTGCTGGCGTTCAGAGGCTGCACCACCTTTGCCAAGTGCATCTTCCTTGGCAGAGCTGGACCCAAGAGCCAGGGGGGACGTGGTGGTGCTTGTGGGGGATTTTTTAGGGGCTGCAGAGAGCCCAGGGGCTGCCTGGTCCTTGCAGGAATTCCTGCAGCTCTCACTGCTTCTGTGTGACATTTTCCATGTGTTCCCCCCGCTGCAGAGTGCTTGGCTGTGAGGACAGGAAGCTCCTGCCCTGGGGAATGACTCTGCCCCCACAAATGCCATCACATTTAAATACACTTATGCTCAGTGTAATAAGTACCCCACGTGTGCCTCCTGCTTTGTGGGTTGCAGTTTGTGCTCGCTGCCAGACCGACTTGTGTGAAAATACTGAATTTTTAATTTTGTTTGTTTTAAAATAAATGGAAGTGTAAGGGAATACATAAAAGCTGCTGCTAGATTTTTTTTTTCTTCTAAGCTAAGTGCTATGGGCTGTTTTACTGAAGTGATTTAAAATATTTACAGCAAGTGTTTAAAAATACTGTTTCTACTAATTCCTTAATTTGCCATAATTGAGCTTTGAAAATTCTGCATATATTGGCAGTTTTATCTAAATGAGGTTCATTAGCTATTAATTTTCCTTATTCTGAATCACTCATCTGATTGTTCATCTGCTTTATTTTCTGGTTTAATGTGATCAGGGCAAATGAGCAATCAATATAATCAAGAGCCTTGACAGAGCTCAAGGCCAGGTTGGATGGGGCTTGGAGCAACCTGGTCTGGTGAAAGCTGTCCCTGTCCTGGGCAGAGGGTTTTGGACTAGATGATCTTTAAGGTCCCACCAAACCAAACCAGTCTGTGATTCTATGACAGTTCTGAGCAGCTGAGATCCCTCTTGCCCATAATTCCACTAATTACAGCACAAAAAATGTGTTTATGTTTGGAGGTGAACTCCCACCAACCAGCATAGCTTTGAGCCCAGGGGAAGTGCATAAATTTAGGAGCCTGGGGATGACCCTCAGCTGATCCTGGTGCTGTTTCTGTCCTGCAGGACCTACACAGAGCCAAGCCAGCTGGGTGGTGATGAGGATGGCCTGGAGGAAGACCTGCCCAGCAGCGAGCAGAGGTTGTTCTGGCACGAGGACTCCAAGCCTGGGACGCTGGTGTAGCCCCTGTGCAGCCCCTCTCTCCTACCCTGCGTGCCTTGCACAGAGCGCTGCGGCTCCCAGGAGCACCTCGGGTGGAACTTGAATGGAACACAAAGAGGGAGCAGGCTGTTCTGCTGGGAAAGGCTGAATATTCAGCGTTAAAAGGGGGACTGCAGCAAACTGACAGAGTCTTAGCACGAATGGCGTTTCTTTGTCGATCCGTACAGCCCACAGGGCAAGCCACAGTTCATCGATGACCAGATGCAGCACTTGGTTGAAGTATTTATATTTAGCAAGCACTTTTTGGGAAGGTTGGAAGGTGTTGAAGGCAAACCTCAGAGAAGAAAAAAAAAAATGTGAAAAGGAGACTCTTGTGGAAAAACCGGGAATTCTAGGAGCACAAGTCTGATGCCTGAAAGAAGAAGAAAAAATGAAAATTTATTCTGCCATGGCTTATGAAGACCTGGAAGGACTTTCATAGGCTTATGAAGGATAGATACTGTGTGTGTGAGTGAGGCAAAGGGTGACTGAATCAGTATTGGAACATTACTTGAAGGAAGGCTGGGATTTTTTTTTTTATTGTGGAGGTTTGAATGAGTCTGTCCAGGTTTTGGCGTGTTGTTAAGAGTGTTTGTTAGCACCACAAGCAAATTCTGGAAAGAAAAAAAAAATTGCTGACAAATATGTCATCTAAAACTTTAGGTAGTTGTGGATTTGGAAACAGAAGCAGTAAACTTGGAACTCTCTTTTCCACCATAAAGCATAATTAACAACAGCCCATTTAATGACCTTTCCATGGCACAACTTCACTGTGTGGAGGAGCAGGCAGATTTTCACAGTGGCTGCACAGTGTCCTCTGTCCATCAGGTGACAATGACAGGTTGCTATGCCATGGTGGGTACAGGATCTGCAGTGGGAAGCCCCAGAGAACAATTGGGTAGCTCTGGCCAGTATTTCAAGGTGGATGCAAACACAAACAGCCAAGTGGGTGCCTTAAAACGAGGGCATTAGGATTGTACTGCGAGCCACCTGAACTGCCAGGTGCATTGCAAAGTCACTGAGTGACACAACAGCGTTTTCACAGAACCATTTGTGTAGGGAAAAAAAGGTGAATGCAGTCTTGATTTAAGAGGGATAAACCTACCTCAGGTCATCCATCTGTAGGAACAAATTGGCATGGGGTTGTCCTGCCTGATTCCTGCTGACTCGTCTGCATACGGTAAAATCTCTCTCGTTTCTCAGCTGTACTGTGCTTCAGGATTCCAGAAATGGTGCTCTTTTGTTCTTTTATACAAAGGATTAGTTACTCCTTGTTCATATTGTGAATAGAAAGGTTTCTGATAAACTTTTTTGACGTTTTTTACCAATATTCCAGAGCATGTAATATATACAGAAGGACACTCGTTAAGCTGGTACTTAGTTGTTTGTATTATTAGAGTTGCGATTTGGAATTAAACGAACAAAAACGAAATAAAAAATAACTTATTTCCTTGGTTTTGCATATTTGTATAGCCTTCTAGAAATGCGAAAGCTCTTTTTGCTTATTCTTTTACTACTTCTGAATTTTTTAGACCTATGATTTTGTATAGGTCAATAAACTACAAAGTGTGCTACCAAAACCACTTCAGCATTCCTCCTATTTATTTTAATGCTGTAGCCACTGAGTTTTGTATTAGCTTTTCAGGATTTAGCTCAGCCCTGCACATCTGTGTTGGCACAAGGTTGGCACCCAACCTGGCTTGCTGGGACAAGACCAGGGTGATTTTGGATGAAGTTGGGAATTTGAGGTGGGTTTGGGTTGAGGATGGTTTGCTATATTTGGGGGTCTTGTGTATAAAACCTCCAGGGCCAGAGTTCAGAGCCTGGTTGCAGTTTCCAGTAAGCAAGAGCTGAGCAGAGGAGCTGGAAACTGAGTCAGGGTGGTGGCAGCTGCAACTTGAGCCCCTCTTGTCATTCTCTGCATGCCTGGCTCTGCAAGAATTGTTTTCAGGAACTTTTATGAAAGGTGGAAGTACCACCTTTCATAAGAGAGAAGAAGAGAAAGAGAGAAGAAGGAGGCCCAGAAGAAGAGAGAATAAGAATATTCAAGTTCTCTTTCCTCAGATGTTGCTTAGGGGTAAGTTTTGGGTGGCACAGGGAGGGAAAGGGAGAGCAAGACGTCCCTGTGGCACCTCCTGCCCATCAAGGGAGCTGGTGCTTCACCTGATTTTTACCAGTTGTTCCCCAGGACCTTTGACTATGCCCTTTGCAGACTTGCAGCTTGCTTGGTTGCATTTCTGGGGTGATGTTTTCATGCACATGTACAACTGTTCACGGAGACCAGGTCTGTGAAATGCAGCTGAGGAGGCAATAAAGACATACTTGCAATCATTATCTTATTTGTTCACAGCTGAAATACAAATTGCCTGTGCTTTGTTTGAATTCCTATCTCATCTGTGTGTTGCTGTTTAACCACAGCCTTCCTCAGCAGGGTAACTGAGGACATCTAGTGCCTGACAGCAGAGTTGAAGGAAAGAGCCTTCCTGCCTCTTGGGCTCCTCTGGAATCCTTGACACTTCCAGTATGAAAAAACATCTAGAAACTCTTATTTGGTAAAACCAGAACAAAGGCAAGAGGTGAACATGATGAAACATCAGACCCACAGGGTTCAATTTTACAAACGTCTCTCTTCAGAAGGGAGATGCTGCTGATGGGAGTGTGAAGAGGAAATAAAACCCCACTTAAATCTGTATGTAGTGGAGTGTTTGAGTGCTTTTAGTTAATGGATGGAGAAGAAAACCCTGTCCTTGCCAGGAATACTTAAAAAGGAATTTGGGCAGTGAGCTAAAATAAGCCATGCCTGGTTATTTTTTATTGCTGTCTGCTTTTTCTCTGCTGTTTTGATCAAAAATACTCTGAGATATGGGAGGACTAACACTGGTGGGAGTTGCCATGAGCCCTGTGGGAGGCTGATGTTGGACATTCCTCCAGTGCAAGGGCAAGGAGGGATGAGGCTCAGGCCAGAAACCCCTTCCCCAGCACAAGAAAATCTTTAAAGATCACTAATCTTTAAAATTCACCTGACTCTACCTACGTGCAACATTTTGGCCCAGGTGACTCAAAATATGACTCCTGCAGGTTTCCTGCTCTCTTCTCATTGATGATGTTGGACTTGCTCAGCTGAAGGGTGAACAGTGCAGCAGCAATGTTTGCAGCTCCTGGGTGGGTGAGAAGCCTCCACCGGGACCCAGCCCATCCCCAAACGCGTGTAGGAAATCCTGTAAAGACTGAAGCTTTGCTCCATCTTCTGGGCTTTGGGATCATTGCAGGAGAGCTGCTCCTGAGCCTGGGGAGAAGCTTCCTGAGCTTGCCTGGCGCTGTCTGGGTAAGTTCACACGACTCCTAGGAAGGTTATTGCATTCTATTCTATTCTTCCATCTCCTTTGTACTTTTCTACCATATTTAATACATTTCTAAGGTATAAAACTGAGAGTCTCAGCTACAGCAGGGCTTCACACAAGTAGTGAAATCTCTCTCAGTGAAATCTATTCCCAGGGCAGGATTTATCAAAGATATTTACCCTGTGCTCTGATGGAGCAAGTCAAGCCTGAGGTGACATTTCCACCTTGGAAGAAAGGACACCGTGTGAGGTGTGATCAGTGCTGGTGGCCCAGGAGGACACAACACAAAGCTCAGGGCCTTAATGACAGAGAAGCAAGACTTTTAACAAGAAGCAGCTCCTTGCCATCCATCCAACTTCGTTATCCCTGTCTGTCCCTCGTGGAGGGAATCACAATAAATCCTTCAGCAAGTCCTTGACTGCAGAGAGATGTGCTCTGCCTCCCAGGACATCTCCTGCCCAGTTCCAGCCCAGCAGGAATGAGTTCCAATTTATATTTAATCATTAGAGTGTCATCAAAGAGCTGCAGATGGAGAAGGGTTTGCAGCCAGCCAGGGCTCAGCTGGAGTAACTCTAGAAGAAATCCTTCCACCTGTTCCCAGCCTGAGGTTAGGGAAGGACGTGCCCTGTGTGTACAGAACGAGGTGCCCACGTGGCCTTTCCAGCATCCCTGCCCTGGACACCTTTTGGTGGCAGAAGGATACAAGGTATGGGGCTGTGACAGGTTTGTATGCTACAAAAGAATGATGCACCCTATTTCAATGTGTAGGGTGGCATTGTTTCCTAGGATGGCTCTGTTTCTCCTCTGATGTGCTGAATTCAGTTTCACAAAAATGTGGAGGTGTTTGCTCCTCGCAAAGGTCGTGATGATTCCAAACAATCCTTGGATTTCTGTTACTGCAATTCTGATTGAACAGTGCTGCCAGGTAACGCTGGGAGTGAAACTATGGATTGGTCTTAAAGAGAGGGAACATTTTAACATTTAATTTTAGCATGAGGCTTTTACCACTCCTGAGGTTCTGCCCTGCAAACCCAGAGCACAGATAAATCATAAGAATAAAGGTAGAGTTAGCAGTAAATAATTGCTGAATTGCACATGCTGCGCAGACAGCTTCTCACACCATTTTAGGGGAGATTGTCCTCTCTGAAGGTCTGAGCTTGATTTCTGATGCAGAACATTGAATCTCTGAGCCTGTTTTGCACACAGATTTGGAATAACAAGCCCTTGGTTAATAATAGCAAACATTTGGGTAAATGCTCTGTGTAATGCCCATGGGTAGTGTGAGATTCAGCACCACCTTTTCCTTGTGTCTGGGCGAGCTGTGGCCATCAGACAGAAGCCAATGCTCATGGTCTGTCACAGACCTGTTTCTATTCACCACAGGCTGGTTTTCTACTCCTTTTGTCAGATGTTAGCACTGTACTTTGGGAAGAAGAGGTAAAAAACCACCATCCAGGGATGAAAATATTCAGGTATTGGGAAGTACTTCACCAAGGTCACATAAATAACAAACTGGGAAAGGAAAATACAAAGTTAGCAGAAACCAGTGCTGAGTGTTTCAGCATTTTGCCCATGTTTGTGCTATAAATGGTATCTGGGAGCAGAAACTCCCTCCTGCAGCCACAGACCTGCCCTGTGTATCTGAACACAGTGCAGAGCAGCAGTGTGTCCCCCCTGTGCTGGGGGTGCTTCTCCATCCACTTAAAAAAAACCATATCTGTATTAGCTGGGGGATGGCAGAGCAGGTGTAGCATTGCTCAGTTGCAAACAAGCACAGAAACTCAGTTTTTGGGGGTCAAATTTGGAACATGCTTTGGCTCTGAACAGGACAAAATTAGAAGCATCCAGGTCCCAGTGAAGCAGGAGGTGCAGCTCTGCTTGCTTCTCCAGAGGCAAAGGAAATCACCAGACATCAACACAGCGATGATGAGAGAGATCAGGAGAGATGATGAGAGATCTCAACACAGTGAGATGTGGTGATTTGTTGAGCTGAGTGAGCAGCAGTGTTGAGCAGCAGTGAAGGGCTCATGTCCCCATCACTGCTGCTCCATCCTGCCCTGATCCAGCCACTGCTGTGCCTGCTGCTTTGGCTTTGCAGCTCCCTGTCAAGCCACTTGGGCAAAGATTTCCAAAGACAGATGTCCTTACTCTAGTTAAGCAACAAACTTAATCTGATATATTTATATCTGGAAGAGTTTGGAGGTGTGGTGGGTGGTTTTTTTTTTTTATCTTGGTGTTTTTCCCACAGGGTGTCTCTCTCTGACTTGCCCCACTCCTTAGTGGTTGTTATTGTTAAGATCCCATCATCTGACCCTTTATAATCCCTGTCTTGGGTTACACTGCATTGCTGGACATGCTTGGTGTATGCTACTGTTTGTCAATTTTAGATGTCAATTTTAGGCTCTCCCATCAGGCCACGAGTTCTTAAAAGTGATGCAAGGTTATGTTACATGGGCACATTCTCCAGATCATTCCAGTTGCACTTGGAAATGCCATGGTTTGGTAATTGAGGGGAATAAATGTGTGTGGGGTGGTTATAAGCAAAAAAAAAAAAAAAAGACAACATTATAAACACTGCTCTCAAATATTTGGTGACAGCGTGTGTGCCATCAATTACCTTAAAAATAGAACAGATTTAGGCACTCAAAATATGGGTTCATGGGCTGCCTGGTGTCAGATGGTGGCACAGGGGTCAGGCCTTCCTGATATTCGAGTTAAGAATTTGTCAGACTTTTGGCTTTCAAGAGGTATAGGTTTGAATTTTTGAAAAAAACATGTAAATGAAAGAAGAATCAATGAGAAGTTGCTTATGAGTTTCATTCCAGATGTGAGTAGCTGCCTTAGAAACAGCGAGCAGCGAGATTGAATTGTTCATTACCAAGGGCAGACCTCTTCTATCAGTTTGCTCCTAAAGTGCTCTTAACACTCGGTTTCCTCCTCAGCATGAACTTTGAGCTGCTGCTACCTGTAGGAATTTCTCTGATTGCTGCAGGCCCCTCTTGTCTTCTGCTGGGGCTTTGAGTGCAGCTCTGGCACAGCACAGCTCTGCCCTCTGCTAAAAGAGAACCTCATGCAGCAGCTTATTAGTGCTGGGATTCCTGAGCAAGTGTCAAATTGGTGTGGAAATAGCAAATGCCACCAGTGGAAGTGGCTTTCCTGTCTTAATGAAGGTTGAGAAATGCAGGAATATTTTGGAAAGTTCTGAGGGGAGCACCAGCAAATGTTATTTGGAAGGAGATTGGAGTTTAGGCTTGGGAAAGTGTTTTAGACCTGTTGTGAGTGTGTCCTCACCTCAGGGGTGTTGTTTGTTGCTCTAATGTGCTGTTACCAGAACACCAAAACACTAAGCAGTGTGTTAGGAAAGGAAGTACATCCTGGAAACATAATTTATTGAGGAGAGTCCTAAAGTAGGCAAAATGTGATACCCACCTTGGAAATCTGTGGGATTAGCACCCATGTCACCAGGAGAGGTGTCACCAGGCAGCCCCTTGCTCTGCATCTGATGGGGAAGGCATCATTCCCAGTATAGTGTGTCCTGATGGTGGTATTGACAAGTGATATATTTCTGCTCAGAAGAAAAAGTGGTTTTCAAACACCTGATAGTGCTCTCAGTATCCCTGTTTTCCTTCTCAAGAGGACTTCATGGGTTTGACCCAGCTTAACTTAGATGATCTGACAGACCCAAGATGGCCTGGCTGAAGATGGTGGAAACCCAAGAAGGTGGCATGGAGCTTTATTTACAGGCAAGAAATTAGCAAGTGAGAAGTAAGAACGGAATAGACACTTTCTGTGGCCTAAGCTGCATCATTTGGGAGAGTGACATGCTGGCTACTGAAGAGCATTGATTTATTTGATAACAAGAGGAAACTATTTATGGATCCATTATGGGCAGCAGTCACTGGGGGTTGGAGCTGCTAGGACAGATTGATGTGTGGGTCTGTTGTTGTGCTTGCCACTGCATAATATAAAACAAGGATAAGGATGTCCCTGAAATACCAAAGGGGCAAGTGGAGCCATTGCATTCTTGGCTTGGGTTTTTATTATCTTTTCCTTTACCACTTACTCCCTTCTTAAATTTTTGCCCTCTTCCCTGCTGTGTAACAGCAGGAATCAAATGAGGACCTTTGGATAATGGACTTTTAAGAGAGTTTAACAGGGCTTAGAACTCCATGTTTCATGTTTCAAAACACAGCAAAGAGACACCATCATCATGCAGAGCCTATTTTGCTGCTGGCAGACTCCAACAGAGTGTGGTTGAGACTGTGATGAGAAATGTGGCTTAAAAATTGGTGGGGCTTCATTTCACAGCCTCTCCTCTATGGTTTTGTTCCTATGGAAGTTGCACTTGCAAGGTGAGGATTACCTCTGCAAAGAAAACTTGAAATTTTGAGAAGAAATCTTCCCAATCCAATTAACTGCCCAAACTGAGTAGCAAAATTATCCACTCATTCTACTCTGCTGTTACAAAGAAACCATGCACAGGGTAATGCTGAAGGTGTGGCTTTCTGGTTTGATGTATGAATTTCAAAGCCTATAAAATATTCTGAACAAAGAAGGGAGGCCCTTCTTAGATGGAATGGACACCTAACAGAAAAAAAGGAGTTTGGGGAGTCACATTAGGTCTACAAATATAACGAAGTAAACATTTATAGTTGCTTATTAATTCTGAAAAAAACAAAAAAGGTAGAAAGTAGAAGGGGACCTGTCAAGAAGTGCTGACAGTGACAATGACATCCATGATAGGGACAGGCCAGTCAAGAACAGGGATTGGCATTGCCCCTGGGTGGGAGCAGAGATGGAAATGCTACGGGAAATGCTCACTCTGGGAGCACTCAGGCTTGTTCAAAGGGCTGCTGCCTGTCCTTGCATGGAGTTCTGTCCCCAGGCACAGGGTGCATGTTGTACCACCCGAACTGGCCTTTTTCCATCCTGGAGGACTTTTCCCCAACCAGGATGTGAGGTTTGGGAGAGGTCACCAACTGAGGGTGGCTGTGCTCACACCAAAACCCCCTGCAATGGTCAATCAGGGCTGAGAGCCGGCCAAAGTCAGTGCAGGGCCTGGGATCTTGGGCCATTTTGAGATAGATCAGAGATGTAATGGATGCAGAGACCTTTCTGAATTTTCCCAAAGGCAGGATTTCACCTGCACACCTCACAGGTACCACTAATGTCCCCCTCCATCCTCCTGCAGTGATTCCAGCATGGGTGAAGCTCTGAGCAGCGCAGCGTCTCAGGAATCCTCTGGAACATGTCTGTCTGCTGCCTCCCTCCGAGGGGGACACACCAGCTGCACTGAAATGTCAGAAGGGTTTGCACAGCTGACAGGTTGCTGAAAATGGAGCATCGCCATAAATTCTCTTTATCCAGCCAAGTGCAGCTTAATATAGACTTAGCTGCACGGCTGTGTCCAGCACTGGGACTGGGAGCTGCCACAGCTCATGACCAAAACATGAACTTGTCGATTTAACCGAATTAACTGCTGCCAGTGAGGGGAGAAAAAAGGAGAATCCTTTGAAATTTATCTTTCTCTTCAGGTTTAAAAAGTATTAGAGGAAAGAGGGAAGAATGAACATGTCTGATCTTGGCCAAAACTCCGACGAAGATGTGTGTCCTGAGGACATCGATGAAGACGAAATCCTGGCAAACCTGTCCCCTGAGGAGCTAAAGGAGCTGCAGAGTGAGATGGAAGTCATGGCCCCAGACCCTGAAGTCCCCATTGGGATGATACAGAAGGATCAAACTGAGAAACCCCCCACGGGAAGCTTTGACCACAGGTCTCTGGTTGACTACCTGTACTGGCAGAAGGCGTCCCGACGCATGCTCGAGGATGAGAGAGTTCCTGTCACCCTCTTGCCCTCTGAGGTAACAAGCAAAAAATCACAAATATTTGTTAAGCATCAGCAGTGGGATGTGTTTGATAGCTTTAATACCTTAACCTGCCTCTGCTTCTGTCCCTTACATAAGGTAGAGTACAAACAAATTTAGATTAATCCTAAAAGCCTCATCAGTGATAGAATCCAGCTTGGACTGATGTCAGGGTTAGTAATTTTTTAATTGCTTTCCCCAAATATTTGCTTAAGCTTTTTAATAGAAGGAAATCCTAATTCTGATTCAGTAAAGCAAATCACTGAGAAATTGTCACAAGATCAGTTTTGGAGGATGTGACTCTAATTTGTTTGATTTTGCATATGGAACAGCACCATGTTGCTTTTCCATGGAAGACTATATTAATCATACATATTAAATTAATTAATTGACAGAATTTAATGAGGTACTAGAGAAAAATCCCGAATCACTGTATTTTAATGGGGTGAAACATTCACTAACAACCAAGCATGCAAACTCTGTGGACTAGTTCAACCCTACGCAATACAGTGCTTAAATTTATTTGACTATCCCCATGACTTTAAAATAAAGTTAAGGTCATACTTAGATGTCTTTCAGGATGAGGACTACACTTAAAAATAGGTTAATAGAATTGAAACTTGGCCAGATGAAACACTCCATACTTGAACTTGAGTGAGCTTGAGGTAGCTGATTTATTTTATTTTTGTTTTAAATACCAGTGATTTTGCTAATACTCACCAACGCGGTATATCACAGACATCCCAGGGCAGGTTTCATGTGCTGCCTTTGGGGGTCAGGGCAAATCTGTGGGGTTTTTCTCCTCCTGCAACTCTCTTATACTCGAAAAACCAATTTTTTTTAAACAGTTCTGAGGTTAAATCTGAAATTTGGGTGTGGAACTGGCTGCTGCATTCACAACTGGCCAATAAATCCCCATACTAAACCCATTTACCACCATAGCAAATAGGAGCCACAGCCCCAGAAGTGTCTGGGACCATTTTGTGTGACTTTGGGTGCAGCACAAGCCATGACACTCTCCTGCCTGAAGTAGTGCAAATCTTGGAGAAGTAGCTTGATTTTATTAGTGCTTTATTAGCATTTCTCTGTGATGGAGGAACCGCTTGCAAAAAGATGCTTGACAAAGAAAAACCTCAGCTAGGAGTGTCTCTGGAGATTGGTAGATGTTTGCAACTGATTTTATTTGGATGGTAGGAGCCTCACTGCCCTGCAACTGCTTTGTGCAGGGGCTGGTTTGTTATCTCTGTCCTCCAAACTGAGCAAATATTTTCTCTTCAGTGAGGTGCTGCCTTAGGTGGGATGCTCTGGGGCTGCCAGAGCAGGTGGCCTTGCTGTCCCTTGTGCTGGGTGATTTCACAGTGTCACAATGTGCCCTCTTCACTCCTCCTTGGGCTGAGCAAACCATCAGTGCCTCACACTGATTTCCAAAGTCTTGTGGCATATGAAGGAAACTTTCTCTCTTGTCAAAGAAATTATAAAGATTACACTAAATCCACAAAGAGACTTTGGATCAGAGATTCTTAACCCCTAGAAGGGTTCAAAGTATATCTTAACATATCATTAAATACATTCAGGGTTTAATTGTCAGGACTTAATTTTGTAGGCAATGATGAGAAACTGGTTTGCAGCCTCTCTAAGAACAAATTGTTCCTGTGTTCCCAAGCAAGCCAGCACAGCCTGAACTTAAAGCAATGACACTTTTAAGGATTATTCTCTAACGTATAGTCATAGAGGGATCTAAATCCAGCTGCTACGTGTTTATTTGAGCAGAAAGTTATTGTAACAAAGCTCAAACCAGCTTTGTTATTTCAATTATTTCAGCTGTGAGGTTTTGTCTTCCTCAGAGAAGTGCTGCAGAGGAGATGGAAGGAAAGGCCAGCAGCAGCGACGAGGTGCCTGGAGGGAGGATGCCAGGAACAGAGGGAAAAGAGAGACATTACCAAAATGAGCACGTGTCTGACTCAAGAACACAGTCTGGGGAGACAAAGAAAGATGGGAGTCATAAAGAGAGAGTGGTGGAGGAGGATGAGAAAGAAGCAACAGAGGAGGAAGAGGAAGATAGTGAAGAGGAGGAGGAAGAAGAAAAAAGTGAGACTGAATTGGAAACAAAAAAGAATTACACCAATGAGAACAGTCACAGCAACCAGGTAAGTAAGAAGCCAGGTACAGAACCAGAAGAAATAAAAGAGAAGCCTAAGGAAAATGAAAAGAAAATATCGAAATTGAACATCCCCCAAAAGTTAGCATTGGATACCAGCTTCATGAAGATAAGCGCCAGGCCCTCAGGAAATCAAACCAATTTGGAAGACAGTTTGGAGAAAGTCCGAAAAAACAACCCAGACATGAAGGAGCTCAACCTGAACAACATAGAAAACGTCCCCAAAGAAATGCTGATAGATTTTGTCAACGCCATGAAAAAGAATAAGAACATAAAAACCTTCAGCTTGGCCAATGTGGGGGCTGATGACAACGTGGCATTCGCTCTGGCCAACATGCTGAGGGAGAACAGGAGCATCACCACCCTGAACATCGACTCCAACTTCATCTCTGGCAAAGGCATCGTGGCCATCATGCGCTGCCTGCAGTACAACGAGACGCTGACGGAGCTGCGCTTCCATAACCAGAGGGGCCTGCTGGGCCACCAGGCAGAGATGGAGATTGCCAGGCTGCTGAAGGCCAACACTACCCTCCTTAAAATGGGCTATCACTTTGAACTGCCGGGGCCCAGGATGGTGGTGACCAACCTGCTCAGCAGGAACTTGGACAAGCAGAGGCAGAAGAGGCAAGAGGGGCAAAGGCAGCAGCAAATGAAAGAGCAGAAGGAGTTGATAGCAATGCTGGAAAATGGACTTGGGCTGCCTCCCGGGATGTGGGAAATGCTGGGGGGACAGCTGCCCCAGCTGAGGATGCAGGAGCCCCTGCAGGCCCCCAAACCACCCAACCCTGCAGCTGTGTCACTGAACAAAAGGCAGGAGAACGTGAGGCCACCAGCACCAGAGCAGCCCCGCAGAGAGAAACCTGTCAGCTTCAAAGTGGTCAAGCTGAAGAAGACTCAGCGCAAACCCGCCGTGCCAGAGTACGTGGAACCCGCTGAGAAAACCAACCTCAAGGACGTCATCAAAACTCTTAAACCAATTCCCAGGAGAAGACCACCTCCCCTGGTGGAAATAACCCCGAGAGATCAGCTCCTCAATGACATCCGTCAGAGCAACGTTGCTTATCTCAAGCCGGTAAGTGCTGAGGGGTGGCAGAGAGGGGAGGGAATCACCTTCACCTGCTGTGCTCTGAGCTCTGGCTGGAAATGCTGGGTGGGGCTGCTAATGCACCTGCATGTGGCATCATCACCCTTTCGTGTCACCTGGGGTGCAGGTGGCTGTGTTGTGGCAGCTCTTAGGTGTGGCTTGCACAGGGAACTCACAAACTCACAGCAGTCTTGTGCATCCCTGTCTGAACCCAGAAGGTAAAAGAGGAAATTCGCTCAGGAAGTGAACAAACCCACAGAAACTCAACCTCACCATATTTGTAATAGTGTATTACTTATGACAGGCATGTGCCATTATGAGATGGCTGTTTCAGGAGTACAAAAGGTATTATTTGTCATATTAGTCCCCTATAAGCCCCACGTTTCTCTCTTCAAGAGCTGTGTTTTTCCTTAGCTCTCACTTTACTCAAGAGAGCACTGTCACTTGGCCCACACTGGAATCCAGCCTGGACTCACAGTCTGCAGCCCTGCTCCTCCCTGCCTCACCCAGTAAAAAGGAGAGTGTTATTTTAGTGATCCTTTGCTGCTCAATCCTTTTTTTTTTTTTTGTCCTTATTTAGATCAACTGCAAAATTCTAGTGCTAACAGGAAAAAAAGAAATTAGATTGACAAGCAGTGAAGATAGAACAGGGTTATGGGAAAAGAATAGTGATATTGCAGGGGGGGTTTATATTTATTTTCAAGTAAATCTTTGCCCCTGAAAATTGGTTCAGTGGTCAACTCAAGTGAGCTCAACATCATTCTGACTTTGAGAATCCTAGTCCAAAACTGAAAACTGCCTGCTGGTGATGCTCTTACTTGGGTACCAAATTCATGGGCCACTTCTGAAAATGCTGGCCACCAGATTTAACCTCTTGCTCTCCTGACCTGTTATATTCCCTTCTGTTGTACCATGATTCAGGAAATCCTAAAAGCTGACTGAGGTATTTGGTGCCTGTTTGCATTGCCAAGGCTTGAGGAAGAGGACAGAAAATCCTTTGTAATTAAAAATGGTCAAGTAGTATTTTGTAATTATTCTTTCTCTCAAGATTGACATTTTAATATGGAGGGGCTAATTTTGCTTCTATTTATAACTACAAAGAAATAATTATTTCCTCAGTAACTCCAGACAGAGTAGTTTGTCCTGATACTTTGGCAGGTGCAGGTTCTGCAGTGACCTCGGATCCTGGTCCAGGATTAACATGAACATTCTGTCCCTAGGCAAGTTTGGGGATTCTGAGTTTCTGCTGGCCTGTCCAACTTGGCTGCAGCCAGGGCCTCTCCTCAGGGCATTTCTGGCCTTTCTAGGCCAGTCTAGGATTCATGTTTTGGTTTCACATCCCAGGCAACAAGACTCGCTCATGTGAAGCTCACAATCTGTGCTGGTGACAGCAGGTTTGCCCTTCATTGCCGTGGGACCTGCTGCCTTCCCAGCTCTCAGGAAGACAGAGGACAATGGCACTTGTTCTCTGCCAGGCACAGCCCTCATTTTGCACAGCAATAACTGAGAAACCTGAGTGCTGCCAGGTGCCAGGAGCAATACTGAATCCTAGCCATTCCCTCCAAAATGATCAAGAGGTTTTTTGTTCATGGTGCATCCTAAATATGCCAGATAATTGCTATTACAGCCCATGGAAAGATGAATGATGGACATGATGGCTGGGGCTTGGGGTGGTTTGTTGTTCAGTGGTTTTTTTGGTGGATTGTTTGGGGCTGTTTTGGGTTGGGTTTCTTTTGGCTTCTGTCATCAGGCCACTAGGCTTTGATTTGGGGCATAAGTGTGTTATTCTCCTCATCCTGCATGATCTTGGCAATGCCTAAGTTGCCTCAATACCCTCAGCTTCATTTCTAAAATGGTGTTTTGCTGCTTGAGCTGAGCTGAGAGCTTGTTCTCTCCATGGCAGGACTCAATGCCTTCAAATTGATTTCCTGGGCATTAGGCATTCCAAACATCAAGTGGGGCATTACAAACAAAAGAAATTCCCAACCAGAGCTTCTTGGAGCTCCCAGCTGTTATATATTTAGTTTCTGAGGGTTTGTATTAGACTAAACTGGCTTGGGAAATAAGCCTGAGACATTTCCTCCTCCTAACACTTCACGTCCATGTCCAGGTGCCGTTGCCAAAGCAGCTGGAGTGAGAGACCAGACTGACCTGAAGAAAACAACTTGGAATAAGGACTATTCAAGTTTTGCTTACAACTGTTTCAGCAGATGTTTTCTGCAGAACCCAGGTGGTAAATTCAACTCTTTGGGAACAAGGCTTGCGATACACACTTGTCTAAGTGTGGTGAAAACGGCTGGCATGGGAAAAGTCAGTGCTGAGCGTTTCCATCAGGTATCAAACAATCCCGCTGCCATCTGTCTGCCAAGTGGAGTTGAGGCTTCAGTTTGTTGTGGGAGTATTTTCTCAGAGGCATCAATAACCTTGTCTTTCTAGTTTGTCAGCAAACTATTTTGCTTCCACGTTGTCCTTCTGCTGCCAGATTCTGCAGGAATGCGCTGTGCTTTATCTTATCTTTCTTTTCACACACATGCTACTTTATTATTCTCTTGTCCATGAGAAATGTATTTGGTTTCCATGTATACAGCTTCATTTTTTAGGCTAAGGAAACAGAAATGAAATAAAGCTCTCTCTGTAAGATGTGTGCAGCACTTCCATCGCTAACAAGGCGCTCACAGATAGAACAACAAACACCTTTCAAGCTCCATTTCAGAACAACGTCTAGTGGGTATTGTACCTGATCAGCATATAAAAGATGATGCCATGCTCTGCTTTGAGAGCTGTGATCTTCATTCCCCATGATTCACCTCTGTCTTACTGTAATCCTTACTTGCAGCCACCTTGGAATGCCATTTTAGGTCTCTCTCCACACTGTTCTTGTGGCAGGAGGATGAACCTTACCTCTGTGTCAGGGGTTTAAGAAACTCCTAATTCCTCCTAGCATGATGTATGATATCACACCCCTGGCAGGGCTGGATTTCAGAGAGTAAAGCCTATATATACACAAATTCATTTCTCTTTAATATTTTTGTGATTTTCTTTTTTGCCTCCCTCTTTATAATCTTTATAATTAAATTCTTCCACTGTCCTTTTTGTAAAGCAGCTGCAGGTAAGTCACACTCTTGTGAAATACATCCACAAGAGACCAGCTGTTTTGGAGTTTTTTTGTTTGGTTTTCTTAAAGTTAAAAGGCATAGGGAAAGAACAAAGGCCTTTCCCTTTGCTAAAATGCAGCACCCCTGCCTTCCTGTGGCTGATACTTGATCCAAAGGCACAGCTTTGTAGCTCCTGGCAGGATTTCCTTCAGGTGAGTTAGTCTAAATGGTAACTCTTAGCAACCTTCCCCTGGCAGGTAAATTCCAGTCCCACCCTGCTCCCCCTTCCCAGGTATATTTTAACAGTCCTGTAGTATCAGCAATGTCCAGGATCTCTTGAATCCAAGGCAGTCTTTACTATCACTTGTTCAAATTTTCATATGTCCTTTTGGTACCTATCACCTGATCTCTTTCCAATCTCCATCTTCCAAATTTGTAAAGCTCCTTCTTAGTTCTGCTTCTGTTTGCAACTGTAATGCTCCAAACTTGGGAAAGTAGGTTTCTGCACTGCCTGAGAGAGTGAGTAGCTTTGAAGTATGTAAGGGGGAAGTGACATAAAAAATTGAAGTGATTTTCAATGCAGCCCTCTCTTTTTGTAAGGGATATAAGTAGAAAAGGGAAGGAGCTTAGTACTTCCAACCAAGCCCTTGCACGGAGCACAGGAGCAAGTGATAAATGCAGCAAGTAACTCCCCCAGAAAGCTCTTGGAGCACACTGCTCTCCAGACCAGCTTCAAGGCCAGGCTGGCACAGCTCACACTGCAGCAGTTGGGAGAGGGAAGCACAAAGGAATATATAATATAGTGCTGTACAATCTCCAATTCAAGCTGCCAGGCACCAATTACTGCTACACCCAGAAGCTGCCAGACACGTATTTCCAGGGTGGGTAGAGCAGGACCTGTGAATCTCTGCTCTGATCCATGTTCTCCCACCGAGCAGCCTCTCAGTGATCCCAGGAGGAGGGAGGCAGACACAGAGATCACACCATTAGTTTGACTGCAGCAGAGCTGGCTCCCTGGTACTGCTCAAGGAACAGCTCCCAGTAATCCTAGAAGTAGAAATCCCTCTCAGGTTAACAGAAATGTGAAATCCCAGTTAAATAAAGCAGAGTTATGTAAGAGACCAAAACTCCATGAACAAATACTGTAAGTATTCCATCTCTGCAGAGAAGCCTTTTTAAGGATGCTAGAGCCAGGCTGTAACATTTCAGCTCAGAGGTCCCTCAGGCCTCAACAAAGCTGACACAGACACAGAGCAGTCAGAGCCAGCAGCTTAATCCCCAGCACAGACTTGCAGCATGAGCTGAAGGGTGATAGCAGATCTCCCACCATCCCAACCACAGACACAAGCTCGAGTTTCCAACCATTAGAATTTATTTTTCTTCATAACTGTGCAGTTTTTTAAAATGCTACTGTAATGATGAAGTCATAGCTACTATGTTCTTTAGGTGTGGAAACAGTTTTCAAAAAACAAAGACCATGCGCTACAAGTGAGGAACAGGCCATTGACTCTTCAGCTGGAATATACAGACATTTTTGATAAATATTGTTCACTTTAACACTTAAATGGAATGACATGTTCAGATTTCTACACAGTTCACTATGAAAACAGCATGGCAAGTTACATAAAAGCTTCAACTTCAAGGATCCTTGCTTTTTTGTTAAATTAATTACTTGGTTAGAAAAGAGAAATGCAAGAATATTTGAAATGGAGTCTCACCTGCATAACTTTACCCCCCTGTTGTTGGTAAGCTCCTGTTACCCAGATGATTCCATCAGAGCTGGCAGTTAAATTGTGTGTATATAAAAGAATCCCCCACACTGCTCTCAACATCAGGAGTTTCAACAGGCAAATATCTTCATGAATTTGGAATGGGTTTTCAAAAATTGTATCTTGACATTTATTGCTTTTACTTGTAAACCTGAAATCCAGTTTATTCCTTTGAGGAGTGTTGGAAGTACAGAGTCAACAGATGCAGGTTTGACCTGTATCTTTGCATTCTGGGTGAGAAGAAAGAAAAAGATGACCCACGCTCAAGAGCACACATACACCTCCATCTACAAACAGCCTGTGCAGACTAAAGCAGGTAAGTCCTAAGGTAGCAGTATTCAAAAACATCAACGGGGTAGAAACCCAGCTAATCCAGTCTATCTGCAAACTTTTTCTCCCATGCTTGGCCAGAGTTTAGCTGGTACACAAGGAAGGCTCTCCTACAGAAGGGAGCAGTTCTCTAGATGAGGATTTTGGAGAGACAGAAGGTAAATGTTACTGGGACTGGCAGGCAGTGCCATGTATACTCTTCATGCTTACAGCTATTATTCCATGGCTGCTAAAGGAGGGCTGAGGTGAGGACAGCAACCCAGACTGGGTACAAGCACTGCACAGTTTTACCACGTGCCAGTTAAGCTGGTAACATGGTCTCTGTAATACAAAGCACTCGAGGGTGGGATTTGGAGGATGCAAGAGATACCTGCTTTTGATACATTCCAGCTCACCTGAGCATCACCCAGGCTGAAGGTGCTACCCAGCATAACCTGGCTAAACCGCAATATTTTAGAACTGAGATGAAAGGGATGTTGCTTTGATATACCAATTTGCTACAAGACAGTTTGAGAGACTGCATTCCATAGGTTTCCATCTCTTCCTCCTCTACCCCAGAAGAAGAGACAAGCAAACATGGTTAAGTTAGTATGTATTTGTGTAAACACCAGAACATTTTGCTATACAATAGAAAAAAAGTTGCTGTTCTTATATTCTTAGAGGAGCCCTGAAGACCTTGGAATACCTGTATCCTGCAACTATTAACCTGTACCACATGCATTTCCTGTTTTGTACATAAACTGAAAGCAAGCTTGAACAATAGTAAATAGCAACTACACTCCTGCAACAGGCAGAAATGCCATGTTGCAGCTGCTTACTCCTTCACTTTAGATATGTAGTCAGCCAGTTTGTTGATACTATCCTCTTGCTGTTCTAGAGCATCCAGTATGAAGCCCATCGGGGTCTTCTTCAAGCCTATCCCCTCTATCTTGTTTGACAGCTTGTTCTGTATGTTCCGGAGCCTCAGGGAAGCATGGACAAACATCACTGCATGACACAAACACACCCATTAGTTGGTAATACCTGAGGAATGCATAGTTCTTGCAGCACTCAAGACACATCCCCATGACATCACTGGAAGATCAATGACTGCTTAAGTAAGCACAGGTACCCATTTAATAATAACAACATTAAAGAAGGCTTGTGCTGTTTTGTGTCCCCTCTTCCCCAGTTCTGTTTTGGGACAATTTAAACAGAGATAACAAAGGTAACAGCTGATTTAGACTCTGCACACTCGTTTGAGAAAGCTCAAGTCACATAAGTCTAGCCCCCCCAGAGAACAGAAAAATACTTACAGAGGAGAGGAAGAGTGATCCCGAACATGAACACCATGACATCTCCCAGGTAGGAGATCAAGAAGTAGCTAGACAGCATGATGGCCACGACAAACGTGGTTGGGTACTGCTTCTTCATCTTGCGGAGTATATCCTTGTTGTGTGACATCCACACAAACCCCAGGAACACCAGCACCACCACAGTACCACCAATGAGCATGTTCAGGGGACTCAGAAACCTGGAGAGAAGAGGGAACAGCAAAAAAGGGTTCAGTTTCAGAACCTTCATGATGTGTGTCCATATAGGAACAGTGGTACTAGGGAGGTAAGGCATTGAAAAGGCAGTTGCTGTTGTCAAGACCTTCACCAAGTTCGCAGGAGCTAAAAAAAGTAAAAAGTGAAAGTGAACAAGAAACCCTTCATGCTGAATTTGGGTAATCTCTGTCTTTATGCTCTCTTCCTGAGCTTAGCTCAGGATGATGAGTTTCTGCAGCACATCAGAGAAGCACTTGGCACCAGGACCCCTCCTACCCCTACAATCAACTCATTTAATATCACACCCAGAGTTAGCACACTCCGAGAGCAGATACAGCCAACAGTTGCCTAAGGGCAACCTTTCCCTACACATGACCAAAAACAGGTTCAGGCTAGGCCTTTAGATGAACTAGCTTTTCATGGTATCTTGTTTAGGTTTGCAAAATGACAAAGGTAGAACACTGAGTAAAGGAAGTTACTTCTCATTTCTAAATAAACCTTCTGGTTTACATTCAAACAAAAGAATTGTATGAATGTGTAGAAGTAGCTAGCCACTGTCAGCGCAACAGATTGGAGCCCAGTCCCAAGCAAGCATGCCTGAGGGTCAGAAGCAACTGGAGTATGGGATAAAAGCCTTACAGGAAGAGTCAGGCCTGGCAAGAGAGTAACTGCTGAGGTTTGTGTTCTGTTATTGTTATCAGTTTCCAAGCAAACCAAGCCTTCGAGTGGATCAGCTTTGGACTATAAACAGCAAGTCCCTTTTTTGGATGAGGGCAAGAATGTCACCTGCTTAAACCACTTTCCTAAGTATTTAGAGCTCGTTCAGAATCAAGCCTTCCGCAATGACTTTGCTGAGCTTGTTTCTGTACTCACACAGATTCAAGGCTCTATGGTATTTCACTTATATAGTAATAAGTTATGTGAATTCATGTGCATTCTGCTTTTCTGGCTTGTACATGCACTGATCCGATTACACAGCAGCTGAGGCCTCTGGGCTATTACAACTATGGCAGCAGCATGACACCACCCCGATAAAGCCAGACATGCTCAAGGTTTACTCTGGGAAACTTTGCAGTTCGTCCTGCTGCTCCAAAGCTACCAGGCCCAGTGACTCACCACTCCTCCCCACTGCCAAGGAGGATGTTATGGTTTGTGGTCTGTGCTTCATATCCGGCCCAGGCAGAAGAAATCTGCTGCTGGATTGGTATTGCCAGCACTCCACCTGAAGTGCCAGGGAGCATTTTCTTGGAGAAGGAAGAACCCCCAAGAATTATTTCAGAGCAAGAATAAAGCCTCTTGATTCTTTAAGTCAGTTGTGCCAACAAGAGATGGGACAACTGGACAGAAAAAGATTAAAATTCAGAGTAGCTCCCCACCTGCTTCTGCTACTCATGCTAAAAAGCCAACGGGGCTTTTTGGAAGTGGTGAGAGGGCAGACTTGCTTGTTGCGTTTGAGTCACTCCCCGTAGCCAGCCAGATTATATTTAGCTCTGAATTGTCAATCTAAAGTTTCCAGGCTGGAAAAAGTGAATGGCATTGCTCTGGAAAGAAATCAGTTTCATCTGTGCTCCTTTGCAGCAGGAGCAGGGTGACTCATGGCTGGACCACACTGGTGCCGGGGTTATATTTGTGAGATTCTTAAAGTAGAATTCACCTCCACACCTCAGCTGTCTTGGAGCAGAAATGGCCAAACTTACACAGCTCACAGGAATCTATTTCTTGTTGCTAAAAATCCATGGACAACATAATCCTGGAAGCAACAAAGATCTAGGCAGAGCTCCACTCTACATTTTCCATGTGCCTGGAAAATACTCTCAAAGCCTTATCATCCCTATGCTTCCCTCTACTCTTATTACAACTTCAGAAACTTGTGGTGAAGAGCCATCCCTCCATATTTATAAGGAAGAGACCAAAGAACTTCTCTGCTCTACATTTCTTTCTGGTATTACAAACAGGTTCTGTGCAACTGGCTGGCTGTAAGGGATGTGAAAGGGGGTGAGGGGAGAATGCATTCAGAAGATCCCACTTTTCTGAGGAAAGTGATTTGAATTACATGTTTTCTGAAGTGGGCTGCATTCCAACGCGTACAAGGGAGCAGTGAGCAGAAGTATCAAGTGAAGGCATTCAGAGGCACATGAACACAGATGGGGATCACAGTTGCCACTGAAAACCAGTATTCAAATTATCAGCCATGTGTCCATAGACTTAACTCCTGGTGATTACAGTGCTGGATAGAATGTCATATGCCAAAGCAACCCTTTACTGCTTGACTCGCCCACAGCATAATTTACAGCACTAAGATTATCCTAGAAATTAATATATTAAAAATTCTTCTACAACAATGGTATTTTTCAGAAAGGCAGACCTCCATTATTCAGATCTGTTGGCATGCTGCTCTCAATAACACAATAGCTAAACACTAAAACGGAAAAAACATGGATATGTAATATTAGAACACCAGAGACTGGGGAAAAAGAGAACTGTGTAACAGCTCTAGAAGACACCTTACTATTGAACCACCAGCATTGATATTGGCCTTATTTATACAGAGGTCAGAACACAATAGCAAAAAATTTGTGCTCAGGCAAGGAGGCTGGAACCCAGCCATTAAGTATGTTACAAGATACTTTCTAAATATAATTCCCTTTAGCAGGGATTTATGAGACCTCAAATACCTAAAAATGTAATGCACAGAACTATCAGCATGGCAAGGATACGGTGACTTGAAGTTGACACTGCTCAGGTGACTCAGGGAAAGAAAAATTCTTTTAGGGCTGGACATAAAGCCCATTAACTTCTCTGACCCTGAAAGCAGTCAGTAAGGCAAGACTAACAGCATTTGGGGGTGCTAAGAGCCCACAGGACCCCAGCTGGATGATCTCCTTTGCTGTCTGTGGTGACGAGGTGGGATGCTGTGACCTCCAGTACAGCTGGGACAAAGTGACAAGGAAAAACCATCACCTACATTCAGTTTCCTGCTGCCCTGCAGATACCAGGCTTCCTTCAGCATCTGCCTCGATACAAAGTAAAGACAGAGAAAACAAATACATGAAAAGAAACACCCTGCACGGCAGCAGGGACAGGGGCATTGTCCTGCGCCAAGTAGGGCCATGGGATACTCTCTATTCAGGGAAGCAGCCTCAGAGGACCAGAGATGCACGGAGTGCAGTTGGGTGGGAAGCAGTACTGGCAGCTACCTCTGGCCAGCAGAAACAGATGAAGATGAAATGCTTTCTTTTTTTTTTAACTAGATTCATATTTCTAGGCTCTGCCCTACATGCACCACAAGCAGGTTAGAATCCTCACACAGGAGCAGCAAAATCCAAAAATCTCTGCTTTCAGTGGGTTATCACATCACCTCTTCTTGTCAGGTTGTTTCATACCTGCTCTAGTGCACAGCAGGAGAGGGGGAGGACATACAGCTGGAGCACAGGGGAAAAAGAGCTTGGCAAGGCACATCCTCTGTGCAAGACAAGTAGCCTCCGGCAGCACGAGCCCAGAAATAGGATAGGCCACATAAAAAGCAAAACCAAGATAGCTCCATCCTCATACCATCTCCATTTTAGATGATTGTCTTGGGGTGATTATTCAGCAGTTGCTGTCACATCTGTTTCTTTTGCATGTGACCAGGCAAGTCTGAACAAAGGCGCTGAGTAGGAGACTGGCAGTAATTGAGAACCACATTTTTTTTACTTAGAGCAGCTCAGTTAGGCTGAAATAAGCATGAAAATTCCTTTTGCTCCATCAGAGCCCAAGCAATGGGCAGGTTAGAGCATTAAAATGCCTCCTTCCTCATTTGTAATAATTTAGATAACTCAACAGATGGAAGTTCTGCCTCCTCTCTCCCCATACTTTGAGCTTCAGTTATACAGCTGTAACTGGAGGTAGCACACAAAACTATAAATAGCACATTGTCTCTGGGGACAGCCCTCAGCATCCATGGATTTAGCAATGCTTCTGTACCTACTGTTGCTCACTTGCATGACTTTGAGAACAGGAGACAGATTCCTTCCTGGAGACCTTTATGAAGTTATGCACCAATGTTATTATGTAACATGTTTTAAAATTACGTGTTTTGTTTATTCTTAATCTTTCATCAGTCATGAGAGAAATGAAACATTTTGCTGTTCTGAAGTCTTTGTTTCAGCAAAGGGAATCACTACAAGTACATTAGCTAAGGCAGTGGTCTGGGGGAGAAACAAGGAAAAAAATATGACAACAGTCACTGACTGCTGGGGTTGTACAGATGGACAGTAAATGTTTTAAAGAGGCAAAAGAAAGAGACATTAAACCTCAGACTGCAAGGAGAACATTATTTCAAGACAGAATGAGCACCCTGATGCAGCACTCTGAAATCCAGCATGCTTTTTAAAAACTGTCAGATTTAGAAGCTAATTTTTAGCAAGTACATGGCAACAAAAGCCTAGATGGAATTACATTAATTTAAAGTAGTTAAGTTTGAACTACATGATAGAGAGGCCTTCTTGGAGTAGGTGGAAGAACAGACAAGTTTCACTTATTAACCAAATTGACTGTTTAAGGGGAGTTGCAAGATGTTGTGGGAGGCACAGAAGGCTCCAATTTTAATAAAAATTCATACAGGACTCACAATGACAGGGCCCTGGCTCAGGGTAAGAACAGGGAGTCCAGTTCCTCTGTAACTGGGAGAAAAGGCACAATTTTGTCAAGATCTTGGTTTTTATCAGCAATCTACTGCAACAGAGTTGTAGGGGGAAAAAAGAAAAAGCAGACAAGTCCAGAGTCCTTAAAGGAATTTGCAGGGAGGGAGTGTGGAACAGAGAGAGTTGCTACCACCAGCCTGTACTTGTGGAGTGCTACTAATTCAGGAGTGTAGTTTCTTGTTCACTAATTTATTATTTTCTACCCAGCGCTGTAGGCTGGAAGTAGCAAAGCACAGAACTTCATTTACATGTTACAGTAGCTATGGGAGAAGGCAAATGGAGGGAGAAAGGCAGGGACACAATGCAGTAAAGGTGATTACAAGTGCACTCTGCTCATGGTAAGGTTATTCCATACCTTGTGGAGAAAAGGTAAATGGCTGGAGAGGTCAGCTTTTTTCTAGGAGGGGAAGTAAACTAAAGATGTGGCAAAAAGCACTATTTCCAGTATCAAGAAAGCTCCAGGCTACATTTTCTGTGTCTGCCCAGCACAACCACAGCTACCAAGTACTGCAATAGCTGAAAATATTACCTTTGCATTTCAACCCTGTTTATATAATTAGATGGTTTATGAGCAGGTAGAGTTGATCACAGGCTAAGTTTAGTTTTGATCACAGGAAGACCACTACAGTAGTGATTATAATAATCCTGCCCTTAGGCCTGGACACAGCCTGGAGTTCCTAAAAAGCCATGATTCATCATTTATCACTCAGGGGCTCCTGCCCATTATAGAATGAAGTGCAAGACAACTTAGTCACCAATTTAAATTTATCAGAACTTTGTCTACCTTTCTCTGCCTTTCTTTACCAGTCACAGTCTGGCCAAATAAAGAATATTTTTATCAAAAGAAACTGATAGATTTTTTTCTATTGAGGTATTATCCCATTTTCTTCAGAGTTCTCCCATCTGATTTCACTTCTGTGTTAGAAGAATCAGGTTCATCATATACCAAAGACTCTAAGACATGCAATAAAAAAAAATACTTGAGATAAAGATCCCACTTCAGGTTTTGTTCATCCATAAGTTTTCAATGAGGAGGGTTATCACTCAATATTAAGATATTATAATTGCATTTCTGATATTAAGTTTCCAACTTCTGTGGCTCTTTTCTTCCTCCGCCTCCCACCTCAGCATAGTAGCAGGAAATAAGTGGGAGACAAATCTCCCTTGATCTGAAGAAAAATGATCAGAGTTCAAAAGGAGGAATTTAGGAGACTGAGTAAAAGCTGCTGCCATCCCTGTTTTCCAACTGGATATCAAGATTGTTTACATTCTTTCCCCATCTTCTAGGGCAGAAGAGCTGCACCCCTGCTTTCCAGAGACACTGTGATTTACCTTTTCATTGAGAGCTGGCTACAGCATTGTGCTGCTAAACAAGGGTAAATGAACACAGAAATCTAGAATGAGGTGGCAGAAGAACAGCAAGACCACAAAGTCTCATTTTACCTACAGGTAGTCTGTAAAGCTCACTGCAACATATTCCCACCAAAATCAACAAGAGCAAAGTCTATGCCACTATGCTGAACTTGAAACTATCATATGCATCAAAAAGAAAATGCAGGATTCTGAGCCTATCCTTCCACAGAGCACAGGTCAAAGCTCCCTGTGAGTCAGAGAATCTTTACCAACTTAAATGCTGGGTCAACAGATTCAAAAGCCCTAACAGCATGCAGAATGCTCATCCAAAAAAAAAGAAATTGATTTAGGGGAATAATTTTAAGCCTCTGCAACAGAAGAGATAAGATGTACTTCAGCCAAAGCCACTCTGGCCCGGTGGCTGGGCAATTCTCCAATTTAAGCATTTGCGGGTTGTTTGTTGAGAAGAGTGGAGTATTCCAGTTTCCATATTAAAAGCTTAATCATCAGTTTCTGCTGCATGTCTTACTTAAGAGCTTTCTGACCGAGGATCCTAGAGCAATACCTGAAATAGAGTCACATAGCCTTTGATTCAGAAGATGATTATAAGGTTATTTCCTGGTTCCCTTCAGGAACGCTGGGCGTGACACAACATTGTACCAGCAGATGGTCCTGCCTCGAAGGTCTCAATCCTTCCCGGCAAAATAAAACGAAGTGGTATCTTATTTATTTTATAGCAAAGTGTTTTCAGTACGAGCTAGCTCAGAAATAAACCCTTGCCCTGAACATTGCTTTAGAACTGTGACAGAGAGCAGAATTTAACTATGCATTTTTTTAAATTCAAAGCTGAGCTTGTCTCAGCCTGAGCAGCCCGGCGGGGCAGGTTCAGGAGGAAGCACAGCTCGCTGCGCAGGATGCAGCTCCGTTCTCGCCGAGCAGCGACATCCCGCACTCCAACCATCGCTGCTCCTGCCGGGAGGACTGTCCGCAGCCTCCGCCCGGGGTACAGCCTGGAGGGGCAGCCCGGGAAAAGGGAGATAACAGCGAGTCCTCACACCGCTCAGACCCACCGGTACATCACAAACCCCACCGTTACTGCGTACCACCGCCAAGGGAGGCTGCACACCAGGCCTCTGCATTTTTAAACGACACGAAGGGTTTAAGGAGGGGCGGGAGGAGAAAGGGGGAAGGAAAACGGGGATGAAACCGAGGGGGAAAGGGGAAAAGGAGGACGGAGGACAGGAAAAGGCAGCTCCCCCGCCCGTGTAGCCTCGCATCCCGCTGGGGGCCGGCCGGGTTCTTTCTGTGGCACCAGGCCGGGTCGCACAGCCCCCTCCCGGTGACCGGGGCCACTCAGCCCGCCGCCCCCAGCCCTGCCCGGGCGAACGCTCGGCGAGGCCGCGCACTGACCCCACGATGGAGATGAGCCCGGCGGCCACCATCAGGTAGTTGGTCTGGTAGTAGAGCAGGTTGCTGACCACGCGGTTGTTCCATTTCGAGATGTCCTTGAGGTCGGGCAGGGCGAAGCGGTCCGAGCCGGGGAAGAAATCGTCCCAGGCCCGCAGCGGGGCCACCTGCACCTCCATGGCCGCCGCCGCCGCCGCGCAGGCTCGGGAGAGCCGGGCACCGCCCCGGGGCGGCTCCGGCACCGCGGCTCGGGCACCGACAGCGGCTCGGGCACCGACAGCGACACCGACAGCGGCTCGGGCACTGACAGCGATACCGACACCGGCACCGACACCTGCCCCGCTCCGGTCCGGCCCCGCCGCTCCGCCCTGCCGAACCTGCGAGCGAACGAGCAGCAGCACAAGCGGCAGGCGTGTGTCACCGCCCAGGGCTGGCAGCTGACAGGGGCTGCTGTCAATAATCGCTGCAAATTCATTGTTCCTTCAGCGAGTGGTGATGCGCGCTGAGCATTCACGTGGCGAAGCCACTTGGCATCGTCTGTGAAGCAAGGGATGGGTGGGGAGGGCAGCACGGAGTGTCAGCCCCAGCCGGGGCACGGTGGGGTGTCCCATGGCGGGGGGGCTCTGCTAGTGAGTTTTTGATGTTTCCAAGCTGAATTTTCTCTCTTCAGGCTGAAATTTCTCATCTTTTGCAAACCTAATTCATGTAGTCTAATAATTTTTATAGTGGAAGTTGCCTAATGAAGAAAAGAACTTTGGGTTTCAAGCATTGCGTAAGATTACATCACTGAAATAAATATGCATTAGGAAGGCGGAGAATGTGTCTTAGATAGGCGGGTTCATGTAAATTTCACTATATAATTCAGGTAACGTTTTACCCCTTGATGTGCTTGATTTGTGGAAACTTCCACCTTACACCCTGCGCAGATCAAGAAATGTGTCCTTTCTAAACCAGACTCTCTCTGTACTTAGAGAGCTCCTAAAATGGGCAATAGGGTTCCTTTCGAGGGAAATGTTGGTGCCAGCAGCTGTGGTGTTTTGACCCCAGCAGTCCCTGTTGGAACACTTGTGCTTTCAGGCTTTCACACTTCACCCACCATGGCTCAAGCACAGGCTGTCTGTGCATCACACAGCACCCCAGGTTTGCTGCACTACTGCACTGTGCATCAAAATCCTTCTTAAAATGTCATATAGCAGAAAGAGGTTGGCACTTGCTTCTCACAGCTTGATCCGTGAAGCATTTACGTTGCTAAAGTTTGGGAGCCTGAGACTTGAGTGCAACCCATGTTAGTCCTGCTCATCTGCTTCCTGGCCTGCACTTGCTCTGGTTTATGTGTGGTGTCTGTCCAGCCCCTGTCCAGGGAGTGCTGATAAAGCAAAAGCTGTTGTGGCAGGCAGTGACCAGCCCGAGCCTGATTCCATCTCCACATTTGGACTCCAGCCGTTCTGGAAGCTTTAAGGCACCAAAATCTTCACACACCTGTCCCTGAGGATGCCCTCCGTGGCTCCCAGGAGGTTCTGAGTCCAGAGGAGAATCATCCACCAAGATGATTCAAAGGATGGAGCAGCTCTGCTATGAGGAAAGACAGAGAGAACTGGGATTGTTCCACCTGTAGAAGAGGAGGCTCTGGTGTGACCTAATTGTGGCCTTCCAGTATCTGAAGGGAGGCTGCAAGAAAGATGGAGGGAGACTATTTACAAGGGCCTGGAGTGACAGGACAAGGGGGAATGGCTTCAAACTGATGGAGAGCAGGTTAAGATTAAATACTAGGAATAAATTCTTCCTTGTGAGGGTGATGAGGCTCTGGCACAGGCTGCCCAGAGCAGCTGTGGCTGCTCCATCCCTGGAATTGTTCCAGGCCAGGTTGGACAGGGCTTGGAGCAATCTGGGACATGGAAGGTGTCCCTGGCCATGGCAGGGGGGAACAAGATGGTCTTTAAGGTTCTTTCCTTAAAGAAAGAACCAAACCATGCCATGACTCCGTGATCATCAGGGAGAGTGGGGAGGTGGCCCTCGGGTTTCGGGCAGGCAGGGCGGGAGGGAGTGTCTGTCTCAGGGCTCGGCGGTGTCCGGAGGGGCTCCTGCCGTGTCTCCGCGGCGACTATCGCGACTATCGCCCTGCAGGCCCGCACTCGGCCCGGCGGGCCCGGCCCCGCCCCTCGCGGGGCACTGTGGGAAGCAGAGGGAACTATGGCGGATGGTGAGGAACCGTAAGTGCCCTGTATGTGTGTGCTCGGCCGGCCCTGCCCCGGGCCCGGGGTCCCCTCTCCCTCCTCCCCGGTCTCTGTAGCGCGATACTGACCCTTCTTTTATTCTCTCTCTTTTAGGGAGAAGAAAAGAAGGAGGCTAGAGGAGCTGCTGGCGGATGGGTTAGTGCGGGGCTGCGGGCGAGCGGGGCAGGGGCAGCGCTTGCTGGGGCGGGGGTAGGTGAGGGCGAGCCGCAGCCCCGCGGAGCTGAGGGCTGGGAGGAGGCTGCGGGACCGCAGGGAGGGAGGAGGGAGCCCCAGGAAAGGTGGTGTAGGTGGGGCAGGGCCCGTGAGCAGCCAGGAGTGCGGGAGAGAGAGAGAGGAAGCTGCCGGGGAGAGGAGCAGGGGTGGGAGGTGCGGCTCGGAGCTTGGCATGGTGTGCTGAAGAGCTTGGTGACCAGAGGGGGAAAAGCTGCCTTGCCGGTCAGGGAGCTGGGAGGGCCTCTAGGCTAGAAGCAGGTGACTAAAGTTTTGGCTGAAAATTAAAAATCCACACTGCAGAACGGTTGTCTCTGCGTATTAAAACCCTTAAAATCTCCGCACCTGCCTTAAAGGCTGTGGAAACTACTGTTGAGAGATCTCGAGCATCATCTGCTTCCATCCCTTAGCTAGTCCATTCCATGTGTCCCTCTTGGCCACGATCAGCAGGGCACTGGCAGTGCATGGGTGTTGGGATGAGGGTCACAGCATTCCCTGGGCATGTTGGATGGGAGAGCTGCATGCCAAGTCCCCCGAAAGCATGGAGCTTTGGAGATGCCAAGGTGGCAGGGAAGAGTCTGAGCTTAAAGCAACATAAGGACTGTGGTGCTCTGATGCTTTGAACAAAATTTAAAATGAAAAGAACTCGATGAAATAAATAAAAATGTTGTTAAACTCTTATGATTACACCTGGTCATGCTGTAACAGCGCAAAAAATAAACACTGAAAAAACTGGCTCTGAAATAAAATGTAAAATCTCAGGTTGAGTTACTGATGTTTTTCAGATCTCCACAATGTCCAACCTTCTAAAAACCAAACTGTAGTATTGCAAAAGTGAAACTAGATCTTGTGTATTTTCCTTCCTAAGTGATAAAAATAATATCTAAACAGAAATACACATCTAAACAGAAAAGGAGTGCTGCTGCTTAATGGCTGTTTATGGGGACTATATAAAAGAATTTAAAAAAATTATTCTTAAAGTCACCAAAACCAGCTTCTACACTCATTTCCAGAAAAGCTAAAAACTATAATATCCATAGAAGCAGTTTTTGTGATGTCTGTTAACCCATTCTATTTGCTTAAGTGAGTGCTTAAGGCACCTCCTGAAATCAGATGAGAGGTTGTGCAGAGGGAGTGTTGCACTTACTCATTCATTTCCCATTGTGTGAAATACATTTTCACATTATTGTGAAAACTGGAGGAGGCATGAAAGTGCGACTCAGGTCAAAAGACCTTTACAAATTCAAATAATTTTTGTAGGTCTTATTTAATTGCTGATGTAGTAAGTAACTTCCTTCAACAGTTAATCAGGAAAGAGTTCAGCCTGCAATCAAAATATCATAGAATCCTAGAATGGTTTGGGTTGGAAAGGACCTTAAAGATCATCTAGTTCCAACCTGCTGCCATGGGCAGGGAGACCACAGGTGAATTGTGATTTATTTATTCCTGCAGTTCAGAGAAGTTTTTCCCTGTTACTGAAAATCTTTTGCAAAATCAGTTGGCTGTAATCTAAGTTCCTACAGACATACTGTGTTCTCCAAGTTCTTCTGAATGCTGTGAAGATAAAGGAATTAACTACAATTTTTTCACTGCATTTTCCTTTTATTTTGAGTTACCAGGAAGTTGTTAAAAATTCTAAACATTACCCAACAGTTATTAGACAAGTGTTTTTCATAGTGCTTCCTGGGAGAAAGCAAATAACACTTTATCAGTGGTAGCACATCCTTTCCCACTCAGGATTGGCAGAGCTCTTTTATAACAAGCTTAGTTTTATATTAACAAAGAACATAATCGTATTTATTGAGTGGAACTCCTATTTAATAGGGTAGTAGATGCTGATCTTACATTAGAAAATTACTTGAGAGCTGATTTTGAACTATTCTAGTAAGTCTCTTAAAATTTAAATTTATACTTATATGCTATTAAAAGTGACCTGCAAAAGGAGAAAAAGGGTAGTAGAGTATTTGATGTAAAATCCTGCCTTGAAAATTTAAAGGAAGATAACTGCAAATATTCCTTTTTGTTCAAGTGAGACTGTTTCTGCAGACAGGCTCAGGATGACTGAGAAATGGGGCAGTTCTAACTCCATGATAGCAATTGAGGGTGAAGAACATTCAAGATTTATGTCTTTTTAAAATATTTGTTTTAAAAAAACTATCCTGAAGATTCAGAGGATGATGGTGGGGCATGGTACTGTAACGTATTCAGCGCCTCACAATTGCAGTTACAGGCTGATAAGTCTATTAAAAAAAAGATACAAGACTTGACTGATGAAAAAGCCATCACCCTCAAAATCTAAAGGCAAAAGCTCTTCTTCTGTGTCTTCTTCAAATTTGAGGGAAATAAAACTAACAAGACTGGACCCTTTTTTCACTGCAGGTCAACTTTTACTAGTAACAGTTGAATCAGTGGGTTTATTGAAATGCCTGGGTTGTTTTACCCCTCTGTGCATATTTATATTACTGCTTTCTAGTTCCACAAACAAAACCCACCCATGCAAATGCTCACGTGCATAACTTACAGCCATAAAGAATATGCAGATGCATTTGTATGAATGGTCAATAATTTTAGGTGTTGTGTAGAAAAGTTGGAGGTGTGGCTTTTTCTCTCTGATTTTGCAGCTGAATTTACTGTGTTCTGTGCAGAATGGCTGTTGATGGTGGGTGTGGGGACTCTGGAGACTGGGAAGGTCGCTGGAACCATGTAAAGAAGTTCCTCGAGCGATCTGGACCATTCACACATCCTGATTTCGAGCCAGGCACTCAAGTGAGAAACACTTAATTTCAATCAAATATCTGTAGTGTGTTGCAAATTAATGTGAACAGGTTAATTAATTGTTCGCCAGCAATGTGTGAGTACTAAAACTGCATGAAAAGCTTGTTTTAATCAACTGAACATTATGGTCCTAGAAGAACATGTTGTGTTCTTTTTATAAGTTTGTATTTTTAAGTTGTACACTGTCAACTTCAAGCTTGCTGTCATCATATATAAATATATAACTACATATGAATTATGCTGTCTTTAAGTTTCACATGAAATATGCAGCATTTATCTCTCCATTTTTAAGTAACTTCATACAGCGAGGAATTTATTGTACTTAAAGAGAAAATTAACGTTAACGGGGGTACTTTGAGAATTGGGTGAGATGTGTAGTAGGGAAAAGCAAAATTTAGATTGTTTTAAGTATTTCTTCTGCTTTTCTTCTTTTGTTGTACATTTTGTTTCAGAGCTTATGGTTGAAAGTATTTTCCTGTTATCTTTTTAATGTAATGTTTCATTGTTTGCTGGTTGGAGGCTGGGGTCTAGTTCACAGAAATCAATTAGATATTTAACATTTTCAGTTCTTTTTGTCTAGCCAAGTTGTCTGTTTAGATTTATTTTGTATTGTGTATCAGTGAAATATTTGAAGAAGGAAAGCATGATCTCCCTAAAGCAAATAATAATAAGAGTGGACCTTGCTTTTTTCATGGTCAAAAGTAACATAAAGAGAATACTCATATCAGCAAAGGTCTTGATTTTCTCTTAACTGGGGATATAGGAACTATTTGAAGTCAACAACTGATTAAAGTCCAATATTTAATTACTCTTGCAAATGCAAATGTGCTTTATCTGTAACTCACAAGGCACTGAAAATTTATGGTAATGTGTTTGCAAAGGGTTATGAAACAAAGGACAAGTTGTATTAATTTTTTATTTTATGTTTTCTGCAGGCCCTGGATTTTTTGTTAAGCACATGTAAAGTGCTAGTTATTGGAGCAGGAGGATTAGGATGTGAACTCTTGAAAAACCTGGTAATTACTCAGTTTTAACCCTTTGCTTCTTGAACTCTTATTTTTTCATTGACAAAACTATATTTTTAATTATCTAATTTTGCAGTTTTGATTATATACTAGATTATATACTAGATTATATACTAGATTATATACTAGAATTCTAAGTACTAATCAACATATGTAAAATACATGTTGATACAGACAACAAACATGAAGGATGCACTTGAAGGGTGGCATTTTCATATGTTGCTTGTTATTTATTCAGCTATCTCAAAGCTCATCCTAAGGGACAGCAGGCTGCTCTTTATGAAGAGTAGCCAAAAGTTCATGTGCAGCCTTAGATCCAGTCTGATATTGCTGATTTTCCCTAATTGCCAGATCTAGGGAAATGAGGTCAACTAAGAACAAATCATGCTCATAATGGTACAAGGAAGTGTAGTTTGGAATGCAGGTTTAATTATCCTTTTATTATGTTTTTTTGTCCTTACAGACAGTCATATTTATCTCAGTGTATCAGTGTTGTGATCCCATTTGAGTTTGGTAGTTTGGACTACTACTGTAGTTGGGACTACTACTGTAGTTTCCCATGTTTCTTTTTAATAGCAAGGATTTCTGTCCATCCCTAAAAGAACCCTCTTAAAGGGATTAAACTTTGTTTTTCTATTCCTGCCAAGCAGGGAAGTGATTATGGTATTTGCTTCAATTCTGTGCTTTTTTTCTCCAATATACCCTTTTGATTTACCCCAGGTGAGAGGGAATACTGCAGTTTCCCCTCATAATCAACCTACTGTTGGCTTCCCTGTGTTAGGATTAGACTAAAGCAATATTACCTTCAGGAGAACATTGTCTTTGATTACTGGAATGTTATTAATTCCATCTGTCAAAATACCAGCATTAGCAACCCAACAAAACACCTTTGAACAAAGAATGGCCATTTACCTGTCTGCACAGGCAGTGAGGAGCAAATACATTTGCTCCTCCAAAGGTTGCTTTTTTGGCATGTGGAGTGAATTCTGGAGCTCTGTAAGCATTTAATTTCTTATTAAATGAAGCTGACCTTCTCTTTTCCCAGGCACTGTCTGGCTTTAGACAGATCCATGTTATTGACATGGATACTATAGATGTTTCTAACCTCAATCGACAGTTTTTGTTTCGGTGAGTGATATTTTATATTTTCACAGTTCAACTTCTGTTTTTTCAAATGTGCCTGTTAATATAATCATTATTTTTGTTGGACAAAATGTCATTAAAGATGACTGGACCTTCATATCCCAGTAGTACTCAGGATTAAGTAAGTGTTGCGTGTGATTCCTTCTTGTTTTGGGATCTGTGGCATGAAGAAAATCAACATATGTTCCTTGCTAATGACTAATGGAAAAGATGACACCAAGGAATAAATGCACACAGATTGTAGATTTTCTGGTACCTTTTTATTCCCCATACAGTGAAAAAATCATTGGACTTTTTTGTTGCTGATAACTAGTTAATTCTGAGGTTCTCACATCTGATGCTTTACAGGGATCATGGAATGGTTTGGGTTGGATGCTTATTATTATCCATATCAATAAATTGTCCTAAAGTAACAATTAGCCACCTAATTCGGTACTACAATGCATAGAGACTGGAAAGACAAAATCTGCTAAAATAATGCATTTGGAATTGCTTGGGTTTTTCCCAGACCGAAGGATGTGGGGCGACCAAAAGCAGAAGTTGCAGCAGAATTCCTGAACAGCCGCATTCCCAACTGTGCTGTTGTACCGTATCCTTTCACAGAGAAGCCCTGAAGGCTTCAAAACCCTAGAAAACTCTGTAGGTGGTAAGAGTATCTGAAGTATTTTGCTGCCATCCTGTTTCACATACAATAAAGAATACATTCATTCAGCTGGTGAGTTGAGAATTCTTTCTCTGTGCCATTAGCATACAGGGAATCTGCATGGGAAAGGCTCAGAAACTATTTTGTATTTTCCCATTGAGTTGTTTTATTCAAGTGCAATATTGTAATTTTCACTGAGATACTGGAATTATTCACCAAAGAGTTTTGAGTAAGTACTGGTAGGAGGCATTAGTTTATAAACATAGAGCAGCACTTACTGATAAAGGACTTTGTGAGAGCACATGTTTTGAGCTTCCTAAATATTTCACCTGCTGAACTTCCTCCTGTTTGTGACTATTATATCATGCCCTTTACTTGTTTTGTGAGATGTTGCAGCTTCAGCTGTGGGAATTTGAATCTCAAATCACATAGTTTTTAAAATGGTATTGTATAAAACTACAGTAATTGTTTTGGTTTTAGGTTAGCGAATAGAAACCAATAAACTTAACTATAAACATGTTCCTTTACTGGGCTTGCATTCAGATATTTTAAAAAGATTCAAGACATGGATGAAAGCTTCTATCGACGTAAGTGGAATTTGTTTGCCTGACAAACACCCACTGGTGCTTTAGGGGAGCCTTGCTGTTGTTGCTGCTCACTGCTTTTCCTGGTAGTTTGCTTGTTAATGATTTTAATGTTCCACTGTATACTGGAAATAGAAGTAACAAATAGACAAAATTTAAGTACTTCTGTGAAACAGGTAGTCTTGGGGAGATAAGCTACAGTCACTGTCCTTGTTATGAACAGAATACTTTGTCTTAGGAAGTCTGCATTAGTACAGATTTTGAATAATGTTTTTTTCTCCCTAGAGTTTCATATTATTGTTTGTGGGCTGGACTCTATAATTGCAAGAAGATGGATAAATGGCATGCTGGTAAAGTCTTCAATCTTTTTAAAGCCTCATTATTGCTTGATTATTAGTTAGGTAACTAAAATTGAACGTACTTGTGTAGAATGTGTCATTAAAATGAATGAGGGCTGTTGAAACTCACAGCTTTCTGTACCTATTTCTGTTTTCTTTCTGTGAGCAGAATGAAATGAAGGCTTTCTTACCTGCTCTTTTATTGAGGAGTGTTAGCTAGCATTTGTGCAATGCCCTGTAGGGGTAATTTCAAAGTTGTGTTACATTGCTTGTGGCCTTCTGCAGTCAGCTTTTGAAAATAAAGAAGGCAAGTTCCAGAGCTTCTCTGGATGCTCCCACTGTGATTTTTTTCTTCCTTACCCCAACAGTATTTATCATGCTGCAACTTGTAAATGCCATTTTTTTGGGGCTGGAACTCTTACAGAGTTCAATGACCAGAAAACTGGTAATTGAAAAAAACTAGGTGGTTTTACCAGTGTGCATTTGTTTTTAAAACAATGATTTGGAACATTTACCTGTATTAAGAAAAAAAACCCCAAACCAATACAATAAATCAAGAATCAGCCCCCCAAATCCTTAAAAAAAAAGCCAGCCACTTTAAGCAAATAACAGCATTTTTCAGAGGGATGAAGGGGAGGAAGTGGAGGGTAAAGATGGTTGATAAAGTCTTGTGCACTGAAAAATAAATAGTGTTTTATATACTATGCACCCTCAAAATAAACTCTGTATTAAGGATTCAATATTATGGTGTACCAGTAAGAATAAAATTTTAGGATTTTTTTTTCTTCTGTCAACTTGTTTAAAAAACCAAACCAAACAAAAACACCCCCCTCCCTTTATTCTTTAGATGTCATTTTTGCATTATGAAGATGGTGTCCTGGATCCAAGTTCCATCATACCTCTAATAGATGGAGGGACAGAAGGTTTCAAAGGAAATGTTCGTGTGATTATTCCTGGTATGACAGCATGTGTTGAGTGCACACTTGCACTTTATCCACCACAGGTAATTCAGCCAATGCTATTGCCATTTTTTCATATTCCTCTGTTTTGCTGATTTCTTTCTTAGTACAATACCTAATGTATCATGGTTTCTTCTGGTTTTCCTTCCCTGCCCAACCAGGTCAATTTTCCCATGTGCACCATTGCATCCATGCCCAGACTGCCAGAGCATTGCATTGAGTATGTCAGGATATTGCAGTGGCCAAAGGAACAACCTTTTGGAGGTAATTAGTGCATTGTACTGGTGCTAAATGAATATTTCTCCTTTTAATTAAATTGAGAAGGGTATACACTTTCAATAAAACAATCCTGTCTCTTAACCTCCTGTGATTGATTGTCATATTGACTCTAAGCCTCATATGAGCTGGAGATGGATTTTCTCTTCTTGAACTCACTCTCCAGCTCCATGTTTGCTCATATTTGTCACACTGTACAGTGTTTTCCCTGAATTAAAATGTAACCTGTAGAAGCTCTCTTAATCTGTGCAGTGAAGATAGTTGGTGTATAGGACGTGCTGTAACTAAAGATGCTGTAAAAATAATACTTTGGTTATTTAAAATGTCAAGTTTCACTAGCTTCATGGGGTTTTCATTTTAAATTAAAGGGATTTTTCTTAAACAAAAGAATGCTGTGTTTCTGTAGGACTTACTATAATTGCAATATATCTGTAAATTCTTTACTGTAGAAAGTGTTGCATTGGATGGAGATGACCCTGAACATATACAGTGGATTTACCAGAAGGCTTTAGAAAGAGCATCACAATTTAATATTAAAGGTGTTACCTACAGACTCACCCAAGGTAAGGGGGTGGCATTTCACCAAGTTTGTGGCATTTGCACCTAGGCTGGATTGGCATCCTTTGTATTTGTTATGACTAAGCTGGCAGCTGTGCTGAGAAAGAGAGAGTTCTCTCTTAAACAGAAACTGCTCCCTTAAAGCAGCTTGTTTTCTGTGCCAGCACAAATATTTTTATGACAAATCTGATGTTCAGGCATTCATGATGAATCAGAGGAACTTATCTGGGACAAAACGGAACATTCTTTTTGTCATTTTATTTTTAACTTGGAGCAGCTCCACAGTTTACATTGCACAGTGACCACTCTTGCTGGGTCAAAGAGTAGGGACAAAAGGACTTGATTTTCTTTTTTAGGAATAGCAACATTTTGTGCTGTTCAGGCTGATTAAGTCTATAGCATCAGTTCCTCACTGCTGTCCATGCCTCTGTTCACATGCAAGTGCAGTGTGCTGACACTCAGTTAATCAGCATTTTAAACACTAGCCAAATAGAAAAGAGAACTCAACTATCTTTCCTTTATGCATTTCTCCAGTTAAACAGGGGTAGAACAGAGTTTAAAAATAATTTCCAGTGCTAAATGCAGAATACTTGCTTTCAGAGCTTGTTCATAAGTTCTCTTTGTTTGATACCTGCTTTTGTTCAACATGCTCGATCCATTCCTGAAATTAAAAAAGTGCCCAAGAACTGGGGCAGCAAGCCATTATACCTGTTTGTTACAGAAATGCCTGGAAACTTTAAAGTACCTTTGAACTCACCCTTTGGAATTACTCTGTCTAAAAGTAGTCTCTCAGTAGAGTTTCTTGGGAAACCCAGAGCTGTATGTTTTGTTTTTACAGGGGTGGTTAAACGAATTATTCCAGCAGTAGCTTCTACAAATGCAGTAATTGCAGGTATGCTGAAAGAACTCGTTTCACTTCTGCTTTACTGACTTGAGAGTTTTGTATGACAACACTTTGGAATTGAGACCTTGGGGAGGATAACAGTAATTTTTAAATGTATCTGATTTATTCTTACAGTCTCATTTCTGTTTTCTATTGAGAAATTGTATAAATACAGTACATAGGCTTGACATAGCCTCAGATTAGTGTCAAATGTGCAGTGTTAATGCACAGAACTACCAGCTGCCTTCAGATGTTTATTTTTCTCTTTATAGATTGCTATACTTGATTTTTTTTAGTCACTTCTTTTGTACAACTGTGTCATGTGTGCCTGTCTGATAGAGCTAGAAGGTGAAGAAATTGTTTTCTTTTTTCTCATTCCAGCTGTTTGCGCCACTGAAGTTTTTAAAATAGCCACAAGGTATTTAATTTCTTATTAATAACAGACATGATTTCCAGCAGAATGCCATGTATGAACATAACATATTTGTCATTACAGTGCATATGTTCCCCTTAACAACTACTTGGTGTTTAATGATGTGGATGGATTATATACATACAGTTTTGAAGCTGAAAGAAAGGTTAGTGCCATTAGAGGCTTGAAGAGTTGTTTCCTTGATTTTTATTTATGCAGTTGGTATGTATTTCTGAACCTCAATACTGAATCAATTGGCCCTTACTGAACAATAATTCTGAAGTTTTAAAAGTGGAAACTGCATTACTGGTCTGGTACGTCTGCAGAGTAGAACTACAAAATAAGAACCTCAAACCTAAGACGACTCATAGGCAAATATTCTCAAAAAGAGGTCATGGCAACAATTGATCTGAAAGTTTGTGGTATTATATTTTATTTCAGGTTAAATGTATCATTCATAAATACTTAAGTGCTGTTGAGAGTCAATCAAACAGTAACAGACTTCAGAAGGAAATGGGTTTTGTCAATAATATTTGCAACTATTAATATTTCCAGGGCTAAACTTTAAAAAAATCCCAACACAAACACTTTTGAGACCTTATTATCAGCATTTCTAAAACCATATTTAACATAATGTGTATTCTTGTGCAATTTTGTGGTAGGAGAACTGTCCAGCCTGCAGCCAGCTTCCCCAAAACATAGAGATTTCCCCATCAGCTAAATTGCAGGAGATCCTGGATTACTTGACAAATAATGCTTCACTGTAAGTCTGCAACCATTCTGACTTATTTGATAATTTGTTAGTTTAGTGTTTAAAAAAGGTAATTTCTAAACGTGTTTTTAACCAGATTGCATTATTTGTGCTTTGTTTGTTTGTTTTAAATGTTTTATATATAGGCAAATGAAATCTCCTGCAATCACAGCAACTATGTATGGAGGAAATAAAACCCTGTATTTACAGGTAATTGGAACATACATAATTGCCTTTAATAATGTGAATTTACTTAAATTTACTGAATTTGAAAAAAAAAATTATTTTGGCTTTTTTTTTTTCCGATTTGCAGACAGTAGCTTCAATTGAAGAACGAACAAGACCAAATCTTTCCAAGACATTGAAAGGTATCATGGAGCTGTCAGGTGTAGATTTACAAGTTACAGAAAGTCAGTTTCAGCCCTCTGTGGGTGCTTAGGTTAATCTTATAAACTTTTCTTTCTGTTTCAGAGCTGGGGCTTGTGGATGGCCAGGAACTTGCAGTTGCTGATGTTACTACACCACAGACTATGTTGTTCAAGCTTCACTTTACCACTTAATTTGTTCATAAGTTAAGTGCAAATACAGCAAGAGAAATCTGTGCCCACCTTATGAAACAAACATACTCTGTGGGTGTTAAAAGCAGCCTGAAATGTTCCTGTTAGTGCCAGCATGGTTGAAGGTTAGGAAATCTAAATGAATCACCATATTTCAGAATTGTACGTAGAAGCCAATATTTGGTGGATTATATTTGTATAAATGCTTATTCATGTACAGATCTCTGATGTATAGAAATACACTTTTCCCTGGTTTTGTTGTCAGAATGTTCATGCTAATGTACTTTCAGACACATGGAACTTTAAGGTGGCCAAAAGTCTTGTTTTCAACATGTGTGCACATGTATATGCAGAGAAAAGACTTTTTGAAAGGAACCACAGTGATCTGGTTTTAAGTTGTAGCACTCCTGAGACTTGCTGAGTCACCTTAAACCAAAAGAAGCAGTAGATTAAAATGAGCATTTTCCTCTTATTTGGTATTGATTTGATCAATTTTATGAAAGGTGTTAAATATGGAAGAGATGACTTTGTTTACAAGAAACACAAAAGGAGAAAATGATCTGCTGTACCTGAAAATTCAGATGTGTCTCCTCACTGTCCCCGAGCAGCTGCCATGCACAGCATTGCAAGATTATGTTCAAATATCACTGGTGCTGTTAAGGTATTTATTAATAAAAAAATCAGAAAGACACCTGAGTTTGTGGCTTTTCTGTGAACATTCAAGAGCATTTATAACCTCAGTTACAAATCAGGGGCATCATTTGGTTGTTTTGGTCAGAGACTAAGCAGCACTGGGTACCTCAGCAAAAATTCTAGTTTGATGAGTTAGCTGTGTTTGAAGTTTACATTATTTTTAAACTATGAACTGCATAGTTTTAAAGGACAAGGAGTAATGGGTACATATTGAAACGGGGAAATAGGGTTATAGGACGAGGAGTAATGGGTACAAAATGGAAGAGGAAAATTTAGGAAGAAATTCGTCCCTGTGAGGGTGGTGAGGCCCTGGCACAGGTTCTCCGGGAAAGCTGTGGATGCCCGTGGGCCCCTGGAAGTGTTCCAGGCCAGGCTGGAGTGGAAGATGTCCCTGCCCGTAGCAAGGAGTAGAACCGGATGGTCTTTAAGGTCTCTTCCAGCCCTTGAGCTCAAGCGCTCACCCCTCTCCGGAGGCGCTGTGAGGGCAGGGCAGGCCCGGCGCTGAGGCGGAGCGACCTCCCCGCCGCGGCAGCTCCGGGCCGTGTCGGGGCTGAACGCGATTCCGACTGGTGCAGCTCCGCCTCTCGGGCCGTGTCGGGGCTGAACGCTGTGCAGGCGGTTCCAGCTCCGCCTCCCGGGCTGTGTGGGACTGAACGCGATTCCGGCTGGTGCAGCTCCGCCTCCCGGGCTGTGCGGAGCCGGACGCGGCTGCGCCTGGCCCGGTGCGACGTGGATCCGGCGGCGCCTGCGCGGGGCTGCTCTCGCTCCGCTCCGCTCCCTCAGCGCCGCGCCCGGCCCGGCCCGCCGGCAGCGGGGGGAGCTGCGGGGAACGGGCGCTGCGGAGCCGCCGAGGATGAGCTGGTTCAACGCCTCGCAGCTGTCCAGCTTCGCCAAGCAGGCGCTGTCGCAGGCGCAGAAGTCCATCGACCGGGTGCTGGACATCCAGGCCGAGGAGAGCCCCTGGCCCGACGCCGTCATCCCCGACTACGGTGACGGTAAGGGCGGGCGGCCCGAGCCGCCGTGCCGAGCCGAGCCGAGCCGAGCCTCTCGGCCCTTCCCCTCAGCCCTTCCTCTCGCCCGCCTCCTCCGCTGTCCCCCTTACCTTGGAGGAGGTTTAACCGCATCCCTCCCGCCCAAAGCCCCCGGGTATATACAATTCAAAGCCCCCCCTGGTTCATATAATCTCTGGTCCCTCCCGCGCCCGCCGGGCAGGGTGACACCGCACGGAGCAGGGTGACACCTCAGAGCCTGGAGGGTGTCACCAGTGTCCTGCTTCGATCTCATGGGGAGCACCGAGCTTCATACTCCTTCTCCTCAAGGCGTTATTTGTATTTTTTTGCCGAGAGGCTAATAATTGGTAAAAACTGCTCAGTAATAAAAAAGGTGAAATGGTGCTCTTTTCAGTAGCATGCATAGATTCGCTCTTTGCAAAAGGAAGGGCAGAGTAGAAGCTGAAAGTCTGGTCCATGTTCCACTTTTCGTGGCTTCCAGTTCATAATACTGCAACATCTGTTAAAAGGAATGTGCTGGTGGAAAAGTTGTCGTGGCTATGAGGAAGTGTCTCCCCTGTAGGTGTGCTAATGGAGAACCTGCAGGGATGGTCAGCCCTAAGCTGCTGGTTGGAAGGGAAGGAGCAAAAAGGAGTCCTCTCATTAAAAATTCCCTCTAAAATAATATCTTAGAAATGAGAATTAATTTTAAAAAAGGATGGGAAACTAAGTCATCTGGAATCAGAGTCCTTGTTACAGCTATATCTAGAAGAACTGTGTGTCTTTGGAGGAGGTTGTTTTCCAGGTGAAGGCACGGCAGAGTGAGATTTTTGAAAACTGAAACCTGTAGCAGTTGAAAGTGTTTTCCAAGTTGGTTGCTCAGCAAAGGTCAGTTTTGCATGTCTTTGTCCCTTTGTGGACTTGGCAGTCACTTAAGAAGTTCAGTGCCATCTCAAATTGCAGGAATTGTTTATAGAAAAATGTGTTTTGCGTAATTTCTCAAAGCTTTAGACTTGTCCTATAATTTTAAAAATTTTATTTATATCGGTATTATTTGTAGTAGTTCTGTAATTCATAAGGAGAGTAGCAAAGATCAACCTGCATGTGGTTTTCAGGGAAAACATACTTGTTTTTAAGAGATGTCAAAATATCTTCTGAATATTACAGTTAATTTAGAGCTTTTTCTGAAGCTGTTGAGTCATGGACAAGGTAGCAATAAGTCAGATGTTTGTAGTAATAAATCACACCTTTGTAGTATTTTTGGCAATGAAAACAGTAATTATCTGAATTTGAGATATGAGGCCAACAGCTATCAACTGTTCTGAAGGTGGAAGTCAGCTATAAATATTGTAACTCAGCGTTTTTAATAGATGCTGCTCTACAGAGTGAGTTTAAGTAGCCTGAAATGGTTATGTTACACAGATTATGTTTGTAGGTACAAAATAGGATATTGTTTTTTGATTTGCCTTTCTTACTTCAGATGCTACTGAAATTTCATGCTGAAATTCTTGTTCTTGCTGTTGACAGGTTCTGGAAAACCTGCAAGAAATAAAAAAAATTTTTTTGATGTTGTTCTAGGGCAGCTTCAGAACTAAACAATTCAGTATTTCTCCACAGAAGAAGAAAATTCTCAACTGGGCTGCTGCTGATTTTTATTGTCAGCTCCTTGCTAGTGCTTGGGTGTGTGAGGAAAAACATGAACTCTGTCAGAAACTGGAGGGCAAGAACCCTTCTTACAGTGTAAATTCTTCAAATACTTCAATATTTTCCCCTCTGTTTTCTGTAATGGTGTGTGAAGTATTCATGTGCTACTTGCAGATAACTTTTAAGAGCTAATGATTTATTCCTGCTTTTGTAATCAGTATAATTCTCTTAACTACAGCTTTTCAGGTTGTTTTGCCTGGACTCCTCTCACTGTAGGGAAGCAGGAAGCCACATTTGCTCTTGCTTGCAACCTTCAAAGTGGATTTTTTGCCTATTTTTATTAAAAATTTAACAATCTTAAATTTTTTTTTAGGAACAAATTCTCTCATAAGTGGAGGATGGGACACATCTTCCTGGGGCTTAGGGTCAAATACAGAACCCCAGAATCAGCCAGCATCACCCACAGCCATCACAAAGCCAGTGAGGAGGACAGTGGTGGATGAATCTGAAAACTTCTTCAGTGCCTTTCTCTCCCCGACAGATGTTCAGAGTATACAAAAAAACCCAGTGGTGTCCAAACCTCCAGCCAAATCACAGCGACCCAAAGAGGAGGTGAAAAGCATTTTAAAGGAGTCTCAAGACTCCAGTCAGCTGGAAGGGCTGGTGACAACAGAGGCAGAAGTGAAGGATTCCTCTGGAGCTGTCCTGGACTTGAAAAGCCTCGATACTCCCAAGGAGAAATTAGAAGAGAGTGCAGTGCTTCAATCTGATGCCCAGCACGAAGCAAGCACAAATGAAGTTACTGACAAAACGGTGTCTGCTCTAAATTTGGAAGAACCTGACAATTCTCCTACTGAAAAATCCAGTGTAGGAGGGGATGGAGCAGCTGGTGCACCCGAGGGCACTTCTCAGCCTCTTGGAGCAAGCACAAAAGACCTGGGTTTGGAAGGGAAGGAGAGAAAGACTGAGGACAGACAAAGCAATACCCCATCACCTCCCATCAGCACCTTCTCCTCGGGCACTTCCACAACGAGTGATATTGAAGTTCTGGACCATGAAAGTGTGATAAGTGAGAGCTCAGTAAGTTCCAGACAGGAAGCTGCAGATTCAAAATCCAGCCTTCACCTCATGCAGACGTCGTTCCAGCTCTTATCCACGTCTGCCTGTGCGGATTATAATCGCTTAGATGACTTCCAGAAAATGACTGAGAGCTGCAGCTCCTCGGATGCTTTTGAAAGAATTGATTCATTCAGTGTGCAGTCCTTGGACAGCAGGAGTGTTAGTGAAATAAATTCAGATGATGAGTTATCAGGCAGGGCTTCTGCTTCAGCGTCTGTCGCTGTCAGTCCTTCTGTGCCAAAGACGGAAACGGTTGACGCCCTGAAAAATAAGTCTGAAAACTTGAATGATGCTCCTGTGTTGCATGCTGAGGAAGCTGAGATGGAAGAGAGTGGGAGAAGTGCAACCCCTGTTAATTCTGAGCAGCCAGATGTTGTTTTGGTTGCTGCTGTGCAAACGGTTGAAGAACAGGTTGTGAAGGAGGAGGCTGAGCCCCAGCAGGAGGCTGGGGAACAGGTAGTAGAAGAGGACCCTGAAAAGCAAGAGCTTAAAAAGGTAACTAAAACATGAATTGCAAGCACACCCTTTAATTACAAATGGAACTCCTGACATTTCCTTACATTGTCCTATATCTCTTACATCAGCTTATTTGAATTAATTAATTGATGCTGAACTATCTGACCCTGTAGAAAACTGTCTTTAATACCCTGCAGTGAAACAATACTGGTGAAATTTCTGATCCGATAGTTGTGGGTTTCACCTGATCCACCTGGTTATCATTATTGTGAATTGTGTGTAGGGCTGGCAAACAGGAAGCCTTACTAGGTCAAATCTGTTATTTTAATTCTTTGGTTTTTATATTTGTATGTTTTCTTGTATGTTTGTTATTTATCTATATTCAGCTTTCCAAAATCTGGTATTAAGAAATGATTCTGAGGATATGAGCTAAGAGCTTTTGACCCTGACTGAAAGTTTCCTTCCCTCATTTGAGGTTGTTCTGCTGCTTTGTGCTAATGTTTCACAGGAGAGACCTTCCCATAGAAGTTATTCTGTCATTCTGTAAAGAGGGGCTTTAGGAACATTGGCAGTCTTAATGCTTAATATAGTCATAGTTTTACAGGCTATCAGCACTAGTTAAAAATTTAATGTATAATTAAATATCATTGTTGATGATTTTGTTGAGGAACTTACTTGAGCCACATGTGCTGATTTAGTAGGGTTTCTAGTCCTGTGGAAAACAGGTTCAGTTCAGTTTGAAATAATCTTGTGATGGAATGGGGTGGGGGGAAAGGGAAAGCCTGTCCCTCTTGTGTTTTAACTGTCCCATTGATATGATCTCTGTGTGTAAAAACATTGTCCAGATGATTGATTCATTAACTGAGAAGCTGGAGAAGAGGGAAACACAGTTATTAAGTACTAGTAAAGAAAAGGCTCGCCTGGAAGAAGCTTTTGATAACCTCAAAGAGTAAGTATGAAAATACACTCAGTAGTGGGTGTAACTGTGACTTTGCTGTAATAAAATCTCAGGTAATAGGTAAAACAAGCAGCTTTATGACTAGAGCAAAGGTTGCAAGGGATGTGCACTGTTTGGGAAAGGTGGAAGTAATGATTGCATGTGCTGTGATGGGATTTTTTAAAAGATATGTATTTTCTGGGTGCCAGAATCTCTCTTGGGAAGGGGCTGGTGACAAATTTTTCAGTAAGCAAGCAGCAGGAATGACAAATGTGGAGAGTCAGACTTAGTTATTAATAAAGATATGTATTACAGGACTGGATACAGCTATTAAGAGAGACTGACTTGCCTGATACAGAGGGATGAACCTGATTTACTAAGTAACTTGCTGATAAAATCTAGGCAGTGAAACTGTGGAAGAAGGGCTGTTGTAGGGAAAAACCTGAAATCATTATTTATTTTGATTAAAGTTGAAAGAGGAAAAATTGGATAGTTGTATTTACCAGTTCACTGAGCAAATGCTGAGTTAAAAAATTTACAGATATGTGAAGCTGTTGTTTAATGACTAAATTGATCTTAACTTAAACAATACATTAACTAATTTATCCTCTATATTATATGGATTATGGTTAGTTAGAAAGTACTTTATTAAGGGGCAAAATGTTTTAAGATAAATCAAGCATTTCATTGTTTTCATGGGTAAATTACTGTATTATTAAAGATCTTTGATTAGGACTTCTAATATGGATGGGAGGTTTTTTGACTTCTGCTTTAATGTGTAATACAATTAAAAAGCTTTTTAAAAGACAACCTGTTGCAAACTGCTTGAAATGTCACATAACTGTTCTGAAATGTTCATTTTAAATGTAGTGAAATGTTTAGAATGAAAGAAGAGAGCAGTAGCCTTCCATCTCTTAAAGAGGAGTTTGCTCAGCGAATTGCAGATGCTGAGAAAAAGCTCCAGCTGGCCTGCAAAGAGAGAGATGCAGCTAAAAAGGTAATCTGACTTTATTGGTGAAACTAATATTTATTATTTTATGACACAATTAATTTCTTGAGTCAAATGAATAAAAATTAACCTAGGGAAAAGCATGAGGCTGAGAGTAACCAACATGAGCTGTTTCCAGCCATCTAGGCTGCGTGGTGTTGACGCTTAAGCTTTTGGAGCCATGCTGTGAATGAGGTTAGGGAACTCATTTAAGTTAGTCTGGTTGGGGGAAAAAATGAGATTTAATGTCTGTTCTCATTCACCTTGTACCAAATATGTATTTGCATTGGTGAGGGAGAATGGCTTGGGGATATGAGGAAGTGGTGAAGAATGGGAATGGCTTCTTTGGAGGATTAACTAGTAGGAAAATTAAGGGCTGATGGCAGATTGATTTGGAATGAGCAAAGAAATCTACAGCAGCAAAGTTTATGAGGCTTATGTGATCTTGACCTGGTGTCACAGCATTTCATTTCTCTAGCTTAATGCAAAAAGGAAGCTCAAATTTGTAACTGGAAAACAAATATTTTTCAGCTGTTTTTCGCTGTGTTGACACAGCAGTGAGTTGAACTAGAAAAATTATCCAATATCTATATGTGAATAGGACAGGTTGGTTTTTCTCTATTGCAAAAGTTTCAAGAAAATTAAATGGATGGGGAGGTTGGAACAAATTGTAGAGAGGATTTGCAGAGTCTCAATCCTTGGAGGTTTTTAAAACTTGATGGAATAAGCCTCTGAGCAATCTGTTTTGATCAGATAATCTCCAGAGTTCCCTTCCAACCTAAATTGTTTTCCAAGCAAAGCCTTTTGAGAGAAAGGGCAGAAGAAAAAAAGTGATCAGTGTAATTCATTGTGCATTTTTCCCTACATGCATTTTAATAAATGGTACTAAGTATTTTATCCTATTATTCAGGAAGTAAAGACTGTTAAAGAAGAATTGGCTACTAGACTTAATACCAATGAAACTGCAGAATTGTTGAAAGAAAAAGAAGAACAAATCAAAGGATTAATGGAGGAAGGTGAGAGTTAACTTTTTTTTGGTAGGAAAAACGTGTAGACTAGTTTGAAATGTACTGGCCTTGCATACAAGCCTTCTTTATGTGGGGAAAAAATGCTAAATTTGAAGCATATTGCACTTTTCTGAACATGTGAAGCATTTAGTGAGTAGCAAAGAGCAATAGGAGGGGTTAGGCAGGTACAGATGGCTGGAGAAGTGCTTCCTGCAAGATGCATTAAAAGGTGCTGAGAGATGAAAGCAGTGTGTGCAGAGCAGCGTTCCATGTTCCATTCAGAAGAAATCTAATTAGGGCATTTTTCATGACATTTCTACAGTGTCTCCTTTAATACTTTTTAATTTTGGAAGTAAGATATAATTGCTAAAAATAAACAGGCCATTTTTTTTTCCTAATGTGATGAGCTGACTTGCTTTATTTTCAAAGCCTTCCACATCCTACCCTATCTCACTGTAGCTCAGAGTAGCAAGGCTATCTCAGGATAATATATATTTAAACTTAAGAACTTGCATGAAAAAACATAAGTATTTCCATATTTACTGGAGTATTATTTTCATGGGACTAAAGAGCAGGGCAGGTGGGAATAGAGAGAATCCATAGAATATCACCAGTATGCACTAACTTTATGTTCATTTCCTTCACAGGAGAAAAGCTTTCCAAACAGCAGCTGCACAATTCCAACATTATTAAAAAATTAAGAGCCAAAGAGAAAGAGAGAGAAAATATTAACACAAAACAGAACAAAAAGATTAAGGAATTGGAAGAGGAGTTGCAGCATTTAAAACAGGTGAGATATTTGTTGTGGTTTTTTTTTCTTTTTAATTTTTTATATAAGCTGCAGAGCTGCCTTTTGGGAGGGCTCTTGATAGACAGACTTTTTTAAAAAAAATTCTGGAGACTTCTCTGTTTTCATAGAATCCCAGAATGGTTTGGGTTGGAAGGAACCCTAAAGGCCATGGGCAGGGACATCTTCCACTGTCCCACGTTGCTCCAAGCCCTGTCCAACCTGGCCTTGGACACTTCAGGGATGGGGCAGCCACAGCTTCTCTGGGCACCCTGTACCAGGGCCTTGCCATTTCACATTATTGGAGAACTGAATTATGATTTACTTGTGTATTCTCAGTAAAACTGCTGTCAGGGGTCTCAGCAGCTGCTTGTTTGCACTTGCACTGCTGTTACCATGTGAGCTGCCCAAATCCAGGGCACTACATTTTAGCTGGAAAACCTATAATGACAAAATCAAGACCCAGTAGGAGGAATTTGTGAAACTGTGGTGAAGAGCAGCTCCCTCCTCTGGGGAAAGTGGGGAAGCAAAACCTTTCTCTCTTTGCCAAGTGTTAGATGGGTTTAATCACTGTGTAAGTTCATCCCAAATTGGTTGCCACTGTTGTCACTGTCCTCAGACAGTGTTGTCAGCCCCACGTCCTAAGGTTTGCTTCATGTTTCTCGATTGCACTGACAGGTGCTTGATGGCAAGGAAGACCTTGAGAAGCAGCATCGAGACAGCATTAAACAGCTGAACAGTGTTGTGGAGAGACAAGAAAAGGACCTTGCTAAACTTCAGGCAGAAGTGGAGGACCTTGAAGAAAGGAACAGGAGTGTCCAGGCAGCACTTGACAGTGCATACAAGTAAGCAAAGCAATCACACCTTCAGCCTGTAGCTCTTGTGCAATGCTAGCTGAAATAATTAAATATAACAAAGTTATTTGCGAAGTTGGTGTTGTATAAAGTGTAAATGCATTGGGGTTTTTTTTTGTTTGTTCTTCTCCTCAGAGAACTTGCAGATCTTCATAAAGCTAATGCTACAAAGGACAGTGAGGCTCAGGAAGCAGCCCTAAGTCGGGAGATGAAGGCAAAGGAAGAGCTTGGGTTGGCTCTGGAAAAGGCCCAGGATGAAGCTCGGCAGCAGCAAGAAGCTTTGGCAATTCAGGTGGGTCTGAAATGCTGTCAATAAACTTTTTAATTCAGCAAGTGACTGTGCTGAGGTGCTGTGTACACCTCATGTAATGAACCAGGTGGAACTAATTTTTGTGTACTTAGCAAACACCCACAGGATTTCTTTCCCATGGAACTTTTTTGGTCTTGGGGGTGGTTGTGTTAGGCTTTAAAATACTTATTTTATTTTAAAATACTTATAGTTTTACTTGTCTAAATGAAATTACTTTGGTAGGCTTTATGTTAAGTTTGTAGTACTCTTACCTCTTAGAATTTTTAGTGATAAATAAATGTAACTATTTGTGCGCTTGCAAAAATTTCTAAACAAACATATCCTGTCTAACACTGAAAATTAGGTAGGACTGTGGCAAGGAATAGGTGATGACAGAACTTTTGGCAAGAGTTTAGTAACAATTACTCATTTATTTAGGTGGCAGACCTGAGGCTGGCACTGCAACGTGCAGAGCAGCAGGCAGCAAGAAAAGAAGATTATTTACGGCAGGAAATCAGTGAACTGCAACAGGTACTAAAACAAATAGATGATGCCAATGTGTATCTGCAAGCAGGGCTTCTAAAAACCCAAAAATAAGATGCCACCATGACAGGATCAGCCTGAAAGAGAGGCTTTATTTTCCTAGCTACTTTCCTTGTTATTTTCCTAGTGGTTGTTTTTTACAGAGGAGCAATAAAAATATTAATGGAAATGTTTTTTTAAATCACATAGTGGAAAAAAATTCAGTTTTTTACGACGCCTCTTTAATAGAATGCTGTCCTTTTTAAATATGAGACAAAATACAGACCTTAATTTTGTGATACTCATCTAAAATTGCTGGCAAATATGTTTTTGAATGATTCTTTGTCTGCTTCTTAAGAATATTTTTATTTTTCTTAAGGGCCAGAATATTTGTTGCTAAAATGTTTCAAATTATGACCAGAGGTCTGCACATTTCTGGGCCCTTGCTGTATCATGTGTCTAAAAAATGTTCAACTTCTCTTTTGGAATTTCACACTTTTCTGTGAGTCTGAAAACAACTGTGAGATTGTAAAGCAACTGCAAAGCAATAATTTTAGAATGTAGAACAGCTGCTCTGCATTTAGATGAATTCTGTGTTAATCTTTCAATCCATCATATGATTTTAAAGCTTAATTACATTTAATTTGTGACTTCAGAGACTGCAAGAAGCAGAGAGCAGAAACCAAGAATTGAGCCAAAGTGTCACCTCTGCTACTCGACCCCTGCTGCGGCAGATAGAGAACCTGCAGGCCACGCTGGGAGCACAGACCTCTGCTTGGGAAAAACTGGAAAAGAACCTTTCTGATAGGCTGGGTAAGATGGTTTTAGCTTTTACTGAACTGTGAGGCTTGGGTGAAGATGTGAGATGCTTGAAGGGAAATGTAAAAGGCTTCACATTTGGCCAAAGCATAGATGGTGGATCAGGAGAGATGAGCACAAAATGCTTTCCTGTAAGGAAGTGGTGTTTGTCCATGGTTTTTGGACAGGTGATCCACTGGTTCTCTAAAACACACTGCAACATAAGCTTGTAAGGTGGAGGGGTTAAGGTGTGCATGTCCTTACAGCATCTAAAGAAATGACAGGCATTGAGACGCTGAAAGTATTCCAGCTGAGATTCTGAATTGTAAAGTTTGGAATAATTTCCTTACCTAACTGCATAGGTAATGATACATACATTGGTTGGTACACTGGTAACCTATTGTTTTAAATAAAACAGTGCATTAGAAGGACAAAGGTGGACCCAAAGAAATTATTTGCTTTGTGGAGGCAATCTGTTGTTGTATATTGCATTCTGAAAGTTTTTGAAATATCCTCATTCTGCATTGCTTTGATCATCTGACTCTGTGTGGAAAATATTTCCCTTACAAAAAAAAAACCCCATAATATATTTTTAAGAAAGACTAATTGCATATAAAAAAATTCTCAAAATCAATTTTGATGCATAAATAAATGGCCCATATAATAGATGTTTGATCAAAAAAGGTTAAATTCCCTGCTTTTCTTACTATTAGGTGAGTCTCAAACTCTTCTAGCAGCAGCTGCTGAGAGAGAACGGGCTGCTACAGAGGAACTTCTTGCTAATAAAATTCAGATGTCTTCTTCTGAATCTCAGAACAGTCTTTTAAGGCAAGAAAATACCCGTCTTCAGGCTCAGCTGGAAGTGGAGAGAAACAAGTTGAAGAAAATGGAAAATGAAAACAGCAGGTAACTTCATGTTTGATTAACAGCATTTCTTGTTAACTGTCAAGAAATGGAGTGTTGATACAATTATGGACAATGTTGACAAAGTGTTACAAAGTGTTGTTAAGGATATTTTGTTTCATGTTAAAGATTGAAAAGTTACATTCATAACATTTTGTAGCCTTGCAGCTATTTTTTTTTTTTTTACATACCAATCTACACACAACACAGAATGCTTATTTAGTGACTTTCCCTATCTCTTTCTTTCCTCCATGTAGGTATGAGGTTGAACTAGAAGGGCTCAAAGATGAGTATGCAAAAACCTTGGAAGATGCAAAGAAAGAAAAGGTATTGCCTAGTTCAGCTTTAATCTCTGCTGTGGTTGAAATCTGAACTAGCAGGAAGTTAACAACTTGTATTTACTTTTGCAGGCACTGCTGATGACTCAGTTAGAAATGGAGAAGATGAAAGTTGAACAGGAGAGAAAGAAGGCAATTCTTGTGCAAGAGGCAGCAAAGGAGAAGGTACCAAAACCTAACATTTCTAAGTCTTATTGATATAGCCTTTGTTTTAGTATTTTCTATAACCTGAAACTTTTCATAGTTATCTATACCTGGCAGTATGTTTCCAGTGAAATAGGTGTTGTGTTAGACTCACTGAATAAGTTTTGAGTAATGGTCTGTTTAACCTAAGAGATAAAATATGGATCATTGTCTTAATCCTCTGTGTTCTTTGAGTGCTCTTGGATCCTTTTTCTTCTGAAGCTACTTGTTTTCATTGTTTAGACGACCAGCACTCTTCTGAATTCCTGGTTTGTTTCACATGACTGTGTGTAATGTACCACATGCTTGCCAGCTGAAGTCACAAGTCACAGAGCAAACCTCAATAGTCATTAACTTCATTACTGCTAATTAGCTGTTGGTATTCAAGTAAAACGATTTCTGTTGTTTGTTTCTTACTTCTTCTTTTAGGACTGTCTCCAGTCCTAAAATCTAAGTGCTTTCCCCTTCAGAGGCTAGAATGGTTGTAGATGCTGCCTGGCAGAAGGGGCCAGTCTGTTTGGAAGGAATATCATTAAATCCTTAGCATGTGAGAAATCCTAGAATTCAATCCATACACTTTATTTAAAAATGTGGAAAGAAAGTCTTAACATTCCTCTTAACGCTCTTTCAAAGAAGAGATGTTTCTCTGGGTATGAGAGATTTTCTCTATGATACATTTGGGCATGCAAGACTGCCTCTGAGTCTCCCTTGGCTACTTGAAAGAGAAACTCTTGGTGTAATTTGCAGCTTCTGTCTTAGTTTCCTGAAAAGTCTGAGAATTTGAACATAGGCTGGAAAGTGTTGCAGCACAGCAATTCTTCATTGTTGAACTTTCATATGTTTTAGGGATGGAGAAGTAGAAAGTTTATCACATAGTGTTCTGTAACTGTTGGTGGAAAAAGACAGGCTCTTTACAGAATCTTTTACCACATTGTGAACTTTTTCTTTTTCTGACTGGTGATATTGGATGTCTTTGTTTGCTTTTAAGGACCGAAAGTCATTTACAGTTGAAACTGTATCAAGTACTCCATCAATGTCCCGTTCCAGTTCCATAAGTGGGGTGGACATGGCAGGTCTTCAGACCTCTTTCCTCTCACAGGTAGGATAGATCACCTATAATGGCTTATGTTTCTTGACAGACCCACTTACTTTGCTCCTCAAGATCTTTTACTAATGTAGAAAATGACTCTTCCGGAGTGTACTGGCCTCAGACAAGGTAACTTCCTTGTGCAGAAACATCTAAAACCTGCTGACACAATGTCTGTGACTGTAAAACGTATAATTGATTTATTTTAATTTGCACTCCTGGTTTAGGACTAAAAGTTTTCCTTCCCAGCTCCCTAGGCAGCATCACTGACTGCTGTGCTCTGCTGTCTCCTACTGCTGCTCCTCCCCTGTCAATCCAGTTAACAATGTCACAGTGTCAGGAGAACTTGATAGTAAGGAGCTATCCCAAACTGTACCTATTCACCTTAAGCTTTTCTTTTAAAAACAAGTTTTAAGCTTTTAAATGCTTGCCTAGGACAGCATGATTTTAAATCTTAAATGATGGCTTACTTAGGAGAGGGAAGATTCCAAAATAGGCATGTTTTGTCTAACTTTCAGCTTCTCCAACCTTCTGTTTGTAGGATGATCCCCATGATCACTCATTTGGACCAATAGCTACCAGTGGGAGCAATCTCTACGATGCAATAAGGATGGGATCAGGTTCAAGTATAATTGAAAACCTTCAGTCACAGCTAAAACTAAGAGAAGGAGAGATTTCACATCTGCAGGTATCTTTTCAGAAAGCTTGGTCAGCATTATGACAATTCTGTGAACCAGCACAGCTGTGCAGAGTTGAGCATGAGAAGGATTTGTTGCTTCCTTTTTTGTTTTGGCAAGAACCTATCCAGAAAACTTACCTATCTGAAAAATGAAAAAAACCCTAAACCACAGATTTGAGGAGACAGTGGGAGAGGATCTGAGATGTGCTGTTTCACAGTCTGACTTAAGAATAAGCCTTAATTAATGTGTATTTTGATACAGTGTTTTAAAAATACAGTAAATTCTTTCCTTCTCCTACTTCTGTATGTTTACCTTAGCTGGAAATTGGAAACCTGGAGAAAACTCGATCAATAATGGCAGAAGAGCTGGTTAAATTAACAAATCAAAACGACGAACTTGAAGAAAAAGTGAAGGAAATACCAAAATTACGCACACAGTTAAAGGTAAGTGTATTCCTGGTGTAAATCTATTGTAAAATGTAGATAATTGCATTTCTTTAAGAATAGTCCTCTCAGTTTAAGAAAATATTCAAATCTGCCTCTAATCAAAAGTGACTGAAGAACCTTATTTTTGAGGATTTTTTTTTTTTAATATAGTAGAATCTAAAAATGCTCACTCCATGGTTAGGGAGTCACTTCAAAGCAGTTTTTGGAAATGTGTGCTGTGCATAAGACTGTGGGCTAAATCAGAGAGAAGAGACCATTTCTGTTTCTGTCATTTACGGCACTTGTCTGGAACTGAACTTTTCAATAAAGAGAGTATTTTGATAAATAGCATGGATTTATGAGAGATTGATGCAGAAGCTGAATGTATGTCAAGCAGAGATACAGGAAACAGGACAAATAATTGAATCCTAATGTTAAAGAATTTAAACTGAAATATTTGAAAAGATTTTTGAACACAGAATGTTGAATTTTCTCATGAAACATTTCACAAGCTGGTCATTCCTGTAGTAAAACAGTGCAGTTTTCTAACTGGTTTTAATGCTTATAGCAACTGAATTTGAAGATGCTTTGGGATGTCCTCTGAAGCCAGCACTAATTCTTCTTAGGATCTTTGGAATATCTTCCTTTAACACCTAGAATATAACTCTTGCCATATTCATAGCACAAAGTACTTTTGAAGAGTTTACTGTGTGCTTCACTGTAGTTACACTTTGATAAAGCAATGCTGCACTTATTTCCCCTGGGAGTGTAAAACACTCTCCCAGCAGCAACTTCTTTCCAGTTGGAAACAGTGGGATAACAAACTGTGTCCTTGCAGGATTTGGATCAAAGGTACAACACGATTCTCCAGATGTATGGGGAGAAGGCAGAGGAGGCTGAGGAGCTCCGGCTGGATCTGGAAGATGTGAAAAACATGTACAAGACTCAGATAGATGAACTTTTAAAACAAAGACAAAATTAACTCCTGATGGAACTCTTAACATTAGATGGTGACAGACTGTAAAGATAATTGTTTATGTAAATGCTGAATTTAAATGTCTTGTAAAAAGCCCTTGTATTATAGAAAATGTGACTATTATATAGAGTTCATATGTTGACAGAAGAATCAATGCTTTAAGTGTCCTGTTCTGTCTGCAGTTAAATTATTTGTGCAATATTTAAATTCTTTTCTTCAGTCATCCCTTTATTTAAGTTTTTGCTAAAAGGTGGGTCATTTTACTTGGAAACAGCAGAAATGGTTGTTGTTAGAGACAGCACTGGAAGGCATGAGTAGTACTAAAGCAGCCCTTGATTCATAATCTCTGTAAACCTATGAAAATCAAGTTAGAAGTCTTTCTTAAGTGTTCTTCATATGAAGAGTTTTTCCTAAAATCTCATCTTTTAATTTTTAATGACAAAGTAGCAGAGACTTGCTCTCTGAAGCATAACTGGTGGATATTTTTGTGACAGGAAAATCTTAGATTTGTACTTGCAACATCTGAACGTGTCAGGGTGATTATTCTTAGACAAATCAGATTAGTCTGACTACACTAAGTCCTCTAAAACAGAGTGTGAGACTCAGATGAGACTTCCAATTACAGCTTCATCTTGTAAATTGCTTGTGTTCTCATGAGCAGTCTGGAGACAACAGCTCTGCTTGTAATGATAAATGTGTTCAACTTTTAACACCAGAAATCTGAGCTATTAAATACCTGTTCTAGATTTAGTAGCTGATTTTTAACAGTAGCTAAAACAGCTTAGAATAATGCAGAAAACTGATTTTTTTTTTAAAATAAATTGCTGCAGATCTCATGGTTCCTTTTATATAAGTAGCAAGGGTTAGACTTCTTGTAAAAATGAGCTGTGGCTTAATAATAGTTTTTGAGCAAGTCTCCAGTGGCTGCAGAGTGTTTCTCATGCCATTCCTGAAGCAAGGTATTGGTCAAATAGCACTCACATGACTTGGAGTTGAGCTGCATTTTTGGTAATGTCAGAGGAAATGTTTGAATTGGACCCTTGGGAATGCTGAGAATTGCGGGAAGAAGCTTTCGTCTTCCTCTCTGCATTCCAGAGAGCAAATATTTTACTGCATCTCAGAACCTACTCGTGTGAAATACTGGGCAGTTGAAATTCTTTGCTTATCACACCAGTGCCTCTGTTGGGAGAGGGTTTTTTTCCCAGACCAGTGCACGTTGTAATTTGGGAACTCTTGTCTTGCTTGGGTATTTGGTGGCCTGACAGACAAAGGATGAGAAGTTGCTTCTGGATAAATGTCTCTTGGTAATATGATTTTACTATGGGTGTTAAGGATTTATTCCTCACTGGGAGAACAGTTAGTCACTGAAGTTACACAGGCAAGAGAATGTTCATGGAAAATCCTAGTCTAGTTTGAGATTCACGCAGTTACTCTGTGAGGATTTCATTAAAGTCATAGAGCAAGAACACTAAAATTTATTTTAACTCCCCATCTGTCATAGAGATTTTTAACTGCTTTAATAAAAAATACTTTTTTCTTTTCCCCTTTTTTTTTTTTTTTCATTGGGAGGTGGTGGGACGGAATTACCCTCTTGTCTTCATTGCAGTTTTGGGAATCATGGTGGTACAATTTTTCTTCTAAAAACCTCAGAATTTAACACTTTGCCTTCATGTTGAAGCATGGTTGGTTGTTCTAAGTTTCAGAAAAACCCCAAACAAATCAACCCTAAGCAAAAAACAGTCCATATTAAAACACTTCCTGGAACTTTACTGATTTATTGTGTGTTAAAATTATGATGTGCAAGGGTTAGTTTAGCCTTAAGAAAACAACTTTTTATGATGGTCAAAGATTAGTAATTCTGTTCAGCTTTTATCTACCACAGTGAATCAATAAATTGCTGGTTTTCAGTTTTGTTTTTTTTTTTTTTTTACAATCTTGGTAGACAAATGCAGCAGTAAAAAAAAAATAAATTATCCTTTACACTCTTGTTGGGATCTCTTGCTGCCAGTGCTTTTGAAGGTAACATTTCCTATGTAATGTGAGCAGATGCTCCTGAAGGGCTGACAGGCAATTCTGAGTATGTCTTGTGCTATCTTGAGTTTTCAGGAAGAGCTTAGGTAAAAGGGAAATTTTAACATGCAATCAGCATTAACTGTTTTAGATGTAAAAATGTGAAAAGTAGTAGATTTTTAAATTTTACTAAAGTAGATGTAAATATTTGTATTGACTATTTTTGAATTCTATATTCCCTTTTAGTGCAACCTTTACTATCACCTGAGAATCAGATGGCCTTCTGTGTCTTAATCATCAAAGCCTTAGAAAACAAAGTGGCTGTTGGAAGGTAACATGGAATTTAAAGTATTCTGGTTTGATCATCTTTGATATAATTGTATGCTTGTTTTGAAGAAACATTAATGTCTGCTTGGACATGTTTAGTTCATTGCTCTTACTGAAATTGCTTAGAAGAGTAATGTGCACAATGAACAGAATTAGGTTAGAATTCTAGTATTAACTTTTGTCAAGATTAATTATTTTAGAACATGCCTTCTGAAAACAACTAATTTAGATCTCATTTTCACTGCATATGCAAGTACAAAGAAACGTTAGTTGAAGGTTACTCAGTGGAGTGTTCAGAGGGAGCTGAATTGCTAATGGAAATGCCTCTGTGGATGTAGGTGGGTTAGGATGAGGAATAGATGACTCTGGTGCTCACTTCCTTTAGGAACTCAAGAGCCCATGTTCTAAATCCCACGTGTCTGCACATGAGAGAAGGGTTAGTTCTATTTATTTTCTTTCCTGCTACAAGTTTGTAGTAATTTCTGTGCTTACATTTTACTAAGGGCTATAATGATCCTTAATACGAGGTGAAGTGGTTATCACACGGTGACATTAAACCCCTTGGTTTCTAGTTGTAAAATATGTATAAACTGTAAAAAGCATGGGTCAGGGTGAAATAAAATTTTCTGCTAACACTGTGCTCTGGTTCTCTTTGAGAAAAGACTTAAAAATAGTTCTGTGGGTGTGAACATTGTGCTGTGAAAGGAAAGTATTGCTCAAGTTAGAAGATACCAGCTGTAGTTGGAATATAGTTTACAGATGCCAGTTAAAGCTGTGCGGTGCCGTGGGTGTTTAGGTACGAGGGGCTGGTCTATTTATAAACGCACCGCAGTGATGGAATTGTGGATAATTGAAATTTAGACTAATTTCCTTTATGTAAGGAAGCGGTGTCCCTGCGGGGTCAGCACCTCTGCCGGCGCCCTCCGTCCCGCGTTCTCCCGCAGGTTTCCTGGCTCGGGCTGAGCGTTTGTTCCTCGGTTCCCACCTGGGGACGAGGGGAGAAGAGGTCTGGGCTCTGCTGGAGGATTCAAAGCTCTTGAATGTTGGCGCCTGTGCCTCCCCCGGCGCTCGTCAGTGCGGGAATTGGGTCAAAGCGGAGGCGGGTGCGGGGTGCCAATCCCGGCAGAGCGGTGCGGTGTGCCGCGGAGAGCCGGGCAGTGCTGAGCCCTGCGCCGGGGGCTGCTGTGAGCTGCTGCCGCCCTGCTGCTGCCGCCCGGGGCTCGGGGGGACGCCTGGAACAATGGGGTGCCGGAGCCTGCGCTTCCTGCCGAGCGGCGGCAGGAAAAGGCCCTTTTCCTCCGCATCCTGCGCTCGCCGCTCCCGCGGCGGCAGCGCTTAATTTCCGGCAGCAGAAGGAAGACGCGGCCGATCCGCCGCCGCTCCCCCGCGGGCAGGTGGCTTTCCCGAGAGCCTCACCTGAGCCGCGCCGCCGGAGCCCGACCCGCGCCCGGGCACTGCTCCGCCGCCCGGCCCGGCCGGCTCCTCCTTCCTACCCTGCCTTCCTTCCCTGCCTCCTCGCCCGGCTCCCGCCGCCCCGGGCGGGGCGGTCCCGGCGGCCGCGGCTGCTCGCTGTCCCGGGGGCGGTGCCGCCCGCCGCTCCCTCACACCCGCACGGCGCTTCCCGCGGAGCCCGGCGGGCCCGGGCCGAGCGCTGCCCCCGGACATGAGGATTGAGGCCGGCGGCGAGCGCCCAGCAGGAGCAGCGGCCGGTCCCGAGGGCCGCGGGGCTTTGCGGGGCCGGCGGGGCTGAGGAGCGGTGAGATCCGCGGGGAGATGCGCGGAGATGATGTGATGCTGTGCCGGGCCGGGGAGCTCAGGGCGGGGTGGTGGTGCCGGGTGCAACACGGGCATGGCGAGCGTGGCTTGGGCAGCAGGTCCGGCTGGGCCACAGGCTGGTCCAGCTCTGGGTCACTGTGGCACTAAACACGGCCTGGCACAGGGTGTCAGACACCCTCCCGAAGTGACAGCCCGTCAGCCAGAGCCCAGCGTGGGTAAGGGCCGCGTGTTTTGGGGACACGGCGGGGTCTGAGCTGTGATGGGAGAGGTGTGATCCTTGCAAGACACCCCCATGGTGTGTGTGCCAGGAAAGGGACCTGAGTGACAGCTCAGCAGCATGCTCAGGCTGTGGAAGCTCTCATTGCTGAAAATATATCTCTAGAAGCAGGACAGTGTCCTGAGGAAATCTCCTTTTGCAGGACAAATCTAACTCCACCTTCCTCCCCCGCTCTAGGTTTCTGTAGCTGGGAAATCTGAAGTGGTTCTCCTCAAACCAAACAGGTAAAACTACTTGTATCACAGGAATTTTGCTAAAGGCTTCGGTTGAAAGCAGCCATGCAAATTTTAGCAAATTGTAATGCCAAAAAAGGTGGAGTTTAGATACAGGCCATACATTTTTTTTCCTTGGAAAGTTTAATGGTTCAAAGCAGAGGTGTTAGATGAGAAGGTTGTATTACCAGGATGGTATGCAGTCAGCTTTAGGGTATACAGATATGTGTGGGCCTGTGTGTGTATATATATAAATACACTTATATTATACATAAAAGTTACATATAGAATTATATATATACTCAGTAGTCAAGTTTCTTTAACATGATGTTAAGCACTAAAACCAGGCATCCTGTAACAGACTTATCTGTGATCCTTTATTTGCGTCTGCATAGTTTCCCTTCATCTAATGAATAGTTCAAAGTGGAGAATGTGTTATTTTTATACTTATTTTGAAACTACAAACCCTTCTTTTCTCACCCCTCCCCCCAGTTCTTCAACTTTTTCTCCCTTCTCACTGGATATTACATGCTCTATACTTAGTTTCCACGTTGAACTCTCGGGATCCCTTGGGATTTAGCTAAAGTAAACACACCCATTTTAGTCTGACTGGGAGTTGGTAGTGCGTAATAACACTCAATGACTAATGATTCAAAGATAATCCTGAGGTTGTGCAGTCTGGCCTCTCAGGGAAAGTTTGGTCTTCACAGGAAAAAGAAACCACCCCAGAAATGCAAGTACAAATTCTTGGAGTGTGTGTCTGACCCTGACTGGATTTTGTCTTGTATGCTTGAAATGCTGCAGATATGTTAATTTCCTTTTTCCTCCCCTACTTTATTTTAAAAGTACAGAACCCACAGGTTGCCATGTTTATGTTGCTCGTGTTTGGATTGCTACTGCAAGAAATTCTGGCTAATTCCCAAGCTGAAAATCCTTCTGAGCTCATAAACATCCAGGAAGAGCCATTATATAGCTACAAAGCCATCAACTTGCCAGATGAGCATATCCCCTACTTTCTGCACAATAACCAGCATGTTGCTGACATCTGTAAGCAGGATGCTCTTTGCCCATATAAAGTAAGTTGCTTTTTTTGTCTGTTTGTTTAAATATCATCTTGGGGTGGTTTGTTCTTGGGAGTTGTAGCAGTTAAGATGCTGATTAATTGGTCTCCTTGCCAATTAGTCAGGGAAAGGGTTTGCCTTAGAACATGTTAAAGACAAGAGTAACATTGCTGTGCATGTGTGTTCCCTTTGGAGTTTCTGTTGTGTGTGAAGAATCTGGGTGTTGCTTCTCAAACTCTGAAAACAGACTGCACCAAAAGCCTTTTATGCAAGATTTATGAGCAAAAGGTCATTTAAAAGCTGGCAACTAACTTAAGTCATTTCCCCTTTTCCTGTTGCAAAACCTGACTCAGTCATTCTGTGTTGCAGAAACACTTGAAGAAATTAAAATCCTGCTGGGGTTATGAGAAAACTTGCAGATCAGAGAACAGGTTTAGTTACCCAGTGTGTGATTATGTTGAAACTGGATGGTAAGTTTCATTTTAAAACTCTGCTGTACATTATGGTAAAAGGAGAATGTAGTGCTCACTTTGATATAGCTGTGAAGTAAACATTATTGTGATTTTTAGAATTTAAAGCATGATTCTTTGTGGACACCTGTGTGTATATATAATGTATGTATTTATACATAAGGAGCCTTTCAACAGGATTTGAAATTAACTTTTTAAGGAAGAAAATACTGTTGGAAATGCTTCCTGCCAGAATGTTTTCATTATTCTGATTTAGCCTTGAATTCAGATTCCCAAAATAACTGTATTTCCTTTCTTAGCTTTAAAAACAGAGGAAAAAATGTCAAAAAAAATTTATACCCTTTTACGGGAGGATAGCTTTAAATTGTCATTGATGTTTTCACTTACATGCAGCTGATAAGTGCTTCCTGTTTTGGCATCTTAAATGCCAATAAAATAACTGGCTGGTTCTTCTGTTCCACTTTCAGTGGAAAAAATGTTATCTGTTGAAGTTATTACTAGAATTGAGCAACAGACCTTGATTTGTTTCCTCTCTCCTTGACACATCAGGGCAAGTGACATCGAGACAGCCCAGCAGATATTCTGGAAACAAGCTGACTTTGGATATGTTCGAGAGAGGCTCAGTGAAATGAAAACCCACTGTAAGCCTGCAGCAACAGTGGGTATTTCTGACAGATGTGATACTTTGCACTTGTTTTTAAACATAATCTTTGATACTGACAGAATTCTGCTTGTTCTTAACAGGGGGATTCGTCTCTGACCTGTTCCCAGTACCTTCAGCACTGCAGAGCAACAAACTTGTACATTGATTTACGAGCTGTAAAGAGAAACCACGACAGGTGTCCCTGATTTGCCTGTTACAGTAAAAATGGGATGGCAGGGAAGAGGATTTCAGAATTTGTTTGACAAAGATGGTTTGCTTGTTGCCATGGGTTTTACTGCTGACCAGAGTCCTGTTGCTGCAGCCCTGTTGAGGTTTACACCTCTTCATTGCTGGCTCCTGCTGCTGCTGACAGCAGCACAGGTTGTTTAAAAACCCAAGTTCTCAGCTTTATGGAATGCTGATGGGTGATTGAAATGCTCCCTGATGGAAGAGAGGAAGACTTTTCTGTGTCTTCAGTCATGCCCTTCCTTGATCAGATGATGTGCAAAATACAATTGGTTTTGTCTGAGGCACCAATACCTTTCCTGTGCCTTTATACCAGATCCAGGAGCTGCATTTTTAGATGCTGAGGAGAGAGCTGAACCTGGATCCTCCACATCCCAAATTAAAATGCTGCATATTGGGAAACTGAATCAAAAGCCATGCCACTGTTGCTGGCAGGACCCTCTGCCTTGTCTTTGAAGTCAATGTCTTGATCTGGTTCATGACTGGCACTGATATTACCCTTCAGAATGGGGCTTGTTGCTTTCACAGCCTGTCCTGAAAGCTAATTTAGACAGAGCTTTTAGCTGGCAGTTGGTTTTCAGGAAACTTGTTCTCATTCTTCATATGTGGCATAAAATCCTTGGGTAGTGAACAGGGTTGTGAAATCTGAGGTGAATTTCAGTGAGAAATTGTTAAAATCAAACAAAACCTCCAAGTGGTGATACTCCTGTAAGTAATTGTGTAGCAAGAGCTAATTAAATTACTCATTTGGGTATGTGTAAATAATTCTTGATAACATTCTGGGTGATTAGAGCTGTTTTCTTAGGTGATGACTTGAACTTCAAGGACACCACTATCTTTATTTGGGAGTTATGGGAAATTCTTGATTTATGCTGAGAAAAATACTCAGGTTTTGAAATATGTATTAGTGCCTTGCTGAAGTGAGACTGAGCAGCACTGGCTTGAGTATGTAACTGAGATTGCAGGGCACTGGTAGCCCTGTTGCACAAAAGCTGATAGACTTTTTCTAATTTGCATTAGATTCAAAGAAGACTTTCTCCAGAAGGGAGAAATTGGCGGTCATTGCACCCTCGATGCTCAAGCATTTTTGGCTGAAGGTCAGCGCAAGAGCCCTCTGCAGTCTTGGTAAGGATCTCCTGTCAAGGCTGCTTCCAAGTTCACTTGCTAATTATTTCTGATTTTTGGCATTGGCATTAGCAGCTTCATGTAGGGGATTTTGTACTGAGGAAAGACTTGCTCCTTTTAAGGTCAATTTGAGAGTTCATATTAGAAGTAATTACATCTATGTAGAAAGTCTGAACCATTCTGTGTGTAATCATGTCCTGCCTCATTTGCAGCAGCAAAAGATGTGAAAATGTCTTGCAATTGGAAGTTCTAACCTCCATGTGTTTTCTGGGCAAGGTGCTGGTGCTGTGCCTCATCTGTGTGTAGAAGGGGTAATTGTTTTGTGGTGAGATGTCTTGAGGCTGGCACTTGTGTGTGAGTTCACCCAATCCTTGGTGAGGGTGATCAGGATGTGTATTCACACGGTGTTCCCAGGCAGCCTGTGCTTGGAATGTGAGGTCGGCTGAGCCCACAGGCTGGGCAGGAAGTGCAGAGCATCACTTTAGCTTGTTAGCACTTCAGGGCTGCGCTGCCAGTTAATTGACGAAGGAACTGGAGCCGTTAAGGTCCATATAATAATTAATTTTTATGCTTTTCTTGTGTTTTCTTTCCCTCCTCCTCATTTTTCATTGATGGTTAATTTGAGTCAAGAATTGCTGCAAAGGAGGAAGAATTTTCTCCTCTGTCTGCTATTGTCGTCACAGTGCTCATCCTTGTTGAGATCCAGGAATAATAAATACTGCATCTACATTGGTTATTCCAACCAAAGCATGGAAATCTTGCTTAAGTGTCTTTGGCAATGCAGATCAAGTTGGATGGACCCAGAAATCCAGGCTCTGAGGCTCTTAGTTACATCTCTGCTGCCTTGATTTGGAGATCAAAGGTGCTGTTCCCTCCTGAGATCAAAGGCAGTGTTTAACCTCTAGAAGCCCTGAAGAGCCTTCCGTTATAATTTCAAATAATTTTAATTGTCAGACTCTATCAGTTTTCAGCAGTCCTGTAAAGTGAAATGGACTGGATGGACAGTTACTAAACCTGAGACATGTGAAGTTCATTTGTTTAAGTGTGTTGATGTCAAAGCATGTTCTGTGTGATTGAATCTTTCTAGGTTTGCAGAGCTCCAGACGTTTACTGCATTAGACTTCAGGCCTCTAGAAGATGAGAAGTGTGACATTGTTATTGAAAAGCCAACATACTTCATGAAATTAGATGCAGGTAATTGGTAGATTTACTTTTTTTTGTACTGCAGTCAAAAAGCTCATATTCTACTTGCCCATGTACATTGTGCCTTTATGATTGTTAAGTTCACTTGTAATTTTGTTTTAAATGGTGTGACTTTTTATTTCCTTTTTTTTTTGTGTACTTCCAGTGATGAGCTTGGAAACTGAAATTTGAAAATCTTATAATTTCCCACAGATGATTTTCAAAAAAAATCAGAACAATTTCCTGTTGTTTGCCTTGCACAGTTGTTTTCTGGACTGTGGTTTGGCAGGGTTTGACTTTGTGCCAGAGGCTGTTCTGTACAGTCTCTGGCTGTGTTTCTGCATGAGTTTCATACCATGACACACAAAATATGGGTGTCTGTAGTGCTCTGTGACAGAATTCTGTGTGGATTGGATGACAGGCAAGAGAAATATTCCAAGAGGGGCAGCTAATATAAAATGCAAGATGCTAACAAAATGCATAAACCAATAAAAGTGGGGCAAGTAATGCAGTGTTTTGCTAACAATTCTTTCTTTCTCAGGTGTTAATATGTACCATCACTTCTGTGATTTTGTCAATCTTTACATTACCCAGCATATCAATAATTCCTTCAGTACTGATGTCAACATAGTCATGTGGGACACTGTAAGTCTGTTGTGCTTTTAATGTGTTTGTAATGGGTTGTATTTCTGCTTTATAGAGGCTCTGATGGTCTTAGTGGCCAATCCTTAGCTCTCTTGTGGACATAGCCACATGGAACTGATAAGTTTTTGGATCCTTTTAATACAGGTGCATGAGTAATAGTTAGGGAATGGATTTTCTATGATAAACCATTTGTTGTTGAAATGCTCAGCTTTTGCTAGTACATAGTTATGCCTTTTGTTGTGTGACCTCAAAAATAACATGATTGGTATTTCTAATCTTCAGTAGAGAGCTGCAAGTATCCCTTTCTTGCTATTCAATTAGAAACCTTTTTGGCTAGAAGAAACCCTTTTAAAAAATTCTATTACATTTTAAAGCTAAAATCAGTGCCATCTGGCAGATAAGTAAGCTCTCTAGGTGTTGTACAGGGACCTGTTGATCCAGCTCTGATGGCTGTCTGAAAAGATCAGGTGTCAGGCACCATTGAAAATTACTTTGAAAAGCAGCTCTTTGTCTTATATCGTGTTGCTGAATCAAATAACTCTTTCAAATGTACCATTCAAAGGAGTGCCACAGCGTTATCATTTTAAATGAGCATTACCTGCTCAGGCAGCTCGAGTTCATTGCTGTGTAAAACCAGGTGATGGCACCAGTCAACTGCGGATGAACTGTCTGTGCTCATCAAAAGGTGGACTTGAGCTTATTATTCATTCTCTTTTTTTTTTTCCTCCCTTGATGTGATTAGATTTGGCCATACTTCCTAGCTACTGTTCTTATTAAAGAGTAATGCCCTTAGATGGAGGTTAAACAAAGCAGAAAATGAGCAGGAATTCCACTGGGTGTTGGTTTGCAGATCCTCTGTCAAAGCAGGGAAGCAATGTTTATAAAGCACTTTTAAGGAGAGCAGAGAGGGTTAGAAAGTGGTGCTTTCATCAGTTCTCCACTTCTAATCTGGGAGAGCAGTTCTTGTAATCCATGGCCAGAAAGGAGTCTGGATTGTAAAATTCATTAAAACCTAATGGCAGAGGAAGAGAAAGACCCCTTGAACTAAAGGAAATCTGGTGCCCTTTACATTCTTTTGCATTTCACTAGGTATCTGCTCCCTTCTGCTATCATTTGTAGTCTTATTTTCAAATTTCTTATTGAGAATGTTCCCACATAACTTTCCAGCAGCCTGAGCCAGCCCCAGAGTTGAAAGGAAGCCTTAGTGAGATTCTGCACCAGGGCTACTGAGGGCACATTTAATTGCATTCAAAGAGCAAGAGGTGGTGACTCAGCCCTGGGATGTGTAGGAAATGTGACAGATTGAAGGCAGGAGCCTCTGCTGCTGGGATAATGTTGTGGGGAGTAGATGGCTCCTTAAAGTGTTGCTGAAAAGGGGAAATATTTTTACTTCTTTGTATAGGAACTCCTTAGCTCTTTCTTTCATCAAATCAGATCGTTGCCTTCAATTTGTGATACATGTGCAATATGAAAGTGACAATCCCAAACCAGGCAAAAGCAAAACAAGCTTGATGGCTTTTTGCCTCAAGCTTCATTGCTGCACTTGAATTCCCAGGTGCTTTTTTTTAGTCTCAGGAGTTGAGGTTCAGGACTTCTACCATCCCTATGTCTGTGTTACTTCAAATTTAACTTGTGTTCTCTTGACTCTGGGAAAAGTAGTAAGTAATTCTCACTCCTAACTTAGAAACCCTAATCTGCTACTGGAGAAATTGTCTAGTTTGCTAATTTATAGAAGTTTTTATTAAAAGTCAACTACCTGACAGGTAATTTGAACTACCTGCCAGTGCAAACACAGGGTTTGGTGCTGTGTAATGTCTGTGTTCTGTGCTAGATTGTTTTGGGTGGTGTTGCACATATTAAAACTCACATGCAGAACTTGTAAATTGTAACTTGTAGATGATTGTTGTATCCCTTTCTTTCCTCCTAGAGCTCATATGGCTATGGTGACCTGTTCAGTGAGACATGGAAGGCATTTACTGATCATGAAATAATTCACTTGAAAACCTTCGACTCTAAAAGGGTATGGAATTCTATATTTTCTTTTAGTTCATAGTCACCAGGGAACAAATAGGACAACTTCTCGAGCTGCTTGTGGTTATGGGTGTTCTAGAGGAAAGCATTAATACTTTCCATGCATGTTTAATTTGTGTAATGTGAGTATTCTACCTTAGAAACCAGAGACAGAGCTGTAACCTAATTCTGTGGTGTGTCTATCCTTTATATAGATGGACCTTACTTTTATGTCCAGACAAGTGTTATTTATGCATGGGTTTTGCTTCTGCAGGACTGCCAACTGAAGTTAAGGGTTATCAAATGGTCTTTTTCAAGTCTTCTGATTCCTCCTGAGGTGTTTCTTTCCCCCTGTAACTGTCGATATTCCTGCTGCTTATCATGAAAAAAATTTTACTCACACTAAAAAATGGATCTATTCATTCAGAGCTCATTTTGGTTTCTTAAATGTAGTTGCAAACTCACTGTTTTCCTTCTATTTAGTTCATATTTGTTCTATTTTGGGATGTTTTCATCACCTCTTCCCACACTTGCATCTGTAGTGTCCCAAGTGAGAGCTCTTTTGGGATCAGGACTGTCTTTGTTCCACTCATTTGCACAGCCAAGGAAGTGAGGCTGTCCTTGGCAGGAGCAGTAATTACTAGCTCATTAAGAGCAGGGCTGGCAATGAATGGGCATGGGGAAGGCAGCAGTGGGGTAACTCCTTGTGATTTCCTTGCAGGTGTGCTTTAAAGAAGCTGTGTTCTCTCTGCTGCCTCGGATGAGATATGGATTGTTCTATAACACACCTCTGGTGAGTCCCTTCATCCATCCATTCTCACTAGGGGAGGTGTGGCAGGATAAAATCTGAGCTGATCAATCCCTCCAATATCATGAAATGCCCCAGCTTCAAATGGAATGATCTTCCCTAAAGACTGGGATTTAAAAGTTACTTCACACGGCTGTGTGCAGCCTCTTATGTCACAGCACAGGAGGTGCATATTATTGCTCTTCCCTGTGAACTAACTGGTATTTCTGCAGAGCACAAGAGCTTGAGCACAGCCAGACTTCCCTGAGGGTATTAACTCACCCACTCAGGCTCTAGCACTAGAGAGAGTTCTATTTCTTTCTAAATGAAAGTGCCACTCGTGTTGTTGCAGTGAGTAATAACATGTGCAGCATAGTGCATGATACTGGGCTTTTGTTCCACAAGAATGGCAAAAACCTGAGCACAAAGCCCAGTTTTCTGAGCAAAATAACTTTGTGTGTTAACGATTGCTTTTTTAATTTCAGATCTCTGGCTGTCACGGTACAGGGCTGTTCCGAGCGTTTTCTCAGCATGTGCTACACAGATTAAACATTACACAGGAAGGACCCAAGGTATGGGAACTGCACAGTGCAACTGTAATATGGAGCTGGTGGCTCTTGCCAGAGAACAGCAGCAGCAAACTGAACCCAGTGGGGAATGAGGGTGTATTTGTGTACTTTTTATCCTTTCCTGTGACGTATAGGGTTTGTTTTTTTTTTTTCTGTAAAGCCCTTCAGGAAATATTTGTGTATGCTTGTGGAAGTTGCCCTTGTGCCTTATTTCCATAGGACAGACTTTAGAACATTCTCCTTCCAACCTTAGGGTCTCATCCCTGCATCCATTCTCTGTGCTCAAGGACTTTGTCTCCTCCCTAGTAAAGTCAGACTCATGTTCTGTGGAGCAGCAGTGGGGATCCCACAGAGCAGTGCAGAGCTCACCCTTTATCAACCCTCCTGGGTGCTGCTGAGCTCAGATCAGAGCTGGAAACTGGAATCTGCTCCTTCCATGCTTGCCCAGCACCATCTGTCTGCTCTGGGCTTCTCTGCTGTTCCCACTGTTGGGTTTTGCACTTGGCCTTGGTGGCCAGGGCAGTTCTGGGCCAGTTGAAGTGTCTGCTGGAGAGTAGCCCACAGATTATTGCTGAGGGGCACATTCAGAGCTCTGCACAGGCATTTAGTTATGCTTCTCCTGCTGACACTAATGGGAGTCATGCAGTTAAATCTCTTTATTTCACTTGGAACGCTCACCCCTGTGAGTCCAATTAATTAAAAGAGGTAAAAGGAGGAGCTGTTATAGAAGTAAAACATTTTTTTCCCAAGGAACTTGTGCACAAGCCATCCAGCTCTCCCACTTTCAAAAACTGCCATGTAATGTGTGATACAAAGGCTCTTTTGTACTGAATCAAATCTTTCAGAAAATATTTTGTTCTTGGCTAATAATCAGACTTTCACAAAGGTTTTGATGCTTTGAATCTGTTGGAAAATATGATATGAATTTTAAAGTGATTACATCATCTATTTATTACATGTGGAAGGAACATATTTAGTTGCTCAAAAAATTGCCAGAAGTAAATATGGATGAGTTTGGGGTTGTTTTTTTGTGAGGGCTGCCTCTCAGCTAATACACTGCTGCTTCTTTCCTTCTAGGATGGGAAAATTCGAGTCACCATCCTCGCACGCAGCACAGATTACAGGAAAATATTAAACCAGAATGAGGTGTGGTCCTTTTATTTTTAAAAAAGATTTATTAGGAGTTAAATTTTTCTCTTTGGATTGATTTTTTTTTTTCAGGTGCAGCCAAGACATGTATTTTCTGACAAAGCTCGGACAAATATGTCCAATGTTTATATTAATTTGTTCTGAAATGGCTTCTAGGCAGTCTCCATTTCTGTACCCCAGACACTGAACCTTGCTGCCCTTTCTAAATATCCAGTGGAAGACTACAAATGTAATACTAAAAGTATTTCCTCTGAGCAAACAGACACTGCAGAGCTTCTGATAAAATTAAATTATTTCACTTTCAGATTATTCCTTTTACTTATAGCATCTCCAGTGTTGAAGTCTAACAAAACCCTTTGTAATGCCTGCAGATTGAAATGCACAAGCCCCTGAATCAGAGTTTGTGCACTCAAAACCTAATGAATTTTCATACTGATTTATGTTCTTGAATCATGCAACTCCGTGGACTTGTGGTATAGCTTCTTTCATGGTAAAATGATAATATTTAAAGTTTTCATGCCTGTTTTCATTCTCTGCTGTTAGTGCCTGACAAGAATGAGTTGGGATGATCATCCCCACCTTATGTAGGGAGAAACTGAGGTTGTGTGGTGCAATAGCTCAGTGAGAGAGCAGACAGAGCAAGGCATTTGAGCTTTACCTGCTGGGCTGTCCTCAGTCCATGCCTCCACTGCTGCATGCAAGTTGTGTTCTGGTAAAATGGCAAAGGGAGAACTTGGTTTTATCTTTACCAGGTCAGGAGAGCAAGGGAGCAATTAACTGAGGGAGAACACCAAGTCATTGTTTTTTTATTGTTCTCCCCAGCTTGTGAATGCCTTGAAAACAGTGTCAACGCTGGAGGTCAGAGTGGTGGACTACAAATACAAGTGAGTTGCTGGAGGAAACTGGTGTGAGCTGGTGCTGCCTGTGGCTGGTGGGAGCTGTTTGCAGGCAGTGCTGTGTCTGTCCCCAGCTCTGATCCTGGCAAAATTCAAGGAAAAGTGTTCCTGAGGGAGTGGTGGGTGAGCTGTGGGTCAGCAGGTCAGCATTTCTCTTGTATGATGTTAGTGTCTTGTTTTATATCACCCTTGGTTTAGGAATGAATACTAATAATCTGATTATTTGCTGCTCTGGTGGCTCCTGGAGACACCACTTGAGGTCAGTTTGTGGTGCCAGGTGTAGTAGGCACTGTGCCAGGAAGAAATGGATTGAAGGAAAAGTTCCCAAACAGTGCATGGCTGTCCTAAATGGCAGCAGCTCCATCTGGAGCTGTCATGAATCATGCAGGAAGAGTGAGAAACTGAAGCAGCACTGAGAGATCCATGTTCTGACCAAACAGAGACAGTGGGAGGAAATTTATTTATGAATTTTACATTACACTGTATCCTGTTTCAGAAACAGGTGTTTTATGCTGAGTTTTTAGGTTTTGTTTGGGGCATTTTGTTTGTAGTTTTGGGGGGTTTTTTTAAGGTGATACATTTTTTTAAAGGCAAGCAGAAAGAAAAACCCTTAGACTTACAAAAACTTTAAACTGACAAAAGATATTTTAAAAAAAAAATTCTTTTGGAGTTTTGAAACCTGCCTGCATTTCTTTTAGTTCCATGCTGAAACAGAATCATTTCAGCTGCTGGCTGCAGCATTTGTCATTGTTAGTATAGTTCCTTGAAAAATCAGTTCTCTTTCAGTATTCCCTTCAGCTAATTCTGAGCTTTCCCCATGTTTGTTGTGGTGGATGGAGCTGCCACATCATCACCAGTTTTGCTGTGTTGTCTGCAGGGAACTTGAATTTTCGGAGCAATTGAGAATTACCCACAACTCTGATATCTTCATTGGGATGCACGGAGCTGGGCTGACCCATCTGCTCTTTCTCCCAGACTGGGCTGTTGTGTTTGAGCTGTAAGTCTGTTTGTCTCTCCTTCCCCTCTATTTCACACACAACTGCTCCTGTCTGTTGCTGTGTGTTAGTGAAGTCTCTCCCTTGCTGCTGTTTGACCATGGATGTTTGTCTTGCAGCCTTGTTTGGACTTCATTTTTTGGCAGCCACTTCTCCTGGGGATCAAAACAGAGAAAGCTTTCATTATAAAATACAGTGTAATTATATCATGCAGGCTTAGCCTGTGATTTCTTAATCTACCCTGGTGTAAATATAACGGGAAAATGGCAAATAATGAGAAAACCTCACTGCTCAGGTTCTGCCTGGCAAGTCTGAGATCTAATGGTGTTTCAGTGATCCAGGTGAATTGATTATGTGCATGTCCAGGGTGCCAGTAGTCTCCTGGAGGTTTCTGTAGCCTTCTTTTTGTGCTCAGGACATGAGCACCAGCTTGCTGGCCAAGGTCAGCCCTGTGGCTTTGTGTTTTGCCTAAATTTCTCTTGTAACTTCCTTTTAAAAGTATTTTGTCAAAAAGTGTGGGTGTTAGCAGACACTCCAGTCCTACAGAACTGAGCAGAAATCCAGAAGAGCACTGAATTCTTCACCCTGGGAAATTCTGCTGTGGGAAGGCTGCAGAGCTGGTGTTTTGCAGCACAGTCTTGGCTTGAGAATGTTTTGTCCAGTCTCCAAATAAGTTCAGAAGCCCAGAGGTTGTTTTCCACATGTCCAAGATCTGCTGCAGCTGGACAGGGACATGTCTGACATGCAGATGTGCCTCAAACTGCCTCCAAGGCCACATCTGGAGAGCAGAAGGCAGCCCTTGTTGTATCAGTGGAGCAGAATTTGTCCATGGTTTTGGTCCCCTAGAACCAGACAGCAGACATTTCAACTTGCAGATTGTTTTCCTGCTTCACCCTGGTAAACTTCAGCATAATGTCTGTAGGTAAATGTGTTTTTCTGTCTGTCCCTAGGTATAATTGTGAAGATGAACGTTGTTACCTGGATTTGGCAAGGCTGAGAGGCATTCATTACATCACCTGGAGGAAAAGGAGTAAAGTATTCCCTCAGGATCAGGTGAGGGTGGTCACTGGAAGGGTGAGATGCTATAAATGAAGGACTTCACAGTTATCTTGCTTTACCTACCTATGTTCTGGTATTTGAAATATGAATTTCATTCTTTAGACCAAATTAACTTCCCTGTTGTGATTAAGAAATCATTTGATATTAATGGCTGAGGGAAGAAGAGAAATGAAATTAATTGGCCATTAACCATTCATAGCATGGCTGTTATGCAGTTATTTAGCTGGTTCTTTTGCCTTAGAGCAGATCAGTGGATCAGAAGTAATAAATTAAAATGGCAGATCCTCAATTTTTTTCTTGCTTTTTTGAATGGAAGATGTATTGGGTTTTTTTTTTTTTTCTGTCTAAAAGTCCTTATCTTGTTCTTCTAGGGACACCACCCAACACTGGGAGAACATCCAAAATTTACAAACTACTCCTTTGATGTGGAAGAATTCATGTATTTGGTGCTTCTGGCTGCAAATCATGTTTCACAGCATTCGAAGTGGCCATTTAGGGTAAAACATGATGAATTCTAAATTAGACTTCTGACTGAAATACTGTTTTTAATTAATCACACAATGGCCTGGGTTGGAAGGGATTTTAAAGACCATCTCATCCCACCCCTGCCATGGCAGGGACACCTTCCACTATCCCAGGCTGCTCCAATCCCTGTCCAACCTGGCCTTGGACACTGCCAGGGATCCAGGGGCACCACACCTTCTCTAGGCCTCATCACCCTCACAGTAAAGAATTTTTTCCTAATATCCAATCTAAATCCACTCCCTGTGAGTTTGAAGCCATTTCCCCATGTCCTCTCACTACATGCCCATAAATAAGCAAATTAATTTCCCCCTATGAGGGAAATAAACCAATATTAATTTGTCAGACTCCTTCTTAGCACCATACCTTGTCTTTATAATCCCTTTCTAATCTGGGAGGTTTTGATATGTAAAAACTATTTTTCAGAACTCTTTCTGGGTTTTTTTTGCACTGTATTTTTGCATTCCAAATTCTGAAATGCTCGTTTTTGTACAAAGATATGTCCACCCATTTCATGTAAGGTTTTCTGGGGTAGATCCAGGGTCAGCAGACCCTGCAAGCTTCTTCTTTAAATTTAGGAACACTTTCATGTTAGAGAGCACAGTCTGTGATTTTGCATTTAAATATAAACTTTGACTCTTCTCCCTGTAGTTACAAATGCTCCAATAAAACAGCTCTGCACAGTAGGTTCAGTCAGTCTTCTGTCTCAGAGCAGGTAAATATTTTCCTAAGTGAATACTTAAAATTTCAGGTGATCTGGGTGTTTCCTACTTTTTCACATAAACCAGCACTCTGCATTGGAAAACTTGAGCAAATTGGAATAAAACTTGAGTTTTTCGAGGGTTCTAAAGGGAATGGACTTCTAGTTTTTTTAATGACCAATGATAAGATGTATTGAGTGTCTTTCAGCTGCAGCTGAAAGGAATTCATGAGGAACCTTGTTCTTGGAGGCACTAAAAACCTAATTGTTAATATTCTTGTTTCCTCAGAATGTTAAAAAGTTAATCCAGAAAACTTTTAAAATCAAATCTTTCCAAAGTCAGTAGCACAGTTCACTGTTTACAGTGAAGAGAATATTAAGCCAAAGCTGAGTTCTTTTTGAAATTCCCCCTGGAGCTGAGATGTCCTAGTGGGGAAAATAAAGGTGGTAGTTCTGTTGTCTTAAGTGGGGCCAGAAGGATGTGTAGAAGAATCAAGATCAGTGAGATAAAAACCAAGAGTTCTGTATTAAATTATGGATTTTTGGGGAATGTATCCTCATGCTGGACTTGCAGCTCAGCCATACAGTCCCAGTGGCTCAGAGCAGGAACACATTTGTATGGAAAAGCAGGAGAGTTCTGGTAAATACAAACATTTCACCACTCTAATTGTGGGTGGTATTGACTTCCCTTCCCCAGCAATTTCACAGAGTGTAGGAACATTTACTGCCCTGTCTGTACTGGGAGGGATGAGTTACTGTAAGCACAATTTTCATATAGATCTCTCATGACCTTAATCAGTGTGTAGGGGAAGCTGGGTAGAGCTGAGACCTCCATATATTTTGTGTGTGTGGTGCAATTCTTCCTGGAGAGTGTTTTTTTACTGAGGGAGAAAACTGTTTCACTTTAAAGAACCATAGAAGCAAAATTGCACTTCTTGACGTGAGGGGAAAAAAAAAAGCCCTTGAGCAATACCATTTCTTCTATTTGTATGTGTCTGTTGGTGTTTTTACCTTGTGGAATTTTTAAAGTAAAAAAAAAAAGTATAAAATTTAAGTCAGTAAAATGCCTGAGTTTGAATGAAACTGAGTCAAAGTAAAGAAGACATTTAATAATGAACTGTGCACATAATTTTTTTAAATAAAAAGCTTTTTTTTAATTAAAAAAAAGTGTAAAATTTTTGGTTATAGTTTGCCAGGTTTTAGAGGCAAATGTTTTAAATACTATCAATTGCATGGAGTCACATATCTCTGCTTTCTCCTGCCGTGGCAGCCTGATGTTCTGAGGTCCAAAGTGACATTAAGATCTCTTTATTTGGGAATCATTCCGAGGTAATCCTGCCATCCTGCACTGCTGGCTTTAGTGCTGGGCATTTGAAGATGGGTTTGTGAAAATCTCTGTCTGTATTTAACTTCCTGTGGTGCAGGTGATGCTGCTGAAGGCAGTGAGTGAGTGCTTGAGCTGCACAGAAGCAGCTAATGAGGAGCTGCTCTTTCAAGTGATCACTAAAACAAATGGTTGAACATATGTGTGGAGGAGAGGCTGCAGGGACTTAATCCAAGGGCAAAATATCCTGCCAACAGTCACCAGTTTCAGCAAATTTGAGTGCAGTGTCAACACTTGGTGGCCAAGATGTTATTCAGCCTTTATGGCTTAATATTGCTGGGATGAAAATGCTATTTGTGTTGATTAACTTTACAAATAGTCACGAAATTTTCTTGGCAGCAGAAGGAAGTTTGGTTGGATTTTTGGGTTTTGCCAATAAGTCCTGAGGGAGTTTGGACAACAGCAGAGGTCTGGGTTGTGACTTAAAGAGCATCTGGGCCGTCTTGGTCTGTCTGGAAGTTGGAATTTGAGGGAATCCATGAGACTTTTGGGCCACTTGATCTTAAGGCAGGATATAGCTCTAGGTTGTGTTTTCCCAACAGACCATGGGAATCTTGTTCCTTTCTATTTCTGATTAAAAAAAAAAAAAATTCTGAACTCTCCAGTTTACCCAAGTTTAAAGTCTGTGTTTAAGTGGCACATTGGCATCAGCATGATGGATTCAGTTTTGGGATTTTGTGTAATGTTGCCAATCCTGAATGCATTTGGGGTTGCTTGTGTTTAATGTACAATGTAAACTGAGAGCTGGATTTGGAATAAAAAATAATTTATGGATGCATGTGGTTTCTTTCCTTTTTACTTCAAGAGTCAACAGAATGTAATTTCAGTTTTTTTCTTTGGGAAGTTCTGTGGAAATTGGGTAAGTGTGAAAAATGGTTTGTGATAGGGAGGTGGCAAATCAGCGTCATTAATCTTAAGAGTACAATTATAAATATTAAGGCAATACATTTTTAAAAGCCATTAAGTAATAATGGAATGGTTTAATTTTTGCTGTTAATCTTACCAGTACCATTAATGAGATAACTCAGGGTTTAGCATATCTCTTAATCTTGAATTTTCTTTAAGGAGAAAAACCAAAGAAAATGTTTTCCTTGAGAGCTTTTTAGGTGCTCAGAGGGCTAAAATGTTTGATTTCAACATTGAATAATTGTTTCAATTTGCAGTGTTTGCCTTAAGTTGAGCTCTCACTTCCACTCCTCTGAACACATGTTTCTCATGAATTGGGCTTTTTGCCTGAAATAAATGAACTGCTACTGAATACCCTCTGGCTTTGGCCCTGAAATGGCCACAGGATGTTGGGTTTTTGTTGTTCAGCTGTGAATTCTCCTCCTTCTTGCATTTCAGCTCCACACCTCAGTGTGAAGGTGCCACTGCAGCCCTCCTGGGGCAGTGCCAGGGCTCAGCCCAGCCCAATCCTGCTGCCTCACCCAGCCCTGCAGTTTGATCTGTGCCAGTAGTGCGGCTGAAAACAGCTTTTTGTTGATGGGAAGGAGAGAGGTGAGCAGGGAGGAACAAGTGTGAGGTTTCAGATGGGTAAAACAGGCAGGGAGTCATTCCCAGGCCTGGAGCTCAGAAGACCTCTGGGGATGTGGTTATAAATCATGTGTAATGTGTGGAAACCCTGTTGGGACAGAGCCAAAAATGAGGGCAGTGAAAATATTCACATCACAAACTCCAAGGAGGTGCAGGAGGGAAAAGTTCTGAATTCCCTTGAGGCTGAGCCAGAAGAGGGGAGAAGCATCCCTGACTGGGGGGGGGCTGGGAACATTGCTTTTTGTGCTGGGAGTTGTGCTGGAGTGATGAAGGAAAGGGCAGATGAGGTTGGAAGGGGCTGTTGGCACAGTTGGGTAGAGCTGACAGCACCTTCTTCTTTATTGACTGCTGTCCTCTCTTGGAATACTGAAATATTTTTATAATATAACAATATAATATAGATAAAATACAAAAGTTACCATCACATATAAATAAAATAGAATAAATACTATATAAATATATATAATATAACATCAAGTATTTGTTATTACCATTATCTTTTGGTAATAACAACAAGGTGAATAAAACTCAAAAATAAATAGCAAACTGTCTCTAATTCCATTTATGTTTTCTTGTTTTCCCTTCCCTTTCCAATCCTTCCACAGCAAATCAAAAAGGAGGAAAGGTAAAAAAAAAAAAAAGAGACAAATTGCACTATTACTGAGAATAAATTGTTTTGAATATGTATAACTTCTACAGAGGTATTGTTCTTTTAGCTTGGATTTTTTCAAAATCAGATCTTGTTTTGACCTTTAGAAAAGTATTAATGTAGTACACCAAGTGCATAAAGCTTTTGAGTAATGGGTGAGAAATCAATTGTCTAGATCAGCTCCCCCATCACTGGGGAACAAAACAGTGTCAGCAATGTTAATTCTAGTTGCCAGGTAGTGGAGGGTTGGGTTTGGTGAAAACTGAACAAAAGATGACGTTCAGTCAAGATTTTAAAAGAGAAATTTGAGACTGCATCAGTTATTTTCTAGTTTGAGCTGAAAAGAAAGTCACTGTCAGATACAAATACTCTCAGTAAAGACAATATACAGAAAAGGATGAAATTTTGCCAAATCATCACTGGTAGAGCATGGAGCAAAGGAGGCTTGGGGGACCTTCTGGCTCCCCACAACTCCCTGACAGGAGGGGACAGCCAGGATCAGGCTCTGCTCCCAGAGGACATGGGACAGGACAAGAGGAAATGGCATTAAGTTATGCCAATGAAGGATTAGATTGGATATTAGGGAATTTTTTTTTCCCAGACGGGTTGTCAAGTGTTGGAAGATGCTGTCCAGGGCAGTGATGGAGTCACCATCCCTGGAGGTGTTTAACAGACACAGAGGTGTGACACCTGGGGACATGGTTTGGTGGTGGCCTTGCAGTGCTGGGTTAATGGTTGGCATCCATGAAAAACCTCCTTTCTAACCTAAAGAATTCCATGATTCCATGCTGCTTCTCCCCAGTTCAGCACCTGCAATCTGCTGTCTCTGCTCACACTCTCCCTGGCAGTGCTGTGGCTCTCTCAGTGACTCTCAGAGGTTCTTTCAGAGGATCACAGTGGCACCAGTGGTGCTGGGAGGTGACAGCCCCAGCTCAGAGAGTCTCTGCAGGCTGGAAATGCCTCTCACCTTCCAGGGACAGCCTATTCCAGGTGAGGCAGGAGAGCATTCCCTACCTATTGTCGCAGAGTGCAGTAGGTGTCACTAGAGCCCTTTCCACCGCTGAAGGGAATCTCATTTCACATGCACGATCTGCTCACCGCCGGCAGAGCAACTGCTCCTGCAGTCATGATTTTGTTTTTCCCCTTTCCTGTTTGTGGAAGGAAAAAATTAATCCATGGAGATTTTAGCTTTTAGCCTAGGATGATTCAGAAGCTGTAATATTGGTGTATTTTTCTTCAGTTTTTCTTTAAGCGACTTAGTTGGTGTTGGAAAATAACTTTCAGTCAATCTTTTGTAACAAAATGCTGCTTCACGTTTTGTTCTAAAACTACTACTTTGTGCCAAATGGTCACCTTTTAGTAGCTACTGCAATTCCTGTTTTGCTGCAAAGTCTCAATTTTCACTCATGCAACACATCACCCAGCCTTGCAATATATCCTGCACCTTCCACTGCCTAATTACTTCTCCAGTGGAGCTCACTGAGGAGGGTGGTGTGTGTGCAGAAGCATCTGGTGTCACAGAAATATGGACCACTGACACCTGAAAAACAGTAAGAAAAGATTGGAAAATGGCAGAATTGTTATTCTGTTTATCTAAAAAACACAACTACCATGAAGACTTGGTTTAAAAAAAATAAATATTTGAGCTTTGCAGATTGCCTCCTTTCCAAACTTATCCCCCAGTTGCTCGCTAAAAATGGGATTGGTTGACTTTTCTTTGCAGCTTTGGGAAGCTTTGGGCTGGCAGAGGGCTCTGGCTGCCCAAGGAGGGCTGTGGTGTCCAGGGTTATCCCAGTGTGTTGGCTAAAACCAGACCAGATGATTTCTCTGCCTGATATCTGATCCACAGCTGTCAGCAGATGAGCAAAATAAAATAAACTGTTAACATTCATACAGGGTAGGGATGTTTGAATTACCATGCAAGAAGGGTGGAAAGCAGGGGAGGTTTGTAGTATGATGGAAGCACTGAAATAAGAGAGATGTGATGCAAGAGCAGTGTGTTCATCACCAGCTTTGGGGCTCATTGGTGTCCCCATATGTGAGAAAACATCTAAACTCTCATTTTACTTTCACTAATGCAGTGCTGGGTAAATGGTTGGACTGAATGATGCAAAAGGCCTTTTCTAACCTAAATGATTCCATGCAGACTAACACCAGTTCAGAACCATCTGGTGGGCAGGCCCTGGGAGAAGAGGAAGGCTGCCATGGACAGGGAAGCAAATGAATGGTGCAATTTATCATCTCTCAGCCATTCTCCATGGATCTGTGTCAGGTGAGGAACATGGACAGATCCTGAAGTATGAGCAGCTCTGGTGGAGCCTGCAGCAGGTTTTATCCCAGTTTGGCATTTGATTTGTTCTGCATCTTGCAGATAGTTAAAATCCTCATCATGCTCACCTGTCGGGTGTAGGAAGCTGCCCTGACCCTTGGGACAGGCAGGAGGTGGCTGCAGGGCTGTGTCCAGCACAGGGAGGCATGGTGAGCTGGGCAGGGCTCTGGGAGGATCCTGGCACCAGTGAGAGGCAGTGGTGACCACAGTGAACATCATTCCTTGCCCATCGATGGCTCTGCACATCAGTCAGCACCAAGGCGTGTTTGGAGCTGACAGCTCCCAATTGTTTCCTCACCAATTACTGCACTGAGGCTTCGATAACACAATGAGATTTGCTTCCTACCCTTCACTTCATCTCTGTCAGGCTGACTGGGTATTCTGAGTTTGTTATGACTGGGAGAACTTCAGCGGCGTCAGAAAAATAAGCAAGCTTGTCTCTGGTGTGAAAGGCTTAAAGACAGGGTGGATGCTGTTGAATAAAAATGCCTCAGTCCAGAGGAAAATGTACATGGAAGAAAAACCTCATGGACCAGCTGAGCCCTCTCAGTTCTGTCTTCATTTGGGACCCAGCAGGGGATGAGAAGAGGAAGAACTTTTCTTTTGCTAGACATCTTTATACTTAGTAAAGTATTCAGCCTTTCTTATAATTTATTCATTGTGGTCTAGCATAGTCTAAAATATCAGCCCTTCCCTCTCTGTCCTTTTACATACGCATTTTTGATGCCTCTTAATTCATTATTTAAGCAGCCTGCGTTCTGCTTTACACAACACCCTCCTCCCTGTACCTCAGTGCTATCAGTTATTCGTGTATCCATGTCAGCAGCTTTCCAGCAGGGCAAGGGAAGGGGCAGGGTGGGATGCTGATCCCCCAGTCCTGTCTCCTGCACCCACCCCAGTTCCCCTGCTCGGGGAGGAGAAGAGGGTTTGGCAGGGAAAGGAGCTGGGCCAGAGCCTGAGTGCTGCAACTCCAGCAAAGCACTAGAGGATGTGCTGAAGTGATGCTCAAACATGTGCTGTTTTGAAGCCTCAGAGCTCTCCTGAGAGAGAAAGGGGCTCAGTGGCACTTTAGGGAGGCTGGGAGAACGGGACACTGCATCTCTCAGTGCCCAGACAGCTGCATGGAGCCCCCACTCCTGCTGGGACCTCGAGTTCCCCTCCTGGGGCTCCACGAAAATCCATTTCAGCAGCACATCCCACCCCACAGAAGGGTTTGATTCCGCGTTGGTGAGAGGCAGGGGATCCCTTTGATGGAGGTGCACCTGGAGTGCAAAGTATTCCCTGCGTTGTCACTAATTACAAAGTTGGATAGCTGTCAACAGGAACATTTGCAGCTGAAAAACGTGTCTGTACATTGTGAAGTGCGAGCGCTGCTTTGATTGGGATTCTTGCAGCAATCTGTTTGCTCCCTGGGCGCGGCGCTTGAAATGCTGCCAAATGTGCAATTCCTGCCCTGATTCCACGGGTAGGTAATGTCTGCATCCGGGAGCGCTGGGTCGGGAAGGTGTCGTGTTCCTAGCTCTGCCTTTCCCTAACAAAAGGAAAAAGTTCAGTGCGGGGTATTATAACATTCCCTTCAGAAAAAGAAGTAAAGGTTAAGTAAATGGAGAGGAACGCAGATGTTCCAAACCTCCTTCTTACACCCTCAATAGCAAAAATGCCATGGATGTCATCTAGTCAATGATTTTAACATTCCAGCCAAAGAAAAAGTTGGGAATGTTTGACCTGTTAATGCATGCTTCAAAGAAAACATCTTCAAATTCTGTGTAATAAATCAATCTCTGCTTACTTAATAGCCACGGTGTTTTCTTTTTGAGTCAGGAGCTCAGGAGAAAGTCTAGGGCTAAAAACCAGAGCTGACAGCTTTCTGGTCATTTAATGTAAGTCCTGTTTTATTGATCAGATTTGAAAGCATTTAATATTAGCTTTGTGCAATGACATCAGCTGAGGATGCTGCTGTCACTTTGGGGACTACAGGAGGAAAAACAATCCCTGCATGGCAGGAGTTTGTTCCCAGCAGGAGGGACTTGGCTGAGACCATCCCACATCCCACTGACTCAGTGCTTGGCTAAACACTTTTACCTTATGTTTACCAAATAATAAACAATTTTGCTTGTTTCTATGGCTTTGGGGGTTTGCCCCCCTCCTGACAAAACAGTGTTTACTTGTTCTCATATTTACTTTCTCCCAGCTCTCCAATATCATATTTACACAGTCAATACCTTTCTGCTGGCAGATTATTTTTAATAGAGCACTTTATTAAAGCGTCTTTCAGGAGAATATTTGCACTGCAATGCATGTCAGAGCACTGCTGTGTGAGAAGGGCTTCTCCTGAGTGCACCACTACAGTGACTTACTTATCAAATTTTGTGCTTGGAACATTTAGATGAAAAGGGATGAAAAGGAATGTGACTGCAGATCCTGTGTAGATCCTTGTGCAAATCCCACCGTGGGTGAAGTCTTGCTGGACATGGACATGTTGTGAAGTAAGTACAGCACATTCCATGGAGCTTTTTCATCCCTCAGATTATCTTTACATCATTTTCAAATTCCTGTAATCCAATTTAACTTCTAAATTTTTTTGTTTTCCTTTTTCTCATTACTGAGAAGAAATCCCAAGTTTCTCTCCTTTGGGGGCAAATGTTAATTAACCTCCAGTATATTCTGTTACTCTTGGAGTTAACCAGACCCCAACTGCTTCTTTTTGATGTTATTTCTTTGTTGTCCTTTGGACTTTTGCCATCAGCCTGGAATGGGCAGTGGTGGCTGGCATTGCCCACCCTTAAATCCACAACTCATCCCTCCTGGGAGTTCAGTGTCACTAAGATTACATCAGATGTCACTGGACATGGGAACACCTCTGCCCACCACTCTCCCAGCCAGCACTCCCTGGAGAAAAGTTTAGGCAGGGCTGTTGAGGCAGCTCCATTTAATTTTGTCCTTTTTCACTATTAATTATCACTGGAAGCAGTTTCCAGTGAATTAAAATCCTCTCATCTGTTGAGGAGTAGGGCTGCATCGTGCTCTGAGTGTGTTTATTTTTCTATATGTCTGCTCATGCAGATTTCCTGAACTCCTGCAATTTTCCTAGCTCCTCTCTGCTATTTGACATTTACTCCTTGTGTGCTTTTCCAGCTCATTAATTTATTAAACACCAACGGTGATGCAGGTCTTTGATCCACTTAAAAATTAACCAACTACGCCTGTCTCTTAACTAGTTCCTCAGCCATGGTGATATTATCTCTCTCCTGGGTATTTTGGCTCATCAGCAGACCCTTGCCAGTGCCTGTGCCTGGGATGATTTCAAAAAACCATGTGATTTTTTATGGGTTTCCCATATTATTTTCAGATTTGCTTGCAGAAAGGTGCAGTTTTGCCCTACAGAAATGTGTTGTTCAGCAAGGTGTGTGTAACTTTTGCTGACTTCCCAAAATAATAACTTTGGCAAAGAAAAAAAAATTGTGGCTGTGCTATGGACTTGTCTTGAGCATTTCTCAGAGAAGGGGGTTGATGGGAAGGAGTCTCTGTGCTAACAGCTCTGTTACTCTCTCCTTGCAGAGCTTTTTGGGTGAAACCATCTGGCCCTGAGAATCTGCACTTTTCCCTGTGCTGCTGACTCAGGTAATGCTGCACCCTCCTCTGACAGAAACTCCTGTCCCTCATGCCAAATCCATGATTTGAATATCCTCCTTTACAGGACTGCTTGATTTCTGCCCACATTCCCAGGTCTCCTTTTTTTTTTATGTCTGCACTCTACCTATGGGAGGTAAAACACATCACTACAATGTCCCACAGCCCCTAAAACCTAATGGCGCAGCCAGAGTTTACTGCTGAACTTCGGTCCCCAGAAGCAGGGAGCTTCCCTCCTTGGAAGGAGCTCTCCCAAAAGCTGCTCTGAGTTGCTAAGAAACAGCTTGTCACCGCGGCATGGGCTGTAGGCAGTCGTACAGGTAATTAGAAGTCACTCCTGCTTCATTATTAACTGTTTGTTGACTTTTTTTCCCCCTTTTAAATAATTTCCCTCCCTGTCCCCAGAGCCTTCAGCGCTCCTGGTACATCTGCATCAATTATGCATCGCCTGTGTGATTTTTCTTCCTGTGCAAACTTGGCTTCCAGAGGCTCTTTGTGATGCTCTAGCCATGACCTAACCCTCCTTTGCTGAATAATTCCTGCCGAGACAACACAGTTTCCCCGCTGTGTTTTCCACGCTGCCGTGTCTCAGCGAGGCAAATAAATCAGGCTGTCTCCCACCACCAGGCAGCCTTGTTTGCTCAATTTTGCCGTTCCATTTCTTGCTTTATTGAATAAGCATGTATTTATGTACCTTGTGTCCTTTCTCTGCCTGCCCATTTTTTATTGAACTTCTCTATCGGCCGCACGGCTGGGTTTTCCAGACAGAGTTTTGGATCTTAAAATGCTATTTCTTCAGACCAGCTGTCACTTCTGTCCTAACCTTGTCCCACGAGGTCTCTGTGCATCACATACATGTCTAGCTCTTCCTGCCCCTTCACCTTCTCCTCAGCTCTTTTAGTTTTAATACCTTGTGTATGAAACCTGGTTGGGATTTCCCCCCCTTCTCTTTAATTAAGCTGACTCTTATTTTTGGCACTCCCCAAAAACCAGCACCCACACAATGAGATCCCTCAGAGCTTTTACCTTCACAACTCCTCTTTGTGCTGGTGCAGCACCAAGCCTGTGTCTCTCTGGGGATTAGCAGGGAGATGCTGCTGCACCAGCCCCAGCCTTAAATCTCTTTCCCAGTGAGTCTCCAGCCAGACGGAGGGTTTATTTCAGCTCACCTCAGCCTGCAGTGGAACCCTGCAGCTCCCCGGGCAGCTCATGGCTGGGTGGTTCCTGGGATTCTCCTGCTCTGCTTGGCTGGAGCCACAGCCTGGGGGCTGGGGGGAGATGTGGGAGAGCAGCCCCACAGTGGGGATTTGCCCTCACCCCATGGGCTGCTGTCCCCCAGCTAACCAGGCCAGGCGTTAGGACTGGAGAGGGAGGTTTACATGCCGAATCTTCCATTTGGGAACAGGGGCTTGATGGGATTTCTACCCTCAGTCCAAACCCCCATTTCTCTCAGGAGAGCACTGGGGATGTTGGGGAACAGCAAAACCTTTTCCCTAACGGCTCATATTGCTGCTTAGTGACCACCTGCCAAATTTGATGTCAGGAGCTGCTGGGATCTGTGGGGCTGAGAGTCAGTGCCTAATGAAGGGACGTCAGGCTGGGAATGAGGTTTTTATATCCCACGCAGCAGAACACTGGGATGTTATTTATAGCTGCTCACTTGCACCACAAGCACCTGTAGAGACTTTATTCTCCAGCCCCTCAGTGGAATCACAAATGACAGAGAGAGCTGAAGATGTAATGACCCTTGAAGTGGGAGAAATTATTTACCAAACCGTAGATAAGACGACAGATCTCTCCTGCACTGTGTTTAGAGCATCCAATCTATTGCAGATGTTACCATAGTCATGCTGTTTAATTTAAAATTGCCCTGCCTTCCTTGTGTCTCAAATTCTTTTCTTGGGAGACTAAATCCTTTCATAACCTAAATGCAGCAGAGGAGATGAAAGCGGCTGGTCTGGGAATGTATATGGCCATTCCAAGGGAGCTCTGTGTAATTGTTTTTTAAATGGACATGCTTGCTCAATTTTTTTTTTTGCTTGGTTCCTCCTGGTTTTGTTGTTTGTGATATGTCCTCTGACATATGCTCCTTGTCTAGCAATAAAAAGCTACCAATATTTAAAAGCTTCATTCATTTATAACTGGCATAGTAAGAGCTCTTCTTATTGTACTGACTTTGCAGCCTCTGTAACAGATATAATGCAGGGATTAAAAAGGAATGGTTGCTATTGGCTTCCTGGAATAATTTTCTTTGGGTATGGGTCAAAAGAATAAGGATTAACAAAATTATTAGGTATTGGAGACAATAGCCCAATCTGTTTGCTTTTAGCTTTTAAAATCTGTCCCTTAACAGGGCAGGTGACTCTGGAATAGAAGACTTTCCACTCTCTTGAGCTAAACCTGGTCACCACTCTCAGGAAACTTGGTCATTTCAGACAAATCTCTCTCTACCAAATACCCAATAGGTCCTTCTCTGCTGAAATCAGACAAGGATCCCAGCTCCATCTCCATATGAGGAGGCTGATTTATACTTGCAAGACATAATATGGTTGGTTCCATTTTTGTGTGTGTTTACAGCCTCAGTGCCATGCAGTGAGTTGTGTAAATCTCTCCAGTGTGAGCTTTATTTCTCCCTTATCAACCACATGTGAGCCTTAAGTTTAGTTTCCCCCTTCTGAGACAAGGTTTTGGACTTAATGGATGTCCAACACATGCAGGTGGAGATAACCCAGGTGGGGATTAATTCACCCATGGCTTTATCAGGGCTCAGTGAGACCCAGGGTACAAGAGAGGCCATTTACCCACAGCTCCTGGATTGTTCTTCCTGGTGGTGCTGCAATCAGAGCTGTCAAGGAAAATGATCTACAGGCAGTAGCTTGATTATGTTTGTCCTGAGATACTTCTGTGCTAAAGCATTTTCAAGTTTTAATCAGTCTGCATTAACTGTGATGCTCTTGTAGCTGAACATGGAAAGAAAGCAACTGTTGATTGCACTAAAAGCATTAAGTGACCTCTGCTAATTAAAAGATAATGTCAGTGCAAATGAGTGGAGTGCCCGGGTCTTTAGCCTTTTAGATAGACATTAAATGAAAATCAAAGAGTTTGGAGGAAATATTTGTGGTGAAGGTAAGAGACTTGTTTGTGGATATAGCAGGTCATGTTTCATGAGTTATTTAATCCATTAATGATACCTAATATGCCATCAAAACAGCAATTTGCTGAAAAAAAACAAGCTTCCTCCCTGGTTTTAGGATATCATCACTTACTCTGCCTTGACTGGAGCATTTTGCTTGGGAAGCCTATGATATAGTAAATTCAGTGTGTCCCTCTGTTGTCCATAAATAAACCAAATGCTTTTTCTCACGAATGCATGTCACCTTTTAAATGACCCAGACATTCAGTGTTAAGTTCTGTGTTCAGCAATAGTGTAGTCAGTGTCTACAAATGCAGCCTTGCCTTTTTTTCATTAATCTCAGTGTCTGGGAGAGAAAACAAGTGGAATAACTATGTACAAGCACATCCCTTGCTCCTTGGAGACTGTAGCTGGTAAACATTATCTTCTGCTTTCTATATTTATATGGATGCAGAGTGAAAGCCCTTTGGACAGAGAAGCAAAAAGTCTGTATGAAGCCACCTGGAGATGATGTTGTGTCCTCTGAGGAGCACCAGTGGCCAGAGAGCTCTTGGAGGAGGTGCCAAAGCAGTTGGTAAAAATGTGGTATAATTTTTCAGGTTTGTGCCTCACTCTCACTCCTTCCTCTGTGAGAAAAAACAGGAAGGACAGATAAAATATATTTTTTTTTCCATGTGGAAGAAGCCAAATCCCACGTGGGAATAGAGAAGGGAACATAATGGCTCAAATTGCAGAGCCGAGGATGAGGCTGACTCCATGCATAAAGCAGAGGCTTCACGGGGAGGAGAGGGGAGGTGTCTGCCTCTCTTCAGATTAAAAGCAATGCTCTGGAAGCTGAAGGTAATCTCTTCCCAGGCATTTGTAACCGAGCTTCACAGCTGCCAGGTCGCATTTGATCACAGGCAGCATGGCTGGCTGAGGAGCTGCAGGGTGAGGAGCAGCACAGCACCAAGTGTGAAGGTGGCTGAGGCAGCCCTGGCTCAGCTCTCTGGCACAGGCTCCAGCCAGAAGCTTCCTCATTTGCCATCCCAAAAGCCATAGGAGGAGGTGGGCTGAGCCTCCAGGGTATCGAGATGAGGGGGGAGTTTTCAAAGTGGAATTACTGATTTTTCTCAGTGCCAGCCACCCACCTCACAAAAAATACTGTTCATCTGAAGGGGAAATCTAAATGTAAGGCTTTGACACAAATATACCCTTTAAAGGCATCCTCACCCCCACCCCACTGGCAATAGAAGGTTAGAAAGTGGAACCTGAAGAATTTTCACTTTGAAAATTTTCAACTTTGAAAAAATGCCCTCTCTGTTTGCCCTTAGCACAGAACTTTGTAGAATCTACCCTTTGTTTTACTGAGGTCTCAGCAGTGCCTGATGCCTCCTTTCTCTATTTTCTGTTTTACAATTAACCCCTACTTTCAGTGTTTTTTAAAAGACCAATAGGTACACCTGAAGATATTTGAAAGAAACCATTTTAAAAAGAAAATAAATACTTGGCATCAAGATTCTTGGAGAGCATGATGAATATTTTAACAGTTAAAAATCTAGCCAGAGAGAAATGAAAGGATTTAGTGCTCTAAATAAAACTCTTTGTGGGTTTTAATGTGCAAAAATGGACAACAATGGCTTTAAAACCTCTCCACAAATACTTACATCTCTGCCCTGGTATACTCTGTGTATGTTATATCCGTAGCCAGTAATGGTCTGTTATGTCTTTTTAGCTGCTGGGGGAAGGTATTACACCAGTTTTCTCCTCCAGGACTTTGCATAAGAACCTTTGATCAGAGCTCCTTTGGGAAGACAGTTGAGGATGTAAAGCTCAGTTTTTGTATCCTGGGCTGGAAAGTGGAAACCAGAGAGAGGGGAGGGGAAGGGAGATTTGGGAGGTGATCATCTCACGTAATTTCTAATTGCCTTGTGACTGCAGTGAGGTTTCAGACCAACAGTGGGATGAGGATGAGGTTTGGTTGTGTCACTGCTTAATGTTTGCATTTCTTTCTCTCCCTCATACACATCTCCACACAGCTGGGAAAGAGCAGCTTTTTGTAATATCAGCTGTGACAGAGGTGGAGCATTGCTTGAGTTGTTATTTGTGTAATTGATCGACTCACCAGCTAAAAAAGCCTTTGCTATTTTTTTAATTAACCAAATCTATTAGTGTCCATGAAACATGTATTTCTGCAATCATTTCTCTAAAATAATATCTTTGGCCTGAGGGAGAGCCCTGCAGTCCTGCTGTAAGGCTGCTTTTCTGCAGATCCTCCTGCTAATCGAATCTTAAGTATTTTCTTCCTTGCTTTTATAGAAACTCCTATTGCTAAATGTAGTGAATGCAATTGCTAAAGTGATGTTGCCAGTATAAATAATTAAAGTCACATGGAGTAATAAAAATGTGTTGTGTATAAAAAGAAACAGAACAAGGCAGTAGGACTCAAGCTTTTAAGTTACTTCAGAAAATTCTCTATATCTAGAATCTGGACAAGTGGTACAGTAACTACAGATGGGTTTTGTCTTTACATGTTTTCTAAGGCATAATGTTTGGATGCCATATTTTCAGGCTTCCAGCTTCACTTAAAGAAAATTGGGTTGTAAGAGGTCTGTTCTCAGGTTTTTAATGATTTTTGGAAGCATCTTGGGTTGGAAGTTTAAAAACATAATGTCTAAAATCATAATTTACTTCTCAAAATCTATGTGTTTTTTTGTAACAAGGAGCATTAATAAGATTTAACTACATTAAGATCACTTAGAATCAAATATATAAATTCATTATTTCAGTGCATAATGTCTGTTTTTTGTTACCAAAACAGAAGTTCTTGAGAAACATGAGAAACATACTCGCCCCTTCACTGTAAATTAATAAAAATAACCCATTTGAGTTTTTTCTTTCTTGTAGCAGGTGCTCAGAGAATGGACATGGGAAGTGCTATGGAAAGTTGGAAAGAGACACTAAACAGCACAGATGCAAGGTTAGTGTTGCACCAAAAAAAAAGAAAAGAGTTCAATGCATAATCTCAGCCCTTGATGGAGAAGATATAGTGAAATGTTGACTTTAATTGCCATGGGACATGGATTAGCAGATGGTCCCATGGATAGACTGCTCTCCACGTCTATAAATAGCAGAAGTTAATTTATGCAAGATCTTCCTTTTCTTTTACAGCTATCTCCCAACGTGTCGATATCTTCTTGGCAAGGCATTATCCAGCCCTGGAGCTGCAATACAGGCCCTGCTTCACTGATATCATGTGATTATATTCCAGCAAAAAAGCATCTGATCAAGTAACTCCTGATTGAAGAGACAGGCTGTGACAGTCTGATCCCAACGCACCTTCATCTCAAAAATAACTATCAGGTATCTGCAAGTCAGCTGGAATAATGGCTGGGAGAATGGAGGTCAGGGAGCTTCTCCTGCTCCCATCTCAGGCTGCTGATGGGATTTTGCTTTGCACATCTCCTCCTCCTTCAGCTTCCACCTGCCCACTGCTGGGTGGATTGCTGGGCTTGAGGTCTCACTGCCACAGCCACAGGAAAGTGGCAAAAAGGTTTTGGGGACCTGGAATTGCTGTGTGCAGCCAGTGCCCTTCAGCCTTGGCCTCCCTGATATTCAGAGCCCAAGTGCTAAAGTTGCCCCTCAAATCCCTATCACTGCAGTTCTTTTCCCTCTTTTCTGGGATTTCCCAGGTCTCCCATTCTGTGTCTTTCTGCCCACAGTTTCTCTAATGGAAACCTCACTTTTTGGTTCACGGCTTTGGCTTCTCTGTCAGTCAGGAAGCCTCACTTTTGCCACTGTCCCCAAGTAATTAAGTACCACAATCCCATGGACATTGCTGCTTCTGGGTATGTTAAGCCATTTGTGCCTTGTCCAAAGAACTCCTGGAAAACCCCACTTTTAAGCTCTTCATTCATCATTGTGCAAATTTTGGCATTATAAAACCCAAGCAATCTTTTTGTCCAGTTCTACTTTGCTGTTACATCGAACTAAAGAGGCACCAGTAACTATGAAATACTAGCAAAGAATTTTCTGAGCTGCTTCTGTGAGTACAGGCAGGATTTTAAGACAGAACATTTTCTTTTCCCAACAGTGGCTCAGTATCTCCCAGCCCCACAGAAGGGCTGAGCCATCCCTCTGCTCACCACCCAGGCAGCTAAGTAAAAATGTGACAGAGGATCTGCACTGACTGACTTTGTACCATTTTGAGCCTGATATCCATTAAAATCAGCCACCAGAAAGACATATTGATAGATCAAGGTCCACAACCTGCTCTGTGATAAATCTGAGCCCCCTTTGGTTCAGTAGGGATATTCTGGATTTACCTACATGTAATTTAGAGCAGATTTTGGACCTTGCTCATGAGCATTATGCCTTTCCCTACAGGAAGGAAGATTGATTCTGACCTTACTTAAACTAAGCAGCTTTAATCATTCAGGATAGAAACACCAAGACTGGGCTGGGGGCTGGGGACACAGACATGGGAATCCTATAATCTTTGGTTAAGTTGTAATGAAATTGTCCAGGATGAGAAGGAAACAGATGGATTCTGATTAATTTCTCACAAGTGTAGACCTCAGCATCCGATGGAACATATGTGGTGAGCAAATGTCACTCATGCCTCCAAAGTGCAGAAAAAATCACTATTGTCAGGATATATTCATTGGCATATTGGCTGCTGAACTCCCAAGGGTGCAAGGATGCTGTGCATTACATTTAGTCCTGAATTAAATATTCAGAGGCAGAGATACCTAACCCTTTCCTGTATGCCTCACTGGTTACCACAGTTGAGCTTAATGAATTGAAAGAGGGAGGGGAAGGGAGATTTCCCCCCCCTCCTTTGTAAATCATTATTTACTGTGGAAGGAATATCAAGATGAGTAGGTATTTCTGCTTTGGAGTGCTCAGTTGACTACCAATAGAGCCTGAGTGAGGGAAAATAATGCAGCTTTGAGCTGTAAATGAGCAACTACATGGCTTTCATCTCGTATGGATAGAAATCAGAGCCCAGCTCTGTGTTTGTGGAGTTGTTCTGGGTTTTGTCACTTCTATAATCTATTCCATGTAATTGCATACTTAAAGAAAATGCAGTTCATTTATTGATTGCCACTATATTGTTTCAGGCAGGTAAGATAAGAGGCCAGAGCTACTTTCTCTTGTCTCCACATAGTCTTAGGGAGTGGAAGGAGCAATGCATGTGAGTAAAGTGAGGCCCCATCTGTGCTGAGGAAAGAGATTCATTACAGCTGACTTGTCCTGTCAGAATTACTGCCCCAGACTGTTTCTCGGCAAAGGATGTCACTAAGATATCTATTAGAGTATTTCAACCACAAACTTGAGAAATGAATATTGAGCAGTGGGGTGGCTGTGTGGCTCAGGCTCTGCCCTTGGGTGCAGCTCCCCACTTCCAGTCACTCCCTCTGCAGAATCAAGCAACTTTTTCTGTCAGTGTCTTCTCTTCTAAAAATGAATTCCTCTTTAGAAAAATGGGGGGAAGTGGATATTTTGCTCTCTACCTCACTGCGTGTTGAAATTTAATATCTGTCTCACACATTTCCCTCTCCACCTTTGGCAAACACTGTTCCAGTCACATTATGGGCTGGTTTGTTTGTCTTAATGATCTCCCTTTTAACAAATGAGTGTGCATATTTTTTTTGGGAGAAGCTGAATCATCCCAAAAGGACCTTTATTTGTGATTGAGGAAGATGTAGCTGATAGGGCTGGAGAAATCTTGAGACAAGCACATTAGCTGCTGTCGTACACTGGCTAAGTATGGCTCTTCACATGCATCTTCTGTTTTTCCTATCTGGAAGGTGCAGCAAAGCTCAGTAATAGCTGGGACTACACTAAACAGCCCCCATCTGCTGGAGTCATAACCTTCATTTTAATTGAGACCCCTAGTTTTGGAAAACTTGACCCGAGGTTCTTGTTTCCCCTTTCACAGTTTAAAGTTGTGACCTGTGCTGGGCTCTGGGCTCTTCTGGCCTCGTGGAGCACAGCAGTGTTTGGTTTGACTTTGTATCTCATTAGAGACAACTCATAGTCTCTGTGCTTAAATCTTTAAAAATTCTATCTTGCTGATATGCAGCTGAGTGTCGGTTTTGCTAAAATTCCTGATTTTTTCTCTTCTGGGTTGTTTCCAACATTTTTCTCCTGTTGTTGCCTTAATTGTGTACCAAAATGGAGGCAACAATTTGTGCATCTGCAAACCCTTTGCACAAAGTGCTCTCCTTTGTCAGCTGGAAGTCCAGTTTACTGTTTGTGTTTTTTCCATGGTTCCTGACAATGCATCACTTACAGTTCCTTCCTTTAAGCTGCAGCCAGTGCAATGAGTCCAAGTTTGATAATTGCTTATCACATCAAGGCTGCACAAGGCAAAATCACTTAAATCTTCTGCTTATCTCCAAAGCCACTGAACAAGACCAAACTGTCTCATTTTTCCTTGTTTTATCACATGGCACTGGAATTCCCTATAAATGTTACAGTCTGCTTTGCTGTCCTGCAGACCAGGAGCTGTGCTGGGACTCCTTGGCCCATAAAAGTGACATTGCAAAGCTACATCAGGACATATTGACCCAGCTCGTGTTGCATGAAAACTTCAGAAGCTCATGATGCCACTCCAGCTAAATACATGTTTTGCTGAAAAAACCTACCCACTGCTTTGCTTGGCAGAGATTTTTGTGGATAACCAGGCAAGCCTGAAGCCATGAGAAGAGGTGAAGCCAAGGAGAGTGGTGGGAGATGGATTAACAGGGGAAGATAAAATGGTGGGTACAGAGATTTGTGTTAATTAATTGCAAAGCTGCAGAGAAAAGGAAGATAGAACCAATACAGAAATATCTTGTGACCAAAAGTATTTCCCTAAATCGGATAACTGAGAACCTACTCACTCGAGTGGAGCTGTTTTCCAGCAGCAGTGATGAGGATGGGACCTGAGTGCTCTTTGCCTTTGTCTCTCCAGCTGAGGCATTGCACATGGAAGTCCCAACTGCTGCTTCCTGAGTACAGCAAACCAGTAGAGATATAAAACTGGGCCATAATGATGAATGAAACTGTGGGATGTGTCTTGATTATCCCAGGTTTCTAATGTATAATTGAATTATTTTGGTAAGTGTATTTCAAGCCCTTTGATTCCTGGCCTCTGTTTTTAATTACTCAGCCCCCTCTTGCCCTTGTGCATTATTATTCTGCTCATTAGCATTCAGTGAGACTACAGAAGTTTGACTTCAGAATAAAGTAGCGTACAAAAGAGAAGGGATGCTTTTTATCTTACCACTTAATAATTTAAATGGAACCCTTTTCTTTAATCAATGTTTAATAGTACAATAGTTGTTTATTTAAACTGTGCTTTGCCTAATTTTGCAAACAAAAAAGAGAGGCAGGATAAACATGTTTAGAAATAATAAGCTTTGTAACCATTTTAATCTTCAGAAGACTTAAAATATCTCCAGCACTTCTAATGTCAGTTCATCTCAACAAGGCAGGGACGTGGGCCTTGAACGTCTCTGTATCATTTATGCAGTGTTAAGAAGCACCAGCCTATTTTTTTTTTATTTGAGGGAAGCAGAAAACCTTGCTAATTGCAAAACTGAAAGCTACTCAGCAGCGTTAATATTGTTGGCATGACCGCCAGCTGTGATGATTAGGATGTGTGGCAGAGGGAGAGATAATTTGATCACAGGCCTGGGGACCAGAAGCTCCTCTGTCCTGCTCCTTCCCAGTGCACCTGCAAAGGCAAGGAAAATGCAGGGGGAGATTTAATCCAGCCCTGCAGCAGCCAGGCTTTCTGGAGAGTCCTGCAGGACACAGAAATATGGGTGTAACTCCAGGGTGTGGGAGGGGATGGCAGCTCAAGGCTGGGCATTGACTTGTCAGAGGAAATATCTTTATGGGGGGTTAGTAATCTCTTACTAATTGGGTAATAATTAATAGTCGAGTGTGGAGGCTCTGCATGTGTGGAGCTTGTCCTGTGTCACCTTTTTCTGGTGACTTTGGATGGGGATTGGACACTGAGGGCCAAAACCTGGGAACCTGAGCCATGGCAAGGTCAGGGCACCCTCAGAACACAGCATAAAAGGGATGGACTAAAGCATCCAGCCCTCTGCTTGGCTTCCTTGTATGCAAAACAGGAATTGATCAGGGATATCTTGAGGATTTAGAGATATCTGGAGACCGCTTTGGAGACATTAAAACTAGTGAGCATCATATCTGCATTTCAAAGTACTCTTCGGACCTCTTAATTCATTTTGACAGCAACCCTGGGCTGGAAATGGGGTCTGTTGTGTGATGGGAAAGCTGAGGCTCAGAGATGGGAAGGGATTGTGAGCACAGGATAGCAGCAGGCCAGGGAGAGCTGTGAACTCCTGTCTCCTGTGGCTCAGCAGCCCAGAAAGAGAACCCACAGATGGTGAACTGCTCCATCCACACGTATCAGGGGGTTGTTGATCCTACATAATCCCTGTCTGATATCTTGACCAGACTATTTTCAGCAAACTGTACCCCAGACAGCAAGATGAGACCTTTTCTCCTGCTAATTTGTGTCTCTTGTCCTCTAAATCTTTCCCTTTCCCATCAGTGCATGCAGTTCCCTCCCTTTTACCCAGATGTGCTTCTCACATTGCTTTATACAACCTTGGAGCTCCTTCCCATTTCTGCCTTCTCTCTCTCCCCTTTTCTAGGCTCGCTGGAGGTCTGGAGGGGTGTTAAGTCTCAGGAACAGTAGGCAAGAAGGTGACAAGGAATGAGATGGAGAGATGTGATCTCCTGCTGTGGGCTTGTTCCCTCCTGTTTTGACTATATTGCAACTCCTGCTGATTAAAAGAGCATAGCTGAGTTGTGCTAACATGAGGTGAGGGAGAGCTAAGGCTGGGGATTGGGACCTTTTCTTTCAGGCTAAGTGAATTTATCCAGGATGTGAGAGTCTGCTGCTGGAGTATTAATTCACTGTGAAGGGTGGTATGTAAGCTGCTGAGATTTTTACTGTTTTTCACGAGTGCAGTAGAGAACTTGCACAAATACAACTAAAAACGCAATTTGCAATTCCACATCATTAGCCAACGAGTGTTTTTCTGCGATAAGAGTAGCCTGCCCTGTTCCACAAGACATTTTTTTCAGTGATCCTTCCAATTTAAGGAGCGTTTGTCCAGGAGGATGATGATTTGTATCACAACAGGATTTGGGCAATAGAGCCGAGATCAACCTACTGTTGCACCGAGCCCTGTGGTTCCTCACCGGTGAGACACTGCCCTCTCTCACACAGACGAGACTCGACTCTACACATATTTAAATGCCTGACTTCCACTGAAGCATCTGCTCGGACGTCACTGTTTAGGCAAGCAGCAGAGCTCCGGGAGGATCTGAGGGTGCAAAGGGAGGTGATAAAGGCTGTACAGAGTCAGCGGTAGAGCAAAGAGGACGCTCAGTTTCCAAGTAGCTGCTGGAAAGGCTGCTGGAGTGACCCCGACTTTGTAGCCAGGGAAACACGAGCTTTCATTTTTTCCATTCAAATTAAATTTGTGAGGATGATGATTTATCGCTAACCCGCAGACTGTGGACATGCGGTGAGAGGCGTGGGGAGGCCATGACCTGATCCCCCGCACCCTTCTCAAGTTGCGGCTGTCTCCCAAAGATGCTGCGAACTCCTGCCCGGCTGCGAGCCAGGAAACATCTCCCGTCTCTGCCCTCGGCTGAGCAGCGACCACTCGGATGCTGAAATAAGGTCAGGACTCCGTCAGGCGATTAAAAGCCCGGGCTAAGGGGAGGCTCTGCCTCCGGAAGGCAGCGCGATCTTCCCTGGTAGCATCCCCCTGCCCGGGGCGGAGGGAGGGAGGGAGGAGAAGGCACCTCGCCCCACAGCTCCGGCTCTGCGCTCCCCGGGCGCGGTGGGGTCAGGAGCTGGACCAGCCAAGGGAGGATGCTCGGCGGGGCTGGGAGAGACAGCGAAGCTTTAGCACCGTGCTTCCTCCCCCGGCTCTGAGGAGGAGGAGGAGTGGGAGGGAGTTCCAAAGCCACTTTGGGCGCTGCGCCGCTACGTGCAGGAGTGTGCGGAGCATCCTCCTGGCAGCCCGACCCCGGGGTGCTCTCCCCGCTCCCCCGAGGGTGATCCCCGCAAGCTGCTCCTGCCTCCGCAGCCTCTCCCCGGGCGACACGGCGGCCAGGTGAGCGGGGCCGGGCAGCGGAGCTGGGGCACTGCTGGCGGCGGGCCGGGCGGGGTGCGGCCGGGGCTCCCCTCCGGCTGTCCGGCTGCTGCTCGCTGCTGGAGCTGCGGGACGGGCTGGAGCTGGGGATTCCCTGCGGGAGGTGCCGGGCCGGGATGGAGCCGGGAATGCCCGCTGGATGTCGGGGTGTGCGATGAACACCGGGGGGAGGCAGCTGGGAGAGCAGCATCGCTTCTGCTGCCGTGTAACTTGTATTTCGGAGCGCAATGACCGCGAGTGTGGTGGCGAACAGTGACTTAGCTGCTCCCCAAGAGGCCACGGGGGCTGCCCGGCCGGGGGCAGAGGGACCCCCGGCATCCCGGGATCCCCCGCCCGGGGCACCTCTGAGCCGGCAGTGCCTGCGGGGTTCGCCCTTCCCAGAACGTGTCTAGCGAATCCCCCGGGCTGGGCAGGCTCCGGAAAGTGGCTGAGTGTGAGTCCGGAACGCTCCAAATACTGCTCCTGTAGTTAAATCTATCTCTGCACTGAGGTGTGTGAGCGAAATTAATTTAACTGCTCCCGTTACTCCAGGGATGACAGTGTTGATAGCAAAGGGTCAAGCTTGCTCCCTAAATAACACCCGTTTTTTTTTTCCTTTTTCTTTAAAAAGTGTTTATAATTTCAGCTACCGATTTTATAGCTCCTGAAATACTTTCATTTCCCAGAGCAGTTGGTTTCCCACCACTGGCACTTTCGCCTTTTTGAGTGGGAAGATTTACTTTCTTTAAAACAGATCTCTAACAATACCCGCTGCTTTCAGCGAGGCACGTGTCGTCTCCTGACCCCAGCAACTTCACTTTAACAGGAGAAAAGCTGGAAATAATCACTTAAGAGATGCGACTTTGCCTGTTTCAACAAGTTGCTTTGTTCTCTGCTCGAGTAATTTCCTCCAAGGCGCCGCGGTCATTATCGTTAGCAGAGGATGTGGTGATCCGAGTGATGTTAAACCTGCAGTCACCGGGGATTAATGCACGGGCATGACATCACCGGCAGCCAATGAGGGGATGGGTTTGGACACGAACTGACCCAAACTGTCTGCCAAACTGGTGATCCTGCCGTGCTCCCGAGGAATAACCCCAGTTTGTGCAAACGCCGTGATTTCCCAGCTCCGTGTCGCAGTGTTTCTCAGCCTTGTGTCCTCTGACATAATCACAATTCACTGAACTGCCACACGTGTGTGGTTAGTCTGGTTGGTCACAGGTTTCACTCCTTGGGAAGAGATTATTGCAAATGGACATATCAGTGCCCTCCTGGCACGGGGAGAGGTGATGTGACTGAGCTGCTTGCTGGCAGAGTGTAAACAGCCAACGAGTTCTCAGCCCTTGTGGCAGGAGAACTGCCCGAGCAGTGTGCTTGAGCACTCCAGGCTTTCAGCTGTAATAAATTGCTTTCCTTTGCCCGATTACTTGGGGCAGAGCTGCTCCCGTGGAGGTGCAGAGAGCCAGTCCCAGGGAGTGAGGAGGGACACCGTGCAGCCAGCTGGGTGCTGCTGTGGCTGGAGAGGCAGGAAAGTGCCTTGCCCTGCTGTGCCAGTGGTTCCTGCTGTGCTCCACCTTCCCCTCGGTGCCTCTGTGCTGCCAAGGTCCAGCAGGTCTGGAGCCCTTGGCCTCAGTTCCTCTCTCTTTGCTCTAGTGTTACTCAAAAACTCAGGGTGGCTTTTGCAGAATCACCACAGATGTTGCCTGGCATGGTCTGGCTCCTGAGATGTGCATTTCGGAGTTCAGGCTGCCTCTTCTGTCTAATGTTTCCTTAACCTTCATCATTTGCTGCAGACTCACCCAATTCCCCTGCAGGTCAGGCAGGGCTTCCCCCCGGGCTGTGCAAGATCCTTTTCGCCACTATCACAAATATTTGCGCTCAAATCACTTATGTTTCTGTTTGCTAGAATTCTCAATGCTAAAACAAAAATTTTTTGGGTCCAGACTTAATCCCTGAAGTCTTCTAACATTTTTGGTTTTGATTTCTATGTAGGTACACACACAGAGTCCCTTATCAGTGCCATTGCATCGATAGCCCCTTGCACTGAGGGAGCCACACAGAATATTAGCAATATGACTGACATGCCTCAGAGCATAAGATCCTTATGCCTTCATTGCCAATAAGACGTGACAGGATACGTCTAATGAATTACCTTTAAATTAGAAAGCAGTAAACAAGCCATTATTGGATTAGAGGAATATTAAAATTAGAAGAACGTTACCGTCTTTTGATATCCTGTGGCACATTTTTACCAGCTAGGAAATGACATGGGGAGCTGCAGAGAGAGAGAGAGAGAGAGAGAGAGAGAGAGGGTCTCTAGAGAACTGTAATGATTTTCATCTGTGTGAAATAGATTTTTTTTTAAATGCTATTACTTAGTGTCTTATGTTTAGATGATGCTGTAGCAGATTTCTTCTTTTTTTTTTTTCCCTTCTAGTTTCACATTGATGTTTGATATATTTGTCTGAGTGACTTCAGTGCTTGTGGAAGGTACAGATTTGATGTACTCTGATAGCTAAAAGCTCCTAATTATTGAAGAAATTAAACAAAATGAAAGGCAAAATGAAACAAGAGTCTTCCTGATAGATTTTAGCCCAATACTGAAGAGCTTTTTGCCTTGCCAGGGTGCAGAGATTGTCTGGGTTTGTGCCACTTATTCCATGGCCCTTTTCCTCAGCTGTCTAGAAGGCTGCTCCAGCTCTGGTGGTTGTGGAATATCATTTAAATTGCATAAAAATTTTCACATTGACTCCCTTGAGTTTTATATAAATTCCTAATAATCCCCCAGTTCTCCTGGTCACACAGCTCAGGTGCAGGTGGTACCTGGTATTGCCTTCCAGAGGTGACTGCTCTAGATTGGATCTGAATTGGCAACTGATTTGTGGTACCTGTGAGCAGCCCCTGATGTCCCCATGCCAATCTTTTATTAACTGAAGGCCAGCACCTGCTGTCCTCTCTCAGCCAAAGCTGCCCAATTAAGGACTGGGCTGAGAGTGAAAAGGGCAGAATTTGGCCAGTATTCCTTAAGAGTTAGGAAAAAATGTACATAAAGATGTAAACAGTAAAATATTTGATGAAAAGCAGTTAATTCTCGGGCTCATGTAAAATGAAGTTTCTTATGAAATCTTGAAATTATTGTGTTTTTGTAGTGCCAGCTACCCCTGTTGGCCATTGAAAAAACAAGCTCTTAATCTATAACTAAACTTGAATTTTTGGGTGCAAAAAATGGGGTTTTTTTGGGCTACCAATGTTTTATAATACTCTAAGACCAATCTTTTATTCTTTTAAACTCACTATCAATATGAATATGGAGCAACAAGACACCTCTGAGTCCTAAGCCCCATTCCAGTCTCCAGAGGAAAATCTTGAACATAATGTTTTGTCCTGGATTTTGGAGGCACACTCAGAATAAAGATCTCTCCCGTATAAATACTTTTCATCCAAGCTATTGGATTTGTCTCACTCTCAGAGTTTATGGCCCTGGGACTCCTTTTCTCAAGGTCTAGTAGAACTCCTTCAGCATCTCTTTTTTCCCTTTGAAAATGCGATAACCATCTGCTTTGAAGGCTCAGCCAGCCCTGCAGATCAGGAGATCACAGCACACTTTCACCTGGGGTCAGGCAGCTCGAGCTGAGCTGCTTTGCAGTGCCACAGCATCCTGAGTGCTTGCAAGGATGAGGATTTCTGTCCGACTGTGGCACTGAAACCTCTTTGCTATTCCGAAGAGGCTTGTAAGGAGGAACAAAGGGCTGCGGATTTCACCCGTTTTGCTCCATTTTATATTTTCCAGCAGTTAGTTTGGAAAGGCTGTGAGCTGAAAGGCTGATTTTCTCAGGCTAGGTACAACTGTGCCAGAGTAAAGCTCAAATGAGGGAAAGTGGTACTGAGTATCTCTGTGATTCCAAAGGTGACCCGCTGTTTTTTTATTCCCCTTGCTGTTGTGTTTCAATTTCAGTTACACTTTACAGGGAACATCTGTGGAATAAAAACTCTGGTGGGGTCAGGTCTTTCTCCTGGAAGGATATTTCCCTCTGCACACCATCAGCACAAGTTTTGTCCCTCTTTCCACAGTTGTGTTACATGTGCTGTGAGAAAAAACAAGGATAAATACACTAAGGGGCAGCAATCCCAGCCTTGGTGTTACAGGATGGTGAAAGAGGGTTAAAGATGTTATTCCCCAGCCCTCAGTGCAGAGCTCTCTCCTCTTTCTGCTCTCCAGCCACTTGCTAAGCATGACTCAGTCATATATTGTATCTCTTTGAGGTGAAGAACATGGAATCAGATTGGACTTTCTGGTTCTGGAAGCAACAAATCTTTTCCTTATAAAGAGCAGAACTCAGGTGTTTTAGCTCTTAAAGCATTTTTAGGCTTTTTTTCCCAAGCCTGCGAGATGCTGCTAACTAAACCAGAAGCATTTGAGTAATGCCTAGACTTGGATAAACCAATTAAGAGGAGTTCTTTCAGCTTCTTAAAACAAATTGCAAATTTCAGGTTCGTATTTGCATAATTCAGGTTATTAATTCATGTGTTTGCATTTCCTAAACTGTGTGCCGAATTCCCTTTTGGCGCAAGTTTCAGAGTCTTGATCTAAGTGCAAAGGGGAAAAGGTGGAAACTGAGTTGTTGTAGGAAGCACTAAATGCTTAGTGATTTTTCTATTCAACAAAATTAAATGAGCTTTTTTTTTTGTTTTTTCCTGAGTCAATTCAGTGGCACCTTAAGTATTTAGTGAGAAATTCAGAAATTCTTAATTGATAGGGTACCCAGTCTCTCCTTTGTGCATCTCTGGGATTTATATACATTGCAAGTTAATAAAGCTTCCAGCACTCATTCTGTGCATGTGTAATTAAGGAGTGACAGCACCTCGATGTCATTTGCTGTGTGATGTGGATTCCAGTGGTGAGGACGATGGTATTTTATGTTGTCAAACACAAGCAGGAGCATCCCTGAGTGAGTGAATCTGTTTGAAGGACCAGGCTGTGGCTGCTTTAGTCTGGAGAGCAGTTACCCTCGGATTTTCTTGCTGCTTCCATTACTCACTGAGAGTTATGTGTGTTTATGATAGTCTGATCAGCAAACACAAGTGTGGTGCAGATGCAGATATATTGTGAAGTACAGCGGTTTACATTAATGGGAAGGATTTATCTTGTTGCAGGGTGGAATTTATGATGCCAAGCTGTGATATTTTCCTGTTTCAAAAATGTTATAGTGCAGCAAGCTGATATCAGGGTGATAAAATAAATGTTTCTTTTTTAATTCAAGCCACTGTAAGATGCTAATAATGTTGGAGACAGGAAGAGAAATGCTGTATTTCAGAATTTAATGTAATGCCTCCATATTACAATTTCCTGGCAAAATTAACTTAGCTTGGACTTCTAAATGAAACTTCTTGTTCTGTTTAAACTATTAGACAGGTGTGGTTGAGTTCTGTAATAGAAGGATGATTCTATGGCAGAAGTAGGGGGGTTAAAGAGCCCTGCTTAAATTAGTCTTTGGGACTCTGTTCCCTATAATTTAGCAGGCATGCAGTGACAGGATGAGGGGGCTGGCTTTAAATGGCTTTAAACTGAAAGAGAACAGGTTTAGATTGAATTCAAGGAAAAAACCCTTTACTGTGAGGGTGGTGAGGCTCTGGCACAGGTTGCCCAGGGAAGCTGTGGCTGCTCCATCCCTGGAAGTGTCCAAGGCCAGGTCGTAAGGATCTTGGAGCAGCCTGGGATTGTAGAAGGTGTCCCTGGCCATGGCAGGAGGAGGGATTTGGAGCTTCAAGGTCCCTTTCAGCCCATACCAGTCCATGATCCTAGGATAATTCTGATGGTCTCTTCACTGGGCATTCAGGCAGCACATGGTCCTTGCTGGTTTCCTTATTTCCCAGCAAATGCTCAGCAGACAGGGTTACTAGGGAGGAAGGAGGGCTCATCTCTTCCCCTTTGCTGTTTTCTCCTCCTCTGCCCATTGCCAGGGCTGTGCTTAGGATATCCATTTGCTTTATTTCTAGAAAAAGTAAGAGATCTTGAGAAAATCTTCATAATCTCAATGACAGCAGGTGGTGTGGCTGCCCTGCTCTGGGGTCACAGCACTGCTTCCTCCCCAAGGAAAACTGGGATGCCACTGGAATTGGCCCAGCATGGGTTCAGGGAGGTTCAAACCTGCTCCTGGCTGTCTGAGGGGCTCCTGGTGGCTGTGTTAGTTTGTGCTGAGCACTGCCACTTCAGTGGCTCTGGAGCACCATGCTTAGAAGTCAAGTGCTATGAAAATTTGCCCAAACACAGATCTCCTGCAGTGAGTGGACCTGAACATAAAACGGGCCATGGAATCTGAAAAAAAAAAAAGATTATTTTGTGGAATGTAGAGTAATTGTTAAATCTGTGTGCTCCTGTTACATTGCTCAGTTAAACAGTGCCTCTGAACCTCTGAGTTAATATCCATTATTTGGAAGCACATCAGAGTATTTGAAATGGGGTTATTTAACTGAAAAGTACTACTGGAGTAACAGTTTAACTGTGGAAATACCTGCTAGTTATGTGGTGTATGGGGCTGAAGGAGGAAAAAACCAAAATAATTATTTTAATGCTAAACTATCCCCATATTTTTGGTGTGCTGCTGAAATGATTAATTCTGCTTTTGTTTGATAATAGATCTGTTTCTGTTCAGGGACCACTAAAGCACAAACATTTATTAGATCAAACACCTTTTAAAAACCTGTACTGATTGTCTTAATTTAAAAGAGTAGCAGGTAAAAAGGACTATCCCTCCTTTTCTACACCAAATTGACATGGAGAGATGGACCTGAGGTGAAGTGGGACAACTTGTGGCACAATGAGTGTAACCTTCCACCTGAGAAATGACACTTTGTTAAGTGTTAGAAATTAATTGGTGTATTGAGCTCATCCACACACTTAAGAGCATTTCCCTCCAGAGCATTTCCTCCTTGTAGATGTTCCTAATGTATTTTTGTGACATATATTTCACTTTTACAATAGAAGAATAATCACAGAGGCTGTAAATAATTAAGAATAATCACTGTTTATGACTCTGAAAAAGGTGCAGCCACTTCAAATAGAATTACTGCAGCCACTTTAAACAGAATTACTCACCCTGCCAGTGTGTATCATCCACCTGTGAAATGCTCCAGGTGGGTTTTGCTCACTGCTTGCACCCCAGCCTGAGATGGGTGATGGTTTTGAGTGGATGAACAGGGAGCTGCTTCCTCCCAGTGTCTTTGCACACAGAAGGAAAACAGAAAATGCAAGCAAAACTCCTGGGTTTTGCATGCCTTAAACATTCTTTTTCTTGAACCTTTTCTTCAGCAATGGATAAACTATTACTGGTTTTCTAAAAACTTGCTGCTAAATCTTGCTTGGAAATGTAGTGGAGACAGTAAGCTATTTGTAATTAGGGTATTTGGAATATACATAATTGTATCATGGCTGAAAATCTCATCTACCTTTTGTGTTTTCCTCATGTAAGAGGAAAAATAAAGCCTGAATAAGGCCAAATTAGTCTTATTTTAAATGCTTTATTATTTTTCCCCTACAGAAGAAACATCTTCTGTTCCAGTTAATGAGCACTGTTGTCTTTTGTTTAAAGTCTTTGTTACAGAGGCTTGGAGCAAAAGGGCTTTAATAATAAAAAGGCCTTCTTCTCTGGAATGTCTGTCTGATAATAGCCTGTATGATTTAAGAATAATGATGTAAAATAATTGGTTTTCAAACGAATAATTTCGTATAACTAATTGGAGGGCAAGTGGAAAATCTGCATCCTCCAAATAAATGTATTGTGTCTCTAAATATCTGAATAATTTTTCCTCCTCTTTTTCCACCCTCAAGACAAAAATAATATCAAATCTCATTCAGGTTGCACTTAAATATGACCAAACTGATAATTACATTATTACAGAGAAGGGCAGGATAGCTGGAGGATATGTACAAGGTGCATTAATACTGCAAATAGAAGCTGATTTACTTATTGATAGTGGAGACACGTTTTAGTCACTTTATAGAATTAACAATTGATCAGCTTGTTAGGTCCTAGTTCTTCATAAGCACAGCATGTTTATTCATTATTGTCATTACATGGTGCTGGCAGCCGAGGTCATGATTAGCAAGGCAAAATCTAAAAAAAATCTAAACTTCATTAACTATAACTTCTGCAATAGGCAGTTTCTGAGCAATGCACCAATTCTCACTTCCCTGACATAAATAAAACTTATACCTGCCTGGCTCATTTGCATTTCATTAACATTTTTCAGAACCATCAGATCCATTTGCTTTGCCAAATGCCAGCGATTCAGGCTTGTAAAACTGCAATAAGATGGGCAACATAAAAGCATTACTTTCAAATTGCCTTGGTCACTGTAAATATCCCCCAATCTGCAGCACTGCAACTGATAAACGAACCACGCCGCTGCAGGAGAATGGAAAGATGTTATTCCAATAAATATATCCATGATTGTTTGTTACTGAGGGTAAGTTATGTTTTCTAAATCAGCGTTGACTTCGGCTTGAGCAAACCCGATAGCAAAAATTCCCACTGAGGCTTCTCCTGCTCTATATGACTAATATATTAAAGAAGATAAATAGTCATTTTTAAAACTTGTTACACAGCAGGATTGAACACAAGAGGAAACCATTTTACAAATCTGAAACTTAAGGTCACCTTGAGAAGAAAAGGACACTGTAGATGACTAGAAAAAGTCTGTTTCCTCCAGAAACTGAGATTCAAAGTTTACTCTTTTCACGGTGTCTTTTATAAAGCTTTAGAATCCCAAGTGTAAAACCAGAGTCTGTTTTGATGTGCAAATATTTCAAAACTGTGCAGTGGATAGGCATTTAGACACTTGCATCTAACCAGTGCTACAGATCAGCTTCCAGTCTCTTAGTATAAATAAAATGCAGAATAATAATTAATACATAATAAAAACCAGAATACGAAGCTTTTTTGTGAATGGTTTTTAGAATATAATCCAGAATTAGGGATGAACTTTCTAAAACATTTCATTAGACTGTTTTAATAATTTTCTATCTTTTCCTTTTTTTGTTTCTAAGCATTTAAAAAAATCATTATATATATTTGAGTTGTACTGTTAAGCTTTTGGTTCATAATTCAGACTTGTAGGAGTATGAAAATGTGCTCAATAGCATGTTTTTAGGGCTTGCTACTAAAGTTAATGAATTTTTTTTCTATTACTCAGTCTTAGCATAGATAGAACTGCTCCCTTGTTTGAGCTGTAACAAATCAGGACAACATTGATTTTCTTTAGGAGATGAATAATGAAAGATCTACATTCTTAAATATGTAGATAAAGATAAGTAACTTAATTAAAAAATTATCAGTGGAAGGTAGTAAGATGAATTAACTGTTTTAATTTGTTGTACATGTCAATAAGCTGTACCATAACCCAGAGTTTTACATAAAATCCATTTATGATATCTTTTTCTTCAATTTCCAGTCTAATTCCATAGTGTCTTCGGTTGCTAATTCTTTTGGAAATCGTTTATATCTCGGGAATGTTAAATTCTTGGGGCTATCTGCCCTAACTGGAGCTTGTGTAGGCGTTGACTCTGCAGATATTTAATGTCCAGAGTGGTGCAGCCTGATGAGAATAGTTCTGCCCTGATCAATAATGATGTTTACAGGCTCTGTCCTCGGCGGTGAAGTCAGGTTACGGAGCCTGATTGTTTTTCCAGTGACTAATTCCAGACTGGCAAATTCTCCTGTTTGATCACATGTGCTATGAATATCCCAGCTGGCGAAATTCCAGGCTAAGTGGCTTGCTATTTTTTGCCTAGCTTTACAAATTATACATGATGAGGAAAAGGGACGTCTCGGGTCCTCCGTCTTTCATCCGACGTTGCTTTTAATATCCAGGAGGCATCGTCAGGGTGCTCAGGGTAGAGGAGGAGCTGTGAGGAGGAGCTGCTCCATTAAGATGTGGTGGTTGATGTCATTAAAGGGGGAGACAAACAGCTTTGTGCAGGAATGGCTCCTCTGTGTCTCACATTTGGGGTTTTTTGGTCTCACATTGATGGAGCAGACACCCACTCGAGCCCCACGGGTGGATTTTCTGGTGGGAATGATGATATTTTAATGATGCATTGCACCTGGAATCACACTTTCTCAGTCCTCGTGCTTCAATTCTCAGTGACTCCCGAGTCATGCTGGTTTTCAAGCTTGAATCTGAAATCTCAGTGCAGCAGCAAATGCATCATTTGACAAGCACGGCTGAGCTTCTGCTTCAGACCCTTGGGTCACTGCCTCCCTGTGGCAAATGCATTGTCCAGGGGCTGGGCTGGAGTTTAGTTATTCCTGTCTTTTTTATTCATCTCTCTTTGGTTTCTAGGGTAGGACAGAGAAGCTTCACAAAGATCTGCAGATTTTGCCTTCCCCTAACGCTGAGCTCAGGGCTGTCATGTTTGGAGTGGCTCAGTTGGGTGCTGAGAAAAGGGACAAGTTGTAGGTGGGTCACACCTATGACTGGGGAGACTTTATAGAACCTCTGAGTAAAGGATTGCTTGGCAGACAGGACATGACTTGACCAGGATGTCTCTGCCACAGGATGGTTTGACAATAAAGTGTGTGATTTAGGCAGCAAATTTTACTTTTTCTGCTCCACCCAGCAATGCCCTGTGAACTGCAAAGTGTTGAGGATACTCTGGTGCTCCAGACTTTACTTTAACTTGTTTCATTCATTCAGTCTTACTTCAGCTCTTGATTAAACATAATATTTTTGTCACTGAGATGAGTAACAAACGGTTTGCCACACTATGGATTTTTCTCCAGTAGGAGTAATGGATGGGAATCAGTGTTTCTTGTCCAAAACAGCACTGCCAGAATCAGAGATGTAAATGAGAGGCAAAGAAAATTAATTGCAAACCTGTCAAGAACAGTCTGTCTGTATTTTTATTACATGTTGTTTAGCAGATCTTTCTTAGGGATTTTTTAAAAAATCCTGTTCCCTGTGCAAGTTCAGCTGCAATTTCCTCACAGCAGAGATTGTTCATGGTCCTCTGTGCCAGGGGAGCAACCTGTGGATTTTCCCTTTCTATAACTGTTTTTGCTCAACCCTGTACAGCACACAGACAGGACCTGGCTGTGGTTCTGCATTTTGGGACTTGCAGGACATGAGTGGCCAGAGGTCTCTGGTGGGTGAGAGCTCCAAAGGGTTCCACACAACCTCCAGCTGTGTCCAGACTGCAGGAATGGATCTTCAGCCAGCCTTGAGCTCTGTGCTCAGAGAGCTCAGCTGCCTTCTCCTCAGAGGAGAACAGGAAACTTCAGAAAGCAATACTTTTCAGTGAGGGTGACTGTCACAGGAATATTCCTTTATTAAATTAGAAATTTTTCATATTCTTGAAGACTAAATGCTGAGACCTTCAGGTTAAAAAGGCAATAGATTATTTATGCTATGCTGCTATTCTCAGGTAATAAATTAGATGGTGCTATTGCAAGCAGAGGAATAATTAAGAATACTGGTGCAATTGAGAAGTCAAATTAGAAAGGATGAAATCATGGTTTAAGAAACCAACTGTCTTTGGCTGGAGAGCAAAAATAATTTAAAATGATAAACCACACCTTCCACTGGCCATTTATTCAGGTTTATGCAGCAGAGTCAATTTTCCAAGTGGGTTCTTCTGTCTTTCTGACACACAGCTGCTACAAGACACTTCATACCCACAAGTACCTCCTCAAAATCATACAACCTGAATGAAACTGAACAAATAAATAGCCAACTATTTATTCTATTTGCCCAAAGCCATCAGCCTAGAAAAAAAGAACTAAGAAGGTAAAAAAAGGATGGTTGCACTCTCTGGAAAATATCATTTGGGTTTGGTTCACCAAACAGTTTCTGTGAGCAGAGAAGTGAATTTTGACCATTTTCTGTGAGTTTTAGAGGAGAATAGAGTAGGACAGGACTTCATCCATGGTTTAAATACATCCATGGATATAGTAGACTAAATTGGCAGTACATAACTATGTGAAAACCAGTGGGGTCTGTCTAGTGCAAGGCACAGCTCTAAATTAAAAATCTGAATCTTCATTTTTGGATGTGGTGGTACCCTCTGGTGAGTGAAGGTTTGGCTACCTGCAACCTCTCTTGTTAATCTTGTCCAAAACTTTTATCATTTCTAAGGAGAGTTTTTCACTTGGTGAGGGGAAATTTAAATACAGTAAGTAATTTTTTCCATATTAAAAAAAAAATAGAGTTGTCGTTTCTCATTTAATTAGTGAGCAGTATTAAAGCAGAAGACCTAAATTGCTGCTCTGGTCCCTGGGATGGAGCACATTTTTAATGACAGCAGTTTTTAATGTAAACCAGTCCTGTGACTGTCTCTGCTGCCTTGCCTCTTGCCAGGCCATGTTAATGCAGTGTGCAATAACCCTGGAATTTGAACCAGTGGTGCAACCCCTCCATGAGCCTCTTAAAAAAACTATCTGACAGTGCAGGAAACTCAGGTGGGAACAGTAAAACTGAGAGAGTTCCACTTTTGTGTTCCAGTTCATCAATCTTTAAAGAGACACTAGTAGGTCAAGTGGGCACAACACTGATCGATGGACAAGAAAAATCCCTTTTTAAAGTAATCACAATTCATCTCCAATGGGCAATTGAGAAAATAAAATAAAAAGATACAGCCACTGGGGTCCTGGTGGGGGAGAACATAATTAGCTGAGCAGTCACACACTCTTTAGAGAGTCATCTCTTGGAGTCCATAAAAATCTATGTGGCAATAGTAAAGGAGGCACATTGTGGGGATATTTTTGTGGTATTTTGGTAGGGAAAGCTTCTGGAAAGTTCTATGTGAGCTGAAGTGGCTATTCAGTTGCTGTCTGAAATCATGAAAGGTGATATCTGAGATGTTTCATACCTGTTGCTAATTTTAATACAATTGAAATTTGGAGGTTGCTCTCTTTATTGTAGTTAGGTTTGAGTGCTGTTTCTCCCAGGACAGAAATTCCCAGATTATTTACTCAAAAATGGAAAAAATGTGTACTGTGAGGATCTGAAAGCCAGGGTTCTGTGAGTAGTCAGAAATCAGAGAAATGAAAGACTTGTGCAATCCATTAAAAAAAAAAAATCAGCAGAAATATCTGTCTACCAAAGGTGACTGAAAATAATACTTCCTATTCAGGTGCCAATATCCACAACCTCATACAACTCAGGACGCACAATCCAATCTCTGCCAAACAATATTTTGTTGCTTAAAGAGAGAAATAAATGTGACACCAAGATAACTTTTTTCCCTCCTGTGAATCTTGAGGGTCTTTTCCCCCATAAAATCACAGTTTCCTGGACGAAAATAATTGGAGAAGATTTTTCTTTTCTGTTTTCTAATTATTTTTAAGAGAGGTAATAACACTCTAGCGCTGATGAGAAGCTGATTAAAAGCTGATTGTTGTCTACCCTGAAAATAAACAATCAACCATTTGTTACTTTCAGCAGATCTCACATCTTTAAGGCAATCATAATTGCCTTCAAGTGAGGCAGGGGAAGAGGAAAGAATCTCATACTTCATTTCCAACCCTGAGCATTTCAAAGCATAATCAAAATTACACCACTTACCCTCCCCCTTGCTCTTCCCATCAATCATGCCCACGATTACACCATCATGAAGAGGATTTTGCATGAATGAAGAATATCACAGGGAATGAAGGATCACAGGGGGTGTGATGGGCAGGGCTTCCACCCAGCTTGAGGCTGCCAAACCATAGGAAAGCAAATACAGCTCTGAGATTGGTTCTAAATATGCTTTTGTACCCAAGTCCAAGTCCCCATGCTGTGCAATTGCCTTAGTTTTGTCAATCTGTGATATGACACCTTTTGCTTTTGAGTAACAATTCCTGAACTGGTGGATCAGGAACCCAGTTGTGGAATTCTTCTACTGAGTAGAGTGATGTTTTTCCAGTGTGAATTGAGGAAGTTACTGATAAGCAAAGAATGTCTTCTAACATTGAGTAAAAAGCTGATCCCATAGCATCAAAGCCAAGTGGCAAAACCAGATCAAGAACCTGGGATCAAGGACTCTTTGGTCTGTGCCTCCCTCACCCTGTGCAAGTTGCACCCTTCATTACTGAGATTCTGTATGTTAGGGGCAGAATTTTAAACCACCCCAAGCTGTGTTGGTTTTGTCACCAAAATGGGAATATCAAAAATGCTACCTTTCAATTTCCCAGTAGTTATCCTGTCCTGCCCCAAGCCTGACAGAGAGAAAGGACAGAACACCACAAGGTACTTCGCTATTGCCTTATATAGTGGATAACACAGGTGCTAAAAAAATGTGTGTTCAGCCTGTAATTACACTTCTGGAAATTTAGTGCTGTATTTATGAAATGCTTTTCCTTAGAATCTTTAAATAATTAGCTAATGAGTCCCAAGTGGAACAATTATCCCATTGACCCAGGCAGTTGGGATTCTTCATCAGCCAACGTGCATCCAGGGCTCATAAAACATCCTAACAGCAAAACTGCTATGCTCTAACAGCAAAACTGGCTGCTCTTTGCTTGCCTCTTGGAGGGTGTCAGGAACTGAAACAAAAGCAGGGACCAGCTTACATTGGTGACAGAAATGGACAGACCCTGTGGCAGTCAGGGCCTGATACAGCTTAGGGAAGCAGGAGTGGACAATGCTGTAACTATTTACTGTGAATGAGGTGTTTTGGGGAATAACAAGGGAATAAAATATTCTAATGCAGCAGAACCAGAAAGAACCAAATGTGGTTGCATGAGGACCCTAAGAACCACCAGAAGGATATCTAAATACAACATCAGCTGACCCTGCCTGCATGAAAAACCAAAATATGTAGGAGGCATTTTCAGATTGTTTCTGCCACAATTTTCCTCCAGTAACCTCTGACTTGATGGCTGTCTGTGCTCAGGGTGCTGAGGATGACACTGCACAGTGACTGACTACCTCACATTTATATTCCAGTGGCTTTTTAGCTCCAGGGCAGAAAAGATATGTAGTCCTCTTACATTCCCTGAGCAAACATCATCCAACTCTATGGATGGAGAGGGGAGCCTTGACCACCCCACTGGTGTTCCAGTTTAAAGGAAATTCCACCAACCAGGCTCCATGAGATTTTGAGCAACTTGCACCACTAATTTCCCACCCCTAGATACAGAAAATTCCTCTTCATGCACAAACCAATTAATCTTTGCAGGACACTGAATTTATTTTTATGCTATTTGCAGTAGCTACTGAGAGCCACTTTAAATCCTGCCCTTCTTCAAACCAAGCCTCTTCAAGGAGACAGTTGACATATCTCCAACAAATTCTCTTTTCTTGGCTAAAATACAGCTACTTCAACCCTTCTTTACTGCATGCACTTGCTGACTCTCTTAATTTTATGTTATTTCCCTGGGATTGCCTCTTGTTCTCAATTTGAATGGCCACCACTAATCAGGGAGTATCTGCTTCTTGCATGTGAGCCCTGGGCTGACCACCACTCACCCAGAGCAGCTCTGGGACCTCCCAGTGCATTATCCAGAGGCACAAATGGACAAGAGTTTTCCTCCTCCATCCCTTCCATCCATTCCTCCCTCCTCTGAGCCATCTCTGCAAAATAACCTATCAGCTCAGCTGGGTCCCTGGTGAGTGGGCAGGAAGGTGAGTGACCTGTTCTACAGCATGCCAGTTATCTTTTCCTTCCATGGGAGAAATTAAATTCCTCCATCGGTTCAGGGTGTAGAAAACAGTGTTTTATGGCTCAAGATAACCTGTGCAACAACTTCAGTGCTTTGCTACCTGGCAGGCAAATTTTACAGCAGGGAAAAATGTGTTTTTGCTGGGTCTGAAACATCCTGCTGAAGAGATTCCCTTCAAAGACATTTCTCTCCACCTTTTTTTTTTTTTTTTTGGTGTGCTGCATGGCTTAGATGAGAACTGCTCTGCTTTTTGGAGGGCAGCTGGGAGGGGAGCAGGGCACTGTCTCTGCTCTGTGTCCTCTTTGAACAGGGCTGGAGTAATTCCTGCTCTCCCTTGAGCACAGTGCCTGAAGCCTGCACATCTCTTAAGCAGGGCTTGCACAGGGGGGTGGAGAAGGTGGAGAGCTGCAGAGAGGGACTGAAAGAACCTGGATAATCACAAGGAAAAATTCTTTCTGATGAAGGTAATTGAAAGAGTTGAAATGCTGGGCTGTAATGAGAGCTCCTGTGTTGGCTGCCTGCACTGGTAAGTCTGTGCAACCTTAAAAATGAAACCCTGATGGTGATACCTCCCTTTTCACGAGTTTACTTTGGCTGAATGGCTCTTAGTGGGGTGGTAATGAATAATAAATAATGCTGTGGGGAGAAAAGGGTCTATTCTGCATCCATTTGACAGCCAGAATAGCTGCACTTTGCTCTCTGAGCAGTCCTGTTGCTCTTGGTGGACTTTATCCTGGAGGAAAGAGGAGAACTCACTTTGTGTTGAGAGAGCAGAGGAAGCAACAGCTTTGATTTCAAACTCCTCCTCACTCTGTGTGGCCTCGAGGTTTTCTGGCAGTTACTCCTCTGTTCCTTGCCCCTGGTCCTTCGATTGAATTTGTTTCCTGATTCTGTGCACTGCTTTTTCTGTTTCTGTGTGACCTGAGCTCTACTGTGGCAAATTTGGAGGCCACAAACTCTCACTTAAAATGAGTCCAACTGAAAAGCCTTTTTAACAGATCATCCACCCAAATCACTATTGTGACTCTGGCACTATTAAGTAAGGAAATCTGTGGTGTCTGGTCCAGAAAATTAGGGTGATTTAGGGATATTTTGCAGGGTATCCTCCCAGGACATCATCTTTCCATTCCCACAACAGGCAAAAAGTTTGTTCTTGTGTTTAAAGGAGGTGGTGAGGACAGATTTACCTTAGACAACTCCAAATGCTGCTGAAGACAGACTCAGTTCCCCTAAAAGCCGTGGCACACAGGATGTCTGTCTGTGTGTGGATGGTCTGGCTGCTGGTGAGGTCAATACCTCATGTTATGTGGGTAAAACAGCAGTTCAGTCCTCCCTCCTTAGGAGGATGTGGGTTTATTTCCTTTAGCTCTCACTGGCATTGTTTTTCTTTCCTCCCCATCTCCCCCAGTTGCTGTTATTAAGTGAGATTTTGAAATATTCCTGTGGAAAGGGCTGACTGGTGGTGGCAGGCTGAGCTGCTGCCAGCAGAGACCAATTTCATAAATGGGATGTGATGCGATAAAAAAACAGTTCAAAAATTGCCCATGAAGTGTGTAGGGAGTCTGCTGGGAGCTGAGAGGGCTGGGCTCTGCTGCAATGCCCCTGTGGTTTTTTGGATACCTGGCTGGTTGATTTTTGTGCTGTTCAAAGAGCCTTCTCACTCCACTTTGTTATAGGGAGCTTGATGTGACCAGATCTCCAACCCTCAGAGACTCCTGCAGGGGAGCAGAAGAGCTGATGTGAACTCTGGGAGTAAAGGGAAGAGGGAATGGGCACGATAAAAATTTTATTTTCTTGCACTGTGAACTTAGTCTAGTGCTGCCTCCCACTTCTTGAAGGGAGCCTACAGGAAGGAGGGAGAGGAAATTTTTACAAGAGCCTGTAGCAACAGGGCAAGGGGGAAAGGATTCAAACTAACAGAGAGTTGGTTTAGATTGGATTTTAGGAAAAAATCCTTTATTGTGAAGGTGGAGAGGCCCTGGCACAGGGTGCCCAGAGAAGCTGTGGCCGCTCCATCCCTGGCAGTGTCCAAGGCCAGGATGGACAGGGCTTGGAGCAACCTGGGGCAGTGGAAGGTGTCCCTGCCCATGGCAGAGGGTGAAACAGGATGCTCTTTAAGGTCCCTTCCAACCCAAACTGTCCTGTGATTCTACTGCATTGGTAACTTTGTCCTCTCAGTTTGCACAGTGCCTTCTAGCTGGTGTAACCCTTACTTGGTGTAAGGATTGGCAGAACTGAGGCCTTTAAAGACCTGCCACATCCCTGTGGGATGTACCTGCTGGGAAAACAACCGGAATGTATCAGGAGGCACAAGCTGGAAGGTGCAGTGTTTAAAGAGAGGTTAATTAACTGTTGGAATAACTCGGCCGAGGTGGATTTACTGACACTCAAAGCCTTCAGATCGAGCCGCAGTTACGTGACCTGATGCAGAGATTTGTTGGTAAGGGTTAAGACACCAAACCCAGAGTGTGAGACACTTTATTCCCCTGGATCCGCCCGATCCTGGGGCTGACGGGGCAGCGGGAGGTGAAGGTCAGCACATCCCACGCTGCGAGGGAGGCTGAACGGCGCCTTAATGTCATTAACGCCAGGCGCTAATTGTGGCGGGCAGCCGTGCCCGCAAGGAGGAGCGCTGCTGCCGGGAGGGCTGGGATCCCTCGGGAACGGGGCTGGGATCCCTGGCTGGGATCCCTGGGGAACGGGATGGGATCCCTCGGGAGCGGGGCTGGGATCCCTGGCTGGGATCCCTGGGGAACGGGATGGGATCCCTCGGGAGCGGGGCTGGGATCCCTGGCTGGGATCCCTGGGGAGCGGGGCTGGGATCCCTCGGGAACGGAGCTGGGATCCCTGGGGAACGGGGCTGGGATCCCTGGGGAGCGGGGCTGGGATCCCTGGGGAGCGGGGCTGGGATCCCTGGGGAACGGGGTTGGGATCCCTGGGGAACGGGGCTGGGATCCCTCGGGAGCGGGCTGGGATCCCTCGGGAGCGGGGCTGGGATCCCTCGGGAGCGGGCTGGGCTGCTCAGCCGTGCCGGTGAGGTTTGCCGGAGTTCCCGAGCGCTGCCAGGAGCAGGAAAGCTGCAAATCCCGCCAGGAATAGGGCTGCAGTGGCACTATGTGGCCGCCAGGGGGCAGCACCGCCACACGGATCCTTGGGAAACGCTGGGATGGCTCCGGATGCGCCGGGAGAGGCTGTGTCGCGATAGGGACAGCACCTGAATCGCGACAGGGACATCGCCTGAATCGCGACAGGGAGAGTCACCTGCATCCCCACAGGGACAGTGACCTGCGGTCCGGGAGCTGCCCCAGGCTAGGGGTAACATCAACACACCACCAGGAATGGTTTGGGCTGCAAGGAGCCTTAAGGATCCTCTCGTTCCACCCCTCCTGCCATGGGCAGGGACACCTTCCACTGTCCCAGGCTGCTCCAAGCCCTGTCCAGCCTGGCCTTGGACGCTGCCAGGGATCCAGGGACAGCCACAGCTTCTCTGGGTAACCTGTGTCAGGAACTCACCACCCTCACAGGGAAAAACTTTCATATAACATCTAATATAAATCTCTCCTCTTTTAGTTTAAAACTATTCCCCCTTCCCTGCCTGTATAAAAGCTCACTCTCCCTCTTTTTTATAAGCCCCTTTCAAATACTGCTGCTGAATATTACCATGTTTATAGTGATTTAGCCCCAAAATGTGTCTCTGTGTTAATCAGCCAGTGGGAAGACGTTTGCTTTAGCTCTCTTGTCTCTAGTTCCCTCAAACAGCAGTACTTTTCAACTACACACAGTGATCAGACTAGACTTTTTTTCCTCCCCTTCTAAGAAACATCAGATATTGCTCTATTTCCCTTTTCCCTTTATTCAGAAGGAGATAAGGGTTTAGCCAGGCTGACAGTGAGGTTAAAGTCAGGCTGGCAAATCCCCTAAACAGTACATGCCCCCCCAAATTTCTTCCCTTTTCACCCCATGCTTTACACAAGAAGAGTCTTTAAGGGATGCACAGTTGTATTTTAAGTGAGGAATTATTTAGAATGCAGAAATTAAGGCCTTTTAAATATTTAATGAAAGGAGGTTTTCTAAATTATTTAACAGCTTATTATAAAAGATGGCATAAAATGGTTTAGTAATTTATTCTTTGCAGAAAGTAGCCATAAGAAGCATTTTACAACATGTAAATATTGGTAGGAAATGCACCTAATTTAAAATGTTATCTTATTCCATCTGTCAAAGGAATTATACAGTGCCTATACAGTCTTCAAATAACTTGAGACCTTTATTTTTTCTGTTCTTGAAACAATTCCCTGGCATAGGGAAGTGCTGTTTATACCCATTTTCCTGGAGTGCAGAAGCACAGAGAGCAGACTGTGCTGGGACCAAGGTGCAGCAGATCTAACCATTGCAATTCCCTCCAGAACCCACAATCTGCATTTGCCCTAAATGCTGACCATGGGGAGTTGTTCATCCTCTGGGGAACTCCTGTGCAAAACAGGAGTTGCTCATGGCCAGTCCATGCATAAATACTGAGATGGGAGCTCTTCCCCTCTCCCATTCCCTCTTCCTTCTTTTCTACAGCTTTGCAGGAGATGGAGGTGGAGTTCAGTTGCTCACTGGCTGGAGCTCATTGTATAAAAATAAACAAGCAGCTCTGTTTCCCAGAGTAATATGTCACCCTGAGACGAGGCAGGGACCAGCAGTTAAATCCACTGTTCACAAAATACACACAAAACGTATTTTTGCTGTGAAAAGCCTGGAATTCCTTTTACAGTTATTAACCAGGTGAGCCTCTTGTTTCTGTTCTGATCGGTCTCCTTTATTGACATAAACCAGCTGAAGCTGGTTTCAGGAGTTTGCCTTAATCTCCCCTCAAACAACTCTATTTTTTAAAGAAATATCACTGCCTGGAAGGCATCAGAAAGCCTGGAGATATGCAGGTGGATGTATCATCTGTCACTTTTGCTGCATCCACTTAATTAGAGTGAGTTGGACTAATCAATACTCCCTTGCCTTTTACCAGTGTTTAACATGTGTTTACAGAACAGGTTACACTGACTATTTGTATTTACCTGTAGATGCATCTGCACAGGGTTTTATTTTCCTCTCTAATAAAAATTATGGAACAGATAAGCACTAAAACCCAAGTTAGTGTATTGCAGTATTGATTTCCAAGGGAGCGCTGTAAGAATGTATTTATCTACCTGTCCTATTATGAAATGGGTAAAAATGTACCACATAACCATTTCAGTCAGTCAATGCTGTATTGAAAGTCCTGTTTATTTGCTTCTTCTTAATAGGCCTTTTGAGACACACTGTTGTTTTATTTTTATTTTTATTTTTATTTTTATTTTTATTTTTATTTTTATTTTTTAGTTTATGTGTATTTGGGGAAGAAAGGATTAATACAGGATAGTAGTGCTTTTTCTTAAGACAACTTTTTGCCCACATTTTGTTTTGATTTCCACTGATGATTTGAAAGAACTGCTGATTTTGGCTCACCCTGGAACTCCACCTTGGAAAGCAAAGAGAGTAAAATGTGATTAATTATGGATTGCTGGCCTGGCACCTCTTTAATTCCAGCAATTACTCTATTTTCTCATACCATTCTGAACAAAAAGGATCTGTTACTGCCAGGTTGGATGGGGTTTTGAACAACCTGGTCTAGTGGAAGGTGTCCTTGCCCATGGCAGTGGTTTGGAACAAGATGAGCTTTAAGCTTCCAAGCTGTGACTGGAAGGTTCTGTGATTCTGTGAGTGTGTTGAGCCAGGGACCTTTCTATCCTGAACCCCAGACATGCCCTTCCCTACAGTGTGGTGGTGTACTTTTGTGTTCCTTAAAAGCAAATTTCTAATTGATCAAAGGAGGAGTGAAATGAAAAGCATGGTGGATAGGATGGGAAGAGGTTATTGTTTGTGATCACTGTGTAGGTGAAGACCACATTATTATTACTCTCACAAATTGCTCTGTGCTGTGTTTTCAACAGCAGAAGGTCAAGTTGTGCCCAGGGATGGAAGCAAGAGAACAAATATAAACAGCAAAAGGAATGAGGGCTGAAAGTCTATAAAACGGAGTGTTTGAGCTCATTATTCTGCTGGATGTGTGTCAGTGCTGCTGCAAAAGGGATTCCAGGTGGAGATTTCAGAGTGTGACTGCTGGCTGTGGGTGTGAGAGGTGATGCTGGAAGCGAGGAGAGGCAGAAAGGTCAGAGGGTGCAATAATGCATCCATCCCAGACAACTCCTGTGGATGTGACCCTCTGCTCCCGAGGAAAGCCCCAGAGCCTGGGCCAAATCTTTATGAGGACAATGACAGATTATTCCCACTATATTTAATAATCTCTGGTTCAAAGAGCTGGAGGTTTCACGGAATCAGGTGGAAATGTGTTTGCACTATGGTGCAGCCTTAGATCTCACAGCTTTTCCAGCAGTTGGGTGCTGAGAGGGCACACGGTGATAAGACAAACTTCCTGTTTGCAACTCCTAGTACAGCAAACTCTGACTTTGGTTAATGCAGTGATAACTCAGAGCTGCCTCACCACAGCTTCTCTGTGTTCTCACAAAGAAAACAGCAACACAACTGCTGCCTTTTGCCCCAGATTGCACTGTAGGTGGCACTGTGAAACTAAGATTTTGGTAACAAAGATGTGTTTTACAGCACCATTCCAGACGTTAATTGCAGTGTAACGTGGCTTTCTTTCTAGGTCCCCGAAGTGAAGGAAAAATTCTGAGATGCAGAAAGGCTTATTTGCTGCCGCAAATGGGAATCTGGAATAACTATGAAAAACACACTGAAATAATTGTGTTTGACTGGAACAAAATTCTTGCAAAGTCCCCAAGGTAAGAGCACTTTTTATCTTTCAAATGACACTGAAGATTCTCTGTTCTGGTTAGCAACAATATCCACTTGAATCCAACAGAGAATGAAGGCTTGACATTTCTGAAAGCGGCAGCCCACTGACGCTGAAGGGCTCAGCACCCCTTGCTGCATCTGTCTGCCAAATTTCATTTTTTCCCTGCCTTCTCAAAGATCCACTTGTACTTCTTTACATTAGCAGGCTGAAAACCTGTGTCCTGTCTACCTGCAAGGCAGACTGAGGTCTGCAAATGTGTCATTTGGATGGCACTGGGTCCCTTGAGCTGCCTTTTAGTTTGGGTTTGACCAGGTGGATGCTGTGCAGTGATACACTTATTCCTGGATTTGAACATTCCTACACAGGTGTAAGATTACCCTGTTAACCTGATGAGCCCTGGTTTCACATTCCTTGTTTAATATCTCAAAACAGTCAAACTCAACTGGGGGGAAAAAAATCAGAGGGACCAAGAAAACTAAGGTGAAGCTCAGATCTCTACTGAAAAATAGGAGGTTCTTTCACCTGGGAAAGATTTGGATGAACAAAATCTGAAATGGCACACTGATTTCAGAACTTTCTAGGCAGTTTTCTTGGGCTAATAGTGGATCAACAGCAATAATGAGATTTATGCTGGTTTCACAGTGACTCAGTCCCATTAACTGAGGGACATGATGTGGTTCAGCTGATGCAAGAGGTGAATTAGGTTCAGCTCCTCTGAATTAGCCTGGGAGTGCTCCAGAAGAGGCTACTTGTGGGGTAGGTGAGGAGCAGTGACACCTTTGTCTTCTGGGCTTGAGTCATGCTCACTGAAGGCTCCTAAATACAGCTGTAAAAGACCATCAGGGTGTTTGTTCCTGTATTTGGTGACATATTGGACTCCAAACAGAGCATCTTCTTAAAGCCAGAAAAGGTACCATTTTCCCAAATCAGTCTTTAAAGTGTGGCTTCTTTGTGTGTATTTTTTAATTTTCTGAACTCTGTAGACATGGTGAGGTTTTTTTGTCCCACAATATTTGTGTAACATAAAAAAAAAATTTGTAGGCTGAAGGTGCTGGGATTTGCACCAATGTATTTCTTTCTCAAGTGTAAAACAGTATTTGTTGCTAAAATATATTTACATGCAGCAGGCTTTTGGTCTCTCAGCTTTTGATACCAATAAGTGCATTTTTGATTTGTCTGGGCTTCATCAACATTTACAATTAGAGAAAAATATTGTTTTGCAAAGTGTGTAAGGGGAAATTTTGCAAGCACTTTTAAACAAGAAAACATGGCCTCTGTCTTAGTTTTGTTTGTAGATGTTTATCAAATTTAAACAGCATCCAAGTGCTTTACTTGGTTGTGACAGTAGAGGTGTCTAAGATGTGTTACTTGGGACTTTTTTTTAAACTAGTCTCTTCAGTACTTGACTATTGGGTTAGCTCACTAGTCTTCGGTATTTTTGAGCTATACAGAAAATTTTTTTTTAGAAAAAGCTGCAGGACTCTGAACTGGAATCTGCAGGGGAAAGAAGTTCCCAAAAGACTTTTTGGTGCAAATAAACTTGTGATAGGCTTGCTCAAATCCCAGTGTGCTGATTAACTGCAGAATAACGTCACTGCCATGAAAACAGTATTTGGTTCAATTTATGCAAATCTATAAATTGCCTTTAATTAATTTGATGTGTTCCCGCTTACAGAATTTGCTGAAAGTGTGGAACATGGTATCTAAGGGATCAACTGCATAACACCCATTTATGTATCATACAAGCAATAAATCATCATAACTGAGTTTAAGAAGATGATTAGATTCCCTTTCTATATGATGAATGGCATAACATAAGCTATTGAGGGGTTTAATTGTAGATATTTGCAGAAAAATTACTGAGGATTTGCAATCTTAAAATAACATGAATAAGAGCAACAATACCTTCTTTAGAGCAAATGTTTTCTGAGATGGAATTTCCAACACCCTGGCAGAGAAGTGAGTCCTTGCATATTTGACTGAGGTGCTGTTTCATGGGTGTTTTACCCTCAGCAAACTCGCTGATCTCCAGGAAATCTCCCAAATATTGTGTGTTTGGGATGCCCAGCCAATTCCTGTGCATGGCTACAGGGGAGCTAGTAGCTTTAGCAAATATGTCCTGGGAAGTGTTAAGTAAAAATGGTATTTTTTTTTCCTATCATTGGAGGAGGTGCATTTTAAAAATAGTAGCACAATTCATAAATACGTATATTTAAATTTGAGTGTGGATGGTTCTTAATAAAAGACAAAAGAATCTCAGAAGAATCTTATCTCAGATTCATAGAATGTATTGCACTCATAATGTGTTATTATAAATATGTGTTTGTGGGTAATGTGATGTGTGATAGACACTGCTTCTAATTTTAAAATGTCCTTAACAAAGAATTGATCCCAACCAAATGACGAATATGATTTTGTGAGTGTTGCCTTGTAATAAACCACATTAGTTATTCTTCAGCATCTTTTCAGCTTTCCCTTCCCCACATCATTTTTGTGTTATTCCCTACTCACATTGTTCTTTCACTCAACTGCTTCCTTTTCTGCCTCCAGGATGAGATTCTGTGCCAAATCAATGCTTCTGTCTGACTGGCTCTTTCTGGTCTATGTGTTAATGGTCTGCTGTAAATTGTTGTCCGCCTCTAGTCACCATCCCCGGGGGCACACAGGTAGGAGCTTTTAAACTCATTATGTGCTACTGAGACCAATTAATACACTTGCAGCATGTTAGAGCCCACTTTCTAGCAATGGATAATTGATGAGGCTGTTGACAGCATGTTATAATCAGTGCAATAGGTTAAAAATACAGCACCAACAAGAAAAAACGAGTTATTGTAAATTTTCATGGCTTTTCTCTGGTAATTTTATGTACTGAAGCTTGCCAGGTGGTTTTTTGAGTGACTTCATGACTGCTAGGACTTTGGGATTTGTTTGTGTTATTTTGCTTTATCCTTATCCAAAGACATTCTGAGATGTATCTTTATCTTCACCCTCTTAATCCTGTCGTTATCAACTGACTTTACAAAAGTGTCATTTGCTTTGGTGGGCAATAAATCGAAGCCCTCAGACTCATGTTAGCCAGTTCTTTCACTGTCTGACACAAATTCTGACCTGTGCTTTAGATCAGCCTGTGATACTCTCCTTCTTTTCCTTACTTGCATAGTGAGGCAAACAAAGATCCTGCATTTAAAGGGATGTACTATTGTAGTAGGGAAATATCTACAGGGCACAATGTGTTATCATTTTACAAATGACAGAAAAATCTGAGAACAAGCTGGGTTGACTGCCAGACTGGATTTTTGTAGCAACATCACTGGTAGGATTGTGCAGACACATCAGCTTGAAAGCTGAAAGAGATACAGATGTACCAATGCTAATGCAAAGGTGTCTGTGCAGGACCTAAATGAAATGGGATGGTTCTGCTAAGGCTGTGCCACCTTTGATCCCTCTGGAGAGAGAGGTAAGGTGACAAAATGCCACGTGTCAGTGCTGCTTTTTGGGAGAGGCCAAAATCTGTCTGCAAACTCCATGATGGCTCTGCATTCTCAGCACCACAGTCAGCTTCACGCTGCCTTGGGAATTTCTGCAAGTGCTGCAGTCTTATTCTTAAATAAGGTGTTAGTCCTAAAATCCATATGCAATGTTCTTAGCTCTGAGCCAGGTTCTTGTGGGCCCAGGTCTAATGTTAGCATCCACTCCACTCAGGCTGGGAAGTGGGGATACTTTTGGTGAAGGCTCCATCCTCCATAAGAGACAAACTATTGATCTCTTTCCTGGCTGCTTCCAGTGTTGTCTAGGCAGGAGCTGAAGGCACCTCCTGTGCTCACCGAAATATCTTCAGAGCTGGCAAGCAGGACTGACTGACCTGCTGTGTCTGAGAGCTACAAACGCCCTCCCTGCCTTCCTCCATCACCAGCTCTGTTCTCCCTGGCTGTGCAACACTTGGATGTGTTTGCAATAAAACACAGCCACAGGTTGTGGAGGATAACTGGATTTTTCAGCAAAATTCCAAAGGGTGATTCCAGTGAATGCAGTGTTGGAGGGTGATCCATATTGCTGCTTTGCAGGTATCTGTTCTAGAAACTGGAAAGGGAGTCTATGCACAATGACAAGTTAATAGCAGAGCATTTCAGAGTTGACTCTGCAGAAAAAACTGGTGAACAGCCTTCTGCACCTTTTGTCATTTGGGAATGGTCTTGTCAGAAGAAATGTCATTTTTGTCCTTTCAAGATGCACTTTGCCTGTATACTGAAGGGAAACACCTGTAATAAGGCAGTAGTGATCTTGTGTTGTGGGCTTGTATGATGAAGATAGTACACTATGTAAATTGACAATATTTTCTACATAAAATTTGAGAATATTTGAGTGGGTACTTATAACTGACACCAGGAATTCTCTCCACCACATCCAAGAGGTACCACAAAGCACAGTCAAGTTGCTTGAATTTAAGCACATTTGTGTGTTGTGATTTCTCTGCTGAGCTAAAGGAAGGTCCTGCTCCTCATCAGCAGTTTGGTCTGATTGTGGAGTTGTTTTTCCAATGGACACCCTTGAAGCTGAAGCCTGCATGTCCCTTTTTAGACTGAGGTGTCTTGTTCTTCCCCAGATGTGAGTTTCCCCCATTTGTACACTGAGGTGACTCCATCCCACTCTGATTCCATGGGGTTGATGAAGCAACCATCCCATTTTTGATCCTGCAGCTCCCTAGGTGTGACACTTGGCACCACAGAGCATCCAGAGGGTTTGAGGATCTCTCCTCAAGGGACCTGCATTTCCCAGCCTCATCTTATCTCTGCTGCTTGACACAACACATAGATTGGCCTTCTAATGTATAATCAAATCTCTGATGGAATCTATTATGTGAGCAAGGTGCTGCCTTGTTCATCAGGAAAGCAAATAATTCAGAGCTTTTAGCAGAGCCTGTTTTGTGGAAAGCAAATAATTAGCCTCATTTATTTCATACAAATTAGCATGTTCTAGGGTAGTGATTGAGATAAAATTTTTGCAGTCAATAGGCAGCATTCAGGTTTTTCAAAGCTAAATGTCCTGAAGCACATTAGAGGGATGAACCCGAGCTCTGGGTTCAGCAAAGGCTTTGTGCAGTGTCCCTGAGGTCCAGCAGCTGTCACCTGACAGGTCCATGCTGAGGTGGGGTGCTGCTTGAGAGGGATGAGGTGCCCTGCCTGGTTTTTAAGGAGAGGTTGTGTCTGCTCCTGATAATCAGAATGTTTCAAGTGATGTACTTGACATCATCAACACCTTTGAATGTGTATGTGCTACAGCTAAGAAACTTTATTAACTAAGAGCAGACAAGAGAATTTAAGGTGAAAAGTGGGCATTGACTTTTTCTTTTCAAAACACTGCCATTTTTAAGGAGCCTAATCTGGGAAAAGACAATTATTGACCTAGGTCATGCTAAATGGTGCCTGAAAGAATGAGATTTGACAGCTGTCTGCACTATTCAGGCAGGAACAGAGCCTGGATCTTATGAACCCAATAGCCATCCTGCTCCTGAAAAGTGGGAGAGAATGGCATGGAGCAATCCCTTTGACAATGGGGCCTCTTCACTGTAATAAAGTGTAAGACAGACCTGGTTCTTTCTTTTGTTCTGTGAAATATTCACCCCCATCAAATACCTGTTAGGGGAGAGACTCTTCAATCCTGCAAGCCAATCCTGCCATCTCTCTGGAGAACTTTGGATCTTGAATCCAGCTTGGAGGCTGCAGCCCATTTTTTATTGGAACACTGTAATTGCTTTGACTGGCAGAGTCAAAAGGCAAAAGGTAGAGGAGAAATGTTCCTTCTCATCACCATTAGATCACTGAAGATGCTGCTTGTGCAGATTATTTCAGCAGCCTCCTTGTGTATCTGTGCAGAGAAGACATGTAAGAATGTTCATCTGGCTTTTTTGCTGTTAATATCCTTCTGAAGGGTTTGTCTTTTGCCCCAACAATAGCTAAGGGAAGCATGAGCATCAACCTTACTCTTTTTAAAAAAAACCTCAGCAGTATTTCAGGCTCTTGAGTACCTAATACCAATATAAAGATCAACTCCATGCTGTGCTGGATGAGGCAACATACATTTAGTACCAGAAAAGATTTGTTTCCACCTCACTGCTCTAAGTCACAAATGAAGAAGCATTGAAGAGACACTTTGTCAGGTCACCTCGTGTGAGGGCTGGACCTGCAGACCCTGAGCTGGTACAGCCAGCTGAGCAGCTTCTGCCATGAATTACTGCTGCAGCTGGGCTTTTTGCTGTTTTATGGGATGATGCTCACCCAAATTGCTTCCAGCTTTGCTGAAGGGTCTAAATTTTTAGGCAGAATGCTCCCCATCAATTGCTGTTTTCCACAACTTTAAGGACTTTCTCTGCAGTCAGGACTTTATGGACAGACTCTTGTCCCCATTGGAGTCAGAGGAAAACCTCTTTACTTACACAGGCTCCAGGGATTTAATCTCCTTAAAAGAGAGCTGAAAAATGCAGCTTTGTATTAGAAATATTGCTGCTTTCAAGAAAACAGGGAAAGCCCTGGCTTCTTATTCTCCCTTTATTTTGGGGTCAGAGCATCATTTTTCCCAGCAGTGCTGTCGGGCAGCCCTGGGATGGATTTCCATTTCCAGCAGAGGGCCCTGCAAGGCTGTGCAAGGAGCTCCAGCGCTCAGCCACTGCTGGCTGCCTCCTGATTTAAACCCCAACTCTGCATTTTGCGAACTAGAATTATGAGTCCTTTGTATTTCAACGGGTCAGACATGGTTACTGCACAATAAGCTTTAGCCCTTTGTTCTATTTAACTCCTTTTATGTCTTAATGTTTTATTCAGTGTGCTATTTATGTGGTTTATTACCCAGCTTCTAAATATAGGGTAGCTGCAATATACAGCCCTGACTGTAATCTCTTCAAGTAATAAGGTAGGGAAAGCAATTCAGTTGAGAAATAGGTTCCCTTTAAGACAAAAAGGAGCAGAATTCTTTGTGTGAAATTTGCTGGTATATTTATTTTTGAGGAGAAAAAAAGCGTAAGAAATATTTCTTGTATTCCTCTTTTATTTTTTCCTTAAATAACAGTGAGAACTTTTAGTATATATGACAGATTTTGACAATGACTTCAAATTAGATGCATAGATATGGTACCAGAAAGTAACAACTCAGTGTTGATTTACTCTTTTATAAGGTAAAATGTAGCTTCTGGTGTCATTTTCCATGAATGTACCCTTTAACTGCATGGAATGCTATTGCATATGAAAAGGTTTGTGTATTCCAGGGACTTGAGAGGTGGGAATTACAGACAAACTGGAACATGTGCAGGTTTATGTATCAACTGTCATGGTTTCAAAAGTGGAGGGGGGTGGAACTCTGTAATAAAAAGAAGACAGAGTCTCATTTGATACAAATGGCCAAGCCCAGTGTGTCAGACTGTGGAGCAGGAGGCTGAAACCAAGCCCTTTCCTGCAGTATCAAAGTGAGCTTATTTTAAAGCCATCAGGGAAAATTTGTGAAAATACTGTCTATATTTTATTCATTTTACATTTTCACCATTTTTTTTTTTTATATTATTGCCATCTGCAGTAAATGACAACCTTTACATTCCATTGACCAAAATTCTAACCAGGAAAGCTTTCTTTACTCTGTCTATTCTTTCAAATCTGCATCTCCCAAACTTAAAACTGATAACAGAAAAAAAAAATTACATTGCAAATGGATAGTCTTGTGCTAATGTGAGAAAGAAATGGTTGGATGAGCGTAAATCCACAAATAGAATGGAAAAGATCTTGTCCTGAGTGTTCATTTGAGTGAAGTGATGCAACAAAAAGCAGCACATGCTCTGTTCTGGGTTTATGTGGAGGTCAACAGGCTGAGTCCTTGGGAGGAGGAATGCCAGAGTGATGAAGGCAAGAGATTGAGATATAAAGGACTTACATCGAGTTCCTTGGTCTGAAATGATTAAAAGACCTGCCTAAGATGAAGTCCTGACCCCACTGAAGTGGGAGTCTGTGATTCTTCTGTGATTTAGTTTCCAGCCTACTCCGGATATGTCTCAGCAGAAAAGTTAAACTTCATAGTTATGATTTTATTGAAGCTTAAACCAGTCACTCTTACAGAATTCACCATTCAGTGCTTGGCAAATCACTGCCATTTTGAAGGATGGAAACTGTTCTAGGGCCTGTTCTGCTATTGATCACCAGGTCTGTGCTCACTGCCTGGGCTGCACTGCCACAGCCTTGCAGCTGCATTCATTGGGATAGCAGTGCAGAGCCTGTCCCAAACTTAAAGTCCCATTTCAGTGTCATTGTAAGGCATTTCATCCCAAATGAGTGGCTGCACAGGCTTGACTAAATATCTGTGGAAATGGGTAGCAGTTTCTGTTGATTTGATGATTTAGACTGTTTTTGTCTGTGCTTTCTGGTGGTTCAGAGGCAGCCTGGGACAGGCAGACCCTCCACATTGGCTGTTATTTGCCCACTTGGTTGAGGGTAGATACAGAATATTCACCCTGTGTTCAAGAGCAGGAAATCTGTTGTCATCCTTGGCTGTGCCATCAAACACGTCCCACCTCCATGGTGGCATGATGTTCTCCCCTCCAGAGAGCTGCCCTTCCACTTTAACTTTGAAAGTTTGTGGTGTTGGTCTGCCTGGCTTCAAGGACATGTTTGAGCAAGCATTTCTTCTTGGACACCAGAAAATGTTTAATTAATAATGGAAGGACCTGGAGATGGAATTTTTTTTCCCCCTTAACTAACATTTAAGTGTTTTGTTGGCAGAGCACCTGGGGATTGCTGCTGGTAGCCCTTTGCTGCAGCTGTCTGCTTTTCAGTGCTTGGCAGCATCCTTGCATTCCTTCAGGAGAGTGACAACTGATAGGGGACAATGGATTCTAAATCAGGAGATTAAAGATGTCTTGTAGGCTTCAGCAGGGTAATCTCTCCTCATCCCACTGGAGATGGAAGCTACACCTGACATTCATTATCATCCAGGGTGGCAATCTTTAACAACACCTCCAGAAATGCCAGAACTTATGAGTGGAAAATTCTAGGATCAGCAGTTCTGTTGCTTAGTGTTTGGCCTTTATTTATTTACTTTCTTTATTTATTTTCACCCTTTTTTCCCCCTTGTGGACATCATCCACATGCCTTGCAGTCCATGGATGGTCACTAGTCTTTTGATTTATGTTGTTACTTTGAGAAATAATGACCAGGTAAGTGCAAGGCAGTATTTCTCTCAGCTTTATTTCCTGCCTGCACTTTCCTGATGCCAGTTCTGGTTTGTACCTGTGTTTCCTTGAAGTAGCATCTTAAGAGGCAGTGAATATTTTGGAATAAGCAGATTGGTTTTACTGTCTTTCCTTTGCACAAACTGTTGAAAATTATCTGGGGTGGAATGGCAGGATCTGTGTTAAGCAGATCAGGGGTGTGTTAACAGCTGTTTGTAGGCTGCTGTTGTGTTGGCTGTTTTTGCCTGATAGCAAAAATGAAACTGTGAGTGTTTGTAAGGCAAAATTATAAATGTACCAAAGTAGCCTTTTGGGTTCATTTTATTTTCAGGTTGGGTGTAAAACCTTAAAGCCTCTTTTGTGCTCTGTATACCCTTTTTTCTATAGCTTCCTTTCTTTTCTCAGGAGGTTTCCTTCTACATAACAGGAAATAAGGTTGATAGAGAGCAGACACTGACCTTCCTTGTTTGTGGTGTCCCTGGATTGTCTCTGAATGGGACATGAAGTCTCCTGACTTGCCGTGGTGAGGAGATCAAACAGGAAGATCTTAAGACTGTGTGTAGCCACTGACACTTGCTACTCATAAGTTTTCTCAGATTTGTCTTTAAAAAACATAATTTACTGAAAATATTAAAATCGAGTCAGAATACAATTTGAGAAAAGAGTAGATGATGTCAGTTGGCTTAAGTCGCTTTAGCAACATGAGTGTCTGGCATGAATTGTGGCTGTGCTAATGATTTCTGTCTATTGAGTCCTTTCAGCAGATGCTGGTATTTTCCAACTGGAAAAAATAAAGCAAAACAAAACAAAAAAAACCCAACCAAAACTAAGTCAACTGAAATTTCTCATCTAAAAGAGTTTGACTGTAAGTCCTTGCTGTTCTCTACATGCACCCTGTTGGAGTTAGTGCTATTGTGTCACTGAGGAAAAAGTGTAGCTGATAATTTAATTTCGGTGTTTCTATATGCAAATTGTTTAGAAAGAAGCCTGATTGCTCTGCAAGTTGCTCTTTAGCATTGTCACTTGGCTTGGCTGGGTATCCTACTGCATCTGTTTTTAGGAATGGCTACTGATAATAGAGTTTAATAATTTACTTGCATAGAGTTAATTTTTCAGCTTTTGTCCTTCTTCCAAGGTTTTAGAATTATGGAGACAATATAGTGGATTTTACTATCAGATCTATGTTTGATGGCTTTTGTTGTTTGAATTATACAGGAAAAAGGAATAGTTTGGTATTTCATTTGGAAATACTGTGACAGATGTGCTGTTGTCTCCCCACCACACACTATTTTTAATATTTTATTTGGAAATACAACCCCCCCCCAACTTGGTATTGACATTCTTTAGAAAAGGAGTAAAATTGCTGTCCTCAGTAAAATGCAATTTACTGCAAGGGATGCCACAGTCCCCAAACAAGCAGCCAAGATAATTAGTCAACAACTGACAAATAAGTCTGCCATGCTAATGTAGTGCAACATCCTTTTATCAGACTGTATCACATGGTAGTTTGTGCCAAGCTGGAGAGAAAAGAGAGTTTATTCTGAAAACATGTCCTCTTCTGGGGCAACAAATCTAATCCAGCAGTGACTGTGGAAAGAATTTTCCTGACGCTTCCCCAGTATCAAGGGATTTGGGTTGACTGAAATCTGGATCAAACCCAAAATCTGAGTAGGGTTTTTCTGCAAACTCATTTCCATTTTTCTTTTGGCTGTTGCAAGAACAGCATCAAAGCAGCATTAAAAAGAACTATGCCTGCAGAAGGACCAGTTTATCAAGGGGATAAAGGTGATTCAGCATTTTCTCAGTATTTTCTCTCAAAAAAAGAGAAGGTCTTTCCCCCAAATTCTGCAGCCTAAATAGTGATCTGCTGGAGTAGATCTCTGGCATCCAAATCAAAGCAATATAAGGTGTTTGTCAGCAACATGAACTGCTTCACAAATGAAGTGTGATTATTCTCATTGAAGAGATGGAGGATGAAACCCTTGTGTGCATGGGGAGCACTTCCATGTCTTGGGAGCAAACAGATCTCATCTGCAGAACAGAACCAGAGGTCAGGTTTAGGTTGCCTTGGCTGGGCTGCTATTTATGCAAAAAACAAACTTAAATACCATGATTGCACTGTGCTGGTCAGCACAGGTACACATCTTTCAGGGCTGACAGGTGACTGGAGAGATCCTTCCCAAATTTACTTCCAGCATTTCTTGGTCCAGAGTCTGTCAGCTGAGTTGGTCAAAAGGCCCTGAGAAGAGAGGACATTTATTCTTATTTATTAGGTTTTGCTCACTATATTTTTCTGTGAAATATGACATGACCTTTCAGTCTGAGAGCTGTTAGATAATAAATATTATTAGCAGGGTCATTCCTTGACCAAGAGAAAACTGCCTGATTTGAAATGATGAATTCAGTCAGGGGACAAGCCACAGGAAGATGTCTGGTTTGTGGCAGCCTCAGCCATGGGTTCTACTGAGACAGTGGATATTGCTAATTGCCACTGCTCTTATATCAGCATGGTGACCAGGAATTGGTTTGCTGCTTGGCTGTGGGGATGGGGAGAGAATCAATGGAGCTCTTTTGTCTCAGGTGTGTTGGCTGACAATCATTTTGGGCAGTGTGAAGCACAGGTGACACCAAGGTACCTGGATTTGAGGGGCAGCAGTTACTGACCTCCAGCAGAGAAAGGGTCATTGATGTCATAACTCTGCAAATAAAGCATGAAACAAAGACATCCTGAATATAAAAATAAATCAGTATGAAAATTACAAGGATAAACACTGTGCTTCACTAAGAGTGCGTGTAAAAACAGCATCCAATTGCAAAGTGCTCTCTGGGGCAATGAGAGCCACTTATTCTTTTTTGCATAAACCTGATGACTTCAGCCATCTGCTTTGTGAAAGGACTGGATGATAGAGTGAACAGGACATGAGTCTTCAAGGAAGAAGAAAGGCAGAAATCCCTTTCAGTGGAGACAGGCTCTCATGATGTCACTGAGCACTTGATAAGCCAATTGAAATTCAAAAATCACATTTAAATTTCTGAATGATGAAATGAGAGGGAGATAAATAGGTCTGCACTAATGATTACATAACCTCTTGACTAGAATGAAATAATATATTGTACATTTTCAACGAAGTCTGCTGTCCTGTGTCCAAAAAAGTGCTAAAGTTTAAAATGCAGTTAAGCAGTAAACATGGTAGAAATGTTCAAAGGCTGAGGTTATTCTTCATCTTAGATGCTGTGCAAGTCTTGTCTCTGCAATGTTTGTATGGGTGTGTGAATTACCAGGGCTTTAATGCTCCAGTTAACTTTTTTACCAGGTAAATGGGCTTGTTGTGTTTTGATGTAGAGGCAAATCAAGGACATCTGTTTACTAGAGAACACAACCATCCTAAATGAAATCAGTGCTGCTCTTGGGAGAACTCTGTGTAGTGAGATTTAATGATGAGTCATACTAAAACTGAATTAAATGATCACTTTATGTTTCTTGTAGCAATTTTACAGGCAATATGAAGGTATGAAAAATACAGAGACTGACACTTGTTTCTTGGTCTCACCAGCATCTCACAGAGCAGAGTACTGATTGTGCAGCTGAGGAAAGCTTTGTCTTTTCCTCTCTCCTGGTCTCAAGTCAGCTCCCTTCCCCCCTGCTTCCTTCCCATTCTCCTTGATTTGGAGGAGTTTGTGCCATCGATGTTTTGCTGTAGAGTCCTATTAGCATCAGAAATTTATCTTCTCCATAAATTGCCCTGTAGACGGTACCCTGACAATTTGAGTCGGCTTTAAATTGTTGTCACTGTCTCTGCTTCATCATCCACAAGTAATGATGTTGATAATGAAAATGTTATGCTATCATTTACAAATTCTGAGTCCCTCTGTTATCTATGAGGAGATACTAAGTAGATAGCAGAATATCAAAGCATCATTTTGCTCCAGATATATTCTGAGCTCCTGAGTACTGAAACAAAGCAGATACAGGCTTTTAAAGCCAGATTTAACAAGATATTTATATACCTATCACAGCAGATTAGCAGCCAGTAGGATTTTTCAAATGGGTTTGTGCAAGGTAGGTGCTGAACTTCCATTTTAACTGCAATGAAATTCTAGATTTAAAGACTTTAAATTTGTGCTGGTGTAAGATGTGTAAGATCCTGCACGTCACAAAGCTCTGTGTAACCATTCCTCTGTCGATTCCAGCATCCTCAAACAGCTGAACAGCTGCAGGATGGAGGTGGATCAGGTCTGTGGAGAGATTTCCCAGGCAGCCCCAGGAGCGAGTCAGGGCAGGAGGAAGGTGCAGACTCTTACAGAGGCTTCTTCTTACCCAGAGCCTGCTTTATTTGACTTTCTCTTGACAAATTTAGCGTTTGCTGGCACTGCCGGCGAGGTGCAGGAGGAGCATCCCTGTGTCAGGGGCTCACCCGAGCTCTCCTTCTCCATGGCGAGGTGCAGAAGGAGCATCCCTGTGTCAGGGGCTCACCCGAGCTCATTCTCCATCTCTCCGTGCCCAGCAGCCCCGCTGGATGGCAGCATATTGCAAATTGTTTGCAGCAGCCACAGCGCCCTGCCCGAGCAGCGCCGCTCTCCAAGGTAGAGCACATCCGCCCAGATGTGCACGGGATTGTCTCGCTGCCTCATCTTTCCTTTCCCTCTGTGTGTGCAGAAGAGGCACAGCTCGGTCTGTATTTCTCCAGTGTCTGAGCTCATGTGCTGCAGGTTTCCCAAGAGCAGGGGGTCAGGTGAGCCAGGGAGGAGAAAGGGACACATCCCTGTTGTGGTCACACCCCAGGCAGGACCAGCTCAGCCCATTTCTTGTCAGGCTGAACTTGACCTGGGAGGGGAATGGAATTGAGCTGGAGAGTTTCCTTTCCAAGTTTTATTAGGCTGTATCAACGGCAATTAAAACAGGCAGGTATTTACTGCCTGATAGCACTGAGAAATAATTTAATTTCCCACTGCTTAAAAAATGATCCTCATCTTAGCAGGCGTTGTAATTAGGTTTGACCTTGAGCAGTCCCACATTCCTCATGTTAGTATCCTCATGTTGGAAGGACTATCTGATTTTCTGAGTCTATTTAAAATGTAAATTATGTTGCTTTAAATTTGTAACAACATCTCGTATAGCATTGTGCCTTTATAACATAAAGGTACATAACAACTAAATGTTTCATAACTGAATGTCATGATTTTATGCTGAGTGCTCAGACCTGCAATACTTTATATGTGTGCCAGTATTTAAATGAGATCCACCTCACCTCCAAGGCTAACAGTCTATTAGGATGAAAGTGTGGGCAGTTCACCTCAGTGTCAGTGCTGTATTTTTTAGCTATTTGTGTGTGGACTCTGTACTGTGAGAGAAGAGAGATTTGTACAGTGAAGGCTCTCTCTTCAACGTGATAAAATCCCACAAATTAATATTCTAATGATAATAACATTTTGGGTGTCTAGGTAGAGCCTGAACATCAATCACCAGAATGGAGCTTTTAAATTTTTAACATCTGGTCTCTTGCAAGTAAATATTGAGAGTCAATGCATTTTTTTTAATTGTTCTTGGCCAATTAGTAAATACTGTAGCTGAAATGACAATGAGATATATTTTAGGAAATATCACACCTGCTTTCTTTAGAGAAGGTTATGCTTTTAAGAGGAAATACTTGTATTTACTAGGGTGTGAATATGGCATTAAGTGGTTGCAATAAAGATAATACTGCTTGTTGAAAGCAGGAAATATGAGATCAAAACAGACTATTTCCCTAGAACAGCAGGGCTATAAAATCTGGATTATTAACAGTAATTCCACAGTATTTCCTTTTGGGTATGTAGAAGAGACTTAATCCCAGCCACAGGTCTTCGTGATGTTTCTAGGCAAGAATATGGAGATAATGAAGTAAGGAAAATTGCTATATGGAGAAAAATGCAAGCTTGGAGCTGCTACAGGTTTGACCTCTGTTATGGCCCTTAATCTTGGAATGAAACAAGATTTTGGCAACTTGTTCACCTCCTTCTGAACTTGCTTGCAGATACAGTGACACAAAAGTGTTTCAAACTTATCAACACCAGCACTGGCTGAATGTATTATCTGATGCTGCACTATGGAAATTGGGGCTGTTTGACTTACAGGACTCTCCCAGCTCTTGGATTTATCTGGTTAGATTGAAAGCCTAAAGGAAAAGCTGCTTTGAAGGAGAATTTTTTAAAAATAAAGAGGTCCCTTAGTTAGGGTTAATTGTGCCATCCAGGGAAGATATTTCATTAGCATTATTAATCTAGGTCTGTGCATGGCCCTGTGGGAGTGTGCTGTGTATGCTCCAGGTGACAGATGATGGAATATCCATGGAGAGGACAGAGCAGCTCTAGCTGGCAGAAACATAAAATAAAGCATATGAAATTGGGGAGATTTAGGGGGGTGTGCAAGTTTTAAGGGCATAGCTTAGAAGTGTACTGGGATTTGGTGCTGTACATTCATTATGAAATGGTGCAGTATAATCAAGAGATGATTTATGTATTGTAACTGTTGTATAGACAAGCTGCTGTTAAATATATCCTGATGTTGCTGTCCTGGTCCAAGTGTTGGGATTAGCTACAGGTGATAAGGACAGTGCTTTGTTTTCTGTCCTAAACAAGTTATTTCTTCCCTTTAGTTGGTGCTTTTTCAGTTTGCTCTTGTTTATTATGATACTTGTCGATGCAATAGTCCAGCATGTTCTGAATTAATGATTAAATGCTTCAGAGTAAATGGAACTAGGACTGCTGCAGAGAACAGGAGATTGCTGTGGTTTGCTGAGTTTAGTGAGACATTTTATGTCACAATGCTTTCCTAAAAGGGAACCATGTGTTGAACAATCTTGAATTTCAAACACCTCCTAACCCTGAAGGACTGAAAGTTCCAAAGGAGCAGGACAGATGTTATTTTACAGTGCTTCTACCTGACACTGCCTCCCCAATAATTTTTGTGAGTGCTGGGCCAGCAGAGGCTGTTGTCAGGTCAGACTGTGATCCCAACCCTGGGGTCCATCCCTCCCAGCACAACCTGTGCTGCTCTCATGTGTGATTGTCCCACTCACACCTGCTTTCAGTTCCATTAGATTTTGATTGTTAGATATCATCCATTTGAAATATCACGCATTAGGTATCATCCACTGAGTTAAATACCATCCATGAGATATCACAAAAATTGCTGAACAGGAAAGGTCATTGTTTTCAGTGCTCCCTTTAGACACTTCTGAAAACCCTGTCTGAAAATTCTCTTATTAGCCACTTTTGTTTTACGAGCAATGCCATTCCTCATCCTCAAATGACAGGGAAATACCAATAGTAGCTCACCTTTAATCTCCTTAGTGTTGTTTTGTGTTCAGTGACAAAGTTATAGCATACATTTAGCAGGATCCCATAAATAATTGCACAGTGAGAACAGAATAATGATGGAAAGCAACTAGTTAGATTATATAACTGCAGCGCTTTGTGTCGACGGGAAGGACTTCAGGTTGCTTGCAGAGTTGCTCTTTTGAACCTTCTTCAAACCTGGGAGACGTGTAATTTGAGAACTTCTATGGATTTCTTTGTATAATAGTTCTAAGAAGCCTTGCCCCCAGTGACCTAATTATGTCACCTGCATGCTGCACAACTTTGTACTCAAGCAGGACTGCCACGGGCATGTGAGCTTTGTACTGCTCTTTTTTTTTTTTTAAATTAATTGGCCTTTATCTCTTCTTCCCCCCTCTCCCAGTTCAGGCTGCTGACTTCAACTTTTTACCTTAGGTTGGAAGCTCCGCTGACTTTTGCTTTCTTTTGGGTTTTGTTTATGTTTTTGTCATGTGTGTGGGGTTTTTTTTGTTTGTTTTTTTTTTTCCCCAAAAGGCCAAGGATGCAATGGTAAAACTTATTTGTATTTTTAATCTGTACCTTGTAATTAGAGCTAGGAGGGGCTGGAAGGAGATGCCAAGCAAGTAAGAGCCTTCCCTTTAAAAGCTCTCCAGGCACATAACTGAGTCCTGGGAGAGCTTTAAAGGAAAGTACTAATGAAATTCCTGCAGAAAAGGAAAAATAAGCCAACAAAATTAAGACTTAAGTGTGCTATTTTTATTCAGGACTGGGGTTAAAAAAGACTCTGGTGCCCCCTGGGTTCGTTCTCAGATAAAACATTTGAATCACTAATTATTATGGTTTTTGTGTGTGGATGCATTTCTGCCCCACTGATTTCCCCAGTACTGAGATTTTTAGTTGATTGAAGATGATGCTGATGTTACCTGGAGGTTTTGCAATCATTTTACCTCAGCTTTGCTTGAAAATCAGTTTTTTTTTACTGTGATATCAGTAATTTTCATGAAGTTTTTTCTTTTCTAGAGGGCAAAGCCCCAAAGCACAAACCCCATCTTATTTAAGTCTTGGAAATTGAATAGCTGTGGAATTTAAGCACCTGGATCTTGGGAAGGTTTAAAAATACCACACCTTTCACTCAAGCAGAGCAATGAGTTAGAAACAAAGCGCAGTCATAGTCACCCAGGTTTATAACCTCACAGAAGGTGATGGTGGTGACAAAGGATCGAGGTGCCAGTGCTGAGCTGAGGAGCTGAAATAGGTGTTTATCACCCCTTTGGGCAGAATTCTGCAGGCTTGACATCTCCAGTAGATCTCCAGGGGTATAGAAGCACAGAGCTTTGCGCTTGGATCAGCTGCTAGGATTGCTCCAGCACAGAGGATTCTTTGTTTCTAGGAAACCCACATGCAAAATTTTCATTATGTGTTCCCTTCTGAGTGCATATAGCTCCATTAGCACAGTGAACTCCAACGCCTTCCTTCTGCCAGCTGATCCTCCATGGGTTCCCTGACTTCTGCTCTCAGAGGCTTTTCTCCTTAGTATTTATAACAACCTTTGTTTTATAAATACCTGTTTGCAGAATCCAAATGATGACTCTGAACATTGCTCTGAAATGCAGAGCTAAACCACGTTGTTCATTGATGCATTATGCTGTGCATGAGATGGATGATTTTGCATTCCATGGATGAGAAGGAACATAAGCCCCAGCTTGTGCTGGCATTCCCAAGGACAAATGAAAACAAATGTTGAACAAGATTTCTTTTGATAAACCAGATTAAAATGAAACTCAAGCACTTTTTTACTTATGCAAGGCTAGTTTTTAGTCTTTCTAAAGAAGAGATGTCCAGGTGAATACACTGGGTCTTAGCTGGTATTGCTTAAAACTGGATAATTTCCCCCCCTTCCCTGGTGGGGTCCATGAAGCGTTGCCTTTCCCTCATTTCCCTCTTTTGAATGGATGTGGAAGACTGCAAAGCTGGTTTTCTCTTCCTATTATTTAGTACCTATCCTCTATCCTTTGTGGTTTTTTGGGATGGTTTGAATTTTTCCTTTGTTTTCAGTGGTTTAGTGAAGGCAGCTTTCTCTAGTGTCTTAGCTGGAGGACCAGGCTGAAGATCCAAGTGACATATCATCCATAGTCTGAACAAAGAGAAGAACCACTAGCAATTGGGATTAGTGAAGGGTAAATGACGGGGAATTTCACATCTCTAAAATTAAATTTTGTACCTGAGCAATATCCCCCATAATCAAGGGTGTTCTCACCTATACCTCTAATTTAACCATATTAGTTTTCCAAGAGATGTAAATAAAATCAATGGGCCTGACTTTGTTTATGGCTTGTGCCTCCACCCAGTCACAGCCCTGGTGCAAACACTCCCATCCTGGTGTTAGCAGGCAGCTGTAAACCTCTGCTCCTTATGGCTCCCTTGCAGCTCTGTGCTCTGATGCAGCTCAGCAGGCAGATTTTTGAGTAAGGAGAGGCAATAGTTTTCAACATAAACAAGTCCGCTGGGTCACATTAACCTCCTTCAGTCTCCGTGTTAAATAATTAAAATAAACTAGGTAATGTTTAACTATACGTATTTAGAGGCTTACTGGAGGAGCTTATTAGTTCAATATTCTAACACAGTGTCTTAAACCTTCCTGAGCTCCAGGATCCCTTATTAAATATTTAGTGCATACTGCTGAAAAAGTCAAGATTTGCTTTATTTTTTAGAGGAAATTTCTAGTCTCAAAACTCAGCCTTTAAAATACTGGCCATCTATAAATACTACTTTTCTCAAGTTGTCATTTCTTGCCACCGAGGAGGATTTTTCATTTTTACCAATCCTAACAGTGCGCCAAGAATTAATACTTGCAGAAGGCTCTGCAGTGCATCCTTGCTGCATTCTATAGAACCACCTCAAACACCTTTTTAAGCAATTCATTTGACAGCAGCTCCTTTGGATAGAGAGAAGATGTGTGTCAGCTGCTGACTGTGCTTCGGAGACATCAATATTTCTCCTCTTCTGCTTCTAAAACTGTCAAAACGAAATTAGTTAATTGGTGGGTACTTTAGTGTAGTTGCTGTGGGATAGTAATTATTGGTGACAAGAGCTGCTGGATGTGCACTAATACAGCACAGCAAAACCTAAAATTTGAAAATATAAGGCATTATCCTGCACTGCTGTTATGACTAGTCATTTTGCCACAGTCAGACTTGCTAGAGATTCAAACCTTCAAGTTCAAGGACTTCTTGCCAGGAGAGAGAAGATTTTGCTTTGTAAAGTGCAGAGTTTTATAAGACTTGCCACATAGCTAAGCAACAGCAGCTTAGTGGATTAAAATAGCATCAGTGATATCTCCAGTCTCTGGGGTAATGAGTTCTAAGCAAGGCAAAGACCTCCAGGAAGGGATTTTGTTTCTGTGTAATCTCTATCAGATGTTAGTGTATAATAAACAAATAACAAATTGTTTCACTGAGTCCATTCTCATCTTGCCTAATTGCCTGTCTTGGTTTCAGTACTGCTGAAGGCAAGACACAAACAATGGTTGCATTTACCTTTACACCCAATGCCTGATTGCTTACTGAAAAATGCCAGGTTCTGTGGTTTTTCCCTACCTGGTTGTTCCCTGCTCCAGGATCATCTCTCAATATTTTATTTCATCACTTTCCATGTTGTTGCATGGTCTGAGGTGGCAGCTGAGAGAAAAGTCCCTGCTCAGCCCCCGTGAAAGCATCACCTTTCAGTGTGAAGGTATCTGGGCAAACCATTCAGAGAATCCTGCAAACAAAGCTGTTTTCAGTTTCTAACAGACTCCCCATAAATGGTCTGCATGCCATAAAACATAAACTACCTAATAATCCACCTCTGTACAGGTGCTTCAATTACTCCAAAGCTGAGAAAGGTAACGTGTTAGACTAGCAGCATGTTGAATCTCTAACACAGAATCTATTAATCCTGGTAATTGTCATCTCCTTCTCATCTCAAACTCACCTGTGCTTTAAGCAGTGAATCATGATCAGTCATAGCTCTGTTCTTGTAATGCTAGGAAGGAGAAATATGAGGTGAGAAACTCTTTAAAAGGGGGTAGTCCCAATTTTGAAGAGGTGTTTCATGCAAAAATATGTCTGTTTCTTCATTTGCAGTATTTTCAGGCTTTATGGGGCCTAGATTAGCAGATTTTTCTACTCTACGGGAATTTTTTCTGAAATTTGATGGACACAAAAAATTAATTAAAAAAATCCCTCTGCTTTGAACTGACAGGAATGTTAAAAGAAATGGAAATCTATTCTCACCCAGTTTCAGCGTTTTTTGAATAACAATATATTGCTGAAGTTCCTGAAAAAAGGTCAATGATTTTAAGAAAATAAAAGGATAAATGGGTTATGATTTTCAAAAGACTTCACCTTTTACTCTTAGAGTGCAAAATGCATTCCTGAAGGAGAAATAATGCTGCTTTTCCCCTAGACCATTGCAAGTAGATGTCAGGTTTGTTGCTAAATAACACGTCTGATTTCATGTCTAATAGTTAGTGGAATTTAATGAGTACAAACTGAAAAGTGGAATAGTTCTCAGTGGGAAGGGAGCTGAGTTCTTCTTTTGACACACCCTGCTGTTCATTCGATTGTAAGAGATACCCACAGGTGGCAATTCAGTGCTCTCTGTGCCTCGCCTGTGTGAAAGAATGGATGTGAAGCCAGGGAACACTGGGAACAAATCCACCCTGGCTCACAGGCTCAATAGGTTTCGAGAGGAGTGAAAAAGGGCAGCCTTTGTAGCTAGAGGAGGGCGTTGGTGGTCTGAGATTTTTACTATTGATATTTGGGGTACTTGATGTTTAAGGTAATTATACCTAAAACTCAGGTAGTGAGTGAAATTAATACTAAATAAAATGGTTCAGGTGCCCAACTGCTGTAGGCAGGTTGGAAGACATACTTGAAATCACCTCCAAGTTTTTCTGCTGGGAATTATTTGCCCACTGGGTCCATCAAAACTCAGTGTGTTGTGGGCTCTGTGGAGAGACAGCAGAGAAATCCTTGTGAGGAATGAAGGGAGCCCACGAGGAAGATGTAGAGAGGTTATTTACAAGGGCTTTCAAATTGAAATAGAGCAGGTTTAGATGAGATATTGGGAAGAAATTCTTGACTGTGAGGGTGGTTGCCCAGAGAGGAAGTGTCCAACACCAGGCTGGATGGTGCTTGGAGCAATCTGGGGTAGAGAAAGGGGTCCCTGGTTGGAACCAGGTGATTTTTGCAGGTCCCTTCTAATCCAAGTCGATGATTCGATGATTTTATGATTATCACACTTTTCTCCAACTGTTCCATCCATCACCAGTGCAGAATCCAAGGCTCTTGGACTCTCATGGATGTTCATTTCCTTGGAGCTGTCATGGCACCTGGGGGATTCCCATCTTTGCAATGGTTTTGTTGTCCAGCTCTTGTCTCTAGAGTGTGTTAGACTTAAGGCTCCCTGAGCAGAAGGTGGTGCTGGAACTTTCCATTTACTCACCTCCATGGAACTGTAGGTGCTGGCAATGGGTGTGTGCTCTGCTGCTTCCCTGCTGTTTTAGGGAACTTGCACAGCAAATTTCCTTCAGGTAAAAGCAGGATATTTTAAGTGAAGTGTCAGAGGTTTTGAATATCTGAAGGTCAAATTCTCTCTGGTGCTGAGCCTTGTAAACCATTGCTTTGTGTAACTTGGAGTTAGGAATGGTCTATCCATGGCCAGGTTAAATCATGACCATGTTGATTGTCAGCTCATTGGTCTGGTTTGCTGTGTAGTTTTGAGTTGTGATTAAAGAGAAATCATTGTTTTGCAGCCTCACAGAGCACAGAGTGCTTGGAACAGGATAGTGAGAAACCTGCTTTCTTGTTTGCAAGTGAATCTTCAGGGGTTATGTTGCTGAAGCTGGATCCCTTCTCAGCTAAGGCTACTTCCAAAGTGTACATATTTATGATAACCTCAGGCCATCTGCCACCAATTTCAGAATGAATTAAAATGTTCAGTCTAGATGTACCCTGCCTTATCACAGCCAGTGATTCACAGTGGAATGTATCTCTTGCTGTATTTCCTTGTTTTAAACCCAATAATTTCTGATACTCATTTTAGAATCTTTGAAGTCTTCCATATTTTCACTCTGTCCCTTAACCTTTGCCCAAAAATAAAGGGAAAATTTTACCTTAGCTTCTGTACTGCCATTTTTGCATTCTCAGATGTAGCTTGTTGGAGACTGCAATTAAAATTATTACATATTTCACCTGTAATACAGGAGTAAAAAGTAAATGACTTTGTTAGGATTATTTAAATAGAAAGCTTGCAGGCACTTAGTAACATATGAAGTAACAAAAGACTTTTGAAAAGCCATTCATATTTCTGCATTGTCACATTGAATACCACCATGCCTGTTCCCTAACAATAAAACTTCATATTTGTTAAGCAAACCCCATATTTTTATTAATGCAGAAATGTAGGTATTTTTACATTACAGGACTCAGACTATTTCATTAAAGAAAAGTCATGGCAGTCCAAATGGGTGAGTTATTTTCCTTGAAAGTTCTGTTTGCTAAGGTAGAATTAAACTGGACTAGCCAGGACTGTCAGTGTGCTGACAATTGAGTTCTCTCCAGGGAAGTGGTAGTGCAGAAAGAAATCTGTTAATTATATTGTTGAATCTCAGCTGGTCAGGTTTGCATGCTCTGAAGGTGGATAGCCACTACAAAGAAAGTCCTGTAATTTCTAATGCTCAAAAGAGGCACTTGCAACTAATTATGAGATGCAATGGCAGAAGATCAGGAAGATTTGATGGATTAGTAATGAGATGCAGAGCCTTTTACCTCAAGGTCGTTGTTGATCCAGATCTGCCTGGTGGTGTTGGGAATTGTCCTCAGACAGGTGCTCAGTTTGCAGTGAGCTGGAGCTCTCAGGGCTCTTGATAAGCACAAATTCTCCCAAGAAAAATTGCCGCGGCTGTGGTTTTCTCTCTGGCTGTCTCCTTCTCTCTTATCTAGATAGGAGACAGAATTTCTGCTGTTTTCCTGGATGGTGGTGACTGAGGGAGATTAATGTGACTCCAGCCAGGCTCCTGCTGCTGGGATCTGCCTGCTGGGCAGAGAGGATGCTGCTGGACACGAGTCTGCTGGTGAGGAGGGCACTGGAGGGAGAGCAGGACAGGAGTTTGTGTTTAAAGGAGAGACTGGTAAAGTCCATGTTTAAAGGCTCTAAGAGCAGTGAGAGGGAGGCTGTCCAAACCCACACAGTGTCCTAAGAAGCTTTGAGAAGGAGTTGAGCAGGTGTGAGTGGAAGGGAAATCTTTGCAAGGGCTATCAGCAGGTGAGTTGTACAGCACTGGGAAGGACCTGGCAGCTCATTAGGGACAGTGGCACTAGGGCTGCTGTCACTGAGTCCTGCTACTGGCATTCACTACAGTTTGAACTGACCTTTCCTTGGGTTCTCAGGACCCTCAAGTAAGGGGTCTTGCAGAGGAATGTGCCTTTATGAAACTGCTGCTGCTCTGTAGGACAGCTGCTGCAAACAATGGACCCTTCCCACCCTGTCCCTGCTGAGGCATTGACTTGAAGGAAGGATCAGGACACTATATATAATCTCACAATGTCCACAGATTTTCAAAGTTAGCTACCACTCTGACAATTTGTATTGCAAGACAATATGTTTTGAGATCCAGAAAATCCAACCATACTAGCAGAAACTGTTTTCTAATGACTTAAAGTCAACACAATTTTTAAAGGTAAAAAAACCTAAGTATAAACTGTTGTTGAAATTTTTTTGAGAATACAAGCAGAAGAAACCTGTTAAAAGTTTTCTCTTTGTAATGTGCTGACTGAAAGAGGAAAACCCCACTGCTTTATTCAGAGTACCATCCTTGTGGAGAGAGTGGAACTAATGACAACTGCACCAGGTCACCTTTAAACTTTCTCAGACCGGAGATGGTGGAGCATTGCTGTTAAAGTCAATGGCTCTTGGGGGAGCCTAACCAGCACTGAGGAAGGTAATGACATGTCCTCTCCTGCCACCTATGGCTGCTCCATTATCCTTGAAAGCAGCCATGAAATGTGCACAGCTCTAACAGGAACATCTGCTTCTCTCCCTTGGTTGTTTCCTCCACATCTGCAGCGGTGGTGACAGGGCATGTGCTCTTCTTCATTCACCCTCGTTGGTCTGACCTTTCCTGTGGCTCATTTTTTATGCTCTGCCTCCTTAATGACTATTCTAATTCATCTCTGCATTTGCTGATAGTCTTATTAGGGCCAAGGGAAAATTCACCAGGTGAGGAAACCTGTTGTTTTCTGGTAAGAGTGAAACTTTGTCAAATCTGACAAACTGGCTGGGATGCTTTCGAGGGACAATCTCACTACATCCTTTCTGAAACTTGCCCAGTTGTGACAAGTGTTCCTGCTAAAAAGGGCAATCCCTCTCTCCTGTGGTGAATGAAGTAAATCTCCTTTTCTGACTGACATGGATGGTTTGGGTTTTTTTGGCCAACCTCTAGAAAAATATCCAAGTGTCTATCTGCTATCTAAACATCTAATTTCAGTTGATTTCAAATAGATTTCAGTGCCAACATAAGAATGGCACATTTAAAAACCCTTGGGAATTTGAGACTTCTCCTTCAATTCTCACTCCTTTGAGCTTTCAATCCAAATATGCTTTGTCAAGTGCCCTGGAGCTAAGCCAGTGTCTGTCTGGTTTCCTGCAGGCACAGGGAAATGCTATTATTGTATCTTTTACATCACAAAATAAGTGTGCTCAGTTATTGGGGGGCAAATTTCCATCTCATGGTCCAAACCCCCCTTCCAAATACAATAACTGCAAGAGTCAAGAGCTCTCTTAGTCCTTTGAGTGATGGCAGTGAGGACTGAATTTGATTCAAGGATCAAACTGTTGGACTTTCTCCAGGAGTTGTGGTTTCTTTCTGTCAACCTATGACATGGTGTCGAGGGAGGCTTTTGGTGCTACTCTCCAGTTTGCTCCTCTTGTACATAATAGAGGATATTACAGCTTCTCTGCTATTTTAAAGTTATATTTTAACATTTCACTTCAAGCTGAATGGTTTAATAAAAATGGAAAATCTTCCTAACCATTGTTAAGGACTGTCAATTTTAATAAGAGTGGAAGAAGAGTTCTTGGGTGCTTTGAAGGGGATGTGTGGAACAGGAAAATAATGTTTTAACCTATAGTTCTTCCATTTCTGAGAAGGCTCTGGTAACACTCTGTTTTTACCAATTCCAATAGCTATTCCATAGCAACTCCCATTGTAAACCTGGGTGAAATATCTTTACTGTCGCAAGTTGCCAAATGAAAAAAGTTAAATTTGGGTAGAACAAGCTGTATACTGACTTCAAAACCACCTTTTGCTGCCTAAAACAATAGGGTTAATAATATAAATGATGTGAAAGAAATAAGGTGAGAGATCAGCACAGTTTTTGTGAGTTGTGGCATCACCCACTTGTGAATGCCCAGTCAGAGAGCAAAGATTTCCACATTTGCTTCTTTGAACTGCATCTCTCTGGGATTTTCTTGGGTTACAGCCTGCAACTGAAGTGTTAAAATTTAAGTCTTGCACCTTTATTCTTAAGTAAAGAAGATTAAGAAGTGAAAGTTGAGACACTCAAGACATCTGCAGAATCTTGAAAAGAAAAAGAAGTATTAATGGTGAAGCTTTGAGAGAGAGCAATCAGTATGAAATAGGAAATGCACAGACCCCCACAACTTCTGAATTCTGACCTTTTAAATTATTATTCTGCCTTTAGCAGTGTAAGTCAGGGTCAGGAGTTTAAACCTGGGCCTATGGGAAACTGTTACCAGGTTGATTCTCACTGTATTTCACAGTGACTGTATTTTATTGTGTCTGTCACAGTGCAGCATGAATGGTGGGCAGTCTGCAGTGTTATTTGTTTCCATATAAGAAAAATCCCTGTATTTCAATAATGCTGACTAAAAAATATATGTTGACCTTCTAGAAACCTCACTGATGCTTTGCACTCATGGATATAGCAATGGAAATAGCTGAAGTTCAATTAGCTGTTCAGCCAGGTTGAACAGAGTCTGTGCATGCTGAAACCACTCAGAAGTCCTCATGCCACTCAGAGTTAAAAATGCATTTGTTCAATTTAGTTTTATGACCTGTTATTGCTTATCTGGCAGCTGGATCTTAAATTTGGACTGCTGTGAGGCTTTCCTTGTCTATTCCACCGGATAAACCCGAGGTAATCATTACAGCTGTATAAAAGCTGATATAAAATGAGACAAACTTTGGAAATAATTCATCAGTGGTGATCAAGACCTAGGGCTTTTCCCAGGGATTAAGGACCAACTGATGGCCTGGTGCCCAGTGCATTAACTGATCTGATTGCATGTAACATTCATCAGAATTCCATTTGCCTGATTTGCCTATCACAGGAAAATTTCATCCCACTTCAGCAGTGAAATCTATCATTCAAGTTCACGGTCTTATCTGCTGGTTCTGGTTTTTTCAACAGATAATTCCAATAGTGGCAACAAATGCTGCTGTATGATTTTAATAAACACAGAGCAATTAGTGGAAATAGGGATTCACTGCCAGTCTTTCCAATGAAGAATGTCAAACAGGACAACCAGAAGAGCTTTCATAAACTACACCATTAAATGATAACAGTTATGTCTGGATCTTTCTAGAGCAGATTCTCAAATGACGGTTAAATAATGAACAATTATTTACTTGCCTACATCTAACTGTCAAATTTAGGCACAGTCCTATTATTTTATAATCCCATAAAAGTAATTCAAGAAGGGAAATGAACTTTTATGTTAAAAAAAAGAAACCCCAGAAAACCAGAAGTTCTTTATGCCTTGTTAAGTGTGAGCTGCTTTAAGCACTGAAATGGAGCAGAGAACATGTTTCCTTGCTTCCTCTCTTCAATTTTACTGATTGTATTTGGACATGAGAATAAAGAATCAATTTTCACTTGAAATTAAGAAAATGCTTCTTTCCCAAACATCTACTTTGTTTTCTGGCAGCTTCCATTTACTTAATCTGCAGAGTCTAATGACTTAGATGACAATTAGTGTTTCACATTCTCTAAACAAATATCATCCTTGTCTGATGAATGACCTTGAACTGGGTTAAAAATACCTCTGGTATTTGGGAGATTACAGATGTTTGTTTTACACAAGTAAGCCCAAAATGATCATTAGATATTTCAGGTGATGGAGGAATGCTCAGAAGGGCAAAAGGCTTTAATCCCCAAAATATATTTTGTTGCATGCATGAGACAGATTTAAAAGGGTTTTGTTTGGATTTTTTTTTTAATTTCTTAAAGATTATGATACTATTAAATGAACTTCTGTCATGCTGTAGATGAGCAGTAATAAGCTGTACAAGCACAGCCCTGAGACTGGGTGTGGAGAGCAAATGGCAGTGAACTCCTGGTGCCTGCATGGGCTGTGTTAGTGACACCATGGTCAGGATGGCTTCATTATTGATGGGGATGGGACAGCCTTTCCCAGTCTGTGGTCCCAAATATGCTCTTTTTGCTTTCCTATGTCAAGAAAAACCCTGTTTCAAGAGGCAATCCTCTCTCAATTGAGGAAGAAAATTTAATTTTTGCTTACAAAGTGGTGAGTAACCACTAGCCTGGCCTATATGGATGTGTGTATACCTGCTTTCTCCAGGCAAGCAGAAATCTCTCTAGGGAACTGGTTTCATTCTCTTTCCCTTATTCTTGTGATAAATTTGTGAAGGAAGGAACAAATGAGAGAAAAATAGCTGTCCGCTTGTAATAGCGAGAGTGAATGTTAATGGGGCACATGGGAAATACTTCTATATTACAGAGCACAATGTTGCTCATTTGCTACAAGTTATGATTGAAAACCAAATCTTTCCTTTGCATTTTCTCCTCTGCCTCACCTACAATAGCCCCACAGCAGGAAGCTCCCTGTAGGAAATGATTAGCAGTGCTTTACTCTGAGGTGCCTTATGAGGTTTTCCACTCTAGGATTTCATCTGCACAAGTGATGTGTGTGTTTTTGAACCAGGATGAATTTTAGTGCCCAGCAGAAAGGCAGCAGTCCTTATTGATTGACTCCAGCGAGCACCCTGGCAGAGAGACACACTCATGTTTTAATTTGCTTTTGCTTCCAGGTCACCCCTTCATCCACCTTTCCATCTGCAGCAGCTTTTCCCTCCTCCCCCCTCACATTTACAGCACATTCTCAGCTGTTTTGATTTATTGACCACTCAGATTTAATGCTTCATTCCTGGGAAAAGACTCCGTGCTTGTGTCTGATCTAAGGTCACCTGTGCTACTTATTCCAGGGGACTTTAATCTCCATATGGATGTGACCTCTGACTCTCATCACAGAACTCCCTGTGCTACAGGATTCTCTAGCTGTGTCAGCAGGTTCCTCCACCTTCTCTGAGGGGTTGTGCTTTTCATTTCATTAACTCTTTGGGTCTCATTATCAGGGTTTGAGGTCACTCACCTGTTTTCAAGTATACAGCTACACTCACTGTACCCCTGGTGTTCCTCTCTACTTTCTTGTTTTGAGTGTTGTTTTTTACCTCGGGTGTCACTTCTCACCTAAATAAGTTAAAGTGGTTCATGGCTGGTTCTCTGATTCCCCAGATAAGATCCTGACTGTGATTTTGCTCATACCACACCACTGCTTTCCACAAATGCCGATTTGAAAAAAACCCTGTAACTTTATGGGCTTGAGAAAAGCTCTTTGATTTGAAACCTGCACATTGTGGAAGCTTCAACCTCCATTCCTGCACCTGGAAGATACTGGAGTGTATTTGAGGATTGTAACAGTATTAAATAACAAACTGGATTCCTTGCTCCTTTTTTTTTTTTTGTTTGTGTTTTTTATGTGTTACATCTTATTTTGCCCACTACCGTGGGCAGGTGATTATGGGAAGATATTTCCTAGAACAGCTGAACTGAGCTTTGGTGGCAGTCCTGGACTATCTCTAGGTACTCCCTTACTGCCCAAAAGTGAAAAGGTTGAACTTGAAAAGTGAAACTGGACTGATTTGTATATGCAGAGACGATTTCTGAGAAAGACGTGTGTACTGTACATCCTTGAGGAAGGAGAGCATCTAAGTCAGAGCCTTGTGACATGAATGTGAAATTATGAAAAAAATCCAGTAGCTGATGGGAGGGTAGTAGAGAAACTGCTCTACTGATATTCTCAGCTTCTAACATGTTGTGTAAATTTTACTTTCCAAGTGACTTTTAGCTTCTTTTCTTGAGAAGAATTGTCATCTTTAGAAATACCCCTTTTCCACTTTTCCCCTTTCAAAAAAACCCCCTGCACTGAGAGCTGGATTGATTCTCATAAATATGTTTGGCAAAAAAAGGCAAGTATTATTTCCTCTAATACTTTTTTTTTTTAAACAATATTTGCCTTTTGGTGTGTACTTCTGTGTGCTCATGTATTTGGAAGCAAAAGCCAGGATGAGATGAAGGCAAACTATGAACTGGCACCAATCTTCTTAAAGTGCTTTCCTCTTCCAAACAGCATCACTGCTGACTTCTAAACTCATTTGTTTCCCTTAATGTTGTCTGCAATATTTAGTTCCATAGCTGTTCATCCTCCTATCGACATCCATCCTCTTACCCTCTAAATAAATGATGCAGTTGATTTTGTGCAGACCAAACTCGCTGGTTTTGAGGCTTTCTGAGGAATGTGCTGAGCTGGGCTCAGCCTACTCCAGATTTGCTGCTCTCCACTGCACAGGAGCTCTCTTCAGCAGAGGTGGCAGCTTGTGTAATAGAGATAAAAACTCACTTTAAATCGGTCTTTTCCTTATGTTTCCTAGCTAAGAAATGAGAAAAAAGAGGAGGTTGTTCAGGATTTCTGATAGAGGCATGCTGCCTGCATGGATATTGCACTGAAAAACAGCACTCCCTGGGAGTGATCAGAATTAGTCACAGAGATGAAATGGATGTGGACAGAATTGGTTAGCAACCTTCTGAAAGCCTCCTGCTCTCTTTGATATGTTCCTTGGAGTTTTGAAGTGCATCACGACGATGTTTGATATTTTATTAACAATAATTGTATTTCCCTCTTTTCTTTTGAGCATTTCAAAGAGTTTTAGAAGTATTAATTGAGTACCTGCCCTCTGACTTCTAAGAAGAAAGTGAAAATAAGGTCTTGTCTAATATGTTTGTTGAGAAAAAAAATATTAAGAATAATACCAAGAATATTAAGAATGCCACTGAGAAAAAGCAGTTCAGTGGTGATTATTGAGTCAACTCTACTCACAACACTTGTGCTGGCTTGTAATGTGAGAGTCTAATAACTTCCTAACACCTTCTTCTGGGCTGCAAATCCTACAGATAACAAAGAAATGGTCACAGGACCTACCTGTGGCCACTCGTTGAGGTCTTTAAGAGGCATTCTGGACTCAGGCACCTGAGGGCTGTTTTTATCTGCAGGTATCTCATTGTGGAAAGCAGCAAAGTTCATAGCAGGGAGTATCCTGGAGGTTGCTTCCATTTGTGAGCCCTGTCCCATTGTGTCTGTGCCCTGTGCTGACAGAAAGTGTCCTTAGTGAGTCAGAACAGCACTGATATTTCTAGGGAAACAGAGCTGTAAAGAAATTGGGATATGGATGGCAATACACCTGCCAAACTCCTGATCAGAGCAAACACAGAGCCCCATGGTTCTCAGCACTCATCCCCTGCTCCCCACTGGCACATGTTCTCCCTGCAATATACAGAAGATGTTCTGTGACAGGAACATTCCTGTGGTGGTGTTGCTGATAAAATGTTTCTCCCTTTGGAGAGTTTTCTTATTTAAAAGTGAAGATGTAACTGAATTTCAACCGCAAATACTGACAGCCCTTAAGTTGCAGATCTGAATAGGTTTACAGGTGATGAGCTATGAATTTATGGGCTTTGCTCTCCACAGCCTTTCTCTCTCTCTCACTGCATTTCTCCCTGAAATGGCTTTCCTGATGTGTCCAGCATAGAATTCACTTACTGTGACCTTCACATTTCAAAAACTCTTCAGTCCCTGCTCCTCTAATGACCTGCCTTCCAGAGAATCCATTGATTATCAAATACTTTAAGGTGTTTCTTGAATGTTTCTGTCAGTATAATCTCAACTGCACCCTAAGTGTACTTTAAACCAGAGATGAAGGTTTATTTAGTGCAAGATGAATATTAAAACACGCAGTAGAGAATCTTTATATTCTTTATTTTTGCTGCTTTTTCGCGCCTGAATGCAGAGACAACAGGTTTCAGTAGATGTGGTGAGGAATAGACTGAGTTAGGGTTGGCTAAGATTTTCTGTGGGTTTTCTTAAATGTGAAAGCTGCTCTCCAAACCAGAGTATTTATCCTCTAGATTGCTGAACACTGGCAAAAAACAGGCCTGAAAGGCACCACGTTAACCCTCAGCATTTGTTCAGCACCTGCTCACAGATGAGTCTGAATATTAAGGAGAAATTCATACAGTGTTCAACAGCATAAAAAGTGTCAGGATGTGTGTGAACAAGCAGGAGGAAATATCGATGGGAACGTGTAGGAGGGGAAAGACTATTACAAGGGCAATCCAATTAATGCAAATGATGCATGCAGATGTCTGTGGCTTTTTAGTGCCTTCAGTTGCACTCCATAAGAGCTGTGCATTAGGGACAAGGGAGGGGAGCTCTGCCTTCCCTCGTGTGGCACTGGGGCTTTCAAACCTGAGCATCCCACTCCTGCCAGCAGATGAAGAGGTGGCACCCTCCCTGACCTGCTTGTGGAGCTGCAAAACAGGAATCAAACTTAATCTTGCCTTCTTGCAAAGAGCAGTGTGTCTGTTGGCTCCTGGTACTTCAGGGCAGCACCATCACTGCCTTAAAACTCAAACAAGGTAGTTGAAAGAGAGCCCCAGGTTTTGGGGCTGTGTACTCAGAGCCAGCCTGTTTGATTTCTTTTGGTATTGGCTTAACAGGACTGTTCCCCCAAAGGAAGCAGGATTTGAGCTTGAAAACAGACATGCTGGCAGCTATGTATTGATGGCTGGAGCTGGAGCATCCTTATGATGTATCTTCTGAAGAAAGCCTTCTCTTATCTTGGCATCTGATAGCTGGTGAATAATGACTGTAATTAAAGACAAGACTTGGCCACTTGGTCTTTTAGACGAGACTTGTGGCAAACACAAAAATGTGGCCAGAGCAGTTCAAAATGTTTGCTTTTTCTTCCCTCCCTTATGAAATCTCCTTCTCAAGAGACAATCCAGACTCTGACTTTGCTCTCCTGAAGTGAATAGAAACTTTGCTGTTTGCTCCAGTGAATGAAAGACCACCACAGTGGGCATTGGAGGAAACCAATGGAAATGTTCTCCTCTTTACTCCAGAGAGTTTTGAGTCAGGCTGTAGATCTAATAAACAGATAATTAAATAAATATTAAATTTATTTTAAAAAATAAATTAACGACCTCATTAAATTAACAACCTCTCTTAAATGAACAATCTTATTTTTAAAAAAACCTTTCTGTCAGAACTTGTGCCACCTTTTCTCCAAGCATTGTCACGTCAGGTGTTTTGTGGAACCATACTTTGGGCTGAAGTGGCAAATTTACTTTTTCTTTTGTGTGTTTGTTTTCTATATTGACTTAGAGAGAAGCTGCTGTTCTCTTCACTAGTAGCTGTTTTCTCTTTTTTCCGTGTTTATTATGATATGAGTATTAGGTACTTGCATGAAAAGTCACAGTCTGCCAATAAACTTGTTACAGTGGCTCTGTAAGATACCCTTATGTTGTCTTCAGCATCTTGCCAACTTTCTGTAAAACACCTTATGCATTTTTCAGCTGTAGCATATTTTGCTTAAAAGCAGTGTAGCTTTGTCCTCAGGGAAAAAAGAAAAAAAAAACTCTGTATTTATAATTTCTTTAAAAGTTGAGTGCACAAGTAGAACACTACATTTCCACTCCAAGATTGAATATGCATAGTTTCTTGTCCATTGAGGTTGTTATGAATACAAATTTGGCAACAAAACTCAGGCAGCCAAGTGTTTTCACAAGTGTTTCATCTGTGCTTGAAATACTTGTGAAACCAAAACACACAGAGCAAGGAACATGGCCAAGCCAACTTTTAAAAAAGTTATACATATATGTAATACTCTTTTTCTTTTGCACCCCCTCCTTAGAAACCTAAATTGCATTGCTAACTCTTTGTGAAGGTGAAGATTTCACACCTAATCAATTCACAACATTTTCTACCCAAAACCCATGGTGACCTTAATCCTTCAGTAAGATTTTGTTTGTAAGGATGTGTCTGATTTTAGTTAGCAACAGATATTGCAGAAAAAAGAAAGAAAAAAGAAAAAAACAACCCAAAAAAGCCAAACAAAACCCCCCAGTCAGGGCGAATATGGAGTGAGGAAGAAGCAGGATAATCCTCCAAGATTGCCACTTGGAGGATTGCCTGTTTGTGGAGAGCTGTCTGCCTTCCCCCTGCATTTCTTTATTCTCTGTGCCTTTGATATCAGCCCCACCTACACCAATATCTGTGCTGTCTCTCTTCTCATACCAGGAGCCTGCACTGCTTTGATGGTGACTATTTTTATTATTCTCAGTGTTGTCTCTCTGTCTCGCTCTCTTATGAAATAACTCACCCTGCTCTGTAGTGCTGTTAATTTACAAGGTGCTTTACAAACACAGATAAGAGCCATCCAAGGCTCTACTCTAAATAAGACAAGACAAATGCGAGACGAAGCACTTGAAGGCTGTTCAGGAAAGTGAGGACATGGAAATGAAGTATGCAAAGAGGTGAGAGGCTTGTGAAGTGAAGTTTTTGAGGGAAGGTTTAGGCAGGATGGAGGATGAGTTTGGCAGTGGAGGAAAATGGTCAGGTGCAAGGAGCAGGGAGGTGAGATGGGAAGGCAAGAGAAAGGAGGAGAAAGAGGGGGAAATAAACTTGGAGAAATAGGGGAGAGTGAATCGTGAGGAAAGCAAGAGGATAGAATATTTATCAAAGGTCTGTTCAGAATGGTGTGGGAGGGAGCTTGAGAAATCCATACAGCATGGGTGTGGTTTTTTCCTTTTGGACAAAACTTGGCTATCCATGACAGGTTTTCAGCCTACCTTGTTCTCAGCCTGCGTGCAATGACAGGCAGAGCTAGCAGTGTTTACGTGTTGTTGTGTTAGAAAATTTCCCTACTCTTTAAGATATTCCTCTTACATTAAATATTATCCTGTCCATTGTGTCCATTTATGAAGGGAAAGAATTAAATATAAAACCTAATGGAAGACAGGAAAAAAAAAGGAAGAAGAGTGTGCTCTGTCTGCCTGTCTTTTTGTCTTCATTCTAATCCAGTTCTCCCACCTCTTCTTCTCCCTGTAGATTTGTAAGGGCTAGGGAAGATATGAAAATTTACTTATGAAAGCTAATTTTATATCAACTCAGAGAATGAGCAAGATCCTACAGGGTGCTTTTCTTCTTTGCATTCCTGGTATTTAAGCTGGTGTTGGGGAGATTCAATACCTTGCAGGACTGCACACACTGCCTCCTTCTCCCTGCACTGACGTTGTGCTTTTCTCTCCATCCCTCCCCTGTGGAACAGCAGGCCAGCACCAGGTGAAGCAGGGCACGTGTGAGGTGGTGGCAGTGCACCGCTGCTGCAACAAGAACCGCATCGAGGAGCGATCCCAGACGGTGAAGTGCTCCTGCTTCCCGGGCCAGGTGGCTGGCACCACCCGGGCTCAGCCCTCCTGCGTGGAAGGTGAGAAGCTCTGCCCTCTCTGGGCTCATTAAGGTTGTTTGAGAACTTCAGTCTCCTTGATGTTTGACTTCCCGCCGCCTCCAGAGCGTAATCCTTCCTTTTGTTAATTTTGGAAACATCTCTGCGCGTTGGTGATAATGAGTCTGTGCATAAATCTTGGTGTAATTAATCCTCTTAATATATGTACTCGTCCATTTCGTGTCTGTGCCAATAAAACTTAATTTTTTTCGCGCAAGAATTCTCCTCTAAAGCTAGTTTGAAAACAGCATAAGCCGAGAAATTCAAGCTTATGATATTAACTCTTCCTGATGTTTTAAGACTTAGCAGCTTGGCTAAGAATTCACTGGATAATAAATGTAACCCAAGACTGGGCATGCAGATAGTGCTGGGACATCTTTTATGGAGAGCTGTTCTCCAGACTAATGTCTCACCATTTATTTTGCCTATTCCTTGTAGAGGTTGCTGCTCATGTTAATGCAATAAAGCTAGTCCAAGACAGACTTAAAAAAAAAAAAAAAATCTTAAAAGTTACCAAAATCCCTGATTTCATTAATTCGTAAGCAAGATCCTGTGTTCATTCTTTTGCACATAAAATTGCAAGCAGTTCACTTAAATATAAAACAAAAAGCTTCAAAGTCCAATTCTAATCTAATATTCAGAAATATTTAGTGTCAGACATAAAACTCTAAATACATGTGTATTTGCTTTTTGAGATTTTTTTTACCTATTATGAAGTTCTCAAAACAGATATTTAAGAAAGTAGATTTTTATTTTTAGATGCTTAGTCTTTTTATGCTTGGTAATTTAGCAGTACTCAGACAAACTGAGCAATTTTTTAGGGAGTTTCCTTGTCACATCTGTAGTATCTTCTGTATTTTTAGGTGACATCAAACAAGAGAAATATTTTTACATATAACAGATAATAAAAGTCAGGCATTGTTTTAAACTTACTTAAAGACTGCCAAGACGATTCTGCCATTCCGTGGCAGAAATATATGAATACTGCAGAAGCTTGATTCAGTCAATAGCTGCTGAAGGAATTTAATAGCTGTTTTTTCTTCAAGTATAGCTGCAATTAAGTGCAACAAAATATTATGAATGTAAGATTTTGATTTTTAAAGTGGAAGACTTTGATTCCCCCTCATCCCTTAGGGTAAAGCTTTAGCAGGCTTTGCTTATTTTTGCAACCATCTGGGACTTCAGTGAGATTCTGTAGCACAGAAACTGTGACTCTCTTTCCTTAGCCTCAGGATCTGATGTGTTTTCTCCCACTCCATACCTACCCCTCAGTAGACTCCTACACTGGCAAAGCAAGAATAGTTTGAATCTTGAATTTGCATATTACAGACTGATACAGACATTTAGGGTCTTTTTCCAGCACCTTTTTCCTGAATGCAGGCTTATTTAATTTGCCTATAATTTGCCCCTTATTTTATAATGTTACAAGACTGAAAGATTATAAAAGCCAAACTGATGTTCCAGAAGTATATTTTTTTCATAATGTTTTTCAAAAGAAGTGCAAAACAAAAGTAATTGAATGAACATTTCAGCAATATCCCAATGTCAGCTTGCCTGCTTGACACCCTAATTTAAAGGTTGCAGAAGAACAAATATGTCTTGAAATTAAAGGGGAAAAAAGTGCTTTACAAGAAGTAGACTCCATCATTTTTGTTCATCTCTTCTGAATGTGTTATCTTGTAAAGCAGGCAGTTCAATAGTTTGTGCACATAGTGGCATAATTCAGACTAGCTGAATCAACATTTTAAGCCATATTTTTATTTTGAAATCCAATATAGATTATGTAGGATTGTGTAGTGATGTATCTCATAATAATTCTCTGTGATTTGATGAGTGCCACAAAAAACACAAAACTGAGAAATGCATGCAGATGTTTGTGTTGTTGTTAAAAACAGGTTTATAAAATCATGACTACATTTCTAAAAACAATAGCCATGGTCTTATTAATAGAAATTGGCTTAGGGATAGAAAAATAATAAACTTGCCCAGTTAAGGTGTACACCTAGTCTTCCAAAACATACTGCAAAAGTGGCAGTGTAACTGCAAGTAGATTTTTAGTTGATATTCTAATGCTTGCCAGAGGTTTCCCCATTCTCACCTGCACTGTTTGCCGACAGACCTCCCAGGTTTACATCTCTGTGCAATTTTCTCTATTTTCTCACCCAGTGAAGGAAGAAACTGGTATTTCTCTGTCCAGTCTCTCTCTATATGTGGGTGAAACAAGACAGCAGGTGCTTGACTGAAGCATGCAAATGAAGGAGAAAAGTAATTTCTGTAGTCAGTGGAGATGGAAAGGCACTTTTAGAGGTCAATTCAAATGCTGGAGTCAGTCTCTGGTGGTGCTTGCCTGTCTTCATTATTTGCATATGGCATTTACCCTTCTGAGGGCTGGTGAAGTTTTTAGCCACCTTTTTAGCTTAAACATACTCTGTGTGATTCACCATGAGAACAGTAATTGTTGGTTCTACCTTTTGAAATCAACCAATTGAACATGGCACAGACAACCTCCCTGCAAAAAAGCCAACAGTCGTAAAAAAGATATTTTATTGTTTCTCTTTCCTGCTTCTTTTTTTTTCTAGCTTCCATTGTGCTACAGAAGTGGTGGTGTCATATGAACCCCTGTTTGGATGGAGAGGACTGTAAAGTACTGCCAGACTATTCAGGTTGGTCTTGCAGCAGTGGAAATAAAGTCAAAACCACAAAGGCAAGTACAGAGATCACCTATATTTAAAAATGCCTATATGTAAAGGTGACTACTGATTGCTCTTATTGCATTGTCTGTGGGTGTGAGCACCAGTCCTGGCCTTCTCAGTGTTTTGGAAGGCTGTGATTAATGTAATTTGTTCTCAGAGAGGAAATATTGGGTCAGAACTGCCCCTTCACTCCTTCAGCCAAACTGAAAGTGATCCTGATTCAGTCTTTAGTGAGCCAAAGAAACTATTCCGTTGTGATCAGTGCTAGAGGCATAATCACATTCCAGGAGCAATTCTTCAGTTTGCAGACTGAGTCCATGGATCCAAGGTCTTTGCCAGTGTCACATGAAGTTAAATTCCTGTGCTGGAAAGCCCTTTTAACTTTTGAAGGTACCAGCCTGGCTTGGAAGTTTTTGGGAAGCTGCACTGATACCACTGTGCAACACTGAGCACCACTGGAAATCAGGTTGGTTCAGAATATTCTTAATTACAGACCATCCTGTAGCTGGCCTGTTTTTTTTAGAAAAAACAACCTTTACTACACCATCTTATTTCTTAATTAATGGAGAGAAAATACCATGTCCTCTGTCTGCTTAGCAATTTAAAATGAGTTCAGTGCATTGAAGTTCAACAAGTCACAGCAAACTGCTTGTCTAAATACATCATAAACCAGGAGTCTTTAGCAGGCAATAGCAAGGAGAGACATATGCTCAGCTTTTCCCTTTACAGCCTCCTCTAGCTGGGAGAGAATGTTGTTCATTAGGTTACAGTCTGAGTTAATAAGCAATACTGTCAGCAAATGCTGTTTAATAAAGGCTCTTCTGAGGAGTGAAAACTGCACTAATTCCTGGATGGAAGAGAGAAAATTAGATGTTTTGGGCAGCTGTGGTGTGATACTGGTGGTTTAAAGTCCAGCCATGGACACTGCTCAGTAGCACAGAGGAAGTGGCATCCCAGCCCATGGCAGAGGGGTTGGAACTAGAAGCTCTTTAAGAATCTTTTCAACCCAAACCATTCTCTGATTCTATGCCCAGTGTTATTTACCAAGTGCCAAAGATGTAGTCTATAGCATGCCTGGGTCCTGCTGTTCTCCTATGGTGGACACTACTCCTGGAAGTTGTCCTGCATGCTCTGGAATCACAATCTTGCACTCAGTTATTGCAAGAAAAAATTCCCCTCAGCCTTTCAAATTTTTCACAGCACTGGCTTTTAACTACTCATATGTAGATAAGAAATAGCATTGTAGTGTCACACTGAAGGGTGGCACTGGTGAATTAGGAATTCCAGATATTGAATAAGGCAACTTCATCTCTGGACACACCAGAAGAGAGCTGGAAACTTATACCAAAAGGACTTTATTGGAAAAGAGTAAGTCAGGGTTAATTATCCTTGAGGGAGGGTTAATTAACCTTGATGCCTTCCACAGTACTCAAGGGACAAGGGGAAGAAAAAATATTTTTATATTGGCACTGATGACTGAAGGCCTGAGGTGTCAAACCCTCTTTCATACAGCTGCCTCTTCCTTCCTATGAGGAGTTGTAAGGAAAAGAGAACAGAAAGAAAATGTCCCTTGTAACAGGGAAAAGGAAAGTATGACGTAAATGATGTTTTTATTTTTAAAACAAACCAGAGATTTGTCTCAGATCAATAAACAAAGTATTTCTTAAGTGTATTATTGAAATCTTATGCAAAGAGGAATATTTGAACCATCAGACCAGTAGTCCAAACTGTTCAGCCACCTGTGAGTCTCAGCTCTGGGATGCTTAAATCAGACACAGCAAAACCCTTTGGGACAATTACAGAATGTGTCAACATACATGAATTTTTTTCCAGTTTAAGAGCTCCTTTATGTCTAAAACACAATTGTTGAGATCCATTCCATACTAATTCTTTTCTGTGTTATGCACCAGAGATGATCTCATTACCATTTAAATTTGTAATCAATTTTTTAAAGCTTTCTAAGACCCTGGGATCAGTGCTACGTGGGACAGTGGCTTCCACAGGTTAATTATACAGTGAAGAGGAAATGCCATTTAATCAAGTTTAAGTCCTTTATCTTTTCATTCCACGAAAATAAGTAAAAATAACGTAACTAAAATATCTGAAGCACAGGAGACTGCTGATGCTACTCAGTATTTAGATGAATAATTAGTGGCTGAGTGGGACACTCTAAAATGTGCAAAGCTGAGGAGTTTGCATCTTCCATCAGTTCCCTGAGGGAAGGAAATAAAAACTTCTCTATGCTGAGTGTCTGTTTAGTTTTGTGACACATTAGACATTGCAGAGCAGAGCTGACAAAGCTTTCCTCCTCACAGGCTGCCTGTTCTCATCCATTTCCAGGATGGGAAATCCAACAGGAGCCTCCTCAGTGCAGCCAGAGCTGCTGGGTTTGTGCCCTGTGTGTGCATTAAGGCTTGAACATCCCTGCAGCCCCTGAAAAAACACATCCTCCAGGGTCCTGGGGGAGTTGTGCTGTCTGGGGGAGATTGCTGCTGCAAGAACAATTTATTCCCTCTGCTATCATGTGCTGTCTGGTTCTTGATTCCCTCCCTTAAGATGGACCACTGGGAATGGGCAACAGTTTGTGTGAATGGTCCTTTGGGATGTAAATCCTACGCTTGTGCTGGAGGCATTGGTGTTCAAAATGACATGGAGCAAAATAAAATAGGAGATTTCCAGGAGATGTTGGTGGTAAATTTAATGGTGAAGAGCCATTTTTTAATCTGCAAATCCCCCTCATGCTATCAAATAACAGTGTAATTAACATTTACATGTTCTGCTTCTCTGTGTGATATAAAGGTGTGGCTGAGGCAAGTTCATTCATTATCTATTCAAGTGTATTTTTCCCTCGCAGTGACAATGCATCTGATATATTTTTTTGGTCAATTCTGTGTGGGTAACTCTTTTCCCTCTTTTCCAGGTAACACGGTAGCAAAGGCTAAACCTGTGGGTCACTCCCAGAACTCTGGCATGTGGAACTGTTCCTTGGCTGTTACACAGAGACCTTTTTTTGCCATGCTGTTATTGACTTAATCCTTTGAACTTGCAAAATGAAAAAGGACAACACTTCTCCTTTCAAATGTGGCTGAAGTTCCTCAGCCTGGATTTTGCTATTCAGTGGTACATTATAACTTCACGAGAAAAATTAAGGAGATTTGGTTCTACTTGAAGAGCACCTTGGATTCCCAAGGATCTGAGACCTGGCTGGAATCTGTGGAAGCACACACCGAAACTTCTTGTGGTGCACCAAGGATAAGACTTTCTTAATGACACAAAGATATGTGAGATTGTTTTAAATGAGTTTAGGTCATGAATGTAACTTAGGGGATCTTAGAAAATGTTGGTGTTAGAACTGGTACAGATGATCTCAAAGGTCTTTTCAACCTATATGATTCTATGGATTTGTCTGAGGTGTTTCTTGCATACAGTCCAACATAAAAATACAAAGCTGATCCCAAGGAATTGACAGGACTGTGTTAGTAAATTATGTCTTAGTGTATTTTCAACTGTGATTTAGTACCTATCAAGGTGGTATGAAGGTGAAAAGATGGAACTTATAGAATCAGTAGCAATTATTGTAGGGCATACTTTGGTTATAGCTGTGCAATTAGATTTATTTCCTTAGATAGTTCTAGGTAGTTTAACTTTTACATTCATAAGTGATGGCAGGAAAGCATGAGGAAGAGATAAAATTTGAAAGCAGGCATAGTTTTTCTTGTCCTAAAATAAATCCATTCTCTAGGGGAATAGCAAAGTATACATATTCCTTGCCTCTTTGAATCTAGATATGGAAAAGAATTTAGCCATTAGCTAGAAATATTCATTGGGATGCCTCAAAAAAAGGAGAGCAGGCTTGTACTGCATAAAGAAGGCTTACTGGAAGGGGAGTAATTTGTTTGGATTTTCATAGCTTTGGTTATATCCTAATAGGTAACATACTTAAAATTCATAAGCAAAATTCTAGATAAAAGTGAATCTTCAGTTTCAATTAGTTCTTGTTTAGAATGATTATAATAATTAAATGTCCAGTTCCTTGACAGACTGAATTTCCAAGTGGTTACATTTTGAGACACGTAATTGTTCCCTATTATTGTAGATGCATTTCATGCTGTTTTCCTTATTTGCCTGTTGGAGTTTTTTGCCATCAGTCTTCCTGAACAGAGTGCTGGGTAGAGGTGAAGCTGGAGCCAAGCTGTTCCCCCTGACCTTGCAGCAGACTGAAGTGCAGTGGTGCAGATGAACTGCTGCTGACCCAGGACTGAAGTCATTGTTCTGCTTTATGTAAATACCAGGCTAAAAACACACAGCTAATTTTTATACAGACAGAAAGGTGGGGAAAACCAAAAAAGTTGTCTTGTACTAATGTAGGTCATTGTGAATAAGCTTTCTAGAGTGTGGGAAGGATCCCACAGCAGTGGGAAGCTGTTCAGGGTCACAATTATTAACTTCTGATTTGGTGGAGTGAGTGGGGGCATTCAGCCAGTTAATTCCACCAGAGCCAGTGGTGGAAAGATCTGGCCCTGTGTTTTTTGGTTTTAATTCTTTGGTTTAGGTCACTTCCAATGATGTGTTTGATCACAGCTGGGATCATAGTGGTCATTGTACACAGTGATAAGCAAATGAGAGATTTTCTGCTCTGTGCTTGGACAGCTGAACAGTTAATAGACTCTGCTTGCCCAAATGAGCTTTACATTCCCAATATTTTTCCATTGTTTTGGTTTTCTGATTAAATTTTAAAATTACCTTTACTATTTCTATTGTTTCTGTGCATATATATTCATGGTGTCATCAGGGAAGAACATTTTCATTTGCTGTTTATGCAGTGCTGACCCACTGGAATTTATTTATTTATTTTGCTAAGTGCTCTATGGCAAGGCTTAGTTAAAACTATTGCTGAGATGTCCCAGGTGGGAAAAAAAGAGTTTTAGAGAAAAATTGTCTTTTTTGAAAGCTAAATACAAAGAAAATAAGTTACTTTCCAGTGATCTTAACAGTGGATTTGTGGTGGAATTGAGAAGAAAAACAAATCTTATGTCTAATTCAGTCCTACCCCAAAGGGATACAGTGTTTTGTATGCCCTGAAAAAGCCACCTGGAAGGTGCTTTTGCTGTCACTGAGGAAGGGAGAAAAGTACAATGTAAATTTGATAGCATGGGATTGTGAAACAGAGCCCAAATGAGTGACTTGCCTTCCTAGAACCCCAGCCCATGGCCGAGATTTTATATTCCTAGAGAAGCTTTGTTCCAGAGGATCTTGGGTTGATTTGCAGCATTTTCTGACTCATTGCACCAATGCTGTGATGTGTGCCTGTCTCTGTTTTTGGAGGATTGCTAATGCTTCTGATGCTGTTGTCTGGCATCTGACACCAGCACTGCCCTTCTGCTGAGAGAAAGCAGAATTAAAGTCTTTGCCAGCAGCTCTTTGAGTGGAAGAGATCAGTGCCTCACAGCCTTGGTGTGTTCTCTCTGGAAATTTATGTTTAACTCCTGGTTCTGGAAGAGCAGTTTTTGTAAGCAGCAATATTTACCATCTCTTAGCAACTTCAGTTTCCATCCTGCTGTGGATCTTCTGTGGGGCTAAATCCTGTGGGTCAGCATGGCCAGGGTTTCTTTTGGACATTGTCCTGTCCTGGTTCAGAGAATAATCCTCTTGCTCTAAAAGTGGCAATGTCTTTCCATGCAATTTCAAAGAAATATTGTTGCAGACACTCACTTCTCTGATGATATATTAATATCCAAGCTGAAATGATTCATATCCTGATTTTACCTATATCTTATTTCTTAACTGTGTTCTTTTTGTCCCTTATTATGATGACCCTGATGCCTTTCCTTTCATCCAGGTGACATTTCAGCAGCCATAAAATAACTGTGGCTTCTTTACATCCTTTTTTTCTCCCCTCTGCCTGTCTTTGTAACCCTCTTTGCATCCCTTGCAGTTGAGGTGAATACTTTTTTTCCACAGATTGCCAGAATTGTGTGCTTTATTTGATATCTGGCATTGCTGGTTTTTCTGCTGAGCACTGCCAGGACTGACTGGTGAGGAACTCCATCCTCTCTCACTTTGAGTAGGAAATGCCACTGGTCCCTCCTCAGCCATTTCCTTACCACCATCCTTGCCTTCTCCAGTTAGATAAGGAAATATTTCTAGTATCAAAAGAAATGATTGGAAATATAGATCAAACCGGATAGATGGCATTTTATTTATCTAGAAATTAAATTACCATAATATAACTCCCTGCAAGGTTACTCTTGCATTCTACAGCTCTGTTAAATCCATGATAGATTTTTTTCCATTTTCAATTTACCTCTAAGTCTGCTATCTTCAAGGATTTTTGTTCAAATCTGGATCTGAAGAGAGTGAATAAATTTTTTTACACTTGCTGTAAATTTTCTCAAGGGTTAGTTTATAACAAACCTACAACAATAGAAAATGGCTTTGAAGACTCACAATTTGCTTGCAGACTGAAAAGACCCTGAGGTAAGAGAACAGTTAAGACTTCTGTCATAACAATAGATGCTTCTGTTGAAGTAGAGATGATCCTGTAACAAACATTTAACTATTTGGGATAAATTAGTGCCTCTAAACTGTAGTAATGTCATTTAAAGGTCTGCTTTTTGCAGCACAGTGTCTCCCAGGAGTGCATTGGGGTAGTAATTCTGGTCAGACTCAGAATGGATCTGCTCACCTTGGAATTTGGAATATGTTGGTTATGTTCTGGAGGATGGATTTTTGAAGGTTAAGACTGCATGGATTCTTACTGTCTGGAATTTAGACTCCTACACCTGAAAATATGAAGCATGTACTCTTTTTCACTTCAGTTACCTTAGTGCTTGGTTGAGAAATCAGAATCCCATGTGCAAGGGCAGGATTAACTAAACAATGATAAAACTTGGAGTATTTTTTTCCCCAAATGATGATTTTGCCTTGATGAATAAGCATCATATCTCCCATTACTTTCCTTTGTGTCTTTTGCTATTGAAGTTAGTTAAAAAGAAAAACAAATGAAAAAGTGCCTTGGCAGTAAATTTGTACTTTAGAGTCTAGAACCTTGTATGGCTATGTCTCAGTTACTGGATTTTTCTACTTTGGATGAAATTTCACAAATGGGTTAGAATAACAGCCTGTACCAACCTTCAAGAGACCTTTTGCATTTTATAAAGCACCACAGCTTTATTGTTGTTATGGGGACAAAGTCACCCACCAGGAGAAATTAATGTTGAGTAAGAACACTTCAGGGGCCATTCTGCCCTGCTCAGGGTGTGAGTGTGACATTCCCATTAATACATAGAAATTAGGCTCACTCCAAAGAAGAGCAGTTTTGGTAACACATTTTATTGGTAGCATATTGGGATTATAATCATTTATGCAAAATGATAGTCAATGACAGCAAGCCAGAAGAGTGACAATGTGACATAAGCAAGACAACTTTACCTCAACATGCCCATTGCTTAAAATTCACCAGAACAAGCGATTTGCAAGCAAAATTGTCAGCTGTTTGCTTACCCTTTAAATTAAGTAGCTCACAAAGTAATCTACTACAGTGGTAAAATCAATGTAAAATGCATTACTCTAACTCCCAACAAAATAAAATCGGTGCTTTGTGAAACTGCCCTGGCATTCACAGGACTAAACTCTGCTGTCACTGGGATTCCTGTGGAGCTCCTGGAGCTGATGGGTTCACACAGGTCCAGATGAATGCACAATGATGTTCTCTGCCTGCCTTTTGAAGATGTGCCTGCAGCCAGCAGGAGGCATTAGCAAATCCATGAGGAATATTGCAGGAAGGGTAGAGGACTGTACTGCTGCTTTCGACAGCTTTTACAGGCCCTTTGGAAGGTAATGGGAAAACTGCTTTATTCTACAGCAGCCCATGGCTTTTACAGCCTGAGGATTAGGCTCTGTCCCTACAGAGGGCACAAGTTAGTGGTAAGCAGTGAGTTCAGGACTTGCTGGCTCTGATTAATGCACATTTTTTACACAGGGATGGTGCAAGCTGTAATGTGGCCATGGGAGTGTTTAAATATGCATTCTGGGTCTTGTAAAGAAGAGGCTGTGGGGGTTCTGTGCACCCTCAGATGGATCAGGGTGTGTGGAAAAGGACTGAGGTTTCCCCCCACAAGGTGCTGTGTCCAGAGACATCCTCTGTTGGTGTGCTGAGAATCTTTTCCAATCTTCTGACAGTCAGAAAAAACACAAACAATTGCAGAGGGGATGTGAATTCCTGCAGCAAGGGCTAGAAAGCACATTTTTTTGTCACTTAAAGCAAAGCAGACAAGGTAGCACATCCCACAGGACACTAATGAGCCACCTGATAACACCAAGTGCACACCTGACCTCTTGACACACGAAGCAAGGATGACAGATGTACTGTCAAAATACAAATCTATCAACTTCATCATGTAAATCTACCCACAGATGCTTTGCAGTAGAGATCTGAGGGCAAACAAACATTTTAACTTACAGAGTAACCTTGTAAACAGGAACTTTTTACAAAAGACTCCAGTTAATAATTTATGAATTGTAACAGTGTCATGAGAAAAGGATACTGAGCATTGATTTTTGGCATTGAATGACAACAAAGCCAATCCCCCAGTTTCCACAATAATGATGTTTTCCAGTGTTGGGGTGTATTGATATTCATAATGCATTTGCATAAAATCCTGTCTCTCATCTTTTATATTATTCATTTGGTGCTTTCCATCTCTTTCCCAAATGCATTGAGTTGTTCCCTTAAACCCACAGATTTCTATTCTACAACTGTGTTAGCATCTCAGAGTCACTTCAGGATGCTGATTTTTTGCTCTTTAATTAGGTCTGCAAAGAATTTGGTCCTTAGATCAGGAATTAATTTTGTTTACTTGTTTATAAGTAATTTATTGTGACCTCTCCAAATGATAGCGTTTGCCCTGTGTGAAGACAGTTAATTTTCCAAGATGTGACAAGCACTGTTTTTAATTAGGTTAGGGTAATCATGTCAAAAAAGGAACTTTCTTTTATGAAGTGCAGGGATATTTGCATTTTTTTTCTTTTAGATTGAAAATTAAGCCTAGCAATGAAACAGATCTGGAGTATTGGAGTTCATGCAAGAAGTAATTTTTTGAGCTGTTTATAATACTTTCAGGACTCTTCTCACAGAGCTGCATTTGTGGTACATGTTTATTTATGATTAATGTATCAATATTTTAGTTTCTATGAGAGGCTTTATCCAAATATCTGTAAGCATTTTTGCAGAGAAACCCTTAAAATATGGATTGGGTATAACTCTGATTGTTGTGTCTTTTCCCCCTTGTACCCTTGAGCAGTGGTGGCACAAATCCTGTCCTTTTTGGACATCCTCTCTTTGGGGAAAGACCTTGAAGGATGGGGAAGGCTGGTTGGGCTGTGTGGGGAAGTTTTTCTGTGTTGTGTTGACATGAATTCATGAATATAATCTTGATTTATCCACTGCAGTTCTGCATTCATGGCATGCAATGTGTGGGGTTTTTCAACACCATCTAAAGCCCACAAGCACCTTTGGAGATATTTTAGTTAATAGTTCTGATGAGGCTATTTCAGTCTGCCAAATCAAATCAGCCTCTGCTCCTCCTTTGGACAGAGGTGCTTTTGTAGCTGTGTGGTTTAATGGGCTGATGGCAGTTTCAGAGATGCTACAGTTTTCTGAATTGCTGCAGGTGCACTGATGGGTGAGACCCTATAGGCCTATTCTGAGCCATTAATGCTCGCCACATCAAGAATATTTCAACAGAGTTATGTTCCTGGATCATTGATCTGCTGATCCATAGGTGTTGGGGAATTATGTTCTGTCAGACAAGCTGAAAGAGGCAGGAATGTTTCCTGTATTCTCCAACAATACTTTTTTTTCCTTAGGGGAGTCTCAATTCAACTAGGATTGATTTGGAGATTCTAGAGGTGTTTTTAATGGAGGAATGACATTATCAGGCCTTCCAAATGTGTTCTCCCTGTTTGATAAGTAGCTATATATATAGCTGCCCTTCATACATATATATATATTAATAAGTAGCTTGTGAAATTATAAACTATTTCTTTTCTCAATGCTTTCTACCACTGCACAGTATGTTCTGGAGTGTGATTCCTTGCATCCTTGGCTAAATCTAGGACCAATCAATATTTGATGAATGACAGTCAGTCCTGAATGACAGACAGTCAGGAGGCTAGGAAAGAGGGTAGCCAGCTTCAGAGGAATGCTGGATTTGGTGCTGATGGTAGCCAGTCCTGCCATGGAGATTGTATTTGTGGCACAAAACCAGTGCCAAGCTGGTTGAATAAATGCAGCCAGGCTGTTAAATGCAGTGGAGATCCTGGTGTGCACCTTCATCAATAGAAATCCTACATGAATGATGGAGCCCAAAGGTTTTCCATGAATGTCTAAAAGCAATTCTGTCCCTCTCTGCTTTATTGCTCATGGCAGTGAGAGCTCAGAAGCCAGAGCTGTTCCCATGCTGTCCCCAGGGCTCAGCTCCAAGGGAGAAGCCAGACTGTGGTGTTTCCCCAGTGTGGATTCCTGCAGCCTGACTGCCTACAGCTCAGTCTGCTGTGTAGCAAGCAGGTAATGTGAGATGGGAGAGCTTTGCCAACTTGTCTGTCAAATATTGACTGTGTGCAGCTACTGTGAGCCTTTGCAGACAGTGGGAAACTTGGCTGTGTGGTAAAAGCTGCTGCTATGCTCACTCTGCCCGAGATGTGGATCTAAATTTTCTTCATTTCTGTTCTCTTCTTTCCACTCCTTATGTCCAAACTGTGTATAAACACACATTCAAAAGGCAGTGGAGAGGGATTCATTAAAGCTTCCAGCACTGCTTTTGCATGGACAGAATTAGATTGGAGTAGTTTTTCCTTCCAAAAGAGCACAATTTGTTCTTCAGGAACATTTACAGTATTGTGCTGCCGGGGAAACTCTCCACAAGAGCATTTGGTTCTTACAGACAGGTGCTGCAGAATGGTTTCCCATCAAGGGCTGAAGGTTTGCCAACTGCTCTGTAGCTGCAAGCAGAACCATCCTGACAGAGGTGTGGGAGGCTGGGAGCTCCCTGACACCCTCCCAGGTGTCTGTGGTGGCAGAGCTCACATCAAGCCACTGTGGAACCCCCGGAAGGATTTCCCTTCCTGCAGCTCCAAGGCTGTCCCACTCTGAGGCTGAAGAGTGGTGGCACAGCTTAACTTGCATTCTCCCTTTTGCTGTTGGGCCTCTTTGTAGCCCCTGCTGGGATGGATACATGACTGGGATGTAGTGGAGAACTAGTGTCAGGGGGGAGATAGGTGGAGATTTTCCAGTGGCAGAGGAATCAGCTGCTGGCTTTCATCCCTCTCCACCAAGGGCTTAGCCAGTTGGGTGCTGCAAAGGAAAAAGGAGAATCCCATTCACCAGTATTTTGCTTATTTTTATGGCAGGGAAGGGTTGAATGCACAATGCTGTGCTGCCATCAGGTTGCAGGAAGAGAAAGACAATGCTAGATGAGAAAGAGTGGAATGTAAACACTTCTTTTTATCCTCCTCTCTAATTTTTCTAAATTAGCTTGATATTCAGTGGTAGAATCATAGAATAACCTGAGTTGGATGCACTCACAAGGATCATCAAAATCCAACTCCTAGCCCTGCATAGGACAGCCCCAGAAATCACACCATGAGCCTGAGAGTGTTGTCCAAATATTTCTTGAATCTTCTTCTTCACTCTTGTAGATTAAAGTAGTATTACCTGAAGGTAAAATGTAATGTTTCATTATATATTATGAGTGTCATTATATTATGACAAGCATTTCATTTTCATGTGTTTGCTAAACAAAACATTAGATTTGCAGAGGTATTCCTTTATAACTGAAAGTATAACCAAAAATCTGAAATTAATTTATTCATCTTCATAAGCCAACAAGAACTTTTCTTACTTTGTGTTTTGTTTCTGCAACCCAAGGAGACTCTCTTCTGTGGCCCTGGAGATGTCTCTGCAAATCTTAATAAATCCTCAAACTTCAGCTAATGTCTTATGGATATTAGTCACATGTGAGCTTAATCACCATTATGAGAGTCTATCCTGGGTCATGGTGAGCCATTTCCCCTGGAAATAATTACCCTCTGTTGCAGAATAATGTGTTAATAGAAGTGCTTTAAAGCAGGGGAGAAGCCCCATTAGCACTTGTCACTGCTCCACGTGTTTTCAGGATGTCTCTCACTTCTGTTGTGAGCCATTAGAAGGGAAAGGGCTGGGATGCAGTAAACAGCCTGGTGCACAGTGGCAGCTGTGAGCAATGAACTGACGAGTGATTTATTCTAAGGGAGACACCTAATGCTCCAAAGGTGGTTCTTTCCCAGGTGTGTTTGGTGCAGCTCTGCAGCTCTGGTGAAGTGATCTGTGTAACTTCTCCTTCCTGGCTCTGCTTGGGCTGGCAGAGATGCTGAACCAGGCAGTGCAGCTGCACATGCCAGAAAAGGGAGCTTTTCTTTGTTCAGACCACCTCAAAACCACAAAATGGAAAGCAAGTGTGAGCAGGAGGTTCCTCAAACACATGGGAGAGTGTATGGTGCTGCCTGGCTGCCCCAGTAACCCTGGACTTGCCTGTGCAGTGTGGAGCTGCTCCAGCTGGTTGGAGTGAGGATGTCCATCCCAAACTGCACCAAAATGCCAAAGGTGTGTCCTGGGGAGCTCTGGGCTGAGCTCCTTCACCAGGGGAAAGTGACTGAGCCCATGTCCCACACCCTGCTGAAGATGGTGAAGCAATGAGCAGTGCAAGCAAAGGGGAGAGCTGGCAGCTCATTTGGCTGCATGATGGTTTTGCTCAGAAGCAGCATTTATTTTCCATGGCATCTGCAATCTTCCTTCACAAAACTCTCTGTTCATTACACTAAATTGGAAGCAAATGTAGAAAATACGTGACTATGGTTCAGTATATATTTTCATTGTTTTGCTTTTGCAATTAACTTGTTGGCATAAAAGTCATTATCTGATGACATTTGGGAACAAAAAAAAACAATATTGTCTGGGGCAGAGGAATCCTGCCCATCTTTGCAACAGCCATTTAGACAAATACTTCTCTGGTTTTGTGCAAGCAACCTGATCAGTTTTTTGGCAATTTCAATCAGCTGACATCATCACCATGCTCCAGACTCCATCCCAGTGCCAAAGGTTGATAAGTAGTAAATGTTTAAGTCAAAGCTGACCTAAAGCAGGCCTCCCAGAGATTCAAAAAAGCTCACAATATTTTAGCCACAGCAGGTGCATTCTGTAATCCTTTATTAAAAACTCCTGCCACACATCCCCCCAATGTGTGGTGGGGTCTTATGCAGATTAAATCTGACATGTTATGAAGTCACTACAACCTTTTCCTTACTCCTAATTAAAGGAAAGAAAGCCAAGAAGAGAATGAAATACTCCTAAAGAGCAATGTGAGACAGGTGGATAGAAATGATTGTGTTGTGTGTGGCAATCACAGGCCTGAGGTTCACAAGATGGGGAAGGTGCTTGACCTGCTGTTCTTCCTGTGTGTGTGCTTAAATTAAATCGAAGGCTTTCTGTGAAAGGTAACTGACTTTGTTTAATTAAAAGCCTCTCTCCTGTTCTACCTGGACTTCTAATTCCAGAGCAATGTGTAGGCACACGGTGCTTTGTCTTCTCAGGGTATAATTAGACTTAGTAATGCAGCTGTCCTGTTTACAGTGTAAATCCTCCTGATGATAAATGGAGTAGACTTTTGGAGAAACCCTGATGATACTTCAGACAGGGAGAGTGGATGATCTTAGCAAATAACTGGTGGGTAGAAAGTAAATCATTATCTGCTAATAAGCCTCTGATTGCTGGGTGTTTTCTACTGTGGGAGATTAGAGAATTTGACTTTTCTTTATTTTAGTCCTGGCTGCAGAGCTGGAGCACGAACAGGAGTAACTGGTTAGTTTATGGGCAAGAGTCTGACCTTGTGTCTTGAGAATCTCTTTGAGAGTTCACTCTATGTCAGAAACTCTTCTGTGGTGCTGGTGAGAAAAATGTGATGAAAAGGCTTTAGAAATGGATAGTCTGTAGTGATATGGGGATCAGGTTCAGCTCTCTGTTATGAAGCACCCAGTGACCTCAATCAGGTGTTAGAACCTCACTAAGCACTCCATAGCCAAATAACAGGACACCTCTGTGTCCCAAAAAACCCACAGCATCAGGAGAGGGTGGAATGAGGATGTGCTTTTCCCCTTGTTTGCAGATGTGGATCAGTTCCTGAGGAGAGCAGAGAGTGCCAACCGCAGTCCCTGACTTCTGCTGAGACAGAGCTGGGTACAGGAGGGGGAGGTCACTTCAGCTGTCACATTTCAGAGACCAGAGACTGCTCAGAGGGGGAGAGATGAGGAACATATGGTATGGTGGGAGGAGGTGACAGTGGCACTGAAGAGCAGGAAATATGATGATAAGTGAACTTTTGGTGGGGTGCTGGCTTTAGGAATGAGGTGTCAGAGGGCAGGAACTGGTGAGAGCAAGGCTGCTTGTGCAAAGGAGGATCAGAGTCAAGACAGAAGCTGTGAATAGGGATGAGCCTTGGGAGGGAAATTGCCTTCTGTCCTGTGTGCTTCCCCTGGCATATGTCAGCCTGGAGGCCATGGGAGCTGTGGTGTGAACTGGAGGAGCATCTCACAGATGGATGCTCTGTGTCCATATGTTGCTCTCCAGAGGAATGAAACTGGGGTCTCTGCTCTGCTCTCCAGCTCTGGTCTCATTCAGAAGGGGACAGGAGGTGTTTTTCTGGCACACAGGATTGTGTGAGTACAGCCCTGGGAGCAGGGAATGGCCATGGGAGCAGATGTGGGATTTGTGCCTGGTGTCACTCACTGGGACCACAGGGACAGCTCCAGGAGGAACAAATGAGGAGGAGTTCCTACAATGGGACTGAATCCCATTTCTCCTTGTTCCATTATACTTCAGCTTCAGGTTTGGTGGCATTGCCTCTGCTCATTTTGTGTTATATCAGCTGTCATTGTCACTGGTGCAGCCTTGCACAAAATAATTTTCTCAGCAGTGTTTGCTGCTGATCCCTGATGTGTTCAGCCCACCGAGGAGACAACTCAAGGAAATGCTCATCACCATGTTCACTGGCCATGCTCAAGAACTTCTGGACATCTAAAGATCTGAGATTTGTCATGGAATTCTTGTGGTTATTATGGTGCAGTGGGAGTTGTTTTCCCAATTGCTGAAAAATTCAAGATTTGAAAACTGCTTTTGTCTCAAATTAAGACAGAAACCCAAAATCTCATCCATTTTTATTCATCAGCTGAGGGAATTTAAAGGAAGGAACTGGCTCAGTTGAAAAAAAAACTGTTTCAGTAAATTGCAATTACTGCAGTTTGAGTTCAGACTTTTTAAAATGCAAATGAAGTATTTGCTGATCATTATAAATTTCAAAGGAAGAAAGCAGGTTTATATCAAATTCAGTCTGTTTCAAGTAAAAAAGTATATTAAAAAGTAGTTTAGGTTACAGGTTCTTTTCCCCAACTAACAAATTCTTGAACAATCCTTCATTTGCAATGTTTTGAATTGGGTGAAATGGCATTTTCTGATGCTTCCTCAAAAAATCCCCAAATTGTTTTAATGATCTAACCAACAGCACTCTTCTGTGGCTTTTTGCCAACATGTTGGTTTATGTATAATTATACTGGAATGATATTAAAAGTTTATTTCATAATGAAAATAACCTCAAGAGGAATGAAAATGGCAAATGGAGCACTCTGCAAAAGTTAAATTTGCACTGCAAGGAAATCTGTGCTCCACTTTCAGGTCTGAGATGGTAATAAATTGAACACAGAGCATTTCACAGACAGTGTCAGATATAAAATATATTAATCTTGTCACAGAGTGTACTAACTCTCCCAGATTTATGATCAGGTGCACTTAAGTGCTGTTCTTCTCATTAATCTTGATTTACAAACAGTAGCCTTTGGAACAAGGGGTCAGAAGAGACAAGAGAATCATGGATGTGTTGCTTGGATAACTCACCTTCCCCAGCTACCCTGTGCCTTTCAATGACACCCTTCCATCTTTAATTACTGAGAGGTCTTTAATCTTGTCTGAGTAAGGGCAAGGATATGATGAATGTGGGGGTTTGCCTGTGCTACTCTGGGTTTGTTTTTTAACAAGAGATGTCATGGACATTGGTGGGAACAGCAAGATAATCACATTTACCACTAGCAGGGCTTGGTGCTGGGAAATCCAGTAGGAGAGGGTTGCACTAAGAAAGGGGAAAAAACAGCAGGAGAATTATTGAGTGAAAACAGCCCTGGGGAAAAAAAAATACAGCTCCTGAAGAAACTGCATTTTGAAGTCTGCTTAATACACATAAAGAGTGTAAGATCCCATCCATCTGCAAAAGAATGTTCCTTTGTAATTCTTAAAATTATGGAGAACTGGAAAACCAAGCTGTCAAAGGAAATAAACCGGGTAATTCCACTAGGTGATACTGGAGACAAATCAGACTTCCTGCAGGCTGGTGTGCTAGGTAGGATAGCATCACCCTGGATGGTTGTCAAGGTCCTTAAACTGGGGGAGTAAATAACAAACCTCCCAAATCTGCTTATAATTTGTAAGGGGAATGAACAAAAGAATTCATCTGATGAAGCTGCAAAACCACCAGATGTGAGCAGGTAGGTGTGTACCAAATGAAAATAATGTCTGACTTCCTCTCTGGTATGGAGTGTCATCCAAAAAAACATCAAGGATGGATTGAAGCATTCAGCACATTCTTCCTGCTCTTTCTTTTGTGTACTTTCTGTAAAGATATTAAACTGCTGGAGCATCTGTGCCTTGTGGTCAGTGTCAGTGGCAGCATTGAGAAGCTAATGGACTTTGTAGGGCCTCTTCCAGCTCTTCCAAATGGGAGTAGAAACTTGTGGCATTTGATGTGTTGAGGTTTTTGGGAAGAGCTCTGGCATGGAACAGTTATCTGAGTGGTGCATTTAAATCAGGAGTAAATCTGTCTTAAAGAAATGTGCCTGAAGTGTACCAGAATCTGTACTTGCCTGGTATCCACTAGAAAAATATTCCCCAGCTATTGATAAAACTCACCTTGTTTTCTTCACAGCTCCCCTAGGTGCTTTGCTCTGAGCTTTAAGAGCTCTCAAAGGCTCACAGATGCCATGGGGGTTCATGGATGAGAATTCAGACTTTGATGTGGTTGGAACCTGAGACACTAATTGCTTTGAAAAATAGGACCAGGGCCTTCAGCTGGCATCAGATGCTGGCTGGGAGCCACGGGAAAGACTGGAGCACAAACCAGATATGCCCTTGGCAACAAGAGCCATGGAATAAGCAGTTGTTCCCCATTCCCAACCAGCTGGAGCTGGTGTACAGTTTCCACACTGAATTTCAAAACACATTGAGTTATTATAATCCAGCCCAGAGGTGACAAATGCATGGATTACTGACGCCACCTCAGCAGCCAGACTTTGCAAGGTGTCAGACCCAAGGCACAGCTCTGACAAATGTGAGCAGCATGCTTTTCCACAGAGGGGCAGATGATGTTTCCACGAGCTGTTTAAAGAAATCCTTCTCCTCATCCTGCGTTTTGCCTGTGCTTGGATTCATTCACTTCAGCCCTCTTGGATGCAGTTCAAGCCATCTGCTCCTCTCCAAGAGTGTGTTCCTGGAGGTGTTCTGGTGTGCTGTGAGTGTCAGTGGTGGCACCCCTGGAGAATGAGGACACTGTCAGCTGCAGCCTGCTGGTGACCAAGCCTGCAGCACCTTCTCCAGCTCTCAAAATCATCTTTCTTAATTAAAGAGAGGAGGAAGGGTTATGTGGATGTATATGAGATGCTCAAGGATGGGAGAATAGAATCTGCCTCCACTCTCAGGTTTGCTGGACACCAGGGACATGTTGGGCTCCAACTGTCCACTGCTGGTACTTATTGTTATTAATGGTTTCTTCAAATTTTGTGTCAAAAGCTACAGACTGACCCAGGAGTGGAAGGCAGGTGGTGACCACAAGAACAGGTCTGGGTGTCAGCAGAGCTGTCTGTGCTGTTCCAGGGGCTCCATCCCTCTGTTCTGTGCAGGATGGTGGCCAAAGTGAGACAGCTTGCAGGGAGCTGTGGAGAGGAGAATCTCAAGAATCTTCAGAATCTTCAAGGTCAAGGATCAGCTTTTGAAAAGGTTCAAGAAATCATTCATCATTGAAAGAAGGACTTCGAAGACTTGATTTTTTTTTTAATATTTATTTTGAATCCTGGCTTTTTTTTTGAAAAAACTGTGAACTTAGCTGGAGCAGAGGAACACAGACATCAGTTTGGTAGTAGGTGAAAGTTTCTTTTCCAGGAAGAGCTATATGTAGTTTATCAATAAGCTGAACTTCTCAACAACTTTTTGTCTTGCTGGCTTACAGATTCATGGAGTGACCTTCTTGGTAGGGATAAAGGGAATAGGCAGAGTGAGGGCATCTAAACAGTAGAAAATAATATATAATGATTTTTTTTCTGAGTGGTTTGTTCACTTAGGACACACTGAGGCTTCTTTGAAAGGCAAAACAGTTTCAGTTGTTCTCAGCCATGCTGGTGTGTAGTTTAACCTCTGATCTCTGCTCTCATTAGTTGGTAATAATTCCAACAGAGTGTGAGACTTCTAGTGCCTCCAGAATGCAAGATCTTGGATTTTGTATTGAAAATATGATTCAAAATATGTTCACCTCATAAGAAAACCCAGATAATATCATGATAGCTGAATGTCTTCATATGAAGTTTCCATGTGGTGGTAGGAAGCTGATCTATAATTTTGTTAAGAGAGTCAGAAGTCTTTTTTTATTGGAGCAGAATATGCTGCAGATCATCTGATTTTCTTGCTGTATGGGGGGGGGGAGGTTCACTTATTTATTTTTAATTCTAATTATTCAATGCAGGAATGCTTTCTGCATCTGAACCCAGGGAACAGCTAACCCCTCCTCTTCATTTGTCTGGTGTGTACTAAAATAAATCCTAGAGTGTGAAATGTATCCTAGAAATTTTGACAAGAAGGAGCAAAGGTGACAGAGGTGTCTTTTCAAGAGTCCAAAGCATCAAGTCACGTCTCAGTGAGGCAATCATGACTAAATACAGCAAATTGAAATCCTACCTAGTCTGACTTGTTTAATTGGCATCTGATCCTGCAGTCACCTGATAGCAAGATCCCCCTTTCTGCTCTGTTTAATGGTGTTGCAGAATGAGCAACTGTCTTCAGAAGTGATTCAACAAATGGTGAAGTTGGAAGAAATATTTTTATGCAATTTGAGAGGGTTTAGGGCACTGCTGTTGCAGAAACTTCATCCTGGTGGTTTCTGCTTCCTGAGCCCTGGTGAGATTGGCTTCTCTCTGCTCTTCTGGACTCTGCATGAGGATATTTGCACTTATTCCTCAATTGGCTGCAACTGGTTTAACAAACTAAAATACACTCCAAAGTGTTGGATGTTCTTTGGAGTGACAGAGCCAAATGCTCAAAGGCTTTCCTCCCACTGATGTCACCAAGGCCAGAGCTGGGGAAGGAAGGAGATGGCCATCTGTGGTTAGGAGAAACAATTATTCAGCACAGCCCAATCCCTTGGTAAACCAGCAAGTGTTGGTAGTAACTGGAAATGCTTTTGGTGCTCAGATCTACCAGTGCTTCTCTGTGTATTGCCCGAGTGTCACTCACAGTGAGATGCAATAGCAGATTCTCGAGTTAAAAATTCACTGTTTTTTTAAAATATGTGAAGCATAAATTAACACATATAATGAAAAGTGGAATGATTTTTGTCCCTTAGAACTGCTGCTCAGAATGCCTCCTTGTTTTGTCAGATTGGAAAGGCATCAAATTGTTTTATTCATTATTTCTCCCCATAGGTTACTTTCCAACTTCATGTGCTTTGCATGGTGTAGTTTGGAATCTTGTCAGACTGAGAAGTGCAGACAAAGAGACTCCCAGCTTGTTTTGACAGTATTTTGTGTATTTTATGCACCAGTTAAAAGCAAACACCACCCCTTGACACCCCCAAAAATAATGAGCTTTGATTTGATTCTTCCATGGACCTAGGATTGATACAAAAATTTGTGCAAGGACTAAACCATGTGAATAATTAAACAATTGTGTATAAGTACAAATGCAGCAGGATTCACCCCTGGAAATTCTCAGAAGTGCTTAAAGAAGACCTTTCATGAATAGTTTAAGTAGATATGGTCTTCTGTTGGGACTGGGGGAACAGACTGGTAACCTTTTCTGTCCCCTTGTGGGTCTGTCTTCTGTAATTACCTAATTCACTGCTTTAAATTTATTTCCAAATTAGGAAGGATTGTTTTTATATGGAAAGCTTAGTAACACTGCAGCTTACTTGGTCAGAGAAGCATGAAGACAGGATAAAGAAAAACATGTCTAGTGCCAGAGGTTTCCCAGGAGTTTCAGTCAGACCTGGGTGAGGCTCAGTGTGGAGAAGGATCAGCAGGACATGAGGCTGAGCTGGATTTATGGGTGTAGTTATCTAACAGTAGCTTTTGCCTCTCAAGGTCAGCCCACCTGAAGTGCATGGTGATGGTATAGAGGAATAAGCTATAAAACCATAAAATGTACAGCAGGCTGAGGAGATGTCAAGTGGATTATTACTTTGACAGGCTCAGGAGACCAAAGCACAGGTGCAGCCTAACAGCAGCTGATAAAGTAAGTGCTGACTGCTAATGAGAGCTCCCAAACGTGGAGCTGCTCCTGCTCCAAGGAGACCCTGCCTCGAGAAGGAGCAATTCCTTCCCAGGGTAAGGATAGGCTAACACACTCCTAAATGGAGGATAACCCTGCTAATCCAAACACTGCTTGCTCTCTCCATCCCTGAGGAGCTGTGTGATTTTCACCAGAGCTGCATAATCCCTGGAATGAGTGAGCATTCCTCATGAAATGTTGGAAGGGCTGAGGAGAGCATCCTGTAGGACAGCAGCCTTGGTGGGCTCTAACCATCAGTACTGGAAATCCTGTGCTCCCAGGGGCAGGGAGAGGACTGGGGAGAGGAAAAGGTGCTGTGGGCTTTTGGTTTGTTTCTTTCTATAGGTAGGGATGAAGGAGTCAGTGTGTTAAATGTGCAGCACCATCCTGGCCCCTGTGTGCCAGAGGGAGCTCGTGTCTGCTGAGCATTTTCCTGCACAATTTTTTCCTCCCCTGCCCTGCAGGAGCTGGTTAAATTTGTCAAATTAAAAAACAAGACACTGAGAGATGGTTTTACTGCCTGCAGTAGTTCCTAGGTGTAGGTTTTACCAGCAGTAACTCCACCGTGTACCTCACTGACTAATTTGGTGGAATGAGCTTTGTAAAAACAGATTAAACTATTTTCCATTCACTTCAGGAAGGGATAATTAGGTGGGAACAGAACAGACAGGAACAAGTCACAAGTACTGCACTATCAGACACTGCCTTTGATCATTGTGGTACTCCCAGGTCTGCAGTCACAAATTAGGGTGTTCTATTTGCAGTGGATGGGGCTTCAAGCACCTTGTGCTCAAAGCTGCATTTTTCCTTGATTTCCTCTTCAAATACCTTTTACTCATGCAGAAATTTTCAGGCTACTCTGGACTCAGAGAAAGTGTGCTATCTCCAAAAGGTGTTCACAGGGGAAAAGGCAACTTTCCCAGTCTCCAGGAACAGAAAGTTTGCCTTCACTGAGTTTGAACTAAAAAGCAGGCTCTCATTTGAGCCTCTTTGAGCTGCTTTCTCAGAAGCAAAATTAATTATTTAATCCTCAGTTCGCTGAGACCTGTCTCTGCTCTGTATATTAAGTTTCCTTTCTACATGGCTGTGCCTGTGAAGGCTGTGTGAAGGTCTAATCAGAGTAGAAAATGCAATAACATTCAGCAAATTCACTCAGTGGCCAGGGCTGTGAATGGTGAGCCACAGCTGGGAGTGCTGGAACTGAACTGGACAGACTTACAGACCTGTCTGGTGTGCTTTGCTCTGTTCCCTCTCCAAGTCCTCAGTCACTGGGGTAAGGAAAACCTTAATTTCTGTCCTTTAGGTGTGTCTTTGGGTTTGCCCTCAGGGAAAGGTCTTGAAGACAAATGCAATGAGTCCAACAAAGGAGTGAAAAATAACAAACTTCCCTTCATAGCGTGTGAGTTAGAGAGGAGGAAAGTGAAGGAGAGACTCTGGGGCTGCTTTATCCTATTGCTTTTGAAACTGTGAAGGAAAACTCTGTTAAGTCTGAGTCTGGCAGGTTTGGCAGACAGATCCTCTGTTATCGAGTCCCTTGAAACAAAATGTGATGTCTTGGCTCCCTGGTGAGTGCCCTGGAGGGAAATAGAGCTGCTGGAAGGCTCTTGAGGAAAATGCAGCGAGGCTGTCACAGGGTGAAAGTGCCCACAGCCTCTGAGAGAAAGCTCAAATAAATGCTTGAAAAGAAAATTTTAAAGGGAATCAAAGGCAGGGGGGGGTCTTCAAGTATTAGAAGAGATGGAGGAGAATGCTTGTAATGCTTTGTCAGTCTAGTGCATGGAAAATTTCCCTTTGGGACCAGTGTGGGGGAGGCTGGGTTTGAAGTACACCCATCTGTAGGGCTCAGCTCAAGCTGTTGGCATTTCCCTTTCAGTGCTGGGTGGGTGTGATGATGTCCTGTGTCAGTGGCAGGTAGGTCAGCCAGAAGGATGACTTTCATGTTTCCTCTAGAAAAATACTGACCTTTGTGCCCCAAACACAAGTCATTTCTATAGCCAGCTCTCACCCTGGGGGTGAACACACTCCAAAATATTAATTTGCCTTGAAACAGGGAATATTTTCTCTCCAAACACCTGGGCTCTGTTTTTATAAAAATTAACTCTGGGCATTTAGGCCTCAGCAACATAAAAAAATATCCCCTCTAGGTAGAGGTGTGATAGAGCTCTTCATGGAATTTGTCATTTCACATTATTGCTGGAAAACAAGGAGACAGATTGCACTGAAACCGTGGGGAGATGCTGATGAAAGCAATTTGTGCAGTGGGAAAGTGAGATCTATGTGATGGAGAGGAGAGGGCTGCAGACTGGAGCAGTGGGGATGAGGGGCTTAGCAGCTGCAGGGGTTTCTCCTGGTCAGCTTGGTCAGCTGTCCATGGGAGCTGCTGGGCAGAGCAGTGGGGCAGCTCTTTGTTCATGGTGATTTCCACTGGTGACTTGCAGCCCTTGAGGTCTCAGCTCTCTGCTGGAGAGCACAGAAAGCTTCAGGTGCTCACAGTACCTGAGTTTTTTCGAGAGTCCCACACCTTCCTGTGCCTTGGCAATCTTCAAGACAACACTTGCTTGGGTGGCCAAAGCCCTGGGTAGGAATGGGGGCTATGGCTGCAGGTTGACTTTGTATCCTTTTCCATTCTTTTTGCCTCATTCCCATGACAGAGATTGCATTAGGAGCTGAGAGGCTCATAAATTCTGAGTTATAGCTGTAGGCAGTACATGAAGGGGAAATTGGGACTGGGGAGGGCTTGAAATTTGCATATATACCACACCCACTGCTATTTAATTTGCATTTTGTTTGCATATGTCATGGTTAAATAATACCCATGCAGTACTTTTAAGGGGTAAGGACTGTATCAGTTTGTCTATGATTTATATAATTTTTGCTTTAAGTGTAATTTTATTGAGTAGTTTGGAGAGCATGCAGTATGAACTTAAATTTAATTCCACAAAAATGATCAAATGACACTTATCAACCATAAATATAGAGTTCTCTTTGAAAATAATGTTCTTTTCATAAAGATCTTAGATTAACAGCACTGCAGTCTGCTGGTTAACAGCTGTAAAATCATGATCCAATACAATAGCAAACTTTCCCATACACTGGGATTGCAGGAGCATCTGCCCTGAACTGGGTGGGAACTCAGAACTTATGTCTGTTCAGTGGGATGTGATTCCTCCAACTTCAGGGACTGGGAGTTTGAATAGTGATTTAAAGCATGTCCCTTCCTTGTTTGCATTACATAAACGAATTTTCCAGGATGAGTGCAGCAGCAGAGTGACACTGTCTGTCCCTCCCAGAATGGAACATGACTCTAACACAATTATTAGATAATTGTTTCTAGTGTCCCATGTGGGAAGAGAGAGGCCAAAGTTATTTCAAGATGCTTTTCATATATTTTTTTACCATGAACTTGTCACAAATTTAAATGTAGGGAGTAAAACCACCTGACACTCTTTGTTTTGTGCCTCTCCCAATGGCACATCAATTGCAACATCCTATTTAAATTTTTTTTTCCTTTTAGTGTTGCAACTGTTCTTCAGCACAAAGACCAGCTCTGCAGAGCTATTTCTGCATCTTTAAGAAGCAGAGAGGTGCCACACTCCTGTCATTGCATTTCCCTTGACTGGGAGGACTTGGAAATTCCACTAATCCCACCTCAGGAAAAACTTGCCTCCTCAGGGACCTTCTCCCATGTGTTTCTCTGCATTTTTAGGCACCCAGACATCTTTTAGCTGTAAGTACATCTTTGGTCATGTATTAAAACCCTTGGAGCACCATGTGCTGCCACCTCCTCCTGCACACACAGGAATCTCACACTGTAACCACCCTCTCTGCTCCTTTTCATTACAGGCAGCTCTTCCCTGGCAGCCTGGCTATAAATCAGCTCTGAGACAGAGAGCATTTCAGTGTGGCAGCACAGAGATCTTTGTGTGTCCTTCTGGTGGCAGTGGCCTGTAACCTGCAGTGTCCCCAGCCCTGCAGTCACAGCCCAGCCCCTGCCCCTGGCTGTGTGCTGGATGCCCCCAGGCTGCCTGCAGGGTTCAAATTTCCCTTGAATGATCTCTCAGCTAAGAAATAACAACGTGTCACTCTGGCAACCTGAGCCTAAATTGGTTTGAGTGGGTAAGGAATGCTCCTGGTTTCTCTCTAACCTCTCTGCACTGGCAATAACTCAGTTGTGAATGTGCAGCCTGTTATTACTGTGGGCTTTTGACACACGGATGTGAAACCTCCTCTTAACCTGGCTGAGCCTTGCCAGCATGATGGACATCAAGAAGGTCTGCTCTGTTTTGATCAGCACCAAGGTGCTTGGGAGCACATCCCTAATCAGAGCCTTTGTCAGTGGCTGAGTGCTCCAGCAGGGGTCAGGGGGGATGTGTCACCCATCCTCTCATTTGTCCCTGACCTCAGACACTTGCACAAAAGCTCTCTGGAGAGCAGGCTGGAGATGTGCTGTTGCACAGGTTGTAGACACTGTATTTAGCAAAATGAACCAAGTGTGGGTTTGTGTACTTGAGTTCCAAGCGTCTTTCTTAGACCTTTATATACTTCTTGCTGTTTTATAGCATTCAAAAGCAATTTGAATTTCTTCTGCCTCTTGATCTTTCTCACAGGCTTCCAGCTTTGTTTTGTTTCTGCGACCTTGTGCAGCATCAGAAACAGCGCACTTGCTGCTCCTCTTTGTCCAGGTTGCTCAGATGGCCTCCTGTGCCTCTTTGCAAATTACAAATGCATGTCAGTCTTCTCCTGTCTTGCTTTGTATTGATGGGAAAGCAGGCATATTCATGTGAGCTCAGAACAAATCCTTCAAGTCTATCATCTGTGTTTGCACTTGAATGACTCTCTTTAAATTCGAGATGTGAATTGCTAGAAGTGTGGAAGAACACAGGTGTGGGTTTGATGGTGAGCTGCTGAACAGGATTTCTGAGTAAAGCCTCAGTGACTCAGGAGCTCAAGAGCACCCTTGAAGATCTGACCCCTTGGAAACAACTCTGGAATATACTGAGAACAGAGGCACAGCACTGCAGGCATCACCCTGTGCCTCTCTACCCTCTCACCTGCTGGCTGTGGTGTTTTCAAGCTTGCTCAGGTGTTGCTACAACCTTAAAATCCCCTTGTTTAGTGCAGGTGTCCTTGGTGCCATCAGCAGCTGCTTGGCCTGATGTTCTCCTGAGCCCACAGCGATGGAGTGGAGCTGCTCTGTGCCTCCATCTGTCTTTCCACATGGCTGAGGCTGTGGCTGCCTGTGCATGGAGTGAGAGAGGCTCAGTCTGAGAGGCAGCCAGGCTCTCTGTGCTGGCAGAGCAACAGGAGTGTGCCACGAGTGTGTCCCTTCCACAGCCTGAGTGAGACACAGCCAGACACCAGGTCAAGGAGAGACATGTGCAGCAGAGGGGGAAGTGGGAAAGAAATGCATAAATATTCAATGAAGGAAGTGGGAAAACACGTTCTGATTACAACTCTGGCTCTAATGTATGCAAATGTAACAGTTTCCTCTCCTACTAAGGAATCATGTATTACATACATTACATGATGTACTACTGCGTAGCAACATAGTTTATGACTCCTAGGAGAAGAAAATCATAATTCAGTGCCATTAACAAAAATAATAGTGCTTTCACCCAGAGGAGCTTTCCTTGGAAAGCCTGTGCAGATTCTATCTAACCTAATTTAAGCAATGTCATGAGTTGGAACAGATCGCTATCAAGTCTGTCATGCTTGTCATAACATGGCACTTGAATCGAAGACATCCCTTCCCAGGAGAAATTCCTGTGAAGGAACTGTGTTATTTAATGGAGTTTAAGATTCCTTTTAAGTTTCAGAGCTTGTTTGTTTGAAAATTGCTCCAGTAAAATGCAACCGCTAGCCAGGTTTCACTTAAAGAGAAATGAGTTTGCACATCCGTGATTATAGGCTGCTCTTCCTCAAAGTTATAATTAACTGGGGGTGCAAAGGGGAAGCTGCTGCACAGGAGCAGAGCACACCCCACGTGCTTTGCAGCTGGGTTTATTTTCTCAGGGACAAGGTTTTCTGGAGCCTTGTGGGTGTGCACCAGCATCTGTGGGAAGAGACTTTCCCCTGTGACAGCCACCTGTCTGTGTCACACCTTCCCTCACCCCTCCTGCATTCTATGCAAGCTGCTAATTAGCTTTCAGTTTGTAGTGTGTAACGAGGCAGAAAACCTAAGAAGGAATTGAGGCTGTGGTCTCACCCCCCAAAAATAGGTGGAGTCAAACAGCATCTTAATGAGTCCAAACCTTGGATGGTCACAGGCCCATGATGACTGCTCGTTTAATTTCTGATTTAAAGCAGCACCAACTGGGAGATGTGGAAGTTCACATCAGCTGCTCCAGTGCTGCTCCCATTGCTAGGCATTTCCATCACCATTCATTGCATTCCAGGAGTGCTGAGGGAGGCAGACTGTGGGCACAGCTCTGTGCTCCCTTGTTAGGAGTACATGTGGGCTGTCCTTGTTCAGTGAGGCTGCTCAGGAACCTCCTGTTTGCAGAAGCTCTGGCAGCTTGTCACAGCGTGTCAAGATCTGCTCATCTCCCCAGACAGCAGAATTGTGCATAATGCAATAAACAGAGATGGGGAGAATGGCGTTCAGAGCAGTTAGCTGATTCCAGGCTGTGTGAGAGAGGAGTTAAACTAATGCCTTCCTGTCAACCCCTCAAAGCATTAAATCATCTTTTTTTTGGTGTTTACTTTCTTCACTCCCCTCATATTTATTTGTTTGTTTATACAAAATCTTTTGGGTTTTTACATCTCTCTGTTAAAAATGAGCCAATGCCTTTTTTCTTCTCGAATGCTTTAGGAGATGTTGGGGAATACTTGAAATATATTGGGAGAGGCATGAGAAAGGTGTTTAAAGAACTGAAAACATAGGGAAAAAGAATAATTCTTTTCTCCCTGGCTGCCCTGCCTGTTCTCAAAGTTCTGTGACCAGGCCACACGGTGGCCTTTGGAAACTTTGGTGTCTAATGCTGAAGCTGTGTTCAAAGCAAAGCCTGCCCAGTCCTGTGTGAGGCACAGGGCTGATCAAGCCCCACTGAAGTCAATGAAAAGGCTTTCTCTAAAGGCAGTAGGGCTTTGGCTCAGATGCTAAAAGCATTATCATCACTCTCTGGCTGATCCTCTTGATACCAGTTCTCTCATCAAACCCTCTGACAGAAAAGGAGAGAAAATCCAGTCCCTGCTGGTTAAACCAGCAGCTAAACACAGAGTTTTGACAGATCTAAACCACTCCTATGGAGAAATCAGAGCTTTTCAGCACAGAGGTACAAAGCCACAAGTGCTAGAAGCTACAACAATCTTCAAAACATCCTGTGCCCCCTGAAATTCTTAAGGTGCAGCTTTTTTCTGACCAGAAGAGCAGTAAATGTTGAAGGGTGTTGCCTTTCATCCTGCCCAGCCTGTGGGCATGGGGCTCTGCCTTGGGGACTGGTAGGGGTTGGGGATGTGCCATCATCCCAGGATGATGAAGGATGGAGAAACAGACAGAGGGAGTGGGGATATCAGCTTGGGAGACTGGAAAACTGAGAGTTGGGGAGACATAACCAGGGAGAGGCAGGGAAACTGAGCTCAGACCCTGAAAGGGAGAGCTATTTAATGGATATTCAAGACAAAAAAAATTTACATGAATAATCAGGACTGGCCTTATTTCTAGTCCTGGCATTTTGGCACTAAATGAAAATGTAGCAGAGGGAATTTGAATGCTGACTTTTGCTCCTGTTCTTACTGCAAAGACCAGGTCAGGTCACAGGTAAAAGCCAACTGTTGGGTGGTGGATGCAGGGGCACAAACCCCTGAGACACATTCTTAAGCAGCTTCTGACTCAAACAAGAAGACAGAGCTAAAAAACCCCTCTTGAGTCAATCAAGTATCTCCTTCCAGCCAGCAAGAGTAACAGGCTTTGGGTGTTAGATGGCCGGTCTGAGTGGATTAATAACTTGCTTTATATTATCAGCCGAGTTTCATCTAGAAATAAATCCTGTCTGATCTCTGTGAACATGACACAAGATTATTCCAGCAAGTGCAGAGGTTGGGATTTGTGCATTGAAACTGGTGGTGAGCAGGGCTGTGGGGGGAGAAGGCTGGGAGGGGATCTGTGCTGGGGGGGCTGCACTGGGTCAGGATTTTGGGAGCCAAAAGAGAATTGCAAAGGTGCCCTATACCCCTGACCTGCAGAATCCAGCACAGGACACACCCCTGGGAGGAATTGCTATGCAAATCCTTGTGAGAAGCAGCTGAGTGAGCTGGGGGTGTAAATCCTGGAGAAGAGCAGACTCAGGGAGAACCTGCTCATTCCCCAGAGGGAGATGGTAGAAGGGTGGGGGCTTTTCTTCTCCCAGGTAACAAGTGATAGGAGAAGGAATGACCTCCAGTTGTGCCAGAGGAGATTTAGATTGGATATTAGGAAACACTTCTTCACTGAAGGGGTGGACAGATGGGTGTGGGAAGCTGGGCTGAGACAGGATGGTGGAAAGAAGAGGGGGAGAGGATTTTCTCTGAGAGGGAGGCAGTTGTATCCTAGCCGTCCATCAGAATTGTGCCACAAGGCTCAATTTCCATGATTCTTCCCATGGGAAATTCTGCACGGTGCTTTAATTAGCAATGGAAAGACATTTTAAGAAGCTTGGGGTTTCTTACTCCTTACTCATGCTTTACTCATCCACTAGACACACCTCACACCTTTTGTTCTTGGTCTACATTTGCACTTTCTGTTGCTTGGTTTTTTGGGTCTTTTGTTTGTTTGTTTTCTCTTCTGATTGAAACAAAGAAATATAGAGCAAAATTTGGTTAAAGAAACACACTTGGGTTTCCAGCTAATTTTTGTATTAACCTTTCCCTGTGTTTGTATGGCAGTAGTGCCTAGTTCTGGAGCTTAAACCTTTTGTGATTCCCAGGCAGAGCTTTTTGAGAGCCTGCAGTGATGGCAGACAAACCCATGCTGGTGCTGTGGCTTTCCATGGGATTTTTGGCCATTGCTGAGAGTGAGCAGCAGGACTTGGTGAGCTAAGTCATCCTGGCCCTGTATGAAAGGATTTGCTTCCAAACTGGCAGGACCACTGAGGTGAGGAACAGCCCTTAGCCTGCAAAGCAGGCTCTAAATTGATTTTAATTTCCCCATACCCAAATCAGTATGAAACAAAAATGTTTACTAATACCTTCCTTTTTACTGAATTTAAAAAAAAAGGATTTTTCCTCATTGGAGCACTGAGCAAGCTGCTCCCTCGTTTGGAAACGCTTTCACAGATGTCAGTTAAAATGTCAGAGACTTCTGATGTGATCTGTGCCCTGCACAGGACACCTGTGTTTATTTTTAACCTGTCTCTCGCCTCGCCCCCCTTTGTCTGTCGAGCCCTGCAGCAGACATTCTCCTCCAGCCCTCTGTCTGTCAGTATCTCCTGTGATCTTCTCGGTGGTGTTTTTGGCTGTCAGGATTGTTGCTGTGGTTTCCTCAGAAGTGCCTCAGCCCCTGCAGCAGGAGCTGGGAAAAGGCAGGAGGAGGAACATTGCTCAATAGAAGGTGGAAGAGGAGGTGATTGCGTGATGGGAGAGCATGGGAAGGGATGGGAAAGATAAAACCAGGAAGGAAAATGGATGAGTGACCCAGGCCAGCTTTGGTGGCAGTGGGGACATGGGTGAATCTGAGCAGGGCATGTGAGCACTCAACTGGCCTGGCTTCTGCACCAAGAAAAAACAGGAATTTGGGAGAATTAGTGCAATGATACAAACAAACAAAGCTCAGTAACCTTTTCCCATAATTTTGATCTTCATTTTGGCAAAACCTCAATCTGTCCCTGATTTGTCCAGCAAACCTGATTAAGATTAAACAGCAGGATTTTTTTTTTCCAGCTGGAAAAATATAATTTTCTCTCTGTCCAAATAGAATGGGTGATTTTCTTGTCAGTCTTTAAATTGGCCTCCCTGGGAACGTGCTCTGAGATGGAGATGTTTGCATTACAGACTAGAGTCAAGTCTTGCCTTGACAAAAGGAAAGAAAGATGGTGGTTAATGGAATAAAAACTATGTTCAAAAGACATTATAATAAAATCCTACAGACAGAGAGTTTTCTGACTGTGCCTTTCCTTAGGGTCTCAGCTGTGAGTTCCTTGGGGTCTCTCAATTCAGATTAAACCCCTAGGGATATCTATATATATATATCTATATGTATTTCTACGTGTGTGTATATATATGTAAATACCACATAAGCCTGTATAAAATCCATAAGAATCTCTCTATTGACTTCAAAGGCATTTAAATCCATGGTAGTAATACAACTATATATTTGTAGCTGATTCGAGGATTTAGGGAATCTCTCTCTGAACATCTTATGAAGGTTGTTTGAGATTATAGCATTACTCCAGGTAGCTCTATTAAATTACAAACGCTGTTCTGATTGCACTGCCAGTCTGTTTGTGCTTCAGCCTTTTTATTTCTGTCTTGGACTCCAAGTCCCAGACATAGTGATGCTGGATTAATAATGGATCACACTGCTGCTGGAGCAAGGCTTGTTTTACTGCCCAGAGGAGCCACGGGGTTGGGAAGTGACAGGTCATTTTGAGGGGAGGGAGTTAAAAGGTCAGGTGGTGTGGCTTTCACCTGCCCAGGGGAGCTGGAAGGGAACACAGAGTCTTGAGGAGCATTTCTTACAGCAGAGCAGTGATGAGTCAGGGTTGTGGTGGAGGGGGAAGAGCCAGGAGATGCAATGCTGTTGTATTTTTAATGGTGCAACCTAGAATCATAGAAAGGTTTAGGTTGGAAGGGACCTTAAAGCTCATCCAGTTCTACCCTGTTGTGGGCAGGGACATCTTCCACTATCCCAGGTTACTCCAAGCCCTGTCCAACCTGGCCTTGGACACTTCCAGGGATCCAGGGACAGCCACAGCTTCTCTGGGCACTCTGTGCCAGAGCCTCTCCACCCCCACTGAGAAGAATTCCTCCCCAATATCTAATCTAAACCTGTTCCCTTTCAGTTTAAAGCCATTTCCCTTGTGGAGATAGCAAGGAATTGAACAGCATCAGAAAACTCAGAGCCAGTCCTGTGCTGGCACAGCCCATGACAGGTAGTGACATCTCACAGGGTCCCTTTGGACAAATCTCCCTGTGTCCCAGGGACACCTGAGACACAGCAGCAGCAGCACAGAAGTGAGCTCTCCCTCTGTTTGCACGTGGCTGAAGTGGACACGTGCTCCTCCTGCAAACCATCATCTCTTTTATCAGTGAACTAATTCCAGAGAGCTCTCCAATATTAATGGCTTTGCCTGAGCATCTGTAAAATGAGCTCCACAGGGTGAAAACCTTGTAAGTCAATACAGGGAAGGTTGGTCTGAGCTGTCACTGCCCTGGTGTGCTGTTTGGCAGGAAGAAGGTTTCCTTCTCTGTCTTCCTGGGCTTAGTTTTAAATAGCTTTTATAGCACAGAGCAACCTCCTGAGCCTTATGTACTTTTGCCACATTAGATATTGAAGTATTGCTGAATCCTGTTAGGCAATTGCAGGCCAAAGAATACAAAACAAACAAAAAAATGCCCTAAACCTAGAAGTCAAATCTCTTTAGGGGTTTCACCTGCTCCTAGTGAGTGGTGCTGAGAGACAGAACTGTTTTTCTGAGGTAAGGTCCTGTCTCTTGGGTCAGGAGTAACATGATAATCACAACCATAGAGGGTCCATGCTGTACCCAAATCACTAGGCCAGGTCCTGTTCCCTGCATAGGATTTTTCCATTCTACTTAGCTCAGAATTTTTTTTCTATTAGCTGATTTATGCCTTTCAACATCAGCTGTATCAAAGTCAGCATTTAGCACTGTATATTTACTTCGGTTTGTATGCAATTTGCAAATGATATACTGTACTTTTATACAGTTAATGTGTTCATTTTAGTGTATAATGCATCCATGAACTTTCTGAATTTTGAGCTGAAAATATGATAAGTGGGTTATATTATGCAGTGAAGGAGTTGTTATATGAAAACACTTCCACATCATCAATTATGTACCAGCTTAATACAAAATGGTATTAATACATGAATCAGTGAAGGAAGTTGTATAATAAGATTCTCACGAGAACATGAAGCTGATATTTATTAAAGATGTAAGTTCCATGTTAAGAAGGAATACTTTGTTTTATTCATTTATTTGATAAGCAGCTCTGCTGCCCAGAAAGGAACAATTTCATTGTATATTCACAAGGAACTCTCACATGTGTTTCTCATAATTCTCACAGAGTAAAGAAGCTTGATAAGCAATACAGATATTATAAAATCCAACTACTGGTTTATAGTCCACAAGTATTGCTTTCATCTGAGCAAAGAGGAACTCAGTGGTTTTGGAAATGACTCCTCAGGCAGCTCATAGTGCTGGGTGGGATTCCTCTTGTGCTGCTGCACAGTGTGGTCCAAGCAGTTCAGTGTTATTTTTGCCTGGTTGCTCTTCACCTTATTTCACCTGGATCCCAAACTGCAAATCCCAAAGTGTCCCTGCACCTCCCCAGTGTATTTCAGGGGAGGCTGCAGACCCACAACCCAGACCTGTTAAAGTCAGCAGAGGTGGATCTGGAGGTAAGAGTGCTCTTACCTGGGTTGGGTGTCCAGGGTCAGCTGCAAAGTTTGGAAATTGTTGCAGCTCCTTCTTTATTGGAATGGAATGGAATGGAATGGAATGGAATGGAATGGAATGGAATGGAATAGAATACAAAGGAAGTGGTTCAGCTGAAAGGGCCCTGCAATGTTCATCTGGTCCAACTGCAAAAAGACCCAGTGTAAAACACAAGTGGAGAGCAGGGGATAAGCCTTGCCCTGGGAGCACAACCTGAGTGATCATGCTGGCTCCCCTGCCAGGCGGGTATTGTGGAATATTGGACGGAGGCACAGATCAAAACAGTTTTTAAGACTGGAGGAAGATGGGGGCTTAATCCTACATATTTATACCAAGGAGTTTATGTCTCTATTATTCCAAGGCACAGGCTTTGCCTTAAAACCCACTGATGGGTGAGCATTGGAGTCTGAGCTGCTTTAAGAGTGATCAGGAGCCAAGAGCTGACTCTGCCAGTGGTGCCAGGAGTTCCCATTCATCTCACTTTCAGCAATACTTGGAGCCAGAATTAAGATGCCTCGAGATGAATGGGAGCCATTGTGTACTGCCTTTGTTCTCACTTGATTAAAATCCAATAGTTTTTTGAGTACTCCGTTTGATGAGTGTGTGCTTATTATTGTTTTTAACAAACATTTAGATGCTCTGCTGATTTAAAGGCTGGCACAACCCCTTCATTCTGGGTCCCTGTCTGCAGCTCACAGCTGACTTGTTTTCCCCCATCCATTGCAAGGTGCTACAGGCACCTGGATGCCATAAAATAATATTTTATATTCCAAAATATCCATAGAAGAGCAAGGATATTTTGGAAGGCAACCCTAAACTGCTGGAGGAGCTGAGAGAAGCAATCCTGTGAGGGAACAGAGGGAAATGCTGCACAGACAGCCAAGGCAAGAAGGCAAATCTTTGGAAACCTCAACACTGGAAGAATTAGAGGGAACTTCAGGTAAGCAGCACATTGCAGAGATTTTGTAGCAGAAATTCAATCTACAGGAGTTGTTTACTGAACAGCAGTGGGATAATAGAAAGAAAAGCTTATACAATACCTAAACCAGGGTGAGAGTTAAGATTGACAACTGTATGATGAAAGGGAGAGGGAGAGAAGTCAGTTTGTGTGTGAGGGAAAGAATGGTGATCGATAGTAACAACTGCACCCTGTTTGCTGTAAAAATTAATAGGATATACAGGAAAACATAAGCAGGGTGATGAAAGCATGGAAGAGGTGATAAAAGAGCCCATGAAAGTCAGAGGGAATTTGTCTTCAGTTTTACCAACATTTGGTAAGAGTGACTCTGCAGAGAGCTCCAGGGTAGCAGTCTGGTGGGTTTTTTTCCTTAGTATGGCACTGAAATGAAACAATAATTCCATTAAAAATTTTTTTAAAAATAAAAAAAAATCCCTGTTCCTTCTAGGAACATTAGATATAGTTGTTGTGGGGCAATTGAAAAAGAAATCACTCCAAAGTTGTTTAGCAGAGGTATAAAGCAAGAAAGATGGCTGCATAATTATTAATTTCCTTCCCCTCCCTTGGTAGCTTCCAGCCCCCAAAACTGAGGATTGCTGCAGTGTGCATATGACTCAGGAGAATATGCTGGCCTAGAGGACACCAGCTGGAAGCTGAGGACACTGGAGCATGTGCAGAGCCAGCACTGAGCTGCCCAGCCCCATTTTGGGGTGACCTGGTCCAGGGGAAGGTGTCTCTGCCCATGGCAGGGGGTTGGAATGAGATGAGCTTTAAGGTCCCTTCCAACCCAAACCATTTGGTGATTCTGTGATTCCCCAGCCATGCTAAAGCTGGAGGCAGGGACTGATCCCAACAGTGTCAGCAGAGCAAATGTTCCTGCAAATGCCATCCTCCACACAGCCCTTGAGTCAGGCATGAGGGGTGACAGAGTCATAGGAAATCTCAGTTCTTCCTGTAAGTTTCTGTCCAGTTTCCTGTCCCAGCATGCCACAGGGTGATGGAAAAGCATCCAAACCTCAGACAAACCTGAAACAAGGGAGCACTCCTATCACTAATGAAGACACATTGTCACTGGGCTTGGTTCAAAGACCATTGAAGGTTCTGAGTGGCTCCAGTGGGGACAAGAACAACCCTTTTCCTGAAGAAATGGAGGCATATATTAACCTTAATTGGGAACAGCCTCCACGAGGATTTTTCCTCTGAGGGAAAGGAGCTTTTTGCAGATATAATTGTTTTAAAGGGAGTAATTATTCCTTGGATGCTTCCTGAGGTGAATGATGTCTTTTATTATGTTTTTCCCCCTAAAGTGGAAGAGCTGTGAGAGCCTTGTCAAGGATCAGTGGTATTACCTGGCAGGCAGGGGCCAGGCTGCTGTTCCAACAGAGACACACACCAGTAGGAGGAATTTTTGTACAGTTTGGCTGAATATTTCTCTATTATTCTTTACCCTGCAGCACAACACAGTTTGCAGCAATTGATTGGCTTAGCTGGACAGTGAGATAAAAAGCTACAAATAAGGCTGGGTGGGAGTTGTTCTTCTGCTATGATTAGATGTAAAACAGCCCCAGCCAGAGCCGTGTTCTGCCTGGGGTCAGATCAACAGAACACACATCCTGGGGGTTCCAAGTGTTAATTTCCACTCAGTTTCAGGAGGGCTGGAAATCATCACCCTGAAAAACCTTCCAAGTGATGGGGTGTGAGTGTCAGCATGAGGATCAGCAGGAGCTACAGAATAATCACTTTTTCCTCCCCATCAGGAAGGTGATGGGCAGGAGGGAGAGGCTGAGGGAAGAAAAAGGGATAGAAATCAAATCAGAGATGGGACAGAAATAATGAGGCAAAACAGTAGGGAGAAAGATCCCCAGAAATAGAGTTGTCATCTCCAAATTGCTGTGTGGTCAGGTCCTGCTCACTGTGTCAAGCAGCAAGTGTGAAATCCTAAAGAATCTCTTGGTGGGGAAAACTGCCCTCCTGAAAGAGTTACTGTGAGATGTGGTGGAGGCAAAATACACTTGAAATAACTTAAAATCATTTTGTTTATAATTTGCAGCAAAGTTTTCTTCATAATTTCCCTGTTTTCTGCCCCAGCTTTCCTATTTGTCTTACCAACTCTTGGAACAGATGATTGGATTGGATAGGGAGCTGCTGTTGAGAAACTCTGGTTTCAGCCCTGCAATAAAGCAGTCTTACCCCAATGAATTTTAAAGGCTATTTTGGCTGCCTTGAGAAATGCTGATTTATGACTTGAATGCATCATGTTTTTTGCAATTAGCAGGACACTGTCTAGAAGTTACAGACCATCTTACGCAGAAATAGGCAATTGTCTTTTTCCCATGCTATTTTTATGAAACATTTTCTTTCCTTCAACCAGCAAGTTAAATACTCTTCATTAATAAAGTGGCTTCCATATTCAGATGAAGCAAATATTGCTAGATTTTTCTTCAGAGTTGGCATTATCACCAAGTATTGCTCTCTGCTAGATGTTAAAGCCATGGGTAGGTTGGTTGATTTGTTGGTATCATTCATACTACTCCCTTGGGCAATTCCATAAGCCTCATCCTGAATCCTCGTGAAACTCAGTTGAATTACATGCTAATACAGCAATTTTAAAAATAGTGGTGTTAAATATTATGTGTCTGTGGATGTGAGAGGCTGTCTGTACCACGTGACATTGTGAGATACAAGAGAAGACCATGAGGTTGGCTTGAATGCCACACAATTCATTATGCAAAATAATTTTCATTTGAAGACATTCAGACCCATCACATTTTTTTTAATGAAACCGTGCAATTTTTTTAATAAAAAAGCTTAGCAAGAATAGAATTTCAATAATGAATCGGATAACATATTCAAGCAGATATCAATTAAAATTTTAATTATAAGGAACAGTTTTTCTTGAATTTTTCACAAGATGTTAAATTTTTAATCAGTTATTTCTGGGGGAAAAAAAAAGTTTTCTGGGAAAAGAACTTTGCAAAGTTTAGATAAGGGCTGTGTATAAAACCTGAATTATGCTAAAGAAAACATACTTAGGAGATCTTGATGATCTGAAGGACATAAATTCCCACCAAACACCACATGCTGTCCTGTCCTCTGTGCAATGTGAGGAAACAGAACCTGGCTAAATGAGACACAAAACTGCACCTCTGTGCAATGTGAGGAAACAGAACCTGGCTAAATGAGACACAAAACTTCACCTTGTGTGAGGCAGCAAGGATGGTTGTTGCACCAACCTGCATTATTTCATTCCTGAAAACAGGTTGAAAATCTATGCTCAAAAAATTCGGCTTTTCAAGATGTCTTCCGTTCCATTTTGGGATGAGAATGATGGAAAAAAGCTTTTCATTTTCCCAAGGACAGAAATTCTGAATTAAAAAAAGCGCATTTTGCTGAATGGCATAAAAAGAGAACATCAAGGCAACAGCACCCACTTGATACATTTTCAGCAAATGCACATCCATGAGGACCATAGAGCTCTGAATAAAGCTCTGCTCTTGTTACAGGCAAGTGCTCCTGAATTTGCTGTTAAAATGCTCCCCTTAGTGCTTGCTGCTGGCATTTCTAGGAGATACCACGGGATGAGGAGGAAGATGGAGAATGAAGACAAAGCAGTGAAGAGGATGTTTGGCTCAAATGTGATATTTGGGAACAGGTGAGTAGGGAGGAGGAGGGTCAGCTGGGCTGGGTTAACATGAGCACCAAGTAATTTGCTTGTGCTCCATCTTAATGTCAATTATTACAAATACATTTTAAAAAAAAAGGGGGCTTCCTGGCCCTTTAGAGTTACGAAGTGTAAGTACTGCCTATCTGATCTTTGAACTAAACACATTATCCTTTGCTTTGCTATCTATAACAGGAATCATTCACAGTTATTCCAACAGCATTTGTCCTTGCCACATCCTCATTGGTGAAGGTACCTTTTGATTTACTGTTAATGCACATTGCCTCAATTATTAGCTTCATAAGGTGAAAATAAATAATAGCCCAATGTTAAACTGCATTCAGAAACATTTGGTTTATCAGGCTCCTGCTGTGTCTGCTATGTGCAGATTTTGATGTAGACAAGTGTCGTAATGGGCAGCAAGAACATGCAAACCTCAATGATGGCTCTGGCTCAGCATTCACCCTATTTACAGCAGCAAAAAAATCCCATTTTAAAAGCAAACTGTGACCTCAGGAAATACAAGGTTTATATTCCTGCCAATCCCTACTGCACTTTCCCAGGGAGGTGTTAAACCCATTTTCAGCCATCATGGACAAAATCAGCATTTCCACCTTTCAATGGCATTTGATTGAGCAGATGTGGTGAATGACAGGCTTGAAGTACAAAGTGGGTACTTTGCACTGCTGTCCACATGTCCATGGAGCCCATGGAGATGAAAGGCTCAGCCTAAGCTCCACATGTTTTTCATCATGCAGGATTGCTCCATAAAGCTGATTTTCCTTTGCTTCTTTGAAAGCCTCCTGTAATTGAGGCTTCAACTCTTTTCTTCCTAGGTCTGTAGTGAGTATAGAGGAAGACAAATTATGATGTTGAAAAAGGAAGATTTTCTAAATTTCCCATTTTTGTGACAGAAATAAAGCAAGGAAATACCAGAATTCTTTATGGATGTGCTTCACAGGCTGTGAGTTTTGTCGGTATTTCTTATATATATGGATTTTATCATTCAGCCATTTTATAATTGCATTGCTTTGAAAACTTGGTTCAGGGAACATCTTCTTTCTGTTATTTTCACAGAAATAGGACATCACAGAGCAGACTGTGGACTGCTCATGCCTGTCCCAGAGACTCAATTGCTACGTTTCCTTTCGAAATCCAACGCTGCCTGGGGCAAGGGCAGCTTGAGACAGGTAAAGAAGTTCTGGGAATAAAGAAGTTGGCCAGCAGCTGGCACACCAGCCTGACAGGGATGAGATGCTGTGGGATCACGTGTGGGGTTTGCAGCAGGCTCCAGTGAGACCCAGCCAGGAGTGTCGATGTTAAAGTGCTTTTTTTGAGGGAAATCAAAGCCCGGTGGAAGTGTTGGTTGATAACACCACTCCCTCGCTCTTTGAGGGAGGCAAGAAACATCCTGTTACCACCTGACACCGAGATACATCCAAGTGCACTTACACTTGTACTTTAAAGACTCTGTAAGCCAGAGTGGTACAAAGCAGCCGTAGCATCAGAGAATTAAGCCCTGAGGCACAAAAGGCCAGATCTGTACTTGAAAAGGCTCCTTTGTGTTGCTGTGCTGGCAAACCCTCCAAGAAGGAATGAGGCGTTTGTAATCCCACACAGAGTAGGGAGAGAGATTTTCGATAGGGATCCCCAGCTTTGTGTGGCAGGACTTGTGTGGATAACACAGAGGGGTCACAAAAGATGTGAGGGTCACTGAGTAAAACCTTCCTGCGCAGACAGAAACTTCTGAGTGGCTTAGCAGAGGCAGATATGAGCAAAACAAGCGCTTGCCAGGCTTGGCAGGCTGAGAGTGCTGCTGTTCATGGAGGGGCACTGAAAGACTCTCTCAGCAGCCACTACACACCCCACCATCTGCTCTAATGAGGTGCTTGTTCTTATTCCTGCACTGCTCTTCATATCCTCCCCATGGGGATCTTTGGGCACCTTTGCTGGAATGAAAATTTTCCTGTTTCTTTCACCTCTGTGTTCTTCCTTGTCTGCATTCCGAATGGCTTTGCTTCAACCCTTTCTCACTAGGTAAGATTCAGAGTTGTTCTGCTGGGTAAGAACCAAAAATCTCATCAGGCATCATCCCCACATGGCTGTGCTTCCCTTTCCTCCACACAGACCGAGTGCCAGACAGTCCTTCAGAGCAGAAGCTGTCTCAGAGGGTGGGTTTACTGTGGAAAAGGAGATGGCTAAAGTTTTTTCCTATTGAGAATCCATACAAGTTCCTGTCTGCCTTCCAGAGCCACAGTTCTGCAGAAACAAAGGAGGAACCAAACAAGTGGCAAACAAGTCAGAGTGTGCTGCTGCTCATTTTGTGCAGAGCTCAGAGCTTTTGGGTTTGTGCCTGCAGAGTCACCATATTTTAAAAATGGTGATTTCTGAGACCAATCTAAAAGGCTAATTGTTGCTGTTACTGATCTGCTTTAAAAGCCATGATTAAAGCTGAAGAGAACAGCCACAATTCCTGCCAGCTGCGGGAAGCTTTGTGGCTGCCTTGTCCCAATTACAGGGTTTTTTGTAGAGAGCACACTGTATGAGCATAGCTGCAGCTCCCTTCTAACAACAAGCAATCATGAGAAACATTTAATGGCAGGCTTTGGACCATGTCTTTCTTTTCTGTGTAGTGTGAGAAGGGAGGGTTTCTGGTGCCTGTAAAACACATTGGTTTTTTTCCTCCTCAGTTAATTAACGGGTTTGGAAAATGAAAGTCAAGGGTCAAGTTGATGTATTTACTATATTTATATTTTTTTTCAAAAAAGAAGTAACTGTCCAAAGGTTGAGGTGGCTGTTTCCATCTGTTCATCTCAGGTGGCATCACATTCTGTTTTCACAGCAAGGGTGGTAGAAGCAGACAGGAGAATTTGCTTAGTGCTCAAAAAAACCCCTCTGGCTCTCTGCTCTCCTGTGGCCCCATCCAGAGACTTCAAGAGGGGCAAAACTGTGAGAAAAAGTAGCTAATAACATCTAGGGTTGACAAAGTCACAGTAAAAGGAGGATTGGACTAGACCAGACTGTCTGCCCCCTGTCTGACTCTTGTCTTCAAGAGTCAGCGGCTCAAGAAGCTGCCTTCAAAAACCAGCCAGACAATCCTTCCAGCAGCCCAGACTCTCCACTGGAAAGCTGTTCACTAAATACACTTCTGTCATGGGTAAAGAGGTCTTCTAGGAACAACATGTTGCATTAACACTGTCTAGTTCGGTCATACTCTTCCCGGGAGTTGATCCAAAGCTCACTGAGGTCAATCAGAACCTCCCACTGGCTTTATAATGGCTTAAGCTCTGTTTAGTTGGAGCTACTAATCCAATTTCCACGCCAGTGCTACTGTGAAGTCCCAGTGCTGACACATGAAATTCAGCTCACTGCCAGCAGAAGCATCATTACAGTTCCTGCTGCTCTCAGCTCTCTCTGATGCAGATTTGTTCACATATCTGCAGCCACAGAAGCTTGGACAGAAGTCCTGCAAGGTCAGCTGATTTGGGCCTCATCCACTGTGGGTGGAAGGACTCCAAGAACAGGTAAAGTTGGCCACATAATCCCATGGAGTGGCACTCAGTGCTGGTCCCATGGCTCGGGGGAGATTCCTCTGCCTTGAGCAATGTCACCTCTAGGGAAGGGAAGGAAATATGTCAGTAGAGACCATTGAACATCTTTTCCAAAACAGGGGCCATGGCTAACCAGGTTTGTGAACAATTTCCTCAGCTCTTTGAAGAGAAAGAACTGAAGGTGTTTCAGTAGTTGATGGTGTAGTAGTTGATACTTCAGAGCCAAGTAGGGATGGGCAGATGCAGCCTTTTCCCCACCTACCTGTGCTGGAGGCTAAGAGTTGATGGCATGTTGATGAGTTTCTCAAGTTAATTCCTGGCTTAGACTTAGTTTTATCTTCTGGTCTGACTGAAAGAATTTGAAATTTCCTCTCCCTTTTTTTGACTGCAGTTACACTCAGGAGCCACCCAGCTGCATGCACAACTCGAGGGCTCAATAGCTAGTGTTTTCTCAATTAAAATTCCCTTCCTACAAGCCATTAAGGTGAGAGCTTGATCCTTTCAATGTTCACGGAGAATTAAAACACAGAGGGATAGAGCAGAACTGAAAAGAAATTTATTTGGAGACCCAGGCAAATACTGAGGAGTTTGATTCCTACAATATGTACCTGGATGTGAGATGGAGAGCACCAGTGCTTATTTCTTGCTTTCCTGACCAGCTGTGCATAACTCCAGTGATGGGGTTTCCCATTGGTAGCACTCAGCATAGTTTAGGGATTCTTGGAAATTAAAATGTCTTATGACTGGAAATAATTATAATTCACAAAAAAAGGGTATTGCTTCCATAGCAAAACGGCCATTGAGCTTTGCAGAGTCCTTCAATTTAGTGCTGAAGCTGTGCTAAATCTTACATTTCAAGATTTCCTGAGTTTGTTCTAATTTCCAAGAAAATTGGAGATGAAGCAGCCACTATAAATCCTGTAAGTCCAAAAGTGCCAGGTGTATAACAGCAAGTAGTTTATCAGCTTCTGTTTATCTGGGTTTTCTTAAACCTTGTCAGATAGGAGAAAAATCAGCACTGACTTCCTACCAAACAGGTCAATAGAGACTTCAGTCTCTGATCCAGATGCCCCATGAGTTGTCCACAAAACATCCATTAGGACACAGACCTCAGGTGTAGGAAGAGAAAACAAACAATTACAGAGTTTCTGGAATAAAAGAATTTAAGCCATGATCACCTGCTTGCTCAGAAATAACTGCTGAAATTGGTGATATGATTTCTTGTGATGGGCTGCCTGCTTTGTGTCAGGAAGATGCAGCCTTGCAATGTCTCATCAGAGGTTTTTTAAGCCTGCAGCACTGTGCTGAGGGAGAACTGTTTTAGCAAGAGTGTTGTGCCATCCAAATTCAGGGTGGGAGTGGAGTGCTGACCCCTGAGTGGTACATGGCACAGGAAAGAAATATTTCTGTGGAAGAAATCTGCATCTGGTGTTCCTGGGCTGTGCAGAAGTTGATGGGTGGTCCTCAGGAGTAGCTGTGATGTGTGCTCTGGGCCCAGGAGGTTTGGACTAGCAGTGGGATAAAATAATTCTATAGTCTGAAACCACATTTGTCTGTTGAGTCATCTATTATGTTGTTAAAATGTGATAATTGGAGTCCACGCATTACCAAGCCAAAAAGACAATAATTAAAGCCGAGACACAAAAGGGAGTTAATGCTCCAAAATTATTTTGTGCAGAGTTATTTGATAAAGTAAGTCTTTCTGTTTCCTCATAAAAACCCCTGCTCTACAATGAATCTTTCTAACTCTCTGGAAAATAATCTAATTATAGTTAACACTATTATGGTTTTTGGTGCTTTGAATGGAGCTGTGGGTAATATTGTGCTTACTCCAAAGCAAATAGCTGCCTGTTTCAGTCTGACATTTCATATTGAAAGGAACAAAAACATTTTGTTAAAAAACAGTGGATGAGGGAAATAATTAATTTTCTAGATAATATAACAAAAGGGGGAAAAACACTATTGTTTTCCCAACAAGAGAAGAAATATGCTTTGCCAGACACTCTTCTATAAATGCATTTAATTATAGCATTGTGTTAATCTTTTCTAAGAGCAAGCAGGTGAAACCTAACTTTCTCTTTCCTGAAATCTTCCCATATACCTTCCAAAACAAACGAGTATCCTAAAGAGTCAGGCATTGTGATCACTTGAAGGCTTATAGCCACACTGGAAAAAGAAAGATTAAATATGAAAGAATGGTATAAAATCTGAAAATGTGCATTTAAATCTTCTAGTTCAATCTCAAACAGACAAGCCTCATCTTTATTTTTATTCTTTTTTGTTTAATAAAGCCCCTCCTGGAAGCCAAAGAAGTTGGAAATATATTGACTTTGTTTCATTTCTGGTATAATTAGTCACCTATAGCTGAGTGCTGATGTTAGATGCACAATACCCACCCTCAGCCTCTCTGCAGAAATGGAATTGCAATTGGAACTTTCTGCTGTCTCTGAAGCTGGTTTTGTTGAATCTATTTTGTTTTCACAGCAGCCCTGTTGCTAAACGTTCTCAGACCAGGGAGGTTGAGTAACCTGATGTAAGTGTAACTCACGTTCACCTAGGCATGGCTGCACAGAGAAATTTCTGGTGATTTGAGTCATAAACCCAACAATTTTATATATGATATATACCTCAGAGATCTGGACTTGGGATGCTCGATGGGCTGGTGGTGTGGGAAACTCTTAGCAATGCCTTTTCTTCCCTGTGGGATAGCTTGGAGATGATATCAGGGTTGGAGGGGAAACCCAACAGGGCACCCTGTGCTGTCCCTGCTGCTCCCCAGCCCCACCAGAGAGCCCTGTGTGTGGGTCATCAGCAATGCTGGGTGAGCTCCTCCTGGGCCAAGCTGCCTCCACAGACCTTTTTTAACTCACACTGCTGCCCACTCTGCCCCATTTCATGTGCACCAGGAGGATCTGCAGAGGGCTCTTGGAGGGGCTTGCCCAGTGCCTCAATACCAAATGTGTAACAGAGTCAAAGCAGACTTTGCTGCAATGGTGCTGGAGTGGAAACCAGCCTGTCTGCTCTTTGACTAGAGGACTGACATGTTATATCTCCCTCTGTGAAAGCAAATATTTTTTCTGTCAAAATGTCTGTAATACAATCCATTCTCACTCTTTCCCCGGTGTAGAAGCAAAAGCTTCTGTGATTTTAATCAGTGCTGAATTTTGTGCTCCCACTAGTATTAGAAATCCAAGAACATACAAAGCTGTACTCCAAAGACAACTGGAGCTATTATTTTTTAAGGTCACAGCAAATGTAATAATGCCAACAGCTCATAGTGCTCTTCATTAGGCTGTGTAACTTCCCAACACATCAATCACTCAGAGGAGGGTGTTTACTTACTTTCTTTAACAGGGAGAGTGTATTTTTAAATTGGTAACCTAGATTAATTCTCCTTAATGAGACAGATGTGTCTGACCCCATTGCTGTGGGAATTCAGTGATGCAGAACAGAGAGGCAGAGGTGGGATTTCACTACCCCAGAGAGCCAGACAGGTACCCAGAGCACTGTGCATCCCTGTCCCTCCCTTCCATCACATGGCTCAGCACTGGAAGGATGATAATTGAATATGTGGAATTTGCACTTGAAAATGTCTTCTCTGTGCAGGTCAGCTCTATACTGAGTCTCACCTGCACCCCAAGAGTTCCTGACCCTTTAGAAAGAAAGTTTTGGTGTGTTGCAAACCCTGATTTGGTGTGGCATTCAGCTCTGGGGTGGGTAAAAACTCAGGTGGCTTTAGCAGAAACTCACTCAAAAGGGTGGGCTGGAGCCCATGAGGTGGGTGAGGATGTGCACCAGGTATTTTGCTCCAGGATCTGTCTCCTGAGTTTACTCTGTTTGGATGTGCCTTTTCTGGCCCCAAATAGCTGTTCCTCCTCTTCCTGTCTCCTGGCCAAGAGCAGGGGATGCTCTTTGTCTTGGGCTTCCCATCACAGGTGCTCTGCCCACCTTCTAGGTGGGCATGCAGCAGTTTACATTAGACACTTTAGTACTATTTAATCAGAAATTCAGGCTCAGGGGGTTGTTTTGGGTTTGTTTGCCCTTGTTTTCTTAATATTAGTAGAGAGCTTGTGGGAACTTGCTGTGGACAGGCACACTGACAGCTCTGGGCTTTGCTGTGGTGCTGGTGCTCACTGAGGCTCCCTGCTCAACTCTTCCCTTAATTGAAGGTTGGGATGAGGATAAGACTTGGCTCACACCCCTTGTGAGACCTCACACATGCAGAGAGCTGTGCTTGATGAGAATGCAAAGGGAGCAGACCCCTGCCTGAGCCTTGGCTTTTTTCCCCCCAGCCCCTCCTTGGGAAGCAGGGAAGATGTAAAGGTACTCTGTGAGCAGCAGGAGGGGAGACCTTGCTGCTTCCCAGTGTAGGGATTGAATATTAATACATCAGGCTTCAGTAGCTTCAGGTTACACAAAAACACACACAGAGCAGCACAGGGGCTGGGAAAAACATCAAGTCTCAATAGCTCTGTGATCCTCTGGAAGAGCACACACATATCCCTGCTTCCATGTGTGGGGCACTCAGAGAGTCAGGGGCAGTGAGAAAGGAGAGAGGAAACCAAACCACATGTCATGGCAACCAGAGCCACAACATCACTGCAATCCAAGGAACATTCCTTCCTGGTGGAGCCACATGTGAGGACAGGTAGGATCAATGCAAGAGGAAGCAGCTGGAGAGCACAGTGGGTCCATGGCAGAGCTGCCCCACCAGTATGTGTGGTTAGCAGATAAAACCCTGGGGTGGTGCTGGACAGTCTCCTTGGGAGGCAGCACTGTGCCTGGAAGGGTTCTAACCTGCTTTGTAACCATTTCACTTGTGTAAGGTCTCAGTGGAGGTGTTAAACTGAATTAGTGTGAATACACTCAGGTTACAGGGTGTCTCATTTTGGTTCAAGTTGGTCATGCTGGAAGACAGACAAATTACTGCAGAGCTGCTCCCAATCCCTTCATCCCCCAGCCTGTAGTGACACAGAGGCAGGACCTTCTCTTGCCCTTGCTGAACATCATGAGGCTCACATGGGACCACCCCTCGAGCTTGTCCAGGTCCCTGTGGGTGTCACCTCCTCCCTCAGGTGTGTCACCCACAGCACTCAGCTTGCTGTCAGTGCAGCTGGGCACAGGCTGATAACAAAAGGAGATGTTTGTTGAGCAGATCTGCCCTGCAGAGCTCTGTTTAGTACAACAGCACTCATGGGTGTGTGGCTGGGATTGAGCTGCTCCCACACCACATCCATTGTCTGACAAGTGTGGCAGAGTCCCTGGAGCAGCTGGGCAAGCAAAGGGAAGAGCAATTTTCTGAATGCCTGGCGCTGAGAGGATGCAGGGCTACAATGCAGCACAAGCACTCCATCTACCTGAAGTGCAGACCTACTGCTGCCAGTAGATTAGCCTTAATGCCCTTGGAATGCTTAATTCAAATAAGCAACCTTGTTTCTGCCTGTATACGTGAAACATCTCTTTGTGGTGGAAATCTTTTTGTGGAGATTATGTTAGTGAATGCCAGGAGGTGCTTGGCACTCAGTGCCTCATGCATTTGTATCCCTGCACAGAGCACAGCCTGCATAATCCACACATTGCCTGAAGATGGTCTTTAACTGCAAAATTCTGATCCCCATCTTAAAACACTTTACTGTCCTGGCATTGTCGTTTCCAGAAGTTTAGGTTTATCTGCTCAGTGTTCTCCACCATGGGAATTTCGTTTGGGACTAGCTGTTAATAAATTAAATAGCACTTTTTAATTTTTTTTGGTAATGCTTTTGCAACAAAGGCCCATGAGGGAATATGGAGATAATCAGCTTGAAGAAAATCCTGAGAAATCTGTCTGCACCTCTCCAAATAGGTCACCCACCAGGCAACATCCCTGAAAATTGCATGGGGTGCCTCTGAGATATCCTCCAGATTATTTATGGTGTTATAATTCAATTAAGGGGTGGCAGGGGATCAGTGAGGGTGGCTGTGAGATCCTCATGTGCTAGATATTTTTGGACCCCACAGAGGAAGAAATGAGAGTATTTAGGACTGAGTAATTACAATGGTTAGGATTTAATAGGGAATTTATACTCCAATAAGAGGATATTAGTCTAGATGTGTTATTTCATGTGGAGGCACAGTAACAAAAGCACTTGTCAAACAGGTAGCTGGGATGCTGCCTATAAATAATCAGTAAATGATCTATGGGAGAAGAGAGTGGATATGCTTGGACAACGGTTTATGACCATCCTGAAATCATGGAGATAGATGCTGTAAAATGTGAGTCTGCCTTATAGGCAGGAGAATTTTAGGTCAGTAAAGCACAAAAAGGTCATGGGTTAAAGCCTGATGGATTCCTTTCTGCAAGAGACTAAGAGCAGATTTTCCTTGAGTCATTTAAAGGAAATGGGGAAAAATAGTGTGCTGAGAGAATAACATGATGCTTTAACATAAGACACTGAAATGCTGGCAAGACACTTTTGTTGGGAGAGAGCATGAACTGTCAGGATCAGAATTGTCCCACTGGAGGTGCAGATGAGACTTGACTGAGCCAAGAAAACAAGCAGGATTTTGCCTTGGTTCAGCTAAAACAGAAAAATAGTGAAACACTTGTAATATTAGTTTTCTTATGCTTTGGCCAAGTTGAAGATACCTCTTTCAGAGGTGTTACTGGTCTTTCAAACCTTCGTCTCAGGTCAAGCCACCTTAGAGTAATAACAAAAATTCCTCATTTTCTCTAAAATGTGAGGTTTCACTACTGAGGGCTTTTTAACTGGTTTGTGAGACCTCTGCCTACCTTTCCTTGTATGCAATGAAAAAGCTACAGCTTGGTGAAAGGTTACAGTCTTATCCTCACCTTCCCCAGTTCCAAGTGAACAGAAATTGTTTCCATTTGTTAAATCTGCTTGGAGAGATGAGAGGGAGAAGGGCACAGATGGCCCTCGTGGGTTGGGCTGAGGTGGGATTTCTGTATGTGGCTGCAGAAGATGCTGGTAATGACATTATCAAGAGCTCTAGAATTGAATAATGACTTGTCAAACACTCCAGTCCCACAGAAGATTGGCTTGAGTCAGAATTATGGGCATTTAGCTGAGCAGAGCCCTCCTCCCTGTGCTGTTTGGGATGTTCTTCTAGATGCTCAGCAGCCCAGGGTGTGCTGCTCCTCTGACAAGTTGTTGGTTGTTCCTTTTGCCTTCCCTGCAGAGGTACTGGCAACCTGTTTCCTAGCTAAATTCAAGTGTATTACTTTGATGAATTGTTGAATGCAGTTCTGGAGGTGGGAGATGTCTTACTGTCCTACTAGGACTCTGCAGCCACAGTATTTGTTATTCTGTGTGAGAAACCCATATTTCTAAGCCATCATTAGTGACCAGCAAATTTAATTTCTCTCGTGGAAAGCTGGGAGTGGACATGCTTTGGATTGGAATGTGGCATTTAGCAGTTGGGGCTAAGATGCAGCTAATCTGGGGTCAGTTCCTGCCTCTGCCACAGCTGTCCTGCAGCCAGGGCAGAATCCAAAACCAGGATGGAACCACCAAGGCTGGACTGCAGAAGTACTTGGGACACTTCCTTGTGCTGCTTACTGAGGCACCATGTAGCTTTGAAGCTGGAAACCACTGGATTTCATGACAGGTTGTAGGAAAGGGATGGGCAGGAAGATGAAAATCTGATTTTTAATTACCACGAGCAGAAAGGAAAAAAACCAAATATGTACCTGGACCCAAATGTCCTAATATCTAATAGCATATCTGTATTTCTCCAGTGGTGAAAACTTCTGTATCAAAAGAAGAAACCAGAAGAATAGCAGGTTTCTGGTATAAACCAGGAAATTTTTCTTGTTTAATACTCCCTGTGGCAGGAGCATATAGCTCTGCCATGCTACAAACACACACCAAGAGAAGTCACTCCTGTTTCTCATTTCCTCCTATGTCTGGTCACTATTAATCATTAGGCAATTACATCCTTTAAGATAAATCACCACAAGTTTCTCTTCTGTAAACAGAGAAACAGCTTTTCTTTGTAAAGATTGATTTAGTTGCCCTGCAATTTCCTGTTTAATTAAACAGGATCAGGCTGACAAATGCAGGTTTTTAAGCACTTAGTTTCTAGCTTTTTTTTCCCTTCTTCTAGGAATATACAAAGGATGGACTTGTTTTTCATGGCATTGAGAGGGCAGCTAGGTTAATACCAGTCACTTTGCCCTTGGGCATTGATTAATATCAGCTCTGCCAGATAATCTCATACAAGGGAGCTGAAGGAGTGATTCTCCCCCAGCCTTTGTGGCCTTCAGCTGCTACCAAGTGAGTGTCAGACCTTCCTGAGCCAGCAGATGTGTTTTGCCCAGATGTGGAGCATCTTTGCTCTCCTTTCTCTTCAGCCAGATTGAGCTCTGCTCAAAGGAGTGGAAGCTTTGTTCATCCATATCACAGACCTGCATGCTGGTAGGTAAAGACAAGATGTTAAAGTGCTTTTTTGAGGGAAATCAAAGCCAAATCCTTGGATGGGTTTTGGGCTACTAACTTAGAAATAATATGTCCTTAGACACAGCAACAAATGGAGGGGCTGGGCTGGGAGCTCTGGGTTTGGAGGGAAGAAGTTTAAGGGAGACTTGGCCATGGATTACCAAAAGGGAAAGTGGGAGATGTAGCTGTTCATGTCCTCTGAAATCAGGGCTATGGGCTCCTGGGGAATGAGGCTGAGTTTGAAAAGGAATTAATTTGCACACAGGACAACGAGGTGCTGGCACAAGTCACTGTGGGAGCTCTGGGGATAGATGACCCTGACAGCTCCAGAAAGAGATCAGCCAAATTGAGGAGCCAAGTGGGGACAATGGGAGAGTGGCAGGAGGAGGCTGGGGCAGCCAGAGGGATGAAATGACCAAAGCACTGGGTGCTGCTCCCTGTGGGAGTGTGTGAGGCTGCTCTCCCAGTGCCCAGGCTGTGCTGAGCAGCAGATGTACTCTCCTGCATTGACTTTTCTGGGCTCAAAACACACATCAAGGTGATGTTACACAGCCTGGGAAAACAGGAGACAGTCACATTTTTATTGGCTTTCAGATAAATGTTCCCTGACACCTGAGCCATCTGCAGATTCAGCCCTGCCACTCCTTTCATTCATGCCTCTGTTTGAATGATTTCTGGAAAGGAGAAGTCCAAAGAATTGTTTTTCCCCTTTCAACCTCTGCCTTTGCAGCCACCTGGGAATATCAGTGATCATCCAATAAACAATTAGCACTCAACCTTCCCATGTTCTCAGTACCATTATTACACCACCAAGGCAAAGGTGTCATGTCACTGCTGCTTTTTCCTGAAATGGAAACCAGAGCAGGGATTTTTCTGGCAGACATTTTCTTAAATATTCCCTTTGGGGCTTTCTAATGATACTCCTTAGCTGCTGTGACTTGAGCTAACCCTACCTAGTGTGGAAAACTGCTTGTCATTTGTTATTAGCTCTGTTTCAGAGTAAACAGTTGGAAATGTCTTACCAGTTCATATTAATGTCAGATTTCACATTTGGGGCTGTGGTTGAAATCTGTGCCAGAGTAAGTCCTGACAGGTGTGCATGGAATAAAGGGTGTTTTGGTGGTTTTAGCATAAAACAGTGGTAAAATTTCTTTCAGAGATGCAGGCTGTGCTCCCCCAGTTGCTTTTTACCCCTTTGTGATGCAAAGACAAAAGCCAAAATGTGCATGAAGGTTCTGCAAACACTCGTGTGGGGTGGGAATAAAAGCAGGATCAGTGGAGAGCAGCACGTCTGTGGCATCACTTCCAGGAGAAGCTCTGATAAATCACATCCCACCAGCCTGTAGTGCCCTCTCCTTGCTTCCTGCAGGGATCTTAGCTCTCAACACACGAGCACTGCTCCTCTGTGTCACACAAATGGTGACAGCAAGTCAGGGATGTCCTGGCATGGAGGCACTGATAACCCCCAGGGAGAGTCACAGGGGGGTGTGGGCGATCTCTGACCACACAGCAGCACTAACAAAAGTGACTCTCATCCTCCCAAGGGCTCAGCCTCTCTGCAGGGACGCAGAGGTGAAGAGGTGAGGCAGCAGGAGCTCTCAGGCTGGGCAGGAATTCTGCAGGCTGTGCAGAGCTGGCCTCCAACACGGCGGCAGCTGGAGCTGAACGGGAGCATCACCCGTCTCTTTGAGGGCTGCCTTGCTGCTCACCCTGCTGAAACATCTTCTCCCTCAGGCTAAGTGGTTCATGGCTCTTGGCTTATTGCTATTACAAGACATTTATGTTTCATGGCAGATGGTCTACTGCACAACTTGTTGTTTTGCTTTTTTTTTAAACTAAGGTAGATCAGCAGGCAGCGGTTTGGTCTCAGGCAGCTCCAGTTTGAAATTTCAGTATTATTTCATATTTCTTTGAAGCAAATGAAATGATATTAATGGGAAAAGGGTTGGGAGAGAAATATTTTCATAGTCAGAAAATTTGTCAGTTTTATAGTATATTTGGCACATGTTTTGTGATGGCCAAAGTAGGATGTCCCAAGCACCTTTAGAAAACTGTTAAGGTACAAAATAATGAGTGAACAGTAGAAAGCTTTGTGACTGAATGCATGAAAACACACTGACTTTAAGCTAAGCTGTGTGGAATTTGACCTTGGCACAAATGATGGTTCTTCTCCAACTCCTTTCTGACCTGTGCCTTTTCAGAAAATTTGCAGATTTAATTTACAATGCATTTCCATATACAGAGGAAAAGTGCTACGACTTTATCTGTCCATGGAGTCCCAGTAGTCTCAGCTCACCAGATGTTCCTTACTCATTTAAACAGTGCATTGAGCTTTGCTTAGTGTGATAATTTTGAAATGCAACGAGGATGGGGACACATAATGAGGAGTTAGAGGTAGTGGCTGTAAGGGTAAAAAGTTCCAAGGAAAAGATCAATTGCCTTGTGTCCAGCTGCATTACCATGACTGTGGGTATTAATTGTTGTACAAACACCTACAGGTCACTCTGAGAATAAATTATGTTTTGATTTCTTTCCTTAAGGACAGAAACTTGGTCAATAACCTTCATTTAAAAACAGGACCTCACTTCTAGCAAAGTCTTTAACTCAAAGTCTTTAACTCAAAACCCTGTGATTACTAGGTTGGGTCGGCAAGAAAGCAGAGGGAGAATATTCACACTTACCCTGCAAAGACCTCACCTTTGAGGCTTCACTGTGAGGTTCCACTCCATGTCCAAGAAATAAAATGGAGAGAGAGTTTTATGCCTAGGAAAACAGCCCATGGTGTGACAGGACCCTCCAAGGGACAGAGAGGTTCAGGAACACCAATGATGGCTGCTGAGGGTGATTCTAATGAGTGGAATGACCCCTGTGTCACACCCAGGTGTGTGTGCCATCCCTGAGCAGGCACCACCTGCCAGACTTCTTGAAAAACTAAAAACCCAGTGAAAAAAGAAATTTCATTTTCACCCAGTGCAGACAAAAAAAACCCAAAACCAAACACATTTTCACCAGCTGAAAGGCAAAGCCAGAGTTCATGCTTCCTAAAGAAGTTGAAATCTAAGAATCCACATAGTTACATGAATATTTTCCCCTTAAGGAATGTCGGGGTTTTGTTTTTTAAAGCTTAAAATAGTTTCACCTCCCCTCTAATATCTTGCTGAAATAGTAAAAAATTTCTCAATCTCACTCAAGCTCGCAATAAATTATTTTTGCCCTGTATTTACAGCAAGGTCAATTTTTTCTCCCCGGATTTCTTGCATATAATTCATTTGAATGGGGTGGCTTCTATGTCATCTTTAATCTTCTAAACGTATCTTAAGTCCAAATTGCAAATCCTAGAAATGAGTGACCCATAATGAATTCTTAACCACAACTTTATGGCAGAACAAATATACTTCTCAAATATGCAAACTGTTAAATGTTTTCTTATCATACTAAAAGTGTGAATTAAATTATAATATGATGAAAAAGTAGCAGTTTGCAGTAATTCCAAATGTGGCAAATCTTCAGTAGTGCATAAAATTATTCAGTGAACTGTGGAAAACATCAGAGCAATTCTAGCCTTAAAGCTTTTCTTCCTACAACCAAAAAGTGCCAAAAACAAGCAAGCATAGCTAAGCATTTCATCTTGGAAGCAGCTTATTGAATTAATAAGACAAGTCAATTAATGTAATGCTCTGTTGCTTCAGGATAAAACATGAAAAGGAAAAATATGGAGCTGTTTACTGTAGTGAGATCAAGCAACCATGAAGTCTGTAAAGTTGAAGTTGTTCATTTCTCTAAAACCTAAGGATACGATCAGCACAGCCATTGTATTGACTCACTTTAAATGTAAGTCATGAGTGAGATGTGGATCTCCTGCTGTCCAGACAAGGTTTTTAATACCAATTTGCTCCTGCTACAAGTCTGGTTTGCCTCTCTACTGCATAAACTTTAAAGTGAATAGCTGGTACCATTCATGCTGGTCAAGCATTGGAACAGCCTGCCAGGGAAGTGCTGGAACCACCAGCCCTGGAAGCGCTCAAAAAATGTGGATGTGACACTTGGGGACATGGCTTAGTGGTGGATCTGGCAGTGTTTGGTTAATGGTTGGACTTGATAATTTTAGATGTCTTTTCCAACCCTAATCATTCTGAGATTCTCTATAGGTTTTGTTTGATGGGCTCCCCTGTTTCTGAGGGTGTTTCAGTGCCAACTGCTGAGGAAAGTTACCTCTGGGTATTTTCCACAGGTAACATTTGACCTCTGCATTCTATATAGAGCAATGAAGAAAATAAAGAGTTGCAAGTAGAAACTGTCTGCACTTCAGCACAGCAGCCTTTGTTTAAATCATGGCAAGGTCCTGATAAATTGAAAGTTAAGGTTGGTAATCTTTGCTTTCAGGTCAGTCCCTCAATTTTCATTTAACTTAATGCTAGGCTGGTATGTGCTCAGAAATCCCGATTCCAGGTGTCTGTGAAAAAGTGTCTGAGAAGGATGAAGTCAATTAATGGTGAACAGCTGGTTTTCCCATGTAATAGACCCTATCTTCCCAGAAATCCTCATTAGGGAAACTTTGGTTTTGATTTGAAAAAAAATTATAATAATCCTGATCAAGAACTTTACCAGCTGTGAACTCCTCTTTTCCAAGTCCTCTACCCAAACCACTGCCTTTGATTGCAAGGGACTAATTAGATTAGTTAAAACAGGGCTGCTGGGGGTTAATGAGGACTAGAGAAAGGCATGGTTGTCAGTGGGGATGAGTGCCTCAATTATTCAGGCACAAGATGACTTTCATGTCTGACAGTAATTTGTGAAGAACAACTTTCCCATGCCTGCCTCTCACAGGTGCACATCCATACTGGGATGTTTCTTTGTTGCTTTTGCAGTTGCTGCTTAGCTGATATTTCTTTGAGAGTCTGGTGGCCAAATAGAATGGTAGAAAATAGCCAGATGCTGAGGAAAAACATCATAGCCTGGTTGTTCCTTCTGAGCAGCTTTGAATATCTATGCCACCAAACTCTGCTCAAAGAGCAGGTAATTACAGTGAGGTGGAAATGCCTTCCTCAGTAGGAAAGCTTTATTTGGACAGTTGTGCTGTGTTGTGAAGACATAAGTACTGTTATCACACGCACTCATCAGTCAAATCCTGACTAGACTAAGAGCAGGGAAACTGGGTGGAATATAAATCTGCTTACAGTGGAGCCAGCAGTAAATGATAAACTTGCCTTTGGCAGAATTAAAGGGAAGCTGGAGAGTGCCTGGAGGTAGCACTGAGAGGCAGTGACGTTTTTGTGACAGGTCTCCTTCCCTGTTTCCGTTCATTACTAAGATTTAAGTGGGTCTCAGTGTGACCTATCAGTTCCTATTCGAGGAGTAAAGCTGGTGGAAGATTTGCCTAAGGGCTTGAATTCAAGAGCCAAGTGCATTTTTTCATTTTAAGATTTTTTTTAGCTGATCTTCAACATTAATTCAGTGCTGAAGTTCTTCAGGTTGCAGAATGCTTTAAAGGCTGTTTTGTTTCAAAGATATTTTCAGGGAATATTCTCTTTAAGCAGGGAAGGACACAGAGACCATTGTCTTTAGCCTGTAACATTTCCTAACTGCTTCTCTGCTTTAAATCTGTGAGGCACCAGGAGGGCTTTAGGGACTTGGGGTCAGATTTGTAAAAACTCTGGACCATTTTACATGGGACATCATGAAGATTCTACTAGTCTAGATAGCAAAGTCATTCAGAGAGAAAATGTAATTTAAAGAGCACCAGGGGGAAAAAAGCTCAGAAAAAAACACTGGAATAGGCTTCCCAGGGAAGTGGTAGAATCACTGTCTCTGGAAGTGCTCAAAAACATGGATGTGGTGCTCAGATAAATGGTTTAGTGCTGGACTTGACAGTGCTGGGTTAATGACTGGACTTGATAAACTTTGAGGTATTTTCCAGCCTAAGTGATTCGATGTCTGTGCTTGGATCCCACCCTGTGCCTCTCACAGCAGCTCGGCCTGTTCTTCACTCTTTATTTGAAGCCCAAAAAAAGTCTGATCCAGTCAATAATGATAAATTTTCCTCTTGCAAAGGCACAAACTGATGGCAAGCCCCCAACAGCCAATGTGCCGAGTTCTCAGATCTGGTCAAGGCAGAGGAGACCTTCAGAAAAGCAACAAACAGAACAGGTTCAGGGAAGGTGAGGAGCTGACAATTAACTCCTCTGCTGCAAATCAAGTGCCAGCAGCACCTGCTTTGTGCCCAGGGCACACCTGAGATGGACTCTGTGGCCCTGAGCTGGGGATTGCTGCTGTGGACAATGAAATACAGGGAGCTGATGGCACATCTTGCCTTCCAGAGTACGCAGGAAAAAGGAAAAGGAAGAAGATCACAAAAATCACTGTTGTTGTGGGGAACAGCTCCCTGAAATGGGTCTTTAGTCTGTGGGGCAGTAGTGGTGATAAAAGATTGAGATGGATGAATGTGTGAAAGGTGTGGTGAATGAGTGGTGTGAAAGAGAGGGGATGAGATGAAATGAAAATGAAATGAAACACGAAATGAAGAGGAATGGCAGGTGGGAGGAATAAATTGTGTATTCCCCTGAGCATTATTTTAGTGTGTGGGTAGTTTGCTTCATATCTAGGTGAGCTTGTAGCCCTCATTTGTAACTGAACCAAGGACAGTCATCTGAGAAATAAAACTGATGAGAAATGATGGGAAGTAGGTCACTAACCTGATGCTCAAACATGTATTTTGTTTCAGGTCATACAAATATCATGCTGCTTCATGGTAGGCAAACAAAAATAATCCAGCCATGAGTGTTGGATAAAAAGATGTCATATCCAGGTCTGTTATGTAGGAAAGACCTGAGCTGAATGCAGGAATTAGCGGTACAAGTCAAACAATAGTAAAAGGTTTAGCCAAGATCTGCCAAATGTGACCAGAGACAAATATTTGTCAAAAATATTTTTTTTTCCCATGACTTAGCTGCTTTGTGTAGTATCCTCTCCCCTGGAAGTGGTGCTCACATTTTCAGGTGAGACCAAGTTATCTGTGCTCCTTCTTGGCTAGTTCAGCATTTTTCTGGGGAGAGGGATCATGGGCTTTCTCTACTTAAAGTCAACTTTTACATGAAAATCATTCTCTCAGATGGATGTCTCTAAAAAGTCATGAGCTCTAAAAGAAGAACCATTGGTCATTTTTTTTTCCAGCCTGTCAGAGTTAAGCTCAGCCATTTAGGGGCCTTTTTCCATCTCTGCTCTCATGTGAAAGGGTCAGAGCAGCTTCTGCTGTGGAGCCATCAAACCAAACCAAGGCAGGAGTGTCTCCCTGTGGGAGCAAAAGATTTTGGAGTAGATCTGGTGAGGATCTTCCAAGCATCAGTGGCTTGAAATTCACCGCTGAAGGAAGATGCACAAGCTTTGATCAGTTGGTGCTTAGACATGATTGTCCACACTTGACTGCAGGCACCCTAATTCTTCTTTCTGTGACTTGAGCTTAAAGCCAGGGTCTGCTCTTAGTGAAATTTCACTGATGTGAATCACAGATGAACCATCCTCAGCCATGACCTCAAATCCACGAGTCCTCAGTTTTACTGCTGCAGATTTTTAGCATCACCTAGGGCAGGTCTCAGGTCTTATGAGTTTCGGTTTCCTGCCTGGAAAGCAGAGCATTCAGTTTCTTTCCTCAGAGCAGCACGGTTTTATAAAGTACAAATATTTGTGAAGTTAAGTGCTTTGACTGTGTGAGCCTCTGAGAGAAGAAACCACAAATATGTGTCAGGCCTATGATCTGAATTCAAACCGGTGAACTAGAAAAAGTGTTGACAGCCTGAAACCAACTGCCCTGTACACACATCTCCTTCTGTCTACCTGAAAGATTATTTGTGGAATGTGTTTCTATTTTTCTCTGACAAAAAATAGAATACCAGGCAAAGAAGCATGACCCATTTCTTTGTCAGGCAAGCTCTAAACCCTGCTTGCTGGGCTGTGACTGAGGTATTGATAAAAGAGAAGCTCATTTGAGGCCACAATATTCATCCTGCCCTTGAAGAAGAAACAAAGCCTGCTACCTCCAGATGAAATGGATGTGCTTTCCAAGGCAAAGTATGTTTATCACCTCCACAACTTGACTGTGATCTGTAATTATATTTGGACCATACAGTGAAACAGGTAAGTGGCAAATGAGGAGAGTTAGGAATGTAACTAATCATTTTATAATAGGAAAACATACAAGCAGTACACCACTGACAGTGCCTGCAAACTCTGCTAATAGTCAATCAATAGGTCTGGTAAGGGTATCACTCATCATCATCTGCATCACCTGCAGCAGTTTTCCATGGTCCTTTCTCTGTGCTGCCAAGGCTGGGTGCACATCATGCTGCTCATGTTGGCCATAGGAGGGAACCTCCTTCAAGACCATTTTTTTTTTTTTTTTTGTACAGCATATAGCATATTCAAAACAATATCAACTCTTACCACACTGAGCTTTTTATTACCAGAGATTTTTGGACAGAAGCATGTAATCTAGATTTTCTGAATTGATAGGCAGATGGTAGCTACTTTTTTTATCTTTTTTTTGGGTTTTTTTCCCCCCAACTTGTACATTTTAGATTTACATAACTTGGTTTCACACATCCGAAGAAACACTGACATAAATCTAAATTTATCTTTGATGCATTTACAAATGTTCTTTTTTTTTTATAATAATTTCATGGTATGTCTCTGTCTAGACTTCTGCCAAAAGAGCAGGAACTTTAATTTTCTCCTCTGTTGACATAAATACCTTTTAACATTATGCAGAGAATGGCATGACTGTCACTTTCCTGTGAGGATATGAGGACCATTGACTTCACCACTGAAACACAGCTGCCTTCCATCGGCCAGGATAAGTAGCTCTGACATCTTCATGCTACACATTCTGCTACTGTGAACATCCCTGAAATTCAGAATCTTTGTGACTCTAGGCTGCCTGAATTTCTTTTTATTATTGTTTTCAATTTGGTTCCCTGAAACAATGAAGGTTAGTTGCATCCGACTCTTAATTGGACTTCACGTTCTATTAGTCATTATTTTTGCAAAGGCCTTAATTCCCCTCTAAAAGATTTTAATTAAAACAGCAATTTCTCAGCGCCGCACTTCACGAGCAGATTTCTGCAGCAACTTCAAAGAGACGCAGATGTTTACTGAATTTGGTGGGGTGGTATTTGAGGCTGCCTACTGGCAAAGAAAAATTCATAAACATCTCTAAGAAAACTTTCCTGTGGTAATGACAACATTTCCTTCTGATATTTTAGCAAGTCTAATATTTCCCAATCTCAACAGGCATATTTCATAGGCACAGCATAAGCACTGTTATCTGCTCCCAGGATGAGCCATGTCAGATGCTCTGCTGTGGGGTAAAAACCTCCCAGTGGTGACACCTCGGGCTTTGGCAAAGGGTAAAAGAGGCCATAAATTAGTATGTTTGTGGGGATTCTCTTACAGAGTGTCAGTAAACTGGAAACAAGGAGACCAAAGTCCAATTTCTGCTAAATTTTCCACAAATCTCCAATGGGATTACAGGTAGATATTTAGCTTTGTGTGCCTCAGTTCCACCTGGTAAAGGGATGAAACATATCCTGGCTTTGAATGGACTTACCTGCTGGTCTATCCTAGTGCACCAAGGGGTGTTTGCAGGGGTCTTGGGGCTTATAAAGTGCAGGTTGAGTAAAATTTAGGAATGTTAAAGGTTTATTTTGGAGGCGTTTCTCCTTACTTGTGGCAGGTGAGCCTGGAGCTGGTCTGATGATCCATTTGAGGGTAGCCAGGCAGGCAGTGTTCCTCTCTGAACTGAGATGATGGCACTGGAGACACCGTGGCAGAGCACATCTAAAACACAGAGCAGGGTCAAGGTATCTTCTGTGGTTGGGGCAGGTGGCTGTCCCCAGAAAATACCTGGCCTGTCCAGCTGCACCACCAGGGAGGGTGGTCTCCAGGTGCAAAGATTTACAGTTTTTGGTGATGCTTGCTCTCCTCTCTTTGCACAGAACCACAGAATTCTTAAGGCTAGAAATGACCTCTAAATTCACCAAGTCCAACTGTTAACCTCACACTGCCACTTTCACCACTAAACCATGTCCCCAAGTGCCACATTGAGCCCTTTTTCTGAACACTTCCAGGGATGGTGATTCTAACACTTTCTGGGTAGTCTGTCTCTTCCCTGAATACTCCTCACTCATATTTTTGAAGGGGAGATAATAGAAGTGCTTGGAAACAGCTTATCCATTTCCACTGTGAGCATCAGGCAAAGACCATGGAAAGCCAGCATGGAATATGGCGTGACACGTCATGGAGCTGCTTTAACCTACAGTGTAATTACAGTGACAATTTCTGCCTCTTGAAGCATCAGGATTGAAGTGGTTACCCTGAAGGAGAAAGAAAGTTAGCAGGAGAATTTCAACCAAATCCAGGCTGGGAAGTGCAGCACTTCCTCTGCATTGGATTAAAAGTGATCAGCATGGCCAAAGGCATCCTGTGAGAGACAGGTAAGCAGGCTGAAAGCAAATTGGAAATATTAAAAGAGTGAAGCTGGACTGGACAGAACCAGTTGTACAATTCCCTATTCCTCTGTGATTTGGTAGCATGAGGCAGGCTGAAGTGTAGATTGCACAGACTTATGCGTGACAGCAAGACATTTTTCCACACCAATAAATCCCCTGAAATTAATTGGACCACTCACAGAAGTGCCTGGGAATGTGAACTGGGCTGGCACATTTCAGCCCTCAGATCTGATCTTTCTTCACCACTGCCAGGGCCAGGCTGCCTGGTGAACAGCGACAGCTCAGCCAGAAATGGGAGCTCAACCTCTGGGTCAAGGTCTCTGTGGACATGTCCTGGCTGAGGAGCACCTCAGCTCAGCTAAATTCACCAGAGCAAGAAACAGATTGAAAATAAACTATTCTGAAATGAAAACAGGCATCAGCCACAAGTTTGTGCTTGCCACAAACTGTTGAGCATTTCCTGTGCCGTGGAATCGCCTGCATGTGTGCTTTTAGCTGGTGGCAAATGCTCTCAGTGAGAATAACCTGGCCTGCAACGAGGGAAACTTAAATTTAGGAGTTCTCCCACGTGTACTGTGGGATGAGAGCACACAGCCAGGTGTCCACAGAGGCATTTTTTTGAGCTGAGGTGCCTGTTCACCAATTGCAAATGGGCTCCTGGAAAACCAAACTGTAAGTAAAACTCCCCTAACGTGCTGGTCTGGAAAGAAATAGCTTTGTTGTTGTTTCAAAGAATTAGTAAGCCAACAATGCAAAGCTCTGGAGGTGGTTACTGGGTTTTTACTGGAGTCTCTACAAGCTATACAAAGTCTGAAGACATTGTACGTACAGTACATCTTTAATAAGAAGGGAGCTCACAGTCTACCAAACTCTGCCAAATAAACTTTTAATACATACTGTACTTCACTCAGTAGTTGTCCATCTCTTCTTCATGGAATATCTAACAGCTCTAAAAATATTTTCTTGGAGGAGGATAGAATTATCATTGTTATATATCAATCAAGTATGGTTAATGAAGCAAAGCCAGCATGCTAGTATTGCACAAGGGGAAAAGCCTCCAGAACACAAAGTGGAACAACAAATGCCCTCAAAATTCTGCCGAAGGGAACAGGAAGCTCTGGATGCTGCATCGGTAGGATTCGTGTAGCTCTTAGGCGTCCTTGTACCACAGCAGGTTTGCTTTGCCTCTTCACTGCCACATTTCTCTCTCAAACAGGTAGGGAACTTCCAGACCATTGCAAAAAAGGAAAAAAAAAAATTACAGCAGCTGCAGCAAAGTGTGGTACTATTCAATTTCTTGAAGATTGAGGCTTTTATTTCAAAATATCATATATTAATATATATATATTTCTATATATATATATACTTTAACTGGTATAAAGTAAATTGTAGATCCAAACTTATACTGTTGTTTGTACTTCGCAATCTCGGAAACTTTACCAAAGGAACCAATTTCTTCATTTTTTATTTTCAGCTGTCAAAAATCAGGGGCATTATTTCCACCGAATCCTTTCTTTCACACAGTAAAGCCACTGTTGTTTTCTGGTAAACAGTCTAAGTGCAAATAAGAAATCCATTTGGCTTGTAAATGCTGAGATGGTTTTAAACTTTCAATACTTTGTCCTCATAAATCAGCAGGGCTTTCACTGTCTCCATGCAGACACAGGCGCTCTGTTAAGTCCTTGGGTGGATCTGCAGTGAGAAAATGAGAAAGAGTCAGTTATGCGTAATATGTGATTTTTTTAATATATTCTTTTGGGAAAGAAAGGCTCAGGCTCTGTGGCATATCACTGATTGATATAACTGAGTTTGAATGCAGTACTGGAGGGGTGTGTGTGTCTTTTCTCTTAGCTCTGCAGGGGTGGAAAAATCTGCAAGAGACAGACCTCGAGCAAGCTGCTGTCTCTGGGAGATGCTGGATGTGCATTAACCATCTGGGCTGGTGCTGCTGGAGATCCCAAAATGTCTTGGCTTGGCAGGGACACCTTCCACTGTCCCAGGGTGCTCCAAGCCCTGTCCAGCCTGGCCTGGAACACTTCCAGGGATGGAGCAGCCACAGCTTCTCTGGGCACCCTGTGCCAGGGTCTCACCGTTCAGCCCTTTGCCAGTCACCTGAGTCAGCAATGAAACTCACATTGGCTTGAAAACAATCAGGGTCAGCCTTTAAATCAGGGCTACAGATTATGATCTGAGCACAGGGTGATCTGATTAAATTCAGCAGTATTAGAACAAGAGAGATTTACATGAGATCCAGCCAGTTCAAATGGAATGCAACTGAACCCCGCTGGTTAAAATGGAAACAAACGGTTTAAACTGGATTAAACCTCTCAAAAGTAGTTGGAACCACAACAAACTGGTCAAAACAGGATAAAAATGGTAAAAATCAGTTTAAACCAGTTCAAACCAAATTAAACCTATCAAAACCAGTTCAAACTGGCTCAAGCTGGTCAGAACCAGTTCAGAAGGGTCAAAACTGGTTCAAATTTTTTAAATCTGATCAAACCAGGCTCTAACAGAAGGCACAGGCTGTGGAGCTGGAGAGAGGCTTTGAGCTGAGCTGCTCTGACTGTCCCCAACTGCTCAAAACTGTAATTTCCATCTTCCAGAATATCAACAGTGTCCAGCCCAAGATGCTGCTCTTCTATTTCCCCTGTCTCAGCCAGTTGCTGTGCTGAAATGATTTGACCTCCAGCAGGTCCTAATACAGCTCCAAGGGCCCCACATTTTTAAGGAAAATGTCGAAAGTTATGTTATTAAATAAATTAAAAAAAAAAAAAAAAGAGTGACAAGGGATTAAAAAACCATTGAAGCTGCTTCAAAAATTGAATGACAAAGTGATATCTTTCCAGTGTTTGTCACCTGCCTGACCGCCAATAGAAAACAAATTGATTTAAGGAAGCTGTGAGCTTTATAACTTTGGCTTAGAAAACTTAATTAGTGAGCTATGCTAAAGGGCTAAACAGAGAAATAAATGCATGAAAAGGAAGAAATGGAGGATGTACTGGCAAAGACTTCACTGAGTCTGTTGTCCACCTCTTTCTGACACTAATCAGTATTAATCACATCTGAGAACCAACCATGAAGTTATGCACAACCCTAGAAAATGATATATATAGTGTATACACATGTATTCATAAATATATATATATATACATACCCACATGCTCATATGTGATTTACTGTGGGCCTGGAAGAATGTACTAATGGGTATCTTAATCCCAAGAGTCATAAATATGAATGTTTTCCATGTCAGGACAGCAGCTGCCTAACGTAAATGTATTTAGTGTAAGGAAAAGCCTTCATTACAACAGTTTACAATTTACAGCCTATGGAGACTTGCTGTAGCTTTCTGCCTAATCACCACAGAGAGAACTGAGATCTTGACTGATTTGTCTTGTTTCTTCTGCTTTCTTAATTTCCTTAACTACATAAATTAGACATACACAGCCCAATCTTGGAACCTGGATTGTAGTCAGGGCAGATTACATTGTAATCTCGTTCTCTGCTGCCATCTGAAACAGCAAAACAAAGGAAAAAAGTCTGTTTCAGAATCTGATTGCTTCCATTAGTTTATATTTATGTTGCTAGAGTTGACGCAGTGGTACAGATTCCAGCAAAGTTTCAGGGACTAAGAAGCAGAATTTTTTCTTGGAAAATGCAAGAGACAGTTGCTGAGCACATCATGTCATGTTGCCTTTGTCAATTGGGCTCTCTAATGATATTTTAAAGCAACAAAGCAAAATTCTACTGGAAGCAGCACCATAAGGTACTCCCCTCACAAGCTAATTAAAATAACTCCTGTGGGTAAATGAAGAAATATTTTTTTCAGTTATGAGCACTCACTCTGCAAGTATTTAATTTAAATGAAATACAATAATGCATGCTGAATAGATTGGACCATACATCTGCATGTTAATGAAGCTGCTAAATTTCTAGCAATCACTTCTATCGCCTAAAACTAGTTTCTATGAGGAGGATTGGGGGAGTTAAGAGCAGGACAGCTTCGCTGAAGAAAGAAAATGCAATTCCTCAATTATATAACTTGTAGACAGACTGCAGAAGGGCTGAATTATTGTATAAGATACTTCATGTTGCTTCTTACTTCTTCCACATCATTTTAACTCCCCAGTTGCCTCACTGGAGAGGAAATGTACCAAGTTTGTGGTGTGGGATTTTTTAATTAAGGAAGGAATTAATTCCAGTGATACTGCAGTGGGAAGAAATCGACTGTGGGCTCAGAGTGATTTGCAAGTACAACACTGCAGGAAGAAACTGAGTCAAGGAATCCCAGTTCCCTCCATCCTTCCTCCTTTGCTTCAGGGGGTGACAAGGAGATCATATGGATCCTGGTTTTGGGGGCTACTTGCTGCCTCCTGCAAACAAAACCTCCTGAGTCAGTAGATCTGCTAATTTAATGTGTTGATGTGGCAGAAAGCACTGCTTGAGAAGTAAGGGTTGCAATACAAATCATTCATCTTGGGGTAGATGTTATGGAGGGAAAGGAAAGGATTCAGGTGGCATGGGGATCAGTTAGGGTAAGATTTCCCCCTTCAACAGAAGGCCTAGAAGGCATGAAAAATTACTGGAGTTAAAATTGGAGAGAAAGGAGGAAGTCAAGAAATCACAAGACTAAGGTGCACGTTCCTGTGAATTAGCAGCTGGGCATGAGCATATAGAATTTCTCATCAAACAGGGAAAGATTTCTTGAAAATTCACTCCTTTCCATTCAGCAGGTTCCAAAAGCTATTTTTCAATTCACAGAAAATGAAAATTTCTGTACTTTAAAAAAAATTTTGAGTTGACAGCTGTGCAATTTCCTTGAGAAAAAAAAAATTCAATTGTGATATGAAGAAAGGTAATTAAAATTGTTGAACAGAGGCATAGGTGGCAGTTTTAAGAGAACAGTTGCGAAACAGTTGCACAATGCAAAAGAAAAGCTAGAATCTGCTTCTCAAAAACGCTTTTATTCCCCAGGTAATCTCCTAGTGGGAGTTTAGGCAGCTCATTCACACTCTGTCTTTGCAGCCCTGTCTCTGCCTTTTCCTGGCAGGGTGTGGTGAAAGCTGTCCTCACCTCTTGGCCTGTGTTACCTGAACTGCAGCATGCCAAGAGTTTGTCACCAGTGGGTTTGTGGCGTTAGAGCTGCTCTGAAGTGAGACCTGAAGTGCCAACAGGCAGTTGAGTCCTTTGCTACAAAGCCTTTGTACAGCTGCTAATCCAGATGTGGCCTGGAACAGCCAGGCATGGATGTAGGATCCAGCAGATCCCTCTGAGCTAAGATTCTTCCCTTTAGCCACCAGAAAGGGACTCAGTGATGTGCATTAGGGTTTTTTTGAGGTGACAGTGTCTGTAAGGAAGTGACCTTGCAATTCAGCAGCTCCAACCTACTGGGTACCAAGCCTGACCCAGCCTGATCCATCTGAATTTTCACTAAATTACGTCCAGAAGCATTGGGTGATCATTAAGATTTTTATAAAGATCATAAAGTGATCTTTAAGACTTTTACAGCAGACATGACTCTGGAAAAGACATGGCTGAGCAATCATTAGTGATTCTCTTTCCTACTCAGACCTCCTGGGTGTAGACAGAAAAGGAGACTTACTCTGGTGGTCTTGATTTTATTGCCAGTCGCACACATCCATCCAGAATTATCAGGCAACGTCTTACATTCCTCTCCTTCTAGGCAGGGCTCCATCTCACACCACCATTTCCCAATCACTATAGAAGCTAAAAGAGAAAAGACAACGTTCACAACTACGTTACAACCAACAAATCTAATTAAATATTATCTCAGGGGTCTAACACCGCAGTTAGAAGGCAGAGTGTCCCTTCAGCTGGAGTTTAGTTGTAAGGATTTCATCTTTAATTCCTTGTTTGGCATCCTATATTGCCTAAGACAGGGCACTGCTTGCCACAGCCTGCTCACCCAGGAGCTCCTGTCTGCTCCCCTGCTGTGGCTGCAGGGATGCTGTGATGGCAGCAGTTCTGCTGCAGACCAAAGGACCATCCAGCCCAACAGCCTCTCTCCCTGGCTGCCAGTCTGATCTTCATGAACATGAAAAAGAACAAGGCAAGTCCAAAGAGATTTTCCTCAGAATATTCTGCAGATCTTCAGGATTTCTGTCTCCGTGTACTCCAGGTAAACTGTGACTGCTTTATTTCCAGTACCTGCAGCTGGATTTTTTTTTTTTTTTTACCACAATTCTCTCCAGAACTATTTGAACCCATGGAAACTTTTAGCTTTCCCAATATCCCATCACAGGAAGCACCACAACTAGAAACAGAGGATAAGGTAACAATGAACAGCAGCAGAAGTTGTTTGTTGAAACACAACTATGAATTTTATAGAAATTATGTTATCTCTAGCAGTAACTTTTAATTTCCAAATATTTAACGCTGTAAATAATGGCAGTGTTTGGACCCTGTTGTTTGAATTTAATTGGCACATATGTTTACAACCTTGAATGTACCTTAATGAAGTTTCTTGCCTGGGAATTGCTATCTGACTGTATCCTTAACTGTATCTTAATGACATTTTTTGTCTGGGGATTTTGATAAACTTTAGCTAACCTTGCAACTGTGGCGAGCTGGCTCATGAGTGGCTCTTTCTGTGGTTGCTTTCTCTGACAAGAATTAATTTCATGGTTGCACTCAGGAAGCCTGTCAAAGCTTTCTGCACAGTCACTCAAAGAGAGATGCTTAACCCATTTATATCCCTCACGGCTGCTTCAAGCCCACAAAATACCTTTGGAGCAGCTGCATACCTTCTATATCTATCTATATATATTTATATATATATATATACACAGCAGCTGACTGCCATTCAGCTCTGGAAAATGCCCCATTGGGCATGCATTGATATGAGGACATAACAGAGCTTATAATTAAATTCTTGAATATAGAATTGAATAGAATAGTTCAGTTTGAGGGGCCCTACAACGATCATATAGCTCTCAGTGCTGTATTTCCTGGTTCTTCCCATAGCTAATATCTGATTTTTATCATGCAATATATCGTTTCTCCATATACATAAGACACAAAAAAAGCCCTTTACACCTGTGCTGGCAAGGCACTTTGATGATGCTATTCACACACCTTTTTCAGAAGGATATCATTAATGCTGCTAACAGAAGAGAAAAGAGATCTCTCTCTTTGCTATGCATGAAAAAGCATGGATCTGTGCTCTAATAATACATTGTGCAGTGGGCAAACTGAAAAACCATATCCTGCTAAATACTGGCCTTCACAGCAACCAGCAGAGCAGAGCAGAGCAGAGCATCCTCAGGATGTGTGAGAAGAATCCTGTGACACAGAATCAAAAGTGATGATCATAATTATTTACTGGGAGCTGTGCTGTAGCATTAAATAACCACAGAGAAGGATCCTACAGAGAGAGAGAGAGACACTAAAACCCACAAACCTGAACGCCCTGGCCTGGGGAGTTTTCAATGTAAAACAGAGATAGGAGATGAATACAGACTGAGAGGCAGCAAGGAGAAGCAATGATGTTCATAGCAATGAACATGATCTCACTGCTTACTGATGCTGTTAAGTACAGCCCAAGTATTCAGATCTTGACCTTGAAAAATAATCAAATGCAAAGTCAGTGCTGAACTTTAATGGCAACTGATTCATGAAGGGGTGTATAGGTTTTAGTATATACATATATACATACACATATATACACATATATACATACATAAATACATATATACAAAAACAATCTGTTATCACAGTCCAGTTACACCCAAGTGTCCACCAGTGAGGACCAGGCTCCTTTTATAATGGGGGAAATTAAGGCCATTCACAGATGAAAAGCTCCTCTTTGTCTCTAGTATGTAAGAAGGCAAAATTCTTTGTAAATCTGAAGCACTACAAAGCTCACTGTGGTCTAGTCCTCAGCCCCACACCATGGCAGGGGCATCCAAAATCCAAAGAAAATTACTTTCTTTGAGTCTTGTGTTTACAGGTTTTCTCTTCTATTAAGAGCCTTTTAATCTTTAGGACCAGTTATCTTTCTTGGACACTGCTGATCCTTTGAGTTCTACTTGATTTCAAAGTTTTACACCTCCAGCTCTGTTCAAAGAGGGAGGAAAAAGCTTTAAAATGAATCACAGTTTGCAGCATTTGAGATTGGGCTCACCTGTGTGAGGAGGGGGAACTCTCCCCAGGGCAATGATGCAGCTTCTCTGTGTTTAGGTTATGTCACTCTGAAATGAGCTGAAGCAGTGGTGTGAGAGAGGGAATTGCTCAAGTTAAGATGCTTCCCCTCAGGGTGGTTTTTATTAGAGAACTCCCAGATCCTGAGGAACCTGAGCTCCTCACTGACCCGAACAGCTCATTCTGGGTGAGAATTACAGATTCCTGTTAATCACCAGGCAGCACAGGCTGGGATTGCTCACATTGTGCTGAATGTGACACCTGTAGGGTTCTGGACTGGCTCTCATTGTGTTCTTCTCACTGTCTGGGGAATACACCAAACACAAGAGTTTCTTCATGCAATGCTGAATTGACTGAGACAGATCTCTCTGCCATGGGAAAGAAAAAGGGTGTGGGATAGAAGAGCCTTGACTACTCCTGCTTTTCCTGTGTTTTGTTTCAGTGCTTATTTTTTCCCCCATCTCCTTCTAGGTTAAATAAGGGATTGCTTACATCTGAACTATTTTCAAGAAAATCTCTCTTTTATAAGGATATTAAACTCTGAACATATCACCAATGGAGCTGGGAAGAAAAGCAACTATCTTCAGGAAATTGTTGAGATTTCTTTTCCAGCCCGATTCACACTGTTTTAAAAAAATCTTTGTTTGCAAAGACTCAGAATAATTTTGATCAAAATATTTAACTTTTGATGTATTTAGTCTGCATGGATTAACAAAAAAAAAAGCAAAAAAAGCATTTGGTTGAAATGGCATTTGCTGATTGTGTGCTCCAGAGAAATAAACTACAGATAAGAAATCTGGAGATCAGATAGAATTTAAGGAAAAAGCAATATATTTTCCCATGTTTACACAATTCTATTGCATTTTAAAATACATTTGTTCCCAAACATAATGCCCAAAGCCTTAGGTGGCTGCAGGGAACTGCCAGTTTAGCTTGGATTCAGTGGGATTCAGCCTTCAAAGTTCACGAGAACCTTTGGAGGTTGCACAAGGGTAGTGACCGTGCTTTGACTTGCTCTTGTGCATCACCTGGAGCACAAAGTTTTGATGCATGAAGGCAGCTGGGTGGGGAAGTTTTCCCCTTGAATTTCTCTATCAAAGTATTCTATTAAGGGACAGTGGAAATGCACTGAACACCTTCATTTGTCTACACCTAAAAGATCAAATCAACCCAGAAACACTAATTGTTTAATCATCTTCCTCTTGAATCAAACACAGTTTGGAAAAAATACACAATCCATTTGATTAAAGCTGCCTGTTGAAACTCCTGAATTTATTATGTTTCCTATGTCTCAGTCTTCTAAGACTAAAACTTTCTAAGTTTTTGCATTAAACTAAAGCTACTCAGTTGTTCAAAGCCCTTTTACAGGTGATTAACAGGACATGGACATAGAAAAAGTGCTCACACAGCCCAGAAATTCACAGGCACTTGCTTCTGTCATGTTTGCTACTCCTGTATGTAGAAGAAAAAAAGAAAAAGATTTTTTTTGAAGCTAAAATTCTCCTTTAACTTCTCTGCATCTGAATTTAGGAAATCGCTTTAACAATATGACAGACTCTCTATGGCAATAAGTATAAAGACATTATATTTAACAATGTAACAATAAGACCATCCTCACAGAGTAATAGATAGCCTTAATTCATGTTTATGGAATACTCTGAAATACGAAAACAGAGCAAAGTATCATCATGCATTTTTCAACAGTTTAAAGGGAACATGCTATGTATTAAAATGTTCCAAGATTGCTTCTGCAGTTGCCATTATAAAGCCACAGCAGCTCTCTTTTTACCTGCGATAAAGTGTATGCATTTTGTTTATACAGAAATAGAATACAAAGGGATGGAGATATTAGATTGTGGTTCCTCCTGATCATAGGTATCATGTTACTGCAAGGAATAAGAAGCAGAGCTCATTTTCCAAACCAGCACCAGGTCCATTGCAGGATGGGGAAGTTTTCCCTGTAAGTACAGAGTATTCTGTTTTAATCTCGTTTCCACCAGCGAAGATTGATAGAAATAAAATTTAAATAGAGAACACATTTCACAGATGTCAGAAGTGAAAAAGACTTTGTCAGCTTAATGAAAAGATATCAATTTTCTCCACTTTATTCAATATATTGTGAGTCATTTTCTAAATGGATTAGATTAAAGGAAAGTTCAAACTCCCTGTGAGAGATTCTTGCGCTGATGGAGATTTTGGCAATAGCAACAGCACAGAGGTGGGTAAAATCCTTCAGGTAGTTTGTTGGGTTTTTTTAAAGAAAAGGATATAAACTAAAATGGGAGAAACTGTAACCCTGTGCTCACCTATTCCTTATAAAACAAAATCTCAGAGAATTGAATGAGACATGCAGTTTCTCTTAGTTTATTGGGATGTCACGGGGAGAAGAATGAATTACAGTGGTGACAACACACTTTCTGGGAGGATAGAAAACTGGACTGAAAGAAAGTGTCATGTGAAGGGTTATGTATTTCATAAACAGACTGAGATAGCAGCCACTCTGGGAGCTGTGGAGCAGTAATCTGATAAATTAAAGAATACAAATCCGAAACAAAAGATTTCAGGTTGAATATTGCTATCGAGGAGAAATACAGGATGTTTCCTACAGGGAGTCCAAACTATCAAACTCTTTGCTTAAATTCAATCTCAATTTTAGAAGTATCAATCTAATGCTCCTGCAGTGCAATGCTTCACAGACTTTGATAACAGACCTCTCATAGCTCTGGGAAAATGGACATTTCTCCTGTTTTAAAATACAAGCACAGTGCAATCAGTCTGGCAAGTGGTGTCTCATATCCCTAATTGCCTCAAATTCAGTCTTGCTGAGTTAATTTAATATTTTTTAATTGTAGTAAACATTAAAAAGCCATCAGCATGCTAAACATCTTTTTTTGAACACTCCAATCTTTGCAACATTCTCCAGGTTTTTTTTTTAATGTTTTATTAATTCACAGGCAGAGACCTGAAAGAATTGAAGATTTTAATTTCTTTTTCCATTCAGAATTCTTGCTTCTCCATTGCAAAATATTCAGCAGCTAGAGTGAGGCATTTTTAAGAGTGCATTACATGTCTGAGCAATGCTGTGGGCTGCACCATTAAATATGAAAGGGCAGATTAGATGCAAAGACTCCATGAACAATTTCCTTTTAAGATCTGCATAAACCAGCAAAAAAGGGTGCTAATTCGACAGCATGGGAAGACTCACTAGTGAAAAACCACTTACATTGCCATTTCCTAGCAGCAGACACACTGTTAGGTAAATTAGGAAAAATGACATAAACATGTTGTGTACTTCCCCCGTAACAATGTGACTAATAGAGGTGGTGTTGGCTAATGGCCTGAGAAGCAGAAACTCCCAAGGCTTGTTTAATCCCAGCTCTGCTTCTCACTGTCTCTATTACTCCAGGTAAATCAGCTCCTTGCTATACCAGTTTTCCATTTGCAATCTTATTTCCTGAAGAGGATGAGTTATTCTTGCTGTGTTTCCTTGCATGTTCCCCTCTGCCTCTGCTGACTGCTGAACTTTAACACTGAACTCCAGGAGTCTGGGACTGACCTTTTTTTCTCCATTTGTACAGCCTGAAGAATGGTGTCTTGGACAGTATGGGTTCCCCAGGTAATATGAGAATAAATTATAATGTTAAAATTGAGTGAATGTGCATCTTCACTTCCCTGAGCCCATTGGCAGTGGCAGCATTCAAGTCCTCTGAGCACCTCTAAGGTGTGCCCAGCTGCTCAGGGCTAAAACACTCTGATTTTAAGAAAAAAACAAAACCACTCTGATTTTAAGAGAAAATACCCAGATTTTAAGAACTGCAGGATTTGCATAACCACGTTCTGAGTCAGGTAGATCTCAGCAGCAACGCACAAGACAAGGAAAAGAAATCAAAGTTTTTCTTGGCCCCTCACAGCTCAGCTTGTGAAATCTTTTCAAGGTCTTGGGTTTTAGGATTTTACAAAAATAAAGCCAGCAGAAGCTGTCAGGCTGGGAGGCCTCCTGTGGCACTCTTTTAGGGCATGCCAGCAGGTCCCAGGCCAGTCGTGTTGGCAGCTGGGTCTCAACCCTGCTCTCATTTAATAATCCTGTACTCAAAAGATGTTACAAGCTTTTTTAAGCTATGATTATTTCACATTCCACTGAGCTCAGACATGACCAAAACTTGACACTTTTTCTCTGAAAGTCATGGATCATAGTTGATATTCTAACTGAAGCCTCAGCACATTATCTGTCAGGAAACTTGATTTTGGCAAAGGAAAGGCAGAGCAAGGCTCGACAAAACAGATTTTTGCAGATATCTGTGGCAGAGAGAAAGGACATGGAATGATAAAATAAATCATGTATGATAAACTTGTATTCCCAAAAGTGCACAGTGTATTCTCTGACCTTCCCGAGTTCTAGGACACAGTCTTGTATTTTTTCTTGGAATTTACTGAATTCTTGCACAGCAACATATATACAAGGCCAGCACCAAGCTGCCACCTTTATTTATAGTTTTCCATGTGTGAGTTTACTGGTGTTTGACATAACCTCCCTGCAAAGACAGTGAGGCATTGGAGAGCAACCTGCTGACACTAATGAGTGCTAATGAGACTAATGAGAACACAAAATCCAACATTCAGGGAGCTGATGTGGATGCAGGTGATTGAGGATCCCCTCCCAGTCTGGCTGGGGATCCTTTGTAGGTTAGGGAGAGCCACTGCTGCTATTTATTACTGAAGTTTGCAAATGAATCCACCCTTCCCTGCAGAGCAAAGCTGAGACCAGGCTGCTAAAATATTTGTGTAATGAAGCAGTGCTATTTACACCCTCTTTGAATGGCTTCAGATAACCTAGGAAAGCTTAATCTTTTTGTTATAGATTTAATGAAACGCCAATGAAATTCAACATATTTATACATATTTGGAAAGACAATAGGAAGCTACTTATAAATATTCACAGGCATGTTTCAGATCAGGGTTGAGGACTGATGTGCCATCAAAGATGGGATGTATCTCCATGCAATGTTATTTTTTCACGAATAATAATTCATTAATAAAGCAAATGAATGAGTGGAAATGCAGAGCGAGAAGAGCCAGGCTGTGAGATGAAGATTAGGGAGGTACACAGAGGTTTGTGGGTAGCCTTGCAATGCTATTCCCCCAGTGGCTGCTGGGACCCAAAATCATATATCTATATAAACCAAATCTGTGTTTAGCGTGTGATCCAAGAGTTACTGGAGAAACAGCAAAAAAACCCCTCAGTTTTTGCAGACTTCAGACCAAATGTGGTATCTGTAAGAGTTGCCATTTGCTCAAACTTGCATTGCCTGTGCTGTGGGTGTTGGGTTTGGGGATGTGGAAGGGAAAAGCTGTGAGTTGGGCTCCGAAGGGTGAAAGTCTATTGTGAAATTTTGACTGAATGAGGTGCCAGAATCCCAGCCTAGCTGCAAAGCACGCTATGAAAGAACACTGGAAATGAATAAATTATATAACTGTAACGCATTTATAAGGCATAACAAAGCATGCATAATATATCGGAGGGTTCTCAGTTCTGAAATGAAATTCTGGTGCACCACTTGGCTGTATCTTGGACACATATCCAGCAGCTGCCTTCTGCAGGGGGCTGACTGATTTTCAGAGTGCAATGCTGCAGGCAAAGCCCTGGTGAGCACAACACCTGGATGCCCCAGGGTGCTGTGGGAAAGGATGGGAGAAGCCTTTTCCTGTCTGTACTCACCTGATAATTTCAGACCAGCTACAGAAATTTGTTTATTCCAAGTTTATTCCAACCTTCACCAACCAAAACTCACCCTGCATGGGGTCAGGTGCCCTGAGCTCTCATTGCAGGGATGATTTCATGTGAAAGGAAAACGAAAGGAGGTTTTATTGTCCTAATGATGGTACTCTGAACTTGCACGTGGTGTTTGCTACTCTGTGGCACCGAAAGGCAGAGCCTGCAAATTTCTTGAGTAGGCAGTTGAGTTAACTTCCAATTATCTCTGCTAGGAAAAGACAATGAGGTCCAAATTCACTTCCAAGGGTTGGGAATTGCTGTGGTATAAACAACCTACAGAGCACTTAAATCTCCACAGTCCAAAAGAGCACATTTAAAAATCTGAGTGGAGGAAGTTGTTTTCAAAGGTTAAGTTAAATGAGCCAACTGGCACTACACAAGGTAATTACTGATTTATTAAAAGTGTTGTATTCATTCAGCTATCTTTGTTCCGTGATGTAAGACAAGTCTAATTTCGTTTCAAAGATTAAAGGAACATTTGTTTTTTGTAAACAAATCCCTAGCTGCTATTACAAATTACATCATGCATAATCTTGACATGATAGATTGGGAGATATTTCAGTGCAACAATGCCAGTGCAATTGGAACAAGAGCTGCGAGACTGAACAAAAATTGATGAATTGAGCACACGATATTTTGTATTTCATATCATAGCTTAATTACTGCTTCAATATGCATGGAATAAGAGAAGTAACTCAATTATAAAAGCTTATCAGCAAGACTTACAAACAGTGAAATTCATGTGTGGGTATTAAACTGACCTTAACTGACAAGCTTTCCTCTGAAATTATGTTTTCCTTCAGTGCTCATAATGCTTATTTACTCTGAGACCTTTTACAGAGCTGAGAAGTCTGCTAATGGGCACTTGAAATTTCATGGCCACGCTGCTATTGGCACAGCTCACGTCTTTTTGCCTCCATTCATTTTAGCTCTGAGTTCTATTATTTTAAAAGATCAAAATTCACTACTCTTCACAGCAATATTTTACCCCTTTTTTCTTTTTTTTAACTTGGAAGAGGCCCTGGATTTCACTTCTTCTCGGAAACTCTTTGCTACTAATAATTTGTACAACGACCTTACCCTACTGTCCTCGGCATGAATAATCCTGAATTTATACAAAGATCATTATTTCCATTGTAATGCACAAGACATGCTCTTGAAAAAATAAGTGGGTGGGAGGAGCTGTGAGCCTCAGACTCCAGGAACCCCAGGAATTTCATGCCCACCCTGGTCAGGTGATTCTCAGCTACGAAACCTTAAGCTCTGTTCTCATCACGACAAAAGGGAGTTTGTTTTTCACAAACATCTGTCCTTGTTCTACTTGATCTCATTAATGCTCATCCAAAATGAATGTACGTGGAGCCTGAGCGTGCCCAGTGCAAGCTCTTCACAATTAGGAGCTGAATTAGTGGAAAAGGCTTTGCAGGATGTGTTCTGCTCTGCCAGGTGCAAAATGTATGCAAGCAGAAGCCCTCGGAAGACACAAAGCTAAACAAAGACACTGGGAATTGCTATAGTTACCAGAAAACCAAAGAGGAAGGTTTAGATGAAATTTTATGATTTTATAGCTCTATAATTTTACACTGCTCCCTCCCTTCATGATTTCAAAGCACTTTAAAACAGAACAAGGTTGAAAGAGCTGGGTTTTCTTTCTAATAATTAATCTCCAAAAATACCTGATCAAATAGGAAAGATAATTGCCTAGTGAACCTCCAAATTCTGGGCATTATGTTGCAGCCCTCAGACTTCAAATTTCTGATTTTCTGCTTTAGTGGTGATCACCAATAGAAGACAAGGTGGAAGAACAAGAGAGGCAGGTCAGTGGAGAAGTAAAGGTTGGGAAAGCTGTAAGGACTGGCTTTGTGCAGCTAATCTGATCTGTCATTGCTCAGAGAGCTCAGTCCATCTCCGCAAGTGCTTTGGTTTTTTTCTCCCATCACCTCAGGTCAGTCTGAGGCTTTACAGCAGGAGCATCTCCTGGTCTGTCCTGTATCACCACAGACTGACTTTACCAAGTTGTCATGGAATCCACCTCAAGGGGCTCCTAGAACACAGGACAATTAAGAAAGGAGCACATGGTGAAAGGGATCATCATTGGACATCTCTTTCTTTCTATTTGATCAGTTTAATTCTCCATTATCCAAATTCTGCAGAAGCACTTCCGTCCTGACTGGCACCTGCCATTTCTAATGTGCAATGTGCTGGACAGCCAGCCATGAGCACTGCACAGAGAATGGGACTCAAAAGATGGCAATGTCCACAAAGTGACTCTGCACCTTGCAAAACTGAGAGCTCCAACAGAAAGCTTTCTTCCATCTAGAAAAGAATTTAGAGGAAAGTTTATCCAGAGAAGTTTTTGCTACCCTGCTGCTGCTGTGATTTTTTATATAATTTTCTTTTCCCCATTTCCTCCCATATAAGAAATCCCCTTGCACTGCTCAGGCTGCTCTGCCACAGACTCTCAGGGTTGATATTCTTCCCAGCACCTCTCACAGGATCTGACTCCTCATTCAATCAATCGATCTGTGTGAGTGATTTCTCCTTTCACTTGCTTCAGGCTTCTCCTTAGCACCAATCCTTCCCCTTTGGTCAGTAATTCAATCTCCACACCTGTGATCCCAAAGCTGAGGCTGGGAACTGATGGTTCCCCCATAAGACACTGAGCACAGCTGAAGGAATGGTCCCATACTCGATTTTGTCACATTTAGTATAAACACTCTAAGATACAAATGTTGTTATCTCACTTTGACCTTTAGGTGCTGATTTTTATGGTTTTTTGCTGCTACTTAGACAAATTACTCTTACTCCAGACCTTGTGACGACAGGCAGCTGGAAAGGCTTTCTTACAAAAGGCAATCTTCAGAGTTCTTTAATTTAGCTTTCAATGAAGGTAGAATATAATAATTTATTCTGAACGCCTTTTGCATGGGCTTCCTCAAATATTTATAAACTCATTTAAATAATTAATACGGGAGTTTTAATAAACTGTTTATATTCACAGAAGGAATGTAATTTGCAGAAAGGACAGTTCAGGTGCTCGGAAACACGGGTAGACCACATGAATTAAAAATAATGGCTTGCATCAAAAGTTTATATGACCTTTTTACAAGTTGTCTAAGGTTGCTTTACTGGGGTGAAAAAATGCTTCTATTGATGTGGATAAGCAGTGCACTGCACAGGCTATTTTAGGGAGGGAAAAAGAACAACTTTCTATTAACTTGGGGATTGTCAAGATCAACATTTATCCAAAGAAACAAAATGTATTATGTTAAGTATGTCTCCTTTCCCCCCACCTTTTTTTTTTTTAGAAATTGTTGCTACACACTGTTTTCAGGAAAGAGAAACAAGTTTTTTATCCACTGGGAAACGTTTGCACTCACTCATACAGCAGACCATTATTTAATCAAGCATAAGCTATCTAAACCAGCTGCGATCATCCTAATATGGATTTTAACAATAAAATCCTATTAACAAAACCAATTACTTCACAGGAAGGCAGCCAGCTAGAGCTTTTCCTGTCTGCCTGGGCATCACTGATTTCCTCTCTCCATCTCTGGAGCTGAGTTGAGCACAGAGCTCTTGTAGGATGGCAGATTGCAGCCACTGTGGGTTGAAGGGAGCAACTCTTTCTCCACCTATTTTCCCCCACAGATCCTTTTCCATCAGGATTTGGGGTGTTTAGCTGGTGCTGAGCTGCAGAGCCCCCTGAGCTGAGCTGAGCTGAGCAGGTGTCCTGGCATGGCAGAGCTGTAAGGCTGCAGGGAAAATCTTCCCTGCCTTCTCTTCCTGAGAAACCAGCCTGGGCCTGATGCTTGACTTCTGCCCCATGACCTTGTGGCACCAAAAAGAAAGAGATTATTCCATTCCATCCTTTAGCTGACAAGTAATTGCTGTTGCTGGCCCAAGGCAGGTCTCTCACTATGTGTGTGGGAAAGGCTGCCTTTCATCCTGGTATCATTTATCCTCTTCAAGGTCACATTTAAACTTTCCATGAAGCACTTGAGTGTGAGCTCAGGACACAGCTCTTTCTGAAGAGAGGCTGCTGCAGCTCCTCCTGAGCTTGCTCTCCCTTATTCCAGCTGCCATCCCTTCGAGATTCCAACTACTTTCAGCATCAACTCAAAGTCATACCATGAACCCAAACTTTTCACAGAAACAGGAGGTGGTAAAGAGGCAGACTTTTCCCCCCTCTCTTCTTTTCCCCCTCACCTCATCTATGTAAGCACAAAAAAAGCCCTCCACACCATCACATTTAGAAAGGCAATCACAGCTATTTCAAACACCAAACAAACCCGAGCTTATCTTCTAACTTCTTCTGCTATCTTAAAACTCAGGGGTGCTATGTTCTGCAAACACCTCCTCTTTGCATAAACCAGCAGCAATCTCCAGCTCCAACCCTGGAGAGAGCTCTGGCGGCTAAGCCAAGGCAGATAGCAGGGAAGGAGAGCAAAGTATGGAAATTTCACTGGGCACACTGTAATTACTAATTCATTGCAGAGCAGATCACAGTATTTCACGCTTATCCCATGTAATTCAGTCACAGCAGTATTCATTTTACTATTAATTTTAATAGAATAATTACCTTTATAAAGAAGAAAGAAACTACTGTTAGAGGGTCAGATCCTCAGGTGGGGAAGATATGGTGATTTATGCTAGCTTGATGAATTTTGTAATCTTCATTTCTCGTGCCTTTGAAAGGAATTCAGTAATTGACTGGTTGCCAGACTTACAGAGATAATCTCTGCTAAATGAAGCAAAATAAGAAGCAATGGGGAAGGAAAGAGGTGCAAACACTTAATGGTAAAATTTACATATCTGCATTTGAATGTTTATGCATGTGGCTGCCTGGCAGACACACACACACACAGACACACACACGTGCCTCAACAGCCAATTCCCAGCTCATTCCCAACGCTGTCTGGCAGCAGGAACAGTTCCCATAGTGACACACAGTGCTGAATTTATAATGTTCTGTGTCCACATTAAGCTCTGCAAAATGGCAAAGAGGTTGGGATTCCAACAACATCCTTTTTTGAATGTTAGCAGACAGAAGGGCTTAGAGTAAGAGCTGTATAAATGACCTACAAAATAAGGAGCAGACAGCTATATTATTATCTCAAGAACCCAGAGAGATATGCAAACCACTTAAAAATTTTGCTCCTGGTCACCAGAAATTTTTGATAGGAGTACTACATAACCCACAGCTGCTGTAGTTCATGTATTTTTGAGAATAAGTTTAGACCTTACCCCCCTGCCACTTGCTACCCTCACAGCAATTCTACCTTTCCTCCTGTTTTTCCTGACTTTTTTGTTCCTTGTGCTTTTTCTTCATTCTCCTGGCTCATAGGAGCAGATCTGCCATTTGCCTGGAATGATGTGTCAGAGAGGAGGCAGAAGAAGGTAGAAGTTGCCACCAGGAGCTGCTGGGCAGCTTCTGCATCTGCCTCTGGTCATTGAGCATCTTCAGCTGCTCTAATTTAGATACTTCAAGCTGCTGCATTGTATTATAATGAATTGCTTTGAGAATTACTACTGAGATTAATTGAATTTATGGCTCCATCCTGGAGTATGTGCCCTCTTGTTGTGATTAAGATAATGCATTGTTTGAAACAGAAGTTAAAATGCATGTCAATTTTGGCAGTCAGCAGTGCTGCCATTGAAGTTTTTTACCTCCAAAAAATAAAAAAAAAGAATTTCAAGATAATTGTTTCCTTTCTCTCTGCTAGGGTTTTAAATTCAACTATTTTATTTCAGGGTTCTGTTTAAATTGAAACTACTGCAGCAATATATGCAAAGAGAAATCAATCTCAGAGGGGGGAAAAAAGAAGAACCAAATATAGATTAAAAAGCTGCCTCTCCAAAGATTTTGAAATATGAGAAGCCTGGCTCTGCATGTAAGATTAATGACAGCTACGTGTGTGATGAATAGTTCAGCTCAAATCAGGGGAAGGTTTTACCCTAAGTATCTGCTGCTCCAAATGTTGAAGCCCTGGGATCACCCAGCCCTGCAGCAGGAGCACTGATTGTCCTGCTCTGCACAAAGAAGGGAACAACAGAGAGAAATAATACCTGTGCTTCTAATCAACCCACATCACTTCAGGACAAAAACATAATTTCTCTCCCTGGATATCTCTTTTTATTATTTTTATACATGGTAATATATGGGCTTTGTTGGCTCCTTATTAAGAATCGTAGATATGGCAGCAGTGGCAGAGGCTTTGCTCACATCACAGCTCTTGAATGGAGCTATTCTTGTTCTTCAAATTGTAACTATTTTTCTGAAGAATGGACAAAATGAATATTCAGTTACTGTGCTTTCAGGGCCTCAAATCGTGGCCAGGGAGCATTCAAGGCTTCAGTTCTGAGTGGGGAGCTCATGGGGAGACCTTCCAGCTCTGCCTTGCAGGGAGCAGCAGCCCTGGCCAGGGAAAGGCAGAAGGGCTTCTGCAAGGAAGTGGCTTTAGTGGCTGATGTACTTCAAAATTTTGTATTTTAATATAAATGAATTATTCAAACACTATCAGCATTATTTTTAAATTAAAAAGTAGGTGGAAATAGTCAAATTAGGGCAGCTTTTGACTTCTAAAGGCTTTTGTAGTAATGGGGAGGCTCATGCTGCAAGTTGGTGTCTCATCACACCACAGCACTTTTACTGTGTCTCTTCAACACTTTTACTGCAAGAATCTCAAGGCACTTTTCAGGCCCTACCTTGACACTGTAAAATCCTACCTGGGTAGAAGGGAAAGCATATTTTTGTCCCTGGATCACTGTGGATTGTACAAGCTGCTCTGAAGGATATGGGAGAAAATGGTAAAAATATCCCTGATCCTTCAGTGAAAATATCAGGTTGTACTTATGTTCTCCTTCAGAGAGAGTAGTAGAGGCAATCTTTTCCACTTTCTGTGGGCAGTGGAATAGAAAGGCACTCATGAGTTCCTTAAGAATGGCCATAAGACTTCATCTAGCTAAATAACAATAATACTAAAAAAATCTGACCCCAGAGAAATCTCCTAATGTACACATGTACATTTGTTATTACTGTTTGGGAGGAAATTCTTCAAAAGCTAACAAGTTATGTAAATTTATTTTTCACACTCATTGTATTTGGTTTTACTTTCAAATGGAATAAACATGAGAAAATGAATTGCATAGTTAGGGCTTTTTATTTTAAATTGTAATTTTTAATTTAGGAAACCACCAAGGGCAAGTGGTGGTTTAGGTGCCCAAACATGAAATTTAGATAATTCACTGGATGCCCTCAGTCTTTGAAAGTGAGTTTTAGAATCTCAGTTTGCACTAAGGAGAGAGGAGGAGGAGCAGGCTTGCCTGCTCTTGCTGCACTTGCTCTTGCTGCACTTGCCTGCAGCTGCAGCAGTGCAGCAGTGATGCATTTGTGCTCCTCAGCAGCCTGCAGCACCCACCAAAGCATCACTCAGCCTGATGCCAAATGCCTTCCCTTGATACAGACCTGAAAAATCTACACAGGATGGGAAAGAAAACCCATCCAGACAACCAGACAGCTGTGAAATGGATTACACACAAATATAGATCTATATCTATACATCTAATTCTGTGTTTTCTTTTTCTTCAGGGCACTGAAAGAAATGGGCAACAAGGACAAACCTTTGCAGAGATGCTGGGAGAGATCACAGTGAAGCCAAATCCCAGCAGCATTTCAGCAGGAGCCTGCTAAACTCTGGAGAAGCCAAAGGGAGTCAGATCAGCACAAAGACAACAGAATTGTGTGTACTTAATATCCCTAAGGATATTAACTATCCTGTGACTGGTCTCTCAGCAGAGCACACTGCATTACAGCTGTGTTCTGCAAGGGGACAGAAGCAAATGGAACTATCAGAAAGGGCCATGGATGTTTCCTCTGTCATTTTGAAGACAACCAGAATGGTAAGAAGTTAGCCATGCTGTATGCAAAGGAGGGTCTGAATGTACAGGAATAAGATTGAAGAGTTGACATTTAAATTGCAAGGCTGACATTTTTATGCATTTTTACATGCATGCTCTCACGGCTCTGTGGGTAGATGGAGGGTAGGAATGAGGAGGTGATGCCATCACCTCCTGATGATGGCTTGCAAAGGCAAAAAGAGAAATTGTTATTTATAGCAGTGCTGAACACATCTCTATAAAATGCACTTGCTTATCATTCAGGACAAAGATGTGAAAATCTCCTTGTTTTGCTGAAACTGTTGGAAAATAAGTGCATATAAGTGGCAGGGTTTCACCCTCATACTGCCAGTGATGCCATCTAATGACCTTTCCATTTTTACCATGTTATATCGTTTTCCTGCAGCTATTTTTTGTTAGTTCTGCTGGCAGTGAAACCAATGGCAAACCTTCTTCCAGAAACTGAAGCTTCCCTTCAGCTCCCCTTCAGCAGAGTCCAAAGGTCTTACACCTGCCAGTACCAATGTTGTGAGAAACTCCAAAGTGCCACCAAAACTCTCTTCAGATTGAATGACAAGACAGAATTGACAACAGCTCATGCATAGAGTCAGTGCACTCAGTCTGAATAGTTATGCAAAGAATATATTATCTTGGCCTGAAACTCCCAGAATCATGTTGCTAAACCTCTGAGGAGCTGGATCTTTTTGGCAGGTTACTTTGCTTTGTTTCTTTGTGGGGTTTTGGTGTCTGTTGTGTGGAGGTTTTGGGTCGTTTCTGGTATAATTTCTTAACACTGCAGACAGCATGCACAAAATAAGCCTGCTTTCCAATATGTCTGGTCTGGCTTTTTCTCAGGAAAGCAAGTTGTGAGCAGTGGATAACTTTCTGGGGATAAAAATGGTGCAAATACACTTCTGGCTTTAGGGAACACAAGAAAACCTCACAGCTCCAATCCTGATCCTTTTACAAACACGGCAGAGAATAGACAGAGCAGCAACAATTGCAGTGCCCAGCCTAACCATGATGTGAATTGTGTATTTCCACAGACAGACTTCTGCCAAGGCTAAGCTATAAAACCTCCAGTACTCCTAGAAAAACAAAAACTCACTGCCCTGATTCAACTAGAAGGTGATAACTGCAAATATGCTTTACAAATATGCATGACAAATAAGGGTAGAATTGAACATTAAATTCACCAGCACTTCATAAGCCAGGACTTCTCCCCAACCAGAAATGCAATCTGCTATCTGCCTAATTTTGATCCTGTCTCTTTCCATCTTCTTTGTTTTAGTGGAGACTAGATCTGATTGAGAATTAGTTTGCTCCATTTAATCCTAATTCATGTGTGTCTCTGAGACTTCCTACGTTGTCTGACTGTCCTGCTCTGTGTACCTAAAATGCAATAATCTATGGCTGACAAAGTTTTTATGACAACAGCAAGTCAGAGAAGAAGCTTCAACTGCACCAAACTATCCTCGTAATCAACCTTAACATAAATATTGTCTATTATTCATCTCTCTTCTCCAGCAGGGCAGAATTGCACCTGCAGGGATTTTCATGGCAGTGGGCAGCAGCATTTCCATCCTACCATGTGTGAGAGGTTTCATTTGTACCAGCAGATCATGGAAGAAGGAACACAGATAAAGTGTTAGTCTGGAAGCAATGCACGAGGGATATCACAGACAGATTAATCTGGCGCCTCAAAGACAGCATAATTCATTTGGATGAAAAGGGGATCCTCCTCAGTGAGACAGAGAAAAATCTGCTTTTATCTTTCTCTTGGCAGAAGAATGAAACACGAGGAGAAGCTCTTCACGGGGAATGGGAATGCCATTATAGCTGCTGACACCATCCTGGCCAGAGGCACTCAATTAGCCCCATGTCCAATTTCCTGTTGGCCATAGACTTCCATGGGCACCTGGGCTTTGTGCTTCAGTCCCCTAAATATACAACACCACTTTTCTGTCTCCTCCCAGTATAAAGTCCAGTGATGACACCAGTGGAATGGCCAAAAGAGGAGAATTTCAGCCTCTCTGGGGAGCTGGGACTGTGAAGCTTTCACAATTCCTGCTGGTCTATAACACAAACAAGTCTTCCCTCTGCAAAGGTTAAGTCCAGGCCAATGATGGTCACAAGACATCACTGCAGGTGGTACAGCTTCTGCACTGTCAAACTCTGCCCTCCAGCCTTCCCTTGGAAAATATATTATTGTAAGCACAGGTAATTTCTTGTAACTGTCAAGAGGCTTTATTTTTTCTTCTCTGCTGTGATGAATTCCCTGTTAACCAGAATAATGTGACAAGGAATAATTGTCAAGGAGGTAAATTCATACTCAGCTCTTTTGATGATTTGGCAGTTTTTGAATTTGCACAGGCAGCAAGCAGTGTTTTTCTAAATATACAGGACTTGAATAAAACCAAACGTGCTCCCAGTAAAATACCCATTTTACACATTTCATAATGGAGAGAGCTGTGGGCAGATATAGGTCAAGATTTCAGAGCAAGGATCACTGGTTGTCACTCTATTTTGAGGCGGGTGACTTGCCCCTCCCTGAAGATACTTGGTTTTCAGAGCAAGTATAGGTCAACTCTCCTGGAAAATGAGACTTCTATGAAGGTCTGTTCATTTGGTGCATCATTATGCTCCACTTCATAAAACCTCAAGTAGACTCTTCTCAACTCTAACTGCTATTTCTGCTGTAAAGATGAGCAAAAGGGGCTATACTCATTTCTCATCAGGAACCTGAATCAACACTCCTGGAAAACTCCCATTAGCTTGAATGTGAATTGCCTCATGCCAATAGAAAGTTATAAATATGGAGCAGCACCACTGGCACAGAACTGACACTGTTATAAAATATGAGCTATGATTACCTTGGCCTGTTTTATTCTGTGTGCTGCTTCAGTAATACACCTTCCAAGGCCCACCAAAATTTCCAATAATTCCTTAATTTGCATCAGATGTCTATCCTCCATTCAATGGCTTTTTAATGTCCCTGTAATTCCACGGGGCAGTGACACTGGGCACACAGCTTTGGCATGGGGCCACCTGAAACACGGTGTTTCCTCTGCAGGATTTTATTAGCAAAAGGCCAGGTAATGGAAAGAGTACTCAAAGAGGTGTAAAAATAATAATAATAGCACTGAGATATTGATTTATAAGGGTCTGGGTTCAGATTACAGCAGGATAAGCAATACCGAAATTCAACGGCAAGTTATAAAAGGTATCTAGAATATTACTGTAGAGGGAAATGTGAGACACAAGGAGTAACACAGTGAGCAGTAGCCTGGAGAGGAGAGCAAAGTGTATCATCAGCACAGGGAGTCCAGCAAGAAAGTGCAACACTTCAGCTTGACACCAGCCCTTGGTGAAGGCAATTGGTCACAATGGTGTTTTTCAGGCAGGAAAATAAGAGAAATGAGCAACTTGCCCAAACAAGCTGGGAGAAGAACCAAGAAGAACCAGAAGAAAAGCCAAGAGCAAGGCTATGGTTTTAATTTCCAGTGGCTATAACATGGCATTTCCCTGGAAAAGGAAATGATACTGGAAGGTACTGGCTTGAGAATACCCCCTGGAGTCAGTGTGTGCATGGCTGGAGATGGGAACAGAGACTGGAGAGATCCTGCAGGGCAACAAAGACCAGAGGGGCAGCTGAGCCAAAACAGATTGTGTCACTAAATCATGTTTCTTTCTTGGAGGGATGGAGATTAATCAAGACAGAACTAAAAGTGAGTCTTTGATAAAATGCTTAAGTGGCCACACTTGAACTACAAATTATTTGCATCAACTAGAAGATGAAACATTAGTTTTCCATTATGCTGCAGGAAATAGCAGCTTGCTAAATAACTCTTTTAACTTTCCTCTGGCACCTATTGATTATATTCAATAGAAATTAAGAGTAGAAGGCAATTAAGTTCAAAATTTAATGGTGTTCTGCTCCTGTTAATTTACTGCCTGACCTGATCAATACATTACACTGGATAACAATCTATTCCAGTGAGGCTTGGTTTCTCCAGTGTCCCTTCCACTAAAATTACAGTAATGACAAACAACTAAATTTTCAGCAAATCATACTCAAAAAATAATAAGAAAAAACCTAGAAAAAGTAATTAAAAATTGGATTATTCACTGTAGTGGGGGAAAAACAGCTTAAAACTAAATTGACTTTTTTACAACACAGAGCTTGGACTTTGTCAAAATATTAGATAAGCTACAACCTCAGCCAACAGAACCCTCTGGAAATTGAAATCTCAAGCAAGTTTTAAACATCTCACATACACAGCAGTACAAAAAACACACCCTTAATCTAGAAGGCAAAATTGAAGTGGGAAACTAAAGATCAATGGTAGTGAAAGCAACAATATTGCGCTGTTGTTGTTCTTTTTTACTACATAATAGCTTAGGTCTCCAGGTGAATACACACAGCACAGACTTTATGTATAACCAGCTCCATCAAAACCTACAAGCACAGAGTTAATTTGCATTAGGTTGCAGTTTTTTTGGTCCTTCCTCCAAAACCTTGTAAGCACTTTGCAAATAACTAAATGGTTTCTTGAAGGAAACAAGGGCATGGTGACATTTGTCACCTCCTTTTATTTTCAGAGGTACCCTGTGCAGGGTCCCACAGTGCCACCAACGCTGGGTGGTCTTGGAGAGCCCAGGGATGCTCCTGCAATCCTGTTCTGCAGACAGAATGCTTGGGGAGGACAATCCAGGGAGGACAAACCAGCAGCCCAGCATAAGTCCAGGGATGGAACATTTCTCTGGAAAGGAATCTCCCACCATAGAATCCTCTGAGTGCTCACCCACTTGCCTGTGCAACTGCCTGAAATACATCACTTTTTTTTTTTTTTTTTTTGCCAAATTTCAACATGTCAGCATAAAGTCAAAACAAAATATGATGAGGTTTTCTGAAAATATCCTCTTTGCTGATCAGCTGCATCCTACTGGCATTCACTGTGTAGCCAGCACACCATTAATCACTATGAAACATTTTCATTTATTTTGACACCAAAGAGAAATGGGAAGGAAGGGTATTTTTGGATGGGAATGAAAAGCAGGCTGTAGGAATATCTCCTTTTACCTTAGGGTTTCCCCAGACTGACTGCCAACCATGACCCTGTGGGGCTGCCCCCCATTGTTTTTATCTCACCCTTCACAGGTACAGTAACTCTGATCTGAACAGTGCATGTCTTTATTTAGTTATTGTACATTCTTTCATGTTAATAAAAAAGAAAAAAAAATCCAAATATTCGAGCTTATTTACTGCATCCAGTATTACCTACACAGCAAGTCTGCTGACACTCAGCATTGTGGTTTCTCTTCACTCCTGCCTTGCCCACAGCCCAATTTTTCTTCTTGTTACATGAAGCTTGTGCTCCTGCCCTTGCTGGATGCCTGCCTTGTTTTGCAGCATAAAACAGCAGATTGTATTTTTTTTGTTAGATTTCAGAGTGCAAGTATAGCCCCCTTGGTCTCTGCAAAACTCCTGGGAAGAACCTCTCAACATCAATGGTGTTGTTTTCTTAGTGAAAAAACCCCAAACAAAAATAATACAGTAATAATTCCAGGCACCTGTCACTTTTAGCTGAAAAATTATATAGGAAGCAGCAGCATCTACATTTTTGACATATTGCAGTATGCCATGAAGTGAGCAAATACAAGGCTAGACATAACCAAAATATGTTGTACAAGCAGGACAACTACAGCAACATGGCTGATTTGTATTCTACAGAAAGCTACGTGGAGCAAGACCTAATATTTCAGGAAAAGCTGGCAGAACAAGGGCATGATCCACACCCTGAGCACAGGGATACTGCAGGAAGCTTTGCCCATAATTCTGCCCAAAAGCTGTGGACTCAGCAGAGCCAGGAAGCGCTCTGGCTGCCCCTTCTGCTTCTCCTGATCTGCAAGCACTGCTGATGTCCCTGGCTACACATTTCCTCCAGGTCCATCACTATCAGACAGTCATGTTTAGGAAGGCAGAGCAAAAAGGTAAGAACACCAGAATAAAAACGCAGCAGAATTCAGCAGAATGACATTAGTACTTCCTAAAACAGCACATTTGTCCACCAAAACCACAGAGCTGCACTCACAGTGGTGGTGAAGATCCAAGTCATTAAGATGCAGGTGACCCTTACAGGGTTTCTCTACTAATGATGCACTGCTGAAATTGAAAGAGCACATTTATCACTTTGCATTTTTAGCAGCATTTAGTAATAGAGACCAGTGCATTATATTTGCTTCTTATCTCATACTATGCAAAGCAGAGCCTAGCAAATGCTTCACAGTTAGCAATTTATTTGATTTAGGACTGTATTTTGTGTCCATGAACAATCTGCTAGTTGAGTGTGGTGATTACACTTTGGTTATTTTAGAACTATTTGGTGAAAAAAACCCTGAAACAGGGGACAGTTTGCTCTCCAGCTACTGCAGTAACATTTCAGACATGCACTGCTGAGAGTTTATTAGCTGGGTTGAAACCCTCCAGCCTAAACCAGCAAATTTATTCCAGGAACACTGCTTCCTCACAGGTCACCATCTGTATGGATTAGTCCTGAGACCTGGAGGTTGTATATAAACATGAATTTATATTGCTGTTTCTATTAGTTTAATAGCAATCCAATAATAAATTATTCTAATCCTCTTTTTCTTTTAAAATGCCAGACTATTTTTCTTTGCAAACATGGATAGGAAAGGAAAAAAAAAAACCCTGAAAAAACCCCAACTAATTAAAGAATGTTAAACCAGCAGGGCAAAGTTCCTTACAAGGTTTAATATATAAAAGCATTCACAGGCAGATATTTTTCTATACCAAATATGCTTATTTTAACAGTTGGGCTGTAATATTTTTGTCATTTCTGCCCCAGACTTCAACATTGAGTCAGAGCAGCATTTTCACACCGCCTCTACTGACCTTTATGGGGCTTCCTTGCCTCTGCTGCCCAGGAAAAATCCACGTTCAGCACAGGCTGCTCCTGGGAGGAGGGGAAGGGCAGCCTGGCAATTTCCCTCCTCCCTGCCCAGGCTCTGCTCAGCCAAAAAAACACCCCGAAGGTGCCAAAACACCCTGAAGGTGCCAATAGCCCCCAGCTGCCCCCAGAGCAGCCCCGCAGGAGCTTCTCCCATCAAAGCTCAGCCTCATCAGAGCAGCTCATTTTGGGAGCTGATGCAGAGCTGTGGGAAGCTGCCAACACTAACTTCCTAAAGGTTAATACTTACAACTACATTTTGGCTGATATTTCCAAAGCTGCCTAGAGGGAATGGATGCCCAGCGCCCATTAATTTTAATAGGAGCTGGGCAGGCACAGTCCTTAGGAGGGTAGGACTATTTCAGCCTATTACTGCTGGTGACATAAGGTTTGCTATTGCAGGCGCCTGATTACCTGCTGAGAGCACTGAAGCTAATGCAGCTCCTGTATTTTGGCTTGGAAATTGAATATGCAAAGTGCATGAAGAGCGTGGCTATGCTTACCATAAATAATGAGTTTAAAATGAGAGTGGTTCAGATGGAAAGGGTCTAACCCAAAGCTAGCTACAAATGAGTGCTCCTGATGATTTCAGAAATACACTGAGAGGATTGTGCACACACTTGCAGGGAGTTTCACTGAAGAGCTGTGAATAAGGGCTGTTAAATTCAGGGCTTAAGCTCCTAACCTGGTTTGTCAATTTGTTCCTTCTATTAGGAAGTTGTATCAGCTTTCCAAAGGTGCCATTAAACAGTAAAACACAGATCTGAGCGATTTGCAATTGCACTTGAATTTTAGGAATTTCCATACCTCCCCCATTCACTTGATTTATCCAGCCTGACTGCACAGAACACATTCAGACCATGTCTTGAGTAATCACAGATCATTTCTGATCACAGTTTCCATCCTGCCATGTGTTAATGAGCAGCTCAGCTGGGAACTCTGCAAACTCAAATACGTTTTGCTAGAATCCCCACTTGTGGGCACCAGGGGTCATTGGTAGAATACAAGCCAGGTAGCAAAACTATAATTTACTTAATTCATGTTTGCAAATGCTGTGGGATTTTTTTTCTGCAATGATCACACACAATTTCCAAGGGCTGTTTCAGAGGAGTAGTAGAAAAGGATTCTGCAATGCTGCCTCGTTATTGCTCATCCAGGGAAGTCCAGGCCTGCCATCTCTGACAAACAGAATAGATTAAAAATATCTAAGTCAATATTTACAATGGAGAATTAATTGGTTCCACTGCTAAAGCTGATTTATCAGCAGGTTATTGCAAATAAATGAATAAAAAAAAAGATACCAATGTTGGTCAACCAAACAATAAAAAATGACTGTATCAAATAAAGCCTAACTGTAACTAAAGACTTCAAGAGGGTTTTTTTTTTTTGTCTCTAACACAAAAAAGAGTTTTATGAGACTGCTCTACAGCATTTTATTTTGGCTTTTATGTTTGTGATCCACCCATTGCTCACCAGCATACTGCAGTGTTATTTGATCAAGTAACACTAATTATTTTGCATTTTGTGGATGTGACAAAAGACACTGGAAGTCTTCAAAACCAGCAGTCATCCCTAGTGGGAAGCTGTTGCCAAGCCCTTCTCAGAGCTAGCAGTGCTCTCCTAATTTCAAACCTACATTTAATGATGGGGAGTTCATGTCTATTAAATACCCCACTGTTTTCTCAGCCTTTCTCCATCTCTGGTGCCCATGTCCTAATCTGACAGCAAATTTCTGATCTGACAGCAGATTCCTGCTCCTCCATCCTTTGCTCTCCTGCCCTAAAACTCTTCTCTCTCAACAGAGGCTGCCTGTTCAGCCAAAGCCTCTCTCCACTCCTGGTGCCATGAGTTAATTCTCCCTTTTTTTGAGGCAGAGTGGCTGGAATTGCATGTCATCCCAGGGAAGGAGCAGTCCCTGTGCTAGAGGGAAGCACCACACTTCTCAGCTCTGCCATGAACACCTCACCTGATTCCCTGCCTGCCATTCAGATCTCCCAAATTCATCACAATGCACAGACAAACAAGAGAAACGAAAAGCACCAGTGCAAAGATGAGGTTGTGCCTCTGCTACTGAGCTGAATCCCAGAGGAAACACTACCTGTCCAAAACCATACAGATTTTCTCCTCTGCTGCTCTGTTCCTGTTCTCTGTGATCAAGCAGTGGTCACTGTCCTGTCCCCATCCTGCTCAGAGCAATGGCTACTTGTGTCCTTGGATAACTTGGACAGAGGTGTTCACTGCACTCATGGACTTGGGTTTTTATAGAAAACAGGGACTACAGGTGCTCTTGTTTTAAAAAGTGTTCATCCAGTTGGCAATTTTCAAGAGGAGGAAAGGAAACTTCTAAAGGAAATGGAGTTCATTTGTTATTTGCATAACTATAATACACACAACTGTATTTGATGGTGTTTCATGGAGGGGTCTGGAGAAAAAGGAGAGGGCATTTTGCAATAAGAAAACCAATAGAGAGAGAGGTTTTCTACTCTCATTTGAGTTAATGGGAGATTTGCCTTTGTTCTCAGTTAAGACAGTGTCATTTGCTTCTCCATTTCATTCCTGAGTGATGGTTTGTGCTGATGTTTCACCTTGCTGTTCCTGAGTCCTGGGCACATTTGGAAGATAAAAAAAAAAATATACTGACCATGCACATGCATCTTAAAAACTCTGCTGTATACGCTTGCTGCCTAGGAATTGTAATCAAAAGGAAATGATTACACAAACCCACATGCTAAAAGCAATCCAACTGCCTGCAGGATGGTTTTTATGTACTAATGACACAGGACAGAATGCCTAAATTGTGGAGCACAGCTCCTTTCCACACTGCTGTCTTTTGCATGATGGTTTCAAAAGGGAGAGGCAGCACTTTTTAAATACTATTGAAATTTGCCATACTCCATCTTGCTGAACCTTGAGCAGGTATTGTAGCAAGCTGAATGGTCTATGGAAATAGCTCCCAAAGAGGAATAATGCTTTCTTTGATATACAGGATTAGTAAACTGCTTTTTGACACCTACATATAGAGACCTGTTCCAAAATCTGAAGGCTATTTACATGCTGAGTAGCACACTTCCTCAGCACAAAGCCTCAGATTTGATACAAATCCCTTGCTTGCAACGTCCTTACTTGATTCCTAAACTTAAGACAATTCTGCAATATTAATGGATAAAAATCTTCCAAAGCAGACTGCAGACTGACAAACTGCTGAGGGGCTTGAGTCCTACAGTGACCTGGTTGTATTCTGAGAGGAGAAACTGTAAATGTGTCTGTGATCAATTGTATGGATTATTGATCCTCTGAAATCAATTAAACACTTGTTGACTTGCCTGCCTTCAGTTGCAGTTGCCAGATTAATTCACATAGTTCAACACAACAGACACTCTCAGTGCTAAATTAGTGACTCCTGTTTGAACTCTGTGCATCAGTAAAAGGATAAATGATGTGTTTGCATCCTTCAAAGATTTGGTCACTGCCTCTTTAAAATTTCAGTGTGTAATAGCTTCAGGTTCTCATTTATTAATTTAAAGAGAGCGCACTGTGGAGGAGCATTTTTTATTTTTACTTAATCATCCACTTCTTTTGTGTTCAAACCCTAATCCTACAAACCACATTCAAGCCTTGTGAACTAGCTCCATGTTTATAGATGGAAGGTAACTTTGAAAGAAAAGAAAAGAAAAAAAGGCTTCCTGCTCTGCAATATTCCAATCACAAATTTTCCATGATGTATTAGAGACACCTGTAGGCACACAGAATTTCACAGTGCACCAAAACCACAGGATCTGATGCAGAAAAATGTATGGTGTGAGCATATCCAGAATTAGCCACTCAGTAACATGGCCTTCCCTGGCAGAGATGAATTGCCATCAGAATTCCTGCCAGGATTTGGTGTGAGAGGCTACAGCACAGATGCTAACCCAACCCTAATGTTTCCCTAAGCTCCCCTTGGCCACTGATTAGCTGGATGCTGATCCCACACATTCCCTGAGGACTGTGAGCAAGGATTAATAGCCAGGCACCATCCTGCTCATCTTCCTGCACTCAACAAACCATGTCCTCATTTGGCACAAACCAGCAAGTCTCCCTGGGTTTCAAGAGCCAGTTTACACCAGCTGAAAATCTGCCTCTGGGTGTGAAACCTCTTTCTGGGAGCATTTTGGATGTTGTGCTTGGGCTGTGCTTTGCCACACAAGTGAAAAACCCAGAGCTTGTTTAAGGGCAGGGTGTAAAGGTTTAACCCTTTTTTCTCCTGAGAACCCACACATCCTCTACCAGCAGGAACACCTCTCCACACAGAGACAGTAAATGGTAGCAAACATATCCTCTTGCTGCCATGCAGATACACACCAAACTCTGTACCTTCCTGACATTTGGAAATCCCTCCCTCAGCATTGCTGGGTGATGGGTTGTTGTGAGAATCCTTCCTTAGCATTGCTGAAGCTTTTTTGCCCCTAGATCTCCCCTCTGTAGATTTGCACAAAGGTCTCAGGGAGCTGGGTCTCCTGTTCTGGGCTCACCAAAGCAGATCTGTGCCTGCCAAGCAGTGAAACCTCTTGTCCTGGTTTTCTCCATGACCACTCCTTACCTGAACTCATAGTCCTGCCTGTGGCTTCATCCCTGCAAGGGAATTTTCTCTAGGGTTTTTTTTTTCCATCCAGCTTGTGTTTCTTTTTCCCTGTGGTTCCTGGCATGCAGGTGTGGCCAGCTGCCCTCCCTGCCTCCAAACCCTCTTCCCAGGCTCTTTCCAGTGCTGTGATTAACACTTAATGCTGCCTATCAGAGGAGAAAACTCCTACTGTTTTTCCATTTAGCCTCTAGCGGGTTTATTGCAAGTGTTTGAGCGAAAGGTTACTTTCCTCTGTATGGAGGTGAAGTAATTATATGTTCCTGTGTGTCTTCACACTGCTCCAGAGCCATGCCATCCCCTGATTTCACCACAGGGATGCTGTTTGTGCTCCTTGGTTGGCCATGAGGGCTCTGCTCCCTGTGTGTCAGCACTGAAATCTGCCAGCTGGAGCTGGAAAAACGACCACCCCTCACATCAGTGGGGATAGGGCCATGACCTAGGGCTTTTTTACCCCTCTTAAGTAGAAAAGGAAGATGTTTTTCCTGCGGAAATTGGGATTTAAGTGAGCTGTCTGCACTTCATCAGGGTGGATTAGTCAGCTGTTCTATGAGCTTGGTATGAAAAAGGGTGGCTGCTTTGCTGCACAGGAAACCTCAATGCCAGTTGGAAAAGGAAGAAACGTAAGACATAGGTTGGGAGACAAATTATATCCACACTGAAGAGCTGCTCACACAAACCCCAGTCAGAGGCTCTCATTAGCTCCACCATCTCCACACCAGACAGGCAGGACCATCCACCTCCCTCTCCCCGGGGTGCTGCAGGTTTGTGTGCAGCACGGATGGCACAGCCCTGCTGGGAGATGGGGAGAGCCTGCCTGGGAACCCTCACTGCAGCCTGGCTCAGGTGGGCTGAGGTTTGGATGTCCTGCCTCCGTGTGCCTTTATCACTGAAAACATCTCTGTGTGTGTGAGCAGCTCTGGCAGGGTGGCTCTGCAGTGTGTGCACAAAAATACACAAATATATATATATATATATGCACAGATACGTATCCATATACATCCTACCCAGATAGGTGTGCACATCCAGTGCTCAGGGAGAAGCATAGCCCCTCTGCTCTCCCCAGCTGCTCTCTGATGCTCTGGGTTCAGGAGATGATCCTTTCTCTGATCCCCACCATGGGCAGGGTCACCACACACTGCCCTCCTCTCCCTTCAGCCTCTGCCCTGCAAGGGGAAGGCAAACTGGTAATGAGAGCTACTGTGGCTGGGTAAATGAATTAATTACTCTGGATGGCCACTGCCAGCTTTGCTTTTGCTCCCTCTGAAGTCAGCACCTCTCAGGATCTGGCTGGGATTTCAGCGTGGCTGCAAGGGCATTTCAAGAAGATGTATCTGGACAAAAGGAAAGTCTTAAAATATTTCAGTAAAGTTAGGCTTCTCTCCCCACCTCTCCTTTTTTTTTTAATAGCACATGAGATATTCTGTGACCTTTTTTGAGCTTACTAAATGGGTTTCTGTGGGGAAGAGACACATTTTTTTCCTCCTTACAAATTAAGTCATCTGAATTCACCAAATAAAAATAAATATGAGCTTACTGCCTGGTTCCAGTGGTGCTGCAGAAGGACAGGGCTATAGATTTTCCCAGGAGTGTGGAATAATTCACCAAGGCTGCTCGTTATTCATATAGACAGTGAATTAATAATATGGGACCCTGAGATCTCTTCTTATCTAGGCCGAAGCACAGCTAGAGGGATGAGAAGCTGACTCCTTGGATTTCAAAAAGCATTTTTCCCCCTTTTTTCAAGAAATAAGAATTGATTGAAAGTATTTTCACAGAGCGGGGAAAAAAAAGACTTTCTGGTGATACCACCTAAAGTACACATTAGATAAATAGAAAACTATTGGCTTTGTGACTGTGAACTGTTTTCACTTGATGTAAGTGCTGATAGATACAGGATTATCTCTAACAAAGCATTTACTAAGGACCTGACCCAAAGTCAATAGGAGCCTTTCATTTGACTCTACAAGGCTCAAATCCTGCTCCCACTCCAGGGAGAGCCAGGCAGGGCTGTGCTGCACCTCTGTGCTGAAGGAACACAGCATTCCTGAATTATGGATGCTCTCTCTACAGTAGGTATCTCACTCATAATTTAAAAATTAAAATAAATTAGCTCACGTCAGCGGGGTAGCTGTACTTGCTGTCTGCCTCAGGAGTGCCAGAACAGGTATGACCTTCACATTTGAAGGTCTTGGGTGAGAGAAAGGAGAGCAAACAGCAGCAAATGGAATGTGTGCTGTGAATGCTGTCCTCTCTCTGCTCCCACTATTGCACATGGGAAAATAAGGATGAGCAGCACCAATCATCCAGGAGGAGGACTAGAAAGGTGTGAGGTGTTGGCCCAGAGAGGCATTGAAAGTCAGGATGCTCCCAGTGGTCAGTAAGACTTGTGTTTGGTTTGGCAGTGCTGTCCTGATGAAGTGTGATGTAAATTCACAGGGCTATGTGGTGGATGATCCTCAAACTAACAGAAATCTGAAATATGTACATGTGTGTTAATACTTCATACATTGTGGAATCATCTGAAACTTGAGGTGATCCAAAGCCAATCTGTGAGAAAGGGAAATACTGGATTAATTTAATTCTATTGTTCTGTATCAGTGATTGATTTCCCTTTCCCCTGCTGCATGACTGCTATAAAACAGGACAAGAGCACACCATGGAGACCAAAGCACTAATCCTGCTGCCTGAGAGTTAATGCTCCAAATCCTGTGTTGCAGACAACATGGAACAGGATCACCTCAGGTGTCTGCAGAGGCCTTCCTTGCAGGTACAATTTAGAAGCAGAGATACTGCACAGCTCTTCAATAGCACCTTCCTTTTTCCTCATTGGTTTTGACCACTGTTAAACCCACCTCATTTCCTAAAAGCACTGGCAACATGCACAACCTGCACGAAAGTCCCTTTGTTGCTAATTTCAAAAGCCAGTGCAGGTGCTTTTCTGCTACTCCATAGTCAGTGGTCCAACAAATTTCACAGATAATTATGCAAGAAATATGAGTTTGCCTGTGAAAGAGTTTAAAATAGCCTGGAAGAAGATTGAAGGGAATGGAACAGAAAAATGAAACATTAAAATAAATGTGTGTCTGAGAGCATTGACTGTAACAGAGTAAACTCCAGTATAGATGAGCAAATTATATATTATTCACAAACCTTGAAGAACACACAGACATAACCACCTACTGACTGTACAGGATGGTTCAATACCACTTTAAAGGATATGGTACAAAGCACGATATTCCCAGTATAAAAGTGACAGTATTAAAATTATAAGGTGGTTTTTTTTTTTAATAGTAATGATATGACAAAGGAATAAAACCTCAGCCTACAGGAAAAATTGCACCAGCAACAGGGATTTGTGCTGAGGCGCCTGAGATTCCTCATGAGCCCACTGGAAATGCTGGACATTGCTTTCCCAGAAAAAGAGATCCTCTCAAACTTGTGTTCAAATTGAAGTAAATCCATTTGGGTCTTGCTCTGGAGAGGTATTTGGGCAAATGGAGAAAATAACAATATCCATGGCAGAGAGCTGAGCAGCCTGATGCCTGTGGTATGTGCTGTGGCCAAATGGCAGGCAAGATAAATTGCAGGGAGTGAAGGGAGCATTCCAAACCATCCTTCAAACATTAAAACCCTTGAAGTAGTGAAGGGCATCATGAAAGTAAATGTGCAACAGGATAGGCAAAGAGACATGTTGTCTGTGTTTCGTGACAAGTTTTGGCTTTTGCTTTGCTCCCACTGTTGCTGCTGCTCAATTCAGTGGTGATTGAGGCAGCTTTTAGGACAATGTCTACTGAATGAGCCCCAAAGAATCATTTATAACCTCTGAGGCTGCCACAGCCTGGCCTCACTGTACTTTGTTAAGATGAGACCCCAAAGAAAAAGTTTTCTGGACTCGGCAGGAAGTGATGCTTGGGAATACATGCCAACTTCATGCCCTTCATAGCACAAATAATAACTTAGCCTGAATTTCAGCTCATGCAGGAGGAGGACTGCAGACCAAGTCCTGTATGTTTCGATGTGTACTACCCATGGCCAGATCCTGAACACCTGTGGGTATTTAATTAGGACCCAAGCAAGCTTTCTTGAAATTATGTACATTTACACAGTGAAAATTAACCTAGTGTGAGATTAACTGGTCTTAATCCTTTCAATATGGTACATAAAGAAGGTAGAAAGTTGAAGGTGACCTTTTGAAACATCCTTATGTACAAAAGAAACAGCAAATCCCAAATCTTTGTGTGAGTTAAAGCACTGACGTCAGTGGGACTCCCATGGGAAATTTTGGGAGTTTGCCTTAGCAAGAGCAGAACAACCAAATAGGACAAAGTTCTGACTTAAACCAGGTCAGTATGTCAAAAGTCACAAAGCAAAGCCTGGGATAAAACAAAGGCCAGAGCAAATGTCCCTTGGATTAATTTTTACCAGCAGCATATTGGGCTTTTGAAGCATTCACCAGCCATCTACAAAAGCAGCCATGGGCTGACTACAACAACTAAACTTGAAAGGGGAAGACATTCCTTTGTAGTTCACGTCTGCTGGCTTTGAAGTCACACTGAGTCTTACCAGTGACTTCAATGGGACTTGCCTTGCACTTTCATATTAGCCATTGTTTTATCCTAACTCCTTTCAAAATTCCAGACAATAACATTTCTCTTTATTGTAATCCTGACAGAGCAATTAGGCTCCAGTCCACACCTGCACCCGACATTTTTCTGAACACAGCACTCTTTGAGCTTCTCTTCTCTGAACAGAGTTATGAGATCTGAATTAATGGTGTCTCTCTGCTCTATCTGCTGCCTCTGTATTTCATGACCTGCTGAAGAACATGAAATTCTTCAAGGCTTGTACAGCTGATCTTTGGTTACGACCAGCTGTAGTTTTCACCTACCATTTTATGAGTGTGCTTAGCAGAAAAAGAAAAGCTTCTCGTTATCAGGGTAATTAAGCAATAACAGAATGACAGGATGTGGATTAAAGTGGAATCATTCACAGGTGCATTTGTAGCATGGTTTTAGTCATGAGTTCAGAAGCTGAATCGCATTCCCAGTGTAACAAGCTATGAAACATTGCTTCATAATTTAAAAATTTGAATGTGTTTGTTAAATAATAAAATATTTCCTTGTGTATATAAATATTTCCTTTAATATATAAACCAGATATGCATATGCTAGAAATACCTGCTGAGAAAACACAAGGTTCTCATTCCTCTATGGCAGCCCCCCAATCTCTCACCTTTTTGGTGTCAAATGTGCAAGATTGAGCTTTGGCTGCACAATCCTCCATTCCACAACAGCCACCAATATTCTTGTGTGACTATAACTCCTGTCTGAGCTACACTGGAACACACCCTGCTCCATTTTAATCCCTCTGCTGCCTGGGATTGAGGAAAGGTACCCAGAAGAGAACATTTTTCCCAATATTTGCTTGTAGAGCTCCCCACTCTCGCTCACTTGAGGTGAAGCTGAGTGCCAAGAAAGGGACCTGAAGAGGGAATATTGGGTTCCAAAACCTGCAGATACACAACCACCCCAGGGATTCCAACATGGAAAGAGCAAGGGGAGCCCAGTGCAGAGCCCACAGTGCTGCACAAAACCAACCCAGGGCTCTCTGAAGCACCTGTGGGTTGGAACAAACAACAGCACACGACATTCACCATAAAGAACAGTGAGGGATTTTTACAAGATACTGCATTTCACAAAGCTGCTGCACTGAGGATTCTGCAACACAGAGCAGCAGCTTTGGGAAGGGTAACTAATGGGATTAGCACCACTTACTCCCCATCTTATGTGATTTATATTTTGCTGAGCACTTCCCAGTCGTGGCTCCCTCCCTGATTGCTGTGTGGTTTCACCTTGCAGCACTGGCAGGGGAGCCCCAGAGAGGAAAACACCCTGTGGAGTTAAACCTGATATCAAACCCAGACATAAATAACATGGTGTTTTTCCTTCAGAAAAAAAAAAAATAAGAAAAAAATCCCTGTGACAAGCAACAGCAGCAGTGATTTCAAAAGACAAAGATTTTTTTTCTAGCTTTCTGTAATGTTTGTTTCAGGACAAGAAAACTAGATTCATTGATCTATGTTATCTTGCCACTGACTTTCCACATGGCTAATTAAATCAAAATGAGTGGCAGTTGTCTGTTCAAATATTTATGAATCAAAACTAATGTGACACCAATGGGGCCCCATGAAGTGATGCAAGGGATGATTTTGTCCAATTATTAATCAATAATAAATCTCTCATACTTATCAAAGCATCTATAGTGGGCACTATGCTCCCAGCTTTTGGGTAAATCTTACTATGACCTGTGTGCCCAGAACTATGTACTAAAGTAGCAAGAAGGTGGTCCAAATATATACTTAATGATCACAGATTTTTCATTTTTGTTAAATAAAATACACAACAAAATTCCTATGCACAATCTATAGACTTACAGCTTTCTGTGAATGGTACACAAACAGAAACATAGATACAGGAGCAGCTACTTGCCATCAACACAGGAAGGTCTGTTTCTTGTAGTCCCAGCCACTTTCCCAGGTAGACAGGAGCATTTTACTGTTTGTGATCTTTCCTCAATTCGATTCTTATTACAGCATCTGTGTGCTGCTATAACTTCACACGTTCCTCCTTCTGGCAAAAAAAAAAAAAAAAAAAAAAAAAGGAAAAAAAAGAAAAAAGAGAATATTGACACTCTGATTAGGAAGAGCAGCAGTGGCTAATCAAAGCACCCAGGCGTGCTCCTATCTGTGCCTCTGCCCAGCTTCTGTACAGGTGGGATTACAGTGTTATTTCTATTTTTCTGTGTGCCCCCTAATAAGCCAGGTTTTGCTGTACTTCATTTTTAATAGAAAATGTAGATAGTGTCCCTTGCCTTTCTTGTATTAGAAACTTCTCTGACATACACCTAATTTGTGGCCTAAAAATGACTCTGTCAAGGTCTGGGCCTGAAGGAATGCAGGTAAAAAACTACTGAAAATGTGCCACAACTGTTGACTGGTTTTATGCTTGTAATATTGGAGGCCTCTTCCACAAATATTTTCTCATACAAGGACAGAGACTAAGGGAATCCATCTAGAAATAAGATTTCCCTCCAAATATTTTATCCTGTGCTAGCACTCAACCCTCAGTGAATGCCAATGAGTCTCTCCAAATTACAGGGTGGCCCAACAGCACTTCCCTTTGCTCCCCCAGTCCCTAAATAAGCATTTTTAAGGCAGAAAACATTCCCACTGTGTGTGAGATCACCAGGCTTAATTTGTCTTCTCCCTAATTGTTCTTTATGAACATTTGCAATAATTTTATTAGATGGAGAACACAGAGGAGAGATGGAGAGGCTTTGGGCTCATGGATCCTTGGTGTTTGTGGCATATGCTGAGCACAGCAATGAAGGGTCAGGTGAGCCATTCCCCTTCAGCTCAGCCCTGCAGAGCAAGGAGACAAACTGCACAGTGGTGAATGCACTGCCCAGGTAATGCCTCTGCTGCTCAGCTCAGACTGTGTTTAGCTCCTAATCACTGAGTGTTTAATGGTGTCAGCCTGCTCCCCACAGATATTTGGCTACTCCCTGAAATTGCAGAGTAAATTTGGCAGAGTTGGTTTCATCTCATTTCAAAGCCTCATGTGCTGCCTGCTGAAGGGCAGGATGTGCAAGAAGCTTTTCTAGGAGAGCATTGTTCCTTCAGACCATTAAGAATTGCTAACTGTACAGTGCTTTCACTACAGCATAAACCACATTACTCATGTCTTTGGCTTTCACTCTTTTTGAAAGAATATTGAGAGCTTTTGACGTCATAGTGCTGTTCAGCCAGGCAGGAGATGAAGTGTGGAGATGCTGATCCATGTCTGGCTGTGAACAAGGGGTTTAGGAGAGCCCTGGGAGTCCAGTGGGATGTTCCAGTGAGTCCTGGTGCCTGGGGATTCTACAAATGTTGCATTTCTGGTGAAGCACTGGGCAGGTGGGCAGGGGGAACCTCCCTTGCTGTGCCATGAGGTGTACCTGGGGTAGCAGAAGGTACAGCAACTCCCGAAGAACAGGGACTCCACAGAGGCTGGAAATGTGTTATAATATCAAATATCCAAACCCCTGACTTACCAAGGAGAGTCAGTGGATGAAAATCAGTGAGCACCCCTGTTAGGATAAACCAGCTTGGGTTGTGTGGTCATGTGGTTCAGCTCTGATGAGTTTGCAAGCATGAGATTAACTCTGCAGTAAATATTAAAGTCATCTGGAGAGACATGCTGCTGCATCTCTTAGTTATTAGGTGCGTTTGGCCTGCTGACACAAGCTTTTTGAAAGCCAATAGGTGTCAGGGAAGAGAGATCCCAACAATTCAGAGAGCCATCCTCTGACAAACGGGCTCTGAAGTGTCTCTGAGGAGTAAGAGCAATTGCGATAATCAACTCAGCCCCAAATGCTTGCATTTTCTATGAAGTAATCCTTCACATAAACTCCCTGTTCCCCCATCCAAATCATATTGAAAGCAATGAAAAGATTCTCATTGGTTTAATCCATCTTATGGTCATGCCCTAGGAGAAGAGAGATTTGTGATTTTATTGATTGCAACTTCAACAATAAAGATAATGTACACGGTAATAAGCATTTCTAATTTTAGACTACATAGAGTGTGTGGTAAATATCTGTGAATAACCTAAATGCTTAATTTTCCTCTATTAATTTGCTGTATGAGTACTAAGAACCACATGAGTTAGTCTTGCTTATTTGGTTATCTATCCAAACTAATGGGTTGTGGTGGAGGAGCTTTATAACACCTTTAATTGTTATGTGGAAGCTCAAGTTGCTGGAGCAGTAAAGAATTTATCTCAAAGTGTGTAGCTGTTTAGGAAGGGCAAAACAAAATGAAACCATAAAAGCAATGAAAAAACATTTTGTTTAACTGCTAGACAGCTAAACACATTAATTGGAAGTTTTATCTACATAGACTACAAAAACATGCAAATAATAATAATTACAATAATAGAAAGATCCTTTCCATTGCTGACAGAGAAGGAAAAATCCACCTCACGTGGAGAAAATTTTGCATGTTACACACTCGGTTTTCCTGGAAAATCTGTGAAGTGGGATCAGATTTTTCCATTAAAGCATGTTTAGCCTATGGATACCCACTGGGTAACATTGCATGCAATGTTTTTTGCTGGTATGGATTTTGCCAACCATGCATGTACATGTGAGACTTTAAAAAAGCCATATATGAAATGGGAATACAGACAACTATAAATGGGCTCAGTGAGAACAGGAAAAAAATCTCATGGAAAAAGCACACTCCTTACTACATCATTCACAGAAACATATATACCACAGATATACTGGGGGTGGGAGGTTCTATTTAAAACTATTTCAGTTGCATAAATGAGGAAATTAATTGAATGGGGAGAGGAACATGATTCTGTCTTCAGTTTCCACTGAAAACCACTTAATGTGTTCAGATGGACATGCAAAATACCTCTCTATTCTGTGATTTTTATTTTTTATTTCCAACTTTCTTCTTTTGGGGGAGGGGGTTGGAGAGCATCAAGAAATGCTCTAATTCAATATCTGATGACTTTCCTGAGCCAGTGGATTTTTTTCTCAATGGATCATCTGGATTATGGGAAGACCAGGCAGGACATTACATGGCTGGGAGTCATGAAAAAAAAGTGAATTATTGACCTGATAGGCTGTGAGTGCAGTAGCAAAAGTTTGAATCCTTGTCATAAACCCCAGTAATGTCTCTTTTTTTGGAAGTTTATGGCCTATTGAGCTACAGTAGCTTCTGGCTTTGATTCCACAATAACAATCTCATCCAACTCGTTCAAGTCAAGAGGGGATTTGCCATTGAACTTAAGAGGAGAGGAAAGGGCCCTAAAATCCTCAAAGTAAGTGTCTTCTGAATGTTATGTTGACAATTACATTTCATGAAGTGGCTGTGTTATCCATTTGCCACTTTTTTTTTTAATAATTCCCTTCTGCCCCAAGAAAACCAGAAGATTAGAAATGGATTTGGAACTAGCAGATCAGGAAGAGCATTGATCTTCCTTCAAGAAGCTTCAGAGATGAATGAAAATGACCTATCATGACTGCTATCTTCTTCACACCAAACATTAGCAGGAATTGGTAGTAAGAGCAGCTGATCCTTCCTGAGCACTCAGTTGACAGGAGGCTCTCAACTCTGCATGAAGGAAATGTGACACCTGCCAAAGCAAGAGGGACAGAACTGACTGCCAGGGAGGATTCTGGACTGTTGAAGAATGCAACTATTTGTGCCATTGAAACTCTGCTCACATTCCCTAGCCTTCCAGAAATCTGTGCTCTGCATAGACTTAAAATAGAAAACTGTAGAAATAATACATCATTCTTACTGTAGAACGGGGACAACTGTTTGTTACCCCTCCAAATGGTTTCATTCCAATTGGAGGGCACTAAACTCCTGAAATCATGTTCAATTTTGTCTCTGTCATAAAGCCACCTTGAGTTTACACACCACAGAGTGAAATATTTTATCATGAGTATGAGCCTGCTGTGGGAGGCTGTGATTTAAAATATCTAACCACCTATAGGGTCTGAGTGCATGCCTGGCAGAAGCCAAAAAGCCATCTTCTAGTCATCTCTGTTTTTTATATCTCTAGCAAGGAGGTAATAATAAAAGCATATTTTGCACTTCAAAATTATAACTCGCCTCTGCATTCCAGCCAAGCCTGAACTTATCAGTAAACAAACATAAAAAAGGCAAACAGCGCTACTGATTTGTGTTATACATTGTAGAAGTCATTAACTATGACTCAGGTAGCAAAACTTATATGTTCTCCCTTTGACAGTGATGACAATTTAATAGTATTTGACTCTGCTGAGTTACATGGAGCGTCCTGCAGCAATGAGAGGGGCTGTTTATCAAAATGATAAACATGTTTTCATTCCCTCCTTGGCTGCATGTATGTGATCAGAAGTCTGAGGCCATCAAGAATTCACTTATTCCGGCCACCAGACAGACATTAAGCTATTCAGGACCATCTGTGCTTGAAATGAGCTCCACTTAATGGACCTTCCTAGGGCAGGTCAATCATAATGAATGCATGTGAGCGTGAATGCATGAGCAGAGCAGCGCTTTGGTGAGACTTCTTGGGCTGTTTGGCGATGGCACAGACGGCTGAGAGATAAGATGTGCCTTTCTTTTCGGGGTCATACGCCCGCTGATTTTAGAATTCACATCCTCTGCTTCCAGCTCATTGCAAATGCACCTCACAGCCTAATCCAGATGAAGGTTGTTGTAAGAACTTGTTCGTGCTACTCGCTAAAAAAAAAAAAAATAGCGATGGCCAAACAGCATCATGGGCTTTGCTGGCCAAATTCTGCCTCTGCTCACCATTAGCAATTCACTCTGGGAATACAAGCAAAAGAAATCATATGGAGCAGTTTTATCAACGTTTCCAGACAGTTCATTAGGACTGTGGCTGGTTTATTGTAGCTCTATTTATTTATACAGCTTCAAGTAGCCGGTCTAAGCGCCAGGGCTATCATCCTGTTAAGGTCATGCACCCATATGTTATTCTGAAAAATGCTTAAGTATATGCAGATGCTGCTTCTAGACCTAGGAGAACAGAGAAAATTTAAAAGAGAATTAAAGTTCTATAGACTCCAAGCAAATGTTTGACAATGTGACAGTAAAAATTCTTCAGACGCTTGTAAACTTGCTGAAAAAGTGCTCACAAAAGCTAATGGGCAAAAAGATTTGCACCCTTGCCACCTCATGTCTTTATACAAACATCCAAGAGAAAGAAAAAACAACCCTGTGACAGCCATTTTTACATTTACTATAAAGAATTCAGGTTTGGGGGCTGCAGTTTAAAAGAGTTTTCAGTTTGAATAAGCTTTGGAAACTTCCCAGGTGTAATTAATACATTCATAAGCTTTAATCAAAATGTTTATGCCAGCTAATGTGCCAGAACTACAGACTAGACTGTGCACAGGGGAAGATACTATACTTTACTTTAAGAAATAATAAGCCACTACTATGGAACTTACAAAGCAGCATTTTTGCTTTTGACAGGAATTTGTAACAGATGGAATAACGAAGTCCCATGCTACACCACGAGCCACTTCACAAGTGAACAAATAAAAGGCTCTTCATAGCCACAGTGCAATTACACTCCAGTTTTTCTTCTACATAGAATCCACTGACATTCCATATCTGCTCCAGAAGGAAAAGGATCAAGCTTACAGGATGCACTGCAGAGCAATCAGAGAGGGCTTTGGGTTTTCACCCATTTTCACAAGGTCAAGGATAATTGCCATCAGTGAAGTCACAAAACATCTGAATTTGGCTCATAAATCTGATGTAACACAAAGGTGCCATCAAAAAATTGGCCTAACTATAACAGATTAACATTACTCCCTACTTACTTTTTTCCATTATGATAACTGGTACAAATCAATTAATGGACTATTCTTCATGGATGGAGTTACCATAACCATGGGAATTGAGAACACTCCACACATGCTCTGCAAGTCCCCTGGTTATATATTGGATTGTTTTTAGCCCACTGGATCAGAACAGACTGCAGTGGTCTGTTTCCTAAATTTCTATTTATATTTTCATTAATATTCAGTATTTCATTGTTCATTATGCAAGAACTATATTTTCATTTTGGAAAGATTCCATGCAACAACAGCAACGCAAGTGACTCCCTCTGAGGGTCATTAAGTTTTAGGCTGGGATATTATTTTCTCCAATGTTGTTGCTGTGGAAGGGTTCTGGAGACACAGGATACCCCCTTAAAGAAACTGCTGATTCTCTACAAAAGGCCATGAACAAGTAGTTCCATGAGGATCATGGCTAGTGAAATTTATTTTCCCTTGGAAACACACCTAGTGTTTAATTTTAAAATCCTATTGAGGTTTTTCTGGTGTCCAGGTCACTCAAAAGAGCACTGATGGAGGTCACAGCTCTGAGAGGACACAGGACTCTTTCCCAGGGGGTGGTGCAATATTCCTGTAGGTTGGGACCCCAATTCCTGTGCCATGGCACAACACCCCTATTTCGAGTTAGACCAATAATGGGAGGGTCTTGGTTTGTGCTGCTCAGAGTCTGGAGAAGAGCTGCTGGATGAAGCAGGTCAGTTACATGTGAAAATTCATTTCTCACTCAGCCAAAGTTCTGATAGATCCTGGAGTTAGAATTCCTGGGCTAAGAGGGGCAATGTGCATTTTCACAGGCATCTCTGGCTATTTATCTTAGAAACTCTTAAGTTTCTAAGAGCAGTCTTGACAGAAAAGGCCATTTTTGTGAAATCAAACTTTTCTACAAAAATTAGCAACAAAAAAAAAATTCTGGAGGAGAACAATATCTTTAAAATATTTTCTTCAGCAGAATGTTAATATTTCAGTTGAATCAGTTGAATATGAACTTCTTTTTTTTTTTCCATTTGTGTTTTATTTCCCTTTCAGTATAATAGGGGAAGCAGGGATATGCAAAGCTCTAATTAGCACAAGGATTTGTAGTCTTTTACAATTCTCTACTAATGCTCTCTGCCATCAGCCACAGGAGGCTTTTTATCTGGGAGATTTACAGATTCCTGTACTTACACCCAGAATAGACTCTGATCCTCCCGAACTGGTTTATTCGCAGAAATTAAAAATACGTATTTTCTGTAAAGGAGAAATGGTATGGATTCTACTCTTGAATTCACAAAGAAAACCCAGAGCACACCAGCGTGTGAGCTGTGATTGGATCTAGGGCTGGCTTATGGATTTCCATATCAAACCAATATACACACCAGAGAATAGGTTTTTCCTACTAAAGAGCCTTGCAAATTGATCTCCTGAGAAATTTGCACAGGACCTTATTCTTATGCATATTAAAAAAAAAAAAAAAATCTCTTACAGATGAATCAAAGGGAAAATGGTATCCAGAACAACAAGACAGCCTTCTAGCAGCTCCTGCCTCTGGCACATTGCAGCTCCAGAGGCAGAGGAATAACCAGCAAGGCTGAGGAAGGCAAGGGGATGACAGGGCAAGGCTGTCTGGAGAGGAATACTGATGAAGAATCTGCTCCCAGCTCTTACTGAAGCAGAATTATGGGTAGTTTTAATTAGGATTATGCATGCATGTGTACAGTATACCCCAAAATGACAGAATCTAGGAGAAACTCCCACCTCTTGTGTGTGCAGCTCTCCCTGCCAGTGCCATACCCACACTCCACACCATGGATTGCTTTTTTTGTCACAGGGATTATAGGAAGGGAATTGTAATAAGGACTATCAGCACTCTTGTATTGATGAACTACAAAACCCAGATATGTAACTCACGAGGCAGGCAGGAATCCAATGTTCTCTTAGTGGGGATCTTCAGTCTTTTAATGAGATTTTTTTACTTCAAAGGGAGACCAACTTACAGCAACTTTGAGAAATGGAGGTTAGAAATTAGAAGTCTTGGTGGGATTTACAGCTCTGGAATGCCATTAAGAGATGTGTGTGAAGAGGCAGGACTTAATTCAGAATGAGAAGAATGTTATTTTTGAGAAATAACTGAAGTTCCATATCAAAAAGTAATAAGCATTATGACTCTAAATTTCATTGACTTTCAGTGAGATATGACACTCCTAGAGGTCTATATCACTTGTAAATAGGATGTCTTGGTCTAAATGATGTATGCCAGTGAGGCTGAGCATAAAATCTTGTAAGTACCTTTAAAAAAAATCTTGCTCTTAGTCACTTGGGTGGTTTGGAAAATTTAATATTTGATATGTCAGAGAGGATAAAAAAACCCGAGTTTGGACAAAATAGATGTAATATGCCTGCATTGAAGCAGAGCTCCTCCTATAACTTAAATTGCAGGCAGCAGTATAAACTAGAGATTGAAAAGACCTGCTGTGCTATTCTGATCACTGCTTTGCAGCTGCACAATTCTTGCCCAGAACAAATTTTCTAGGTATCAAAGCTGTGGAGAAATGTACATTTCTGCTGCTGAACAGAAATGAATATTTCCAATATTGACATGTCTAGTTCCTTGCCAGAGAACAGTGAAAATCCAAAGTTGAATTAGGACTGAAAATACCCTAACAATAAAACTTGAGTGAACCACAGAATATAGTTCTTGGGACCTTCAAAATGTTGTTTTAAATGCTGCCAGCAAAAGGCATCCAATGAATCAGTGTTAAGTTTCAGGAAAAACACACAATGAAAGAAAGACAGGACCACTCTCTCTTTGGATGGAATAAATAAGTTGGTAAGAAATAAGTGATTTAGGTGCAGCTGCAGATAAGAATGAATATAGGAGTGAGAAGTAGTTACTAGGAAAGGATTTAGAAATTACTCTATGTCAACTCTGCAGGCACTGTTTGGTCCTGCCAGAGCCTCACTTTTGCCCACCAGGCTTTCCCAAAGCCCCAGATCTCTAAAACTTCCTAATATTTCATTGAATGGTTTCAGCTCCAACCTACTCTCCAAACTGGGAAACTAATGATTTTCCCATAAACCTTAAAAGAGATGCAAAATTGCTTATTATGCTCATGACACACCCTTGGCTTTTTTCATCTGATACAAGAAAATGTCACACTTGTAGGATTTCTTTTAAATATTTATAAAATAATCCTCTGATTGCAAAAAAGCTCAGCAACAACCAGCTCTCAAACCCAGACTTTCAGTCATCACAAAATGATTCAGAGATCTTAAATTCTTGTGGAAAAGCAAAACAGTGTTGCTCTATAGAGTTCATCTTTTGATATGATGGGTGCAGATAAATTCATCCCCAGATAATTTTACCCACTAAGGTGATTAGCCTATGGAGAGCCTATGATGTGTTTACTGAGCACAATAGCATAGTTTATGGTAATGCTCTTGTCATGCTTTATAAATGTGTGAGGTGCTGTTATGAAGTAGTTAGATAAGGAGTGGTGAAAGTAATGTGGTCCATAAAGAATATTCAGTGATGAAGAGCTGGGATTGCAGAGATACAATAGACAGACTGATAGAGAGAATTACTACCAGTGCAGAGGCTGCATTAATCTTCCAAAGAATGGCAATAAATAAAATAACAAGAAGGAATGGTTCTAAACAAATTTGGTCAATGTATAAAACTGAGATGTCAGGGTGGGATCAAAAGACAATTTTGAATGGGATTTCCTACAGATGAGTTGTCTCCCTATAGGGGCAATAACATTTTCATCAATGGGGTTGACCATCTCTTACAAAACCCACGGGAAGGAGCACAAAGGACTGCAGGTTACAGCAAGAGTAAGCAAATGTCACCGTGAGGGGCTGTGTGTGACGAGCAGCAGCAGTAAATCCTGTCCTCTGCAGCAGCCAAGCAGTGCCAAGCAATCACTTCCCAGCCATTTTTCAGTGGACAAGTGTGCCCATTATCCCATCCCATCCATTTCCAGAGTCATTCATACCGTGACCACCAGCAGCTGCTCCTGCATTTGAGCAGAAAAGGATTCCTCTGCCAGGAACTGGCTGCACAATGGTACAGAAGGACAGAGGATGGGACCAAAGGCACAGAAGCAATCAGTTGTTTTTGCATGGAAAGCATTTTACACTGCATTCATTATCCACAGCAGAAGAACCTGGTAGTCTCCAGCCCAAGGAATTTATAGCACGCTCATTTCTGAGCCTTATTTAGCTTCCAGCACAGTCCAGCACTTCAGTAAATGTTAGAGACTGGGTATGTGAACAGCAATATTTTAATTTTCAGACTACTATACTTCAGCTATGAATTAACAAGTCAAGGAATTCTCTCTCAAAATAATCTATTTTAACTTTCAGGCTATTCTACTGTGGTTATGAATTAGCAAGTTAAAAAATCCTCCCTCAAAATGATCTATTCCCTCCAGACTTAAGCATGATTGAGCTGTTTTACTTCTGGTCAGCATCAAACTGCAGCTGAGGGAGATGGGGGAAGCAGAGGATGATGTGGGATTCAAACCATAATGTTCTCAAACTTTAACTCATCAGCACAGTCACTTCTGTGGGAAGCTCAGTGGGAGGATGTTTGCCTCCTCCTCACTGAAATTTTAAGGGAGGTGACAGTGGCAATATTTTATTTCATGATAACTTTTGGCTTCCCTGATTTTCACATTTTTGTTTTGTTCTGCTGACATTCATCTCAAACAAAGCAAGTCTGACTTTCTCCTTTTCCATATTCCTTTAAACATTTCCCAGACCTGCCTTCTCCTACATTTGCCCACAGTCACTTCCCTGAGCAACTTTATTTTTGCATGTGTCCATGTTTTGATATTTCTCTCCTCCTTATTTCTGCTGATGAGCAATATTTTATTTCCTACCACCTTGATTTGCTCTGTCTTTCCGCTCCAGCTCTCTGCATACAGTTGCAACCCTGATTTATTCTGGTTCCCCACTCTCTCTCTCTCTCCCTCTTTACTTTTTTTTTTTCCAACTGCACTGAATGTTTCTCTCTCTGACAATTTCTTTCTCTTCTCTCTGGAAGCTCCTGATGAACAACACAATGCAGTACCACCTCCTAATAATTGATCACCTGGCTGCTGTTCAGATTTGTACTGCTCCTTTGAATACATGTGCAATTCAGTTCTCTCTGTTCCTTTGTAATGTGAGCAAAAAGGACTGAATACTCACGCGGAAATGCAGGAAGTCTAGTGAGCAAATAATTTCCTACTTTGAAAGCAACGTGGGACACATTACAATATTGGCTTGAAATTCATATTAATTTATTTTTTATTAGTTAAAAAGTAGCACTATGCAGTTAGCAGTACCTGAGGCCAGGCAGAAAACACATTTATTTTTCTCTCCCTTGTATACCCTTGGTGATGACCAGTATTCATCCAAACACTATATAAGAGAATTTGGAATTGGATTTTTCAATTAAAAGTTGCTTTTTAAACAGATTTTTTTAAAAACTAATGCATTTTTATGAAAAACATTGACATTTCACTGGCCAGTGTCAACAAATTTCAATTAAAGAAAAAAACCCTTTCTCACAGTGTGTTATAATTCATACAACTCAACTACTTTTAGCAGATGATTCTCAGTTTTCTATATAGTACTACAACCTGTAAACTATACTGTACTCCCATCATCACCAAAACCAAGAAAGTTCAGCTGCCTGCATTTCTAAGCTTAAAAGTTTTGGATAATGTTGACTATAGACTGAGCTTTTACTAGAAACAAAAAAAAAAGAGAAAAGCCTGTAAACTAGAAATAGGACAGTTTCTGCCAACTCTTCTTAATGGTGTGCTGGTAATTAGAAGCAGAAGAGGTCATCTTGCCCAGTTCTTCCCCACTATCAAAATGTTTCCCTCCACACACTCCTGAGCATCTTGCTCAATTTATTTTCACATTATTTAAGCAATTGGACTTCTGCTGGTGCAACAGGGGATCCTCTGAAGATGCCATTCTAGCGTTTAATGGGATCTACCATTGGGCTGAACAGAAAAAGAATGTTTTGTTTTCTTTTGCTCAGCTTTCCTCATTAACCCTAATTGTGATGCTCTGACCAGCTGAACACAGCTACTCCCTGTGCCACGTTTACAGATGTCAGATGTGTTTCAGATGTCATCACATCACCCATCATCATTATCACCACTCAGACAAGCTGTGCATTTGCTGCTTCTCTTCATCTTTCTTTGTGAGCCTCTCCCCACCACCTTAGTGATGTCCACTGCTCTTCTCAGCATCATTGACATCACTGATGTTTTTAAAATTCCACCATGTAACAATTACATTATTATTAAAAGCGGTAAAAATTCTGTGGTGTAAATTGGATGAGTATTATTTTCTCCATTTAAGAGAGAAAATCTGCATTATTTTCCCAATCCAGCATTTGTCTCTACTCAGCTCTTCAGTACTATTAACTGAAACATGGACAACCAGCACAAGTAAATCAAGTTTCAGGAATATTTGATCATCAGTGTATAAACTACCAGATACATTGGTATTTATTGCTGTCTGGGCACATTAGCACTGTGGAGATGGACAAGGAATAAAAAACCAGGGTGTAGAAACAGAGGCAGATGCTCTGTAATAGAAAATCCAGCCAACAGTCTGAGATGGAAGAGGAATGCCATACCTAATTGAAATGGTGCTCTGTGCTTCCCAGCAGTGTTCTCAACAAGGAAAGCCACTATTACCTCCTGCTCTTGGAGAAAATGCCATCACTTTCCTTTTTTTTTTCCATCCCCACTGTAGCAGCTAACAATTTTCCAGCATTAATGCTTGAATACTTCTTTTCCCCAGGTATATTAGTTCAGATTTTTTTCTAGTTACATTATTTCCTGGGCCTTCAGATTTTTCTGATCCTTTTTATTATGAACCTTGTACTTCAGTGACAGGAGTTGTAACACGTATTTTATTATCACTGGTGAAATATCACTGTTTCCTGTGAGCCACAACCTGGATAAAGCCATCCCCAAATATTTCTTTTAAAATTTGAAAGATGCTTTTTTGCTTGGCAGAAAACCAAAGCAGCACTTGCAATAGCCATGGCCCAAAATGGAATAAATGCAACAGAGTTCAAGCCCAACCTACCAAGTTATCCAGTACTGCAGAGATGTGGTTTTCCCTTTTTTGATTTTTCCCAGGGGGAACCTTCTCCTATCAAACTGCACACTAACAAAGAAGGACTTTAACCCTGCAGCCAGAAAAACGACTGACTTTCCACTGAGCAAACAAAAATGTAATATCAGCAATACCTTTAAGGCAGGCTTGGTTGACAAACAGGTGTTCTCTCTGTAAGACAGTTTTCTTATTGATCTTTGCTAACATCTTGCAGAAGTGAACAATCTCATTGCCATGTCAAAGGCTAACCATCTGTGAACAAGTAATGCAGCCAGAAAATCCTTGTTGCTACAATAATAGTTTTAGGACGTGGGTTTTGTTTCAATCACTGCAAAAGGAAACCCACAGGAAACCTCAAAAAATTCTTTTTTGATAAATTAATGTGCCTAGAAAAATGTTTTTGCTTACACAAATTTCATCTAAATAAATTACAATAATTTACACAGTATCAAGCAAGTAAAGTTACTGAAATAATTGGAAAGCTAATTTTTTCCTTTTCCCCCTTTGATATTGCCATCACCATCTCACAGTCTCATGCATCACAGCCCTTCTCTTATTTAAAAATCATAATTCTCTCTGTGGGACAAATCACCCCTTCAATACCTGAATATATATGTTAATACTTTCAGGATCAGGGTTTGTTTTTTTTTTCTCCACATCAATAAACAGTATTCAGCCATGCTGGAACCACAGTTTTAGACTAAAAGACCATTCGAAGAGATTGATGTGCAAGCACAGTATCATACTGAGAGACAGACTAGTGAATTAATGATTCTGGAACAAAAATCTAATGGCAGGGCTCTCTGAGACCAGGAGATGGTCTTGTGAGAAAGTTTCTAACTCAGTGAGATAGCACTAGGTCCTAAATAATTGTCATGTCAGGGAATATTAAAGCATAAATTCCTTCCCCGTCCTGTCTGAGGGGTTTATAATCTTTGTGCATAAATATCTCACCTCTCACTGCTTCCCAAAGAGATCAAAGCTGGGCACTTGTGGTCTCCTCCCTGCTATCCCTGTTCTGTTGACTTGTTTCAGACGAACATTTGCACACATTGAAGCATTGGATTCAATTCTTTTTAAATTAGTCTGGATAAAGAAAGTATCAACAGGAAACAGAAACCACAGCACTGTCAGTAATTCAGTGAAGTCATGGTTCTCTCTTCTTGGGCTTTTTCAACCCAAAATGTCAAAGACAACCAACTGGAACTTCTCGATGTATATTTGCATACTTGTTTACTTTTCAAAGCAATTAGCTTTTAAAGTATAACCAGGGAGCTGAACTAATGTACCATATAGCTCCAAAAACAATACAAGAGGAACTGTTTGCATTTGAATGAATTTCCTTTGCTGGTACCATGGATGTGTCAGCCCAGTGAACACTTAATGTTGAACATTAATTATACAAACAAAAGAAACTGCACAAAGCTGTTGCCTCTGTTAGTTTTCTTCCAAGATTCAACTTTGTCTATGATGGAGGTTTTGAGTCCTAAATAAATTCCTGACTGTGGCTGCTTCAGAAGAGATGATATTGCAGATGATTGAAAATATGCACTGATCAGTGCCCGAGACAAACAAGCTCTCAGCTGTTGTTCACTGCCTGACCCTCCCTCAGTAGGAAATTCTCTTTATCATGCTGTGAATTCCATCAGATGGTCATCAGCATGATGGACTGGTGGTGGCTCTGCTCCTTCTGGCCACTTGTCTGACATATGGCTTTCCAGTCAGCTGCTCGTGGCTTTATGGCTTTGCTTCTCATCCCCAGGACAAGGAGAGGAAGCACTTGGGCATCAGGACAAAGGAAAAAAGATAAGTGTAAAACTGCACTGAAATGTTTGGGAGAAATTTAGATTCAAAGTGAAAATTTGGATTAAATTGAGGTTTAAGCTAACCCACCCAGATATTTTTGGCTGTTGATTTAAATAAAAATATATTCATAATGAAGTCAATAAATACTTTTTAACAAAACTCAGTAAAATAGCAATATAAAGTGAATGGAAGAGGACAAAAAAAGTGAACTGCAACTTGGTGATACCCAATTGTAAACAATAAATTTCAAAATGGGAGTGAACTAATGTCAGTTAAGAACAAAATTTAGATGTTTCTAACCAACATATGAGTGACTTTCTGAAGAAGAATATTATTGGGAGTGATGAACAAGAGATGTGGTTTGACCAGTGAGTAATCTCACTGATAGATGTCAGAAAAATACAAATTTTCACTGTATCTTCCAGTGTTAAATTCAGGAGTTAAGACAGAACCTGAAGTTGAAGATTCAAACAAATAAGGGAGACTCAAACACAAGGCACATGAGCTGAAAGTTTTTTGTGAGCTCACAAAGCATTTAGAATAGCAAATGGAAGAAAATTCTTTCAGGGGTTATTAAATGTAATGCCTGAATCACAAACTCCTGAAAACTGGAAAGGTCTAGAGGGAAATTCTCCTTGTTGGTTTGTCACTCCTGTACTCTGCCTTAGCATGTGCTGCAACTGCTGCTGGAAACAAGATTGGATTCCTGACCTGACCCAGCATGGTTGGTTTTAAATTCCCAGACATGGTCCCAACGTCCCACAGGTCATTCTTCTAGTCATCTGAAAATAGTAACCCACTGTAAAGTATCACCAAGCTATTTAGGACACACATTCCTAACATAAATCATATATTGGGACTTTCAAATCCCTTTGCAGGTCTTGCATTCCCATTTTTTTTCTGCTTTTATCCAGGGCAAATCTCCTGTATTCTCTTTATATTCAAATGACATCAGCTTTGATGTTCCTTCCCCACCCTGTGCTATGAAATGCCACCACAAGCACACCCTAAACTTTTATTTATTTCCTCACCAGCTGACAGCCTGCCTTGAGGAGCCTTGTCCAGAGTCACTGCTACAGGACAGAACAAGGGAGGAAATGTCAAAGTTGTCATGCACATTCCTCAGTTCTTTGATTGCTGCTGCCAGCCACACCTTCTCCAAAATATCTTTGTTCTTGGGCTTCAAGCTAAGGATGAATCTCCCACGTGCCTGAGAAATCCTCAGATTCCTGAGTGTCCCAGATTCCCTGCCAAATGGCCCTTAAACATCTACAAACCTGGAACACAAACACTGCCAAACCAGATCAGAACAATTGTCCATCATCTCTTCTGCACTCCCTGTGACGGATGAAAACACAAAAGGCTTCAAAGGAACATTAAAAAAGGCCATAAATGGGACAACTGCAATATAGGCTGCCTACACACTGATTTTCTAGGGAATAGGAACTCCTATTCCTTTGGGAGCATTTTTAGTCCTAGATAAAATCATAATGTTCAAATGATCCAGAAAAATTCACACATTATTATCCGTCCCTTTTACTATTGGTGTGCCATACCTTTCAGATACATTATGCACTGCATTAATAAATATTTAAAACCTGGTTCCCTGCATCAATTTTACAAATTTCTTGGGTATCTGCATTCATTCATCAAAAAACCTGAAAATATACCAGTTTTTCTGCATTCCATTTTGTGCCTCTTTAGGAGTTTTTCTCTACTCTATGTGGTCACCTACATGCCAATTTTTGCCCATATAAAGCTATTTCCTTGCCTCTCAAACATATCATGCAACTTCTATTTTAGATTTCACTGGTGCTTTAAAATTAATGATAAAAGGGGCAATGTGAATCTATCAGCAGCCACATCTTAAACACTCATAAAGACATTCAGGAGTTCAGTATTCAATGCAGTATTTCCCATTTTTATCCTGGTGTGCCAGAGAAGTATTTCAGTGGTCACCAATTTGGGCACACCCATTTCACTCTGACACTGTTTTTTTTTTTCCAATAACCAATGTTTTCATAATAAATCATCCTTTGTAGTTTCACCAGACAGGTGATTTTCCCTCACAACCCCAAGGGCAGGAGGTGACACGAGGTGCTCACCCCTGGGACTTCTCCAGCTCTGCTTTCAAATAATTCTCCATTTTCTTCCAACCCTCCTGGGCCTGAACTCCTTTTAAGCTGCTCTGCAATCTCAGCTGGTCCCCAGGAACAATTCAGCCCACGTTCCCCTGGGTGCTCTTGTCTCTCTGCCGTTTACATCCTGACAACATCACCTTCCCTCGTTCTTCCCTCACAAGCTCCGTCACAGATCCATTATTCATCTGCAGAGCACAGAGTTGTGAACCGTGGCGCAGGTTCAGCTCACACTGTTGTGAACCAGATGTTCTGCTCAGGAGGAAGAATTGGGTCTTTGAATCCACTAGGTAGGATTTAATTAGAGCCCTGTTCTGAGGGACATCCACAAGGACTACCTGTGGCCTGGACATGATCCTGGAAATGGCATTTTAAACGCACATCTCCCTCCATTGAATAGAAAGAATGTCCCAAGGCTAAAATTACCTTTTATGATTTCTTTCTGGGTAAACATTTGGTTTTTTTCCCTGATTTTATCAACTTTTTTCAGATCATCTGCCCTTACATTACCCATTCATCTAATTTCATCTAGTTTTCTTCATCCCTGTGAAAGTCTTTGTTCTCCACCACCCAGGCCTGTGTCAATCTAAGTCAAATCTTTAAATGAGCTTCCTAAAAATGCTTTAGTCCATACTTCTCCAAACATGCCAGATCATTGCCCAAACCTTCAGTAAGTCTAATGTACGGTAAATATATCTCTTAGTGCTCATTAATTAATGTGAAAAAAAAATAATTGTAACAAACATTTCTGCACACCTCTGGAAACACTTGAAAATAGTGTTTAGCACATTAAAGGCAGTACTGATGGTAATTCCATTATTGGAACATACATCCCCACAAGTACACACACTGTTCCATGAGCATTATTTAACCTTACTTTGCCTTTGCTCCCTAAAGATTATGGGGTTTTAATTTTAATATTGGTTTGCATGCAGTGAGAGAGAAATTTCAGATTACAGCAGGGACCACAAACTACACACACTTTTAAGCAGGGACTGTGCACATCAGCCTGTAAAAATTCTGGATGCACATGCACAGGGTGGGCAATTGTGCACATCAGCATCCATCCACGTCTGCAACTGTCTGTGCTGAGCATGCCAGACTGTGGTCTGTATGCAGATAGAAAGAGTTTTCCATGTTATATGCACAGGGCCTATTACAGAAAATTGTTCATTACAGATGAGCAGTGCATTTTTCTGCTTTTTTCCCAATCATTAAAATATGTTTCATAGTATATTTTTAGCTCAGTTCATTAAATGCACGCACAAACATGCCCACATATCTCTAATTCCACTAGGCTACTCTTAACAGTTTTGCTCAGAAACATTAAATTCTGTGTACTGCATAGTTTGTGTTTTACTACTACTGCCAAGAGCTTTGCAAACTTAATTGCCAGAGTGGCAATATTTCAGACAGAGCTGTGAACTGAGGCTGCTGTTGGAAAGCTGTGTATCACAGCTGAGGTGGTGGAGGGCAGACACTTGAGATCAGGTGGTTTGTGGGGAAGTGTTAGTATTTTACTCATGGAAAGCCAATTTTTGTGAATGCCATCCATGCCTGTAAGGTGTTGGAAGTCACTAATGAATGTGTCAAGGTCTTTCTACAGCACTGCCTGATTCTTGATGTGAATCATCACAGAGCAATTGGAGAGAAGGCAAAACACTCTCACCCTTTTATAGAGCTTTTTCAACTTACTTTAGACTGTGGATAAGGGATGTGGATTCCCTTTCCCAAATATGGGAACAGACCTTATGCTTGGACTGTTTTCCCAAACAAGCTGCTGTCCACTGTGATTTTTCCTTGCATTGCAGAGGTCACACACATCAGTTTAACTGAACAGCAACACCAATAAACACTCACAGCTGCACTCAGCTTGTTTCTCCATCTCAGGCTAAGAGTTGCAGGTGAAGGGAGAAGGCATTTCTTCATCCTTCTACCCATTATTATCAAAATAATTATTGCATGTCTAAACATAATTCACAGGAAAAGCAGAAGGGAAAAGTTGTCTCTTTGATAATACAGTAGAATCAATAACAATAATTAACTAATGAGATGGTAATAACACAGAGAAGTGGAACAGAGGAAAAAGGTAAAGCTGAAGTGCAAATACTGAAGCATCACGAATTCAAAGCAAATAGACATTTCTGTCTCTGGCTCACTCTGAATTTCCACAGCTATTCCGAGTGTATGTAGCAAAATCCACTAAAGTAGCTTTCTAAGAAGCTTCTCAGGAATTAACATAGCTGAAGAGAAACCAATCTCATCAGGACAGCTCAGAGTGCAAAAGTTGACAGGAGATTTGGTCCCTGTAAGCCACATAAAATCTCAAGGCAAAATCCTGGTCCCACAGAAGGAACTGGCAAATGTGGACAGGATTTCACTCCATCTGCTTCATTATTCAAACTGAAAACTGCTTTGTTTATGGGATGTGGACTGCATGAAATTGAGTTGCCTTCATTTTACCTATGCAGCCAATCTCCAGCCTCTGGAGAAGGATTCCAACCTCCTAATGGCAACACTGGCACAACTGATACTATCCCATTCCCAGGAACTTCATGACATTATCCTGTAATATCACTAATTAAGTATTTTTGATTCTTTAACATAATTTTCAGGGTGTCAGCCACTGTAGAGCCTATTCACCAAATAAAATCAGAATAAGCCCTTCTGTTTGTGGCCGGGTTCTTTATTTTTTCAGATAGACACAAGACTTAGTCATCATTCTTCCCATCACAGGTAGCAATCCCATTTGCTGAGTGACTGTGCCTCTATTTACTTATGTGCTTCTCTCTTGCTGTTCCTCTATTTCTTTTCCAATTTTTGCATGATCCTACAATAGCTCTTGAATCTGATGTCTTCTACATTCTTTGTCTGTAGAAAAGCCAGGTAATGCATCAAGTCCCTGCTATAAATGCAAACTAAAATACTTATAAATAAATAAAATAAAACTTGTCTAAGCAGTAACAGAAATGCTCATTCTTCTAAAGCTGAGGAAACCCATTTCCAGTCACCAAACAACAATTATTATTATGACTTTCATGCAACAGCAGGCAGTATTATGTTTTCTCAAAAGACCAAGTAATAGATAATAAAAGGGTCATCAATTAATACTAAATTATATTATCTATTTTCATCTATAAAATCAGAGAATGAGGGTGACTTCACTCCTACAACATGCTTTGAAAATGGCAGATAAAGGAGAGTGAGAGAAATGTTATGAATTGACTTTGAAGCAGAGCATATGCTATACTTAAATGGAGATTATAATGTCAGTTAAGGATGTATTTGCACATACTCAGAGTGAATATCTCCAAAATCTCTGTGCATGTGTTTAAGCACATACTCATTCTTAAACATATATACCCCATAAAAGTTCAGCTAGCTCAGAATTTCAAATTCAGTCGTATTTTTCTCAGGAGTCTCTGACTATCTTGAAAGATGTGTGCAGTTAGCAGATAGCTGGAGGAACATTCCCACAACTGCTCTGCCTTTACCTGCTGTTATTTTCAGAATACAAGAGCAAAGTGAGTGATGTCTTCTGCTCTCCATCTAAAAGCACCACAGGCACTCAGTAAGTGTTTTAAACTATCTTTGCCTGAATAAGTTTCTTAATGTCATCTGGCATATTCTGACATTTGCTAGCTATTTGCAAGTTAGGTTAAAAAAAATACATATACAGATCATTTTCTACAATGAAATATCACATTTTGGGGATAATCTCAGGTCACCCAAGGAGTCCTGATTTCACATATATCCAGATAGCAGAACTGATCTATTGTGTTAATTAACTTTATCAGAGTTAATGAATTATTGCATTATTTTTCTGTTCTCTACTGTTTGAACATACCAACATTAGAATCCTGAAATGAAAGCATAATGTGGATCATCAAAGATATTACTTCTTGATCTATCTACTTGATTTGGCTTTGTTTCAAAATCTGGTTCCCAAAACTAACATTGCCATAAACCAGATCCATCATCCCCTGAAAAATGATTCCCTTTTCTAAAACTATTTGGTGTTTCTGTTATTTATTGCTGTTTTTTATGTCTTTGCCTCAGTGTGTCGATATACATTAGATGTATGGAGCTTATTTGGTTGTCACAGGTTATCTACATGGCTTTATCAATATTTTTGAGCATCTGCTGCCTGGCAGCAGCGTTCTGTGCATTAGATCACACAAAGATTTTGACTGCAGGGGCATATTTGAGCTCAGGTGTAAACTTTTGTATTATAACCTTCAAACCACTGTGAAATAAATTCTCCTTTGCTTGTCATAACAGGCATATTTTTGTGCAACTGTTAATATCTAGCCTGAATTCTTCTTATTTTTCCTGGTTTGGACTGCTGCAGAAAATTCAGACTAAGCACACGTTAATATTTGCGCTCTTTGGCAGAGGTTGGCATTTCTCTTTTCTCAGTCTGTTGCACAGTCCTGAGTCATGATTGCTTATTCTTGGTCTTCAATTCTCTTGTTTCTCTCTTTGATCAAAGCCCCGCTATGTCATCTACAAATTGGTTATGACACTCACATGTAGGAAATAGTGTTTTTCATATTTTGGATACAGAAAGTAACTATTTTCAGTGATGCAAAGAACTCGTCTGCTTCCAGTCTAATCTTTGATCTCGCTGCTCCATGTATGTACTATTATACAGTTATCACCCATGTGTCCCTGAATTCTCATGTATTTATTCTAGTCCTCACTCCTTCCCTCAAGAAAACAGGAATTTGCACAAGTTGCCTCTGTGGAAGCAGCACTGCTTTGTGCAGCTGCAGTAAGCAATCTCCCCAACCATCTCCTTTGATGTTCAGAAATGATCGATAGGAGAGAAATTGCATCCATCTCCTGCCTGCACGTCTGTGGCTAAGGAGCAGACACACACACACACAGCTCTCAGCCTTACAGGCCTCATTATGCATAATTACAAGGCATATTTCCTTGTATTCCAATAAATAAAGTGATCCATATTCATGTTGTTATGATGTCAGACAGGGTGGATAAAATCCTGCAGCTCCACTAAGATGATAAAGCCAATGGGAGGATTTCTACTCGGTAAGAACTAAAAGAGACATGAAGAATTGGTCTGATATTTTTAAGAGGTCATTTCTGGATTACAGATAAGGTGCATTATATTACCCACTGTTTGCAATCCCATATTTTATAGTTTGTCATCTTGCACTGAAAGCTCTTTAGAAGTTCTTATTTGGTAACTCTTGCCACTTTCAGATGAGAGCAATTGTATTCAGACCATGTGAAAATCTTGGAGATGTTAAAGACATAAAGAAATTCAGGGGTTATTCATACCAATTCACACCATGTCTTTGCTTACCACCCTGGCAAATGCTTACTTTTATTACCATTTCCTGAGTCAGGGCTCAAAAAATATATGAATTACTTAGGAGTAAGATATTGCCTATTTCAGCCTTTGCATGCACTAGAACAGTAAATGGAAGAGGTGCCAAAGGAAGCCCTTGCACACCCATGTGCAGAAGTACATGGATGCACACACTTCAGAGTCACACTGCTGCTGAAACTCCTCAGCTAGCTGGAAAATTCAGCCTTCAGTCCTAAATCGCCCCTGAAATCTGGAGACGTAGGATTTCAGATGAATATTTTATATTACATCTTAAAGGCTCTTCAGTACAAGAAGTGAAATAATTGTTATTAAATTCTCAGCAGATTACAAGGCATCTCCAGCACACAGTGCAAAGGAGGGATTGGGCCTTTGTGGTGAGCAACTCACTGCGTGCTGGGGGAAGTGGATTTTGCCTTTTGAAGGATATTTGCCTCCAGCATAATACCAATAATGGAAATAATATCACATCATATAAAGCTGAAGCTTTTATTCTCTACAGAACTGAGGAATGATGAGAGAAGTACTCTGGGAATTTTACCCTTTAGATTAAATATTTGAGTCATGAATGTCTGAGACAATCAGTTTCAGTTCCGAAATTACCTTGCTATCTCAAGCATAGGAAGAATAAAAGACACTTTCTGTATTACAATTAAGACATGGAAAATCTTATTTTCAACAAGATTTTATGCTTAACACAAGAAAAGAAAATTTTTAAAATAGTGCTGGGCCTTGACGTCAGCTTTTCCAGCACGAGCTGAACTCAGCCTGTGAGTTCATGGAATGGTTTGCTCCTCACTGCAGCCCATTCCATGGACAGTCCCACCATTGGGGTTCTTCTCCCAGGTAATAAGATACAGGAGAAGATGAAATGGCCTCAACTTGTACCAGGGGAGGTATTAGAAGAACCTAGGAAAAATTTCTTCACTTAAAGGGTTGTCAAGAATTGGAACTGCCTGCCCAGGGCAGTGGTGGAGTCACCATCCCTGGAAGTGTTAAAAATCCCTGTGAATGTGGCACTTGAGGACATGGATTGGTGGGGAACGTGGAGGTGATGGGTTGTTGGTTGGACTCGATGGTCTTGGAGATATTTTCCAAACTTAACTATTCTATCACTCCATGGTTGCACAGGGAAGCCATTCCAAGGCAGGAAGGGATTGCAGTGCTCATCTGGGCCAAACTCCCTAAAAGTTATTTGCATTTCACTGCAGTGTTTCAGGCCAGCAGACACATAAACTGCAGATATCCTAAAGAGTTTACCAAAGGTTTATTCCCAGAAAATTGTACAAATATGCACAGACCACACAAAGAAATAACACTTCTGTAATAAATAAAAAAATATAAGTTAGAATTTTCTCCACCTTGTGAATTTGGTCTATAAACCTTTTATGAAGTTCCTGTCTTCAGAAACTCCTGTCCAAACCGAAATCATTATAGATGTAGAGATGATCACGGCAGAGGGATTACAAATGTTTGCAGAACTAACACTATTTCTTCTCAGGCACACTTTAGCAAGTAGAGAAAGAAAGAATGAGAGAAGTGCACATATGTGTATTCAGAGGACTATGTCATATGTATTTTCTTCTCTATAAAGAACCCATAAGATTGTACTTCCAAAGAAGTGACATAATCTCCATGTATTTAAATACTTTCCTGCATAAAAAGATTGGCATTTTGAGTAAAAATGGAACAGCACAGAAGGGATTTGCCAGGCTGAGAGGGGCAGGCTCAGTTCATTCCTTCAGTTCATTGACTTCTGCCTCAGTAAATATGCTTATTCAACAGAGTTTACAAGGCTCAGCACTGAAACAGCTGGATGAAATCCTGTGACCTTTGCTACACAAGAGAATGGAATTCTAGAGGCACTTTCTGACCTTAAAAATCTTCGAGACAATGGAATAACTGTAAAAAAGGAGAAGTTCCATACATCTTTGAAATACTGAGTCTGTGGGCTTTCAAAGAATTAATTCTGTGTATTCCCTTTTTTAGCTTATTTCCTTTTTTCCATTGTTCATATACATTGGAGATAATATCTAAAATCCAATTTAATTATATTGCCATCTAATTCACTGTGGCCAATATATAGTACAAGAAAAAACTTTAAAATACCATCTATTGTGCACATTAAAATGAAATAGCAGAGACCATTTATTATGAAGAAATGGAAAAGTGTTTGTCATTTTCGGCTCAACTGGGAAAAAACCTTTTTTTCCCACAGTCACACCAGAGTTACATGTATGAAATGTTGATTTAAGCACACAGTGGTTCCAAAGAGTGATGATTTCACAGCTCAGCTCCAGGCACAAGGGATGGAGTTTCTCTTGGCCCAAAAAAGGCAAAAAAAAAAAAAATACTCCAATGGCCTTCAGAGGTACAAGGGGATGATGCGGGCATGATATCCATGGAGCTCTCCAAGGTGCTGTCTGCAGCACCTCAAGGGAAAATCCATGGTCAGGAAGAAAATACAGAAACCTGACCATTGTTTATATAAATTATTCCTCTTCAAAAGAACCATCAGCCTCACATCAGAGGTATGGGTGGGCTCTATGATGAAAGGGAAAAGGTTGTAAATAGAAAAAGCAGAGAATTGCAGTCGGAGAAGCAATAAAATCTGTATCACTTGGAGACTGGGTTATTTTATGCTCAGACTGAAGGTGTGGAGCATTCTCCAAAGGCTGTGCAAGAAAGAAATTCCACTCCTACAATTAAGCAAGCTCCAAGAAAGAGAACCTTAAATCTAGTGGAACCTGAACAGAAACTAATACAGCTTGACAGAAAAAATCTAGGTGATTAGAGGAGTAGCTGAGTGCTCTTTAGAGGCATAACAAGGCTAGGTAGGAAGGCCAAAGACTTTAATGCAGCATTTCTTTTCAACCACTGGTTGATTGGAATTATGCAAATAGAGCAATGTGTAAACTTGATTTATGTATAGACCTCAAGTCCTGAATAAATAAATTGGACCCATCCTAGGACAGTTAGTGGAAATAAAATAAGGTTTCTGACCTTAAGCTAGCAATTTTTATTAATTTTTTTTAACAGAAAGCAAGCTGCAGGTAACAGTTTCACTTCTACTAGGTTTCAGTATATGGCTAAATTCTTTTCCAGAACTAGGTACAGTCTAAGTTAGAATTTGGGTGATTGTGAATCAATAGAGTTGCTGCAAAATTTGATTCAGATCTGTACTATTAGGTGCTGCCAGGATTTTCAGGAAATCTCTGATTTGGATTTCTAAATTTCGAGTTATTTTGCTTATAGAAGCTAATTACCCAGAGCTCTACTGCTTTCACTGCTGGTGAGAAACACACATGTACAGCTTCAGAAGTTCCACATGAGGAAGAACAGTTTCTAGAAGAAGACACTTATTGCTGGAGTGCAGGGGAAATAGGTCCCCAGAATAATCCAGCATTTCCCACATCCTCTCTGAGTTTACTTCCCACATACATTTATTTCTCAGGGATTTACTTTCATGACTTTGAGCTGAAAGCTCTTGGTACCTTACAGAACTCTGCCCTATTATCCTGTGCCATCTCAATTCTTTTGCAGGTGCTGTATGACAGACAGAACTGTCCAAACAAATCCAACAATACAATGTCTGTTTTTCCAGACCACTTTCCTGCTATTTACTGCCATGCCTGAGCTACAGTTAAAAGAAAAGGGAGAGAGAAGCGACAGTTCTTTTGGTTTCCCTATCATTTAATTATATTTCTGAATTGGATAAGAAGAAGAGAAATTAGCAAGGAATTCTTTTTCTTTCAAGTATTTTCCATCTAGTTTTAGGACCACATCTTCTCAAATGCATGCCACAGGAAAAAAAAAAAGGTAAAATAAAAGAAATGAAAAAAAAGAAAAGACAAAAAAAAAAAAAAAGATAAGTTAAATGCTTTGCCTAAGTACAAACTGTGCAAGTCACTTATAGATGATTACAAGTTAATAAAAATTTGAATTTTGCAATGTTGTTGAAAGTTTTGAGTGTCTGAGTTAGCCTCACTGGGGGCAGTGCTTGCTTATGCAGGATTAAAAATCAATTAATTCTATGACAGTGGGAAGTGCTGCATTTAGCAGGCAAATGGGGTAAAGTATATATGCATAATATATGAAGACAGAGGAAATTCCAAATCTCATTTTGCATGCAAACTGTTTAACTGAAATCATCAGCACAAATGAAAAATAAAAAAACCACATGAGTAATTCCTGTTGGATCTGATTTTCCCCTCAACCAGGGAAAGGGAGACACTGTGGGGAAACACTGCACAAACAGCCCCACAACAGCTCCTTGACAACCCCAAGAAAGCCAACCTTTTCTGTGAAAAGCCACTGAGTTTTGGAAGCAAAGATCAAACAGCCAACCTTCATAAAACCACGTCAGCCATGTCAGCACCCCGATTCATCTAAAGGGGAAGCTCTATAAAATTAAGTTTCACTGTGTGTTAACACACAATGACATCAGAGCCTGATGTGGACGTTTGAATAACTCCCTTTTTGCCTGGAAAGGGATAAATGTAGCTCAGTGTTGAGCCAATTATTCACAGAGACACCAGGGGACTCACATCAACAACTAGTTAAGCTTCCAAGTTTGCGAGTGAAAGCGAAAGATGCTCGTCAGCTGTTTGTCTACAAATATTCAGCAATTATCCAGATCCTGAGGAACCCTGTAACACTCAGTAGTCATGGCAACCTGCCTTTGCCTTATTTGAAACTGAAGATCAAAGAACTGTTTGACTGGAGTAAAGTATGCCATTTTTTCAATTCTTTATTGCTTTAGGAACAAGATTTTGAACTTTTGTCCTAAGTTGTGAAGACGTCATTGTGAGTATTCCATCCTGCCTGGGCTGTTCCAACTTTTCTGTTTTCAATTCTCTATTTATATGTCATTTACAATTTTTCTGTCTCATTCTTACTTCAGATCTGGTGGAAATGTACTAATGATCTGGGTCCTTCCACCTTTCAACCCTTAGCTTACCTTCCACATCAATCAATAATGACAGAAATAATTATTTAAATAACATTGTAACAGCTGGGTCCCATGAAAAACACAGCATTGCTTTGAGTTCGACTACAACAAAAACAATTCAGAATTATTCTGAGAATCCCTGGCCAGCATTTTATTGTATTTTCATGCTTGAAACCACTCATCTCAGACAAACCTGGTCATACTTTTTTTGCTTTCTTTGTATAAACCAAACAACTTTGTAGAGAATATCCGAGGGTTTTACCCTATCTTGCTTGGAAGGATCAGTAGAAGCCACACTGTGAAGAGGAGCTGCTGGGACTGAAGAAGGAGGTGACACAGAGAAAATCCATTCCCAGGCTCAGCCTGTTGAGCTTTCCCCACTCACCAGGTTTTGGGCTGAAAGTGACATTTTTCCCCTCACTGTCAGATCTTCAAGACTTGCAGGATGGTTGTGCCTTTCTCCTTCAGAAAGGTGAGACTTGTTGGGATCATCCTCTCCCTTCAGAAAGTGCCAACATTCCCAACTCTCCCTGTCCTCTGCCCATCACACCCTGTCAGTGCCCTGAATGCTTTGCAGGCTCAGTGTGGGATAGCTGAACAAAACTAAAATCATAGTGTTTAAGAGCATTCAAAGAAGAGGAACCAATAATCTTTTGTGTTCTCACACTCCCTGAAACTGCCAGGCTGCAAATGTGGATTCAGCCCAGCAGTGACTTCTCTGCATACAAGAAGAATTGAAATAACTGTGAAGGAGTAGTTGCATAAACCTGCAGGGCAATAAGCCAGAGAGTTGTGCTAAGATCATTTCCAGGCAATGTTCCATTCCCAGTGGAGGTTTCTATTGATCAGCAGTTATTTTTGCTTGCAATCAGCCACAGACTTGGAAAAAAAACCCCAACCAACCTCTGCTTAACAGAGCATCATCATAAAGTGTATCAAAACTAGAAAGGACCTTTGATTACAGCGTACATCCACTCATTTTTATTTTCTCTATCTGCCTTCTGTTTGTTTATTGCTATTCTCCTGTTCCATTGCTTAGAATCAGGAATCAGCTCTGCCACAGTCAAATGCCTTATTTTTGGTATTTAGAGCAGAGTGAGGTGCAGGAGCCACTGCAGGTTAGAGAGTGTCTGTCCCTCTCCATCCTGCTGAAGGCACTGGCACTCTGCAGAGTGGGATCTCTGCCAGTGGACACTGCTGGGGATGAGGGTTTAGGGAACTAGATTTTCACCTGACTTTGTGCTGAAATAACACTTTGAATGCCTCTGTCTTCTGACAGCTTTGAGCAGCCTGGGACTACTCACACTCACAAGTTTATTTTGTAGGAAACTCCACACCCTGCTAATACTTGCTTCTGTAGGTTCTTTTCTTGTGCTGTTGTGTTGCATTACAAGAATGATATTGTCTATATGAAACTAATATGTATTTGGCTTTAACCACCCTTAAATGCAGATCTTTGTGAATGCTGGTTACTATAGTTACACTGGCATTGTGGGTAATTCTTTCATTATAACTGTTGCATGTTTGTATATAAACAGCTGAGCTGTATTTTTCTTACTTTAATCTAAGAAGCCACAGGAAATGCTTTGATTTAAAATTTGCTGATCAAGCCTGCGAAGTTAAAAATGTGAGATCAGGGTGAAATCAGCACAATTCACTGCATTATTACTTTAAAACTTAAGGGAAAATGTACTTCAGAAAGCTGGGAAAATGTTAGACTTATATACATGAGTGGGTCCACAATCCATTATGATTAAACATGCACTTAACCATTTCCCAGATTCCAATTTTAATGCCAAACGATGGGCTTGTTAAGCAGACCATGAACAGAAAGCCTTGCTCTATGCCCAGGCTGCTGTGATATGTCCAGATCTATTAAAAAGGAAACCTTCCTGCTTGAATCCAGCTCCTCAGGATTATTTTGGGGGTTGTTTTGTTTGTATTCTTTTCTTTTGTGGCGTCAGCAATCAGGAGATCAGGTCAGTCAAGCAGGACCTGCCTTTCCTGAGCCCCTGGCTGTCCTGGATGTGCTGTGTGATGACACTCGAGTGTGCTCTTAAAAGCAAGGTAGGAAAACGAGGGTGGCAATAGCTCTTGTAGAATTAAGTGTAAATGAACATATTGACTCCCTCCAGACTGAAGTTCACTAAGCAGGGGGACATGGCTCATTGGCCTTGAGCTCTGCCTTCTGGGTTAATTAAAAATTAGAGCACTGTGGGTTTGTACCTGAGATTCCAGCACCTCAGTAATTGTTGCTAAGGAATAGAGTTAAGTGGGAAGTAATTGCAATCTGAAGGTCCATCTCCAAGCAATCCAGAACAGATCCTGCCCACCTGCTCTAAGATTTCAGCTAAAGGAGAAGCTCTGCTAATATCAAGATCCAGAAAGAATTTCAGATTCTTTTTGAACTGTTATAAGCAATGGAAGAGAAACCATGCTCCTTATGATCCGTGTTTATTTTTGTTCAATACATATGGACTAGTTTACACTCTCAAGTCTTTTTAGGGTTTTTGTCTAAATCAACATGACAACCACTCAAAAGCTGAGTTCATGTTGGTTCTGACAGAGCCACCAAACTCATTGACAGCAAGTATTCAAAGGCTTAAGTGAGCCTCTTCAAAACAAGAACATGGGATAAAAAGTAAAGAAAAATTTTGGAGGGTTTCACCCCTATCTTCCAGCCATATTTGTTCCTACTAATTCTGCTCCTTGCATCATATTCCATCTTATAGATTGCATTCATATCTCAAAATCTCCTTTAGTTTTATTCCAATTTGTCTCTTTTTTACTCTCAGTTCTGTCTTTTGCATTTATAGCCTCTGAATTTATTCATGCCAGGTAGGATGGCTTATTTAAAATAACACATTTTTAATATATGCATTAATGCTGTTTTAGGAACAGAATAGTCTCTACTTGGTCAGATTAGTGTATCTCTCATTTAATTACAACTCTAAAGGTTAGAAAGTTTTATCATGCACGCATATTCTCTGGGAATTATCTGACTCTAAAATATAATTAATCATCCTCTGTCATGCTTTTATTATACCCACTGCTCTCTAGAGTCATTCTTTTATTTCGTCTTCATTCATAGTCCTCTGACCTTCTTCTTCACTCTGTTCCCACAGACCTCAGGTGAATTTTAGCCGACTGCTCCGAAAGGAGTGGATATTGTTAAACCCATTTGTCAACCACATTATCAACTCACAAACATGAGATCTCTGCATATGCTTAGCATTTTCCATATATAGCAGCCCAGCTATTAACATGGATGGCATCTGTCAATGTTGACTAAAATTAAATTTTGGAACTCCTGTAAATAATAAAGCAGTCATATAAAGATTATTTCTCTGGAGCATAAGCTACCAGTAAACATGATTTGCATATTGTGCTTACAGCTGTTTCAACACGAACTGTTTGCTGTGGTTCATTAAAATGATTTTATTTGTCAGATTCCAGGATAGTTGCAAGTCTACATACACCAGGCTGGATGAATGTGGTGACAATTCAGGTTTTCAGAGCTGTGCACATGTGTATGGGATTAGTGAGCTGAATTGAATAATAAAGCTTAAAAAGAGCTCATTAATCACGTGTCTCTGACGAGAGAAATGAAAGAGGGAGGACCTCTGAGAGATGTTCCTAAGAAACAAAGAGTACAAATAGCAAAGCAATGTCCCCAGTGAAAAGAGAAGCACTTTTATAGACCTACATCTCACTTCCATTCAACACACTGCAATCTTTTCTATTGACTTAGCAGAAGTTAAACTGGGACTTGGGCAGAAAACTTAAGTATATTTCCATATAATGCTCTTGATCTAGATAATAAAATCCATACATCTATGAAATGTTTTACTCTAACTTACAGTAAATTCACACAATTTTTTTTTCCCCTCTCATGAAAATTTTCTTTATCTATTTCCTTCCTTCATAATACCACAAAGATCTAGATTTTTTTCTCTCCTCCCTATTTCTCCCTATAAGATTACCATGGTGTGGCACTATATTTCTATAGGTTTGGACATCCCTGAGTGCATCATTGCAGCTTTTAGGGGTCAATTTTCCAACCAGGAGCCAACCTAGCTGGAAAGGACATGGATGTGATTGCAGGGGTTCTGCAATAATCCTGTTTAACCAGTGCCACTCTGAGAGCTTTGGTGGTTTGCAAATGCCCAGAAATTGACTCCTGAGTCTGTAGGCCAAAGGCAAAGGATGTTTCCACTGCTCACGGAATATTACAGGAATTTAACTCCTATATTTGCCATAATAATCAAAGTTTTAATGGAATAATTGCCCATTGAGTGCATGTCCAAGGAAAGTGTTCTGCAAAGCATTTTGCAGCAACAGTCTCTCTCAGAAAGAACACATGTGAAAAATATTCCAGCAGAAGAGATTCTGTTTCTAATCACAGGTAAATAGATTTGCTTCCAGGAAAGCCTGTCCACTCTCAGAAAGTCTGCCAAGGAAATGAAAGGCTTCAAAATGCTGGAACAGGGAGAAGGGGTGAGGAAAAAGAGCTTTTTCAGTTCCCCAGCCAATTCTGAGCTTGAGAAGGAAATTGGTTTAGGTCAAAATATATTTGCTATTTCAACAACAACAAAACCACTGCATTTAGCATAGGCACAGTATAAAATGCTTCATTTAACCTAAAAAAATAAAAAAATTATTATGGTTTTGGTTTATTTAACTCCTGAACAAAACATTGTTTCATTTTTCAGTATGTAGAGTTTTTTTGGGATTTTTTTGGGGGTTTTTTTTGTATAAACTGAAAATGCTGATTTGAAGCAAAAAGTTCAGAAGTTAGATCATTAAAATGCTGAAAAGAAACATTTTGGCATTTCCCGTGAACTGGTTTTGAATTCTCTACTGTTCCTATATTTTTCATCAGGAGCTATTTATAAGATTTGACCCAAATTCTTTTCCCCCAGCTAGCTCCTCTTGTTCAGATAATTTATTAGTTGTCCAGTGAAATAGTGGCCAAGACCGAAAGGTAGCATCAGTTCAGTTATTTAATGAAAGCAGTAAAAAACCCTCTTAACACCTCAGAAATTGGAGAGCATTGGAAAGAGAAGACTTTCCTTACTGCACTTCTATTTTTCAAAAGATTTCCCAAGAAGGATACCCCGGAATAGGCAAATTGTGCCTTAAGTACGTAATTTCTCTTATTTATGACAAATTACCCTGTGTCTGCCTGCAGGGACAGTTTTTATGCCTTGTGCATATGCTGGAGTCCAACTGTTTGCTATGAAACCACATTTTTGCTCCTGCTCTGCCATCCTGCAGGCCCTGGTGCTGGGATTTGGAGCTGTGCATCCTCCTTTGCAGCACAGCTAACTCATTCCCATGAATTTTTGTGTGCTGAAACAGCAGATTCTCAGGGACTGGGTGAGGAGTTGGGAGGGAATGACCACATTTCAGTGACCCAGAGGTTTGGGACACAAACCCACTGAGTTTTCTCCTAGCAGGTATGATAACTGAACCAGATATCCCTGGTGCAACCTGGATTTTAGTCAGGAGCTGCAGAGTAGCTACTGAGATATATTTGCACGGGTTTTGTACTATTTTCTATCCCTGCCATTTTTCCATACCCACGTTGTGTTCTGGTTCTCAGTTCAAAGCAATTTATTGGGGCCAAGCTCTCACCCAGATGCTGACACCAAATAACACCCCAGAAGTCCCACAAAGGCTCCTTGGGAGCAGGTGCTAAACTGGCAGAAACAGGGTCTTTTATTTTAACAAGCAGAAAGGTTTTGATATAGTTCAAATTACATAACCACATTTTCTTCCAGCTGAAGAAAGACAGACCTTATTGAAGTCAAAATCAAAACTCCCATTTACTTAAAAGGGCCAAAAAGTTAAAAACCTAAAACTTCTGTAGCTTATAAAAGAAAATCATAAGAGAGCCTGCTATCCCATTCATTTTCTGGGTCTGTCTGAAGAGTCTGGGCTGAGGAGATTTTTTTATCTTCTAAAATTTTTGAGAAGATTGAAGAAAAGAAACTACCTGCAAGGAGGAAAAGCAAAAGGACAACTCTTCTAATTCTGTGGAGAAACAAAGAAATTGATCTTAGTTTTAGGTGCAAGCTATGAAAAATATTGTAATTTTTACTAACTAATTTGTACCCATTTACTAGCAAATATTGCTGGCTGCACCAGGTTGCTGATAATGGCTTTGAGGTGGCTGTGACACACAAATCCCCCCACAGAGATGGTTTTAGAATCACAGAATGAAGGTATCTCACTGGCAGTCGAGTCCATTGCAGAGCAGGCAGAACAAGGGACTGTATTGCCCTGCTGCAGGACGATATGCAAGGACCTTGGTGGAGCACTGCCTGCTGCAAACAGACAGCCACAAATCTCAGGTGTGTCAAACTGGGCCACAAATCAGCCTGGGGACAGCTCATGAGCAGGCTGGCAGTGACCTCAGTACTGTCACACACCCTCCTAGCTGCTAAATTGCTTTGTGGTAACCTCACGTCATGTCCTTGCAAACACTTTTACAAATATTTCTCTCCTGCTTTCCAAAGAGCTGACAGTGGGATTTCTCAACATCAGAAGGATTTTTTTGTATTATTATTTATTAGGTATTTTTTCTTTTGTATTTGTAGATGCAGCCCATTTCTCCTTCTTGACACACTGCTGAAGAGCTAAAGCAACTTTGGGACGTGATATTAATTTATCCTATGAGCAGCTACAGCTTTAATTAGCCAATGGGTGGTTGGCAAACAAAAGAATTACCTATGGCAGTGCATAAAATGGGACAGTTTCAAAGATACTCTAAGAAATTCTAGTTTTTCAAAAAGGAAGAATTTAAAACCCGATAGAAAACCTCAATATAAACATTTGTTAGTCTTTTGTCCATAGGTGCTTTACAAGAGTTGTAGGAGAGATGTTGATTTTTCAAAAACACACTGAATATTCCTGCATGAAACAATTAGGACAGTCCAGTGGGTTAACTAGAAGACCTAAGACTGCAGCTGGGGAAAATATAGTTTCCTAAATCTTCATCAAGGAACATCATTCAGATGGGCTTGGAAATCCCTAGGGAAAATCCACTATCCCAATGCATGATGTGCTGTGGTTTTCTCAGTCCTTTCTATTACAAGTCTCACATCTCTCTACAGTTTTCTGGGAGAGAAATAATTGACTCTAACATTTGTCTGTATTAAGCATTTCCCCCCCTTCCGTTTGCATGTTCTACCCTGTCCCGCCTTTCCTGTTTAAACAGCAAACTTTCTGAAGCAGGAATGTTCTCCTGCTCTGTCCATGCTGTGTCTCAAACCACGGTGTCCCATCAAAGCTCAGTCTGCTGGCACAACAATAACAGACTTGATAATTATTATTGGTCCATGCTATTAAAGATACATCAGTGGATGTGCAGAAACATCAAGCTGCTAGGACAAATATCTGCAAATTCCTCAGCAGATGTCATGTGTGTGTGAGAGGCTGAGGTGAGGAGCTAAACAAGAACAAATCTGTTTACAGAATGAAGGAAATGCTCAGAAAGGATGGAATTAGTTGGCACAGCACAAAATGGAGATATCGTGGTGCTAGACACTCACTTCACCTATCCTTGTTTCCATCAGGGGTCATACTCCATTACCTTTTGCTCCAAGCTCCAAGTCAAATTTGATTAGGGACTAATCTGATTCCACATAATGAGAATACTATTTAGGATGCATGCTTTAAATGTGGCTTTTAGTCCACAGTTTGTTAGGTTAATGAATTTAACAATTGAGATGATTTGTACGTTCCATGGATGATTTGGCACAGAAGACATTTGTAAAATGTGCAAAACTGGCTAAAAATTGCATTTCAAGGAACACAAGTGAATAATTACAGCTGATGCTACAACTTGCATTTGTCCTTCAATGATACATAGGTGGCTAATATTTTTTCAGATGTTTTTAGAAGTACCAGGACAAAACATGAAAGGAGGAAGAATTTCTTGGACAGGTAAAATGCAAGAAAATACAAATGTCTGAGCAGATCTAGTAAAGTTCTTTGGTACTACAACTCCTACCCTTACACAGTAAGTTTCATACTCCAAATGAGTATGAAACATCTCATGGCTGGAGCAGAGCACCTGAAATCACTACTTTTCTCCAGCTGCCCCTCAGCAGATGTGCGTCAGATGTAAGATTTAACCTTCACTTGCCAATGCCCTGCTTTTAAAGCTAAAAAAGCTGGAATTGATGGTGCTGGTGCTTTCCTTTTTACTGCACAGAGGTTTTGTAGCTAAAGCCTTCCACCAGCAAAGCAGAGGCCAGCATGTTCTCATCAGCCACCTCTGCTGAGCACCCTGAGCACTAAACCACAGGCAGAGCAACCCAGTGCTGCTGGTAGTAGAGATAACAAGAAAGTTGATATCTACCTCTGGAAAGATAGAATCCCTGGATTCTGGACTCTGCTTCCAGAAACACAGGCACACTTTATCCAGTCACTTGAGGCATGCTGTTGAATCAAAGCATTTAGATATTCTCAGAGCAGGCAGCTGGATGAGTTTTCAGAGCTGCAATTCCAAGCACAGGAACCTGAATTCTGCCCAAGCCTTACACTGATGCTCAAATCCTGTATTGGATTTGTCTTGCTTGCTCCTGCTCCAGGACCTGAGAGCCAATTGCTTGTCAGGAGCACTGAAGCAGAGTGGTGGGAAGGCAAAGAAACTCAAACAGCACTAGAAATCAATAATGACTTTTCTTTTATTAAAAGTTTGTTGCAGCACAAAGTTCTGCAATCAGATGCTGCACTCATTATTGCTCTTTCTTAAAATTTGCAGGCTGGAGAGTCTATTGGTGAACTGGGAGATTTCATGCCAAGGAAGCTATTCTAGGAGAAAGTAAGCTGTATATCCCAGAGCACCATCAGGCTCTTGAAAGCTGCAGCAACAGTGGCAGTTGAAGAAAGGCCTAAAAAAAAAAAAGACAGAGAGAAAAAAAAAAGAAAAAAAAAGAAAAAAAAATCTACCATGTTTACACTGCATCTCAGGACTCACTCTGCTGTGTTTCCTTAGAGCTGTGTTTCCTTAGAGCTCTACTCCAAAGATCACCTTGCTGCCAGCACATCACTAATTCTCGTGCTCCCCACAACAGGAAGTTCATTTTCCCTCTCATTGAGCCAAAACTAAAACCTGTGGGGAGAAGTGGTGGTGTCTAAAGACAGAAAGGATGACAAGTTCATAAAAACCTGGAGGAGAAACAACCTCTTGGTGAAGAGATGCCAACTGATGCCTGGAGGGAGCTGCAAAAGGTGGTGAGACACTCCCTTCTCTCTGCTTCTCACCTGAAACACTCATGACACAGCATATGCTACCCACAGCAAACTGCCTTCACAGGCACCCATCTACCTTTAGAGGAGTTTAAATATAATTTACAATGACACAAGATGTCAGGTCAGCCCCTTGTGAGTTTTTGTGCTGCTCTGAGTTCCAGCTGGCCCTACTCTGCAAGGCTGATAGGAGCTGTCCTCCTGCCACCTCTCCTGGATGCACTGGGGACTTGTTGTGTCCATGTGGAAATACAGAAAATCGAATTCAAAGGGCCTCCAGTTCCTCAGTCACCTCCAGTTCTGCCACACCAAACCCACAAGAGCTCGGAAGGATAAAGCTCTGCAGCATTGTTGTGTCATCCTGTTTAAGGCAGGAGCATCAGTTCTGGCTTTGCTCTCCCGCTGGAGCAATCTCTCCCTGGGAAGTGCTCAGGGTGTATCCCAGGATTCACCTCAGGGCACAGACTGCAGTGACTGCAGTTCCCAGCTAACCAGCATCTCAGGAAAGGCTGGACGAGGAAGACACAAAGAAGTAGCAGCAACGCTTTTAACTAAATATCAGTCGTTTGATCAGTATTATTCCAGCTTTCTCCAGCCTGATATGAACATAAACCCACTGAGATCCAGGCTGTAACTCACTGAGCTATGGGCAGCACACAAGATCTAGGGAGGATCATGTCTCTGCCACTGACAATCCAGGATCTGTGGCTTCTGAACAACCACCTCGAGCAGCTGACAACCTGACAGACATTTCATAAAAGTACCTTTATTACAGGGAACATCCTGACACAAACTTACTCACATGATTTTTGCCAGCTGTGGATATTGCCTTGGAATGATGACAGCAGGCCAGGCTGGAGAAGCACAATGAGAAATAAACAGTTGGTGTAAGTTCTGCTGTTGTCTTGAAGTGCCTCAATTGAGTTTAATGAGGATTGTTTACTGCACTGAGTGCAATACCAGTCGTAAAGTGGGAGAGCAAGTGAGCAGATGACAGGGAGAAAAAGGGATGTGCATTTCCCTTTTCCAGAGCATGTCACACAAAACTTCTGTCCTTTGAGACACCTCCTGGTATTGATCTGATGACACCAGGATGCTGTCTAGTCCAGCATTTATAGAAATAAGCTGGCAAGACTATACTAATATTAGCATTTAGGAGAGTGTCTCTGGTTGAGTTAGCTCTGGACACATGTACATTCTGTTGAAAAAGCACACAAGGGGATCTTCAACAAAAAAGAATCATTTTGATGAGCACAGGGTTGAAAGCAAGGCCTGTTCATTGCTGGATGCTGACCAGTGCAACAACTCTGTGTTTTACATTGATATTTAAATGTTTCTATTGCTCATATCTTCTTCATGGTTTGCTTAATACTGACCTTCCAAATTCAGCTCCTTGCAATAACCAAAGCAATTTGCCAAAGGTAACAACAGTAACAACTGTGCTCAGGCTTAGCTCCCATATTGCCACAACAATATAACCGAATTAGCATCTGATGGCAGGGAAGATTTCCAGTCCCAGCACAGTGAGATAAATGTTACTAAATGTTAGACTACTGTGAAAGATTCAACAAAACATAATTACCATGATTATGGGCTATAAAAAGTAACATTACAGAAGAGCTCACTTAATACAAAGGAGAGGAGGAACAAAAAATAGATTTCTGTCTAGAGGTCCCTTTTACACAATTACAGAACATTTCAGCAGTCGATACCAAAAGCCAGGTGGTTGTACCCACGGAAGCAGAGAGAATTGTTTTTTCATTAAAGCAGTGGTATCTGCTCACTTCCCTCCCTCCACCTGCTTATACTGATTTTGTTCTGGGGAGAGTCACTTTGATGGTCCATGACCAACCTGTCACCCCACAAAGGCAATGAGGAAACACATTTCAATAGGGAGTTTCACACAACCAACATATAGAAGGAAAGAGACTTTGAATGGATCCAAAGCAAACACAAAAACAGCGGGAAAACCACATGAATATAAACTTTCTGCTGTGAACGATATAGAAATATTCCTTCTTTTGGGAGGCACTGAGATGAATTTCATTGGATTTTCTGCAGACTGGTCCCTACATACCTCACACACAACACACTGTACAGAACAGCAGTGTGTTGGTCTATATTCAGTGCCACTTTAGATAATCAGCCCAGAATATGCACATATTGGTGTTACTTGAGTGACCACCCCCTTTTCCCTCTCCACATTATCCTTTACATTAGGTTTATATTTCAAGTTTTGACTCACTCATAAATGAAATCTGGGGACTTGGCACAAGTGAATGTTTACCCAAAATCTCACAGACTGCCAGCCATTCTCCTCCTGTTACATTGCACTGATATTTTCTTTCCAGTGAAAAAGCAAGCATACAAAGGTATTTCTTACTAGCAACGCAGATTGTTAAAAATATTTTAATGACAGATAGAGCTACAATTTTTTTTTTTTTTTGTCTCATCAGGCATTCTTATCAATTACATTTTTCCTCACTGAGCTGCCTGAGTTGCAGGCAGTTCAGACTCTGCTTTGGGCAGAATTAAAAGCATGACCCAGAAATTCCTTACAAAGAAAAAATGATTGCTAAAGTAATTGATAGTTTTAACTAATGATTCTCTTGAGTAACTTGTACTCAGGTCACCATATTCTTGTTCTGGGTAACTTATTTTTCTGCTATGGAGAGACAGTTTTCAGCTAGATCAATAATGTTTGGCCCTGCCATTTGAAAAAAAACCTGAAGCATGAAAAAAGTTTTGAAAAACATTTGGACCCCTCTTTTGTGCTTCAGAGACCTCAGATTTGCTTGTGTGCTGCGAGAGCACAGATCTGTTGTGCCATTCTCACAGTGAATGCAAGCAGTTTGAATTCACTGGTGATCATTAAAGGAATGCATGCAAAAGACAAGGTATTGTTGAAAGGAGAAGGTTCATGTACGAAATTGAGTCTGTTTTGTGCATCATGAAAGGCAGAGATGGATGGAGTGGCAACCTACACATGTGAATTCATTTGAGCCTCTGCTCTCGCTGGAGCCCTGATGGAGTGAGGCACAGAGTGATGCCCTCTTGCCTGCATCTTTAGCTGCCTAAATAATGTAGGGAATCTTAGCCATCAGCATCAAAATATCACATTGTATTTGCATGCACTGAAGGCAACATTCCTATTAAATTCATGCCAGGTATTGAACAAAAGAGAAAAGCAGAAATTAAACCAGCGCTTGCTATCTTTGCCTACAGTACATCTCTGAGGGGTATTGACACAGCATGAGGAATGTCCAAAATCCAGCCTCATTAGTGGTCTCCCACCTCCTCTGGCTGCAGTTTAAGGAAAGGCTTCAGTCATGACAGGCTCACAAAGTGTGGAGGAACAGAAAGGCAGGAGTTGCTCAGTAACCCAGGCATTCCCATCACAGCCCCAGCAGTGATGCTCATTCCTCCAGCACAGCAGGGATGGATCCTGGGGAGCTGCCTCCTCCAGAGGCTCCACAGCACCCCTGCAACCTCTGCAGGATGTCCTCATCCCCTCTGGAAATAATCATGCTCCAAAGAGCAGAACATCCTGGTTTTATCCTCTTCCCCCTTCAGACCCACCCAGAATTCACTCTTTGAGTCTGTGCTGAAAATGTAGTTACAGCAGCTTCCATATCACCTTCCCACTCTTCCTTCCAAACTGGCAAACCACCAGAACCTCTTTTTTCCTTTATTTATTTTTTTCCTCTCCTAAATTATAGCCAGCAACAGAAAAAGCAGAGAGATGGCACTGGGTGCTAGGCAGGGGACAGTTTTGGTGGGTCTGGGGTAGCTGAGCTCACAGAGCCATCTCCTCCTCCTTGGTGGGGAGAATTTGCTGAAGAGCCACCAGTGCAACCCTAATGAGCTTCTGGATGAGGAATGGGGTGTTGTGCTGCAGGCACGACTTGGCTCCCTCTGCTCTTGTCCAGCTGCCAGGTCTGCCCACTCTGCAACCTTTTTTTAGGAGTAATTATTGTTTTGCAGCCCAGCCACAAGCTCTGGGACTTGGACTGGTGAGAATCTTTGATATGTAAAAAGCATTTGAACTTCAGCTTTGCTTAGGATCACTTTACACGACTTGCCAATCACTAAACATGACTAATGATCAAATCAGATTTGAATGTTTCGTGATAAAAGTGATAAAAATTAATGAAAAATGTCTTAGTAATTCCAATTATTTTCCAAATTCAGTTCATAGGTGACAAATTAATATTTAAGCATATTGGGGGAGTATGTGCCCTTTATTTAAACAGCAATATAGATATCAGTTAAAGGACAAATTAGTTATACCTTTTGACTTATGTGCAAGGAAGAGAATGGCTATAGTATGAAAGACTTTTTAACTAGTGGGTAGTTTGGTAATTAGAGAGCTGTCAGAGCTTGTTATGTTATCTTGCACCAGTTGGTGTTCAAAATACTTCTTGCCACTCATGATCTGAGTGGGAAGCTGTTAATATGCAGATAGAGTCTACAAGGGTTCAAAGGGCAGAATTTAATTACGATACTGTAAATTCTTAATTTTCAATTACTATGACACCAGGGATCTGCCCTTGAGAAAGGGCAGATAAAAGACATTTTGGCATTTACAAATGTATGAATAAACAGGAAGGCAAAGAGAAATAATATTTGCAGGATTGTTGCATTTGCAAGTTCTCCAATTGCTTTTTTAATTTATTTTTGCTGTACTAGATTGCAAAACAGTTTTCTCGTGTCAACAGTTACAATGCATCATTTGCAGATATTATCTCACTCCAGGCAGCAGTTTCAAGGCCAGCAGAAATAATACTTTGATCTGCAGTGTACTGGAAGCCCACGCACAGCTGATGGTCACAAGAGTTATGTACTGCAAATAACTGCCTGTTCTAGGAAAAACCCTTGCTCAGAATCAAACACCAGCTACCTTGCAGGTCTCCTTTATTGTTGAAATTCACAAGACCACCTTGGCCAGTGTTATGCAAATATTTGGGAGGAAGCTTTTCTCTGTTTTCCAGTTTTATCACCGTTCACAGTGACCTCACCAGCAAACACAGCAGCACAGAAATGATCTGATCCAGCTCCTCCACCAGCCAAGCTCCAGCCAGAGGCTATGGACCACGTTGGAAATGATGGATCAAAGCATCCTCCTTCCCTGCTGAGACTCCATTACTAACTGCAGTTAACTCTCCAGCCCCAGCCCCAGCACACATGAACACTTTTTTAAGGAAGATCATCCCTTCATTAGAAGGGGTGCAAGGGATCCTCCTGAAGTCACCATTAATGAGGAGAGCAGAGAAGCAGAGGAAGAAAGGCTGCCTAGATGAAATAACCAAGTTTAAAAGGCAAGAAACTTTTGCCCTATGGCAGAAATTCAGCCCAGTTTAAAGGGGAGAACACTGAGCATTTGTCACACCTAGGCTCTCACAAGGAGAGCATCATCCCTGTGCTGTCCTGCACACATCACCTGCAGAGCCCAACCCTCCAGATCTGCTGCAGAGCCTCACTCCTGAAAATCCTGCAGCTCTGAATACCAGAGCTGAGAGTTCCACAGCTCCTGGCAAAACCCAGAGAGACCAAACTCATGGAAAACTCTGTGTTCCTCCCTGAAGCTACTGTGATTTTATTTTATGATGGCCTTTACGCCATGTTTCACAATCGCTATCTGGGGGACTGCAGCAAAAATCCTATTTGTGGGTGTTTCCCACCAAACCTCCAAAACGAGAATGAATGATCCAAAACCAAATACCTAAAGAAACCTCTTATTCAAGCTGAATAAATAGCTGTAATTGAATCCAGTGCACCAGACTGTCATTGGTGGGGGAAGGGATAAATAGCCATAACCAAAAGTTTACATAGCGTGAGACACCGCAGTGGGAAGCTGTGCTATTAAAGTATTTCTCCTGAAGTATTTTTAAAACATTTATAATTTATATAAAAACACCAGGTGGTACCTTTAAAGTTATTTAGCATGAAAGTCCAATAAAAAGCTCCTTAGGTTTTAACAGCGTGATACAATAGCTCTCACAGTATGTATAGTTAGCCAGCTCATATTCAGTAGTGTAGGGAACAAAAGCACAATGCTTAGTGCTCTCTGTCAAATCAAGAAAAAGTCATTTCACCACTTAGGGTGATTTACATGCATAGCAAGTCAGCCCAGAATGCAGGTGCTTTTTCCAAGAACGGAGAGGAAGCACAAAAGGTCAGAAACATCATCACAGGCACTTAATACAAAGCAGTTTCATTAGGTTTCCACAGATACGTGATGCTCAAGGAAATCCCAGCTGAAGCATGTCCTTCAAGTAACACACATGTAGCACTATCCTCATTTGCTCAGCTACTCAGCAGTGGAGTTCATGTCAGCTTGTTAATTAGGCAATTAGCGTCTGAGGCATCAACACAAAGAAGTAGGAAAACAACCTATTTTCAAGGTGTAGGTGCACAGAAATAATTTCTGTGGGGACTTGAATTTCCAATTCTGAGCTCTGACTAGTCCCTTGTTTAGTTTTTCTTCTTCAGAATGAAAAATAAAACTCAGGCAGAACCTGTGGTTTCAGGTCCCACTGTATAACCTCACTCCAAGTCAGTGGGAGTCTAGAGATACAGCCATGGGCAGATCTCATCTCTGTGCCTGTGATTAGTGATTTGAGGAGGTGAGAAGAACAAAGAAAAGAAAAACGGAAACAGAACTCATGTGATGTAGGACTGCTGCTTGTTCATGCTCTGGGCCACTGAATACCATGGCTGAAACTTTGGCATGGACCAGCTTTGGAAAGGCACACAGTAAATAGGAATCATGGTTGCATCAGCACCCACCTTCAATATTTGTTCTAAGACTAAACAAAACCTCAGCCATTTTCCCTCTACTAGCAGGTCTAACATCTGCATGTGCTGCAAGACCTGCACCTCCCAGCACTCAGAGAGAAGATCTACAGGGACATTTTGGGTGACAACCAGCAGGCCTGTTGAAAGCTCTATTGGCACATGGGAAAGAATGGAATCCTAGCAATGCAGGCTGCACAAACCATGGCCTGGCAGTGCCATGCATGGACAAACCTGTTTCACAGCCAGTGGCAGCCAGTGGCATCACAACATTATTCTGATTGTTTGGATTTGTCCAGTGCAGAAACCCCAAAAATACTGGGTAGGGTTAGAGAGGAGCACCTTTTTTTCTCAACTCTGATAGTGAATTTTTTCTAAGCTGACTTCCACAAACACAATTTAAAAGCATTTCAAGGAGCTCTGTCAATAGCCTGAAGTGTTAATAGATTATTTGGTAGACTCCAACACTAATCCAGACAAGCATCATGAATAGGCTGAGTAGAAACCCAATGGTTATCAATAAAAATCTAAGCCATTACCATCCATTCCTTCAGCTTGATGAATGGTGAGGGTTCAAGTTAGAGTGTAATGGCAGCTTCTTCTTGATATGGAAGTTACTACCATATTTATATTCTGTCCAAGAAAATAAAAATAAAAATCACAGAATAAATTTTTAAGCTTCCAGAAGTTAACTCTGCTTTGTGATCCCAGGGGGAACAAAGCCTGGATCTGCAAGTCAGAGCAGACAGAGCAGTTTTGGTCATCCTCACACATCAAACCCCTGCCCTGGTGTGTGTGTCACAGGCTGAGCACTGCCATGAGCCAGCTGTTTGCAAGTTCCTGCTGCTGGATAGATCCACTGAGAGCCTTTTGCCCAACTGCAGAGTGAAATTGCTCAGAGCAAACTGGTCCTTGCTCTGTCTCAGGACATTTCTGCTGGAGGATGGCAGAATCTGAGCAGGAGGGTTCAGAGCTCACCCCTGGCAATGACCTGCCAAGTTCAGCACATGTACCCAAGGCAATAACCCACAAGTGACCAAGTGCAGCATTTCCACCTAAAGTGCACACAGTGAACTCATGTCAAACTGCAGGGAATTTGCCTGAACTGCTTGTCTAAGGTTTGTCCTCTTGTGCTGACTCAGTCAGTATGAAAAAGGAAAGTAATGACTCTAAGTGAGTGTGTTCAAAGAACAAATGGGTTTTTTTTATTTTTCATTCCCAATGCTGCACCCCTACTTCACTTTAGAGGTAACAGCCAAGGATTTAAGTGCATTATCCTGTAAACACACCAGAATGGAAATGTTTCTCTGTAATGGAATAGTTCATCACCTAGGCCAGCTTCTCCATTGATTTACATTCCACGTAGCCTCAGGAGCACTGCAAGGGCTGTAAATCAGTGAAGAATAGCATCCTTTGAGTCTAAATCTCCCCAGCCATTCAGAAGTCATGTTAATATGTAGCTGGAGCTGTGGTGTGCATGGAGGGACTGTCAGTGGGAGCAGCTCCAATCAATGGCATTGAAAGGGAGCGCTGTGGTTAACACCTGCATCGATCACGCTAAAGAGTGATAAACAATTACAGCCATCAGCCCAGGATCACTGCCTGGCACACTACATGAAAGATTCCCATGTCTTTAGGGCTGTGTTTTTTAGGCTTGACTGTACCTTTGTTCAAATTACTGAGTTTTATGAAACCTGTTTTTCTGCTTTCCCTAAATGATAAAGCACCAGGGTCTGGAGGACAAATATCCTTTAAATCAAAAAGCTGAAAATGTACTTGGAAAAATGACTAAAAACATGCCTTGTCAAGTGGAAAAAGCTCTTTTTCTCAGGATCTTAAACATCTTTGAACTGGATGCCAGGTTGATTTTTTTCTTTAACTACTGTGAGCTCTGGCCTGGGACACGCCTGGTGACAGAGGGACAGCAACACAACTCTGGGGACTCAGGAAACTACATCCTGATGTGATATGACAAAACCAGGACCAGCAGAAGCACTCAGGGTAATAAATCTAGAAATAAAAATGGTACACCTGCCCCTGAGAACAGCTCTCCCACTACCATCAGCCATTTATGGTGTGTTCAAAACCTGTCCCTGCTTTAGTTTCACCCACAAGGCTATCCTGTAAAACACTTTAAACTAAATTCACAGAACGTCTCTCCTTTCTGAGCCAAGCATGGGGCAGCTGTGACCCTTTTACCAGTTTATTTCATGAATGAAGTTAGTTATGAGAACACCCCAAATTTGCCTTCTGACCACATCTCCAACCAGGCTAAAATAAAGAAAACTCTGCTCTGCAGTGGTTGCCTGTTACTTTAGTGACCTTTGTGGGGTCTCCTGTGCAAAAACATATCTGTAATCATTTTCCTGAGAAGTTTTAAAGCAGGTACTTCTCCATCAGCAATTATTTGCATGTGATTCATTGGAGTTATTGCTGCCATGGCAGGGGTGGGGGAAAAGACTGTATTTTCAAAATATGAGATCCCTTTCTTCCATCGTAATAATGGCACTGCTGCTGAATAAATAGGCTTTGGGCCTCTCAGGCTCCTGCATTTAGAAGTGGCCATGTAATGTGTATATTTGCCCAGTGGGGGGTAAGGACTGTGTGGGAGCCTCGTGCATAAATCTTATTAAATAACCTGTGGGATGCACACAAAAAGCCTCTGCACCTCTTTAAATAAACTAGCATGAGCATTTATTTACCATTTTCATTTTCTCTGTCAATCAGCTTTGGGGAAAGGAAAAAAGAGGAGGAAATTGCTGGTATTCACAATGCCTCAGTACAGGATCACTGAGTTATGGGGTTGTCGTCTCCAGCACCTTTCCATGCATTTTTTGATAAGATTTGTTGGCTAATCTATTTACACAGCATTAAGCGTCTATTGCATATGAATCAAAGGTTGCAAAGGTTGACAAAAAAAAGGTCCAAAATTCCTCTATACTGCAGTGTAGAAACCAACAAACAGCAGCACTTAGCCAAAAAAAACCAACTCCTCAACCATTTTGGAAGGCAGGCTGATTTTCACAAATTCATTAAAACAATTCCCAATTAGGCATAAAATAGAAGATCCACAATTCATCTCCTAAAGAAAAAAGGAGAGTCTCCATCCTCACGGCTGACTGATGTTGTGATTGGAAGAGCTTTAAAATGAAACTCCCCACCACCCTCCCTCACCTCCACTTTAAAATACTGCTTTCCAAAGCAATCAGGGATATCTCCTGGAAGAGCCAAATCAAACTACATCTTGTCCTTGAAAATATTAGCTGAGGAATGATTTTTGCAAGCTCCACTCTAAGGCACACATTGATCTGATGACAGCTTTGGAATCTTTAGATGGACTTGACCTTTGGTCTTTTTTCATAATGTCAACATGCCAGTCTCCATGAAAGCCCAGAGAGTCACAGTTCTTGTGGCCAAAACCAGAGAAATAAACTATGAATAATCTTTTGTAATTTCATTTTGTTTTTCCCACTTCTCATGCAGGTTTGAGGGATTGCTCCTGATTTTTTTTCCTACCATGCTGTAAGGTAGCACATGGTTTTCGGGAAAGAGATGTCAGTAATTATGCTTATTGAGTTTTTCAAGTTGCTGGATTTTTTGTGGGTTTTTTTTTTTAAAGAACATGAAAAATTTCATTCTCTTAAGTTTTCTTATCCTGGGACAATTGACAGTATTTTCCTCATATTTCAGAGTGGCTACATGGATTGTTTCAAAACTGCATATAGAAAAGAAGAAATGTATTGCTCAATAAAAGTTTATTTTCACTTACAAGACAACAAAGAGTGGGATATTTATGACAAGAAAGTAAAACTCACTTAAGGGTTGAACAAGAAAACTTCCAGCCACCTGTAAGAATCAAGGCTGCTGTGACCACCCCACTCACCACTTCCATGGAGTTTATATCCTATAACTGAAAACTTTCCATAGTTCTCACATGGCTCCCAGAAGTTTCCACTGGCTGGGATTTCTGTATCTGCTGAAATTTAACAAGGCTTTAAAAATAATAATTCACCACTGTGAAATCAGTGGGATGCCAGCAAGAAGATAAAATAACTCTTAAATATGTAGATAATTCCCAAGGAACAGAAAACTTCAGTGCTCAGCCCCTCCATCAAAAGCTGCCGAAGTCAATTAGAAGACTTCACTTCTCCTGAGCTCTGTACTTTAGGATGTGGTCAAGGCTCAAAGAAAATGGCTAAGTTGGCTAAAACTTGCTTTTTCTCTCATTCCCCAGCACCTTTGTAGTTCAGGTACAAAAATCAAAGTGATCTATGCTAAGAAAACTAAAAATACAGCCCAGGAGAAGGTGTTTCTTCAATCTTGCACCTCTCAGGCAGATTCCACAGGACTTTCCCAGTGAAATCCAGAAGGATATATCTGGAATCCATACAGCATCGAGCAGCTGAGGTAGAAGAATATCTATGGCACAATTTCTCTTAAATACATCTCACATCTGTCAAAGCCCACTGCAATCAATACTTTTATGACTGTAGCTGCAAGTTGCTGAAGAAACACAGCAGCTATCCTTTAAACTGATATCAGCAAGATATAATGGGATATTGGAATTAACGTTAGCTCAGTCAAGCATGACAGCTCAGTGTAATGACTAAGTGTCAGCTACTTTGAAAGTTTACATCTCTTTTAATTACCACGATTACCCAGCTGACTGGTTTTGGGCTCATGCAGCTCCTGGAGGCTCTGAGTGAGCAGCAAACTGCAAGGCACAGAAATGTCAGAGAAGTTTTCTGTGGAATTGTAAGGATCAGATGTTGATCCTCATCAAACTGCTGTCCCCTGCTAAGAAGAACACTACAGAAAACATTACCAACTGCTTGGGGTGGGGAGATGTATCCTATTTCTGTTCTCTCAGTCAGTAGGACAGCTTTCCTAGGAGGTGGCAGTTGTGGGAAATCAGTAGATCAAGGAGTTTTCTTACTGCAAGGCTTCTTCTTGCATTCCACCAAGTTCAGGGTGGCTGAAAGCCTGCTTGTTTTATTTCTAATTAAGGCTCCCCTCTTTTGTCTCCAGGCTAATACAGCTCTTCAAACCAAATCCTGTGGGTTACACACCAGGCACAAGAACAGTTTTTCCCCTGTGTGCACGGACAGGTTGGAAACACAAACCTAACTTTTAATGAGTCCTGTTTCCAGCTAAACCACCTTTCACTTTGTCACCTCCAAACTCCCAACAGGGACAGTGTGTGGGGGAGTAGCAGGAAAGCACACACCTACACAAAGTGCTTTAATTGGCCAGGCCTGGGTAAGGCAAACAGGGACCACTGGGACTTTCCAAGTGCTGATTCCAGGGTGGACAAAGGAAACCTCTGCCTGGTGAGTGCTGAATTAGACCTTTCCTGAGAGATGGCATTTTGCAGTAGCATTCAGTCAGGGAGTGACATCTCTCCATCACCTCTGCTGCCCATAAATGTACTTTTGCTCTCCTACCTTTCAGCCCCCAAATTCTGTGGATTGCATGACTGGTGTATTCCCCCTTAATAAATTTTTGAAGCAAGTTTTTCCAGAGCTATGAGGAGATGTTTTCATAATGAGGGTAATTACCATTGCATTTTAATGTACTGCAGTACAGAGCCATGGTTCAGCAGCTTTACTTTAAAACAAGTGTTAAAATAGAGAGCTTTAGATCTATCATGAAATACATCTGTAACTAACCTCTGGTGCCTCATGCCAGGATTTTCTCTTACTAAACACTAATAAGGTGTGCTCTGGCCTGCCTGCCACAAGTGGATGAGGCTCCTCTAATGAGCCTATAACTACCAAAAAAAAAAAAAAAGAAGAACAAAAAAAGAGAAATAACTACTAAGTCACTTTGGCCTCATTTTATAAATAGTGCCATCTAATAATTCTAATTGTGACAGAACATTGCCTCCTAGAGATTGATGTCACTACATTACACAAAAATAATCAAATCAGAGTGCAACAAAGGACAGGGGAGCTCAGAGGAGAAATAAGATTAGCCATAGATAGGGCCAACTATCAGAACCATAATAGTGTTATAAATCCCATTCCTTTCAATATATCTGACATAGTATACAAGGATAGAAAATAGCAGTAAAATACCACATACAGGTTCATTATTTTCCTTGCCACACACTACTCCTTGGATAGTTTTGTGAGAAGTGCAGAAAAGGGGAAGAGGTTGTTTAAGGGATGGTGAAGGAGCATTCACTCATCCTTTTCTCAATGAAAAGAGTGCTGATTTTGGACATGCACAGGAAGGCTCTCACAGGAGAGATGAAGCCACTGACAGCAGCCCTCAGGTACTACTGGCAGCTGCTCCAAAGCCTGTGAACTCAGCCAAGCCATGAAAATCCTTCTCCAGCCTGTCAAGGCCCCTAGAAGGCAGCTGAGCCTTGTTAGCAAACCAGCCAGGCAGAATAGGTAAACCTCAGTTCTCCCAAAAAGTTAATTAAGAGGACCATGAAGGGCTGTTTAGCTGGTTGGTAACAAGAGAGATTGGCAGGTTTAGCTTGGGAGGCAGCAGCCAAGGTAGCTGAGAGAATTCCCAAGGCTGTGTGAGTCCAGGAGGTCTTTGGGGTTCTTTTAGGAGCAGGAGATGGGAATGCTGTTAATAGAGCACTGCAAACAAAGCCCACCTGAGCACAGCTCTGCCCTGCAACACCCAAGCTCTGTGTGGAATGTTCTGCTTCTGCTGTGCTGCTCTGAGACGGGGAAACACCAACCATGGCACAGAACCTCCTGTGCTCCTGCTGCAAAGCAGCTTTCATGCAAAAATAAATAAGTGCAGGGAATGTGGAACAGAACCTCCACAAGTGAGATGCAACTTTAAAGCAGAGCCTGTGCAGAGCCCCAGTGGGAAGCAGTTTAACAATTGGTATCAGAGTTGTTGGGGGCAGCAAGTGGAGCAGGTGAGAGAAAGCAGCACAAGGCATAAATTGTGAGGCCTGGGGTCAGTTGGAGGAGAATGGGTAAGAAATCTCCTTTATTCCACCTCTCACCTATTGTGATTTCCCCTGAAGGAAAAAAAAAAAAGCTTTCCAAATGGAGAAGCCATCACTGCAAGCTGAATTTTATGTTGGCAACAAAACGACTCTCTTATTAACCCTTCCACTGAGAATCACCATCAGGCTCTTCCTGCACAATGTTACATCTCTCCCAAACTGGATAGTCTCTCCCTTTATAAAAATCACTGTTGTTCAGTGGCATTTTCCAAAGCATTAACCTGGCAGCTTCCTTTGTTTCCCACAGGAGCCCCAACCTCACCCAATCAATCACTTTCCCAAGAAAGCTTTCCTAATTCCTCCATCTCTCAAGCCAGCTAGAGCTGGCTGCTCTGAGGAAGGCATGGGCAGAAGAAACCTGTAAAAAGGGACTTTACAGCTAGGAAATGTTAAGTATTATTAATGCATTAGAGAGCCAACACAGTAGCTGTTGCTGCTGTCAAATGCTTTAGTAATACACTAATCTCACCATCCATATAATTCTGAGCATCTCCCCAGAGAAGCCAAGATTACTGCATCGGCCATATAAAGGTAAATGTTGCTTTTCCCATTATGATTCTACCCACAACTTCCAGCACTGCCTGATTAAAATAACTTGGCCCTGACTTTCACAGTGTTTTGAAGGTGACAACATTTTTAGACATGACATCCTTCTCCAACAGAGAGTGCAGTTACAGGAGCCTTTTAATGGCTTTTGCAAAGCAATAACTCTGCAACTTGAAGGAAAAAAAAAAAAACAAAAGGCAACCTAAATATGAAAAGGCTGCTTTTATTAAGAACCTCTTTTTCATTAACATTTGTGTTTTAGAGCTCAATATCGTTCTATGAATATTGATGGTGGGGAACTGGGTAGTGTGGCAATGAAAGCTTCTTTTCCTGGTGATTTATTTTATGGTGAGTACCCTTCATTTATTTTACTTAAGAATATAAAAAAAGCAAAAAGAGAAAAAGACCATTTTGATGTGTGCTTTTTTCCCCCATGCTCAGGTGTGAGATGTCTCTGGCAGGGATAATCTGTCAGTATTTAGAGACAGAATAAACTCCATCAGAAACCTGGATGTTTCTTATTGAACGTGTTGGGGAATTCCACCGAGAGACTGGGGAGCTCTATCCAAAAGCAGACTTGTGGAGATCAGAAAGAGATATTTGTTTGGAGTTTCCCTGCTCCCAGAGCTGCTCTTTGTGCAACCTGTGCAGGGACCTCCTTGAGCAGAGCCACCACAGCTGACAAAGCTCCCCAGTGGCCTCCCTGCACCTTTCTCAGTGCTCCTGCTATGATTACATTTTGTCAAACTAGATCAAAGTTTTGAATCTCCTCACAAGTCATAAAAACATAAACACAGTCACAATAAAAGTACTCACCAGCTAGCTCAGGAATGGTGGGGATGCAGCTCAAGGACTTATTTTTCCTTACATCCATTAAACTTTCTTCTTAAATAGCCCGGGAGTATCATTTACAAAAGATTTCTGATTCAGTTCCCTTTAACTCCAGGTTTGTCCTTGACTCTTCCAGCAAGAAGATTTTCCTCTCATGATTTTACAATTTCAAATCACCTGCCCTGCTTCCAGAGCTGCTCAAGTGCAACCCCTCTTTTGGCAAGAATCCTTCACAGGTGAGTTTAAGTGTCTCAAATGTCAGTAAATGAGCTGTAAAGGGGCATCCAACTACCCACTTTATTCCACTTAAGTGAGGACAACAAGTTCTCTCTCTCTCTCTATTTATTTATTTATTTTTTATCTAGTGTGGTATTTGCAGATACCAACTTTATTTAGAACTGCTCTGTGGCTAATTTTTATAAACAATTTGTTCTAAAAGGCATCTCCCTGAAGTCCCAAAATTAGTATTTTTATCCCCAACACTGCAGCTCAAATATTTTTTGGACAGAAATAGTTACATCTGAACTCATGCTTTTGTCAGAAATCTTCCAAGAATATCAGCAGCATCAAGGATCTCCATTTGAATTCAGTGAAGCTACCACTTTTCCCCTCTCTGCTTCTTATGAAAAGACTCCTTTAGAAGCATATCCTAAGGAAACTTTTGAAGTATTGTGACTAAATTTTCATACAATTTGTAACTACTTAATTGTAATGAAGTCTGGGGAGAGCAGTACCCACTCATCTCACATAAATTAAGCTGTTGGGGACTAGCAGATATCCCTGAGAGGAGACAGATGGAATGCTGAAATAGGATTATATTAAAAGGGCCACAGCTTCTTCCCACTTATCCCAACCACACATCTGGATGGAGTATGATCCCAGCTGAGAGCAATGTGTGCAATGGGCAGAAATCTCCATTTCCCCAGTTCCCAGGCAGCTGGGAGCCTCTGAGGCCACAGAGCAACTGGGGGCAGCTTGGAGCCACCCCCTCAGATGCTGAATTGAGGGCAGGAGCAGATGGGTTTGTGTGGCTGAGACCTGTAATGGGCTCCCTGGTGCCCCTTCTGTGCCCTGAGCAGATCTTGAACCTGGGCCAGCACACACTGAGCTCACAAGGGTGCTTGAAGCAGCTTAATTAGGGAGAAGCTTTACAAAAGCGGCTCTTGTACAAAATAACTTGTTTACTAGCACAAAGTACAGAAACAATTCAATTGTTTTCTATGTTTCCGTGTCCAAAGCCCTCTGTAGAGCTAAGGAGCTCCCTTATAGCTTCTTAAGGAAAAAATAACAATGGAAATTATTAAAAAGGAGCCTGAGACACCAAAATCCAGCAATTAAAAGCACCTAATATAATATTCATGCTTTCATGTATCAGATGCTCCCAAAATGTTCTTGCTGCATGCCTGCACTCATTACAATATGTAAAACTGGGAGTGATAGTCATGGTCTTAAGTCACATTATCCCACATCAAAAATCAGTCTCTGCTCTCCTACCCCAGTCTTGTCACGCTGCTGTGGCTCCAAAGTTGGCCACTTCCCTTAATATAATCCTTATCTTTAATGCTTCCCTCCCTTCACCCTCCCTGCACTTAAAAATTGCTTTGTACTGCAAAATGCAGGAAAGGATTTTTCGGAAGAAGGGGAAAACCTCCCTGCAGTAATCTCTCCTCATATCCAACTGCCAATTTAGGAGCTCAAGGTGTCAAAAACCTCCCAAGTGGCATTTTCCTCCCATATGGTTTTAAATGTTCCCTCCCCAAAGGTGACCCTTGTGAGATGCCACATCCCTGGCAGGAGCACACCAGCTCCAAATCCATCTGCCAGGACCTGACACTTTAATTTGCTGCCAGGGGAGGGATGAGGAACCCACCCTGCTGATGGAGCAGTGGGGGATGAGGCCAAAGTCTGTGTTCAGGGGTGACCCAGCACCTTTCCTATCTCAGCTGCTGCAAGCAGAAACCACCAGGATTTCCCTCATACGCTTTGGGAATGCCAAGTGGCAGGAAAAGAAATCATCCCAGCTAATTACTGAAAGAGTGGGACAAATAAATGAGTCAGTGCAACAGAAATCTCAGCAAATGCTTGTCCTTTCACCACATTAAAACCTGCTGTTTCTCTTGGGAAAAATCAAAATAATTCCCCTTCCTTTAATATTAATAAAATTCATGTCAGAAACGTCAGCACAGGCTTACAGAAATGTGACTAAGTTTTAGATATATGGCTTTTTTGGAAAGCTATTCAAACATGCTAAATAATCTTTCATCAATGGAATGATTTGCACTTGATTTTTTTGCATGAAGTGTTTAAAGATAAGAGAGGCTTTTAAAGCAACTTTCAGGTTTATTGCAGTCCTGTGATACCTCTTCAAAGTTCAGAGCCATGGCTATGCATTCAAGTGCTGCATTACTGAGAAATGTACATCAGCTGGAAAATCAAAATGCTATCACATGGACATAAGGACATTATCTGCAAATGAAGATCAAGTAACAATTCTCAACGTGCCCAATAAATATTAGGGGAGGATATTATTGCAAATGAACTGGAGAAGTAAATAACATTATCACAGTGGAGAAAAACATACTTATTTTTATTCCAAGAAAGAACAGGTGGAATTCCTAGGCAGTGGGCAGGCTGAGATCCTTCCCATTGAATTGGATGACAGACTGCAAGGTTTCCTGCTTTTAGAGTCAAAAGATCCAAATCTGCCAGTGATCACTTTCCTGTGGAAATTCTTGGAAGTATAACTGTGGTATTGTGCCTTTCCTTTCCCTGCACATGTGGGGAATCTGCATCTCTGAAAACAAGAGAGGGTTTCATTGCCAAATTTAAACCAAGTGAGATTTATCAATGTGCAAAAGTCTGCTCCTGGAGGAAAGATGGGCTGTGCAGTTTTAGAGACAATTTTGGCCCTTTGCAGAGAATACACTGTTGTTTGGTCTTTTGGTTTGGTTTTTTTGGTTTTTTGGTTTTGTTTTTTTTTGCTTGGTTGGTTTTTTGGGGGTTTTATTTGGTTGGTTTTTTTTTTTTTTGCTTCGCTCCGGTGCCCTAATGACTCACGAGCTTCCTCTCATGGTGGAAAGAAACTGGAATTTCTTGACAGGGGTTCAGCCCATCAGAGGTCAGGCTCCTATTCAGGGCATTCCAACTGGCTGCAGAGATTTGTGCATGGCAGTTTCTCGCCCATGAATTATTCACTGCCCTAGCAGGATATACTGTCAATAACCCTGCAGTTTCCACCAAGGGCAGGTAGTGCCCAAACCAGGGTTTTGGTACACTTACAGCTGGTGGAATGGAATGAACTAAGAATATAATAGTCATTGTATAATTATACAGACTATGTCAACATGCTCTGTATTCTACCAGGCTGATTTATTATTCTTCAATATATGACAAATTTCTACTCAGATGAAAAAAGTAAAGTTTTCCAGCTGAACTGTAGGAAACCATTAAACCCTGCAGCCTGATGGTTTGCAATGTGTCTAACTCACAATACCAAGGGTATTGCAGGTCTCACTTCATGTCACATCAAGTCATTATTTTTTTTTATTGATGCATTACATTCCTGGGCTTGGAATGGCAGAAGTTGCAGGGAGGTCTCTGAGGTGCAAATGTGGGTAAAACAGAGCATCAGGTCATGAGATATTTATCAAGTGATAATGTGAAGGACTGAAAAAGAGATGAGGTTGGGACAAAGGCTTCTCCAGCTGGGAAGTTATCGAACACTTGGAGCCCAGGAACAGATAGCTCAGTGGCAGCTGGCTGCCCTGACTCCCTGAAAAATTAATCACTGCAGATAAATGCATAAAAAGACAACACTTCAATCTGTTTTCTGCTGAAGCTGGTGGCTAAATCCCCATGTCTTGCTCCTATCCACCCTTCAGTCTGTGCCACGAGGCCCAGATGTGCTCACAGCAGTCCTGTTGTTGTGACAGAATATCACCAGTGGATTTGTGAGTGGTGCCTGTGGGGGAAATCCACAGGACTTTGTCCCACCACTGCACACTCTGCTTGCTCCTCCTGCACTGTGCAGAACAAGCCCACAGTTTTTCAGCTTTTGCAGTGTCAAACTTCCAGATTTGGCCACTGACAGGAAACTCATGTTGAAGAATTCACTTCTATCCCTCCAGGCACAAAACCTGATTTATTGCATAGCCACCAAAGTTGATGGAGTTGTGACTGCACAAAGAGCTTTACCATCAGCCTTTTCTGGTGTGCAGCAAATACATTTGGAGCCCTGAGACTCCTCTAACACTGGAACACAAATTTCTCACTAATCTGCCTCTGTTTTCAGGGGGCATTTTTAAAAACCAGAATTCCTTACACACAATGCAAGAGCACTTCATGATTTCAGAATGAGTACATGAGCAAGCACCAGCGTAGACCTTGCAAGTATGTCTTGGTCTAGAAACAGTCATTCTATGAATATTTTAATTGATAAAACCACATTGTAGAAATGTTCATAGAAAATTAACACAAGTGGAGCACAGAATAGCCAAAGGAAATTAATTTACAAGTGTGATGGCATGAAAATTCCCAGGAGACACTGAGCAATTGAACTAACCCTAGTTATATGAGCTCTCTCTGTGCTTCCAACAGCAGCATTACACTTGGAAGGAAAATTCTTCTACCTGCAGCAGAGCAGCAGATGCAGAAAGGGCTGATAATGAAGCCCAGTTAGAAATCTTTCTACACCACCTTGCAATTGCAGCATAAGTACCAATCCTGTGGGAAACAGCAGCAAATTCCCACTCAAGGATAAGTTCACATCACAAAGCACCTGCTAGAAGTACCTTTACAGTCTAAATAGGACAATGCCACTTATGTTGTGGAAAAGAACATTTAACAGTGTGCAGCTATGTAATTATGGGCTGCCAGCAGCTGATACAACTCTGTGCTGGCAAAACTACTGTGCAGGCTTCCTATTGACTGGGCCAGCTTTTTGGTTTAAAGAAAATTGGTTGTAAAGACAACACCTGACAAATGCATAGACATCCATGGAAAAGAGCTCTGCAGAAAAGCAGGGTGAGATGCTGCAGCTGATAGAGCTATGCTGGAGGTTTTCCTACCTCTTGTCCTGATCTCTCCATAGCTCAACCACTTCTCTTCCTGACAACCCCAAAACAAAAGTGCAGTGAGGAGCAAAGAGGTTTTCTGATGTGCAGCCACGTTGGAAAGGGAGCTGCTGCACAGCAGCAAGGAGCTTTATGGAGGTGGAAGTTTTATGGGTATCTTTACTTATGCAAGAGAAAGGAGGTGAATATTATTTTTTGCGCTAATAGGAGTAAAATAGGTTGGATCAAGTTTGAAAATAGCCACTATATTTGATTATCAGGTAAAAATCTGTTTTTGGGAGGGACAATTAATCCTTGTACATGTGGCAGTAATGCCCAGCACCTCGTGCAGGCAGAGAGGCTTTGCCAGTGGCTCTACAAGGCAGGGTTCCCCTCTGTGTATGCACAAGACCATAAACATTTCATAAATGATTGCAATCAAATCCAAATAAATATATTTAATAGACCAATCTTCTCAAGATTGATTCTGAAGAAGCTCTGTAAAATGATACGTGCCTGTACATATAAACCATGGTGAAAAAAGGGCTCTTTCCCCTCATGTTTTAAATTACTCAATACTCCAGACTGGTTCCTTTGATTTTAATCTAAAAGGCTGAATTTGCAGATTGCCTAAAGATAAATGAATATTCGTCATCTGTCCCACTAACATTTTTCTAAGATATTACTTCTCCTTTTGGCAAACCTGCTAAGATTTGCTTCTCGTTTTTATCTTCCGTTGTAAAGCCGAATTTGTTTTGAATGACAAATAATTCATTACAGAATCCATTTTTTAACTTTTCTTGCCTGAGACATCTTTTTGATAGTTTCAGGGCATTGTTCTAGCCAAAGTATCAAATCCACTCTTCTATTTATTCCAGCGTGCAGTTTTGTGTTTTGCTCTGGCAAGCTTCCAGCTGAATTAATTTGACATTCACTGATCAATCAAACTGTCTCATTACTACCTTCTGCCCGCCTTGTCATCATGGCCCACTGTTGACAAGAGTAAGGAATGAACACCCACAGGGTCACCTTCAGAAAATCTTTTATTTAATTGTCATGGACCTGCAGCTAAGCCCTGAGGTTATCTGCAATGTTCCTGTGTCTCTCCTTTCCCCTTTACAAGGGTGTGAATAATTTCACTCAGGCTCACGCCGTTCACAGATGGAGCCACTCCAGCAGAGCTGTTTAAGCAGTGGCCTCAGTAATTACTCTGAGAGCTTGCATGAGGAGGATTGTTTTATTTCAAAAGCCACATGAATGACAGGCCAAGCAGACCATTCCAAGAAAAGGGCTCAGAAAGGGGTGCTGAGAAAAACTGACAAAACTCCCAGTACAGTATTATTTATATTCGTTATGCAAGAAAGCCACTTTCCTTGTTTCCTTGTTATATGGTACATTATTCCAATTAATTACTGTTTCTTATTTATTTTTTATTATTATTTATGAGTGCCAAGTGATAGGCCCAAGGCAGTAGCATGGCTCACTAGAACAGGTACTCTGCCAAATCTGCAATTCCTGTTTTCATTTGTCTGAACTGACACCTGTAGCAATTGTTATGAACTTCTCATGGAATTAAAACCTGTGTGTCCTGTGCAGGACTCAGAGCATGTGGTAGGAGATATCTGCTCTTTTGGGCTTTTTTTTTTTCTGAGTTGGTTTAAATTTCCCACACTTTTTAAACATTCTCTGATATTTTGTCGTGGAGATATTCTGGTTCACATCTCACATGAATGACCAGTGCACTAATATATATTACTAGAAAGGGAAATGAAGTCCTTTCTCTTCTCCTGAGATCATTATAGCACAGGTTTGGTTTTGTTTAGTCACATATATTCATGGATTCTTCTGGCTTAGGAACATCCTATAATCCATTGCTGCCCAGGATCACATAACACTGATCCTTATATACCATCGGGTTTCCTAGGCAGCACAATTCTACCAGGTCATGAATCTGATATTTCAGATTTTTTTTTGTCTGGAAAACACATGATATTCCTCAGGCTTATTGTAAGATTTGGGCTGCTGTGATGGAAAACAAAGCATAGGATAGGATAGACAGGATTCCTTTATTTCAATACATCGCATTTTATGTTGAATAACTTTTCCTCTTTTCCTCCTATTTCTTACATTTTTTTCAATGAGAAAGTAATTTCCATGATGCATATAATGTCTTTTTCCTTAATAAAACTTTTGTCTGAGTTAGGTGTATGTGTTTGGAGTTCTGTGTGCATCCACAGAGCAGCAAACACATCTCAACACTGCAGCTGTGTGAATTCTTAATTAATAGTGACACAATCACTGCCACAAACTGGGTAGGGATGCTTTAACATGAGAAAAACTGTATGAGGAACTGGGTGGATATTTCAACAAGTCAAAGTCATAAGACACCTTGGGACCAATTTACTGCATACTTAGAAACCAAAGGGTGTCATTAACTTTAAGAGGAAAGCTCACTCTGCAGTAAAACAGAAGCCATCAAAGTGGAGATGGGAGAGTTAAAGGAGTTATTAAAAGGATGGGAAGTAGGTTTGGCAGGAAGGCTCCTGGTGAACTCCCCAAATGCAAAGGGGAGTTTTGCCTCAGTCCCAGAGAAGGTGCTGATCCACCAAGGATTTGGGGGAACATATGGTTAGGTCTGCACAAGGGGTGGCTGAAGTAAAAATAATAATCTGCAAAACCATGAGACTAGCAGAGAAAAAGCTGTAAGAACAGGAAAAGTCAGGCAACAAAATGTAATTTTGTTAAGATTTATAACACTGATAAGAACATTATTAATTAAATCCTAAAGAAATGCATTGGGGTCTGCCTTATTACATGCAGGTGGAAAAAACCCCCACCTTTTTTCTTGACATTCTGCCTGATACAATAAATATTATTTATATTCCTGGATCTAAAAGAGGGTTTTAAGGAGGTATTTTGAGTAAAGAAGATATTTTGTCTTAATTGAAATGAGCATTGGTGTATGTTCAGTTTTCTACCTGTCACAATCAAATGGAACCTGAACTCCCTGCCTCTGTGTTGGAAATTTATAAAAATTTCAAAAAATTGCCAAAATAAGCTGCTGAATTCATCATATTGGGTCAAAAAGAAACATCTATTGAACTCAAATATTAATTTGATTTTAATTTAAAATTTGATTTAAAATTAATAAGTCAGAGCTTAAGCAAGGGCCACACTCCAAACCCTTTCCCCACACTCAGTCCCACACTCAGCCCTGTGAGCCACTGCCAGACAGCAGGAGAACCCCTAGGAAACAGAACCAACGTAGTGAGGAGGAAAACCAGATCTCTAGACACCATTTCTAATAACATTTAATGCCATTTTTAATCAGTTTATGTAAATTTGGAGGCTTTCAGCTTTTCTGTGCAATTTCCTCTTGGCCAGCTGATTAGGTCTTTGCCAGAACTGAAAAAGCTTGTGAGAATATCAGTCCCACAGGACATGGAAATAAACTTATGAATCACTTGTTAAAAAATCAAAGAAAAGGGGTCGTGGAATACTTAAAATAGGCTTACACATTAAGGAAAAGAGGACTTGAGCATCTTTTCATTATTTCATGGCACTATTCTTAAAATAGGCTGTAGCTTCGAGAAGCAGCGACTCTCATTTCTTTTTTAACTGGTATTAGTTTGGATGAGCTTTGTTGTCATATCTCCTGATTTTGAGCTGTAGGATAGGCAGCTATGTAGGCATGATAGAGAAAGGACACCATGACAGAGATTTTGCTTTGAAATGTGATTCAGGACCTTGTTGTGATGCAACTTCTTAGGAAAGTGCAGAAGACTCCTGCTAGCTTTGATATTCTGAAAAGACATCCCATTTCCAAGTAAGAAGTCACAGTCTGAACATAGCTCGTGAGAAATCAGTGATTTGTTCCAAGGAACCTTTCATCAGCAGTGTAAAGAGACATTTCATAGAACCACAGAATGATTTGGGTTGGAAGGGAACTCAAAGTTCATCTGGTTCCAACCCCCAGTTTGCAGCTCCCATCTCCACAATTTGTTATTGCATATTCTTTTAGCTGATGCCACTCCTGTTAGTGGCTGCTGTGTCACCTGCCAAAGGTGTTTCAAAGGTTTTTTTGCCCTCAGTAAAGTCTCTCCAGCCCTGGATTGCAGGTTCCAAGACTCTGGCTCCCAGCCCTGCACCCTGAGCACCAAACCCAAACTCATTAATTCAAGCAGAAGTGCAAGAGTATAATCATGTTTCCACTGGGTGCCAACAGAGATATTTGTTGACATCAGGGGAATGCTTGAATTTTGTTTTCTGCAGTTAAAGCTATAATAAACTGAGAATCCTTTTATTTTCCTTCTTATTTACAGTACAGAGCTGCAAGACAGATGGTAAGAACCCATCTAGCATAAAGAACACGGTAGCTTTAATTGGCATTTCTGTTAAAAGGATTACTGTTTGATAAAGGCTTGTATTTTCCCCTGGTAAGGGGAGGAAATTAGATCTTTGATGGAAGCTTAGGATTGTGACTGAAGAAAGTATATATATATCATTTCTGGGATGGATGGTTTATTTACAGCTGGCTGTGTAGCATTAGTTTATCAATTACCTCTCAAAATGTGATTTACCTATCTGGAGAAAAAAAAGCATTGTTTTTATTGTCTCTAATGATCAGTTCTCACAGTTCTTGTTATTCCCAGCTGCAACAAAACAGTTCTAATGACAGAAGTTTCAATCCATTCTGCCAAACTTTTACTGCTGTCAGCATAGAGTCAGCACACAGCTCTCCATCCTTCATTCTGTGTGATACTTCTTTCAGAGTGCACTAATATTCATTATGATGAGAGAAATATTGGTGTTTTTTCCCAACTGGTTAATCTACATAGCTTTAAAAATGTATATGTTTATACAGAAAACCAAACAAGCAAACCCCAAGAAACTGTCAAGAGGACTGAATGTGTCTCAGTGAAATTGAAGACAATCTGTCATCCAAAGCCCATACAGGAAAAACCCACAAAACGCCCATTAGACAGACAAGAGGATGCAAAACACATCCCAAACACTTTCCATCACTGAAACCTCTTAAGGACTCAGAAATCTCTCAGAAGCAACTGCTTGTGGACAAATCACACACAATGCCTGAAACGTTTCCATTTTGTGATCCTAAGAGGATCAAATCTGATCCCAATTCACTGTATTTCCTTCCCTTTGCTCACCAAAGTCCTAAACCCAAACCCACAGTTCTACCACCATCAATAAGTAATCACACTTACTGAAGGACACATTTTCTCACCTACCTATGTTAAACAGAAAGATAATTTTAAGGAATTTCCTCCATTATTTTGATTGGTGACAACCCTAACTCCATGAAGGAGAAGGCTAGCTCTCACTCTTCCTCTGTGTTCAAGCTAATTTGAATTTTTATTTGCTTGTGGGAAACAGCTGGGATGTGACCATTCTGAATGAGCCTAAAATATTAGAATTCATACTGATGTCACAACAGCAACCACTTCCCATAAAGAGTGAGCAAGGTTTTTCTCTTATCAGTGACAAATCCAAAAGAAAATAGCAACATCTTGGATAGGATCAGTAAGCATCAGTAAATGTGGCCATTTCAGTAACCCTCGAAGTGTAAAACTTTCGACCTGGGAATGACTTCTCCCTGCCTTCCCTATTTTCTCTTTCTTCAGCTGCTTACTGCTCAAGTATTGGTAAACGAAGTCCTTCATACAGCAGAGGTTGTAAGCATGTGATTAACATTAAAATGGCCTGTCAGCAGTCTCCAAGTGGATTTCATCATGGGACTACTGAGGTGCTTAATGTTCAGCATGAATTAATTGCTCTGCCAGTTTAGAAGGTCTGTTTGCCATGTTGTGCCTATATTACCGCTGTAAGTTAAATTACCACAGTCTATAAAACACCTTGTAGTCCATTTCTTCTGGATGAAAGGAGCTATGAAGAATAAATTGCAGTTTCTGAAACACAAACACCCACCTGAAATGATTATAGGAAAATGGCTCTGGATATATTTCTGTTCCACTTCAGTGTCACAAAATTCGCTGCATTCTCTTTGTATCAGATAATTCCATCTTGCTAATTTTCAACAATCACCAATTACAAGGAAAATGTCAAAATAACAGGAAGATAAGGCACCAGAGGTATCATTTGTCTCTCAATAAGCTGTCTCTATTCATAACTAAATTTAAAATACAGCTCAGATATTGCATGTCAGAAATCAAGGTAAAAAAAAAAAATTCAAGCAAGCATATTCCTACTCTAGGAGAAACCTGATCCAGACTAAATTTAGAACACATTAGCTATACATTCGAAGAAAGAGATGGAGCAAATATGTGTGTGCTAATATGCCCCACATTTCAAGGGGCATAAAAGCATGTCAAGCTCTTCCATCCTTTTTTGGCTCACCTACAAGAAAATTGCATTAGTAAGTGGCATAAAATCATTCCGTTTGGAGCAGTAACCTGATCCCTTGTTTTCAGTTGTGTCAGAACTGAGAGCTCAGAGGGACAATGGGAAAAGGTGGCGCCCCAGAGACAGATAGATCACACATTTTTCCTATCAATCAAATAGTCTTTGCGCTCAGGTGGACTGAACTCAAGAACGTGGCTCGAATTAGACTTGCTGTCATAAGTTTAGCCTTGGTGTTTGATACAGCAACTACATTTTCATGCCAGAATTAAGACTTTTTCAGTGATGTGGTGAACACAACACGTTGCTCTTTGGATCTTCCAAAATATCTTAGAATTAAGCAGAAAAATTCAACTCTGACCTTGCAGGTTACTGATGTGCTCTGAGGTACTCTTAAGTGATGTATGTATAAATACATCCCAAAATATGTTGTGACCTTGCTCAGAAATAATGCAGGTGGAGTTTTACATGTGCATGAAGGTCCTGGGCAGTAACACCCATAGAAGGAAAGGCTAAGAGGCTTAGCCAATTTTTTTTAGCTATGTTTACCCCATTTGGCATCTGAAAATATTTAGAGGCTAGTGTTTGACTGATGCCATCTTGTAGTCAGTTAAACTGACATCATTGGTTTTACTTGGCAATTTGAGAAAAATTATGATGAAATTATTTGCTGTCTAAAATTTGGGATGACCAAGTGAATTGGCTAAAAATGCAGTTTTCTTCCAATGTATTTAAGGGAAACACCTGAATAATTGAAAAGCCGTCTGAGACACCAAGCTTGCAGTGAGGCTGACAGGACCCATGGTGCTGAGTTTCCCACCAGACAGTGGTTGAAGTTAACAGGATCATGAGGGAGTCAGAGGGACTTGGAAAGCATAGAACAGTGACTTGTAAAACATTGGAATGGGCTGCCCAGGGAAGTGGGGGAGTGTTCAAAAACATCTGTGGATGTGGCACTTGAGGACATGGTTTAATGGTGAACAAGGTGGTGGTGCTGGGTTGATGGTTTGGCTTAACAATCTTTGAGGTCTTTTCCAACTTTAACAATTATAGGGATTTCCTTGGTGTCTGTGGTCCTTTCCTTGTCCCACACATCTGGGATTGCAGCTTGCCTCTCTCTCAAAGCACAAAGTCCCTCTCAAAGTCCACAGATAAAGAGTCCAATTGCAAAATCAGCACTGAAAATGTGGCTGCAGAGGCGTGAGAAATGAAGAGTTATGGATGAGGGGAAGATATTTATGGCTGGTATTTGAAAAAAGATGGAGAGTTATTGCAGTAGAGATACACAAACAGGTTCTTCCCTAGGGCTGGGGCTGCAGAGAGGAGGAAACTGAAACATCAGAAGCTGTGTTGGGTTGGAATTGAGACGAAGTTTTTGGTAAAATAAAGAGATGAGTCCATGGGAAGGTTTGCAAACCTTAATCTGATGGAAAGTGTCATAGATAGCTACTGGATATTCAGTCTTTAGAGCTGTACTGTTTTATCCATTTCCCTGAGCAATAAACTGAGCAGAGACAAAATGAGATGACATTCAATGTGCAGTGACATGCCTCATGATGGGTAGGTGGGAATTTGTCATTAATTTCTCCTTTTGATTATATATAATAAAAAATATATATATGTGAAATATAGCTAGATGGATGCATCAAGTCTTTGCACCTGGTCCGTGGGAGCATTGCAAACTTGTAAATATCATTTTGTGATATTTAACAAACCTTCCAGGGTTTGACAAAAATAAACAGCACCAGTGTGAAAGAAAGCAAGAATTTTCATTAAACAACATCTTACAAAATGAGTTATATTTAACTTCCTTAAACCAGCAAAAACTCCAGTGCCTTGGAACACAAACTGTGGTATTTTTCTTGGCACACTCTATAGGTTATGTCTTGTGCATGGAAGAAAACTTTGGTCCTTCATTTAAGAATTATGATTTAGCATGAATTGAATTTTTAATATACAATCAAATAGATAACATATAAACACAAATATCAATGTGTGATTACATATATATATTAAAAAACCTTCAGAATACACACACACATTTCAAATGTGCACATCTATTTGCACATATGTGGAAAAGCTTGACTTTCAAGCCTGTTCCCTAGCTACCACAGAAAAAGCATTCTGCTACATTTTCAGAGCTGGGCCTCCTATCACAAGCTTTTCCCTTGGAGTCTTGTAAAAAAAGTAATAATTTCAAAACATTGGGACTGGGTTTTCTGTCTTTAGCTGGGGAAAATCAGCATAGCTCTGTATTCACCACAAGATGGAAAGTCACAAACAGGTTGGCCAATGCATTTAAAGCCTAAAAAAAATAGCTTCACCACACAGCAATTCATGCAGGGTGAAATCTGTGAAGAATCCACAGTTACTGACCTGGAGAGGGCTCTGGTATCACCCCTGTGTTTGTTACCAGTGAAAAGTGACAACTTCAAAGTGCTGCTGACTTAGCTGGTGACAAAACCATCTATACCATATATGCTGTAGTGCTACTTCTGATCATCCTGATGGTATTAACGGAACCAAAAATGAAAAAATGAATTCAGCTGAGCCATTCAAGTATATGATAAATCTATTTATATATCTCTCATATATGTCAAGACAAGTGTCCTCAGCAAAATAAAACAGAGACAAAAAGCATAACCAACTTCATCAAGACTAAGGAAGGAGGTGAAGTGGTCAAGCTAAGAAGCCAGACAGGCATCTCCCAAGTGTCCTGCTCAGCCTCAATAGCAATAACCCCTCACTGAAAATAATTCCTTCTCTATTCCATGTCCTATTTCCACTATCAGTCTAGAGATTTAGGAAATTAGATTCAATTCCTTGGTTAGAAAACTCCCATTCCAGGCAGACACTGGGATGGAAGGCAAGTTTTACCTCCAGAAGTGCCACGTTATTGTCATTATGCTAATGAAGTCCACTCAGGTTGTGTGAACCTATTTTTTCCATAAAACACATTTTATAAAGAAGTAAATTTCAACTGAGATTGATTGACAGCTGTCAAGTAACACACATGGCAATTCAGTTGGCAGGAACTGCTGCTGTTTGTCTGGGCACCATAAAGACCTGTTGCATAAGCTGATATTTTTTGAAAGGATCTTCTGAAGCAAGAGCCTGGCAAAAAATCATTTTTGTCGTTTCACTTGATTTCCATTGGGTTCTACATGCAAGTTAAGGTCAACAAGGCAGTGCTGTTCTGATCTGAGATTTATGTAAAAAAAATGTAATACCAGTATGGAGAGCTGGATAATAAATTTGGACACAGCTCTATATCTGGCAAAAATCAGCACTTCAAATCACTTCATAGTAGTGAATAATTTGCCTTAAATAAAGCATCTCATTTTCCCTCTTTGTGAATCATCCGCAAGCAGATTATTAAGCAACTATATTTGTTGTGCATAGTTATTTACCACACAATTTCTGTAAATAATTAATGTTGTCTATTTTATTTGTAAGTGATCAGATAGAAGTTTAGAACACCAGAAGTTGGAGTGGGGTATGGTTAGCACATGCTCAGTAGGAGATAGATAAACTTCATGCCAGGGTTATGTGAATTCCTGCCCTGTTTTCCACTACTTTCTATTATTTATTAAATTGTCCTGTTAAGCTGTTGTAGCTTCATTTCTGAATTTGACTATAAAATAAATAAAATATGCACATATATCTAAATCTGTAAACTAAAGCATATTTAATTAAAAAAGAGATTGTTAATGTAAAAAACTCCTCAATGAACACTTTAGAACATTAATCTAAATTAAATCATTTATTACATGGATCAGGAACTCAACTAACCAAAGCAAATATTACAGTACCTTGATCAGAGCAAGAATGCTGATTTACTCCAGTTCAGCTTCTCCCTAATGATTCAGAGCTGTTGAACGTGACACTCCCACACCCTTTACTTGTCAAAAGCTCTGATCCAGAAAACATTTTGAGGACAGAAAGCAGAGAGAGGACTCCCAGCAATGCTGGGGATCTGCCAAGGCAAGTAGTAGTGGTGTACAGCTGGGAAGACTATGCTTAAAAGATTTAGCATTTGTTAGTCACATTTCAGACTTCTAAGAAATGAATATGTGAAGTTATTTTTGGGGGATGCATTCTAATGATGCCACATAAAGTTGGTACCAGAGGCTCAGACATAAAATTTTAAATGAACTAGAAGAAAAACATGGCATTACTGATTTGCTCAGCCTCAAAACAAGAAGATTGGTTGTTGCTTCAGCTTTTTTTACAAGTCTCATCTTTTCTTCTGTATCATAAGAGAGCAGCTAACAAAATCAACATGCTAAAAGACATTTCTGCATTCCCTACTTAGTAAAAACTTCCACTGCAATTCAGGCAGAGGAGTCATCTCTACTCCCTCTGTTCTTGAGAAAGATGCCAAGGTCATTAGGTGCCAAAAGACACATTTAAATGCCTACAGAGGTTGAGCTCCCAGGGAATTGGACGCCTGGCTTAATTACTAGCCTTGAAAATTGCTATCTCTATCTTAAGTTGCTTTTATAACCTTGAAAATTTGGCCTTAAACTACTCCTGAAAATAAGATTTAGAGACATAACGTACTGTTGGCATTTGATCTGGGATCTCAATACCAAAGAACAGGCTCCTATTATTGAATAATTAAGGAAAAAATCCATAAATTATTCAGAGTAGCTATGTTTTCCTTCCCAAAGGAAGCTGTTATATCCCAAACCTGAGCCTGCAGACAAACAAGCTTCTCTCCTGCTGAGTTACAGCCACCCCAAGCTGTATGACAGGAATTGCTGCAACTGCTCCACCTCCCCCTGGCCATCCATCCTCTCCCCATGTGTGAGGCTGCTGCTCAAGTAGGGACTGGGTTTAACCAGGAGAAAGGGTTTCTGTCCAGTTAATCCCTCCTGAATTTCCCTCTGATTGGACTTTTCTTTCCTCACTCTCCAGACTGCCTAGAGGGACTTAAAATCCCTCAAGATTTCCTTTTAGAGGTCACATGCATTGACCTCCACTCAGCTGGGCAACTTGCCACCTCCCCCTGCATGAGACTGTGCCCAACACTCATTCCAGCTGCAGCCCCGCTGCCTTGATGTGGTTTGAGTTTGTAAAAAATGAATTCAGCTGTTCAGTGGATGAGGTGTGGACATCAGGCACCCCAAGGGCAGAGACACCTTCCACTATCCCAGGCTGCTCCAAGTCCTGTCCAACCTGGCCTTGGACACTTCCAGGGATCCAGGGGCAGCCAGAGCTTCTCTGGGCACCCTGTGCCAGTGCCTCAAACCCTCACAGGGAAGAATTCCTTCCCAATATCCCATCTAACCCTACCTTCTGGCAGTTCAAGGCCATTCCCCATTTTCCTGTCCCTCCATCCCTTGTCCCCAGTCAAGGGGTACAGCTCTCCTGTACCCCTTTAGGCACTGGAAGGGTCTGAGGTCTCCCTGGAGCTTTCTTCTCTCCAGCCCCAGCACCTGGCTCTGCTCACATCTCCCTCACCTCAGCTGCACCAGGTCTTGTTTGAGCAGCAATGCAAAGCTCTTTTCCCACTCCCTTCCTCTGGCAAAGGCAAATGCAAAGGTCCCAGATCACCAAAATAGCAGCTTTTTCCTCTCCTCACCTACAGGCTTGATGACTGGTGCCGATATCTAATTAATTAATTAAGGTTAGTTGAGGTCGGGGCCTGGAATCTGAGCAATTAAACTGTTTGCTCCCCTGCTAAAACAAACCCCATGCACGAGGCGAGCTGCCAAGGTTGGAATTTGTGAAATTTGACTCAGGAAAGGAGGTGCCCTGTGCCTGTCCCTCAGGGCAGCCCAGGGCTGGCTGCTGCTGCCAGGCTGTGCTGGAGGCTCAGGGATGGCACAGAAGAGGTAGGAAGAAGTCCTGTTAACTTTTGTTTAAAAGATGACTTTTCCTGTCCTTATCATGAACTTGAATATGTGGTATTTTAATTTTAAAGCCCAGCTCTTGAAATGGAGTGATTAGATATAATATCTCGCCTTTGACAAGGGAGCCTTTGTGGGTTCAAAGATGAGCTTGAAAATGAAAACTGATTAAAGCCCGTAGGGTCAAAGCCAAGGATGGAAATGAGAGTTACCTGACATGGATTTCTTTTTAAAGATCACACACATTTAATCCTGTTGCACGATTCCTGATTTATATAATTCAGTGGTGCAGCAGCAGAACATGCAGTTCACAGAGGGACAAAGGTGAGCTGGGCTGGGTGAGGAGGGGGAGCAGGGATTCTGCTCCAGGGACTCTCTGATGGAGGTGCCTGCTGAGCCAAGCTGCCCTCCTGGCCCCCAGATATTTATCACTACCTGGCCTGGCATAAATACCTAAACAGACCACTTGTGCTGTAAATAGCTGAGAGCCACCAGCTGGGAGGATTCACTCATCGCTTTAAAAATTAATACTGTTTTATTGTGAGCATTTTTTTTTTTTTTTTTGGTGAAAGCTCTTCATACTCTTCAGGAAAATGAAGAAGAGCTGGAGAACATCCTAAATGCTGCTATAAACAGAAAATGAGCATGCAGCTCATGGACATCATATGGTCACAGCTTGACAAAGCCCCTGGCACTTGGATCTGGATGGATCGTGTTCATTACTGCTTGGATTTTCTGTCATTTCCAGGAATTTCTGTATTCTGCACTTGTTAATTAATCCAAACTTCTTGTTAAGGGATCCAGAAGTTTTTAGAAAGTCCATCCCTCCCAAAACACTGGACATTTCCCAAGGATAATCCTATAATTGGCAAGAAAGGTTGTACTGACAGGATTTCATTCCTCTTATTATCTTCTAGACTTTCTAAGGTATAAGAGATTAAAGGTAATTTCAATAATTATAGTTGATATAAAATTAAAATAGCCTTGATGGTACCTCCACAGACACACAATTTTAAATAAACTTTTAAAAAAACCCCAGATTTATTTGCTCTGAAAGATTCATGTGACCCACTAACCCCTGCAGTGTCATGTGTCTTAACTAATTAACTATGCACTTTATTGATCAGAAAAAAACTCTCCACAACAAAAACAAACAAACAGCATAAAAGAATCCACAGGAGTTTTCCAAATGAAGCAATTATTTATGAAATGGTTTTGACTAGTTTACAAGAAGAACATGCAGAGCCTCAGTGAACCTGGAGCCTGGGGGCACACCGTGGGAATCTGCCTCCTGGGCAAAACAAAGTCTTGGAAAAACACTGCCAGAAACTCGTATTTTCTACCTCCCCTTTTAAGGGCTTCTGCTCCAATCTGGAACTGCTCTGCTATGACAGGGATCATCTCCCTTTCCACATCTCACTGGGGAGGATGTGGGCAGAAGGAGCTCATTGAAGACACAGGGCTCTTCTTCACACCCTGTGAGGGCAGGTTTAGAGGGAGAAGAAAGGAAATTTATTTCCTCCTTCCTTCATTTGACAGGCAGTGAAAGGAACCTGGCCATCAGCAAGCATTTTTGGAAATAAAATCTGCTTTTGCTTGGATTTCAGCTCTTTCATACCTGATGACAATATCCAAGGCTAACACGCTTTCTCCTGCAATTCAGCATTTCCTCAGGCTCTTTTCCTCCCCAGTTTGACTCCCATTCCCCAGCTATTGATACATTAAATAAAGTCAGAGAAACAGTTCCTTCTTGTATTCCTGCCCACCTGAGCTTTTACCCCATAAATCCTTTATAATCTCTGTGCCCAGAGATAAATACAGGGTAAAACTGCTTTTTACCCTATAGAACCTCTTGGATCTAGCACAGGTCTGATATCCCTAATTTCTTCTTTGCTCATTCTCCATACACAAGAAGAGAAGCCTTGATGCAGGAAAACACTTGAGAAGCTCCTTGATTTATTTAGGCATGTTCTTGTAATCCCAACTGAATAGCTGAGCAGATTTGGACTTAAGAATATATTTAATTATGGCACCAGAATGAGGAATGCAGCTGTGGCAGAACATGGTGAAACCATGGCTAATACATGTTACAAACTAGGAAACCACGATGGCCAAGCTGTCATCTGTACAGATGGTTTTCCTCAGCCAGAAATCTGCTTTATTCTGACACATAAAAAATTAAAACACCTTGCTAAAGAATCCTCTGGTTTACAAGACAAGCTGCTCTGGAGAGAATATAAATGTGTTGGCTGCTTCATTGGCAGTCTATGCTTCAGATTTATTTTTTTAAGATATAATGTCTGAAGCCATATTTCCCTGGTGATAAAAATCCCGTTAGTAATCCTGACAAAATCCTAAAGGGCTAAAAAGCAATGAAGAGGATTTCTAATGGTAAGTTATAAATCCTTTTAGAGAATATCTTGGTTTAAAATAATTCAGGGGGAAAAAAAAAGAGAATCTTAGGAATGAGGTAGTTCTACTTAAAAATCCTATGGCGAGATCAAGGACACTTAGGAGAAATGCCACTTGCTAAGGCAAGGAGAGGACACTGAGCAGCAGCTTTGGATGACTTCCACTTACTGTCCCACACACTCTTCCAGAGCTGATTTTCAGGCTTTTTTCCCCCACATAATTTGTGTCACATAAGAATTTGATTTACAATTTTGATGAATATTTTGACCCATAATTTGGAGGTGGGTGAATGCACATCTTTACACATAATTGTAGAACACACGTAGTGAAACTCACACTTGTGGAATACAAGAGGTTTTTTTGCTGAATAAAGGTATGTGTGTTACAAAAAAGCCCTGAAATAACTTCAGGAAGTCTCAAACAATGTAAATATATAGTTCACTCTACAAGCTAAAAGGACAAACAGCACATCTAATATTATTCCTCTGCTAGATTTATAATAAACCTGAATTTGATGTGAAAACTGCTCATTGAATGAGATGGGGGTGGTGAGGAATTAATTGGGGTCTCTGCACCTCGTGTCACCAAGTGCAGAACAAGAGCCGTGATTAAGAATTCATTACATTCAATTATTAATTTATCAAAGAGGCTGCATTCTTCACTCACCTGGAATTTCACTGGGATGAAATCAATTGGATTCTACAGGAATTGATAAAACTGCTACATTTAAATAAGTAATTGCACACCTTCTGAAGATTTTGAAGCCCATTTACAGCCCTCTAGAGCAGAGGTGCATCACTGGTTAAATTCTGCAGGCTGCAAAGGAATGATTGCTGTGCTTTATCCGTGGCAATGGAACTGCTTTTCACACAGTGAGGAATTAGCAAAGAGAACCCACTGCTGAACATGCAGCTGACAAGAGGCTGGGAGAGGCAGGGAAGTCTCTCAGGGACAGACTCAGAAAAGCGATCTTGATAAATTGGAGGAATGGATTGAAATCGGGAAAATGAAATTCATGGAAGACAAATGCAAAATACTGAGGTGTGGAAGGGAAATCAGATATGCCAACACCAACTGGGACACAGCTGGAGGTACAGGGCAATGCAAACTGGAAATGAGGGGAGGCTGGGATGTTTTTTTGGGTATCTTTACGTACAGAGAATGTGGGCTGAAGGATGCTCCCCTGGGAGCCTACAGAGTGGGGCAGCCCCTGCCTTCCTCCTCAAGTGCCTTCTGTTTTCCTCAGGTGCTGATAGCCCAAGTCCACAATCGGATTTAGCCTGGAATACTTTATTCAGCAGATTTGATTTTACCTGCTCAGCGAGGAGTTTTGGGATGGCTCCAACCCCTGAGTGTGAATAACTTAATGCCTCAAAAAAAATTTGCCTAGCCCTAAATCTAATCTGAACCTGGAACACTTCTGTGCAAGCCATGGAAGCCTTTTCCAGGTTGAAACTCACAAGCAAGACGAGCTTCAGGCAGCAGGACAAAAGTAAATCAGTTGCAGGGGAAATCAGGGGATAAGGAAAGACTTCTGAGTGACCTTGCTGTGGGGTTCAGTCTGAGAGAAATTAAAACAAATGTGCAGGGGGCTACTGCAGAACTTCCTTGGGCCACCTGGGCACTATCAAAACAGCATGGTCAGCCTCTCCTGTGCAGCATCATAGCTGGGATTTGAATCTAAAAGTAAAGTTCCATTTATCCTCTTTGTAACTGCAGCAAGTCCCTGTCAGACATTCCTCACACAGCAATATATGGCACACTGTGTTTTTAGAAATGGCTCTCAGTCACACCTTTGTTAATTCAAAATGAGAATGTAATGGTATGGAAAATTAATACTGTTTCTCTGCTGTGTCACATAAAACTTGTTCCATATTCATGTAATAGCTTATTACTGATAAGATAAAATAATATGGACGGTGAAAAGCCATTTGTTTCAGAAGTACTGTGAACATTAAACCTTACAATAACTGTACTGACTACTAAAACATGCAGCAGTACTTACAAAAACCTCGTAGGTTCAGCAATCAGCTGCTGAATCTACTACTCACAGGAGTTTGTACTGGGAGATGTGGGGGACTCGTGGTTGTTGGTTAATAAAGACTCAGGGGAAAACCATTCATAAATACACAGTCTATTTCAAAGCATCACAAAATGAAGAGTCTGAGACATTTTAGCAAATCTCCAAACTACGTTTTAAACTCTCCAGTTATGAAACAAATTGCTCCACGTTGAGTCACTACCCAGAGAAAACTACCTTTAATGCTAGCAGAAAGTGTATTGCAGAAATTCCCCACATCTGCAAAGCACCTCACTTAAATGATAATTATGTTCTATAAAGTGCTGTTACTCTTAGTCACTATTTACTTTATCTATTCTGAGTCATATTAAGCGTAGTGTCTCAGCTGCAGAGAATTTCATTACACCATTTGTTAAAGCATCTTTAATAGGCCAATTTCAGCATCCGTCTACTGTACCTCACTAAATGGTTTTTATTTGCTAAATGATACAGTTTAGATGAAACACACTGCAACAAGGAATGCAGTTGTACTACTACAGATGTCACACTCACAGCCAGAAGACTTTCTCTGAGATCACTGTGCCTACCAGGGGAGTGAGGCTGCAATCACTGAGTTCTATTTTGAATCCTTACACTACTAAAACTTCACAAAACTGCTTCAGACTGGAACCAAAATTTGAAATTAAACCAGACTTTGAAGGTTTATTCAGAAGAAATGAATGTATTTCTTTGATGTTTTAATTTGTAAATTCTAATGGATTAACAACATGTAGATTAAAAGGTGAAATAAATACTCTAATGACCTTATTGCTGCTCAGTTTCAGTATTCAGCCAAGTATTTCAGTCATACTTTGTATGGGAGTGAAACATCCAAATAAAACAAATTTACCATGCATTGTAAATAAAACAGAGTACAGCAAGTCTTGTTAGTGTGGCTACCTGCTCTTATTCTCAGTAGGTCTCTCCATCTACTTGTCTGCGATCAAGATATCTATATTTTCAAAATTACATACTTTAAACATCATTGGGAAAAAAAAAACAAACTATCAAGTCCAGTTCACACTAGAACATTTTAGTCATGTATATCTGTAGTTAAGCAATGTAACACTACAGGTAAAGCTCCAAGTTTCAGCCTCGGGGTTTTTTTACAATATTCCTTCAGACTTGTTCCTGTTTTATCCTAGACCAGAGAGATCTGCTACAAAAAGGCTCCAACCCTCTGTGACTGATCTCTAAATTACACTCTGTTGATTTTGTAGTGGGTTTGATTCCTGCATCTTATCTTCCTTTTCCTTCCTAAATACCCCATACTTCCACACAACGAAATCCAGGACTTCAGAGCCCTTTCAGTCTCTATTAGGTGAAGGAAAGAGAAATATCACTCCAGCTGACACCACTCAAGTGATGCTATCAGTTACACTAATGCCTGGAAAGGGTATCTCCACTGAGACCTGCCAGCAAGGAAACATGCCTGGAATTCAACAGGAACCTTTAGGCACCAAGGACAGAGAGTTTGGCCAATCTGGCTACTTGCAGTTTAATTCCCTAATTTGACAATATTTAAATAAACATCTCTCTCCACCTGCAGGAGTCTCTGCACAGGACCAGAGCAGCAAAGATATTGTCCCATGAGCTGCTGTCCTCTTAGTTCTTTGAATTTCTGTGACTTTTATTTCTCCCAGGCAGAATCCTATGCTCTCATCATCACTATGTACCACAAAAGTTTGCAGCAAACAATATGTAAATACAAAATAGAATTCAGGATTAAAAATCCACAGGTTTTTCCTGAAAATCAGAGAAAAACCTCCAAATAACTCTATATTTGCATGGCCTACCACTCCTGAATGACGTTTGCCCAAGTTGAAAAACATCAGCAACAGAAGACATTTGCAGATGAAGGCAACACAGACTCTGTGCTGCTATGGTCTTTTGTGGTTGGCACCTGAGAAGATCTGATGAGGAGAGGTCAAGATAAACTCCCACATTATCCCTCACCCAGCTTGAGCCTTTCCATCCCTCGGGGGAGAAGTGAGAAGTCCACAAAGCCATCTTTAAAGAGGACTGAGGTGCAATTAAAGGATGAAGCAGCTGGAGGGGCAGGGAAACAATGAAACCCTGTGTCAGAGAAGTCCTTTAGCCCTGTGGCTGTTCCTACAATCACAGAGCCTCCTGAGCTGGAAGGTGCCCACAGAATCACTGAGCCCAACCCCAGACCTTGCACAAACACCCCAAAAATCTCACCCTGTGCCCAGGGGAGTTGTCCAAGTGCTCCTGGAGCTCTGGCAGCCTCAGGGCCATGCCCATTTCCTGGGGAGCTGTTCAGTGCCCCAGCACCCTGTTAATGGAGATGGAAAGTCTGTAGGCTTGCAGCTGAGGTGGAAGGCAAGGTGGCTGCTCTCTGCTAATCACTTGCCCTGGATTAATCACCGTAGAGGCAGCTCAGGTAAGACACACAGGGTCACAGCACCTTGAGTTCCACCCCAGCATGGGCAGTGGCACCACAGGGTGAGGTCAGCAGCAGCTAACGATGGCAATCCCTGACAAAACCAGCCAAAGCAGCAGGTGAGCTGCAAAGCAGATACCTGCAATTAACAACCCAGTGCACTTTGGGTTTATGGTGGGTTTTTTTCCTCATTAATTAATTCCCTCAGGTAGTTAAAAGGAATATGAACTGTGTGCCCAGTTTGAAGAAGTCAGGAAAAGTTTCCTTTTTTTTCCCCCTAATATTTCAGTGCATCACAGCATGTTTTGTAGTTGCTGGCCAAGGACTGACAGTTGCTTTTCATGAAGCACACTGCTTTGCTGACTTTTGATGCTGAACTAAATTATCAGCTATAGCTTTGTACTGTTCCCTCCTGTATGCATTTTCTCTTTAATTAAAATTGTTGGAGGTCGTTGCACATAGCTGAAATCTCTGCAGGGAAAACACTGTTCCTCCGTTTTGGTGCAGTTTGGGTCTGTGACTCCTTCCTTATTCTCATTGAATTAATGCTTTCTTAAAGGACAGAACTATGAAACAGGAATGAAGGTGCAAATGAGGGCAGCTCTTGTCAGTATCTTTGCAAAAATAATGTACCCCCTTTATGGCTCAACCCTGCCAAGCAGTTAAGCACATGCTTATCTTAAATAGCTCCACAGCAATCGATGAAACAACTCACATGTCAGCAAGACACTGATCAGGGGGTTACTCCAATGGATGCTTTATGTCTTATGATTAAAAATAATTCCTACTTGGGAGCTGGGAAAGCATTTGCTCAAGCCTGCTGTTTGCTGGTTTCTTCCCTGAATGTCCTCTTGATTAGCACACAAGCTCCATGCGAAATATTTGGAGGATATATATTTTCTAGGTATCCAAGTGGTGTTTTTCTTTTAAATTGGATGTGAATGCCAAGGCAACTTTATGCTCCTTTTCTACTCAAATGCTCTGCTGCCACATGTCAATACTGCTCTCTGGCAGGTCTCATAAGAGCTGGAAGTACAAAATACACCTGCTGTGGCCATCTCTGTGTTTTCTTTTCAGTTTTTGTTGTGGTTGGAACACAGTTTTTTGATGCTTCTGAGGCCTGCCTTCAATGAACTTCATCTTCCTGGACTGATTTGCTGGATTTTTAGCTGCATCCAGCTCTTTGGCCAACAGCCTAATCTCAGCAATATTTATTGTTCTCTTTATTTAGCTCCATCTCTTTATCACACATGCTCCTTCCATTGTTAGGTCTGTTTTTCAGGTAATAAGCTGCAGAAAATAAAGTACCTTTTTTGGTGCAGATTCAAAGGAAAAGGTCTCTAATTATGATGACTGTGCTCAAGACTGCCCATTATCCACAAGGATTTCTGCTGCCACGAGCAGGAGGGCAGAGAGAGCCAGGGCTCAGCTTTTCCCTGGCACATTCAGGGACAAAACCCACTGGGTTTCACTGAAGCAGCAGGTCAAGCTCAGGCTGTGCTGAGCTCCTCAGGGTCAAACTGCACGAGGCATGAGTCTGAAGTGACTAATTTTAACTCTATGTTTTTATAATTCCAGGATTTCTTTTTCGGAACGCTGCTATGACAAATTTGTTACTCAATTTCCCAGACAGGTTCTCAAGCCACCTCCAGGCTGCAAAGCTGAAAAATAGCTCACATTTAGAAAATTACAATAATAAAATCCACACACAAAGACTGACTCCACAATAAGACTTTTTCATGTTATTTTGCTGCTGAGTGAGACAATCTGCCCAAACTCCCCCAATAATCAAAGAGGAAGTTTGCTGTCTGTGAGGAGAAGATGCAAATCCTGATTCTATTCTTTGCTGGTGCTCAGAGCAGGAGCCCAGCTCGTGTTTGCTATGAATTCTGTTAGTCTTTTATGACATTGTAATATGCAACTCAAAAGAACTCATCAACTTGATCTAATCTAAGCTTCTCCACAGAAAACTCAAATAAGCCTGAATTCTTGGATTAGTCAATGTTTGCAGCCACTTGAATCACATTTCATATATACATAAAGTGAGCATGTGAATCTCAGCAGTTAAGTACTCTGCTGTCAATTTCCATTTTTTTTTTCCTTAAGAAAAGAGTAAAACATATTTAAACTCATCGCGCTGAGAAGTACTATCTGGCTGTGATCAGATACAATCAACCGAAAGAAAAGAAATAGCCACATTTGCATCCGTAATCTTTTTTATCTTGACACTGAAGGCTAATTGTCATATCAGGAAATGCAGAATGAAATACAGTATATGTGCCTGGAGGTACTATGTTTGCAAAATTGCTTAACAGCAGCCACTACTTGCTGTTTTGACAAAGATATACTCTTGCTGTCTGATAGCACATTTCTGTAGGAAATAATTTTGAGTAGGCCCTGTCAAATAAAGTTAGATTTAATGCAGCCACAATGTTAGTAATAAAGAGGAAGCATTGACATTTTCTTCTTTATAATTAGATGTTGCCACTGATATCCAGCACGAAGACACTGCTGTCCTGAATTGTGATTGTTGCTGGAATGCTCATTGCATTCCCTGAAATCTGCGCTGTCCCTGCGGGTGCAGAGCACATGCACACGAGTGTTGTACTGCTGATTGAACTGTCATAAATCCATCAGAATGTGATAGAACTCCACCAGATGAACCCTACCTGAACATCCAGCAAATATATCCCTCGCCGCCACTGGCTATTTGTATTATATTTCACATTTTAGGGACAATAGGAATGTGTTATTCTCTGGGAAAGTGTCTTCTAATAGCCTAAAAATTAATAGGGGCTGAGAATTGCTTTCATACACAATTCATACACATGCCTGGGGGTTTTTGTTTTGGTTTTTGTCTTCTTCAGGTAATCATTTCTCTGAATGAAGTTATCAGACGATGCAATGGAAAATAGCCAAGTTATTACAGGATGCTGTGACAGCCTGATCAGGAGCAGAGTCCCACTGTGTTATCAAACACAATCACAGGATGGTTTGGGTTGGAAGGGACATGAATGTCCATCCTGTCCCAGGGACACCTTCCACTGTCCCAGGCTGCTCCAAGCCCTGTCCAGCCTGGCCTTGGACACTTTCAGGGATCCAGGGGCAGCCAGAGCTTCCCTGGGCATCCTCTGCTCCCCACCCTCACAGGGAACAATTCCTTCCCAATATCCCATCCAACCCTGTCCTCTGGCAGTTTAAAGCCATTTCCCCTTGTCCTGCCACTCCAGACCACTGTAAATTGTCCCTCTCTTCAGGAGTGCCCCAAGGCATGAGCACTTCCAGAGAGGTGAAGACTCCTTGGCCACTGACAGAGTTCCCCCAGTGCCCATTTGGCCTCAGAGCCTGTCCTTACACACTGAAAATAAGGAATAAAGACAGATGCATCTGTTCCTGAGTGGAACCACTGGAGCCTTTCCTCTGGCCCTTGATCCAATTTGTAGTGTTACAATCAGCTTACTTAGATCCCATGTAAATAAAGCAAACGAGAGGGAGCTGGAAACAAAGGCAGGTGGAAACAGAAGAGAAAATGCAGCTAAAAATATTATAAATCCTGCAGCAACCAGACTGCCTCCTTTTATCCCAAAAGGTAGAGAGATGGAACTGATTAGTTCTCACTGAGGAAAGGATATTGATGTTTAATACCCTTTTGAGGCTGTTGAGCTCAGTTATTGGATTCAAAGCAGGATACCTGGTGGTGCAGACAGCAGCATATAACTCTGTTTCCTTCCCTAACAACTGCAAGTCCACAAGAAAATTACCAGTTTCAGCTCGGAAATGAAGGTGTTCTTTTGCTGGCTGAAAATCATTTATTTATGAAACAATTTTAAATTATTTGCCATTTGCAATGCCAGGAAGAAACAGCACATTTGTTCAGCCAAAGTACAGTTATCTCTGCAGCGAGGTTTAGAGTGGTCTTAGTGGTTGTCATCTTTTAGGCTGAATTTTTATTGGTTTTGCAAATGTTAACACGTATTGTTAAACAAGATTTAGGCAAGGCAGATAATGTGAGGAGTGAGTATGGTTGGGTTTTCTCCTAAAAAAACCCCTCAAATCTTTTAAGGTGAAAAGAAAAAAATCATTACAAACTAATGGCCCAAGAAATGAAAAGTTAAAAAGTGAATAGTTTGCACACACAAAATTGCCTTTCTGGGATGACATCCGTGAAGACTTTTGGGCCAAACAGGTGTTTCTTTTTCAAAAGTTGAAGTGCTCATTTAATACTTTCAAAGTGAAACGCTTTGATTTTTTTTTGTTTGTTTCATATTAAAATCTAGTTTAGACATCATAAAAAAACCAGAATATTAATATTAAGTAATAAAGAAAGAAGCTTAAGATCCTTAGAAATACAAACCATAATTTTTAGTCAAACTGGTTGCCTAAGTTGACAATTTCTTTTACTAACAAAACCACTTTCCTCCAGCATGACTAAAATTTAAAAAAAATGACAAAAAACTAACCCCAAAAGCCAAAAACTAACCCCAAAAGCCAAAAACCCAACAAAACCCCAAACAGACCTATCAATTACTTACACAGCTCTGTGAAGAGCTTCTTGGAAACTCTTAACCACAACTTTTATTTGTAGAATATGATTGCTGGCAACCAGACATTGTACCTGGCTCCCGTTTTTAATAAGAGGATGAAGTGATTATACAAATGAGAACTCCTAAAAAGTTACAAAATGAGGCTGATGCAGAATGTGAAACTTTTTGTGAAACAGAAAAATAAACACCAGTAGGTGCAATGCACCAAAAACATGTTTTGGATCCAGGATGTTTTGGTCCTGCAATGCCCTTCTAACTTCATCAGGATCTTATAGGCATTTCTGCTAAAAGCCAGTGCATAAGCAGACTTTTTGACATATGAAATAGCAGCACAATCACTTTCTGTTCACGGCCTCCAATCCTCCAAAGGGAAACTGAAAATAATATAGCCTAATTACAACTCGGAATAAAACAGTTTTATTACCGAATGAACGACTTTAATTCTTTGTTTGCTCTCAAATGATACGTGAAAATTAATATGTGGCAAATTAACACCATAAAATTCGGGAGTGAAGGATTTTTTTTTTTTCAGTTTGCCTTGCCCTACTTGCAGCGAGGGAATACAATTTCTCTTCTGGATCACAGGCAATAAAGAGCACCAGATCATAGTAATGATAGAAGTTATACAGCACGGGGCTTGCCTTCCAGCATAATTCAGTCATTCAGAAGTCTTTGTGCTTACAAATGTATTTTAAATACATCTCGAAACTGAAATGTGGCTGTTTTAGTTAGCACCAGGCTTTCCACCTCAGTGGGGATGATGAAGGGAACCCTAACACATCACGAAGTGCTGCAGTGCATGAGAAAGCTTCTGCTCCATCACAGCCCCACGTCAGGACATTGCTCATCAGCACCATGGCACAGCCAGGCACCTGAGGTGCTCTATTGCCCCATAATGAAGCCATCCAATTAAGATTCATTAACCTCTGGCCTCCTTCACTTATTTGATGGACAGTGATCATCTCAGGGAAAAAGCAAAAAGGTGAGCTTGACTGAGCTCAGTTCAGCAGATGACATTTTGAGGAGTTAAAGACACCTTAGATGAAAATTTTCGTCTGAAATATCAAGGAATGTTGACATATTGATTGATAAATGGAAACATTATATGAGATGGTCATGCTGGCTGAACATTCTGAGTGATTTATGCTGAAACATTTGCTTTTTTTATGTGTACCATTTTTTTATGTTAACAATAAAGTGCTGTAAATGCTACATTAGTAATAAAATATGCACTGGCTATGTGCTTTATTGGCTTTATTTGTGTATGAATAAATACCACCACATTCCCCCAAAAATGATATGGAAATAATATCCCTTGACTAGGCACAGTGACAACCTGTAACTATTGCAAGGTAAAATTGATGTTAAAATCCAGGAATGGAAGTCTGCACAAACCATGATTCATGTCGGGAGGTACATCTTACCACTATGCTTAAGGAGAAATGTGTCAAAAGAAAGAAGAAAGGATGCATCAGAGTTATTAGGAAAGCAGAAGAGATGACTATGTGGAAGGGACAACACTTAACTGATTTATGCCAGTGCTTCGAAACAGTTCAGACTTTTGATGTTCCTTTGAGATTAATGACACCATCACTCTCTATTATAGGTACCACACATGCAGAATGACTCTGCTGCAATATGAGACACAGCAGCAAAGCAATTACAGAAATGTCAGAGTTTTTTTATTTCCCCCCAACAATGAACATTTCATCACCTCCTGGTGACCAGTCCACTTTCCAATGGGGCTGGCTTTTCCTCAGGGGCCAGCATGAGGCATCCCCATTACTATGGAGCCACATGAAATATGCTCCAAGCAAGATTTCCTGGAAGACCAAGCATCCTGCTCTGCAAGCATCAGCCTGTGCATTTCTTGCATGCACACAGATGGCCCTGGGAGGCATCACTCCTAATGTGTATGTACAACACAGATGCTCTGTGCACGTGCATTACACCCAGCATTTTCATCCATGACTGACTTCCCAGACATGCAAAGTAAATCCAAAGATTTCATAAAGTCCAGGGCTTGCTTTATGGTTTAGCAATAAATAGGCAGAGGATGCACCATATTGTCAACATTTAAAGGGTGAGTTTGACTCACTGCCTACCTGCAGTGCGCTGGCCTTGACACATCAATAAGACACATAGGAATTCTGGAGATAAAGATTGTGATGTAGTTGCATAAAACATTTACTTTGAAAGATTTATAGGATTGAAAAGGAGAATAAGCAGAGAAAACTTCTGACATGTGGTACCCAGAAGTATGCACAAAGGAGCTGGGATACATCGGAGGATTTGGAAATTCATAATAGCAGCATTTCTGAGTTAGCAGCAGTGTGCTCTGACTTTTTGCAAGAATTCTTGCATTGAGCAACTTTACCTCACACAGATTATCTGGCTTGGGCAGAGCCCAATGCTAATGACTTCTCCTGAGCTAGGTAAGGACTCAGGATCCATGGGATGAAGAATGGCAGTGCAGAGTGGAAGTGCTGTGGAATTACTGCAGCACATTAAGCTCTTCCTGTACTGAGTGTGAAGTGTCAGCTCGGATGCAGGCTGTCAATAGAGCATGAATTATCACAGCATCAAAGGTATGGGAAGACACTGTGCTGTCCTGAAATCCTCTAACTTCCTCTGGGATAACAAAGCCCTGGCACTGTAGGGAAGCCCTATTTTTTTGTCCAAAATAGCCCCCTTTGAGGGGCCAGAAGAGACACAGAGCCTCCCCCAGAACAAAGGAGAGCCTTGTTTTCATGTTGGTGGCTTTCCTAAGGCTCTGGCCACCCCCTCAATGCAGCCTTCACCATTCCTTCCCTGAGCAAATTACAGTTACAGAAGGCAGCAGAAACAGCAGGTACCTTTTATAATCAAAGATCTCAATAGTTGCAGAACACCATGTAAAAGCCATTTCCTCAGTTCAGCAAGGACTAAGTGGCAACAAGGGAGAGGATGAAGCAGGGACAATGGCAATTAAAAGCAAAAAGGATATAAAAATATTCCCAAATGCCTCCAAAGTAGCAGGAAGAGAAGACCATTTCAGTCTTAGCTAGCATTAACATCTTTACATGGAAAGCAAGCCTGGAGGTAGAAATGGCAGCAGCCAGGATTTTGTTATTCACAGCATCCAGTGGTGATGTGAATTCGGGGAGGGAGGGGATCTCCCAACACCCAGAGATAACAATTACCCCCCATACACACAGGCACATGCACATTTATCTCAGACACACACAAACAAGCCTGCTGGCACATATAATGTACTCCACAAACCCAATTTGTTCTCACTTCATTATTTTCAAATACATAGGGAGAGTTCTGGGAATGCAGGTTGTTGCTATGCCAAATTCTGCAGAATGAAAGTTCTTTTGGTATTAGCAGGAGTCTTTATACCATTTTCTCTCTAATTTTCTACTACAGCACTGCCAAGCACCATTTAGCTTTGCTCAGAAAGTAGAAGCTTTTGCAGGCAAAGCCCCAGAAACACTTCCCTTTTTTTTTTTTCTCTACTCCTGTGAGCAGCCACATAAATCTCAGATGTTCCCTATTCTGCTTGAGGTAAATATTGAAGTTGTGCTAGGAGATATTCAAATAGAGCTGACAGAGATGTGAGCCTGAGATCCAAAGAGTGCTGAAGTCAAAACACTTCTATCAGCAATTGCCCACTCTGACAGTGCTGCATATCTGCTGTCTGCAATCAGTGCAGAGAGCCATAGATCTTCCTAATCACCTTTCTCTCCAGTGACAAATATGAGCAAGCTAAAGCTAAGGTCAAATGAAAGGACTAAACACCTTCCATACATCAGGAAAGTTACCCTCACTCAAAATATGAAGCTCAGCATCAGGCAAGCTTGAGTGATGTGAAGCACTTTGACAGGAGGGTTGGCAAAAAAACAGCATCAAAGAAGCTGATGCAAAACTCCTTGAGGGTGGCTGAAAGCTGGGGAAAGGTGGTTCATTCCACTGGAGCACAATCTGTGAGCACACAGCTCAACACATCACACTTAGCCATGATGCAGGAGGCATTTGTTGTTATACCAAATACAATTGCTCACTGGGAAAGGCAGTTGTAAGGCAGACCTGAGCCTTTTGGTCATGTTTCACCAGGGAGCACAAGGGAATTAAACACTCACATCCCCATGACCTAGAGGGAGGTGACTGACCCCTTCTTTTTAGAAAAAAAATCATGGTTTTAGTAACTATCCTTAGGAAAAGAAGCAAGATAAGGAAAAAAAAAAAAGCCCAAATCACCAAAAAAGCCTGGAAGTTAATCCCCTGTCTGAGCATCTCAACGAGATGACAGAATGACTTTAACTTGGAGCAAATGGGCTGGATGTAAAAAATACAACTTTTCCCAGGTACAGCAAGCAGGAACAGGCACAGAGGTACCTGAATGAAAGTTCAAACCCGAACTTCGTGCAAGGCAGTGTGAGTAGTCAGTAATTATTTATAGCTGCAGGCCAGTGCCTTCTGAGCATAGGAGAAGCACTAAGCAAGTTACCTTTCACCATGAAAGAGGCTCTGGGAATATTTCAGGAGGTTATGGGAAGAATATCTGTTGAGGGGTCAGGGCTCAGGGCAGGAAGCTGCCTGCTACAGTCTGAATTATATTATTTTATTCTGCAACCCCAGAATGTTCTATTTCATCTGTCACAGAAAATGTCAGTCAGTTCTCTAAGTACAGCCTATAGCTAAGTTTATCTGAATTATTGTACAGAGGAGAAATGGCTTTTCCTTTCCCCAAAAGAAGCCTCTAAACTCAGTGATTCCACAACAGAGATTCTAAATTCAAGGAAACTTTATCCAAAAGCGAGGGAAGAACAGTCCCAAACCCATCAGAGCACAATGGAACCAGAGGCAAACTTTTGTTCACAGCAGCTCCTGTGAGCCCTTGGGTTGGGGGTCTTTGCTGTGCACTCCACCACTCCTTTCCTCCTCCTTCTTGTGCTCCATTGTCTCTTCAAGAGCTTTTCAAAGCTGTTTCATATTTTTAGGTCTTCATGACAAGCACGCTAAACTCTTCCTGCCAAACCCACATCAGTATAAAATGATATTGTGACTGATACATTGGTGGCTCCAATTTGTACTGGTAGCATCCTTTTCCAGACATGGAATACATGCAAAGACATTAGCCAAGAACAGAATTTATTTGCATTCTAATTATATTCCCCTCACCTGAAAAAAATAAGGAAGAGATACAATCTTAAAATTTCCAAATTTGCTAAATCAGCAAACACAACTCTTTCCATGGGACTGAGCACTGCATAGCAATTCAGAGAAATTCCACCTTCTCCAAGGGCCTCCTCATCCACAATGGGGTGTACTCACTGGGATACTCTTGACTGCACAGAAAATGGGTTTGATCACCCATTACATGAGGTTCAGCAGATGGATTTGGTCTGTGTCTGAGGGCTGTACCCCAGCACAGTGCTCAGCTACCCCAGCCTGCCAGCAGGTCATTTGCCATGGTCCAAGTGGCCACACAACCCTGGCACATCCCACTCGTGGCTACCTGTGGAATCACCCCTCTCCCACCTGTGCACCCACAAAGATACAGCTCCAGGAGGAGATCAGATCTAGATTATTTCAGCCTAGAGTCATATTTCCATTGTAATTTCAGCTCAGACCTGCTTTTAAATGCTTTCTAGGAAAGTGCTGGTGACATGTCTGCGTGGTGTTCAGCCACTGAGGATATCCTGGCTGCAGCAAACTGCCAGGACTGCCAGGAAAGCAGGGATCCAGCCCTTGGAATCACAGGGACACGTGCTGGGGACACTTGCCACTGGCTGAAAGACATATCTGAGTGAACAAATGCAAGGGGCAGGAAGCAGCTCTGCGCTGTCCTCCTTGGGGACCTGGTGACCCAGTGCCAGGGCACAGCTCATGTGTGGCTGTAAGCAGGGCAGCCCCACCAGCTCAGGCAGCCCACAAAAAGCCACATTCCCACACGCAGGCTCAGGTTTTGTCAATGAATTATATCCTTTTCCCCAGATACAAAGAAGGCCAGAAGTACCCCGCTGTGTTACAGGGTAATATAAATGTTGTTTTTGGACTTTGGTGCTCCAGTGCTCGTTTGCCAATTACATAAGGCTCAATTGTTCATACGAGAATTCCTTGTTGACTAATTGGCAAAAAAACCATACACAGCTAAGTAGCACACTGTGTCCTACTTCGACGAAATGTGCTACCATTCCATCCTAATTAGAAATACCCATTTGCTCTTTTAATTGCATACCTTTGCATATTTACAGCAATTAATAAATTGCAAAAGTGGAACATACTAAGTCGGTCTAATATTTGCATTTCTGCTTGTTAAGTCCGTTAAGGTGCAGCTTCCCCATTAGGCTTTAATTATGTGAGGAATGCAGAGCACCTGATGCCATGCTGGAACCCAGAACGGTTTTCTTTGGACTCCTTTACCTGATCATTGACCAAAGCAGTGTTTTTCCCACAAAAACTGGCTGAAGATCTACTTCCTGAGGAATTAATGCTCTAATTGCATGCGTTTTCCTAGCTGGCTATTATGCCCTTGAAATACTGATACAATCTTAATTACAGAAGTAGGAACAATACCATTTTTGTGAACTGCTTTCTATTTCGTGCCAATTATGCAAGTAATAAACCACATTCAGTAAAAAAAATAATACCTTTTAGCAGTGCCCAAGTCTTTTCTATATTTTTAGCAATTTTGGGAGCTGCTTATTTTTACTGCCTGAACATATCCTGCCACAATCTATATGCTAACAGCAAAAGGGATAATTAGTTTATTTCTGAAAGTTTCTCATTAAACATGCTGGGTTTTTAGTTGGTTGTTGGTCTGACCTGCTCTTTTGGTTCTTTTGGTTTCAGTGAGGCTATACAGGTTTACATCAGCTGGGATCTGGCTCAGCTTGTAATTTCTGGATCTGATCATGTTTTGTCTGGAAATGCAGGAGGGTCTTTTTTACCCTAAGAATTTTTTTTACAACTGAATGGAGGTAAATAATGTTTTTTAAAGTGTTCAGTGTACATGCATACATATGTAGAGGTAACACATATTTCCTGTTTTAAACTGTGATTTGTGTAACAAAGCAGATAAGAGCAGGGAGCAGGAGACAACAAGCTCAGCACAAGAAATTATGTATTTTTTTTAGATCTTCATACATACTCACTGCTTTCCAAAATCTCACTAAATCCACTCACGCCGCTCTTGTGAAATTGCAGCCTTGAGATTGCCCACAGCCCTCATTTCAGAAAACAAAAGGCATCTGACATCCCTGCCTGAAACATCTGGCTTTACACCTGACTCTGGATCAGGGTTTGATCTGGTGGCATTTGATGGGGCTGCAGTGATGCCAGCAGAGCTCATCTGCTGAGCTGAGCCAAAAGCCTTCCCTGTGCCTTTACTCTTTCTGGACACAGAAAAACCAGTCCTTAATACAACAGGTCCAGCTCACGGGATTTTTGGATGCTGTTCATAGCCCTGGCAAAATAAAGAGCATGGCAGGAAAAGAGAGCAAATATAGTGCTGTGTCACTGTAACAGCTTCCCAGGGACTCTCCCAGCCTGCAGATCACTGATGCTCTGTGGCAGTGGAAGGGAAGAGAGGACACAGAAAAAGGGGAAATGGTCATGTTTTTTCTATCCATTTTGTACTGGAATGCTGCTGAGGAGGGCAGCCCTGGTGCTGGCACAATTCCCAGCAGTGCTCCAGTGGGGTGTGCAGGAGGCTTTCCCAAATTGGGAGAACCTCTGGGAGTGGCAGTGGTGCCTCATCTCGTGTGACAGATGCTGGCAGGACCTGGGTGGGACCAGGACAGCAGCAGCCAAACCCTCCCTCACCTGTAAAAGAAGCCCAGGGAAGCACTTGGTGCCCAGCAATGCTGTCCCCAGGGCAGGTGGCACAGAAGGGCACTGCAGCCCTGCCAGCTCCAGCAGGAGCATTGGTACCCACCTGGCACAAAGCCACGGACTGAGTGCTGCACTTATGGCTGGCAGAGCTGCCCAGGGGGACACACTGCCCACCCAGTGCCAGCTGCAGGCTGTGCCCTGCTCCTGCTCCAGCTCAGCTCCAGCTCAGCTCCATCCAGCAGCAGCGGGCACAGCTCTGGCAGAGGAAATCCTCCCCTTAGTGCCAGAGCTGCAGGAGGAGGTGAGGAGGCTGAGGAATAGCAGTGTCTGGGAGAGAAAGACCACTGGACTCACACCCTACCTGCCCTGAGACAAACCAGACAGGCAGAGGATGTGTGCTAGGGAGGATTCCCCATCCCTGGCAGTGTCCAAGGCCAGCTTGGAGGGCTTTGAGCAACCTGTCCCTGCTCATGGCAGAGGAAATGGACTGGATGATCTTTAAGGTCCCTTCCAACCCAAACCATTCCAGGATTCTATGATTCCCTGTCCTCCACTCACCTGGCTGAACCAATGGGATAAATTAAGGGACAGGGGGCAATGGAAATAGATTCCTTCCCAGTGCATCCTCCCCATGACTGCCCCACCACCCCTGGTGCTTCTCACGATGGCTGTGGCACCAAACTAACCCTCATTGCTGGCTGTTTGGTCAGTGGCTGCAGAGGCTGCATTTAAGTCCATTTTCCATTCATTTCACAGTAGAAAGCCAAGTCTGAGTTTCCTACCTTGAACCAAAATCACTGCCATTCTCTGAAAGCTATTTTTTGCCCACTTCTCTGCATCTCACACAGTTATAAACATTTCAGCCATAGTGACATTTTTGGTACTTTGGCAGAGAGGAGGATTTGATTAGCAAACTCTTCAGCTGTTGTATTTTACAGATAGTGTTCAGAATATCAGGTCTAGGTAGGGCAGAAATGAATCTTGCACCATTTCCTCCACCCAAGAGTGTCAACCCTAATTCCATCATTTTAGATGCTTTTATGGCACATGTTTAAGTCTGCAGTTATATTTGCATGCATTCATTCATTCAATACTAAGCCTGACATTTGTAAAAACCATACAGCTGGTGAATGAGAGAGTTGTCTTATTCTTCATAAGTTGAAATTTCAGATTTTAATGTCAAAAGATAAAAATAACTGTTGGGGATTTTGTTTGGTTGGTTTCTTTTTCCCCCCCTTCACTGTCGGGAGAATTTTTATAAAAGGAGATTTACAATTTCAAACTAAACAAGCAAATTGTGTTTGCATTGCAACTTTCTTCCTTACCAATTTCAGTTGTTTTCAGAGCAAAAGGGGAGGAGAAGGCTACATGAAGATGAAAGGGAAATTTACCCCAATGGTGAGCTTTCAAAAGCCGAAGAGTACAAAGAAAACCTGATCAAAAACTTATTACCAGAAACTGGAATGACTATATGTGTCTGGGGAGGGGGAGAAATGCAATATCACAAGCAAAGAAAATTCAAATACAATAGAAAATGGTGCTGGATGTCCAGTGGGAGATAGAATGATTTCCTCTGAGCTCATGGGAAATTACTGTATGGATATCTGAATGATGGGTCATATCTGGTGTTGAAACCAAACAGACATTTACTGTGTTACATTCAGAGATGGGCAGAGTTTAGTTTGTAAGTAAACATCAGCAAACTAAGTGACAGACTTGCTGCTGATTTTAAAACCAAACAAAGACAAACCCCATCAACACAATGATGCAGGTATCTGCATTTTTTGCTGGCGTGAAACAGTTTAGAAGTGTAAGACCAATTAAAAATCAAAATTTAATTTAAATTCATGCCCTACAGGAAAATATATATTAAGGATTTGATAGAGAACACAAAACAGAGTCATGCTGTCAGTACTGAGCATTTTTAGTGAGCCCATCAGAAGTGCAGAGCCACAAGAACAGGGCCAGGAATGGTTTTAGGGGCTAAGGAGGCACAGCCTGGCATGAGCCTGAATGTTTGATGTGGTTCCCAAGAGACAAAGAGGACCCTGCACTCCCTGCCATACCCACACAGCAGGAAAATAGCTCCTTAAATTGACATAAAATTGCATAAAATTGGAGAGGCGATGTGGGTGATACAGAAAGCAAGCAGGATAAAGAAAATCTGTTCATTTAAATAAGTTGTATCCCTTGTTTAATTTTCCTCTGAAAGTTTTCTGATCCTCTGCAAAGTTCCCAGGGGTGAGATCAGAGAAACCTGCTGAGGTTTCTGTGGGGAGGTGCTCTGCAGAGCCAATATTCCTGGGACTGAAGATAGCAGAGGAGTGCAACCACAGGGGCACATCTCCTGATGATGGGAGACCTCTCCTTGCACAGCTGATATAAGAATTCAGTCAAGATGAGCAGAGTTTAAAAAACATAGGCAGAAAATTCCCTTCTTTATGTTGATACAACTACACGTAACACCACAATTACAGACATGAGTTCGCAAATTCAGTGCAAATAGATCTTTCATAATTTGTGATTTCTTATTGATAAAGTATTCCTAGGAACACTGGAAAATTCTTCTACACAGTGAACCACAAGGCTATGATTGACTGTCTGCACAGAAATGAGTTTTAATGGGATTTGGCACCTCTGAGCTGGGAGGACACAGGGTGCCAGCGATTGTTTGTGTTTCTGGAGGGGTTATCCAGCTTCAGAAGCGTTCAGTGGCATGTTTCAATCAACAGCAGGAAAGTACAGCTATCTCCACTTTGAAGAAGTTTAATCTATGGCTACGATCCAAAAAGACCAAGTGTCCTCTGAATTCAAAGGCAGCCAATCTTCATAGACTTGAGAAGAGATTATCTAGAGATTATGTTGGTAATTAACTGAGGAAATGGAAAGTTGGTCTAAACCCTGTGGATCTGCCTCAAAGTGACATTGCTATTTTCTTTCCATAAAGGATGTGTTGGAGGCTATGGAGAGAATTTACAGAGAAGAACAGTGAAATGTGGGTAAAGCAACCAGGGAAGCCTGAATTCAGGTGTCTTAGCTAACTGTCTTTGCACTGAACTGGACAACTGGGTGCCTGACAAGAGATAATTTCTACGTGAAATTAAAATTAAATCTAGCAACTATGCACCAATACCCAGAAATCATCATATCGATGTTAATACGTGTTCCTCATTAATAGCATTTATTCGAACTGGTCTTATCACACCTCTCATTTACTGTAATTACTGCCAATTAAGCAGAGCCTGTGAGCACCAGCTTTTGTGTCCTGTCACATGCCAGATGAGCTGAAGGATCCCCTTGCTGCAGTGCTGTTCAATAGCCAGACTTCATTTTCTATTACCCTAAAGACCTTCTCAAGACAAATGCTTAATTCTTACAACATCATATTTTTTCCTCTTATTTGCATGACAGCCCTTCAGAGCTCTCCTAAATCTTCGATTACTTAATAACTACTTTTCTTTCTCATCTGATAACTGCAGAGAGTGGAACAAAAGAGTGCTGCATAGTCACAGGCACACAACAGCCCTGCTATTTAGCATTTAGATGGTGCCACGGAAGGAGGGATGATGTAGCAGGGAGGCAGAGGGGAGGTGGATGTGAGCAGTGACAGTTGGCTGGACAGAATGCCCCCTCTCATCTCTTTTGCTGTGGTCCTTGCCAGAGCCATTATGCAGTTTGAGGCAGACAGAGGGAACGTGCCTGCTTTCCACCAGTCTGCTCCGATCAGCGCATCCCACTCTGCGGACATTTCCCAAGCCATCGCTGCTTTGCAGAGCGAGGAACAGCTTGAGACAGCTACAGCAGGGCAACAGAGCCCCACGCACCAGGAAAAATCCCCTCAGGCAGCCTGAGTGTGCAAAATAGATGTGAACATGGGCATCCCACAATTCACCTTCACGTAACCCCAAACAAACACCAAATCCCCCAGCACGAGCGCAGCCCCTTAACCCAGGGTGTTCACAGATGTCTGGGAAGTTGTGGAATCAGTGCTCCATTTAAGTGATCCTTTCACTCCTTCCCACATGAATTATTGTTATTTGCTTTAACAAATGTACTCTATTCCAAATTTCCCACAGGCCTCTTTTGGAATTAGCCATCTGCAGCCGTGTGAAGCTTTACGTGTGCACAAAGTATATGAAAGGATATCCAGATACCATCAGCTCAAACAGGTACTTCTCCATCTCTTAACACATTGCCTACACTGCCACAGCAGGGAAAAGCATGGATATGAACTGTGAAACAACATCCAAGCAAACCACATGCACTGCCACACATTCCCAGAAATCCTTCTCCATCACCATTTTCAAGGAGGAGAAAGCTACTACCAGGAGACAGCTCCTAATTTGAAGCATCCTTCCCACTTTAACAAAAAGGTGGTGTTTTTCCATTATTTGCTCCTTAACAACAAAACACTGAAGGTCTTTACTGCCTACTGCAGAGCGTTAATTTTTAATGGGAGAAGCTACACGCTGCTTGATTTCTTTAGTGCATGAAGCAGCCAACCAATCCTGCAGCACCTCCAACTCCAGAACAGCAGTTTCAGCAAGGAGCCTTTACAGCTCAGAGCATCCTTGAGGGCTAAAGATGTCAAGCGGTTTAAATGCCAATGAAATCAAGAAGACACCAGGCTCAGATATGTTAGGAAAAAAAGGACAGGAAAATGGAGACCTCCACTGAGACCAAAAACTTTTTCTCTGCTCTGAGAAATAAGGGCCACTGAAGACACCTGCAAAGTGCTCACCTGGTGAATGGGGAGAGGCATAAGCAGCACTAATCATAAAGCACAGGGCAAATTTTATGGTGAAAAAAGTGTGAAAAATGAGCTGGAGGACATGTGAGAGAGCCCAGCTCTCCATCTTTACCCGACACATTACTGACACATGCCTTGCTTAGCCTGTCCAGCAGGAGCTCTCATGACAGAGATCCTACAATGACCTTAAGGAATTTGTCCCAAGTCTAAACAGAAAGGTTCTGTTCCCAGTAATTCTCTAGAGCACACAATCTCACTGTCACTGCGCCCACTGCCAAACTATTTAAGCTGCCAGGCATTCAGGTGACACAGGACTTTCCACCCCTTAAAGATGAAGCCCACTTGCTAAAATCCCCAGTTCATGCTGCTTTCAGGACAAGCTGTGTTTGGGCATCACCCCTACTTGTAAGTGGCTCCAGCTCCTGCACAAAGGACAGTGCAGAGGTATCTACATCTCAGCAGCTCTTTGAAACTGGACAACAGCCCTCAAAACATACCAGATCACATTCAAGATACCAAGATTTCAGTGGATAATCCAAGCTATATTGCCGCAAAGGTGCCTTTTTTTATTTTCTTAGCAATAATTTTTAGCCGTTTTTTCAACTTTCCAATGTGCTGTACAGCAGGATTGAAAGTTAATATCCATTTAAGCCATTGCCAGAATAGGAATATTTCTGCTCTTGTATCTTTAAAAATATCTCGTGGAATGAAACGATGGATGCCAAGTTTCAAGGTTGAATGAATTTTTATAGCGAAATTATAAATCCCTGAAAATGAAGGATAAAATGGAGAGTATTTAATAAGCCTGAACTGAAACAGTGCTATCAGATGTCCCTTTAACAATTTTGATAGAAATGGATCTTCCCTCAGATTTTCCCATCTGTGAGTGCAGCATTCAGCACTGGCACCATTCTGCTGCTGGTCAGTGTTTAAAAGCAGAGTATTTGGATTACCCCAGAGGGTGCCTGAAACCAAGCAATGGCACAGTGGCTCTTCCAGGCAGAAATATGATGGAAATCAAGCTGGGCTGGTGAATTTTCTCCAAGCCCACACCACTGTGAACTTAGCAGTGCCTTGGGAGGCAAATCTTTCCCTGCCATTAGGTGGGTGTTGGATGCTGTAGACAAGAATCCACAGACAAGACTCCACAGCCTCAGTGCTGATGCTGCTCCTGCCATGAGAATCCCGCCAGTCCCACCTCAGGGTCTAATCTAGTCACTGTTCCAGTGAGAGAAGAGGATACTAGCACTGGTATTAAGCAGGTAAGCTCTGAGTAGCACCCTGAGAGGAGGAGGAGAGTTTATCCTTGTCATGTGCAGTTTAATATCTTTTAGATGACACTCTTGCCTAGAGAAAATGGTTAGTGCTAAAATGAAATCCTGAAAGATGTGTTTTGCAATTTTCCATGCTGACTTCAGAAGTATTTATGGTTGGATTCTGTCCAATTCCTCACCAGAATTTACAGGGATAGAAGTTCATTTTGTAATGACACCATCACTTGTGTGCATTCCTGCACTTCAGAGGTAACAAAACATGTCTTGATGGTCAGAAGTATTGAAAAAGAACAGCAACAAGTACAGATAAAGAGCTTTAGCCCAACAGGCCCCTGCAGAAGCTATAATTTGGCAATGGCAATAATACTTTTGCTCCTAAACACAGCTCTTTAAGGCTACTCTACCTAAAGTTATTTCAGACACTGGTCCTTCTTTCAGGTGTCTGGGAATGCCATCAGACAGCACTCAAAAACTATTGAGAGGTATTAGTTTGCTACCCCTAGAGTGCACTAAGAAATCTTCCCTGCAGAAGGATCAATCTTTTCGAATTTTTGGCACTTCTGCTAATTTTTCTACACTAGGTCAAACTATATATATATATATATATATATATATATATATATATATATATTTTTTTTTTTTTTTTTTACTGTTCTGGTTTAGCTGAGCATGTGCAAGTACATTCCTATAACATTTACTCACACCAGTTTTCCTGCCTTCCCTCTCTGCTCAAGCCAGCTTCAGATCAGTCCTTCCCAATCCTACAGACATGATATGCTTATTTGAGGAAAAAAACCTCTACCTTTTTTTGGTCTGTCCCCATTTTAGCCTCAGGCCATGAGCAAGTGAAAGCATCTCCTGACAGCAATGCAATATGTAAGACAGAACAACTTCAGCCAAGACTCCTTAATGGAAATGGCAACTGCTATTGATTTCCTAAACACAGAGGTTGTGCCCCTCACCTCCATGACAAATCAGTTAGTAGAGACTGGGGACTCAGGGGAAACTCCTCTGTATGTAAACATGAACTTGTGGTTTATATTAACACAATATATTCTATAACTTCTTCCATGGTGAAGTCCAGGAAAATACAGGGGGAGTCTGCAAATGGTAACTAAAGATATTCACAGTAAAAAATAAATCACTCATTCAGGTGCAATTGAATTCAACAGGCAAAAGGAAGAGGAGCCACAAAAGAATACAGAGAAACTGCAGTTTGCCTTTGGATTACCTCTAAATTTATAATCAAAATGAAAAAAAGAAAGAAAAAAACAAACATATTGCTTCTTAGTTTCAGTACAATACACACAGTGAATAATAAAAGTAATGTTATTTATCCTCTAGTAACAGTAAATTGTACTTAATACAATTAAAATTGGTGTAAGAACTCAGTCTGACAATGACAAATGTCTTGATCATTACTGGCTGTCACCATAGAAGAGACAAATATTTTTCCAAATGACAAGGTTAAGAAGCTACTCACTGCTTGGTAATACAGTTTATATTTTGAATGCAGGAAAACCTCCCATTTAGGAGCAACTTGCCCCTGAAGCAAAGTTCTTCCATAATCAGTGTTTTCAGAGGCATGACCAAGTATGAGGAACACAGACATCACTGAAGATGTTTTCAGCCCTTCTTCTCTCACTGCTAACAGTAAAAGCAGAATAAATAAACCCATTCACTGGCCTGGCTGCAGCAGCAGAAAGATCAGACAGACAGCTGAGATGAATAACACTGAGAATAGAATAACTTATTTTGTCCTTGAAGCAAAAGCAACTTCTTTACACCCCTTAAGTTAATAACGCTTTATTTTGTCCCCAGCTGTTAAGTTTATAGAAATTAAAAGTCATGACTATTTGTCTTTTGCCAGCATGAATTTAAAAGTGCCTTTAAAAAATCTCATTATCATTGTGGCTTTTTTTTTTTTTTTAAGCAGATTCAATACCAAGCAGATTACATCCTGCCTGCACTAGTAAAGTGCACATAAATTTTTCACAAACCAATTTATCTTAAAAATTTTTCTTTCCTCATTTTGATTCTGGACACAGTGCAGAGCAGAAAGGCACTTCAAGTATTTTTTAGATAACACAATCCTAGCGACAGTGCATTAGTGTTTCTGAGGTATTTCTGTTCTATAACATTATTTCCAGACCATCAGAACACACCTTTTATGAAGTGGAATGATCTTATATGAAACAATTACATTACCATGAAGTTTCAGTCTGACGTTCAACCTGAACTTGAAGATTAGAACTACAGGATTCTTTCACAGGTAACAGAAGAGGATAAAAATAATTTCCTCGGGTAAGGAAAGCTGGAAATATCCAACAAATAACCTGCAAAGGTGTCTCACAGATTCCCTGTACAATCATTTGGGAAACCAGCAGTCCTGCAAGAGCCACATGTGGGACCACCACTGGTACCCCACATTGAACCAGCAATAACCAACAGGGCAGTTCCTCCAACAGTCAGATGATTCCAGAAGTGCAAACCATTCTTTCTGAGACACTGGGAGAGGAGGGTGACCACAATTCTCACCAAAAGTCTTTAAGAGTGTTGGGAAGAGGCACAAGACTTCCAGGTCTGGGGGAAAATGTTTTTGTGGAGAGCAGCCCTTCCTCTGCAGACTCACCAATGCTTGGGGACAGTCAGGAGACACTGATTGAGCAAACACTCCCAGTGAAAAACTACACTGCACTTGGAGCCAGCAGAGCTATTTATAGTCAGCTTTGTTTGAATGGCCGTAATAACTGAGCTATGGCTTTTATTCTCCAGACGGCTCCGGAAAAAAAATCAAGGCAACGGCACTGGTGGAGCAGGAAAAGTTCCACTGTCACTTTTCATGCGGCACTTGTCTCTCCCTGGCACTGATGACAGCCTTTTCACAAGTACCCCAGGCGCCTTACGGAGAGAACAAGACATGAGTATGTCATGGCATGAGTGCAAAAAACGGAATAAAAGTTGCCTTGTACAAGTCTGAGTCACTTACTGTTAAGACAGAACAAAATCCGGAATGTCTGCTGTTCTTTCATTTGCTTTCACTCCTGCCTAAGGAAGGGTTTTGATCACACTTTCGTTTCAGCTAATAAAGTGTTCAAAGGTAATATATTTACAAGGAATAGTAGCACTGATCCTTTGAGAGAGACAGCACTGACTGTCTAGGAACAGTCAGTGGATAACCTGGCCCAGTAAGTGAGAAAGAAGAAATTTCTTGGGGTTTTGGGTGGATTCTAAACATGTCATCTTATTCCTGCAGGTTTGCTAGTCTGGGAGCAGAAGTCATCAGAAACAAGGATATCTCTGTCTTTTGCAAAAATCTCAGGATAAGACTGAGTCAAGAAACAACCCCAACCAGAAAGCCACAGACAGAGGAACAAATTCTTCACCCACAGCAGCTCCTGATGCAGTACTGCAATCCTGACATTTCTGCTCAAGCCTGAACTAGGAAAAAGAATTTGGAAACCTGGCAGTAGCACAATAACCCATGATACCTTCAAAACATATCTATTGACAGGGCTTGTTTCTTTTGGCCAGGGTGTTTAGTTGGTCAGAAAGTATAAGGAAAAATAGTTACTTAAGAAAATCACTCTAAGCTATAAAGAAACATAATTCCATCTTCTTCCCAGTAAGAGTTTCTAGGGAAAAAACCAAACTCCATCTAAGCATGGCTGAAATTGTTGCCCTGGGGGAAAAATCTTGCATGTTCCCTTCCCTCCAGCAGACAGGCAGCGAAGGCAACATTACAGTCCTTCAGGAGAGCCTTCAGGGATACACCAGAGAAAACTCACCATTTCCTTTTCCACATTAATTTGCATTAAGCTGACATTTTTAGTGATGGGCATTTTCACATTTGTGAAGAAGCATATTTTGCTTTGGAAAGCCATTTGCCAGAAAATTTCTACCACCTCAACTATTTTAGATTCCTCCTTTATCTTTGGAAGTGCTGCCTTTTGAAATGCAAGCACGAGAAGACACTTATGACATCTCTGCAGGCACACAGGCTTTGCTATGATCACATTCCTGTCATTATAGCACATCCTTTAGAAAACAACCAGTTGGAAAAAGGGGATATAAATTCCAGCTTCAGGATGTTAAACCATTCTTTAACACCTCAGGGATAGGACACTGTCTAGAAGGAATGAAAAGCTGAGATAATTGAGATGTTCAGCCTGGAAAGGAGAAGGCTTTGGGGTGACCTAATTGTGGGTTTCCAGTTCCTGAAGAGAGCCTGCAAGAAAGATGGAGAGGAATTATTCACAAGGGCCTGGAGTGACAAGACAAGGGGAAATGGCTTCAAATTGGCAGACAGGAGGTTTAGATTAAATATTAGGAAGAAATTTATTATGAGGGTGGTAAGGCCCTGGTACAGGCTGCCCAGAGTGGCTGCCTCATGCCTGGAAGTGTCCAAGGCCAGGTTGGATGGGGCTTGGAGTGACCTGGGATAGTGGCAGGTGTCCCTGCCCATGGCAGGGGATAGAATGAGATGATCTCTGAGAGCTCCCAGCCAACCCAAACCATCCTGTGACTCTACAAGCCAAAAACCAAAGCAGCTCCTTACACCTTCTTCTCAGTCTGGATGCAATCAGCCCCTCCCAGCAATATTTTGGTGAGGATCCACTCTCCTGCATCTCCTCACTCCCAACCAGGAGCGAGCGTCCCACGAGAGCCCCGGGAGGCCACCTGACTCAGAGGCACATCTCTGAATCACCAGCACCTACTCCCCGTGGGAGGAAAAGGCTACTGAGCTACTGCTGGCCCGGAGCAGGACTGAATTCTTGCCTCCCCACACGCAGGTGCTGGCTCAGCTATTTTGACCCAGCGAGTAGGAGGGCTGAGCCAAGGTGTTGCCAGCCCAGGAGCTGCCCACCCTCTCCTGGGCTCTCGCTGGGAGAGGAGGCTCAGGCAAGCTGTGGGGAGGAGGAAGGTTTATATCCCCTCTTCCTACCTTCTCTAGACAGATGAAGCCACAAACCAATTAAACTGTAAACTATCCCACGCTTCTTTGCAAATTAAAGCTGTGTTTAATCCACAGCCATTGTGTGCTTTCCATGGTGAGCTCTGCTCTGGGAGCCTTTCAGAATCATCGGTGGAGACCAGGCAGCTGAAAGTTAGCAAAAGAAATCTTGTAGCATCCTGAATTTGCCCATATTGATAAAAAAGAGAGAATTATTCTATTTTTGTACCCCTTGGACTTCTTTTGATGACAGAAATAATCATATTTCTGTCTTTATTCAACAGAAAGTTTAGGATGACTGTCCTTGATAGGTACTGCAGGAAACCGAACTCTGACTGACTTTCATTGTGTATGGAGCAATTCCATGGTCTGGAGAAACCTTCATCAATGAAGTGTTTCAGTGGAGTTCAGACATAAAAGACATGAGGTATAAAGGTAAATGTTCAATGCAGCAAAAAACCAATTATACAAACAAGCATTAGGTCATCAGTTCAGTGTGTTTAGAAATCAACAGCAAAAAGTAAATGACAATGCTGTGTAGCAATAGCAATGATGAGCATAAACAGGAATGTTTTAACAGCAGCAAACTCCAGATATTGGCACTTTTTTCTAAGCCAAGAAAACTCAATTTCCACTTGGCATAAAAGAATCAATTAGATATGGCACTTCCTGGTCAGCTGAGAGTTGGATACACCTCTCCTCCCTTCTAACACCTCACTGTGTACAAATCAACGATCAAAGCAAATGCAACCATACAGCTCTGTGAGTTTGTAATAAAGCCATTCATTTCTGAGGCTTGTTTCTGTGTGTGGAATGTTCTTATGGAGATAGGTGTTGTCATAACCAGAGTCCATTTCTTGGCAGAGGGAAAAGGAGCAGAAAATCAATGCATTTGCAAACTCAAAATTAATTGAGCTGTTCCCAACACTGCAGAAAGACAAGGATGAATGTAGTGACTGAGATGTTTTATCTCAAATCCAGGTACCTATGTGGCTTGGAAGAGCTTCCCATCTAAAGGAAACTTCAAGTGAAGCATGTAGGCAGAGTTGAAGGCTAAATCTTGTTTTGTCACACATTGAAGTGAATGAGATGTCAGTAGTGCCAAGAACTCCAAAGTCCAGTGAAAACCAAACTTTGGAAGAGATTTTATCTGAGTCTAAGGGAGAAAATAACCCTAAGTGGATCTGGCTTAAGTGAAAAGCCGGGTAAATGAACCAACTTGTGGGACTTGGGCACCTCATTTTCCTCACAAATCCTGTTATTACACAGAAGGGGGACTTTGAAATGCCTCAACCAACATATTAATTTAATGGAACTACGCTTCATCTATTCTGTACTTCCTTGGAAAGCACAGCTTGAACCAAGTGATTGCAAAATGTAGCCTACTGTTAACATTTTTCTGCATTCCAATTGTTCTTTAATATCTCATTTCAATACAGTCAGTAGAACAGAATCACAAAACAACCAAGTTGCCATATTAACTCAGGTTTCTGAGCAGCATTCCCAATCCCAATAAATTCCTGTCCACCTTTCCTCATTTCCCAGGCCTCTCCCCAGAAATGGCAGCTTATTTTTCTTTTCTCTTTACTCACTCCTTCAGTTGTCTGCACAAGTCTGTATGCCATTCTTAATGGGCATAACAAAGAAATAGGAGAAAAATGCAATTAATTTTTTCTCCGTTTTTAAACTCTGGAATGAGAAGAACACAAGTACTTTGATTGTTCCCATGCAAATGTTCCTGCCTTTGGACACTTCAACATTTGCACAGATGTCAGGACAGACATAATCAGATTATTCCTTCCTGTGGCTTTTCTTTTTTTTCCCAGATATTTACAACATAAATCTTTAATTCCCTCTAATTGAAGGCATCTGTCCTGATATCTGCTTCTTCCATCTGAGGAGCCTTTGTCCTCTTATGCAAGTCCTGCTATTCAGGTTCCAATTCATCTTCTTGCTTGACATTTTCCTAGCTGGAAACTGTGTCTGTAAAGCACCTCCAGAAATGGAGGTGTGATGCTTGGTAGAACTTAATATCCTAGATAGGCTGAAGAATATTTAGCCTGCTCTTACAATAACCATCACTGTGCTGTTAAATGATGCCAAGCCACAAAGTAGCTCATCTGAACGACGGGATTAGTCCATTTGGTGACAAATATTGTAACTGCAAAAGCATCTATCACAAAATCCCATAAGGCCAGGAAATATTTCCTGACATAATGTCATCATACACACACAGATCACAGAAACTTCAGACATGCGGAACTCACACCCTTCCCCCCACAACCTGCAACAGAAATTTTACACATTCTTGAAAATGTCAAGATGTATGGAAAGGATTCACTCTATTTTTGTCCCAGGACTTATATTACAGGGCAGAGGAACAACTTTCTGTCAGGCAGGAAGAGTATTCTAATAAGCTAGAGATTGGAAAATTTTCCTGACCAAAAATATTTAATTAAAAAGGGAATATACAGGTTAGAGCTGTTTCCAAGAACGATCCCCAATCCACCAACAGGTTCTTTAATGAAAAGTGATTTTTCTCAGGAAATACAATACCTTTGATTCAGGGATGGGAACTACAACATTTGTAACTTAGGCTAAGCAGGCCTACATCACTCCTGGACTCAATAACCTTATTCTGTTTAGTTACTGTGCTGTTTAACTTCAGAGATGTGGCTTCTTTCATGTGTGTAACTGTGATTAACTGGGAGCAACCCTTTGGGGAAAGGTAGAGGGGAAAAGGAAAAAAAAAAACCACAAAAAGGAAAACTAAACTCTGTTCAAGGAGAAATCAACGACAGAAGAAGGTCCCTGATGGTGGTGCTTTGTCAGAGACGAGGGGCAGCTAATGGAGAGAGCAGGAACAGGCTGAGAGCAACAATGAGGAGATCAGGGCATGTCTCCTGTCCTGATGGAGAGGTTTGTGTTTCCCTAAGCAGCTCACAGCTAATGGGCTCATCACTCTTCCCACACACACAGCACCATGGAGCAACCTTCCTAGGGATGAAGGCAGCAAGTGAAGCTCTCTCTGTCTCTTCCTTTTCCATCTTTATCCTCTGCAAAGTTATGACAATTCCCCATGGAGCCAGAGTTTGCCCCAGACCTGCTGAAGGGGAAAGATTCTGCCATAAAACCATTTTTTTACCTCATAATAATAGGCCAAGTGAGAAACGGTGAAAGAAGGGAAAAATCAAATTTGGGGTACAATCTGATCCTCCAAAATGCACTGAACCAAGGGCTGGTTCCATGGCTAATAAATCTACTTGGTTTTTCCTTTAATCCAAATGAAAGGAATATCCAGCAGCAGCAGAGGAGGAACAGGCTGTGAATATTAAACACATATTTGTGCAAAATAAAATGCCTATTTTATAAGTGTGCTCCCAAATCTGCAGATAACATCTCCAAGAGATTGGGCTGGAAGTTAAAAGGTAAAGGCACTGTATTCGGGCAGAGCTGAACAACATCCATCACCACTGGAGCATGGAAATACAGAGTAAGGGCTTCAGCAGCTCACATCCCTGGAATCAGTTATCTAATGATTCATCTTTGCCACAATAACTGCTGCAAAAATCGATTCTACAGCTTTCTTCCAGTCTTGGGCTTTGCATGGAAAAGCAATTGTTTAAATTAATTATTTAGCAAGTACTTTCAGAAGTTAAAAATGTAGCACCTGTCTATGCTCTCTGTTTATTTCACAATCATTTAATTTTTTTTAATACCAGCATCTCAGATACACAGATATGTGATTAAAAACAAACAGTTGTAAGGAATGTCAATATAAATAGCAGACAATGAAATACAGCGATTCAGTTCATTAATATCTGTATCTTAGGTGACTGCAGCTGCACCTTAATGAATTACATGACTAGTAAAATACAATTAAATGCAGCTGCATATGTTTACAAAACTGCAGAACCAAATTACAGGTATCAGCAGCACCCATAATTCATCCATAATTGACAATTTTCATATTACTGGAATAAGGAATCAAGTCATGCAGATGATTACTGCATTTGCCTTTGAGCACCAGAGACCCAGGTTCATTTCCTATGCAGCACCACCAATGAAACAAATTACAGACTTGCAGGTTAAGGCAGACCTGAAAGCAAATGCCCCCCTGAATGACAGCCAAAAGCTCAAATCATTCAGGTCCTATTTAGCTGTCAATAAAAGTTCATGAATGGCTGATAGCTGACACTTAAACATACTGTTAATAAACTATTATTCTTTACAGAAGAGTCATCCTATGTCTGCTGCAGGACTGGGTTCTGACCCCAGTTATCCTGTGGGGGGATTTCCAGGCTTCAAGGACATGACAAAAACACAGCAGAGAGCAGAAACTGTACCAAAGATTTTGGCTTTCTTGTGTTTTTACTTGTGACATAGTGATAATCTCCTTTTTTTTTTTTCTTTTTTTTTTTTTTCCTGGACCTTTTCTATTGCAATAACTCCTGTCTACATTTAAATTTCATTTTACCCACAAACCTTGTTAGGACCTCATGCAGCCTGTGTCATTCAGACTGCCTGGAGAAGCTCCTGAGCAGCCTTCTCTGAACAGGGATTTCACCAGAAGGTGCCCAGAGGCAGCACACCAGGCTGGATGATGCTGTCCAGTTGAAATGGGCTCTCCTCCCTGCTTCTCTAATTGTTTGTAACACCCTCACAGCAATAACTACCAGGGCTATAAATAATCCAGAAAACAGCTGGATTCCAGCACTGATCACCTAAGCTCTGTGAAGAGCTATTGGGGGAAAGTATTTTTGTGTGCACATAGTATGGACAGTGTTGAGCTTTGGAGACAGAGACCTTCTGCAAATTCCCACCATTCTGCACACTGCCATGGCCAGAGAAACAAGCACAGGCACCAGGAACAGCTGCTAAGGCAGGATTTTGGAGGGCTGCATCAAATTATTGTATTGAAGACTGAAAAACCTAAACAAACTATAAACATGAAAAAAACCATTATTAAAACTGCAGATCCTCAGCTTACCTTGATCCTATCATGGCTACACAAACAAGAACCCTCCTGACAAATGCCTCATGAAAAAGATTCCAATTAAAGGGACACCACTGGTACTTAAGTAAATCCAGTTTACTTCAGTATCAGTCACAGTTTCTTCTCCTTTTTAAAACACATTCACTGCAGACAATATTTTTCATATGTTAAAAAAAAAAAAATTACATGCAGCAGCCTTTGCTGTTGGTACTCTTTTACTGGCCAGTTCATGTTTTTAAAAGCAGGGAAGAAGAGAACTTGAGAGGAGAATTTGCTCAGAGGCAGTGTGGCAACCACAGTTGCCAAACATGCAGTTAACTCCTGCAATCAATCCAGCTATTCTGGGTGCATTACTGTAAGTCTCTGTAAAACAAGAATCCAAACTCTCAAAGAATGAAAGGAGGAGGAAGGATAAAGGAAAGAATAAAGAGAAGACAAGCTACCACATGGAAGATACATCAGCTGTATCTTCCAGCTAGGGACTTAACTGATTGACAGCTTATCCTTTAGGAAATACTTGACTTCACAAAAAAAGAAGCTGTCCATTTGATGACTCTTTCAATATTTATCTTACCAAGTGGAAAATTTTATGTGATTGCTCTGTGTGCAGAAACAGCACCCAGAAAAACACTGCTATGATTTCCCTCTGCAAAATTATTGTGGAGGAAATGCAGCAAGTCTAAATTTCCAAAGAAAGAGATAAAAAACAATTTCCTCAGATCATCTGTTAGAAAGTCTCTTTGTTGCCTTTAAAGTATGAGCTATCAGTAAGATTTTATTTTAAAATAACGGAAGGACAATTTTACAAATTTATACTGACAAGTAGGTGTTTGTTATCACTTAGATTTTGTAAAATGCCATAGTTTTATTTTTGGTTGTTTTATGGGTTCTATTATTGAAAGAAGTCATGGCCAATCCTTGATATGACCAAATGGATGAGCTCTTCTCTTTTGTAGGTGGGGAACTCAAGATCATGGAATGTCAACTCCTATAAAGGTGCTCAGTTCTTTTAGCTCTTTTGTCACTTAGCATTTGAGATGAGGAATGAGGGCCTGAGTAATTCTGAGTTTAAGATACTTGGAGAGATTTCATACTGCTGAATTCAACTGTGCTCATTTGGTATCTGAGCATACCCTACTGATTCTGAGCATGGGGCAAGGCTATTGCAATGTTATTAGCAGCAAAAATTGCTTCTCAGTCTAAAATCAGGGGTTTTTTTATGTTTATGGAGACATCAATATCTTTCTAGACTAATACATCTCCAAATGCCTTCAGCAATCACAGATGTGAAGACTGGAGTTTTCCACCCCTGGCTCAACCAGGATATCTGCAATGCTTTTGCCAAAACAGCAGTTTGTACCACATCTCATTGCACAGAGATGCTGTGGGATGCTCTGTGCCATCAACATCCCTTTATTGCCTACTCATGGCTGAAAACCTGTCCCTGGTGGGGGCAGCTGGCCCTGTGTGGGGCAATGGATTCAGTCCAGCAGGGCTCAAATGGAGTCATGGTCACCATGGTCCCTCATTAACAACAGTGTTCATTAAAGATTGTCACCCTGGGAATCAGGGAATCACACAATGGTTTGGTCCTTAAACCTTCCACTGGACCAAGATGCTCCAATGCCCATCCAGCCTGGCCTGGGAAATCCCAGAATACCAATTAAAATAATTTTGAAAATCAATAGAAGCAAAAAATTACAGCTGGGCAGGAAGAAGCCCACAGTGACCCAAAGTGTCACCATCTTTAGGACATGGTGATGTTGAGGAGGCATTTTGAGGGGACATGGTCCTTTCTGCAGAGTCATTCCTCCAGAAAAGATATGGACCACATGAGAGCCTGGTGTCACCTCTTCCCCAGACTCCCCCTGGGGTTAGTGTCCCCCTTGACATCCCAGATCAGATTGGCTTCCTGGTGACTCACAGAGAGCACAAAGTCCATATCTACCCCCCATGGCACCCGGAGGAAGGAGCACCGTGTAGATGTTGCCCCAGAAGATCCACACCAGCATTTCAAGCCCTGGTGGGGATGTGATTGAAAGCTATTGTGAGCCTCTATCCACACAATCCTCCCACTGCTCTGCCCCCCGAAGAAAGACAGCCCCGTAATCCATCCCAGCCTCAGCAGGAGCTACTTATATCCTGTAGTAGGAGGCTTTACCAGCTTCGCTGAGTTTCAAAGTGATATAACACAAATCTGTCACCACAGATGGTCTCGCCGATAGCATCTGTGGCTGAAGTGCCGAGAAAGGAAGCCATACTTCTTACCACTGTGTATAAAAAGAAAACTCTCCTGCAGTAATATTTCACTGCTGACAGCATAGCATCTCTGTTAAAAAAAGAAATGCTCATGTATCCTAATATTCTGCCTTTCTAAATAATAAAATCAATCGCCGTGTTAGCAGCCTGTCTAGTCGATATTTCCCCTACAAAGCTAACTTACATTCCATTTCTATGTCCAGGATAATCTTTAATGGGAGGATAATGAACATATTACAGAGTCCTGATTTTCTATATGTTAAAAAAATTCCTATGTCTTCATTAACTGAACAGGGCTCACAGGACTATTTTTCTACTCTGACTTCACAGCATACACTAATCCTTTCCCTGTTATTCTGTCAAGATTTATTTTGCACACACAGATACATGTAGAATTCACATCATGGATTTCTCTTCCATATCTATAATCACAGCCATCTGATTTAGCCCACATCCACCACTACATACCCTGCCTGCTAATGTATTTCTCTGAGATTTATTTCAGTGCACCAACAGGACTGTATCACTTCCTCAGCATGTTCAAACGGTCAATTCTAGGGAGGAAAGAAGTCCCTAAAGTTATCAAAACACTGTATTTCCATTTTCAGTAAATGTGGAATGCCTCTTCGCCAATTAATTTTATCTAAGCCACAGGAGTGGCTGGGCATTGCTCTTGGTCAGTAAAAGCTTTTCTGGAAGTACAAACGTCTCAGTGTAAAAGTCCATTACCTCACATCCCTTGTAAGATATAAGCAAAGGCTCTTTCCTTCAGAAAAGTCTGCTCAAGCATAAATCCAGCATGACCTGAAACTCCAGCCCAGCAAGTCAAATTTCTTTACATTTATATCTCAAAAGCATGAGTCTGCAAGATAAGTGCCATGACTCCTTTTGCATTCTAATAGGCACTTGAAAATTAGGATCAGTTTTAACTGCTTAATATATGAGAAAATTTAACTTATACGTTACCTAAATCTGGGCACAGGGTACAAATATATATAGATATATAAAGCCATATGTAGACAACAGACTTTACATGGTTCCATTGTGATGGAGTTTAAACAAACATACCTTGAGAAAAACATTAAGCTGTAATCGACTCATACCTTTTCTAGAAATGAAATTTAACAGGAACATGTGTTAAGTTTACCCCACTTAGGAGTAATTTTTAAGTTTAGAGGGTACTAACAGATATGAAGCTCTGCTTTCCCTTTTTTTTGGTCTATTTTTTTCAAAGACTTAAAGTGTAAGCTGGACTCGAGTTTTTCCCATCTAGTCTGGTGCCCTGGAGTCATTAATTTGTAACAAGAGCAGGAAGAGGAGAGATCTAATACCTGGTTTGCTACATGGTAATTGTGACAACAAGATGACCTGGTAGGGTACAAAAACGGCTTTAGCCACCTACTTTATGATATCTTTTGCTGTTGAACAGCTGACAGAGACACATGTACCATATTATGACAAGATGACCTTTTAAAGGTCCCTTCCAACACAAACCATTCTGTGATTCTGTGATATTATCTTAATACCACCTTTCAGGTAGATGTATGTTTCAAATATGAACAGCTTTGAGAGGAGAGAAGGGAAAACTAACCCACAGAAACCTGTGGAACACGAGATGTATTTTGTTATCTGAGAGCCTGGTAAGGATGACAGCTTTTCCTCTTTTGGCCTCCAACCATGGATATTATCCCTGTTCTCTTTCTCCTTTGCACCCTGTTTTGATTTGATGCACAATCCTTTCTTCAGCATCTGGATACTCCCACCCTGGGGTCAGCTGAAACCAGGAAGAATAATTCCCATAATACAGTGGAACATCTTGGTCTAGTTTGGATGCAAAAGGTTTTGACTAGAAGGATTTATGTTAGAAAAGTTGCTGGGAGGTGTCTAAAAATATTCTTTCATAAATAAAAGAGCTGACGACGAGTGCTAAAGTTGCAAAGTCAAAAAAGCACAATCCAAGCTGCTGTCAGGTCTAAACCTGTGGCATTAATCCTGTGCACAAGTTGTCCATAATTCCATGTCCTCTGCCCCTCAGGACCCTGCCCAGATCAGTGTAGCTCAGCTGTGACACACACTGTGCCATCCTTACCCTTCTCTTCAGCATTCATTTGCAGCCCCTTGGCTTCCTGCTTTGCTCAAAACCCAAATGCAGCAATAAATGAAACAATAAACTTGCTGAATTCCCCACAAAAGAATACTTTATTCACTATCCTACTTACACAGGCAAAGAGATGGGTGTCCTGAGGAAAATACAAGCACTGAGGAGCTCTGCCTCAGGGAGAGCAGCAAGCTCAGGAGACTCATGGAGAAGATGTCACTTTGTCTAAAATCTGCATGGGACAGACAAATGGGATAAATGGATCTTTTAAGACTTAGCTGTAATAAAAACCAGCACCATCAATCATTTTATTGCTGTTGCAGAGAGGTTTCTCTCTTTGCCATGTGGGGAAACTGATTTTTGCTGAAATGTGTTGTGGAAATTCTGCACTGTCAGCAACAGCATTCCATGGGCCATGAGGATCCCACCTGCAAGGATCCCACCTTTCCCTGCTGCTCCACAAGACACCAATCTTCATTTCCCACTGGTCCACAGAACCACATCTAGCCATTAAGGTTTGCTTTCTGTTTATTATTATTATTAAAAGCTTAGCAATAAGGCGAACGTTGCAGAGAACCCTCTGTAATTTTTGGGTTGTTTTGACCAAAAGACTGGCATAACCAGGGAAGAATCTACCATTTTTACCCAGAGATTTCACATATGAAATCACTAATCAGAGAGAGCTTGGAGAATTTCGACACCTCTCAATTAAAAGGTCCAATTTTCTGTGATATATCTAAAATATTGTTTATTTTTTAGCCTCCCTGTGGAGTGATATCTATCATTTTCAGCAGGAAGCCAGGGCTATTTGTTTTTCAAAGATAGCTCTTTGGAATTAATTACTCTGATATTAGACTAAGTGACAAAACAGGTAGTGCAGAACCAAGGGTAACAAGAAATTTTGTCTTGAAGCTTTTTAGAGTAAAATTATTCTCCTAACCTGACTGACAGCATACCATTAATCACTATTTAACAATTATTACAGCCAAGACATATTAAACAACAACCCTAGATTTCTCACTGCTAGTTATGCTTATTACATTTTCTAATTGCTGGCTTAATTTTTTAAATGTCAACAAAAGACAATTAAATTCTTGTTGTAACTGTTCAAGCCAAACATATGTAATGAAAACTTAATAGCTGCACTGTGTTTAAGATTCTGTTGGAGTTTCTTCCATCTCATGGCATCATATCAAACACAGCAGCTGCTCTCCAGTGCCTGATGTCCAGCTAACCTGAGGTACCTCTGCTCCATCCATAGAGTTTGGGTGTTGTTTTGGTGCTCCTCAGATCTGGTAGAGAGTTAAAATCCCCACTGCAACTCTAATTATTAAGCTGTTTCCCAAGATGTCAGAGCCAAGGTGGCAACTGCAAAATGGCTGTCAGCATTTTGACTGAAAAATCCTGGTTTAGCTTTATTAAGCACTCTCTGTGTTGTGATTGTCAGCAAACAGCAGAAAGCAATGTTTTATGGTGCACCAGTGGACTCAGGGACACTGCCTGCCTGATGAGTCCTCTTTTTGACACTGAGAGCTGCAAAGAGAAGAACAGAACTGAGCAGCACCTGCTGACTTGCATGAGTTTTGTGGCTCAGGGTACAGTGATAAATCAGGTTAAATGAGAAAGCTGGTTTATTATGTTCTCATCCTCCAGCAAACTCTTCCCTGCTTCTGCCACGGTTTGTTGCCATCTTAGTTCTGCAGATAAAACTCTTTATTGGGTCATAATATAGACTGGATCTCTAAAAAGCATTGTGCTTTGCAGGGAGGATGGGAGCAGCACAACCATGGGGTGAGCAGGGACAGAAGGTAGAACTCAGAGACAGTGTCACTCATAGGACCATTAAGGTGGAAAAGACCTCTAAGATCACTGGAGTCCAACTGTTCACTCAGCACTGCCATGCTCACCTCCCAACCACATCCTCAAGTGCCAAGGTGACACACCTTTTGAACCAGTCAGCCTGGCTGTGTTAAAAAGCAGCAAAAAGTCATCAGTTGTTGATGGTCATGGCAAGAACAGTGGTTTTAAAATCAGACATAACCTGCAAAAACTTCCAGAGGCAGCCTTAGAAATGACCAAATACCTCTCACAGGGGTGTAACCCTGCTGAAGCCAATTAGATAACCTGTTCTGTGTGCCACGTTATGTGGGATTTCAGGTGAAACATGGATAATATGGCTATACATATATATGTATAAATTTTAAAAACCACTGGTGAAAACCTGCCAGCAGGACTGTCAGTCAGGGGTGTGTCAGAAATCATGTCACCAGGCCAGGTAAATTTCCATATTCATGAGTTCAGCACAAAGGAGAGGGAGCCCATTTTACCCTATTAGCTTTTAAAATGTGTCACAGCATAAGCAGCTGAACACAAAATACAACATCCAGCATACAACAACAACTCCACATTTGGAAATGAATCAAATAAAAAAAAACCTTTCTAAAGGATGTGTTGTTTCAGAAGAGAGTGACCTCCAAAAACAGAAAACTAGAAACTCCCTTGCTCTTGGAGTTTTATTAGAAAGCACAGTTGCCATACAAAAATGAAAACAGAAAAGAAGTTTAAAATAAACTGATGCTTTTTCCTGAGTATTTTATTGCTGACAGCAGATGTGTTTTCTAGTCTCTGGCAAAACATTAGAGAATTTCCTGTTTTAGGAGCAGAACTGCACATGGAGACATCACCAATGACCTGTGGGTCGAGTCCAGTGAGAAAGAGAATATCCAGCCACAGAATCCTTTGCTCCCTTTGCTTTACAGCAAGAGGCTACAAACCAACAGGTCCTGACCTTCAGCTGAGCCTTCTGACAAGAATACAACTGTGGGATGGGAGCAGGGGGACAATTAACTGCCAGACTGAAAGCAGACTGTGGCTGAAAAATAGAGGGAAGAGGAAAGTTTGTGTTTAGAAACTGCCAGTGTGGATGTGGGATGATTGATCAAGTCAGCGTCATAATGTCTCAGAGGCTCAGGAAGGGGACGTGGAAAGGCAAGGTAGTGAATTTATTTTTAATTGCTGTTAGGTTTCTTTTCTTTTTTTACCCCCAGGACACAGAAAAGGTGGGGATGTGCATGGAAGAAAGGGCTTTTTGGGCCAAACTCCATATGTTTCTGCTGGTGTCTGATCCTTTTTCTGTTTCTCTTTTTAGGGTGAAAAAATTTAAAACATACATCTTAATAAGTCCTTTTTTAAAAATAGGTGAAGATACAAGACTTTCTTGAAGCAGTTGCCATGGAGAAGCTGTTCAAGTGAAGAATAATTACTAGGGCAAAATCACATACAATATGGGGACTGATCCTTCAGATTTTACCCATGCAGAACTCCCACAGAAGTCAACTTGTTATCACATATTTTTAGCAAGTCAGGAAAAGAAAAAGAACTCATACTTCACTCCTTCTAAATGAAAAAAAGTCATTTGTTTGCATAACACAGCAGAGAGAATAGGCTTTTTCAGCAAAAGTCTTCAGAAAAAAGACTCTGCAAGCCACCTTGTAGCACAGGTGGGATGTTTTCACTTTTAGGATCAAAGAAGTTAATTACTGAGCAGTAATTTGTAAGTGCATAGTGTGCTCTTTCCCGTCGTATCAGAAATATTGCAGAATGTGTACTTAAAACAAAATGAGGTCCCTCTTTTTTTTTTTTATTTAATCAAAAATAATTGCAAATCCAAAGAGAAACATTTTTATACAGGTTCCAGCTGGCTATTGATGCTGACTTGCAGAAAGAACTAACATTTCTTTGTCCTGAACACACATAACTCCAGAATTAGAGATTTGTCTCTTCAAACAGCAGTGGTTACACAAGGACTCCTAATGCTTCCAACTGCACCTTGCACAGAAGCTGCAGCAAATTTATTCCCCCCTCACCATTGCCTCCTCTACCCTTCACCTCCCCAGCCTCAAAGCAAAGCTCTGGGGCTGGCAGTGTTCTCCTCCCAGCTCTGAAGGCACTGCTCACTGGGGATGTGGCTCTTGCTTTCCTCAAAAGAGTCCCATGCCTTGATGAGATCCTGCAATATCAACCTGCTGAGAGCACTTGGTGCTCTTCTCAGGCTCTGTGCTACCAAAACATGACCTGTCCCTGCTGTGCAGCTCCTTTCTGTCACCCTGCAGAATAAAAGGATAACGGCTACCACAGAGCTGGCTGTGGAGCACAGCCTGGTGACAAAATAATCCCACTAGGTCATGCAACACAGCCCTCATCATCTTCCCACAGTGATAAATCCATGTGGCTGTGGGCATGGCAGAGGATGGAAAACCCCTGGCACAGTCTGAGCTCCACCACTCTGCTAAGAGAGAACATCCCTGCCAAAGTTTGCTGCCTTTTACCCAAAACATGTCACCATGGAAGCATGATAACAAAAAGAAAGGAATCCTCACCCTGGGAAACATGGGTATTTATGTTGGTACAAACAGAGGTGTGGAATTGCACAGGTGTGTAATCATCCTGTGTAGAAAACATCCCTGTGTAGAAAAGCCCTGAAGCCCCTGGGCTCCAGTCACTGCCAAACATCCTCAAACTCTCAATGGCCCATTCCCAAACCAGCAATGACCATTCATGAAACATCTCTGGGAAATGGGGACAATACTTAGAGGTGTGATGATCTTCACATGGATCTTTCTGTTGTATTTTCATCTGCTAAGCAAACTACAAAGTTTGGTTTGTGGTGCACATCCTGTGGTCATAACCCACCTGATTAGCCTATTTCTCTTGCCCACCATCCATTTCAGAGGAGCAATAAAGTCATTACAAATTGGGATCAGGATGCTGTGGTCTTCATCCTGCAATTTAATCCTAAAAAGAGTGTGAGTATATGGGTTCCCAGCAGTGGAATGAAGCAGCTGGTCTGACCCACACTACCCAGGATTCTTAGCAACTTTCTTGTGCTGTATTTGGCAAAAGTTTTCCCAAAGTCTCAAGCAATTTTGTGTTTTGTGTATTGTATTGAAGGAAACCTTAAATAAACAAACTCCACAACCCAGTAATAAAAACAAGATGATTTCTTTTTTTTTCTTGAATTACCTCAATTGAGTCACTGGTTATCACCTTCTACAGCAGTAAAAAGAGAACACAATTAGAAATTTTAATTAATTAAGCTGAAGGCTATGATACCTATTTTAACCCCCTGAATGCAGTAAGATCAGCAGACCAGACCAGTGAAGCAGTGAATATTTAGTGCTGAAGGAGGCATTGAGCCATCCAGGGCTGGCTGGGGTGATTCATCCCTCTCCACACAGCACTGTCCTAGAGGTGTCTTCTACATGTCCTCACAACCAGAATTGTAGAGCTAGAAAACCCAAAGCTGAGGGTGGGGGTTCAAATACATATTTTATAATTACAAATGAAGTCACTGTGTTCCATCAGCTGCCATAAATATCAGGAAAATCAGATTGATAAAAAGGGTAAAGGCTTGATTCTTGACAAAGTCAAAACCTCAGCGTTTCCCAGAAACTCAGGAAGACTTTATATTAGAGCAGTGGGACAACAAAGTTAGAAAAAAAAAAATAAACAGTAGGATGGTATCTAAGCTGAAAACTAAATGAAAAGAATGGAAGAAAACCCAAACCTACAGCCTTAATGAGATATGCTTAAAATATAGGCAATCAAACCACAGCGAGGAGGAACTAACAGCATTATTCACTGCTATTTTCGTAAAATGTTGTAATGTTTGCACAGAGACTGAGGAAGCCAGCCCAGCTCAGGCACACAAATTGAGGTGGAAAAAAAGGCTCAGGAGAGGTGCTGAGAAGGGTGACCCAATTAACATCCCTGAGGGGACTGCTCTGCTGATTCCCTGCTCTTCCTAAAAGAGGGAAATCGTGAGAAAACCAAGCCGAAAACTCATAATTTATAAATTCTGTCCACTCAGAAGGGAAAAGTCCAAATGGTGCAAACCCCATTTAGAGACAGAAGAGAAAAATTGTGGTGAGACCAGGGCAGATGGCTGGGGTGGAAGGCAAGTGCATCTTTCACCTGGAAAAAACCCAGGAGAAAGAAGCAGTGGATAATGGAAGGGCTGTGGGCTGAAACACAATCCAAACTCCAAAAACCAGCAGGGATCAGTCCAAAAAACACCTTGAGTAGCTTCTTCAACATGGTACAAAAAAAAGGTTCTTTTCTGTGCTGCTTCACCATGGCAGAGTGTAAGAGCAGCTTTGATGTAAACTGAAATAAGCTGCTAGGAACAAAAATAGCTGCACATTCATTTTATCTGGTTTGGGTAAATTGGTGAAAACCTGTTTGTCAGCCCTGGAAAGAAACTGGAGTGCCAGGAAAAAGGAGGAGATGACGAGGGAGAGCAACTGGGAGAGAGGGAGAGCCAGGGTGGGTGAAACACGAGGGTTTGCCTTTGAGAGGGCAGCAGGGGATGTGAAAAAGGGAGAAACAACAGCAAGATGTGAGAAGTGAAATGATTTTAAAGAGTAAGACAAAGAAATGAGACAAAGGATGGGAAGAGCAAAGCCTGGATCAGCCCTTGGAGGTGTGACTGGAGGTATCACCAGAGGAGGAGACAATTTGAGAGTTTTGCACTGGGGTTGTTCAGAAACAGAAGGGAAGAGCTCCAGAGGAGCAGGGAACAGGCAAAGCTCTCTCAGATCTGAGTAAAAAAGTCCAGTGAAGGAATAAGGCAGGAAACAGCAGCTTGTGATTTAATTTTTGTAAATGGCAGCAGTAAATTTTCTCACTGGCATAACTGAGACTGCCAGAGATATGGCATTACAATTCCAGAAAGACTGCATTTAGGAAAGCACTTTTCTATTGATAACATAGGTTTCCAATAAATAAACACAATGAAAATAAAGTAGATACATGCATTTAGTGGAAATAAGATTGAGAAGTACACACGGAAATGAACTGGTAATTTACACACAATTAGAGATTTTCTGATTTTCCTTCTCCCATGATTTTCTGCTGATAAGTCTATAAAAACAATAGACAAACAAACTTGAAATACTGCTGATGAATTCCCAGAAGCCCACAGAGCACATTTTTCAGAGCTGGTATCTAACTAACAGAGATGGAGAGAAAAGCAATTAAAATAAGAAAAAAAAATAAAAGCGAGCAACTCATTGCTCAAATGACTCATTTCTCACTTAAAACAAGTCTCTTTCCTCTGCCTCCACTGCCCTTTAATAGCTCCTTCATGCCAACACCACTTCAGGTCACGGCAGGATAACAAGTCCTAGTTCTTTTCAGGATCATTTCCTGCCTGTTATCCCATGCAGGGAGTTTGGTGTCACCTTTTGCTGTACAAAGCTAATTCCCCATCCAACCTGAGCTTTTGATTTCTTCCCCTCCCCAGGGACTATTTTTGACATCTTTTATCCAGGATTTTCTCTGTCAAAGAGCATTTGTTGATATTGCTGCCTAGCAGCTCTTCCATCACAACACAGAGCCATCTCAGGTTAATTTGCAGATGGCCACGTGGGTTTTTTTGGGAAAGACAAGGTCCCAGTTTGGCATTTTCTGTGCTGGAAACATGACTGCTGTACTTGCTGTGCCTCATGCACACAGCAGCCTTTGGGTTTGTGCTCATGCCTCCCCAAGGAGCTGTAATGCTTCACAGATAATTAACCCACGGACCTTTTGACATTATTTGCAGCAGAAATGGGTTTTGGATGTCCACATTGGCTCCATGAGTATGACAAGTGAGAGATGGCCATTCCTGTAGCTGATGGACATAGGGAAATAACTCTCCATGGCTGCTTCCACACAGCAGCTCTTCTCACTCAGTGAAGAGCTGAGGCTCCCACAACAGTGCTTGAGGTCTTTGTTTCACATCCTATTTGGAAACATATTTCCAAGTCCCATTGTTACTGGATAAAGGAATATTCCACTGCTCCTGAGCACAGTGGTCTTTTTTTTTGGATATCTGGAAGCAAAAGGAGCTGGGTATCAAGAATCAAATATGGATGCCTGGTCTAAAAAAAATCAGAGAAATAGAAACTTTGATTTTCCCATTTAGACAAGGCATTTCCATCACTGGGAAAAGTGTCTTACATGCTAATTATAGGGCAGAGAGAGGAAAATGTTGTAAAATGCTGATTTTACTGTTCTTCCAGAAAACACAATGGGAAAAATAACTCAGATGTCAATCTGTGCTCTCTCTCTTTTCATTCCAGGAAGAAGTATTACTAACAACTGGCACAAGCAAGCAATTTAGTGCTTAATAAGTACCTAAGAGAATTAGGATCCTAATGACTACAACTGAACTACTCAACAGCCCCTAAAATCCAATGAAAGCATGGTAATAAACAGAAAGAGAAGCTGGATTATGTGCTTCAAAACTCTCCCCCTTTTTCCTTTTAAATTGGGTTTAAAAGCTTGCTTTGTTAATTACTAATATACCCATGCTTTTGAAAACCAAACTGAACCTTGCCCCTGGCTTTCTGCCAAGCATGGCATTTTGAGTGTTAGGTGATTTTAATAGCCAGTGTAACAAATTGTGCAAGAATTTGGGGCAGGTTTGTTGTTGGTATTATTGTTTTGGGCTGGATTTTCTTGAGATTTTCAGCACTGAATAACTGTCCTTCACTTATCTTCTTGTTTAGGTGTCAGAAAAGTGTAATAGTGGCAACAGCCAAGGACAGGAGCCACTCTGCACTCCTGCCCATTTCTCTGTCCCTCAGAGTGCATTAAAATCTGCCACTTTGAGCAAACAGTATTTTTTTCCCCAAAGGATTTATCAAATAGTTAAACATTAATGTTGTCAATACACATTTCACCAAGATAATTGCAATTATCTGTTTTTCTGAAACTCCTCTCCCAGCCCTTTCAGTATTTAAATAATTTATCCGAGGAGTTGACATTAAGAGACTTAATCCTGAATAGTCTTTCATAACAAAATATTGTAGCCCACAGCAATGAGAATCAAATTAGGCACATACATATATATATAGTAAATTTAATACATGGTCTCCTTGTCAATGGAGTGCTGCAAAACTGAAAAATATTAAAAAATCTGTTACTTGTGATAATCATATATTTTTAAACTTGAAAAAGAATATCATGGAACTCACATGTATGTGAATTTATTTCAGTAATACTTTGTCCTCAATTTAGCAAGACCTTGCTGAATCCTGTTGCACTGGATATTAAGGAGAATTCTTGAGTTTTCCCTAAATACAGTCAGGTTTAGCTTCAGCTACTGGATCCAGGAAAATACTGCCCAAGGCCTCTTGAAACTACAGGCTGCACATGCAAACCCATCCTGTTAATGTGACATGATTGAACTAATGGAGGACACAAAACCATATGGCATTCTTCTCGTTGCGAAAAATAAAACCAGATTAATTGCTTAATAAATAAGTCATGATGACAAGAAATGCAAATGAAAGTAAAGAAAGACTTCCCAGAGCCCAGTTACCCTGCAGGTCTCTGACTTCTGTCCTGGGGAATTTTGAGAAGCACAGAGTGACAATCATCTCCTGGACTCCAGACCCCTAAGGGGACAAGGTTTGCAGTGCCAGGTATGGGAATGCAGTGTTGTGAACATTTGGGAGTGTTTTAAATGGCTCTAAAAACAATCATATGAGAAAACCCACAGAGGGTAGGACCACAGGACTGTGAGAGAGGAGTCTCAGAGGGACATTCTGACCCTGACATCACACAGTTGTGGTTTTGAAGTCGTTTGGGACTAATTCAAAAGGAGAGGAGGGTGGCAAGAAGGTTCCACACCTTCCCAAAGGACCAGGCAGGCTTCCAAGACAGGCTTCCAAGACAGGAATTTCCAGCACTTTCTTCTCTGTATTCGATGCCAAAAGGCAAGTGGTTCCCTGGCTTTTGCATCCTTATACACACCCCCCAAAATCAAGGAAAAATAAGTATAAAACTTTCAGCTCAACAATGAACTGAAATTATCCTAATAAGAAAATACTTACTGCATTTTCAAGTGAAAAAGGAAAAAAAAAAGAAACAAAATTTTGAGATCCAAAGGTCATTATACAGCAGCAAAGTATCAAGAAAGCTGAAGTCAAATGTTCCACAGACCCGAGCAGTAAGTGCTGATCTAATTAAATACACAACCAGACTCTCTCAGCTATCAAAAGCTGCTTATTAAATTAAATAAACAAAAGCTGATTAATAAGACACTTGGTGTTAAATGGTTAGCCTCCTGCTTGCTCTGCAATGTTCATTCTATAACAATAAATGAAAAATCATCATGCCTAAGCATGTCTAAATCCTGGCTGTAAGGATTCTTAATAAATTCCTGCAGTGAGGCAGACCAAACAAAGAATAACTGGCATGAAAGAATGATACAGCATACAGTAAAAAAGGAAAATTTGAAGCACTGTCACAATTAATATGAGGTTTATTTGACTCTCAGTGAGGAAATAATGAAACTGGTTGGACCAATTTCCTTTGTGACCAAAATGAAATAAAATTCAGGGGTCCTGCTGTCTGGAAAAGAGTTCCATGGTATTACAGACTGAAGAAATCCAAGGCTACAAGTGTCTGCACTCACAAAGGTTGCCATCATTCCTGCAACACACCTGAGCCCAAAGTGTCTGTAGATTACAACTCCTGCTTGAGGACCTCACTGTTTGGAAAAAAAACCCGAAAAACTTGTTCTAAGGAGTATTAGGCCTACCTAGGGGAATGCTTAGCTTTTTCAGTTTGACCCAGGAATTACAGACCCTTCAACATCTTCTTTTCTAAACCATTCACTTGAGCTGAACAAACTCAGGGAAATGTTCTTCTTGCACAAGTCAACGAAAAGACCTCCTGGGAACACTGCAGCTCACACTTTCCTTTCCAAGGAGGAGCAGGTGAGAAGGAAAATACACACCAGGTATTAACTGTGCTGTGAAATACACACTGAGAGGTGTTCAGGTGCAGCTGGGAATCTGTGGCTACAAAAACTTGTAGAGAACATGGAGAACAAGGTGGATGCAGTCAACCCTGAGATCAGGTCTTTGCTTGCTGGATAGTCAAATGAAGTTTCCAAGACCTTTAGCTGAAAAATAATTGTTTTAGAGCTTTTTGCTGCAGGAAAATTACTGAGAAGCAAATTATTAATGTAGCCTTGCTTAGCTACTCTATAACAACTCTGCCAGAACATTCAGGACACAGAAAGCATAGGGCAGAATATTAAACTTGCTAAATCATAAAAACAAAGACAGAAAATCAGCTGGTATGAGGGTTACCAGATAGAACAACAAGGGGTAAAAAGAGCACTGAGGTTTTGCACAGCAAAACATTCTGTTAATGTTAAATAATGAGGCCGTGGTAAGTGACTTAGTTATTAGAATGAAAAGTTACTTAAATAACGAGGTAGTTTGTTTATCATTTCTGAAAAGGGTAAAAAGTACAAGGCAAAGGCCAAGTGTGTAGGGTTTTTTCTTCTTTCCAAGCCAGGCTCTAATTCAAATTGGTTTTTATTATGCCCAATGAAGAAGAGATGCTATAAATATTAGTTTTTATAAGCCATTATTCAGCTGGTTAATAAGAGGGGAGAAGGGAAAACAAGAGCAAAATCTGCTTTTTTAAGAGAGAGTAACAATTACCCAAGATTTTTTGGACAAACTTTCTATGCTGATTAGAGCTGCTGGTGGTGCTTTTCCTGCACAGTAACACAGTGCAGGGTGCAAGGAGGCAGCTCTGAAAAGCTCCTGCCTTGGCACCAAAGCCAAACTAACCCGAAACATGGTACAGCTAGAGGCACTAAATAGAGCAGCTGCACAGCAGTGAGTCACACATGCATGACCCCTCTCCCCAGTGGGATGGAGCCAAGACCTGCACACTGCACTAATGAGGGAGGTTAACGAGCTCCTGCAGAGGTGAAATGGACAGCACAGCCAATAGGGGAAAATTTGGGTCTGATGAAAGGGGAATCGAGGGCCAGGCAGTTATCCATTCTTCTCAGGCACTGAACAGAGGATTCACCAGGTGGATCTGGTCTTTCCTGGGCATAAACATGGCAAAATACTCCTGTCCTGAGGGGGAAGGTGTCTGTACAAAATACCAAAGCAGCATCACAAGACTGAGCCCTGTGTGAGATGCCACATTATATCCTCCACATGCCATGGTTCAGCTGTGAATCCTGCAGCCAGGAAACATCTCCACTGGGTTATGGCTGCATGCCCTGGATTGTTACTGCTCATTTAAAACTGCTTTTTCTTTTTTTTCTCCTAAATAAAACACCAAGAGAGGTGGCCTTCCATCATTAAAAGTAGTTCACATCCAATTAATAATTGGTCCTCCAAGGGAGATTCAAATCAGGGCTTGGACTTGAATTGATATCCCAGGCACCACAGCAAGAGGCTGAGGAACAACTTGTTCTCATTCTGTGTGAGTCACATCCTCTCGGCATCCATGCACTCAGGCATTCCTCTAAAGAGGAAAAAAACCCTATGCTAATTTCCAGGCATATGATCCTCCTCTGGGGTGTTTTTTTTTTTTTTTTTGCTCTGTTTAAGATTAAGCTTTTAGAGTTATAATGGATATTGCATCATCAGGCTAGCTTTAATATGTAAAAGAAAGGCTAATTATATGCTGTTTGGTGGTGGCAACAAAAATGTAAAAATCAAAGCAGTTTTCTTTATCTTGTTTTTCCTTTGAATCCTCGTGGTTTAGGGAAAGCAAGGAGCTGACAGCCTTGGGCTATGGAGAAAGGAAGGGTGAAATTGGCCCCTGTGCAGACCACAGGCTTGTGCACAAATTTCTCAGGATAGATATGCTCCTGCAAATTTTATTTTCATCCTCTAAAAGCAGACAGGGGATGCAGAGACAACAGAGCCCAGCTTTCCCTACCAGGGACACCAGTTCAGCCCACCTGAGCTGCTTTCCTTGGAAGTGCCTGGAGAATGCAGAGCAGAGCTGGCTGGCACTGGAATTGTTTGAAAATCTCACACTCCCTGGGGCAGTTGGCCGTGCCCTGGCCACTGCTCTCCAGTTTTTAGGAAGAAAACATGGACAACACAAGGCCTGGGGTCTGCTCAGCACGGGAAGGCATCTCACACATCTTCAAAGCCTGGTTCTGGCTGAGCCACCATAGAGGTATGAGCTGGAAAAGCTTTTGTAACCCAAGAGGCTTTGTCACAGTCTGGAAAGAAAAAGGATTTGATTTTTAAGGGTTTGTTCCAATAGATTAAAAGCTAGTGCCCATTATTTCTCATGTTTTCCTGAGTTCCAAAGAAATTTCAAGACTGCCAGCGTCCTGGGGGTTTTATTTAGAGTGCTAAGGAATCAAACTGGGCAGGCAGTGGGAGTTCAGCACTGTGGGGGAAACTCCTCTCATCTCCATGCCAATGTTTTCTAAACCAGAGCCAAAGGCAGAGCATTTAGCTGTGCATCCACCAACTACCACAGCTTCCCTGGATTGCAATATTTATCCTCTAGTTAATCACTAACCCAACAGTTTTGGATGTTCCTGTTTCTAGTGTAATGATTGTGGAGGTAAATCCTCCTGGATGGACTGGGGGACTGCATCCCCACCCAGCATGGTGTCCATCATACAGAATTCCCCTCTCCAAAGTATTCTCTGTGCTTCCAAAATATCCATATAAATGCTCCATACAGTTTATATACTTCATAAATTGGGATCTACATTCAAGATGTAGCTGGATGAGGAAAATAACACATCTCCATCACATCTATGCATAAACTCACACCTCAGTAGCTTCAGCAACCTTTCCTAAGTTTGATATGATGGATAAAGAAAGAGTTGCAGCGAGAAAAGAAGTGAACAGTGCAAAAAATAAATCTTTCTTAGATAAGGAACACAAACACATTGTTTTGGCAGCGGTCGCTCTAAATGTAGTTTGTGTTTGTTTTGTATATTGATTTTGTAATTCCCCTACAATTCTCTATCCTAAGGTAGACAGCAAAAGTTACTTTATAAGAAAGATTTAAATGAATGAATGGAGTTGCTGGGGAAACAGAGGCATCACACAGTTCACCAGCAAGCGAAGACAGGCTAAGGGAGATCAGCAGCTTTTTGCTGTGCCATAAAATAAAGGCACAGACAAACCTTCTCAGAGCTGAGCTAAACTACCCCCACGAAAAATGATTCCAGCCTCCCAGGGGAGCAAGACATAACGGCAGCAAACGTCCTAAGTGCCTATTCGTGTAAAAGGATGACAGAGCAGCGCTGTGTAAATCCTGCTCACCTGCTTGCCTCTCATTTAGCGGGTGATTTACTGGAGCAAACCGCGCTGTGACTACCTGAGCTCTCCGTGAGAATTGGTGCTTAATGTCCCTGTGCCAGCCTGGGGTCAGCTTTGGCATTCACGTCGGGCACCCAGGCTAATTCAGGTGCATCCCACATCCTCCCTGAGGCACTCGTTTGCCTCCTTTCGCCATGTGAATGCTTTATGCACCGCAAACTAATTATTCTGCTGTCTATCTGCCTCTCTCCAGCCCTCTAAATCGCCCAGGAATGCAAAGAGGAAACAAACGCCCTCATTTCAAAGCACTGAAAAAAAAATAAAATAAAATATCAAAGTTACTCTTGTTTGGAGCTTCCATTGTCACAAGTGATTTCCAGGTAGTCTGAGAAACCTCTCCAACCCAAATCCCAGAAACTCGGAATCTGAGTTGAAATACAGCCCAAGTGCCTGGCTTCTTATAGCATTGGTGTTAAATTGATTGCCCTCCCTAATATCCCTGGAATCCTGTCTGCTCCAGGCATGCTTGTTTGGAGTGATTAGACTGTGAGAAGCATTTCTGCCCCGTTCCTGATGGATGTACAGCAAAGGACAGGTCTGGCTTTGAGCTGCAGAAACTTTTTTTGTGACCAACTTCAGCAGATGCAATTGAGGATTCAACCCAGGAGCAGAACTGCTGTGTCACTCTTCTACTGCAATTTTTCCCAAAACTACTCTTTTTTTTTTTTTTTTTTTAAACAAAACTTCCAGAAGTTTTTAACATCAGATCCTTGTTGCTCACAGATTTTTTTTTAAATAAATACTCAGAAACTCTACAAGCAACAGATTTTACAGCTTTTTAGTGATGAGACTATTTAGGAAGCTCTACTGTTAATGTACACACACCTTATAGGGGCATTTTTGTGGTGTTGGCTTTGTGCAGGGAGAAAAGGTAGAGGTTGACTTAAACTGCCAGTTGCAAGGAAAAAGAATTTAGCTAAACTCCTCATTTGACTGACAAGAAGCAAATTAGCAGGAGGTTAAGATGGCAGCTTTATTATTGTCTTCTAGCAAGAAAAGAGCTCTGAAAAGGCAGGTTTCCCAACCAAAGACTTCAAACATTGATGGCAGCAGCTGACATATTTCTAAACAGCACTGTCAGGAGGAGGTTTTTTAATGCAAGTGCACATAATCTGTATTATTCTGAGACAACCGAGTGATGAACTGCACAGGAAAGAAATTCACTGAGCTTTAGCATGGTTAGCTCTCACAAAAAGCCCAGATCTCCTGAGATGCCCTTCCACAGCCCAGGCACAGCACAGATCTCACCCCAGCAGCACAGCAACAGCTCAGCAGCAAAAATACACAACCAGAAGCAGAGGAGGCAGAATGGGAATTTCTGCTCTGCCTTCCCCACATCAGCTGGACTAAAGGCTCCAAATGTACAGCAACCAGATTGCATCTTTCCAAAACCAGAAACACACAAAAACCCCCCAACAAAACCCCAAAAAAGACCCAGTCCTTTACTCAACAGAGGAAATTTTCACTCATACCTCACTGTATTTACTACACTGCTCCCAGGTATTTACCTCCATCCCCTCTTAGACAAGAAAAAAGTGAAAAAAATCCCAAATCTGCATTCTGAAGGGACAGATGATCTCACCCCTGAGTTGCAGCAGGGGAAACATTTGAAGGTGTTCATGCCACAGATTTCCTTTCCAGGGCACTGTGGTTTTCTTTCTGTTTCTCCTTTTCCATACCAACACTGGTCTTCCTTGAAGCCTTATTTCTATTTTTTGGCCTAGGCAGTATAGGTATTCCAGGTGTGATACTTTATAGCAATTTAATTTAATTTCAGTTCTTATGTCCCTGCCTCTAGGGTGCTATGTCTTCTTTTCTCTATATGTTACTTTGATTTATTTTGCTTTTCCTCCCACTGTGATCCTTTTATGATTCTTTTAGCCTTTTCTTAGCCACATCCTGTTCCTCTAGCACTCCTTCCATGCCCCATGGCCACTTAAAGGTGCACCTGAGCTCTCCCAGTGTGACCAAACTCTTACCTGGTCCATAGAGCCAGATGTAATAACAGCTGCTTAAAGACATGAATTATAAAACTAACAACAGCACATGACAGAAAATAGCCAAAATCTTGAAACTTATCAGTGCTCAGCCAAATTGAGTCTATTCAAGCTGAATAAAGTTTGCACAGCAGCACACAATGGTTACACACTTACTCACACATTTCCATTATTGCCACCAGTCATGTTCATTCATCACTTTTCTTGCCACCAAACATTTGCAGTGTGCAGAATACATTCATTTCAGGATGCTGGGTTAAAGTGAAACAAATCCTACAAGAGTAATGCATTTTATATTCAACACCCTGGTGCCAATTACAGTGAGTTCATCTGACGTTTGTTTGAAAATTTCCGAATGTTTAGTTTTGACAAGAGACATTTCAAAGAGAAGTTTTGTTTTATTAAGCTGTACCCTTTAAGCACAAGAATAACTGCAACTTAAAAGAAAGATCATTTTCACTACAAGCACTGGACTGTAAATTGCATTCAACTCCGAATCCTAAGTGAGAAGAAACTGTGAAAGGACACATCACTTAATAGCTTTAAAGTCACTTTTTACACCTTGCATTATTTTTGTTTGAACATGACTGGTGAGGCACTGGTGGTTGCCTAAATTCACATCCTACACTGACACAACCAGTGAATGAATGTCCTCAGTCCTCCTCCGACTGTTAGTTGTTTGAAATACCATTTGTTTTGCTCACCATTTTTTTTTTTGTGCTCCTGTCTGAATTAGGAAACAACTGTGGAGAGAATGAAGCACCTGCAGACAAATTCTGAGATGCTAATGGTGAGCACTGTATCTGTGCAATAGTTTGTGGTGGTGGAAATATTTAATTGGCACTCATTGGGCACATCCCCAGTGCAGACAGGAAACTCCCAAGGAACTTGTGAATGTAATCCTAATGCCTCCAGACCCCTTGGAGTGCTTAATCCACTCTACTGTGGGCAAAATAATTCAACATGAAAAGCATTCAGTGTGTTTAAAGTTAACTGTGGCAATTTTGTCTTTTGCTTCAACTAAGTATCTGCTCTGACTTAGTACCAGGTGCACATTGACCTTCACTTGAAAAATATCATTAAGTAATTTTACACTAAACTTCCCATACACCAGCTCTTTGGGACTTGGTGGAATGAATTCTCATCCTGGAAAAGAGGGAATCTGTTTCCATAATAATAATAATAGAACAGACTGTGAACAGACTGAGAGGTGACCAAAAACCTGCACTGTAATACCATGCATTCATTGGCTTTGCAAATTCCACATAAATATGTTTTTATACACAATTAATGCCCATGGAAATATTTCTGCATCAGATTAAAGAGGTAGGTCTACCTATCAAATTTACATATACATAAATTTTGGTTTACATCCCTACCCAGATATCACATTATCAACATGTTACTATAATTGAAACAAAGATTACAATCACCAAGTAATATAAATGAAAATTAATCTTCAAGCAAGTGCTAGAGGAGCTCTAGCAATCTTGGTGGTTTCATTCTAACATCAGCCAATTGTGAGTTTAGCAGGCATGAAGGGGATCGTTGTTAGATTTTTAGCACGTAAAAGTACAAAGGCACTAAGAGACCACAATTTGAAAGCATGTAAAAGCTTTCATGAGATTTTTAATTCCAGATAGTAGACATGAAAAGCTGTTGTTATTAACCATTTTTCATTATTAAAGGTCTCTTCATCCCTGAGTGAGCAAGTGGCAGTGACAGTTGTGCATAACTCTCAAATGACAGCAAGCCCATCAATCTTGCAGGGCTCCAAAGAAGAAAACACCTCAGGATTGGCAGCAAATAATTCACTGCATTAAAAATAAAATGCTAAAATAATAATAATAAAAATAATAAAATCTTCCGAGGAGAAAACACAACTCAGAAATTTAACTCAAAACACTACCACAAAACCAGGTTATTTTAGACAGGGCTTAGAAAGGCTGAGGGAAGAGCCAAAACCTAAGAGCCAGACATGAAACAATAAAACATTTACCAAAGAAGGACACACCCAGTGAGATTTTGGTTAACATCTTTCTGTATATTTACATACCTACATATATATCTATAAATGTCACCCTGCTTCCAGTTTCCTCAGAAGATCTAGAAGTGAGGCAGGTGTTGTAGGAGAGTTGTGGGACTAAGATTATCATCTCAGTATCATGATTTTTAGCCTCTCTCCATTGGTCTTTACACCTAAAATTAACCTTAATATATACTTATGTCACCTTTAGGGCCAGTGCTTTAAAACACTGAACATAAGAGATTTTCAGCTCCCAGGAGATAATTAACCTTTCATTTAAAAAAAAAAAAATCTTGCAGAGAGTGGTTCTTCATCAGCTAACTGATAACCACATTGTGAGAGACTCAGCTAAAAACCATCAGGATGGTCTTTGTGACCTGCTCTTCCCTCTGGAGCAGATCTAAGAACACAGAATATGCCAACCAAGATGTGGTTTTTATGTTCTCACAAAACACTGACAAGCATTCATCTCTCTCCTGATACAGCAAATCCAGACAAAAGCACAATCCCTCTGGAAATGGACACAATTAGGAATGCCCACCAGCCACAAACTGAAGGATCAGCTTTGAACAAAATGGGATTGTTTTGAGGAGTTTGTATCACAGGTTGTGATTCAGCCCCCATGTAATTCTGATTAAAGCCTTGCCCCACAACAGGTATCCAAGAGTGCCCAGGCAGTGACATTTGCACAGCAAATAAAGGTTTCATACAGTCCTTAAAGACACAAGTGCCAAACTGGAGGGTGTGTGCAAAATCAGGGAATCCCACCTAAGGCAGGGAATTACTTGGGATTTAGGAGCTATCCTGGCAAGAAGATCCTTCTCATTCTGCAGGGTGTAGATAAAGTTCCTGACAACCCCACCAGTGGGATAGTGTTCAACCACATTTACTTTTCACCTCTGTGCTCCCCAGTCAGTGAACAACAACAAAGCTGTTGTTTCCACATCATTTGAAATAAGAAGCTCTAAAAGGCAGCAGAGATGTCTCCTCTACCAACGGCTTCTGTTGTACTCTGCTCTCATTTTGGGGGTGAGAAAAGTGTTTGGTTTCACTGCTCCTTCTTTCTGGAATTGACCTGAGAGATTCATATAGGAATATCAGCCACACATTTGTAGGCTTCTGTGGGCCTGAAATAAAATCTGCCACAGTCACCATCAGCTCTCTAAAGAGCAAGCTAATAGCATCACTTCAGTCATTCTTACAACTCCAGAGGACAAAATAAAGGTCAATGGTTCAAAAAAACCTAACAGGGAAAGGTGGAAATCAGGCTGAACGATCAATATAAATTGAGCTGAAAAGACAGGCTTGGATACAAATCAAATGTTGGTAAATATCAGCCAGTATTTGCTTATGAATAGGTTTAATACATTATCCATGCATTCTCCATGATAGTATTACACCCTAAAATCTGCATTCCTTGCAGAAAGCTTGGACAGAGGATACCAAGAGGAACTGAAAGATGGGAAGATTAATCTTTTCTCTTAGATAATCTGAGATTAAGTGGCTCTGGAAAACAAGATAAATCTGTTGCAAACCAATCTCAAAGGTGTTTGTCCAGATCATTGAAATTTCATTCTTCATTTGAAAGCTCTTCATTTGCTCAGCACCAATCTTAGGGAGTTTCTGATAAGGACCTGAATGTCTTGAAGGACCTTTCCCCCTTTAGCATACATTGTTTTTTTGTAGGGTCATAGATCCAATGGTATTTGCCAAAAAAATTAGATTTCTACTAATTCTAGTGGTTTGATACAAACTTCAACAAAGATATTGTGGAATAAAATGCATTCCAATTAGGCTTTTAAAAAATGAAACATAAGGGCTTGTAAGTCTAGTATTAAATATAATGGGATGCATTTTGCAATTAACATGGTTCTCATTCTCACTTTTTCCAACCCAATGGTAGTAACACCCTGCACTCCTTCACCATGGACTTGTCTTAATGTCTGAGTTTTGTACAAGTGTCAAACTCTTCATTGCAGCTCAAACCTGCCACTTTGCTCTGATAAAAGGGACTGTGACCTGGTCAGTGCAAGGCAATCATGATTTTCAAAACATTTTCATGGGAGAAGATGCAACACGAAAGATGAGTCGACGAAATATTGAACCACCACTCCCTTGTAAAAATGACTGCAAAAGTAATAACTAGAACACAAAAAATAGGATAAAACTTGAAATCTCACATTTAACCAGCCCAAATTCTGATATCCTGTTGAGAGAGTGCCTCACTTCTCAGGACACAGTCAAATTTTCAGTCTAAAACACCAGCTGGTGTTAGCCTTGATTCCTTTAACTTGCTCACAACAGTCAGTGCGACCACCCAAAATAAAATAAAAGGCAAACTAACAATGCACCACACTGCAAAGGAACTGGCATTTCTGCAGAGACTCATGCAGCAATAAAAGAAATTTTGCTGGTTCCCTCTTCTGCTATAATAACACACCAGTTCCAGACATTGCCAAGAGGATCGTTGGGGTCATCAGAGTGGAACTTGTGACAAATATTGCAAATGGAACAGCACCAAACACGTTGTAACAGCAGAAAAAAGCGAGCAGGAGCGTTTCACTCAGTGATGAGGTAAAACAAGCCATTTATCTGGTGTCTGGAGTGTGACCCACACTTTGCTTGCAGGAGTGCAGGGGATGCTGAACTGGAAAATAAAACTGAATGCTCAGTTTGGTTCTCTCCCCTCCAGCTAGAAACTGCAGAAAATGGAGGAAAACTGCATGAGGAGGAGAATAAATTTTAAAAGATGTTACCTGCTCTACTATCGAGGTATTGATGAGAGAGGTCACCCCAATGATGAAAAAACAGAGATGAAATTTTCCATGTTGTGCATATTCTATCAAATGGAAGTGCCCAGTCTGATGGCACTGAGGGAATAAACAGGGAGCCAGGATAAATGTGCTTCCTGCCTCTGCAAAGGCTGCTGTACAGATGATGTCTGCTCCTTCTCTCCTGGCAAAGGGCAGGAAAACCAAGGTAAAGTCATCTTGCAGTCCCTGGCAGGGCATCCAGCAACAAAATGCATCCAGGTAATAGCAGTGGGGCTGATTATACATTTATAGGGTTCAGGCCCTGCCTGGGACAGATTAATTCCACATCTCCTAGTCTAAGCAGAATTTGTGGCTTAAAATTGTTCAAATCTTTTCGCTGGCCTATAAATACCATGTTGTTTAAAAAATATTAAAACATGACTGCTGCCAGAGAACCAATAACACTGCCTCTTGAGATTTATTCAATACTAAAACACAAAAAAAAAAACCCAGACAAAAACCCAAACCCCATTTCTTACCCAAGACACACACACACAGGAGGAAATTATTCCTGTCCTGCCAGAAACAGGACATGAGCTGGACTATGCTGTTACAAAGATGACCTTCTGGTTAGAAGGTCACCTAATGGAATTAGTGTATTCACTGAGATGCTAAGGTGTATTTAAAACTCCTGTTTGCAGCCCACAATACTACAGAGTTGTTCTTCCTCCCACGTGGCTCTGAGCTCCACTGTAAATTATGGTCATCCCTTCTCCCTGCTACCAAAATTAATTATCTGATAAATAGAGCTAATCCACATGGCTGCTCTGCAATGATCTCTGTGATGGATTTGTGTTTGGGGCGCTGCAGACGGCCTTGCCAAGGCACAGACACCATAAACATTTTGATTGTGTGACTGGATGAGTCCCTGCAAAGAAATCCCTTGGCAAGGGGAGAGCAGAAGGGGCTGAGGATGGACAAACTCACATCTCCAAACCATGAAACAAACTGACAGTGCAGCTCCAGATGTAAATAGCAGCTCCAGCAGCCAAAATATTGCCTTTCAACAGCACCAGAGCCAAAAGTGGCAGAAAGAAATGTATGTGTGCATCAGTGCACAGCCACTTCCCCTCAGTAATGGCCTGGCAGGCAGGCAGCTGATTCCAGATGCTTTGGGTGGCAGAGCACAGAAAGAAAAAATAAGGTGTGTTTTTCCCCACTAAATTAGTGTGTGAGAAAAAAGCAATATCAATCAATAAAAGAGAGCCAGTAGCCCAAAATAAAGTGCCTGAACTACCACGAGTTTCCTCAGTGTCTCAAATTATGCCAAGTAATTAATGCTGAAAACAGCCTCTGGTGGGCTCTTCCCATTTCAAAAAAGAAATGAGAAGCAAAAAGGTAAAACAAGTGAGAGTTCAATGCTAGAGACAGAAAAAATTCAGGTAGCAAGGCTTCTGTTCTCAACAAGAAAAGACCGTCCCATGATGCATTTACAGCTAACCCAACAAAAAAAAAAGAAAAAAAAAGACTTTTTTTCTGTCCCTCCGTTTAATTTTGTGCTGGTGTGTGGAAATGCAGATATTCAGTACAAAGCACAAATTTGAGTGGAGAAAGCAAAATGACACTGTGACTGCCAGTTCCTGCAGACAGACCCAAAATGGGACAAGCACAGCCTGTTCCTTCACCACGGTCAGGGAACTGAGCTGTGCCCTGCCTCACCAAAATAACCAAAGCCAAAACTTCACCCCTTTCAATTCCTGCTCCCACTCTGCTTTTCCCCTGAGGAATTCCCCCCACCCATCACAACCTGCAGTCATTCTTTGGGCAGCTGGAAATGCAAATGCAGCCCTGAAGGAGCAGAGGCAAGCAGAAGAACAAGTCCAAGAGCCATCCCAGCACTCTGAAGTCTGGGCACATCCCAGCCCTGCCTGACAGCCACTGACACTTGACAGCAGCACAGATCCCTTATCTGCCAGCAGGAAATGAACAGTGCCCCCAATAACGTCAGGTGTCTCTTTCAGGGGATGACAGTGACAATTTAGCAGTTTGTTATGGCAATTCTTGCAGCATTTAATTGCATTTAGACAGACAAATTGGAAGAGCAGCTTCCTCGCTGCACTGACCAGTGTTTCCTACAGGACAACAGTTAACAACTCGCTGTTTATTTGCAAATAGGTTTTGCTTCAAACAACTGGAAGAAAGTAAAACCTTTTCTGAGGCAGTCAGGGCGGTGGGTTTATCTACAGATCTAATGGAATTAGGATTCAACAATGCAGAGAGACAAAACACTGCTGTTTATTGTGTAACAGAAATAAAATCGTTCCAAGGTATTTGACTCCCCAACCTTTGGAAAAAGAAATCTGAGCAACCAATACAGATCAGAGCCTGTCGAATCCAAAATAACCCTTTAAGCCAAGAGTTAATTATTCACAGTTCCTCTCAGTCAGTAGGCCAAGTTACAGTCACCCTTCAGATGTCTGAAGAAACTAAAGGACACAACAGTGAGAGTGCTCTGCATTTGGAGGATTTTAGGACCACGGGAGACATAAAATCGCTCTTTCTGCAAAATAGTCAGGAGCCTGACTGACATTTCTGCTATCCCCAGACCCATGGGTGATGTGCAATATCTTCTGCAACTCAGACTTCTGACCTTTTGTCATAGATCAAAGACGTTCAAGATATTTTCTTCCGAATTCAGGCCACTGGCTGTTAACCCAGCAGCTCCATTTTCGCCAATAAACCACATCCTGAAGTGAAATCCACACATTTTTTTAACACTTCCAGGAATGGTGACCCCACCACTTCCCTGGGCAACACATGCCAGTGCTTGGCAACCTTTTCAGTGAGGAAAGTTTTCCAAATATCCAAATTACACCCTCCCTGGCACTACCTGAGGCCATTTTCTCTGGTCCTGTCACTTGTTACTCGGGAGAAGAGACCAAGCCTCACCTGGCTACAACCTCCTTTCAGGGAGTTGTGGAGAGAAATGAGATCCCCTGAGCCTCCTTTTTTCCAGGCCAAACACCACCAGCCACCTCTCATATGATTTGTGCTTTAGTCCTTTCATCAGCTTTGTTATTCTTCTGTAGAAATAATCTTTTCTTGTTTTCAATGAAGTTCATGGCAAAAAAAAAGAGCACATCTGGGTTTTGGGAGCACAGAAAGGTCACCTACAGTTGAAGTGATTGACACAAATTTTGTGTTATTATTTTACTCCTCCAGCTGTACAGTAGAGGGCAAATGCCATGATGGCACCTGCATAATGCAGACACATGTAATATGTCACAGTGAATCAAAAGCCTTAAAGGAAACCTTTTTTCAGGGTCAAATGTGTTGAAGTATCTCTAATGTAGAACACAAGAATGTAAACAGGCATGAACTGCTATATTTCTGAAGGGGTTTTTCATTCAGTTCTCTTTGCATTGTGGGCATCAATCCCAGAACATAAAAAATAACTAGAACAAAGGAAAAACAGCCAAACAAGAAAGAGAGCTTCAAAGGGAAGATGTACTTCACCCTCAGCTGTAAAATACATCACTGCTGGCAGATCCATAGCACCAATTTCTATTTGCATTACCATCCTGGACAAAGGGAGCTCTTCTAACAGTTATCCTTAACAAGAAATTCAACAATGCAGCTCTGCAACATTCAGTTCATTGTAATATTAAAGCAAAAAGGAGGCTTCTCCTGAGAAGGCAATGGTAGGATGACACACAAGGATCCTCAGCATTCCTGCACTCATTTGATTATTGGGATGACCTGGTACATAATGCCACCATTCAGATGCAAACCTAGCCTTTCCCTTTTGTCCAAAACCCCCCACATCCTTGGCCTATGTTTTTAACTCAGTAGGGGAGAAAAAAGACTCCTCAACCTGCTCAATTATGATCCCTCATAATCACAATAACCTACAAATAATCTACCATAATCTACAAAGACCACAGTTTGTAGAAGTATGGCCATGATGAACTGCTGAGATAGACATTCATAATCTCAGATGTTAAAATCTGTAGACCCAAATATCATTACTGATAGTTGAATTAAAAAGGTTATGGGTAATCTATAATTAGATAAGTATTTAGGGTTTTACAAAACAACAGCCATAAAGCTCAGATCTGAGACATTGACCTCCTACCTTGGAGATGAGCTGACTGACAATTTATGAAGCAGAATTTTTCATATTCATATCTCTGCACCTGCGAGTTGTGCCAAGCAGCCATGTGCAACCAAATTGAGTCAGGAGCTCTTTCCAGGAAAAGCAAACACAACTCGAGTACAAAAGCAAATCCAAAATGTCGGAGTTCAACTGGTGCTCGAGAAATACCAGGTCTTTGTCCCTGAAAACCATGTCTGCTGAGTCCCCCTCCTCCTCAGAAGCTCATAAGGAAATACCATATGTCAAGCAGGATTTATTACAGACTCTCTATATGATTAAGTTCCTTCTCAGCTTCAGGCAAGGCAAAATTAATTTGACTTTAAAACAAAGCAAATGTTAGTCTAATATGTGCATGTTTTCTGCTCTTTCCTTAGAGAGCAGAGCCTGGATTTCACAAGCAGCTGAGATTCCTCCTGAAACCAATAGGCATTGATTGATTAATCACTAAGGATTTATTGCTTAGTGAACAAATGATGACATATTATCGAAAAGAAATGGAGCAAGTGGTGCCTGTAGAGATTATCTGATGGCCAAACAGCAAAGATGAGAGTTGCATTCCTGCAAAAGGATACCTGTTGTTTCAGTGATATTATTTACACAGGGATTCAAGCAGAAGAAAATCTGTTTCCATCTGATTATTTTTAATTTTTGGAGTTTCCTAAGTGTAACCAGACTTGCTGTTTCAGCCCAAGGAAACACATCTATATTCAAATTTTGGGTAAGCAATGCTCAGAAATAGAAATGCTTGAACAGACACAGCAAAAATGGCCAGTTCTTAATCACTGTGAACTCAAGGAAGCACCTCATTGGATTTTTGTGCAGCATTGATCATGTAACCCTAATTAGAACCTTGATTTAAAACTTCAGATTCTTACTTATATGAGTTAGCAGCTAATTATTACTTAAGTGATAATTATCCCTAGCCTATACACATTTACTAAAGTCATCAGGCTCTTTTCCTGTGGATCTAAAGAAAGTTTTTTTTTTTTTTTTTCTGAAGAGTCAGCTCTCTGCTTTAGCCATGCTTTACCATGCATTTAAGATTGGAAATTGGAGCTCAGACCTTCATACCCTTCAAAGAGACACCACATGTCCCTGGGAAAGTTGAGGACAGAGAGCAGGGTGCCACTAAAATCCTGACCCCACTGCAGCAGGGATAAACACAAGGACCTTTTGCAACATTAGAAAGAGGGAAACTTGAAATACAAAGTGAATGAGGCACCAGCAGCTGGAGGGCCCAGGCTGCTGTCTGTGTGTGCTGGTATTACAATAATTTTTCTAATGACAAATAATTTTAATGACAAAATTATGTAATAGTCTCAACTGTAACAGGACACTTTTCAGCTATAAAACTATAAGGGAATGAAATGATCTCCACAGCATTAATGGGCTTTCTTGGACAAGTTATGTTTCAATGAAATATTAATTCTTGATCATTTGTCATGTGTTAATTAGGAGAATAAGCTGTAGGAAGTCTAGATTACCATGCAAATGTTAATTAGGTCATAATTTATGTTAAGCATTTCTAAGTATAGGAGCACCAGAAGCACATATAGCAGCAGATGAACTTTAGAAAAAAAAAATTAGCATTTGCAACATTTATTTTTCTATTTAAATATGAGAGATACTATATTTTGATAAATACCAAAGAACCTGTATTTAATTGTCCAAAGTCTGTCCTCCCCTTTCTACTCAGAGTCACACCTCAGCTCAAAGTTTGTCTCTGTATGATGAGAAGTTGGGAGCAGATGGCAAGGTCGCCTTGCAATGCAAGAGCTCACAGGTGCCATACAAGTCCTGGAGAAAAAACATGTCTTTAATTTATATTTGAACTTAACCACACAGCCCTGCAGGAGCAGGAATGCTGGCTCATCAGGGGTGCTGCAACTCCCCTCTCTACAGTCAACAACAACTGCAACACTCCTGGAGTCACCTCTTGTTCTTTAGTGACTCACTGTGGCACTTTCCCAGCGAGAGGGAGAAGGCAGCTGAGACAGGGGAATCCTTTCCAGCATTTGTCCCACTGCTCCCTTCAGAAATGGGGACACGGGGAAAAAAAAATATATTACAGGATGTGGCTTTTCAAATCTGTGAGGAAAGAGCATCCTCTACCCTCAAGCTCCTCCTCAGAAGGTTTCACTTTTTTTTTTTTTTTTTTTTTTTGCTGTGCAGGGACAGCTCCTGGCAGCAGGTTTTTGTTTTCTGGTGAAAAAGCAGGACCTGCACCTGTCTGAGGCACATGGGCAGCATTCAGGCACATTGTTCCTCGCTGGCCCATTACCTGAAAACACCCCAGTGCTGCAGCCAGTCTGAGGCAGCAGAGCAAACAGCTCTGCTCCTGCATTTTATGTGGAACAACTACTGAAATAAACAGCTGCAATGACACACTGTAGTGGGATGAAGATAAATTTATTTTGCTGTTTCCACACTCCCACAATTTTTACACCTCCCCACACAAATCTGCCCAAGCTGCTTCCACTTTGTTGGTATTATCAAAGGAAGAAAAATAGCACTGGGCTCTGGAGGGAATACCAGCATTAACTCCCCCTGCTTCACTTTGAAGGCCAACATTAATTGTTATTTTCATTTGTTGAACTGCATTTCAATTGATTTCTTGAGTAGTTTTTCTGGTTTGATTTTTTTCTTTTTTGAGGGGAAAAAATCATTAAATGATACAAGAGTTAACAAAACATATGCAATTCCACTTGAAGTCATAAGTCAGCTCTACCTTCTCCAAGCTATTTCTAAAGTAAACGATGTCAGGTTGGAAAAAAATGATAGTTCAGCCATAACATCTGACACTGGGAGCTAGAAACATAATAGTTTTGGGAAAAAAATAGTAGAGAAGGAATATAGTTAAGTTTTGCTCTTTTTTAGTATGATGTAAGATCCCCACCCTAGAAAAGGCAAAGTGGAAAAAAGAGAGACCAGCAAAAGTACCAAAGGGAATTAAATTGGTACTTAACCAATTTAAACACTTAATTTCCAGCAGGGACAAATAAAGGGGAGGGACATAGGAGAGCAAAAACATTAGCAGATGACATAGAAATGATGACATAGATGACACAGAATGACCAAGCACTTATTTACGATTCTTTGTAATACAAAGCTGGTGAAAAACATTAGAGACATCACATGTCAAATTGATTTAGATGAGCAATTTTTGGATTGGTATAATTGCTATATTGGCACAGCTTCCTGGCATTTTACACCAGTAAATATATGCACTTTAACACACAGCAAGCACTTGGTTCCAAGTCACCACACAAGCCTGAGCCACGTTACCAAGAGGTGTAGAAAACTAGAAGGGAAATCAGGGCCCTCTATGCTAGAGCTGCAAAGGAAATAATTCACAGTGTGGCCTCTGAAGCCAACAGCAGTCCCTGATCCAGAGCAGCAGCAAGGTCTGAAGCCCAGAAGCTGCTGGTTCTCCACCTGCCCTAAGCCACCAGGATGGTGAGCAGTGACAAGGGACACTCTGAGAACACTCTCTGTATAAACCTGCAGCTGAGCTACTCAAGTAGAGACAGAAAGCGGAGAGTGTCTCAAGTAGAGACACTCCCTGAGAGTGTTTTCCAAACTCTCCTGGAGCTCTGGCAGCCTTGGGGCTGTGCCCATTCCCTGGGGAGCTGTTCAGTGCCCCAGCACCCTCTGAGGGAACAACCTTTTCCTGATATCCAACCTAAACCTCCCCTGGCACAGCTCCTGCTGCTCCCTCAGGTCCTGGTCCCCAGAGAGCAGCACCTCACCCTCCACTTTGTCCCTCATGAGGAAGTTTCAGCCAGCTTTGAGGTCTCCCCTCAATCTCTTCTCCAGGCTGCACAAACCCAGTGACCTCAGCTGCTGCTATAACTGATGGCATCATGTGTGCTATTCACTGGAGCAATTTAAGCCACTGAGCTCTGAGGAAAATCCCTATTTCACATTTATTTCCTCAAAAACAGAGCAGAGTTAATAATTATTATTTCAGCAGAGACAAGCACAGCACCTTGCCCTCTGTTTGGAATACCACATTTAAATCACCCTGTTCACAGTGGCAGTGTTGATCTCGCAGTCCCTCAAGCCAAAATAGCTTTATTTCACGCTGCCTATACATTTTTCAGGGCAGAGATGCAATCAATACACACAAAGGAGTCCAAGGAACCCAAGAGGAACAAGAACAGTTTTTGTGGAATTGATGTCGCCATGCATCCATTAGCCCCACTCAGTAATTAGGAAATTAAAAGTGTCTGATTGCTCCCCTCTACTGAAGGTCACCCTTGAGGCCCTAAAGTTGGGTCTAGATGCTAATTAAGAGCTTGCTGGCTGCTGCCAGGGCATGGGCTACAAACACCAGCAGAAATCCTGTTCTAAGTCCCTGACTTATTATAAACAAATGCATGTCCTTCTCCATAGGGGATATTTTCACGAGTACCTAAGCCTCAGGTTTATCACCACAGTTTGTAAGGCAATAGCCTGGCTATTCGCGTATATTTCACTTTAATAACATCTTCCTTCTTTCAGAGAGTAAAATTTGGCTCAGATTAATAAACCAGGGCACTCCACATTATGCATACCCACAGGCATAAGTGAGTCAATCAATACCAAATTTTAGCTACACCTTCTAATAATTTTTGGTGATAACTTAGTTCATTAACAAAATCTGAGAAACATAGCATGAACACAAATGTGTGCAATTAAGATAATGCTCAAAATACTGAATTTTGGTCTTATGAGGCCCTAAGATGATACAACAGCTTTAAAATAGTCTATCCTGAACACCTGAGTGCAGAAAGTAGATTTGCAATGAACACGTGATACTAAAGCAACATGAAGCAGCCCAGCCTGGGAAGCAGGGCACCAAATTAACAGGGTACCAATTAGCAGGGTGCCAAATGAACACAGTGAGTGTGTCCTGATGCTCCTGTGCTGGCTCTGGAGCTGCTGCAAGCTCCAAACAGGACACCTCAGGGTCCCTTTGCACTGTGTGGATATTGCCTAGAATGCTTTCATGAGAGGGGGATATTCAGAGAGCTCAGACCCACTGCAATGAAACCCTGATGCAACTTTTAAACTAAATGCCTGAAAAGTCGTGGCTGAAATCCACAGAAAGCACAAACCTGCATTTAGGTACCTAAACCACTCCATCCCAGGGGGTGTAGATCAGATAAAGCCACCTGAGTTTAAGGATAATTTATCTGTTATCCTAAGTACAGGCCTTTGAAAGTAGACTTTCTTTAGATAATCTTTCTTTCTGCAGTGATTGATAAGTTGTTATAGAGTATCAGACCAACTGCCACACCTAATCCACTATCCCAACAGCAGCTAATGCCAAAGGGGTTTGGGGCTTTGAGAGGGAACAGAAAGTACTGTGGGAATGAACAATGGGAAAACTTGCCCAGTGCAAGGCACACAGCACAGCAAGTGCAACACACCAAACAGAAAACAAATCTGCTGGGAACGGGTGAAAAATACTATTAAAAAAATCAAAACAGGTAGTTTACAATTGATACAATAGCAAAGGGGATACCAGGACAGAGGGAAGGCAAGCTACAGGATAAGGACAGACACCAGCACAGCACAACAGAACTTATAAAGAACAAAAGAAGGTGGAAATAATCAGAGCATGAAACAAGAACCTTAATAAGACTTCTGACTGCACATTCAAACTTCAACTGCATCTCTGATGGCTCATGCAGCAGCATTCACACATGGCCAGGATGACACAAGCTGAAGATGACACTCATGTTACAGGCAGGGTGGAATTTTTCACAGTGGACAACACTAAAAACTGAGATTTGACATAGCATTGAGTCCTGCTACAGCTGTGACAAGAGAAGAACGTTGTTCTAACTACACTGTATCAAAGGAACCAGATATCTTGGACATCAGGGAGAAAAGTGCAGATCTTAGTGCAGGCATCACTAGGATTTGCACTAGAGACGTGAAGTTAAGATTTGAATAGCCAGATTACACCATTAAATAGGTATTACAACCTAAAAAAGTATCCAAATATATCTACAGTTTACTTTATTAGTTATCTAAGTCTCTAATCTGATTTTTTCAATCCCACCACAGGCTGAATTGTGAAGAGTCTGACACAGTGCAAAGTGGTTCTGTACTTTTGGCCTCTCCTTTATGATTACTACATCCTTCTTCCCTTTGGGTGACCCAAACTCTTCTTTGCCACCTGCAGACCCAGCCTCACACCAGCCTCACTCTCGAGGGACTGAACTAAAGCTGCCATGACAAATTTTCCACCTCAGTGGAACAGATTCATTTTGCCCTGGTCAGGATAAAGTGTCCTGATCAAGCATTCCCTCCTGTCTCTGCTGGGTCACTTGGATCATCTGAAATCCCTCACCTGAGCCATCCATGAATTTCATTTGGTAGAGGTCTAAAGTTGCTTTTATATCTAACCCTGGAACAATTATCTACTGCCCTGAGTTTTTTGGGCAGTGCTGGTAAAATGTCACTGAATCAATGTGGTCCTGGAGCTATGTTGTGCTGATGGAGCAACAGTAGGATGAAAACTCAGCCACGAGCCAACTGCTTGTTTGGGAAATATTTTCTCATATGCAAGACAATCAACTTCTTCCATCACCTTTTTCTTGCCAGTTTTGAAGTCTGACTTCCAATATTTATACCACCTCATCATTCCATGAGCTTCTGGAAACATTTCATGGTTTCCTTGTATTTTCATGCTGATAGTACAGGTTCTGAGACTGAAATAGACTGAAAAACCTACAAGAAACACTAATAATTCTAAGCTAAAAAATTGCAAAAAAAATAAAATAGTCAGATGATGGTCAAACCCACTCAAACAACTTTAAGGGTCACAGTATTTCACTTCAAAAATTTCAACTAAAATTAATGATCTGAGTAACTGGATTTTTTATTTGCATTTTCTGTAAGCATTTTCACGTACATTTGTTTTCTCAAACAGAAGTCTAACAAGGCAAGTCTGAACTGATTTAAAAAGATGTACTTTCATTAGCAGGTGATTTACTACAGCAGAATCTGTGTTAGATCCAGCAGTAAAAGCAAATTAATTGAACCAAAAATACTTCAGGAAGAAGCAATCTGAGTTATCAGGTGTTAGTAATCAAAAAAGATTAATACAGGGGTATTCATGACCTCTATTCATAAACAAACATCAAGAAAACTTTTCTCCCTTCAGAAAACAAATTCAAGAGAGCCTCGGAAACTGTAATTAGTATTAATTTAGCTGATTGTACACTTAGATAAGATGTGCCTAAAATGGTTTCAGACTTTAGGGGAAACAGAGAGCTACATACACCAATTAACAGATTTTTAAAAGACCTGGAGATAAGTAATTAATTAGAGGAACACAGGCAATAAAGGGATTCTAAAGAAATTGGATGCTCTGCAGACAGGAGCCAAGGAATCATTGGGAAGAGGCTGTGGGATGGCAGGAGAGAGGCAAATCCTCTCTCTGCAGCCTCTGCCAGCTCCAGGAGCAGCAGGGACCAGCTCACCCCTCTGCACTGAGCACAGGAACTGAGATCATTGGGGTTTTTCTGAGGGAATCTTTTTGTAACCTGGTAGCACAAATTCTGTACAGCTGAGGCTTTCTGAGGAGAAGACTCTTGGGACAGAACTGCTGAGGAGCAAGGCAGGTTTTGGTCAAAGGCACAGAGAGAGCAGAGCTCCTTGTCAGGACACTTTCCTGGCCAAAGAGGAGCAGAGGAAAACTCTTCCCCCCTCCATAATTCAGACCAGGACATAACTGTGAATTCTCCATGCCTAACTTCACTGCAGCACCTCCAATCCCTGACCTAGAGGCCTTTCAACAATAGGTGGATCTTTATTTTATTCCATTCTCCATCAAAACCTCTGAAAGCCTTCTTTCATCTTGCTTTGAAGTAGATATTTTTAATGAAGTGTTTGCCAGCCAAGTCTAATTGTGCAGCATAACTAGTGCAACTTGAAAAAGCACTCAGAGCTGCTCTAGAGACGGGAAATGACTACGAGCCAAAAGTTGCAAGAGGGAGCAAATGAAAACCTTCTCTTTAAAAAGGCTCCTGATGTCAGTGAATCTGTTATTCCTCCTACTTTTTAAAGTGTGACCTTGCTCATCATGAAATTTCTTTGCATTTACCAGCCCCAAACAGCTTTGCTTTCCATTTAATCAGCCAAAGACCTGTCTGGGCTGCAGCTAGGAATGGGTGTCATAATGACACAAAAATCTAATGTGACAGTTGTAACAAAAGCAAATCTAAGGAATAGCAGGGTTTTAATATTTCAATAAGGTTAAAGCAGGAGTGTTAAATTATTTAGTTTCAGGAATAAGATATAAGCACTAGAGCAATATCACATCCATACTCATATATCTTTACACATGTAGAGGTGATATGTATGTGATAAATTGCAGGAGTGTGAGGTAAATTAATTTACTATGCACTTTGATCACAATACCCTCTCCTGGCCTACTAATCCATTTCCCAGCAGACTTGCTCTAACATCCCAAATCACAGAACACTTTCATTGCTGCCATTAAGAACAACGTTTCACACTCCACCTCTTTTCTTCTCCTCACAGGTGGGAAAGTTCCCCTCCTTGAAAAATTAAGAAATATAAATTAAGTTACAGGAAAGCATTCTGAGGAAATCTTTATATCCTCCACTCTTTCACATTATATAACTATATAAGAGACTTATCAAGGGAAAGCATCTTCAGATACTGACAGCTGGGCAAGATGCTGTGATGTTGGCATGATGCTGGTAGAAGGGGAAAAATGAATTGAGAACAGATGCATCATTCTCTTCAACTACCATGACTTAATATTGCCAATAAAGAAATAATATGCATCTGTGTATGGAAAAGCGCTAAAAGTTAAACCTAATCTACAATTTGACTCTTTTGAGGTATAAACTATTACATTATAAATATTATAATTAATATACCTATCACTACCAGAAGTGTGATGGAATCAAAATGTTTGGCAAGCAAAGAAAACCTGCTATTTCCTAAATCCCCAGTCACAGCTACCAGGAGCAGGGAATCACTGAAGCATCCTCTCCCTGCCAGGCTCTGAGCATCACACCAGGTGAGGTTCTGCAGGCTGGAGCTTCCCAAGGGCAGCAGATTTACCCCTCTGCCCACCAGGCTGGCAAACAGCTGTAAATCCAAACTATAACCTATCACAAAGCTGAACAAACCATAAACTCAGGTGTTATTTACTGGAAGATCACCAAGTGGATTGATTTCATGGATTTGCAGCTTCTGAGTCTTACCACCCATACAGAAGGGTGTAGTGCCTGAAACCCCCATGGAAGAAATCCATAAGAACGTGGGCAATGCATATCAGGAAATGACTTGGATTACAGTAAAGCTATGGATGCAAAGCTGTGTTGTGAACAGACAAGCACTACCTTCCCCCAGTTTGCCATGGCTTTTGTTTACAGCATGACTTGCACTTACCCAAAAATTAAATATTGGCAGAAAGAGTCATGGTGGACTTAATGACACTTTGAGCATTCTCTGCACTTGAGTCAATACATATTCTTTAGAATATGTTACAGGAATCATAATTCAAAATGTAATAAGAAAAATATTTCTAGAGAAGAAAAAAGGCAGGGTAATTGATGCTGGTTTCAGGTTTCACCCATTTACCCTTTATGATTTCAAGTATTTCATTTAGAAAATCTATCCTTGTGAGCACTGAGGTCTACCCAGCTGTGGCCAAAAGAACACAGAACATAAAATAAAAGTATTAGAAGTATATCTTCTTTTTTGGGGTGGGGTTAGACAGAACAAAACAAACAATGAAAAATCAGGGGATTTGAGTGAGTGATTTACCTAAAGAATGGCAGAAGCCCTGTGCCTGCAGTGGCACCTTTTCAAGCCCTGGGCCAGCTGGGGTTTTGCCTTTGCCTGGTGGAGGCAGGAGACCTGGACAATGTGTGCTCACCACAGCCCTGCCAGCCTGCCAGAGCTGTGCCTCAGGACAGACACAGCCAGACTGCCCTGGGGCTGTGGGGAAAATGAACATGGAAAATCAGTGTGTGCTGAGCTCCTGCAGGGCTGAGGTGCTGCTGCTGCCCAGCCAGGGCAGCCCTGGCACACCTTGTCCCTGCAGCTGCAGAGAGAAATATTCCCTGCTGCTAGGGCAGCTGCAGAAATTCTCCCAGGGAGTGGAGGGGAATCTGAAGAAGGCAGCAGCATCCATTTCCCGTGGCCAATGCAGCACAGGGATGGATTTTCTGCTGTCCCTTCACAATGCCATTCCTGCTGCTTTGGTCCGTGACAAGCCCTGGTCCCAAGGGAAGCATCTCGTTCCAGACTGGCTCTGGACAATGAGGAAAGATGCTCTCAGCAACAGCAGGACTGAAAACATTTCAGTCTTCATCAGGACCTGCAGGAATGCAGCCAGACCCCAAACCCTTGTGACTATTTGAATAAATCATGGTGAAACCTGGTCAGCCAAAGGGAAACTTCTAGCACTGAGTTACCCACGAGAGGGACTAAGACCTTGCTGCTGTGAACATCTCACTGTGAGACAAGAAATTAGGAAAGAGCAAAGGGAAATCATGTGAAGAAAGTGAGGGCAGAATCCAGCTCTGCACACCAAAAATAGGTCTCTGCACTACAAGCTGAGGTAATGTACTTGTGGTGAATATTCACTTGTGGTGAATATTCACTTGTGGTGAATATTCCTGCACCACAGAGAACAAAAATGTTAGGCAAGCCTGGCCATGTGCATATCCACACATTCTCATTTTGGGACATGATACATTGCCCCCTTCCTCTGTCCACCCTCAAAAAGTAATGAAGGGAAAACATAAAATAACAGCAGCCATAAATAAGGAGTCTTTGCAGCAGAACAAAATTAAGGCTCCTTTTCTGATAGCATCTTTCCCAAGCTCCCCATTTACAGAAGGAGGAGACACTTCAGACAAAGGAGCATGTCCAAAACTTGAAGGATTTTTTGGTTTTTGACGTTTAAAGAAATAAGAAGAGAGGTAGGCAGAGTGTTATATAATCCAGCATAAACTTCTCAATTTTGTGTTAAAAAAGAAAAAGATTAGCACCCTTGCCTCAAAGTTTAGTGTCCTGAAAACGTTTAGCAGCTTTTTTTATAGAATAGTATCATTATCCTCTGCAGATATAATACACAAGATGCTTCTCAAAATTATATCACAAAGTATTTGTGCATTCACAGTATCCAGTAACTGCCTCCATAATTTATGGGCACCATCCTATGCAAATCATTGGGAAAAAAAATGACAGATCTCAGGGGCTGTTTGTTGTTTAATCTCACTTTGTCATGATTCAAAAAAGAACGATGTGAAAATACAAGGGAAGTCATCCATAATGGTAAAAAAAGATTCTTGGACGTTCTTGGTTGTTTTCTAAGAAACATAAATAATCAGCTCTTTGTCAGCTATGAAATGAATCTACATTTTCTATTCCACATGAAGGGCCATCAAAATCCTAAGTGTTTTACACCCTATTCTATTTCTGCTGGCAGAAAGTTGGGGCTCTAAGATTTGGCAGCAACAGATCATCCACTGAGTTGGGTAACAACATGAAAAGATGTCACACAAAACTGGGCTGGGACTTCAACAGCCATCACAAGGCTTTGGAAAGAGATTTGTGCTTTGGGCTGCTGAAAAATAAAAAAACCCAAACCCTTGGTGTGGTGGGGTGAGGCTGGCTGGATGTCAAGTGCCCACCAAAGCTATTCCATCCTTGCTCTTCTCAGCTGGACAGGAGAGACAAAATGGAATGTGATGTGATGAGAGGCAGGGCAGGGAGAGACCACTCACCAGTTACTGTCAGAGCAAAATAGACTTCTCTTGGGGAAATCAGTTTAATCTATAACCAAGCCAGAGCAGGATAATGAGAAATAAAAATAAACCTCAATAACACCTTCCCTCCCACCTCTCCCTTCTTCCCAGGCTGAGCTTCAGTCCCAAATTCCCTCCCTCCTTCCCAAATCACTATATTATTGTTGATGCCACCTTCTCTGATGGGCTTAACCTTGACCAGCAGCTCCATCCCAGAGCCTCAGGCTCCTGCTCTGTCAGACATGGGAAAGCTTCTGGAGGTTTCTCACTGAAACCACCTCTGTAGTCCCCCTCCTGCCACCAAAACCTGGCCAAACCCAAGGCATCAGAACTCAATCTCTCTTTCAAATTTACTCGAATTTGGATCAGCCTGAAAGGGATATGTTCCTACCAGAAGTTTGGGAGTTTTTTGTTTTGTTTGGGTTTTTTTTTTCCACAAGTCTGTATATTTCACTAAAGGTCTCCTGGCACATAACCCCCAACTCATTTACTCATTTACTACTTTAAAAGAAATATGGCCACATGGGAATACCACCACAATCCCCTTCACCCTCCCTGTAATGAAAAAGGCACAATTAGATGCAGTTTTCATAACTGCTGGATTCAGTGATTGATATTAGATCACACAGAGCTTCACTGCTGCTTTCTCTGGAAGAGGAGAACTGGGGTGCTGTGCAAGGCAGAGATGAGTTTACATGAAAATGACAAAAGCAGATGTTATCACTGAGATAAAGAAACACATTTCTAATACTAAGACTTTGTTAAAAAAACAAACAAACAAAAACTAAAAGCATCTCTCAAAGTAATATTTCAGTCTGAGTTTCTTCAAGGACAGCAGAATAACTGCTGCAGATGTGTATTAAAGGAGGAGTGTTGGTGTCTGGCATGGATAATTGTCACACTGACGAGGGAAATGTGCTCATTAAATTAGCAAAGGTCTTGAGATGACTGAAGTCAGCAAAACACACCAGCATTGCAGACAAACAAGAGTTTGTCAAAGCTTTGCCTTCCCTCCCTGGGGCTCCAGAATGGATGGGCAGAGGTCACAGGCAGGGCTCTGCTGAGGCTGCTGCAGCCTTGGCCTCCCCAAAACTCAGAGAGAAGCTACAGGTCAAGCCTTGAGTTCAAATGCAGCAGAATAGCAGGAAGTCTATTTCTAGCAGAATAGCAGAGTCTAAACTCTCAGCTCTCTGAGAGTTAGGGGCAGTGATTCAACTTTCTTCTGAATGAAAGCAAAATCTGTGTTCCCTGTCTAGAGGGCAAACTTTCCAACAGGCTGCTTTTGTAACACACATCCTCTGTTTGTTGAAACCTCCTTTCCACATATATTAAGCTCTGAATGACCTGAATGGGGCAACTGCTCCCACCAGCTCAGAGCAGAGCCATGTACTCAGCTGCAGCACAGGCAGAGATTTTAGACCTCTCTTCTCCATCTCCTCCCTTTTTGGCAGCATTAGAGACTGCCTCAAAGCCCATCCAGCCTTCCATAAAACATGACCTTACCCATGAAGCCTGAGAGCAATGAACTGGGCTTTTTTTGCTGTCTCATAACAAGTGAGAGAAAAATCCTGATGTCTCATCCCTGCTTGCTTATTTATTTATTCCAAGTGTAAAACTGAAGAGCTGTTGGAAGGCACTCTCCCTTCCAGCCATATCTTAACACCACAGCTCTACTTTAGGGAGAAAGATGGAGAGTCAGCCCCTAGAGCAGTACACGACTTCTGATTAGAGATACTCGGAATTAAATCTATTTAAGGAAAGAAGCAGCACCATCCCTAGTCTTTTTCATTTATCTGGCCTTTTCCTTGCTCTTCTTTCGGTGTCTAGAAATTTGTCAAACTGTTTCATGTTTTGTTTTCTCTTTTTTTTCTTTTCCACTTAGTCAGAAAAACAATCGAGTGGTTCTAAACTAATTTCAAAATGTAAATACTGCACCAAACCAACACTTGATATCTTGCTTTGGCTGTCATATAAAAAAAAATTCAATTATTTACACTGCTTTAGTCACGCAACAAAAGCAACGCTGCTTTTCAAAATGAAGACTGTTACCCTGTACTCCCTCAAACTAAAAAATAAACAATTGTCACAATAGAAGAGAAAATTTGCTATAATTACTCAAGCATGTGAAAGCTTATCACCACAAGAGACTCAATAAGCATTTTTTACATTAGTTCATCAGTACAGATGGAATCAAGTCTTACTTTGATTCTCAAGGCCTAGTCCTCTTTTGGGACAGATCTTTTAGGGCTCTCCCCAAAGCAATCTGTGTTTTTAGAATCAATCAAGAGATTAAGGGGTTTTTTACCAATTATAGCAAATGAAATAGTCTGATTTTTTTTTTCCCTTTATAAGAAGACATTTATCTTGACACAAGTTTCCATGTTGCTGTAGGTGGCCTGCAAGTGCACTGAATAACAGTGGGCAGGTAATATTTGCAAGTCAGACACATTTCAAAAAGTACATGGAGTTACATTCTACATACACATGTAGAATCCATTTTACACTGTCTGGGAAAAGCGGGAAGCACAGCACTAAACTCTGTTAGTCTCCAAGTGAGAAACATTAAAGAGGAAACCTTTTTTTCCTAAAACAAGCCAAATCTTCTCACCTCTTAAAGGAAGCAGTTCAGTAAAAACTGGGAAGCTTCACACTGGACATTCCCTGGGCAGGGAAACATTCCCTGAGAGGCACAACTTGTTTGTCAATTGAGCAGCAGCACTGTCAGGGCTCTTTACACCTCTCAGCTGGGGCAGGGGCTGAGAGATTACAGCTCAGCCACCATGCAAGTGTAAGCCAGCGTGACGTTGGCTTACAGCAAAGCACTTGATCCCCTGAAAAGAGGGAGCAGAGAGGCTCCCTGATCCATCACCCGGCTCAGAGCAGCACTTGGATTGCACATCAGGCCATGCCAAGGCCACAGCACTCAGGATGGGAGTCTGCCCTGAGTACCAGCTGTCGGTTGAGTTTCTGTAAAACAGTGCTGCCTTTATAGCAAGTGATGCTCTGAGACCTGTAGGTGCTATCAAAATATGGAATAAACCCACCTGACAAAGGTATATATGAGTTTTGTTCATATCTTTGGCTCCTGTGTGACATCTGGACATTAAAGCACTTGGAAAGCAGACAGGACACAGCTCAGAGTAAGCTCTCTGAAACTTAAGATCCTAATTCATATAATGCATTATACGGAGAAAATTATTTTGCCGTAATTACATTTAAACCCAGGTTTGCATTCCAAACTCTGCCTGAATTTCCCCTACAGGTTTTGATTCACAGATTCTGTCAGGACTAAGGGATAATCTCTTCTCACCTGTTAAAGGCATAGCCCCTCAGATGTAGGGAGCAGCATACTAAAAGACCACAATGCTCATCAGAGGGACTTCAGTATAAATGTCATACTGCTTTGCAGTTTGTTTCCATCTCTAGACACTACAGATTGCACCTTTTCCTTTGATAGGCTGGAAAACAAAAACGGAACATAAGAAATAATTCACTTCACCTAAGGAGATGGTTTGGGAGGGACTTGCACAGCCTGAAGCTCTGAGGATTCACTGGTACAAAGAACTGCTCGATCCACCATGTGTGGGGTGTGAACACAACAGAAAACATCATAAAATCTTTCCCACTAGAAGATTCTGATCAACAGAAATAGTTTTTTCCCGTGGGTAGAAGAGGTTATGATTTATATTTTCCCCAGTTTTTCTTAGAAAGCACTTAATCAATGGTGTCAATATCAGGAAGCAGGAAATGCATTTTAGCATTTCAAGCCTTTGGATCACACAGCTCCATTTTGATGCTTTTAAAATAGAACTGTTTGAAACTATTTACTTTATTGAGATATCGCTCATTTTCAAACTGGGATGAAATTGAAAAGAATTTTGTTGCTCAAACACCCCAGCAAGGTGCATTGGCTAAAAGGAGGAGGTTCAGAGGGCCTTTTCCAAAAGTGAGAGCCATAAGAGCTTATATAAAGGAAGATTTAGAGAAAATAAAGGAAACTGATTGAGAGGAAGGGAGACAAATTTAGAAATAGATTAAACAGTGGGGGGGAAAATAAAGATTGGAACAGGATATAAACCTACAGAAACCAGTGGGTAATCTGCCTACATTTTAGACCTCACACTAAATGACAGCCTCTGTGTCTGGTGATGTCCCAGGGGTGGTTTTGGAGGGTTAGAAACACAGTGTGCCCAGGATGCTCATTGCCCACAGTCTGCTCCCAGTCAGGGCATCTCAAAATCCCCCTTCCTACAACAGTGTTTCAGCTCCTCCTCCCACCATCGTCTGAGTGGGGAACTCCAGAGCTCACATTTTAGGACTCAAAAGAGACCAACCAGACTCATAATGGAACTGGAATAACCGTGACCAGCATGAGATAAATATCTAATAACCACTGTCAACTCATTCAATTCAGCGTGTTATCAACAGAAAGAATCAGCATTAAACAATTACCCAATTCTGCCCTCAGGGAAAGAAAGAAATGCAAAATAATTCCAAGGAAGTCATTGAGGAAGATACATTCACCCTCTAGAGGATTCACTGACTGTCCTGCCTGGCAGCTCTCCAGATTCCCAATGTGCTGTGGCAAATGGGATACACAATGCTGGAGGATCATTAATGTCTTTTCTCTGTTTTTACCCACCTGTGAGCCCCACAGCCACCTCTGCTGGGGACACAGAGAGGTTTTAATAGCCAGAAGGAAGGTCCTGATGGGTTTATAGTCCTGGGAAAGCCAGGAGCTGCCATGGACACTTCCACACTTTACAGGATTCACTGTGAATTCCCTTAATGTCGTAAGATTTCAGTAGAGGACAAATGTCAAGGGAGGGCACAGAAGTGTTGCCTTGCTCCCAGGCATTGAATAATCTCATTTAGGGACAGCTATCAGTGCTGCTTTGGCCTTGTTAATTTTCCCTTCCTAAATCAGTGTTCAGACACTCACAGCTTTTGTCTGCTGCTGTTATCAAGGCATTTGCATGCACTAATCCATGACAAATGGTTTCATTTGATGCACATCTGATTTCCTTGCCTGCCAACTAGAAAGAGATAACAGAAATACCAAGAGAAACTAAATTAGAACTAAAGGAGTCATTTATTTGTTGGAGAAACTCAAGGTTAGGATAAACACCACCCAGGCAGCTGTCTTGATGGAGAAAGCACTGAGATTTCAGCTGTGGACAGACAGTTTCTGATTACCTGAATGAAAAAAAATGCTGCATTTTAAAGCCTCCCAGAAAGATATTACTACAGAAATAATTATACTACAGATGTGGGAGCTGGGTTAGACACAGTCATTCTCTGTCAGATACCTGCTCCAGCACATTGAAACAAATTACAAACTCAGAAACCTCTCTGAGCTTCAACTCATCCCTTGAGCTTTTATTGTTTAACACAGTAGTGACTTCTGGTGACTGACCACCCAAATTTGAAAGCATCCCATGCAGGTAACCAAAAAAGAGGAATTTAATGAGTTAATGACAATCACAGTAAATAGTGTTAGTTTAGCCTGGAGAGCTTATGATTTTAGCAAGAGTTTTGCCCAGATCTCTGCTGTTTGATGAAAGGTGCAGCCTCGTTTAAAAAAGGGCAATTTCTGAAAACACCAGACTTCTTTATTTCAGTGCTGCTCTAAACCAAAACAAGAGCTGGTATCAGCCAAAGGACACACAAGACCTTCCTCATGTCCACATTGGTATTGAATTTGAGCTCTCTCAGGTCTTGATTCCTCTTGGGAAAGAAATACCCACCGGTAGATTTGAATTTATCCGTCCAGAGAGGATTTATGCCTCTACCAGGATGATGGTTTGGTTTGGGTAGCTGCTGATACCTTGTAAAGACTTTTTTTTTTCCCCAAAGAGGAATATCAAGGCAGAAATAAAGACACAAAGATATTGAACTACTTTTTAAAGTTTAAACTTCGGAAACTGATTCCTATAAACAAACTAAACCCTCAAGTATTAAGTCCTCACAATTTTGTACTCAGTTCCAATTTTGGCATTAAAATGTGGAATAGGCTGGTGTTTGAACGTTTCTGAACTGTAAAATTAGCCAATTTTGAAAGACATGATAGAAAACATAGAAATTACTATATCACAGAAATGCTATAATCGGTTTTTTATTAATGTAATTACAGGAAATACCTATCTATTCATCTTTTCAGTGTATCTTACCATACCTTCTTTACCCACAGCACCTTTATCCAGACCAGAAATGAAGGTAAGATTTTCCCTGAAATGCATTTTTCAAAATGCAGTGTTCAGGATATTACCTTATTGATAATTTCAGTGTTACTTGATCTCACTTCTGTCTGATTTTAGGTTTTATTTAAATTCAGAATGATCCAGAATGGGAACACTTACTTCTAAATATGTTTATATAGGCAAATATATCAACTACAGATACTTTAAAACTCTTGAACACGTTCAAAGTCACCACTGTGTTACTGTGATTCCTGGGCAGCAAGCAGGAAAGTGGTGCTAACCAATAGGTTCCCTTCATTTCTGCATGTTCTTTTAAGAAACAAACATATAAATCAATGAAACCAATTTTCCAAATAAAATGTCCTTGCTTGCTCTCAACCACTTAATTAAACACCATTAACTCTAGTTTGTTTTGGCAACCAATTAATGTCATGATCAAATATAAATAGACTCTGCAAGAAAAGATTATAATTAATAAATCCTGAACACCACGGTACAATTGCACTGAAGCCTTGCTTGCCAGAAATATTTAGCAGCAGAGAGAGAGAGCATTAATGAGGACACTAAAAATAAAGTTTTATCAGAGTGTGTGCAGTTTAGATCCTGAGGCTCTTGCCTGCACCCAGGCTGATCTATGGAGCCTTTGGCTGCTGAGATTATTTACTACCCAGGAAAATCAGAGCCTCAGGTTCCCCACTTTCCAGCTAACTGATATATACATTCCTGGAGCTGTCCAATCAAGTTCTGCATGGATATAACTTTCACTTGCACACAATCCATCTGAAAGTGTATTTTGCTCACTGTGTTTTTGGTAGGTTCACAGTGAAGGCTCTTGATTCAGATTTGTCATCTAGAGAAAACTAAATGAATCCAGCAGGAGCTTTGGATCATGCAGGAGGATGGATTAAAAACAATCTTTAATCTGAACCAAGAACTCTCCTGATAATCAAGAGACAAGGATCACTGTTTAAGCTGGTTTTTGGTTGCTTATTCATTTAGTGAGCGTTAAGGTAGATGGTATACACATAAAACCTAACTGCTTATGGAAGAAATATCTGTGCCCAATTCCAAAAATCTCCCAGCACGTGAGGCTGGGTGGGAGCTGCTCGTGGAGAGCAAGTTATTCACTGGGCAACTTGTAACTCAGAGACACTGCACCACAAGTATTTATGTACTGCACTTCACTTGGTCCTTCTCAAGGAATCACTTTCACATGACCCAAAAACTCATAAAATCCTCCATTCCTGACATCAGTGAAGCTCTCAAGCCAGGCTGTTTTCTCAAAGTAAAATAAGGATTACAATGGAATATTAGGAAGCAGTTATTGATTATCATGATAGCAACAGGGATCCTGGACCTGCTGTCACTGAAGTGACCTTTCAAGAAGGGCAGGAGTGGCTTCTTTACCCACTGTGAAGGAAAAGGGGAAAACTGTAATTCCAAAGAAATACAGAATGCAAGAGATGTCAAAAAACAATCTTCTAAATAGAGCGTAGAAATGTGAGTCACAGAAACACTGGGCTTTGTAACTTCATTCAGCTTAATTTACACCCCCGATTCCCCATTGTGCATCACTGGCTGAGTCTCATAAATTTAGACTCCAACTGTGCTGCAGTCCTCGTGCTCCCTACCCAGGGCACAATGAACTGAAAGCTACAGCATCACTCCCATGCAAAAGAATAAGTTCAGCTGGAGAAAACTGTTCTGCACAGGGCACCTGAAAACAGAAAAAAAATGCTGAATCCCACCAGCAAAAAACCCAAAAATCTTGCTCAGGGCAAAGGTTGGTTTCACAGAGTGGAAAGGAAAACATTCAAAAGGAAATACAATGATTGTAGACGGTACAGGATAAAATAATATCAACCTTATGGGAGAAAACACATCAATCTTATGAAGCAATGCACTCGGATATTACCTTTTAAAATATAAATGAGCCTTGGACTAAAGCAGGCTAATCATTAAAGGCATGTTTCTGATGCTATCAGCAGAAATACTTCAGTGCAGAGCAATGTAGTTTGCCTTTGGGGTTTATATTTGTAGGTGCCAAATTTTCCTTGGGACTTAACCAGCCCAGTATGAATTCTCAGAGTCTTTAACGCTGTGGCAGAGAGCTAAAAAATAGTGCTGTGCAGGGAAAGGTCCCTGCATGATTCACCAGAGCCCCAGGGCTGTGCTGGAGAGGGAAGCTCAGCAAAGGTGTGGGAGCAGGAGATGCTGCCAGAGGGGTTTTGTGGTCCCTGTTTCCCCAGGGCAGCTGCTGCCATGCCAGGAGGGATTTGCTTTGCACCTGCCTGAGGGTCTGAAGTGGCATGGATGGGGACAGGAACATGGCCAGGAGAAGGGACAGAGCAGGGGGACTAAAGCAGAGCACAGGGACTGAACACACAGCAGGGACATCCCATCGTTCCTCCATGAGCACTCTGCCCCTGCCCCTTTGAGGGTGACCACGGGAATACAGGGAATCTCCTGCATCGCCAGGGAATGCAGCCACACTTGCAGCAGCTCCTGGGGAGCCTGGCTGGGCACCATGGGCTGTTCAGGGTCTCACTGCACACCTTGGCCACGCTGCTCTTCACAGCCCATCGAGCTGCAACACCTGCTCCTTCAGGTAGCTCCCTCTCCCTGGATCAGGAGTAATCAGGCATCACACCCAGCAGTGTGGTGACAGCTTTCCCCAGCTGTCCTCCTCCTGCCCCTGACCAGCCAGGCAGGACTGGCTGACCCCAGCAATGCCAACCTATCCTTTCCCCTTCACTTCCCTGTGTCTCAGGCAACAGCTTACAGACCCCTAAACTCCCCACAGCTGACCCTATCTGCAAGCACACCCTGGAGCCATGCTGGTTTTGTTTTGGAAGTTTGATTTTTCAGAAAAAAAAAAACCCCAAAAACCAAGAAATCAAAATCACAGGGTGCAATACTTCTGATCAAGTCTGCTGCTGTAAACAAGTGCATCACACAAGCACAGCAGGCAGTTCATTGCCATCATGCTGCTAGAAACCCTACCTCATCCTTAAGTGTTGATTTTGTCACATCAGTTCTCCTCCTAAACAAATCCGTGTCCACATACATCCGAATGTATTTTGTATGTGACCAGGAACACAGTAGGGACTTCCAACCTGGATTTCTTCACTTAGCAGTTGGTAGTTTCACATTTTCAAGAGCAGCCTGTGAAGGCCAGGTGTGTACAGCAAAGGTAGCACAAGGGAGATCTTTCCAGTGAGTGACTGGAACACCTCACTGTGAGCAGGATTTTCTGACTGAACAGACCAGAGCACTGTGGTGCTTCCTGTGCATTTACTGGTGAAAATGAAAACTGAATCAGCTTAAAAATTTGCTCATTTTAATTAACACAGGAAGAAACATTAGTTGTCACCCTTCACGGCCATGGCTGGCTGTGATGGTGCCTGGCAATTTGAATATTGTGTACTGAAGACAACAGTTTGCATTCACACCATGTGATTAATGAAACACAATTCTTGCTAATCATAGAAACTCTGTATTTATATATATTAACTACCTAGGGCTACACTTGCTTCAGTCAATACCAAGAGCAAAAATCCTATTGAATTTACCTTCCACATCTCAATTGTTCTACAAAGTAAAGATCTATTTTATTTACACTTTTCTGGGGAATTAGATTCAAAACCCAGTCTGTTTGGAACTGAATAGCCACATATATGAGGCATATGAAAATAGCAGATCTTTTGAAAAGTGAAAATATGTGGTTTACCCAAAGGCTATCAAAAATCAGTGGGAAGGCTAAGATCAGAACTAAGACATTTTCTGCTCAGAGCCACAGACTCCAGTTTCTGCAAAATGCTGTCTACTGAGAAACATGCTCAGAGCATCCTTAGGTTGATGTTCCTTGTTAGTTGGTGCAGAACTGCTTTGAGACTGATTTTTTCCATCTCACAATATGAGGTATAGAGAATCACTTCTTGAGAAGATTTTTAATAGGCACATCATTAACTGCTGTCACAATAAAAGGTACTTCATGTTTAGCATCATAAAATTCCAGCCTTGATTCAGTCCATGATTTCTTCCTCTGAACAGGCCTATTTTTAATTAACATATTTGCAAATGTCAGCAGTGCTACAGTAGGTACATTTTCCTGCTTGTGTCTGCCTTAGATCTTTACACTGCACACAAGACTAACTTGATGTGTACCTAATTCATTTGTACAAACTTACAGGTGAATCCCATGTCCTTCCAAGTAACACACAGCCACTGTTGTCACCTGTGATTAGCTGACAGATCTAATACCTTGTCATGGAACAAAGACAAAATTTTGTAAAGAATTGCGTGATTGAAAGGGTGATGGCTGCTTTTTGAATTTTTTTTTTTTAAACTTGACTCCTGTAGTTTGCTAATATCTTGTTTTGTCACCAAATGCCAACATCTACTTCCTATTGCTGGGAGGGTCAATCTTGTCAATCAGATGATCAATGAACTATCACAGATAATCACTATCACTCAGATAACTCTGCAAATCACATGTCCACTCTAACCCTCAGGCCATTTCAACAGCCCTAAAACTGTGTGTGTCTTAGAGACTAAAACAACCAATGCAGAATTCTTTTCATTACCACTGTTTCTCCTTAAATCACCCAGGAATGACAAGCTTGCAGAGGAGATGGAGATTTGTTTCCACATAAAGTTATTTCCTGTGAATGCTTTCACACATCCTTTGCCTAACATGATTTTCATGAAAATGAAATATAGTCATAAAAAAAACCCTGCAGAAAGGCATGAGTATTGCCCAAGGGGAATTACACTGCAATGGGGTTGTGCAGATTTACTCCAAAGTCTCCTCCTCCTCACCTACCCAGGGCAAAAGGAACAGGCATCAATACTTACAGGCACTAAAGAGCAGCACTCAACCTTCTCACCGTGTTAATGAGACAAGAAAGAATTAATGAACAGGCCCAAATAATACAGCATCATTCATCTTATCAGCAAGCAGTATTTATTATGCCCTTACTACCTGTGCCCACCTGCCAACATTTCACAGAAAATAAAGCCACAGTCAATCACAAATACTGCCATGTAGAACAGTTTATCACATTTGTTTCCAGGTTCATACCTTCTGCTAAGTCATCTAACTGAATAAAGAAGTACTGAATTATAAAAATGAAAAATTATACTGCACTGAAAAGAGACTTTAAGCTTTTGTGATTGCACAGTGTGTACAAATCTATTTCAGCCTGTTCAGATACTTGCTTAAGAAAGTTTCAGGATGGAAAAAAAAAAGATCAAGCTCAAATCTCTGATGATAAACTAACCTTTTTATACATTGCCCTTGATTTCCAGGGTTTCAAAACTGGATTAACTGCAGTAGTCCAGATGGATATATTCACTCTGCTAATCCACTGTGTTCAGTTCAAGTTTATTATGCTAAATACACTCCAAGAGGATTTTATCTTTTACCTGCACCTTCCTGTGCTCAGTGAGACTCTTCTATTCATCAAGTATGAGAAGCACAAGCTGGGGTGGAACCTGCCTTTTAATTATCTTGTACCGAAGTGGCCCCATGATGGAGCTGAACTGCACAAATTCTCTTATTTTAGAGCATCTCATTATCCATGGAAGATCACAAACTGAAAGAAAAGATGTGCTGAGGATGCTATTGATTACAGCTATATTTGTCATGATTCAATAAGTTGAAATTTCATATACCAAATATTAAATCGCTGAAATTATGCCTTGGCTCATCTGCATCCATTTTTTATTCACTTTTATTTGGCTGAACATTTTAATCTTACTTACACAGTTTCTAACTAAAAGTAAACTATGCATTCCTAATAATATAAATATGAAAAATAGGGTGTGCTCAGGGACTGCAGTTGAATACATTAAAATCACTCAGTTTGCTAGTTAACATATTTCCATCCCTCTTATGTACAACCTTTCACATTCAGTTGGCAGACTGCAAATTCATGGCCTTATAAAAAAAAAACCCACTGTTTTGATTTTCTGTTGTGACAGCAGAAATTGTCCAAAATATCTAACAGTTTCCCTAAAGGACACTCACTGGCTGGTACTTCCCAGGTGCAGCACAATCTGAATTCGAGGTGAACATCATGTCAAATTCCACTCATCTGTCAATGTAGTGGATTATTTCTTGAGAGACTGAAATTGGCTGCCTGGGATCAGAACACCATCAATCTTATTCATGTAGGGTGCAGAGAAGCTGCCTGAGCCAGGCTCGCAGGAGGGAAAGCTTGGCTGCTTCTAAGTAGGTGATGAGGCAGCTGTAAAACCTTCACTCTATCTGTAGCACATCTCTGAGTGAAAGATTTTGTCATTTTTCACATTTCCCCAACATTTGGTATGCATTCGGTGTCTTGCTGTTCTTGCCTCATAAAAAAGGTGATTTTTCAAGCTTAGGCAAATGTTGCAGAGCTCTGGATCTGCCCAGCTCTCATTTTTTCTCATAATGTCACTTGTTTCAACTGATTCCACAAAATGATATTACATTTTCCTTTTACATATCTGTTTAGCTGGGCTGTTTTTCTGTATTTCCCTCACTAGGGACACACTCAAATAACCAGCAGCATTACTGATGATTGCATTGTAATAAATCTCTGCAAGTCCCAACTAAGACCCTCACCCCTCAAACTCCAAGCACTCCCAAACTTCCAGTGCCAGCTGGTAAAGGTAACACCTCTGGGTAATCTGATGCTCTAAAATGGGCACTGAGAGCTGGCCCAGCAAGGATTTTGGTCTATTCCTCTATACTATGTATGTTTTATTACAAGAAACCAAGTCAGTGTCAATACCTGTGACTTCTGGGCAAGAAATGTACTTGGGAGTTTAACTTACTTTAAAACTTGGAGTTTTAAAATTGCCAGAGACTTGTGGTTCAAGACCATTTGTCTTTGAAGGGATGACATTAGATCAAAAAGCATTAAAATATTAATTGCCACATTGTAAAATGAGTCATCACTGTGAGTTAACATTTTCTGTCTTTCATTTCTACAACTGTTAAAGCCTCTCCCACCTTTTCTGTGGATCCAAATTCATTAAGTGACACTCTTGGCCCATCTAATTTTAACCAGATGAAAATACTGTGCTCAAATATGCCAACACCTCAATTTTTAGCACAGCACATTCTTCAAAATGCAATTTTTAGCAGTTGAAAAAGTTATGTGATCCATTCCTGTTAATAAAAACACAGTAAAACCACTGCTGTGCTGTCCCTGCAGATCCAAGTGAGCTGTGCTCTCCACTGCTAACCTGTGGCATTTATCCTGGCATTGCATTCTATTCACAGTCCCAAATTCTCCACCAGGCCACACTATTGCATCCCCATCAGTTCTCAGGGGTAGACTTGAGAACCTCAGAATGTGTGTCTCATTTATTCCTGACCTGCAGCACACACAGGTGACAGAGGGAGGTTTGGTGTTGGTGTTTTAAGGACCAAGCCATGCCCAGTTTGGGTCAGGTAAGTACAAAGTTCTCCAAACCTGTGCTGTCACAGTGTCCAAGTTATACAGACATTCCAGAACTTCACCAAATGGGGAGAAGGGGAGAGAGAAATGAGGACAGAGAAACTGAACTGTTTTCCAAAACTGGATTCTAATGCTGGGAAATTGTTAGAAAATGACAGTAAGGGAGGACTGTTCCCACATCAGATTGGCAAAGCACAACACACATTGGACTCACCAAAAAACAGATGCTGTGCAATAGAAAGGCAAGCAACCCATGAAACTTCACTGATCAAAGGAATTTTGATTAGTCAATCATTTATCAAGACAGACACAAGCACGGGCAGAGAGCCTGCAAGCCCAGAGCTGAGCTCAGTCCTACCTGGTCTGTGCAGGTGATGCTGCTGGAAAGTGTGATGGAGGGACCCCTGACAGAGCAGCATTGCACAGGCACTTATCCACAAATACAGGACCCAGGACATTGCAGAGACCACTGCCATTCTCTAAACAAAATATTAGACACACATTATTATCCAATGCCTTACAGCACACAGAATAGTCAGCTTCCATTACAACAGTATTGTTAATATTTTTCTTTTTCACTCCTTTTGCTAAATGCCTTTTGGTTATTATTTCCCCCTGCAGGATGCAATTGTTGTACAGCAAAGGTCATGCCCAAAAAGGACAGCTGAGGTAAAGAGACAACAACACAGCCTGGATAACTTTAATAATTCAGTGGTAAAAAAATCAAACTGTAATAATCTGAAGACTAAAAAAAAATCCCACAATATAAATAGAAGCTGGAAAATGTTCTCACACTGATCCATGGCTGAATTTACAGGGGAGTTAAAAATATAAACTAAATTTTAAAAAAATCACACCACCAGCTTGAAAAAACCAACATGACATTCAGGCAGGAGCAAAACTGCTTTAAACACATTGCAGAAAGGCATAAAGTATCCTCAGATATCCAAGACACATTGGCAAAATACTCCATCCCCAAAACTGAAAGGCTATTACTGACCAAGAAGGTAACAGTACATTGTTTGGTTTTTTACTTTTGCAAGCATTAATTATTAACCATGCTTCTGTCTACCAAACAAAGTAATTGTTTCTCAGAATTATGTTCTAATCCCCAGATGAAATCAGCTTCCTTTTGTTCGACCTGTGCATGTACAAGGACTGGAGTATGGCCAGACTGAATTTCAGATATATTCTATAGAAGATTTGATGTTTTCACTAAGCAGATTGTGTCAACATTGAAAAAATATTCCCTTTGCCAAGGGAAAAAGCAATTTCTTTGTCTCCTGGTGCTGATGTACTTGGCCATCCAGTACAGACAACTGTGTTTTTCTCATGCTTTTGTTCATGGCTGTACTAAGTGAATTTCCCTGTGACTTGTTAACTTCAGCAGCTCTTTCTCAGTGCCTGCAAGGAACAGGAGGTTTGCAAGGCTCAGCTACGCTACACATCGTCCAGTTCCCTCAACAGCACCTTCTGCTGCATTTCAGATGGCCAAATTAATCAAACTTCAGGCACTCTCCTCACTCAGCCAATGACGGGATGCTGCTCTCTATCTAATAATCCAATCAGCAGAGCATCATTTTCACGGAGCAAGAAAGACTTTGAAAGATTAAATCTCTCACATGGAGAAAAAATCATGTCTTTACCAAAAAAAAAAAAAGTCTCTATGTGATATCAGGGGATTTCTGATTTCTACAGTAGAAGGATGAACAATATTAAAATAGCGAAATACAGAGGTAATAAAATTTATGCATATAAATATTCCCTCCCCCCCACACCCGATTTTGAAGCAGCACAGTCTTTGGGAAGCTTTTTAAGTCTAATTAGTTGAAATGAACCACATAAACTGACAAGTATAATTAATAGAGAATACCAAAACATTATTTTGATCAGCATGAGCCTCTTCCTTTCTCTGCACTGAGTGCTTGATGCACTGCTTGGTGTATAATTAATTTCATTTCCAACTGTTTGCTTTGCAGTATCCAATGCACTTTTTCTTCTCTCTTTTTAGACCCATTTATCTTGCAAAAGAGATTCAATCCCCTCAGATCAGGGAGCTCCCGTGAGGCTTCCCGTGTCTTCAGGAATTAACACCTTCTTGTCATAATTGGTGTTCCCGTGCTTTTTAAACCACAAGGCAAAGGGAAAGGTGAGTCTCACGTAGGAGAATTTCAGGTATTCAGGTTATCTAAACCGAACTTTAAAAATCCCAGCCAAAGACCGAAACAAAGCCAAACTTCCACAACCTGCTAAATGCTCCTGCGTCTTTCCTCTGGCATCATGTTCTTAGCACATGGACAGCAGATTTACTGTACCCACTCAGGTTTTATTATTAGCTTTTATTTTTTAATATAAAACCTCTTTCAAACTGCACTATTTCAAACTAGCTTTGCTCCAACCCCGGCATTCCTTACAAACATTTCTTCATGCACTTGTTTGTCAGCAAACTGTCAGATACACAATTTTACCCACAGATCATCTTATCATTAGTACGGAAACACAGCAGTGAGCATATTCCACTTATTATCTGACGAGTTCCAGATCTGCTTTCTGAATCTTAAATCCTGAGGAAGCTCCTTACCTGAGTAATCCAACCAAGAGCAGAGCACTCTAGTAGTGTTCATCGGAAAGATCTAATACTTTTTTAAATCCATCTGTATCACAATGAGGGATTTCTTTTATAGCTTCCCAATAATCTTCTTTATCAGGATTAAAAGCAGAAAAAAAAAAAAAATCTCTTTTTCGTTACAAATCCTGTTTCCAGAGTAAAGAAGACATCTGAGCTCTCAGCCCGCCGTCAGAAAAGTGGCCAAGGTTTGAGGGGTGGAAACCTTCTCATTTTCACCTTTAAATCATTTCCTAGCATCCCCTTCTGCTCGGCGAGCCCTTTGAAGTGATCTTGAGGCGATTCGCAGCTCGCAGGACACTTCGGGGCGAGGAGGAGCGGCAGCTCTCCGGGCGCGGGCAGCGCAGCCCCGGCTCCGCTCGGGCGGCCAGCGAGGCGGCGGTGCGAGCGCCGGAGGGAGCGCAGCTATTTCAACACATCCCTGCTCGGGAGAGCATCACATGTGCCTTAAAGCGACACAGCCCTCGCCAGCCGCTGGGGCTGCGCTTAAATAGCGGCAGCGGAGCCCGCACGGCGCAGGGGAGCGGCTGGGAGAGGCAGGTAGGGATGGGCAGGAGCGGAGCAGCGCCGGGGGAGGAGAAGGGCTGGGCAGCGAGGGGAGCGCTGATGCTGCCCGCTGAGCCTTTATTCCCCAGCGCTGCTCTGGCGCTTGTTCACGGGGGAAGAGCGGGGTTTAAGAGTCTCTGCCCTTTTACATGCCTGGGAACAGGGAAGGGTGGTGCAGGGAAAGTGTAGCGAGACACACGGGAGGGCAGGAGACTCCCACACGCTCCCTGGGGCTTCCCAGCACCTTGGCACAACTCTGAGCGGAATCTTTCCTCCCAACTCCATTTCCGAGGCATCTCTTTCCCCATTGTCTGCAGAGCTTTGATTTACTCCCGAATCCTAAAGCTCAGCTATGCCAGATTATTTATTGCAGTAATTTATTCTCCCCATCTTAAGTGGCCATTTACAGGAATGGAGTGGTTTCCTCTCCCTCTTGTACCATATGTAATTATTTGTTTTTAAAGAGCCATTGTATAGACTTAGTACATACCATTCACTTGGCATTACAGCTCTTATGTCTGCCTACAAAAGAAAAAGGGCTTGGAGACAAAACAGAAACTTCCATTTTAAGAGCTCAGGATGTGTGCTGTAACACAATGTGGGACTATTTTTTTTTTCCTCTAGATAACCTGTGGCAGAAGAATGTGCCACCTTCACTGCTTATCAGCACAAGACACCAAACAATCGTAAATAATAACAGCACTAAGTACCCTCACACTCAAGTACCTCCTTCTCAGCACCCAAGGACATCCATCTCAGTGGAGACTCTCACTGAGAGGTGCAATGAGTCTCCTTGACAGATCACACTCTCCTTTGGAGCTGCTGTGTTTTATTGGGCAATACACATGCAGAACTTGGCCCTGCAGACCAACAAGGATGTTATACTGGTCTCTGCCACAGTGCTCAGAGCAGCTCTTTATTACAGCCTCAAAACAGCGAAGCCATTGGTGGGAGGGGTGTGTGACAAAGTGACACAGCAGAGCACACAGACCTTCCCCACAGCACAGGCCACCAGAGCTGGGGATAAGAGAGTGGCTCAGGACAAGCCTCACAGTGACCAGAGGTGCTCTAAAGAGGTCAACGTTTTCTTTTCAGATGGTTTGTTTGAAAACACATGGCACAAGCATGGTTTGGGATAGATTTATATGTTTAATAAATGTTTTCTTGTTTTCCTGAAGAATTTCCTTAAACACTGAAAGAGGGCAAAGAACTGGGGCAGTTATTGTTACTTTCTGGCCTCAGAAGGGTCTAGAAGGATCAAAAAAAAGCAGATGAGAGGCAGCCAAGTACCATGAAGTACTGAAGAGCAAGGTCCCTGAACCTGGGATCAGCCTCCACTCAGGCTGCTGGGGTTTGCTGCCAAAGCCACAAGAAGGCTCAAGACCTTCCCTCTTCCCATGGGAATACAGAAAGCTTCCTGTGATGAGCAGGTAATGGGAATTCATTTTAAAATAGCACATGTTTAAGATACATCCCTTTTAGGACTTGTGGGAAAGATACAAGTGAAAGGGTATGGAGTGGGCAGGTGGAAGAAAGACGAAGGAGAAGGGTCTCAAGAAGCAAATATAACCTTCTAAGAAAATCAAAGGCCTTGTGGACAGCAGGAAAAATCAGACAAATTGTGACCACACACCTTGGCAGAGTAGGCAGAGACAGATTTATGCAAGATACAGATTTATGTAAGGTACAGCAGAACTGTCACTCTGCCAAGCACTGCTAACTCCCAGCTCCATGAGGCTAATGCCACCATAACCCCTGACAGATGCTGCTATTGCTCAGGACAAGCTCTGCAGAAACAGGGGACATGTTGCTTCTGCAGGGTAGGGGGGAGATCAGAGGGACAGAGAGAATATTAAACAGGCTGTGCTCACAGCCTCTCCCCTGCCCTGGCTCCCAGCATCAGACAGGAGCACAGGAGTCCTTGGCAGATCTTGCAGATGCATCCTCACACCTGCTTTGATGTCTTTGCTGCCAATTTTAACTTTCAGTGGACCAACAAGACATGAAACAGTTTTCTCTTGCCCTCTTTGCTAAGCACAATGTCATATTCTCCTGGTGCTTTGGGGTTTTACTTCAGCCTCCCCACTTGGCTTTGACAGGGAGGGGATGGAGCTTTACATGCACCCCAGGCCTGTGCTGGATGAGGGGCTGCTGACACACTGGAAAGAGAAAATAGAAGGGGAAAAAAGACACGAGCGAGCAGTCTGCACATTTCAAAATGCTTTCTCATGAAAAGGGAAGGCTGAAAGTAGTTTGTCTCTAGACAGAACGGATATGGGACAAAAGGTTGTGTCCTGTGGGATGGAAGCTCCTGGCAGTGCTGGGGCAGGATGAATGCATGGCCTGCAGAGGGGCAGAACAGCCTTTGGGGTTTGTGGTGTGCGGCTGACTGCTGGGAGGTGAAGTGTCAGGAGGAGATCCTTCCACCCCCACTCTGATACCTGATGGGAGAGAAAGGAGAAAACAGAGCCCAGCACCTGATCCATCCCAATCAGACAGCATGGAAACTGCCTACCCACAGCTCTGACTGAAAGACTCCACAGGGCTGCTGGCACAGCTGCCAAAATAAGCCCTTTACATTGGCATGACATTTCCAAGGTGAAGGGAGGTTGCAAAGGGTCAGCAGGCATCCAACTGCCTTTGAGATCTGCCCTACACCCAGGGCTGTGTGCACAGGGAGAACAGCCTTTCCCTTCTGGTTCCACCATTCATCTAGAGATGCCAAGTGAATGACAAAAATAGGCAAATAAAAATAAATGCTCTTCCCTGCCTGAACCTCTATTTATCACAATTTTCTGGGCATACAGAAAAGGACAGCATATGCAACTCAGGCAGGCTCATGCAGACGGCAGATTGGTGCTTGCACCCAAACAGGGGCCTCTGGCCTCTGCTTTCAAATTCTGCCTCCTCTGCCTCTCTCTCCTCCTCCCCCACACTTGCCTTTTCCCCACGTAGAGATTTAACATGACACATCCCAGGCGTGCGTTTCACAGGGTCTGGAGAAGGCTCACCACCTTGGAAATGCAAAGCTCCTCAGTTCTAGTGTTCCTGGGACAATGAAGCTTTGCTTTTCACAGATTGTGTTCTCCACCCCTCCCAGCTGCTTCCACCCACCCTACAAAGCTCCTTCCCATATCCCAAACTCTGCCTTGGCTGCTGCCTGGGCAACAGGCACTGCACACTGCAGCTCCTCCCTACTTAAATGCTCCTACCCAGGTGAGTCAACTGCAGTCTCACAGCAAGTTTTACCTCAATTCCACCCAAAGCCAGATTTCTGACTCTCACCCCGGGTTCACAACATTTTGTGGAAGCTTTTTTTAAAATCTGGCAGAGCAGTTTTGCTTGGCCCCTCACCTCCCCACATAGCTTTTCCTCCATTGGGAGCCATCCCACATGGAAAACCTGCAGCTGAGCATGTGAAGATCGATCTGCCCACATGTGATTGCCTGAACAGCAATGCTATGGAGCCCAGAGTAAAACCAGCCAAGAAATCCCCATCCAGGGCCCTGAGCCTCACTGTGTTTCTTGCTCTTGGTTGCTTTCTTTGTCCCCAATAGAACAGGAAGCACAAAGAGTAAAGCAGAATTCTTTTGGTACAGGGAGAGCACAAGTTTATCAGCTCCTTGGACACCAGCTGTGGACACAGCTTGGCCCAGATAAACACTTACAAGCTATATTTAATGTGTGAGGGCAGCAGTGTTTTATGTTCTGCATGCACATTCCCTTTGCCCAGCCAGGTGCTCCACTTCCTGTCTAGAAATTTTTATATATTTAATATATAAAAAAGGAAAATTTTCCTGCCCTGAGACTTCCCTTTCTCAGTCCTCACCACTTTTCTCCCTCTCCTACAAGATGTCTGATCCAACCTCAATGACCAAACTGCACCCATTACCTTTCCTGCCCTTCCTATGTCTTCTATGACAGCATTAAATCCTTTTGTCTGTATTGTCAAGTTTTCTCCTATAGCTTTTTCTAGTGACATGGGAAGATGCAATGTTTTTGCTGGAGGCAAACCAGGAAAGATTAGCTAGAAAGATACAACATTTTTCCCACCAAGGCCACAGACTCCCCTGGCCAACACAAAGACCCTGCACACCAAGAGCCTGAAGGAGCAGAGCTGAACAACCTGTGCAGGGAAGCAATTTCCCATGGGAGCCCAGGGGCTGTTCAAAGAGTTATTGTCCCTCTCCAAGTACAGGATGATGGGAAATTTGCTGTTTCCAGCCCAGGTGCAGACATATGGATATGGAGGATCAGCCAAGGCAGCAGCACAGCACTCAGAGGAGATGCTCCACCTGCTGCCCTTGGCACCCTGAGCTGGTTGCTCCTTCCCTCCCTCTGATCTCACAGCACATCCTTGCACTGCCTCAGCCACACACCAAACATGTGGCAGAAGCAGAAATGCTGTCAGCCATCCCCAGCTATGCAGGGAAGATCCAACCAGGAGGATGACATAATCAAAACCATTAGGCACAAAAAACCCCCAACCAAAACAAAAAAAATTTACAATGACCACAAGAGCACAATAAGTAGCTTATACTGGAAAGCAACAAAGAATTAAATAGCAAGTCTGAATATTGACAAAAGCAGGGAGAAGTGAGAACAGAACACAAAAAGAAGGATTTTTGCAATTATTCCTCCCAGCCTACCTTAAACGTGCAGCTACTCCTTGTTAAAGGGGTGTCTGCTCTTCACAATTACTGTGTTTGGGAGGCAGTGATTCGGCTTTTTACAGTTTTCCAATGCCTAAGAGGGGAGAGAAAGAAAAAAGAACACATCTATATTTGTCAGGGAAGTTTATATCACAAAAGTTTGTGTCCTAGTTATTTTTAAAGTATGTAGGACAACGCACACAAAAAGTCTCAACCCTTATCTAGAACTTGCCATTAGCTGACAAGATCAGCACTTGCTAAGGATTAACAAGATGAATTATCCGTGCAGCACATTATCATCATGCAAAAGAAGATTTCAATTGCACTCAATACATTTAAAATACACCCAGCAAAACATGACTGTGCTCAGGATGCCATGGCAGGTAAACAGAACCATCGTATAATGGAGGTGAGTTGTCCATTTAGCTTCAGTTCAGAGATACCAAAAAGCAAAGAAATCTAAGTTAAAACAGCCCATGAACTGATAGCAGCTCATGGTTTCTTGTGATACTATTATCCTTTATCTATACATTAGCTGGAGAGATCATCCTGATCTGAAAATCCAGAATCTTCTTGTGGATTCCCAATTTCTGCACAGCACAAACTCACAGCCTCCAGCTGATTCTTAAAAGAGCCAGGCTGAACCCATTACACAAAATGCTACTGAAATATTCCCAGTTTGAAAACAAACTATTACTTTCTCAGGCTGCAGCTGCTTTTCCAGACCAGCTAAAACCACCTTACACGCAAGATCCACCTACTGTGGACCAGTCATGGGTCAGAGAATGCATGAACTGAAAATTAGTGTATCTATAGCCAGAGATATAGCATTTAATTTATCACTTTCACTATGTCAAATATAGTGAAAGCATAGATTTAGCATCTACTTCTGCTGCTCGAAAGTAAATTTTTACAAGAAGGTGCAGGTGTTTTTAATATTTACAACATAAACAAAATAAATCCCAGAGAAGCAAAGGCATTCAGAAACTTTGGGAAGCAAATTCCCCATGGTGAGCTCAGATATTGTCACTGGGTTATCTTCACTCCCTCTACACTTGCTGTGTTCCTAAATTTCAGTTAAACTTCATAAAAATAGGTCTCTATTATTTTTTCAGCAGTTTTAGCAGAGGGGTTGAATCAGATGATCTCCAGAGGCTCCTTCCAATCCCAACCATCCTGGGATTCTGTCATTATCCTGAAGTAATAAAAAAATAAGGCTTCAACAGCAGTTAAAATTAGCCTCCTCTGTCAAATTTGACATATTTCAGACATCAGCATAGAAACAAGACTATCTAGGAAGGAAACAAATTTTCCCCTAAAATATTGCAGCAAGTCAGCCCCAGCTTGATACCTCTTCTCCTGCCCAGCTGAGCTGTGGCAGACTTCCCCAGCCCAGCCAGCCTTCCAGCTTCTCCTGGCACAGGGACAGAGGTAGGAAAAGCAGCCAAAAGCCATACAAAAGGTTGCTACACAGACCAAAGCTCAAAAGTACATCAACCATTTTCCAGCCAGCCTCAAACTCCCCATCACTGTGAGAAGCAAAAATTTCCCCTACACACCATGAAAGCTGAAAGCCCAAACCATGAACACAACCAGGAAAACACTCCACGAAATTCTTTTTCCCACACACCCAGCTTTAAACCCCCCCAAAAAAACAGGTCTGAACTCACAGGTAGGTTTAGCTCTCCTTTCTGTTTTCCTCTAGCTTTGACTACTTCTTTTTCTCTATTACTCTTTGGCTGCTTACCCCACTTCAAAGGCAACAAAAACCACCACCATCCTCTTCATCTCATTGCCTTCCCCCCTCCTGGGAGCTTTTATAAACTCAAACCACCTGAGCACAGGGTGGAGCTGATTTGGAAACCCAAAATACCATCACGTGCAAAGTGTTATTTTGGTTAGAGTGAATCCCAACGATCAGGCACAACCAGGCCGGTTTGGGAAACATGCCAGGGTGGTTCTGTGCCAGGGATCACTGCAGGGAGCTCAGGGCTTCTCCTGCCTCTGAAACGTTTCCAGATACTCAGGTCTGCCTGGTTGCCCCAGTGCACATCAAATTCACATCCTGGCATAGCCCAGCACCTCTTTTGGAATGGAAGCTTTGGCTGCTGCCTCTGCTGAAGGAAAATGCAAGAAGGCAGATCAGCTCTGCAGTGCTGCACTTCTGGTCTGTCTAAGTCCAGGTGCTACCCTGTAAATAGCATTTTGAAGTCCTCTAATTCTGCCTTGGCCTCAGCTGCAGAGCAAATCTCAGCTTTTACCTTTCACCAGGGACTGACCAAACAGCTGATTTGCAATCCCATGTATTTGCTTCTGCTTTATCATAAATACAGACAGTGGTGGGGAAAAAAAGACTTTAACAAATTGAGAGGTTTCTTTGCTACTTGTCCCCTGCAGTGTGGTCTCTTATAATGGAATCACTGTGTGATATTAAATTATACTTCAGTTTATTACTTCCAAAATGCCCTGGATTGTGCAGGGGCACAGTGTGGCTTCCAAACACCTATTTTAGCATGCTTGGACATCCTCAGACTAGAGGTGCTACATAAGGAAATGTAGTTATGGATCAAATACACTGCTGTGCAACACTATAGCCTAGGGTTTGTAGGAAAATCCTTGAAAAGATAAAGCAGGCAGACAGCAACAATTTTTGCCTTCAGTTATGTTCATGAAAAAACCCACCCCCAACCAACAAAAAAAAAAATCATAATGCAACACAAAAGGCCCCCTTAAAGAGGGTGTAAATGAGAGACTGGGGAAATATTTCCCACTGGGACCGAAAAAATAAAAGAATTATCAGAATTATTATATGACACACTGCAGCCAATATTCCCCGATGCCATTGCTTTAACAAACACAACACGTTAACATTTAACCCTTGTCACAGCTATGGGTTTGTCATTATTCAAGAAAAACCCTCTGAGCTCTCTCTTCCACACCTCATCCCCCTGTTTGCAGGGAGCTGCAGCCAGAGCCCAGAGTGCTGTGCTGGTGCTGGAAATGGTGAGTTTCTGACTAGGGAATTAGTGCATGAAATGAGCAGGATAAAAAAAAAAATCATACACTGTTCTGCCTTTGTTTCAGAACAGGTTGGTTGATTGACAGCAAACCCTATATAATAGTTCCTTCCAGGCAGATGGCAAGATCATGATTTGCTCTTCAGACACAATTTTCTGCTCCCTCTCACAACCCAACCCACCTCCACCATCTACCAATAAGAGGGGCTTGGGCTGCTTTATATGTGTTTTACGAGGCTCACATCAAAGCTTATGGATTAATATTGTGACTAGTTATCGTATTCCATTTTGTAAAAATTTGCCTCGAATTTGCCTCCAACATCTCCTGGCTGATCGTCTGCAGATAATAGCTGCAGAAATCCACACAAAAGCAACTCGTAAATTCCTGAGCCACCCCTGACAGACAATACTCTTCAGAACGCTTGCGTAGGTGTTGAAAATCTTGCCATACATCTCGAGCTCTCTCAGCACATATTGTTTTTAGGCTGCCATCTGCTAGTGCACAGTCCCACCCTACGAGAGATGCAGGAGTGAATGCTCCAGTCTCCAGGCTGTTCTGCTTTCAGATTTTTATTTCTTCCAATTCCCAGCACTCAGACCCTGCCATTCTGAACCCTGAATGTAGCAGCGAGGCTCAGCAGACCCTGCTCACTCCACTGCTAATTTTCAGTGATAAAGAGCATTTATTGAGCTCTGCTCAGGCACTGCTTTAATGAACCAAAGCAATGCTTCACACAATGTGTCCCTGCAAGCAGATCCATTTGTCTCCTGGTGTCAGCAGCAAGTGGAGAGGTGCTGGGACAATCAGGAGCTCTGGAAAACTCGTTTCCCATGGATGTGTGTTAAAAGGATGTTTGTTAAGTTGGTGGCAAGGGAAGAAGACAACTCCCAAAGATATAATATGGGTAACATCTTGGACAAAGCAAGCCATGCACTTCACAGTGCAGAATGCTGGGATCAAATTATCCCAGTAAATAAGGAAGGATGAACATTATACTTGATTGATTTTCTTCTTCACTGAAATTGTCGGCAGTATTCTTATTCTTGCTGCTGATTCTGCTTCACCACCAAGCACATTAGCAAAATTTATAAGATGATGTTTAAATTTTTTTTCTTGTTAGAAAACAAATTTATAATAGCTAATTTACGTTAAGTTTTCTGTGCAGAAACCATCACTAGAATACATTGGAACCTACAAATTTAACGCTAGGAAACTGAAGAGTATATTATCACTTGCCAACTGAAATTTATCTGTTTTGATCCTTTTTTTATATTCCTCTTCTCCCACACATCCCTTTTACTACCCCACCTTCTTCTCAGGTTTTCAAAGATTTTGTTGTCATTTAGTCCTGAATAAAATCCAAGAATCCACTGCAGGCTCTGTACATAAAATTGTTCTTCATGTCACACCCTGACTTCTGTGCACCAAGAGGGAAGTCAGAATAAAGGATCATACACAACACATTAGAATTCCTTCCTGTGTTTCTTGCAAGGAAGAAAAAGGTGAAAAAAGAGGACCAAGAAAACAAAATGTGGATGGGAAAATGAAAATATAAGGGACTGTATGTTTAAAGGAGATACAACTGGTAGTTTTGTTTTCCTTCCCAGCTTCTACAACAATCCTCTCTCTCATTCCCTAAATGGTACAAAAATGGTTTGTTGGACTGAAGTTATGTTTTCCTTGATTTCAGTAATCAAGGTAAGTCAGGACAATCTTTTTCATTGAAAACAGAATTCTTTTTACATCTAAGCTACAACAGTAGTTTTTGTTTCTTCTACTCCTTGCAGGAGATTGCAACTGCCTTTTTGCAAGCTTTTAGTTGCTAGAGATATAAACACTCTCTTCAGAGCATGACAGATGAATTCTCATGCAATGAAATAGGATACCTCTCAGAGAGCTTGAAAGCAACTAATAGATTTTCAGGAAAATGCTGAAAATTGGCTTAATGTTGCATAAATAAAGATATTTATGCAACCTGGAATGAAACTCTACCACAAGCAGAAAGCTAGGCCCTACTTATGATACCAAATCCTTCTTTTACCACTTTGCACAGATCCTTAATGGACATGGGGTGATTTGCTGCCCTTCTGAGCCTCCCCTGACATTGTAATCTTTGTTAAATTTTAAATATGAATCATTTTCCAGGCAATATCCAATTGGCTCCTCCTTCCATTTTCCCACAGGGGGCTGAAAGATGTTAAACTGTTCTCTTCACAATTAAATTCATGAAACACTTAAATTCTATGGCAGTCAGACACCAAGGAACAGGAAAATCATTTCATCTCATAATGTTTTAGAGCCCCTAGGCAAATGTAAACACTGTATGTGATAGAGGAAGGATTTATTGCTGCTGCTGAACAGACAATCTGCAGATTTATTTGTATATCCAGTAGATTTTGGAGAGTAATTTATTTATTACAGAATTTTTGGTGAAATGATTACTTAGGAAGTTTGAACACACCAGCCTCATTTGTGTGGAGATGCATTTTAAGCAACAAGATACAGAACCAAATCAATCTTTATTGAACACTGGCCTGTAAAAGTGAATCATTGCTGCACTCACTCTCCTGCCAGAGCATAAAAGGGTTTGAGGCTTCACATATCCCAGGTTCTGGAGGCCAAGTGGCCACTGCAGGTGCTGCTGGAAATACCTTAAACTTAGGCAGGGAAGTATCTAAGCTACCATCATAGTCTTGTAAATATTTTACCCAAGAATGATTTCATTAATATTGCTGAGAAAAACATCAATAAACTCTGCTCCCAAGTGTTGTTTTAACCATTCATTTTTGTACAGCTCAGAATGCCAAAGGTCACCAGTCTGAGTCAGTACATTTCTGTTGGTATATCAAATTCATAGAAACACTGGTAAAAATAGGACTTTATGGCATGCCACTTACTTTTACAGTAAACACTTGGCTCTGCTGGAGCCTCCTCTGCCTCAGCAGTTCTTGGCAGCCTCGGGAAGTGCTTGAGGACTAAAGGAGGATAATTCCAGTTTCATGGGAGAAGTTGAGACATGAGCTTCCAACACCAAGGAGCAGTGGATTGTGCTTGTAGGAGCAGCCTACACTCTCCAGGTCTGTCCCTGTGGATATCCCAGCTCCAGCCATGGTCACTCATCATGGTTCTGCTGCTGATTCCCACTGAAATCCAGAGGTTGGGACTTTGGGAAGAAGCCACTTCCTCCACAATTCCATCCATGAGATCCAGCAGCAGCTGGCTGAGCTCTGACCTGTGGCCATGACCCAGCAGAGCTAAAGAAAATCACAGAGAGCCTGAACCTGATCAACACCTGATCTGACAGCTCATCACACATCTCTGCTGAAAGGTGCCTGGATATTACCAAGGAATCCTTTGGTAAAATCCTTTTTATTCTCTCAAAATCCTTTGGTAAAATCCTTTCTATTCTCTCTTTCAAAATCCTTTTTATTCTCTTCTTACCCTCCATGCTTATTTAGTAGAACCAAGAGAAGACAGGAAACGTCTTTAAACAAAAGCATAATTTCTGAATTTCTCTTCAAAGGTGCCATAGAAATCACTCTGGAATACCTGTCAAGCTGGCATTCCCCAGAGAGTGCTTTAGCTCTCTGCTCTGGCTAACTTGAAGCGAGAGCTTGAACCATATCTCAGATAACTGCTGTAGAGAATCAATTTTCAATTTCCTGCTGAACTTCAGATATATATTTAAATACTCAGTATTTCTGGCATCTGGAAAGAAACCAACAATAAAATCAAATGGTCAAGCTACTCATCTGATGAGGGAAAAATCTGCAATGAATCAAACCAACAGGAGACTCAGAGAGGGCCTGAGGGGGAAATTTTCTTAGGATCAGTGTAAAATCAGTGCCACGATCTTAAAGAATTTTTGACAAAAAATACCCAGTTACTCAATGGCAAATTTGTCTAAGCCAGAATATTTCTGTAGAATTCACAGTTCATTTTAAAGCAGTCTAATTTTTAGTGGAAGAGAAAAAAATAGACGAACTTCGTTGTGAGGTTGAAATCAGTGACTTAATTAGAAACAAGGTTTAGCCAAAGAAGGAGAACCTCTGTTCTCAACAGAGACACACTGGAGAAATGCTGATCTTCCTGAAGGCAATGAGTATTTAGTCACTTTTCACTAGCAGACTTTTATCCTAATCACAGACTCTACACCTCACTGTGTGCTGTGATTAGGGTATGGATCTCTCAGCTCAGTAGTCTGCAGCTTTGCCTTTATTTTTCTCAATCTTCAATGCTCTTAATAATAAGTAAATAAGGTAATACAACAGCCCCTGAAGAAAATTCATGCTTTAAACAAGGCCATTGGAAAGATTAATGTAAAAAGCCCTACAGCACTTTTGGCTGAGGTTTCATTTGAACAAAATTTTAACAAATAGACCAATGTTTCCCAAGAACATTAAAATGTTATGAAGTGGGAAACAATGTTCCCTGGCTCAGCCTCCAGACAGACCAGCAAATGCATCTTTTTGAATTCAGAAGGCAAAATGTTAACGATGGTCACAGAAAATCACAATGTGAGGATGTATTAAATGAATACACGAGCTAGGAAGCGAGATAGCAAAAAGATCACAGCAGCTATAATTGTCCTGCAGTTTTGCAGGGTGTTGCTGCTTTAAGGGAATCAGAACAATAAAATGCTTTCCTCCCCTTTACCAGTTTTTGTAAGGCTGTTTCTGAGAGTACCTGAAGGGAAGATGGAACAAATACTTTTCTGTGAAAATCTCTGAATGTAGGAACTTGTAAAACATTTCTTTGAAGTCAGAGTGATTGCAAACTGAAGAGGCAAAGCCATGCAAACAGTATTAAACCAGCATCTCTGGGAGGTTTTATTCCCAGCTATGCTTCTCCCTCAGTTTGTCCAGACAGCTGATGTGCTGGGAGCTTTCTCCAATCTGCAACCAACCATCAGCACCTTGCAAAGAGAAAACAAAGGGAGATGACAGCAAGGGATCAAGAATAAGCTCATCTTGATGCCACTGTTTGGGAGGGAAGCAGGAAACAAAATAATAGGCATAATAGGCAGGCTGGTGACAACTGCAGAACTCCTTGGGTTTCAGAGGTGTGAGAGTACAATTGGAAAAAATTAATTGGGTTCCAATTCTATCTTCACTCTGTGAAAATGCATGAGCAACTATGGGCAAAAATGCCAATAGTAGTAATAGTAATTGTAATAATAAATACGACAGGAATCGCCTGAAAAATGTTAATTTGCAAAGTTAGGGCTTTTCAAAACTTCTATTTTGAGAGATCTTTGCAGGTTGTTTCTTGCAGAATAACAGAATATCTGTTTTAAAAGCATTTAGATGAACTCTCCTGTGTGGTACCCCTGCAAGGCAGCATAGCAAGGCTCCATCCCTCTGTGGATCTGAGGGAAAGATGAGCTGTGTCCAAGGAAAAGCCCTGTCTGTGTGTAGTTTCTTCCCTCCAGCTCTGTGTACCTGTCCATCTGAAGTTCCCTGTCCAACTCTGAAGTTCCCTGACACTTCAGATGGTGTCAGTGTAAATTCTAGGAAAGGAGTGGTTCTCCATAGCCAGGAGTGAGACAAAAAGGAGGATGCCCTTCAGTGTTTCTGCTTGGCTTAGCTTAACCCTCCCAGCATCATGACCAGGTTGGACTGGGCTTTGAGCAGTGAAAATGTCCCTGTCCATGGCAGGAGGGTTGGAAAAAGGTGATCTTTAAGGTTCCTTTCAATCCAAACTATTCTATGATTCAACTTAAAATACAGTCTTCACGTTTTGCAGAGAGGGGACTTGCAAAGCTGTACTCTGACTCCACTCTCACGGAAACCAATAGCAAAGGTCCCACTGTTTAGAAGAGCTGGATCTATAGCAGTGGCTTTCAAAATCCCACCCTGCTGCTGCAGTGCCCTCACCTGCCTTGAAAACTCTAATTTATACACCCAAGTCAAAAATGTCCATGTTCAGTGAGGAGTGACAGCACTGACACAGGAGAAAACTCTCAGGTGGCCACCAGCTGAGCATGGGTGTGGGTGGACTCTTCATTTGGAGAAATGGGTGGTCTGTTTATCATAGCATGAACTGCTGAGGGGGTTATGCATTCCATCCACCTTAGGCTGAAACTGGGAGGCAAAACATCTTTTTTCTGGTGCATTAGTTCCACAGGTACCAGTGACGCATCAGGACTTGATGTAGTTAAGAGAAGAAATCCAATTCAAAGTCGTTTGGCTCTAAGGGCGATTTAACCATCCTGGTATTGCTGAGTGATTATGTGTATTTGAAAGAGAGAAAAGCAAATACCCAAAGGCTTCTTGTTTACGATGCTGCAATTTCCAGCAGTGTCTCTGTGGCAGAATGGGGTGCTGATAGCACAGGAGATAAGGCAGGTGATAGCACTATCAGCACCTGAGGAGCAATAACCGATCTGCTTCATATTTACCAAACCTACCCAGCACTCGTATTGTGTTTGCCTAATGATTAAATGGAATGACTTTCTTTTTAATCAGGATGTCAGCTTGAGCAGCATAATGGAATTAGTCAGGGGTGAACACAGGATTCTGAGGCAAAAGGGGCATTTCATCACAACTTCTGGAATCCCTAACTTTGCTGTTTCCTTGGCAGGCCACTGTGGGATGCTGAGTTCCTTATTCAAACACAGTACATCCAAAAACAAAGCAAATGCTCTATCCCTGTAATTTATTCTATCTACTCTCTTAGCTTGCAAGTTCACCCAAGTCTCAGCCAAGGATTTTTTTTTCCTGAAGATACATACATTAATAATTTGCTCATGTCACATGGACGACATCTAACAGTTCATCCCAGTTATCATTAATAACTATTAATGACTGCTGTTAAAATGAAGCTGCATCAGCTCATAGCCTCACTTGCATTCATCTCATTTTTCATTTAATTAAGAAATTCAGAATGCTTCTCTTACAGGCAAGCTCGCTTAGTTAAAAGGGCAGGGATCTGTGCATTTGATTGCTTTTTGAAATGTGGTAGATTACACTATTTAGCTGCTGTTATTGAGATGTGTAATATATTATATGTTTCCTTAATCCTCAAATACAAGTTATTGTCACTCCCAGGGAAGCTACAGCATGTGAAAGTTTTAGATGCTAACAAATCCAAATTGAATGAAGTCATGTTTTTTCAATGCTGAGAAGGTTTAACAAATTTGTGTAGACACTAATGAGTATTACTGGGCTTATGGAGGGTCATGGAAAATTAGACTGGCTTTTTAAGCCATTATTACAGATTTTCTCATTGTTACATGCTAAGCTCTTTACTATTAATACAGCTTACTCTTGCTTTCAGCCATTGGACAAGGTTTGAAGTTCCATGGCATGGCTAGCTCTTCATTCTCTTTATTTCTTTGGTAACCACATATTTTCCCCAACTTTAAGGATCTGCAGGATTTAACTTCTAACTTTAACTCACTGGCTTCTTCCAGAAATTTGCCTTGTATCTATTCTGCAAACAGAACTGTCATGCAGCATAGAGTGTTTATTTACCTCATTGCTCATCAGAACTTGATGGAACGTTGTGAGTTGCTGCTGTAAAAACATCTGTAATGAGAAAAATATCAGTTTCTTGAAGATACAGTGCTGAGTTTGGACCTGAAGTACCAGTGGAGTCAGCTGGTATCAGTGTGGTAATCTGCATGTTGAGTCTGCACACATAATATGTCTTTCATTCATCAAGGATATCATCCTGTGTTGCAGCACAGTAGAATAAACCTTCCAGTACTTGCAACTTGCTCAAGGGTGAGGAGCTGAGCTGAGGAGGACATTTCACCCACTGCAGTTTCTTGACATTAGAGGGCTCCATATTCCACAGAGTATGGCAAAAGCAAATCTCATTTTGAGGTCAATAGAGATGACATTGCAAAGAGAATTATCAGCTCCTCTTGGAGCTGTGGTTTGATGGGGATGCAAATTCACCTTCTGAAGCTTCTTAAGTCAAAAGCACCACCAGAAAATTTCTGGGTCATATTTTGGAAAAATGGATGAGCCAGAACACCTTTTCTGTCTCCTTTTGCTGCCACAAACAAGAAGAAAAGTGGAGCTGCCTTGGCCCATGTCCAGTGGCCGTGGCACCTCTGGACAGAGGCTGCACAGGACACTTGCAGGTGCCACTCCCATGACACACAGCTTGGAGGGCACAACAGGTCCTGCTCCTCATCTTGCAGAAATCATCCCTTCCCTCCTACTGTCTTGCTGTGGAAGAAATTCCTGTGACCATCACAGAATGTCCCAGAGCAGAGTTCAATGGCCCTTCAGGAATTGCTATCCTTGAGTAGAGCTGGGCACAGCTCTAAAGAAGCACTGGCACAAAAAATCTGCATTGGGAATGTAAGAGCTCTTCCTTGACAGAGATAAGGTAAAAAGGTAATCATTGTGGAGCAGGAACAAATATTTGACTGCCATTATCTCATCTTTACGGCTCAACCTATTAAGAAAAAATACTTTTAAAATATTTTAAATGGCCAAACTCCAGAAGAAGCTCTTGCATATAATGGCTTAGCCTTGAAAAAGTGCAATTTGTCTTTGTTGCACTTCAAAGAGCTTAATCCTAAAGATATCTTCCTAAGGAATAAATATGCTCATGAGCTGAACTAACCCCATTCTATGGAAGATAAAAGAGCTTTTCCAGGTAGTACAATTCCAAGCCTGCAAAAGTGAACTAGGTTTTTATTGAGGCAACCAGGTAGAGAGGGGCTTGATCCAAGCAATGAGCCCACACTCACATTTTATCTCACAAACCCTTCCTCCCTGACCACCAATGTCCTGAACAAGTGGCTACTGCAGGGTCAAACAGGTTGTTTGACTTCCTAGAGGCTACAAAATAAATCAGTATCTTAGAGAGAATTAAACCCCTTGTTTTTTCCTGTGCTCATACATGGTTTTCAACAACTAATGACTGATATATTGGTGTTTTTTCCCAATAAATATTGAAAGAGAGTTGGAATATTATGATAGGGAAGGCCAGATTGTAACGTTACAAATACTTTGATTTCCTGAATCAAGCAGAGATGGCCAAAGAAAATATCATTCTGTGAATTTTTGGCTTTGTCCTGACACATGGACCACGTTTTTCTCAAATGCTGCACACATAATTTGGTCATGTATTTCTGAAAAATATCTCTACAAATAATCATTTTACTAGTCAACAACAATGACAGTAGAAACAGGGAGAAAAGTACTGTATAACCACCAGTGAAGCATTGAAAATCTGAGTATCTTTTTTCTAAGTTACAGAGCTGGACACTCCAACTTCAGCACTTGCAAATTGTGTATACCCAAGATAGCAGGAAAATTCCAACTGTGAAAGGCAGCGTCTGCTTTTGAAGCAAATGTGTGAAATTTACACCAGCTGAAGATCCGGTGCTTGTTGTTGAATTTATTGAGCTCCAACCAAATCCCACTGTAACCAATGGGGGGAAAAAAAGAAAGGAATAAGAAAAAAGAATCTCCTTCCCTTCAGCACCTCCCAGCCCAGCCTGGCAGTGTGTGGAACCCTCTGGGCTCTGTGCATGGATATCAGCAGCTCTCAAAGCATGACCAGCTGATTATACAAGGATACTGACTCATTCTTGGTGTACTGAAAAATCCCAGAAGTAATATAAGTGGCATAGATTTGGTCACAAAACTGCTGTGAAAGGCTTACAGATTTATATATCTGAAACTAAGTACCCTCTGAAAAATTTGGGGGTGAGGGGGAGTAAATTGTCTCTTTCACATCTGTGTCTACAGGGTATTGAGCCTGGTGCCCAAATCACAGATCAATAATATTCTGGCAAGATGATTTCTCATCGTGCTTCATTTTGAGATAAATTCATATAATGTAGAGAGCCAGCTGCGGGAGAAGAACAAATAAAACCTCAATATTTCCTTATGGCTGTGGAATTTTTTTCTGAATTTCTGATTTTTGTGTCTGCATTTGATGGGTCACTGATTTAAATAAATTAAAGACATAAATCACATAAAAACTGTAAGTGAGGCACTACTTTTTCACTTTATGTTTATGAAGTATATTTATTTCACAGTGGTTTACAGCCTCAGCTGTTGTTACACCAAAATAGTTTCTTCCTTGGGATTTCTCACTGCCTGGTTCCCAGAATCAAAAGCTACCCATTTCCATAGATTAGGGGATCCTTGCTGGGGATCTGGGTGACTCTCCTGCCCAAATTCCACCTGAAATATGCCCTGAATCACCTTCACCTGAAATTCCAGACATCCCAGAGGCTGCAGACTCCCATCCACCTGATTTTGGCAGCCAGTGGCTTTACCAGAGCACAGCTGGGACTGAAACCAAAGTGGTGCAGCAGTCAGGAATCTTCAGGACTATGGCAAACACTGGGAAAAATCTGGGATAAACACAACCCAAGTTTGCAGGGTCCATCTGTGGCTGTAAAAGTGAGTTTCCCCCATGCTTTCCAAGAGATATTTGAGGTTCCAGGGCAGGCTGATGGGAGCTGACAGCACAGCTCTGAGCTGCAGTAGTTTTCCAGATCTCCTGCACAGCCCCAACCCATCCATGCTGGCCCCAGCAGCCAACTGAGGAGTGTCAGACTGGGTGGAAAAGGCTCAGAATTAAATATTCTATAAATGCAGATGTGACTTGAGCTTGCCACAGTGGAGAAAGCAAACTGTCAATGCCACATCTGCTCACACTTCTCTGTTTGTTGCGTTTGAAACAAAATTTTGACAACGATGAAAGAGAAGGAGCAGTTGTGTGTTTGTATTAAAACATCATTTGGATAAGCAATACCAGTGATTGGTGTAAAGGAACAGCTGTGATATTATCCTGCTATTTTTGTCCGAGTACTGTCACACTGGGAAAGGCAAAAAAAAAAAAAAAAAAAAGAAAAAAAGAAATGAAATTATCACTTGTGGTGGTTCAAATTTAGCTTTGTTAAAGACATATTCCTTTTGATTTTCCAGTGCAATTCCCATAGACTTAAGATAAAGACATCTGTCTTTTCTATGGAATCAAATAAACATTCTGGTATTTTGGTTTGACTATGAATCATGCTTCTAAAACATTTTTGGTGATTAATTTTTAATCCCAAATTGATAAATTCCTGCTCACACAATAATGTTAACTTTAAGATCCAAGCCTCCCTGAGCCCTTAATCTGGATCTCCCTTGTTAGTACTAATGGAGTTTATTTTGTCTATGAGAAAAGTAATTAACTATAGCAGAAAAACAAGGCTGAGATGAAACAGACAAAAGAAAAGAAACGATTTTTTAGAGATAAAGCATGTTAGCCTTTTGTTAGGTAATAACAAAGCCACTTTGGTTATTAGTATCCACTGTAGAAACACTGAGGAAATTTATTCCAGCCACAGAAAAAGCACTTCCACTGCTTTATAAAATCAAATGTTTTCTTCATGTGTGCTGGGAGGGCAGAGGGGGGAACCACTTAAAAGCATTTGTAGGACTTTCAGCTCATTGTAGTTTATGTCAGGCAAGAAAGTGATAAAAGATGTTGATTTTATTAATAATTTATATCAATCAGTATTTATAGCCTGCTTGGTGTGTGGCAAATGGAAGGTCCAAAGTAATAAACAACTCATTAAACCACCCAGCATTAGGATTGTTTAAATGTGCAGAAGTTCACAACTACATGCACACCATTAAACCCCTTTGGAGGAATAAACGTGCATTTATTTAGGTATCTCTTCCTCCTGGGAAGAACAACAATTTCATCTCTTCCCTCACATTTCTTGGGGCACACTGGCTGCTCCATTGCTCCTGCTCCCAAAGGGAATTTGCCACCAGGAGTGATGATCCCAAGAGCAGTGGGAAGCTGACCAGTGTGTGATCCAAAATGCGTTCACTGGCTACATGTTACTTCAGGTGTTTCTTTTAAAAGAAATGATTCATGATAAATTTGAAAAAACTAGTTGATGTTAATAAGGAGGGAGCAGTGGGTTTACACTTTTAATCTTAGTCCAGTGGTTAAAAAAAAGCCCCAACCTTTTTTTTTTTTTCTTTTTAATAAATGAAAACCTAACTGATAGCAATATTCCTTGGTAGGAATTTGTGTGGTGAACTAAAGAAAAAAAGTTCTTAGATATAGACTCAGTCTTGCTTTCCAGCATAGTTCATTTCTGCCATGTCCTAATTGCAGTTTATCTGTAACACATTATGAACGTTTCTGTCAAATGCTTTGGGTGGACCTTTTTCTGTGCTTTCCCTGGTATTTTTGAGATATTAAATCATTGCCATGGGGGCTGGAAATTAGTATCTAGTTCAGTCCCCAGATTCCCCTAGAAAATCATTCAGGCACTTACTTTGTTTTATGTTTTCTTAGCTGACAATGATTTATGAAGATAACGTTTCCTGCATGATAAAATTCTGAAAAGATCAGATACTGAAGTGATGTCAAAGTTTCCTAAAGTGTAAGCTGAAACAGTTAATTTAAGGCCTAATGCTGTAATGCTCACATTGATCAAATTTTTACTACTGCTTGTATTAAAAAGCTCCTTGATTTTGTGTATAGGTGATTATTATTAAAAGATTGACTTTAAAAAACCTCCTCTCCACACATTAGATCAATAACCTGTCCAAGAAGCAAGGAGCTGTGGAAATGAGTTATAGAGGCAGCTGTGAAGATAAATTATATGGAATAATTAAATAAAAACCCACTGTGTGTGATTGACAGAAAGAAGACATTTTGGTGAGTATCTAGTCAACATTCTACTGCATTTTTTAATTCTTAAAAGATAGAGAAAAATTCAAATGAGGCCTCTACATTACTGTGGTGGTACCTTTCTTAATTAAATGTAATCTCAAGGGAAGGACTTGTTTATGACTCTATAGTTTATGCAGGACTGCTTAAAGGAGACCACAAAAAACCTCAGCAAAGATGTGAGAAAGAAATTGGTACATTGCACTCTCCTGGTGCAGAGGAAGCAGGAAAGAAGTGCCAGGAGTTTATAAGGAAATTGTAGCAGATTGCAGAGAGGAAGAAGGCAAATGGGTTGAGAGATGGAGGGCAAAGGCTGCAGCCAAATTCTCTGACAGCCACAGGTCTGGTTGTACCATCCAGCGTGGACAGCCAGGGCTGACCCTGCTCTGCCTCTGGTCTCCTCAATAATCCAGCATAACTCCTCAAATTACTGATTAGACAGAAAAATGGACCAAATGCACATTTGCAAACATCAGATTATCCTGTCCATTAGAAAGTCCAACCTTCTACCATCTGTGCCTTTCAGAGGAGACTTCAGGATGTTAAAAAAATATTTTACAAGTGTAGGTAGGTATGGCTGTAATTGTGTTATTTTGCTACTTAATGGCCTAGAACTGAGGACACACTGCATATCTGCAGTTTACTTTTCTGAGACAGCAGTTGATAATGTAAGTTAACATGGTATATGCTTTTTATTCATTTATGGGAAGCCAAAAGTGATGAAATCACACACTCTGAGTTTCATAGGCACAACAGTCATATTTATTTAGTGTGCTCTATTTACAGTGGATTTTTAAAAGCTGCAATCCACATGAGTGCCATCATATTAGGATACAAGAAATTGTTCAGATTGTTTCCTGTTTCCAGCTTCTGTACTGGGAATAAACTGCTGTGTTAAAGATGTGTAGTGTGAATAATGTGTGTGGTCATTCATATCTCCAATTATTTTTATCGTACAAATGAATTTATTATATAGCAGTGGAAAATGCCACAGTTTGACATATTCTGTATTTAAATATGCATGCTTTGTATCTAGCATAGATTTATAGACAATATGTTTGTACAAGTGTATCTAATAGGTTAGAGGGGTTTATTAATCTTGGAATTACTGTGATAGTAAAAGCATTATTTCTTTAGCCCTTCTATTGTTTAATAGAAATGACAAGTAGTTGAGACATTTGGAGATGAATGAAGCACCAAGAGCAGTTCTCTTGGAAAAAAACTCAATAAACATCTACAGTTGTAAATCTAACCACTTTTCTTGGCAAAACAACATTGAAGAACTGTTACAGAATTACAAAATGTTGTAAAGTGGCCTTTTTAGGATTGAACAAGAATTTCGCCCTGTTCTTTTAGAGAATGATGGCTGATCACAAACCAATTTCTCCTTAGCACTTTCCAACTGAATTACTTGAAACACTGGCTGCTTCTACCACTAATCATTAATTTTTTGCTAAGTCACTTAACATTTTACCTGGAGCCTGATGAATCTGGTGGGTTGGGTTGGCCAGGGCTGGTTGCTTCAACCCCTCCTTCTCCTCCTTCTTCAGTGACCTTGGTGTCTGCAGAGCTGTTTCTCTCACATATTGTCCCTCCAGCTGCAGTTTCCATTGCACAGATATTTTTTTTCCTTTTTTAAAATACCTTATCCCAGAGGCACTGTCACTGTCACTGTCACTGCTGGGGTCAGCCTTGGCCAGAGTTGGGTCAGTCCTGTATCCACTGGCATTGGCTCCATCAGACATGGCAGAAGCTTCTGGAAGCCCTTCACTCCCAAAACTTGGCCACACAAACCCAACCCACCCAGTAAGAATTGGCTGCAGTAGTGCACACTCCTGCATTTGACAAGGCAGAGTTGGGATTACTCCCAGCAGGTACAGCCAAGCAGGAAGGAACTGTAGGCTTGTCTTATGGGGTGTATTGTTTCCAGAAGATCAGGTGCACTACACTTGCTCCTAATACAGCCTTCCATCAATGCCCAGTCTGCTAAAACCGTGAGTGGAAGTGACTGATCTACAATTTGCATTCTCTTTTCAGTCCATCAGCAGAACATTAAAACCATTGAGGCAAAAGCCATCAGAACAGCACTCACGTATGAAACAATGCACAGGTCTGCTTGTTCCCATTTTTATGCACTGCTATAGGACTATAAATATTCATCGTAATGTAACTGAAAATTATTGAAGTGAGAAAAAAGAGAAACAGGGAAGCCATTTGCTTCAATTCATAAACAGCATCTGTTGGGAAGTTATTCATAGATTGCTTCAGGGCCTGCTGAGCAGCAAGCCCATGGAAAAGGATGCCATTGCAAGCAAATTGGCCAAAACTGCAATGGAGATGCTATTAAACATGATTCACTGACAGCCAGGGAGTATGATCAGGCACTGGGTTGTTTTATGTCTTCTTTTATCACTGGGACACAGAAGTAGCCTCCAGCCAAAGTCTCACACAGTTCAAATTAGAAGAGCAACCTTCTAAGTATATTAAGGCCTAACTAGTGGCAAGAGAAAGTTGTGTGGAGTGATATTACAGTGAATTCAGTTGTTTATTTGTCCCTGTCTGAGGCACATGGAAAATCCCCTTGTGAATCAGGGTGCCTATAACCTTTCCTACTGGGTATTTTTGATCAAAAGATGTTTGAATGTCGTCTTGTAAAAAGATGAAAATGCAGCCTAATGGGTAAGTGAAAAGCAATTAATAACTCAATAAACATCCTTTAGCTTCTCATTAAATTTCAAGATACAGCTTGGCAGAAAAGTGATGTGATGCCAAAGAAAAGTGTACCTGTGCAAATGCACAGAGGAGAACAACTGCATTCTCAAGTATAGTTTACTACTGAGAATAAAATACTCAGCTGCCAAATTTTGTTTGCTGATTTACAGAGCAGAGTTGAAGGAAGGCAAAACTTTCCAGAAATTCTGAATTTGGTTCAAATGATGATGAGTTTTCAGTTAACGATCTGGCCCAAATTTTTTTTGCAACCTGTGGGATTCATCAGATCCTGAGAAGCTTGAAAAAACTGCACTTGTAATCAATACGTGGACAAATAATTTTCCCAGCCCCATTCATCCTCTTGTTGCAAATTATTTATACTTTTAATTAACTCCAGCAATTCACTGACTGTAAGTAACTGGAAGTGCATCCCTTTCAGAACAGGGAGGCTGCACAGGCCCACAGCTCATAAGGTGAAGGATTTTCTTCTAGATTTGCTCCATTTTCCTCTGCTGTAACTGAGACAAACAGCAAGAGAGAAGGAGCCCTTCGAATGAACTTTCTGGACTACTTTTAAATGCGCCCATGAGTTGTTTTGTCTTTTCACAGAAATCTGGGGAAAGATGGGTTCTTCATCTGCCTGACCTGCATGAGGTGTGAGAGCTTCATGTGACTGATAAGCCTCAAATCAAGCACATGAAAATGCCTGATTTTGCAAGCAAATGATGTTTTCTCTTAAAAAAACCCATTAATCATTTGTCATTTGGTTTTTACATTTTGTTGTGGAAATACAAACTTGCCTGTGACTCAAGTGAGTGAAAGCTCTTCGCACATAAAAATATATTTGACTTTTTTTGGATATTTTAAGCAAATGTATTTCCAAAAATTAGGACTGTTTCATGCTAGGGGAAAAAAAGATAATTTATTCATCAAGTACCCTGGAATGTGATAACTAGCGGGCACCAGTTACATTTATTCAGTAAACTCCTTCTCAGGAAAGTTAACTTTGCTTTAAATTATTCATTCAGAGGTTGGTACACTCTCCAGGAACAGTAGGAGATGTGGTGGGTGTGTTACATTTAAGGGGTAACAAATGCTCAAGAACAGAAAAACCTCCACTCAACCTTTAAAGGGAATAAAATAAATATTTTAAGAAGTTTCATCCAAATTTCCTTCATATTTTACTTTGCCATAATATGCCCTTTTGCTATTCATTTGCATGGAAATGTTTGCTAGAATAATTGAGATTTTATCAGTAAGAGATACTACCGAGAAAATATAAATGTCTGTTGCCAATAAATGACACATCTGGACACCTACAAGATGTGATGTGCAGCTTCAGCACTGTCCTGTTCAAGATGAAGAAATACAACACATGATTGAGGACATATATTTAAATACCATACCTTGGAAGTTACAGATCAGGCAAAACTGCTCCAATGTGTGTGATGTGCTCACATCCTTTAGGTAAGCCTAAATGAGAAAATCAATGTTTGACAAGTAAAACCAGATCATAACTTCATAGATTAATGATTTATTGTAAATAACTTGCTTGCCCTTTTCATCTGTCCACACCCAGCTTGTGTAATTCAATTAATTCCATGGACATCCTGATTTTACACAGGTGAGGATGTGGTCTGGCAGCTCCACCTGGAATTTAAGTGTGGATTTTCCAGCTCAGGGGCATCAAGGAAATCCTGTTACTGTCCCTTCTTTGTTAAGTCAACTCATAAAACTAGGGGCTCAAGTTCTTTCAGGTTTAAGTGCCACATTCTCCAAGGATCTGTGTTTTGGGGTGTATTTTGCCTGTCCTCTTACACATCCAGCACAAGTGTGAACAAAACACTCTGTACAGATCTCTGCTCATAACTTCCCTACTCTGCAAGTGAAGCTTCAGGGACAGATCAACTGGAATTGGCATAAATTTAGACAAATTGAAATCATTTAAAATATGATAAAAAACCCTATTCTTGTTTATGGAGGAAGATAATTAATTTTCAAAAAATGCTACTGCATGCATTAGAGCCACCAGGAACAGCTCTAATTTCTGCAAAGACCATTTATGGAGATTTCCATTCCTTTATTTATTTCTTTATTAAATAAAGGAGATGCCATAGCAACCCCTGTCACACACTTCCATTCATGTATTGATTCAGCATTATTCAATCTGTATGTAGTTTCATTATTCATTATTCAATTCAATGTAGGTTATAATGTGCCCATTGTCTCACATTATGCTGTGGACTCTCAAAATCAAACCCATTCACTGCAATCCTCCTGCAGTTTGGGTTTCTGAAAACCTTGGGATAGAAAAACAACCACCTTCAGGAGCTGGCTTGGATCTAAGTCTTTATCTATGGAGACTTTTCCCAAATCTTTTCCATTCAACTCTCATTTTATATCATTTCCCCCAAAAACACCAACCAGCCCAAAGCCCAGTCATTCATCTGAATTAAGCAAATTTATAGTGAGAAGAAAGTCAAATCAATCATTTTGGAACAGTGTTGCTCTGGCACATTTCCAGCAAAATCCCGTGCTTTTCACAGATTCATCTTCTAAGCACAAATTAATTTCTAAAAGCAATGTTTCTCAGTGTAATTTCATTTTTTACCCTAGTAAACATTTTCAGCCATTCACCAAAATGGGATTAGTCCCTTTGGCGATACAGTTCATACCTTGAAATGAAAAAAACATGGATAATCTCAGCTTTCCTATAAAGGCCATAAGTGGCTAGTGGGATGGCAATAATTTTTACTCCTGATTATCAGAAAGAACCTACAGAAAAGTCCACCAAAGCATTTAACCATGCATAGCATCACTCATGGGACCAAAACCAAGTGTGAGCTTAAACCACAGGAGCAGCTCAGTACCTGAAGCACCGACTGGAAGTGTCCCAACTAACCAAGATATCCAACCAGCACATAAATTATGTGTCTAGCTGTTCTCAGGCCGTTGTGCAGCTCTCTGCTCCTTCCTGAGCTCTCCTGGAACTCCTGCTCTTGGAATTCAGTGATGCACCCAGGTTTATTTCTGCAAGTCCTGCCTTTGCTGTGTGGAGATGGAAGTTTGCTCCTCATGCATGCCAAGCCATTCCAGATGCTCCACAACCATGCTAGCCAGGCTCCAAACCTGCCTGAGGAAAAGCAAAGTAAATTAGTTCAGATTTGGACATGCATTAGAGCAATCCCAGGATTATGAGTTAAGAGCAGGTACTTCCCACACTGGGAATATGGACATAGCAACCTCTCAGACAGAGAGATCCTTAAAAGGATCATGATCATCCAGCACTGAGAAATTCTGGAAAACCTTCCTTTGAGTTCCTTACCTCCCCTAGGAGCTCACACTCCTTTTGCCTGTTAAGGTTTTGATGCAAAAGAGAAGAGCTGTTCACCCACAATGTGAGAGAAAGTTGGAGCAGCACTTTTAATGGCATATGGCATGTCCATCTGCTGAGGATATGGCACAGCACACATCTGTGTGCTGGCACTGGCCTGGGAGCAGAGCTGCTCTCAGCTGCTCTCAGCACTGTCAGCTCCCTTCCTAAATAACAAGTGATGGCTTTCCCAGGAAGGGAGAGGGAGGGAGCAGCAAGCTCAGATCAGTGTCCTGAGCCACACCAGGAGGAATCATAGCAGCCCACAGACTTGATGGGATACCAGCAGGACACCCAAAGAACAGAGTTTGCCCACACAGATGTCCACTCAATACATATTCAGTAAAAGGAAGACAAGAAAATGAAAGGAAAAGAGAACAATTCTCTTGTAAAAGCTTTGTTCACATCATTCTTGACAAGCCTGACCCCAAGTCTTCTCACCAAACAAGCTGTGAGTGACAGCACTGGTGACATTGTCCATATTGGTTTGGTTTTCTGGTCATGCTCTGAATCTTAACAGATCTGAATCTTAAACTCCCAGACCTGTGTCTGCATTGTGAGGTGTCTCAGCAGGCAGCTGTATCCACAGTTTTACTGAAGACTCAAAAAACCTAAAGGTTCCTTTCCCTAATGTTCATTATCCTTCCAGGATGGAGATTCAAAAGGCACAGGATCAGGTGGTGATTAATTATTAGGAAAAACCCAATGGGACAACACCCGAATTTAACTAATCTCATTATTTCCCTCCTTTGGGAGTAAATGTTTCTTATGTTTTATGTCAGCTGAGGAGAACTATGGAACCAGAAGCTTCACTACCAAAAATAATTTACCAGGTTTAAAGGATCTTTAGGATAATAATTTTACTCATCTAATTGTATTTCTACTCCAAAAGATTACATAAATAAGGACAAAAATGAGAGTTTCATATAGACTGAAATACTACTCACTCTCAAAAAAAATGCAATCGATATCTCTGGGGTAGTTCAGAGAGTGAACATATAATCATAAAATACAGGAACAGAATGTGTTAGCAGGGACTGAAAAAAGCCAGAACAAATGACATGGCTTCAGCACGTAACCCGGGAAACAAAAATAACTCGTTCAGCTGGTATTTTTCAAAGTGATATATGTCAATACTGTTGTTCCCTTGCAGGTTAACTAAATCTATCAAAAATGGATACAGTCTAAGACTTGGTAAAACAGTCTCTCTTTACAGCTTTCTTTCTTGAGAAAGTTCAATTTCTATTACAGGAGGCCAGCAGTTAAAGAGAGTCACATATCTCTAGCTTGCTATTCTCTGCCTGCCTTTGATTTTTATAAATTTTTACCACGGTATAATCAGAGCTTTCAACACTGAAAACATGCATTCCCTTTTGTTAACACTAAAATTTGAAAACTGAGCAGCAGGAGGTTAAATCAAAAATCGCTTGCCCTTATTCTCTCATTCAGTGGAGAAAAAAGTAACAATAAAAAGATGCTTTTTGTTACCCAGAGAAAGCAGGAGCTTTAGGTACCACAAACAGCACCAGGATTTTTAAACAATGGGCTGACAGTTGCTGATCCTGAGAGGGGAAAAGTGGCAGGAGTCTGAAGAAAAGGGATTCAACTGCTTCTTCTCTTCTGCTGGCAGAGAATATGGAGCATCACACAGCACTGTGCACTGTTCTTACAGATAAACATGAAATGGAACATCACATGTCTTTCTCTAACTGTGGATATGCATAAAGCTGGACACAGAGCACCAGACAGTGACAGTACACAAGACAGGAGTGGAGGGTTTCCCAGGGCACAGGGATGACAGTGTTTCCAGCCCTGCAGGTGAAATCTCTGGGTTTGCAGGAAGATTGTTCTGGCAGTCAAACAACTCTTCCTACAGTCCCCTCATGTGACAGGTGAGGGTGAGTACTTTGTACACTAATGGTGCTTCTATCCTGCAGCTGAGTCCTCATGATTATATATATATAATAATATATATTAATATATATATATATAACAGCAGCCAAATAATTGTGCCTATATCAACAAACTTCCTCTTTCACTTTGCTACAACTCAAGGATACTCAACTCTTTCATGGAGGGATAAACTACCTCAAGTCTGCCTGGACTCTTTCCTTTTGATGTTGTGCCAATTCACAGTCATCCCTTTGTCCTCTAAGAACATTAAGTGCAATCAGTAGGTCCATTGAGCTTTTTGTATAACTAAAGAAACTTTAAAAAAAAAAACAACCAAACAACCCAAAAAACAGCAGAGGAAAGAGGTTGTGAAGGACAAGCAGCATCAGCCCTTAGAGCTGGCAGCAGTTGCAGCTGCCCAGCTCTGTGGCACCCCAAACCCTCTGTTGGCTCCAACACCCAGCAAGTGGCTGGGTAAGACTCCAGGCAAAAAGCCACCACTCAGCTTTGTGCTGTCATGTAACAAATCCAAGCTTGTTAGTTTAGAGTTGCCTTTGGTTGTCTGCACTCCATAACATTCACAGCAGCAACTGCAGAGCAGACTTACCCAGGGAGAGGCCAACAGATGTGGTGAGCTGTGCTCACAGCTAGAAGTGCAAAGTGTTTGATCAGCTGCGTGGAGATAATTAGTTCTATAATTTAAAAAGTTTCTGTTATTCCTTAACATCCATACAAAGCTGCAGCTAGAGAAATTCTTTTCTATATACTAACTGTCAGAGGAAATTGCTGTTCACCAGAATATTCTTTTTAATCCAAGGAAGAACTGAAAACAAAAGAAATTAATAAGAATGCTCAGAAGACTCACAGGCCAACCTTACATTATTTCTGTAAGTGTTAATGTAAAAAAAACATTAGATTGATTACCAAATGTTATTCAAATAATCTGCTAAGAAGTAAAGTGGCTAATATTAAGTGAGGTGATGTTCCAGAACAAGTGTCTACATCTTTCTGTTGGAAAATTATTTAAACCACAACAGCTTTGAACTCTGATAGCAGTGACCATGAAAATGCCACATTTTTTGATCACACTTATTTTTGCATAGCACAATTTAAGGATTAATGCTGGCCAGCTCTGTTCACTAGTTAGCAGTGAGTGAACTACTGCTATTTCCTGGTTTTCTAGGTGAAACCAAACATAAATATCTAGAGGATAACTTGCTCTCAGCTCCCTTACATCATCTCAGAGAGAAATTTCTGAGAACAAAAGGGTATCCACTACAAATCAAGGCATTGATTTGGCCCTAATTTGGCATAGAGCCTTCATCTTTATTGTCAATGTCTGTGATAGAAAGTTTGGATCTTGGCTTCCAGAGTACAGGCAGGAATTTGGAAAAGGAACAGAACATATTTCTAATCATGAACTTAATAGGTTTTATACTAGGTCCTAGAGTGAAACACACAAAACTTTATAAATATCATATTTATGGCCATTCACTGGAGCAGAACAGCAATGTTACAAGCTTACATTTCTGATATTGTACATTTCTGAGCCCTTCATAGCTTTGCTGTACAAAACCTGAAAACGTTTGAATGAGGCCTCTGATATTTCTCTACATCCTATTGATGAAAGCACAACTATCTTCTTTTTTTATTTCTCCAGAGATTTTAATTTAAACTATGCATCTCTTTGGGGAATATATGAAAAAAAAAACTGATTAAAGCACTGCCCAATGCACTGTATCTGCAATTTAATCAACATTTACCCATTGTACTGATTCTCAATACCCACAGCCAGATAAGGACTTTTGTTATTTTCAATGCATGCACACCTGTGCCTGGCTTTAAAAGAGAGGCAGTATTGAATTTCTTCTGAATTGCACCACTTAGTGTCCAGCAGAAAGCCTGGTGATGTGAACCTGCTACTTCTGTGCATTTATGGAAAGAATACATAAATGTAGAACTTCAAAAGATGTCATCTTATCAGCCCATTTATGCTAATGAGAATGGTGTTTTTTAAGACAACAGGAACCAAGTGTTGTAGAGCAGAGAGCAGGTGAGAAATGGCCACAGAGGGCTCTGGGGTTATCTGCTCACAGTCCCTTCCTCTCCATGGGTTTTTGGGGTTATCTGCCCACAGTCACTCCCTCTCCATGGGTTTTTGGTTTTTGGATTTTTTTTAATGTATTTTGGTTTTGGGCATTTGCAAAACCATGACTGATCTCAGTCACATAAAATGACGACCAGGAAGGTTTGCTCAAATACAAAGGGGTTAGATTTGATCAGTCATCATCACTGCTGTTCTGTCCTTCGTTACTCTTGCTTTAGATAAAAGGCCAAAGGGACTATAACCTTTGTTATAACCTTTCATTCACCTCTTTGATGTGAAGGGAACTCCTTGCTAAGGGAAAGTCAGTAGGTTTGGAGTCCATTTAAGGTCTGAGCTGGACTACAGACACCAATGTAAAAGTAATATCCTTCACTTTTGGCTGCAGATATGGAAAGACCTGGAGTCCCTGGTAAAAATTAACTTGGAAATTAAAAGGGAGAAAAGATTCTGGGCTGATTTTCTCTCAGTGAGGGAAGGGATGCTCTGTGGAGCATGTGATTGCTGTGTGCTGCCAAGTAACCTGCAGATACACTTCAGAAGCAGGGGATTAACCATGCTGTTTGTTTTGTGTTTCTTGATAGATTACCTATGATAGGGACCTTGAGATTTAGATTTGGAATGCTTACTCTAAAAGTTTCCTTTGTATTTGCAGCGTCCTATGTGTGTATAGAGCAAAAACTACGTTCAGCCTCCATACCCTTGTTTAATAATGGAGAATGTTCCTGTTAGTTTTGTATTGGCTTCTTGTAATTAAGACATCAGATGTCTTTGTTACAGAAATATAATAAATGAACTTCTGCCTTCAAAATACCCTTTTACAGAGCAGTTTTTGCTGCAAGGGAGATGCATTGAAGTGGCTGCTGTGTCAGCAATGCTCCTTCATCACACTGTGCTGTGCCACGACAGAGAAGTATGACCAGACAGAGTTCTTTCCCATCCTTCTATAAGGTACTATTACTCTGTGAGGCAAAGGATATTCCAAATAACCCAAGGAAAATGATTTTCAGAGCAAACCCACAATATCTTTTTTCTGAATATGTATGCAGCAATATTAGAAATAGCAAATCCTTTCCTTACCACAATTCTTGAACTGCATTCTGGCAACTTTTTATTTACAATGTTTGGCAGTGGATACCTGTCTTCAGTAACTGGTTTGCAGTGAAATGCTCATCTTTGCAGCTGCAAAATGCCTATGAAAGTTTAATAAACATATCAGATGACAGCGTTTTTAAGGTTTTAACCTTATTGCCAACTAATAGAAGTTCTCTTACCTAATGTTCATGTGTGCTTAGAAAGACTATTGTTTTTAAATCATTAATGACACCTCAAGGCTACTGCAGCAGCCACCCTATATATTAATATAAATGTTTTAAGGAACCTAAGCACAGTCAAGCTCCCTTAAAACCAAAAGATTGACTTCATTTGAACTTAAACATATGCTTAGAGCTACGCATACATTTAAGTGTTCTGCTGAGTGGCATTTTTCTTCAAAGAACAGCCCTGTTAACTTCAATAAGACAATTTATATGATCATGTTCTTCTAGTCTTAAAGTATAAATTTACAATCCATTAGTCGCAAGACCAAACCTATGAAATACCATTATAATGAACTTATTCAATAGAGTTCACCTTTACTCACTTCTAAGCCTGACAATATATCTGGAAGGAATCTCGAGAACATGGGATTGCAATTCTTAAAGGGCACTGAATATGGAATTTTAGAAGCCATATCCATAAATTGGGTTTTTCCCCCGTTTGTTGGCCAGGACATTTAAAAGGAAGTCTTGATGCCACTTCAAATAAACTTTTACATCCAAAAAAAAGGCACTTGTGAGTAACATATCACTGTTTGCTGCTACTCAAACAATGGAAAGGAACAGTCTGAATGCTGAAGCACTTTTCAGCCTTTTTACAAAACACAGAAAGCAAGTTGTGAATCAAAGCTTTCTCTAAATTATGCTTAAAAGACAATTTTATTAATATTAAATAGGCCATACAACACCTTTTGATTAAGCCAAAACTTCCAGTTTCCTCGTGAGTGAGAGCATCTGTTTATTCTCAGCCTCTGCAGAAAGATCCTTTGAAAGGGCATTGCCTTTGCCAGGTCCAATTTGAGATCAGGAAAAATGAGCAACTAAAGCTGACCAGAGAGAGGTTTCAGGGAGTACATCATGTGGTGGGCAGGAAGGAGCTGTCACAGCAGGGCACCAGGAGCCTGCAGCACACACAGGACCCAAAATTACTGGGAGCAGCCAGCCAGGGCTCCAGAGCTGCATAAGAGCTTCCAGAAGGAAGAGGGAGCACCTTCTGCAGCTCAGAAAGTCACTTACCTGGTTTGTCTGGATGACAAGAATAAGCAAAGGTATGGTAGAAGTGGAAAGGAGGAGTTTTTATTAATATTTCATCTGGTGTAGTCACCTTCAGATTTATTTATGTACCAAGTGAGCACGTCTCCTGAAATGAAACAGCAAAAAATATGTACATCGAGTTTCAGCTCAGAGCTTATATTCCATATATTGTACCAAAATCTGAAGGATCCATACTGGAGTCGGGGAGAGGGAAAGGTACAGAGAGCCTCTGCTGGCTGGGGATAGTGTGCATCCCCTGCAGAAGGGTAGGTTCCTCTGCAGAACAACTCAGATCTGAAACACAACACACACTCACCATGCTGGGCTTTCTGCTGTATAAAAAATGAAGGAAACAACAAAGGGAAGCCAATGAGAAACCCACATTTCGTCCTGGACTTCGGGCTGAAAAACATACATCTCATCCTTTCCACTTATTCTCCTCAGTTAGAAAAGGGAAAATAACATTTTTCCCTTTCAGGGAAGGAATTCCTCATTTCTTACTTTGTGGGCCAGCCTTCAGTGATTCTTAGTAATATCAGTGAGATTTGGACAGACATCTGGAAGGCTTGGGGGAAAACAGGTGACTTTGAGAACTAGAGATAGAGCAAGAGGGAGAGGAGACAGATGGGTGTGGGCTGAGGGCAGAACTCTGAGCAGCACAGATGCTCCAGAAGAGAATGTGTGTCTGCAGCCTGACACCCAGTTGTGGGCAGTCACATGAGGCATGAATGGAAAATATTTGTAGTGGTAGTGGAAGTAGAAATCATGGATATGGACATCCAAATCTCTCAAATTCTTTCAGCATTCCTTTGCTAAATTCTGCTCTCATTGCCACGAGGTTACTTTGCAGTCTGTAAACAGATTCACAGACCCACCCAAACCATCTGTATGTTGCAATGCCATTGCCTGTGACTGATTTGAGCTTTTCAGAGGGATTCAGGCACTTAATTTGTTTGAAAATATAGCTACTGACACTCTAAGAAGTTCTACTATAGATTTCCAGGGTGATAAGTTTTCCTCTGTGGTTTCACAACTATTGTAACACAGAATTGCTCTTATGTGTCTGGGAAAATCAGTTTTCTTGGTTTATATCTAAATAATAGCAGCACCTGTAAAGTTAATTATTAAGAATGTTAACTGTTAAGGTGTTAATTCTGTCAGGATAATACATGACTTACTGTTGAACTTAACCTCTAGTGAGATTGAAAGACAGAAAGATGTGGTGGTTAAATAGCAAGAACACCGGCAGCTTTTCAGATACTTTTCCCATGCTAAAAGCAGTATCACTACTCATCCTACCCAGCTTTAGTGAATTACAAGGTAGAAGAGGGCAGAGAAGAAGTTCTCAGGTCAAAATATCACAGAATAGCTAAGCACAGAAAAGAAGAGAAAAAGCAGTCTCTTAAGAAAAGCCAGAACAAGGAACAAAAGCCTAATAATTTACAAGCCTGCGTCTAAAAACAGACACTGTAACATGTTTTCATTGCACTTTAGGCAACATTCCCTACTTTTCATTGAAAAATGAGGAAAAGAATGCTTTGCTATTGCATCTATCAGCAGTGCTTGCAATATTCATCTACTTGACCTGGCACTGGGAGAAAGAGAAATGAATTAAAGTGCTGGTGGGAAAGGAGGGGTAGGAATATCTGAGTGGGTATTGAGCTTTACTAGAAGCAGGGAGCTGTTCATATTGCATTTTGGGTTTGTAGTCTGAAATAATTGGCAGGGTGCTCAGAGCAGGTGGATGGTTATTTCTAGTTTCTTCTATTCTGGTCTAATAAAAGAAGTAGGAAATGCACTCAGCCTTTGGGTCCTTAGACTGGCTCTGGTTTTATTACTTATGTACTACCTGCAGCCCTAGATATTTGCTTATTTTGGGTATGCAATGAATTGCTAATTTCATTACTGCCTGTAAGCATGACAGAAATCATTACATCATGGCTTGTATGAAGAAATCTGAATTTCACCCTGCTTCAGTGACTATATTCAGGCAATTGTGTGCCATAATCATCCCTCATACCACACACTGCACTTCAGAACTGGCAAAGAAGTAACCTTTAAATAGAAATCAAGTTCTTCAACTGTTTGCAACATCTGAGGCAAGGCTGCTTTTAGTCTGATTTCTTTCTCAAGACCTGCCTCTCCTGCTACGAGTATCACTCATTTGAACAGCTCTATCCTTAGACTTCACAGAAAGGCCTGCAAGAGCAGCTGGGTAGGGCTCAGCACCATGTGCCTCTGAGACAAGGAGTGAGAAATGTCACGGGCTGCATCCCAGACTGCTGACAGAGCAGGCAGCAGCAGGGGGAGGCAAACAGGAGCAATCCAGGAAGTGATACAGTCCCTGAAGTGATGCGTTCTGGAGTTAGACAGCAAGGAAAAAGCAATCAAGAAATGTGCTTGCCATGGTTGCTAACACTATTCCAACTCCTCATGGGAAAAGGAAAAAGTCTAATTTACAGCAGTGAGAAGTGTTATCCCCACTTGGCTGTCAGAGTCTATTAATAGCACTGCTTACTAAATAGCTTATCTGAATGGCTCAAGGTGCTTTTTGAAGCTGATATGATTGGCAACATTAAAAGGACTGCTGAACTGAGGTCCAGAGATGCAACTTTTCCAAGCTTGCAGCCCCTGGTTCCTGCATAACCAGCTTCTGTTAGTGATCCTGCTGTGTCTGTGCTGCAAGGTGAGCTCTGGTTTGGGAGTGGATTTGGGCAAACTCATCCTCAGGATCAATATGATTCTGGCACAGGTAAGTTGGACATGTCTGTGTTCATCTCAGGAAGACAGGGATTTGAAACCTGAAGGAGACTGGACTTGATTTTACTGGTGTTCCTCCCAGACAGGCCATGAGAACGAACAAAACTCAGATCCCCTCCAGGTCTGTCCCTCTCTAGGGAGTTCCACACATAGACCCTCAGTGTGGCCATCAATGAGGATGGACAAGTCTGGCCTTGAGAGTGGGCTTGAACCTAGTATAGACATTATATAGCATCTCAAAAATTTTTCACTTAGCAGCAGAAAAAAAGAGCCCTTTTAATTAGATTTGCCCTATATAAAACACGCCTGCCTCTCAAAGCACAGAATTTCCTGGGCAGACAGGAGAGTGACCACGGAAGCCAACATTTCCATTAGATGGAGAAATAGCACATTATGCTGCTCTAGTCTAGTCTACAGCTCCTGAATTTTCTCTCTTTAAATGGCTGCATAAATCTAGTGGCAAAAGCAGGCAGTTTGTCAATGAATGACTACCAGAGCAGTGCACTGTCTCACCATCCTCTGGCAGCTATTACACCTGAGCAGTATTTTTTGGGAGAAACTTGCAAAAGGGTGTAGGCTGGAGCTTTCAAAATAGACTAAGGGAAACTTTACCCTTTCACTTCTAAATTGACAAACTAACTTTCAACACAAAATTTTAAAAGGATAATAGTTTTAATTTTAAAAAAGTTCTCTATGTTGTAACTCTATGTAAATCACACAACTGAAAAGTTTCTCTTAATTCGTAGGATACACTATTGCTTCCCACTCAGGGAGAACTTCTGGAAGAATCATGTGAACAAGCCCAGCCTAAACAGCCCATTATTGTAGGTTACTTACAGGATCCAAAAACCATTGCTATGTGACTTCCCTGAAGTAAGTTTTCTTCCCATTCGAAATGCTGCAACCTAAAAAAAAAGTACAAAAGAAACACTTTGAGCTTTCATTATATGTATATATACTTCACACCTTCACAGACCATATGAGAGAAGACAATCTTTCCCACCACATGAGATCATGATGACCACTCTGGAAACCAAACATGAAATGTGTCCACCTGGAAGATTTAGAGAGTAAAGAGGTTTTTTTTTAACTATGTATCATCCAATATTTAAATTTGGTTTCATGAATGAACCAGAAGCCCTTAATATTTTTCACTCATAAGAGAGGAAAGTTGGGGTCCCAAATTAGTTCCAAGTAGTGTTTTGCTGAGGTGTCCAAAGCAGCCTCATGTGAGTGGTGTGAAGCACCCTTTGTTACACAACACAGAAGAAGCATTTTGTAAAGGAACTGAAGGAAATCTTTGCCCGAACAGGTTTGCACCCCTTGTCCTGAGTATTTAAAGAATTCTGACTGCAGCAGGTTGGTTCTCAGCAGCACAGCCATTCCTCCCTATGTGCACAGCAATGACTTCCTGCTGCATTGTTAAAGATAAATTACAATACAGCAGTTATTACCAGGGAGACTGAGCATTGAATACAGCGCTCTGTAAAGACCTGGCACTTTAGCAGAAGAACAGATATTTGAAAACAATATCAGCTTAATTTCCCTTTCTTCGCCATGCAAAAAAAGCTATAAAGTGTTAGATCTTTCCTGTAATTTGCTTAATTGATTAACTTGATTGATGTAGATGACTGAACAAAGGGTAAGGCAATGAAAAACAGGCCATTATCTTCATTTGTTAGCATAGTTCGATTTTGTGTAAATATTTGGTTTCAAATTTATTCAGATTCTTACACTGGAGAGCATTTTTCAAAAGCAAACAATTTTTACTAGCAAAAGACTTGTCATCAGAAATTTCACTCCCCAAAGGTAAAGAGAAACTGATTTAACCAGCTGCATATTAGAGGAATCAAAGTGCAATCATAAGAAAGAGGGTGACTGCAAAATGAGCCATGTGATGGAGATTGCTGCTCCTCCAGCTCCCCAAAGCTGAGAAGCCACAGCTCTCAGTTTGGATTGACACTTTTACCAGCATGTCAAATAGAAAATTAATACTGTATTTGTTGAGCTGATCCTTGATGGCTACATTTTACTGAAGTACAAGATTCACTTTGTAAAGCAGTTGTTCTTTTGGTAATTGTGCTGTGCTTCGTTTAGGAAACATTCAGAGCAGAGTGAATTGTGCCTACAGTGATAACAGGCATTTGGCTTTCAGATTTTGATTGTGCCACTAAAAAATGGGGAAAGATTGTCACTCAGAAAGAAGATCTTGATAAATAATATGCTGGAAGAGTTGGAAGCAGTGTGGGGAAAAGGACAATCACACCAATTGCCTTAATTATTGATTGAAGAAAAACACTTCAGTCTCAGGAATATCAGTGCAGAAGGAGGATGGCTCTGAAGTAAATGTATGTTCTTTCCTGTTCACTGTGGCATTGCTTTAATTTCACAACTCAGTAGCCCAGGCATCACCTGAGTTCCTAAAGAATTGAATAATTGATCCATAATTAATGGATGCACAAGGCAGGAAAACAGCAGCAGGATACTGGCTAATACAAGAGTCAACTACAGGGAATGAGACCGTGTACCTGTCCAACTTTTGTAAATTGTTTTATTAGCTTTTATTAGATCTACATGGCCACATGCTGAAAGACATTTTAAAAGCACAAGGCATTTGGAAATATGCTGGGTACCTATGCCAAATTACTTTCTATGAAGAATAATCTTAGAAATTCAGTAAAGGCACACAGAGCTGTGTGCAGTATGATTCAAATTCGCTTCATAGCCACAGTAATCATGAGCTTTTCTTTGTACAGATGGAATGAACTGGTGGTACTTTCACATTGAATCACACACAAGGCATCTCAAAGTTTATATGAAAAATAAAATTTCAGCACAGAGGCTTCACCCTGCCCTTATCCTTCCCCCCAAGTTCAATCTATACTATCAAAACAAGCAGACAATTTGTTACCTGGCCTCTGGGCATGTGGTAGTACTACAAGTAATCCTCCTTGTTTCCTGGGTTTGTGGAGGAGAGGACCTCCTTGCTTCCAACCAGACCTCTGTTGCAAGAGAGATCCACCCAAAGGCTTCCCATATTCTGGATTTTCCCTGTGCCACCCTCGTGCCAACATTATGCACCCACATGCATCTGTGCTCCCTGAGCATGGGCATGTAGTCTGCAATTAGCTCAAGTTTAAACACTCAGGTTACCATAACACCCAACTCTCAGATACCAACAGATGGCATTTATAAATGCATGGAAACTGGAAGGTGATCCTCTACAGCAAGTTTATTTCTGTAAGCCTTTCAGAGTCGTATGAAAATGATAGAGAGTATTAATCCATTGATCTGCTGAGCAAGAGAATCAGCAAACTGGCTTGTTGAAGTGCCTTTGGCTCTTACTGGGACTTTTAGCAAGTGAAAACCTATATAGTTACATTGGTAACTAAGCCACTTGTTGGGAACCCTGGCTCTGAGCTGGTGGCTGTAATTTGGTCTTAGGCTTGTCTCATTTCTGATTTCTCTCAGCATGATTTAAATATTCCCAAGAAGAGGAATCTCAGAGTGCTGCATGAGCATCTCCCCACCCTGCAAGGCACCAAACACGCATGATTGCTGGATACTTTGGATATCAGCCAGCAGTGTGAAATTGGAGAACAAAAATGAATTAAGAGGCAAAGATTCACAGAATAGAATCACAGAATACACGTCAGAGAACAGACTGAAAACAAGGGGCCTGTCCAGCTCTAAGCACTGCCAGTCTCTTGAAAGCCTTGAGCTGACAGCAGGCTGGATTCTAAAATAAAGACTCCATTTTCCCATGTACAGCAGATGGAATTAAATGACAGAACGTGGATAAATATAGAAGACTAAAAAATATAATATCTATTTGAAGCAAATAAATCACCAGGCTCATAACCAAAGGTACCCAGGAGGAGCTGACCAGCACTAGCCAAGCTCTCCCTGTGCTCATGCTGCCTCCTCAGAGAAAAAGGCAAGGTGACAGGCACTTGCCAAGAACCTGCAGGAGGAATACTCCTAAGAGACATGGACTGTGGTCAGGAGTGTTAGGATCACATATATGAACATCAGAGAATGTCAGCCAGGCAGCAATCCTGGTCACTGACTTCTGATAAAGCTGGATCACACCTATGTGCAACATGAGAGCTGTTTTGAAACCAGTCTGAAATTCTATATCAAATTTCAGCTCCAGGCTCCTTGAAAACTGTTGGGTTAGGGTTGGATTTTTTCACTTCATGCTTTTTGGTTGATGCTAAAATTCCCCAGTAGATAGAATCTAAATGCAGCCTTACTTCAGAATGAATCTGCCTTATTTAAAGGAATGTGCCAGAACTTGTTCGTTCAACTGAAGCATAAAAATCCCAAATAATTCACACAAACACAAGTATCATCTACGTTATGGAGATGGATTCCTGTCAGGTGGGTGTTCACTGTTTCAGTGTGCATAGCCAGATGCACTAGTCATTCTTTTAAAGGACCTAGAACATTTATAATGATTAATCACATTTCTAAAGCGGTAATGTATGCTACCATCTGTTTAATTAAATCTCATACTTCCAGACATACGCCACTCAGCTCATAGGGGTCAAACACTATTTTCCCCCTTTTTTACATTAGAGAACAATTGGATTACACCATCGTATTTTTTATGCAGTCCTTCTGGTTTTAGGTACCAACCATGACTAAGAGATGACTGACAGCATGACAGGAGACAAAACTATTTTAAAATGCAGGGATCTGACCTCAGATCTATCTTTCTCTGTAATTACTCTATGGTTTTCTAGCACCTGTTACTTGGTACCTGAGACAGCTGTAAGTATCTTATGCTACAGTGAACTAAGAGAACAAACTCAACAGGTTATGAAAAACTAAACTTCACTAGAAACATTTGCTCGCTTCTTCACATGCTTGAGTTCACATGCCCAGAGACTCGTTTAATTCAGTGTAAAAAAGGATTTAGACAGGGCTGCACGTATCATCTGATCCTGTCCATTGCATGATATTTGTCACTATGATTTTTGGTTGTTCTATATATGCCTAAAGCCTTTTTCACCTATTTTCTTGTACTGATTAAGGTCTTGGTTGAAATTGCTCAAAATAAAAAAGCAGCCTTAGGGATTTTGAAGATTATTATCTCCTACTTTCATTTTGTAGCAATACTAAAGTCTCCGAGTTTGAAATATTGCATTTAATGTAAACTGCTGAAGCATGCTTTGGATTTCAGCTTGAACTTTACATACCACAACTCGCACAGATTTGCGCTCTATTAGCATTCTTATTATGGTTTTTTCCTTTGTTTGTTTGTTTTAATAAAGGAATTGCTGAACTGACAAAATCTTCCATGATGCATTATCTGAGGAGAACTCCTGACCTCCAAACTGGATGAGCTGATGGTAGCCAGTGAGGCAGCCCACGTGGCCCAGTGGACAGACACAAAATTATGGAGATGACCTTCAGTATATCAAGGTATATCCATTCCTACCCAGATAGCACTCCCAGAAGTTGGCCTGGTTGCCTGAAGGAAAATTACTGCATCTCCTTGCATTTATGAACTTGATGGCTAGTTTAGTTAGAGTGAAATTAAGCGGGTTTATTACCTTGCTAATTTAGTAAAATCTTCATCTATCCAATGCTCAGCCCTTTTGGTAAAACTTTCTTGAATTTAAACCTTAAATTCAAACAGTTTATTGAAGGAGAATAGCAATTACTGGCAAATATGTTGTTTCACTCTATTAGACATGAGCCTATTCTTGTCCTTGTGTCTTTTCCACCTCTATTTGGTTATGTCAGTATTGAGGAGAATAGCCTTTCCCACAGAGGATCTAATCCTTCTATCCAATAATGGCCAGATTCAGAAGACAAGGTAAGAGAATACGTGCAGGGAAGAGTCTTGGCATAATCTGAACACTGATTTTCTGACTGGTTGTCATCATTAGGTACTCAGTACAGGCACTGTTTATAACTTCTGCAACATTAATCTTGAGAAATATTCCTTCTGCACATGGAAGGGAACCATTATGTAAATCTTAAAAGTATTTCTAGAAGTCACCCTAAGTGAGATGTTCATCCACCTAAAAATATCTGCAAGGCTGAACAGTTCCTCAGTCAGACCTTCACGCCCTGTTCTGATGTCTACAATTGCTTCTGAACCTTCAGTAGCTGCAGCAACTCCATGCTGACAGGAGAATGTATTTAAAACTATAGTGTGAGGGTTGAAACTCTATTTGGAGCACAATAGGAAAGGTCTGAAGACAGAGGTTGTTGAGAACCTCACAAGATGCACAGTGCTGATATCATTTTTTGTTGATGAAAATATCACTGTTACCACAGCTTCTTTCTTTTCTGTTCTCTGATATTTAACATTGTGACAAACTCTGCAGTCTTGTCAAGGGAAGGCATTCAGCTGAGGGAGTTGGGTGGTTCAGCCTGGAGAAGAGAAGGCTCTGGGGAGATGTTCCACCAGCCTTCCAGTGCCTAAAGGAGCTCCAAGAGAACTGGAGGGGGACTTTTGACAAGAACATGACAGGTTTCAACTGAAAGAAGTTTAGATTGAATATTAGGAAGAAGTGTTTCCCTGTGAGGGTGGTGAGGCCCTGGCACAGGCTGCCCTGAGAAGCTGTGGCTGCCCCTGGATTCCTGGGAGTGTTCCAGGCCAGGTTGGACAGGGCTTGGAGCATCCTGGGATGGTGGAAGGTGTCCCTGGGCCATGTCAGAGGGTGGGACAGGATGGGCTTTAAGGTCCCTTCCAACCCAAACCATTCTGGGATCCGATGGTTCTATTTCACACTGTCAAAGTGGAGGATTCTTCATGGCAGAGGGAGTCTCATATGTGTTTTGGACACTGAATGATTAGAAGAGTTTAGAAATTATAAGATTGCACAGAGTGATGGATTTGAAGAACAGAAGAGGATCCTGTCAAAATGTCGTCAGATTTGGTCTTTCTTGCAGGTTCCAGTTTGGTTTGATTGCTTCCAAAGGGGACATCAATCCTATTGGATATTTTTAGAGAATCAAGCAGCTTGCAAATAGATGCCATAAACATTGCTTCATGTGCAATCTGTTTGGCAAATATCTCTTTATATAAAGGGATTTCTTTAAATAATTCTCAGTATAAATATTGTAAGAATAGAAACAGTTATTGCACAAAAAAAAGTCTATGATTGATTTTTCAAAGGGGTCACTGATCCAAAAGTCAAAGATAGAACAAGGAAGTACAATGAATTGTTTAGTCCCAAAATTTGGACTTGAAAACTGCATATGCCAAGGTGTAAGTCTTTACACCTGGTATAATCCTGCCTTTGGCAGACTGTCTCAGACAAGGATAAAATAAAAGCATCCTGCCCACTTAAGCATCAAGGTTGATGATTGCTACAGCTAAAATGCAGGTCTAGACTGAGCAAAACTTGATCAGCTAAGGAAATGTCTGCTCTAAACTGAAGGATTTGATTAAACAGGCCCAAAATAAGCAGGTAATTTTTAGAGCTAATTTCAGAAACATTGCAAACTGAAATCAGAAAACCTGCTTTCAATTTCCCTGGAAGATTTCACCTCAAGTATCCAATCAGTCTATAGTTTCTCACTTATGACTCCCATAGTTGGGCATTCTGACTACAAACAGTAACTAGTATAGACATATATTAAATGAAAACAAATAGATTTATCATAACGTGAAATTTTGGAACATTACATGGCTTTAATCTCTCTGACACATCTGAGCTGTTTCTTCTTGAACAGATGGTGACATTACACTCACCACAAACACTGAAGAAAAATTGCAAGAAAATATAGTTTTACACACAAAATTTAGAGTTTGTGTGACGAAAAACATTGTTAGTGCAGTCTAACACTCCATTTTGAAGCCTGTCCATATTTAAAACCTAAATCACAAGCAGAGTACACAGCTTCAAACCTAATAATCCATGCACCAATGAGTTATTGGAAGCCAGTGAAAGTAAAAATCCCTTAAAAGTCTTTTTTAACAAATTTTTCTTCGTTTGTTTTCTAACATTTAGTGATTTTTAGAGTTTTCCTATCTAGAGCCAGGTCATCTTATTGTCCTGAAATTTCTGCCAGAAAAGGATCTGGAGTAAGAAAACCTCTCCACAATCTCATGTAGATCCACAGAGACAAAATCCTTTAGAAGAAAACTGATCAGAACCCATGATCTGAAAAAGATCCCTTGTGGATTACAGATTTGGACATTTGTCTACATGGATGCTCAGCCTCCTTAAACATCAGTGTGAACCATGGGAATGTGCTCCACACAGCAGGATGGGTTCTGTCCTATCCAGAGGCCACTGTCCTCAGCTTGTCACCTGGTAGATGTCACCATGGTGTAGAGAACTGTGTGGCTTCTGAGGAGCCATCAGATTCAGTTTTCCGTTTGGTCTGTTAGATAACCTGAGACTGGTTCACTTAATACACTGACTTAGAAAATGAATGGTTTTAGTGATCTTTCATAAAATATTCTGGTATTGCTGCAAAGAGAAAGAAAACATGTCAGTCAGGATCAGCTGAAGAGCTGGAAGGCCTAGGTGCTCTTGCAATCCAAATTTAATCCCTCAGATGATTCTTGAAGCCTCTACTGGCTGTTTTGGACTTGTCCCTTCACAAACCTGTGTCTGCCTAGATTGCCTCATCCACTCAAAAAAGACTCAGATTGGCAGCTACAGCTTAGCTGAGCTCTGAAGCTGAACAGATATTTGCTCTTGGTTTTCCCAACAGATATTCCAATTGGATTTAGCTGTCACAGTTGATATTACTGTCCCCAGCCTTGACTGGGCAGGTGGACTTGGTGAGCTCTTACAGCTTGGATGCAGCCAGTCGTGGGCTCACTTCCAAATATTCTCCAGTTATTAAATTTGAATCCCCTGTGGAACAGGTCAGAGGAAAGGATTTCACATATAAAACCTGCTATTAGACTAAAAAGCAATCCTGCTCTGCACCCCATCAAGGCTGAAATTCATGTGGGTAAAATAATTGCAGTATCTTTCAGATCAAGTACCATTCAAAACAATAGAGATCATCATAATGGGGAAAGCATAATAGGGAAGTAATAGGGAATACAAGTAAATGATATAAAATGCCCCTGGGCTGAAAAGCAGTAAGAGAAAAAGTAAGGCAAACCATTACAGCATCAGATTAAAATACACAGTTGATCAGGTGATTGCCGGAAAAAGAAATGCTGTGTAAGAAAAAGCCCCATTTATAACTGTTGGACAGCTAAAGCAGTGCTTTCATCCCACAATAACATCTTAAAACAATTGCTAGAAGAGTTCTTTGCAGCTGGAAGGATTATCTGACTCTCACCCAGTTCCTGTTACTCAGGTTCATTTCTGAGAGATGTGGTTCATAAACTTAAAGTGATTGGTAGTATTTTTGGGATTGCTTTAATGTAAAATTCACTACTAACATGATTACATTCTGATCACCTGCTAAAGGAAAGTCTGAGCTACCCAACAAAAGTACAGTGTGCTCCTGGTTGAAGGCTCATGGGGAGGTTGTCAGAGCTATTGGACCTGGAGGGAATTAGATGCATTTACCAGCTTTGGAAAGCTTCCAGCCTTTATCACCGAAGGCTGTTGGAAACACTCCTAAGAGCATCTGGAACTTACAACAATATTTTCCAAAGGTTTGTTGTAGTTCATGCTTCTTGGGCAATTTCCAAAGAACCTGGGCAATTTTACAGCTATTAGAAAGCGATGCAAAGGCCAGTGGCTGAAATTCATTTCCCTTAAATTGCAGGACTAAAATTCTCAAGAAAGAGTCAAAGGAGGATGAACTTGGCATGCAAGAAAATGGAGAGGTCCACCTGTGGGCTGCTGTGGCTGTGCTTCAAACAAAGCCAGCTCTGTTAGAGGAAGGTGGCATTGTCAGTAGTGCAGTGACTCGAGTCACACTCACCTGCCTCCTCAGCTGTCCTTCCACTGTGGCATTTTGGGGGGTGTTTCACATTCTACTCATAGAAAATAATAGGAGAAAATCCTCCTTAATAACATGTTTTAAGAACTTGTATGCAATATCTTGAAATCAATAGAACGGCAGTGGCTCACTAGCCCTCAGGACACGTTCTGAAGCTATTATCACAAACTGTGGGGTTTTATTTCAGTTCCACTTGGCCAGATAGCAATCATTCCTATTTCATGTTATAAAAATGTACTATTTAGCAGTGTTCCTTAAGTCAGGGATGATTGAGATGGACAGGGGAGCAGGATAAAGTGGTATAAACAACATGGTAGCTCACCCGACAAAAAAGCTAGCCAGGAACATCTGCTTAACACTGGTTTTCAAAAGAGTATGGATTCAAGAGTAAATGAAAAAAAAAAAATCAGGTTTTGATATTCATATTAACAAATACCCTGGATGTCTAGTGATGGAAGCTGAGATGGAACACAACATTATACTTTTTTCAAATACTCACATGCTTTGAGACTATATTTCTGAGGGACTTAAATCTGATACAATCCAGTAGTGTAGCATAACCTGTATCTTAGTATATACACAATACCCATTCATGGCTAAGCTGAAAAGAATTGAAGCAAAGTGCTGCTCTAAATAATTATCCTCTTGGCTGCATTTGTAGGTAAGAGTTTTGCAAAGGTTAGTCAGATGGATGGATGCAAACAGTTACCCACAAAGCAACCAGAAATTTATGTAGATATAAAAATTAAGTGCCAGGAAACACACCTAAGCTAGATAAAGGCTTCCTCCCTTAAATCTGTGGTTCTGGTATTTCCTTGTGTGGGCAAGACTGAGAATTTCTGGTTTATCCCATCTGAAGCATCTCGGGATGAAAATCCTCCTCCAAATTAGCATCATAGATATTTCACTTATACTGCCCCTTTCTCCTTGAAAAGGCAAGCTTAGAACTGAAAGAAACACTGCCCTCTTCCTACAATTAGGAAAGCAGGCTCTGATCTCTTGTAAGCTGCAGGGACTGCTTTATATTGCCTATTACTTACCTAGGAGAAGGGGCTAAATGAGGAAATAAGCTCTTAGAGCATGATTAATTTACAGACGCCTTCCCACGAAAATATAAACTGTTATCCAGAACGATAAGCACGAATCTTGATTTATTTTTCATACAAGAATTACTGCAGCAGTAGGAACAGTGGTTATTTGAGTTACTGTATCTGTATCACTCTTCCCAATTGGAAAGGTCACAACACTGAACCTCTTCAAACCATTCTGCAGTAATAGGACACTTTTCTGTACGGCCAGATGATTTTTGACCATGTAAGTTCCTTTGTGCACAGAGACTGGGAGGTGACATGTTTGCATCTCAGCTGTCTGGAATCTGTTCAAATTCAGCTCACAGATGTTCTCCCTTTCTGTATTCAGTCCCAACACCCCAACCTGTCATAGCCTTGTCTTCCATTTTTCTTCACTGTCCCTGTGAGCTACAGTTGACAACTTGCTTATTCAAGCTTTGTGTAATATAGAAAAGCAATAAATTCACTAGAAATTGTATATATTTTTTTTTCCTCTCTGGCTCAAATATCTGGGTGATAGATCTGCAAAAAGTCTGCTTAACAATTCTCCTCCTCGCTTTCCATTTCCAGGCAGATTTTAGAAATGTTGTACCAAAGCATCCAATTTCTACTCTGTCTTAGCTGCCACATCTCCACTCCACAGAAAGCACTGAAGGTGTTTGCTGCTGTAGATCTTCACTTTACCTTTCAGAGGCATCTTTCTGTTAGATCTCTGATAGCTGTCAGAATGTATTGCTTCCCTGCCTGACATTTGCATGGGTCTTCCATCAAATATTGCCATCCACAGCAATCCACCTGTCCAGATAAGTGAAAATCTCCTTTCCTCAGCTCTTTTCCTGTAAACATTACTCTTCCATCTTTCTCTATTCCTCCTACCTTCATCAGCTTTGATTTGGAGCTACACACACACAGACTGTACACACAAATACAAAGATGCTATAGAAACAACTGAAGAAATTGAGGTGTCTCTCAAAACAATCATTCAGAGTTAGACTGGGAAATGTAATGTCTAATTTATCATTGCTGGTTTATGCATCATTGGCAATGTCAGCAGTGGATGTGCTTCTTCGAGAAGAAGGAAATGCCAAGTTTTTTGAATGCAGGATTGTCCCAGAAATGCCATCACATATGTTTCACAAGTAATACAAGACTGCAGCAAACTGGTGAACATGCAAAAACATTCAGGAGTTTTCTTTTTAAGGATGAGTAACATTTTAACACTGGTAACTTCAACAGAACACAGTGCATCTGGCTCTATTCTCTACCAAGTGAACTGAATGCTTTCTGTAAGGTTGGGTAATAAATACAGTGATACACTGTCAACATAAATTGATAAGCTGTAACTGGTATCCTTCATTCCCATTTAGTTAGGAAATTTTGTCTTGTAGTTATAAATGTCCAGTAAAAACTAAAGACTTCAGAGACAGTTACTCTAATCTTCTTCCATCTTTAACTCTATGTGAGCTAAACTGTTTAGGATATCAGTTCTTACATCTTTCAAAAGAAAGGAGAATTTAAGAATTCAGATGTTTGTTCAAACCCAGAGAGTCTCTGTTTGCCTGGATGAAATAAGATTGCTATGTCCAAACTTTATAAGCCACTCTCAACCAGACTTAACAGAAACAGGAAAACATTCAGCCAAATACCAGAAAAAGTATTTACCAGCAAGGGTTTAGAGAAGAGAGTCACATATATGTCCCTTTTCCTACTAGCATCATGTTTTGCCAGGTGCCAGAGACAAGTATTGGCTTAGATGGTCCTTGTTTGACTCACAACTCGTTCTTATGGTAAGAGGGAGGGGAAAGAGCCCTGAAGCAAAGTGGTAAATGTATGCCAAGAAATAGCTGGGCAGAAAAAGCCACTTTTCCTTTCTGTCTAAAGAGGGTCTGGTTAGATAAATTAAAGTGAGGGCATGGGAGATGTGTGTGTGCTGGGGATGATAGCAACACACACTCCTGCCTTACTCACCCCAACATTCAGAGGGGATTGAGGCAGCTGCTCCTGCAAGGAGTGAATTTCAGGAGCTTCAAACTGTTTCCTCTAACAAATGGCAAACTGTCTCAGGGAGAGAAATCTGTGGCTTGCTCCTGGTGAAATTTCACTGTGCTCACATAGAAAAATTGTCTTTGCTCAAAACTGCTTGCACAATAAATTCATAGATCCTTTGCAAACATCTCAAGATTTGCAGGAAAATACTAATGAAAGAAAGAGTGGGTCATTTTGCTGAGTTCAAATCCAGGGAGGGAGAGTGATGTTTGAAACCAGCAAGAAATAAATTGAGGATTGAATCAACAAAAGGAAAATTTTTGCAAACAGCTGAAGAAGCCCAGTCTGAAAATAGCCAAAGAGCACAGATCATAGCAAACTAAATATGAGCTATAAATACATAACATAAATACATAAATACAAGCATATTTGATTTTGAGATTTTCAGATACAAACCCTGAACTTCTCCTTGATCTACTTCAGTTTGTTTGTTTTGCCTAACAAAATTATTTTGGTTTGTCCATTAAACCATACTGCAATTTGTTTCCTCCAGAAGCCCTCACTTCTCAGTGCAGTGACATTAGCTCTGGGAAGACACATGGCTTATTTCAGCTGGGAAGTGCTCTGATCTACGGGAACTAATTAGAGCATTTTCTCGAGCTCATCCCTTTCTTCTCATTACTGGTGACCAAAGACAACTGCTGAGACATGATTACTACAGAACTGTCTGCTAGTGTATGCATTATCTTCACTGAAATAAATCAGCAAATACTACCAGAGAAAGGGGTAGGGAATGCTTAGGAAAACAGTGAATGGCAGAAAACAGCACCAACAAGAGTCACCCTAAAGCCAACCAAAGTGATCTCTGCCAGAAACAGCTTCAGAAAGAAATGCTGCTGGGGAAAAGGAACAGAGAAGAAATTGATGTGCAGGGGGATACGAGTGTTTATTCATGAAGGCATTCATAAAGTGATCAGAGAGTTGGAACACATTTCCTATGAGGAAAGGCTGAGAGAGTTGGGGTTGTTTTGGAGGACACTCCTGGGAGACCTTATTGAAGCCCTTCTGTGCTTAAAGGGGACTTGTAGGAAGGATTGGGACAGACATTTTAATGGTGTTTGTAGGAATATGACAAGGAGTAACAGCTTAAACTGAATAGGGGTGGATTCAGACTAAATATAAGGAAACAGAATTTTAATGATGAGGGTGGTGAAACACTGGCACAGGTGTGGTGGACATCTAAGGTCATATCAGATGGGGGTCTGAGAAATCTGCCCTAGTTGAAGATGTCCCTGCTCATTGCAGGGGGTTAGTCTTGATGGCCTCCAAAGGTCCTTTCCAACCCAAACTGTTCCATGATTCTGTGATTTCCCAGTGTGGTCTGTAGGTTGTTGCAACAGATGGGTATTTCAACTATTGGTTTGAGTCATGTCATATCTTCTGGAAGGCTGAACAGCTTCATCCACAGAGCTCTTGAGCTCAATAAATTAGTGTTATTTACAAATTAGTTTCTTGGTTTGGGACCATTCCTTAGCACCCTCTCTACGAGTGATATATTTGTCCTCAAAGTGACGATTTGCTTCATGTGCAAGTCCTTAACTGCTGTGCAAAAACAAGCAAAAATTGCATAAGCAAGGAAAAGGGAGGTATAAGCTTTTCCCTTTTAAATGTGGATCTTTTAAAAAGGTATAGCATTTCTGCATTTGTGGTGCTTTTCCACATTCCTGCATGTTATGCCTTTTTTTTATTGTGCAGCTGCAGGAACTTCTAAAACCTGAACTAAGTTGTCATAGCATCATGCTCTCCCTGGACTGAATGTCCCATGGAGTCAGCAGATATGTCAGCACATCACAAAGACAGAATAAGATTAATGTGAGGGAAGTGCAGAGAGTTATTCACACCATTGGCACCATCGTGCCCCTAGGAAGTGCAAAGGTTGCTCTGGCTGTTCACAGAGCCCTGCCTGGCTGGGAGTTTCAGACAAAGAGTGGGTTGCTTTGCTGAGGAGTGTTAATAAGACATGCCAGATCTTAACAGAGCCAGTCAATATGACAAATCCTGTAGTCTGAAAGAAATGATCAGGGCAGAATTTAGCTTCAGAGAGCAACCCCACCACCAGAAGAGACTCGAGTAATTATAATATTTACTGTGCTGCACAAGCACACTCCACAAAGTGTATTTTAACTTCTCCAGTCTTTCAAAATCCCTTTTTTTTTTTTCTCCTTCTAGAGTGCAGTAAGACTTAAAAAGCATAAGTTTTTAAAAGTGACAGATTTAAATCCAAACCAAAATAACAACAAGAGGAAAACAGGAAAACATCACACCGGGTTTATGAGGGAGAAAATCAGATGGCATTTTTACATGCAAATGATGAATATCTCAGGGAAAGAATTCACTATGATAAATGTGATGTTTCCTCTCTGCTATTAAACGAGCTTCTGTGATGCATTTGTCTATCCCAGCCTTACAATTCCATAGGAAATTGCACAAGTTCTCCATGCAAATTTGCAGCAGCACAAGGTCATGACTGGTTGACCCATCAACCCAACACAACTGATGAATTATTTTCTCCACCAAGGAAGGAAACTGAAAAGAAGAAAGACTCTTCAAGGTGTTTCTGTGGATTTTTTTCGGTTTCAGGGTTTTTAAAAAAAAATTTGAGATTTATTTACTGCTATCACTATGTTTGATTTTTGAGGATGAACAGAGTCTATCGCAGTCATGGGCTGAGTTCTTGACTCAATTTCCCACAGTGCCATCAGCCAAGGCTACACTAAAAAGTTTAACTTGGTCTCATTGTGCCTTTCAGACCTGAAACAAATTTTACATAACCCAGAAACTGCCCTCAGAAGAGTTTAGCTTCTATGATCAGTAGCTATGTGCCAACAGGGAAAACTTTCCAGCAATATAAGCAATGTACACCATTCCTTCACTGGAGGCTTCTACAACAGGACAGTAGCACAGGGAGCCTCCTTACTGCACCTTGTGACCCACCCTGTTCAAATTATCTTATTTAAAATATTAAATAAAGAGGGAAAACCAAAAAAATTTATCACTTTCACAGGCAACTGGTTACTTTCTGATTTTTAGCCCTTGGAAGCCAACATCTAAAGTCACCATCTTGCAGTCCCCAAACACACAGAATTTTCCCTGCAGCCAATGAAGATTTTGCCAGGAAAGGCTGTAACAGCAAACAAAATACGCTGAACCTTATTGTCATATGGAAAGGCAATGTGAAAATGAAATGCATTAATCATAAATATTCTTCTTGAAAAGACATTGAAACTTGAAGATGGTGCTAGAAAAAAAGGGTCTGATTTCTGATGGAGAAATATTACAGCTGTTGTGTGTCCATGCTGAAGAGAAAGAAAACTTTTCTCACCACTGTAGAAGGCTCCTTGATTAGGGAGAAAAAAAAAGGAAGAAACAAATAATGACAGCCAATTTCCAGTGCTTTTAGGCTATTTCATATCAAACAGTGTGATGAATGTAGCAATATCACTTTTGGCTATAGCACAAAAAATATTATCCTCTACAGACGCTGCAGCATAAAACAAAAATGCTTTTATTACCAGTAGCAATGATGTGACATGCCTGATAAATGCCACTTTAAGACTCCTTTGGGTCCCAGCATCCCTTCACACTTATTATCAAGTTACTAATAGATTCTGTAGGTTTGACTGGCCATCATTTAGGAGTGTCATTTACTCTAAAATGACAGAAAAGTAAAATGTTCTAAAATGCTCAATTTTTCTCTTTTCCCTGACTGAGTGACTAATGAGTAAGAATAATAACTTTTATTCATGTTGTCTAGGTGATAAAATGGCCATTGTAGAATGATGAATATCAAGTAAAGATGTTTTCATTTAACACAGGCAGGGAAAAAAAAAACATGAACCTTTAAGTCTTAAAAATATGGAAGAGAGCAGGCAGCTATTTAAGTATTCACATCTCCTCTATGACAACTGAGTCTGTTTCTCTTTGTTATTAGCTTTTCTCTGGATGCAGAGAAGCACTGAAAACAACAGGGTCAGATAAGTTACAGATTAAATTCTTCCATGCAGGATAATATTGTCCAAAGGCCCCCACTGAGATTAACACCCCTTTTTTTCTGAGTAATGTATAGACATACCATAAAGGTTAATTCCTGCAGCGAAGAGTAGAAGTTACATAAACTAGACAGGCAGAAGATCAGAGCAGAGAGAGATGCAAAAAAAGGGAAAAATAGTTGTGTAGTACATTCCTGGCAGAACTCACAGGGTATTATATTTAGATTAGAGATGATACTTTGGTTGCAGACACCTCAGAGAGGCCTTTGCAAATTATAACTGTAATACCCAGCAAAAGATAATTTTCACCCACAGTCGGTTTCTGTGCTATACTAGAGAACCAACAGGAAAAAAAGAATATAAACCACATTTTTCTGCAAATTTAATTAATTGGAGTTGAGTCCCTAATTCTCTAAAGCCACTTAAAAACCCAGCATAAATTCTAGTCTGTATGAGAGGATTTGATCTCACCATGACAAAGATGCAATAAGGAAGTTTATATTAACAACCTGAAAGTAAATGTTCAGTTGACCCTCTGTTCATCATGCTCAGTCCTTTTAGTTCAAACCCAACTCCCCCCCACTTCTTTTCAACCCAGCTGTGTATTGGCAAAGTATAGGGGGTTTTAACATTTTTCCTAAAAAATTTGTCTTTCCCTAAAACAGCTTTGCCTGTTCAATGAGTTTATTTTTGAGTCAAAGGGACAAAGCAATATTGTGTCTGTATAAACATGTCAGCAAGTAATCATATTCTAATGTTATTTAAAGTAAAGGGTTAATTTAGATGAGACATGGCAGCAATTCCAATAACTTCAGTGGAGATACTACTGATTTGCACAAATTATGGCCTGATTCAGTTTCATTGACTTCAGTATTGATTTTCATCTGGATGAGTCCACCATCCCAGATCTTTAGCTTTTCAGTTCTTCAGGGTGATTGAAATGTCACTGGAGAGCCCAGTCCTGCCAGAAAGGGATTAAATGAGCCAGCTCTGAGCAAGTGTCTTTAGTTGTTCTCCTCGAGATGAAGAAATTCCATCATGAAAAGGGCCTGAAGGACAAAGGGGTTTATGATGTAGGGGATGAATGGCCAGCACCCCAATTGACTCACCAGGCAGAGCCAACTAAAGACTGTGAGAGATTAAAGTCTCCACTGTCATGGCCTCAGAAAAGGAGTCAACTGTGCAGCTCCTTCAGGAATAGTGCCACAGCCTCTGATCCACTGTGAGAGGATCAGAGTGTCACTGCCACTGTGCTTCGTGTTCATTAGACAGAGCTCGAAATGCCAGCTCTGGTCACACAGTGGTCACTTCTGATCATAACAAGTTCCTTGGCAAGGAGGAGAAAAAACGCCAACTGTATGATCAGAAAGATCACAAAATGCTGCTCTGGCTGTATTGCAGGCTGTGTAATGTAAACTCTATCAAATAAACACTCCCAGATATTTTCCTACTCTCCGATTACCACACTAAAAATGCTCAATAATGTTCAACAAATGTACGAAAACAGCATATGTCAATCCAGCATTTTCTTCAAACTGTTCTATTTTCAGTTCCTGTTTTGTTCAATTAACACTGCTATCACTGACTCACTCTCATTACAGCTGATCCTCTTCAGGAGAACAGAAGGAGTTTTCGTTAGCACTGAAAATCTATAGTTCACAGAATATTCTGAGTTGGAAGGGATCATCAAAATCCATCTCTTGGCTCTGCACAGGACATTCCCAAGAATCACACTATGTGCCTGAGAGTGTTATCCAAACACTTGAACTCTGTCAGACTTGGTGCTGTGACCACTGCCCTAGGGAGACTGCTCAGCACCCAACCACCTTCTGGGGAAAGAGCCTTTTTCTTATATCCAACCTAAACCTCCTCTGATAAAATTTCAGGCCATTCTTTTGGGTCCTGCTGCTGAGCACCAAGAGCAGAGAGCAGTGCTGCTCCTTGTGAGGATGTTGAAGTGTCTCTCTTCAGTCTCTTTTTCTCCAGGCTGGACAAACCCAGTGTCCTCATCTGCTCCTCATTTGGCCTCCCCTCCAGACCTTTCCCCATTCTCCTGTCCTCCCTTGCACGCTCTCTAATAGCTTAATGGTTTTTCTAATATTGTGGTGCCCAAAACCTCAAGGTGAGGCTGCACCAGTGCAGAGTAGAGTGGGATTGTGTGTTAGAAATCATTTGTAAAAGTACTTTTTTAGTCCTAAAGACAAACTCATTTTATACCAGCCTAGAAGACTCTCTTGCTATTAAATCATCATCACTGAAAACATCACTGAAAGGTCATTTTGTCAGAGTTCTCATTCTATATTGCCAGACCCAAATTTCCCTGTGCCTGCCTGGATCTCTCTGCCTGAGGCACTTTCTTTCCTTGTTGCTCAGGTGAAGGCAGCTGCTATGTGGATATACTTTACAATGTGTTTTGAAATTATTCTCTAAATAAAAATTGGGTTCTGTAGGCTGCAATAGGCAAGTGTAAATAAAAAATGTGTCTGGTTTAAATAGAGTGAGTAAAATACACATCCCTAACATAAAGTAAGAAACATTTCTGGATATAGGTGGGAAGGTAAACCACTATGTTTTAAATAAAAGCTAACACTAATGAGCACTTCTAAGATGGATTTGTATTAAAATTACCCTGAAAAAATTTTAAAAACAAGTATATTAAAATGTTCTGTTGAAAGTTATGAATTTTTGTCTGAGGAGCAAGTTGTCTTAAAGGTTCCATTTTCTAACACAGAACTGTATTCACTCTATGAAATATTTTGCATTATATTTTAATTAAAGTTATAATTACAGAACTAAATATAATTAGCTTCTTTCTTCAAAAGAAATTGGAAGTGAACTTACTTTATTAAATTTTCAATTTGTTTCCTGCAGTGTTACATAGTTTATTCTAATTAATTGAATGAGATCTCATAAATATTTTATCAACATAGGGATGTGATTAACAGCTCGAGTTTTCTGTGGTTTTGTTTTTTCTCCCCAGCTTTCTTCTTCCCTGCATTACCATTTCCCCAGTTTTCATGTTCACTCCTGCCTTGGGTGACAATTTAAGGATGGGAGCCCTGCCAGATCCCCCCTCTTCCACAGCAAAATGTTGCATTTTTGCAGTCTGGGCTGCAAGAAGCCATTTTTACCTTCTCTTCAGGAGTGTTTGTTATCTAAGGAAGCCCTCATATAACCCAGGCCACAGAAGTGACACTCATTTCTTGGGTGATTTATGACTTCCACACTGAATAGCTTCCTGCAGAATCTCCTCTGCTTTCAGGGGGTGCATGCAGTGCAGCAGATTTGTTTATTCCCTGAGCAGATAAAGCAGAAAGGGGTAAAAGAGTCTGTAACCCCCCATTAGCACACCCTACTCCAGAGATTCCCAAATGAAGCAGGAGGTGCATTTCACACAGTTCCCTAGTCCCTGTCGGGTTGCAAAGGCTCAATTTTCACACGGCATCAGTGAGATTTAAACCTGGGGGTGCTGAACTTCTGCCTCACCTGCTCAGCCTCCTGTCTGCAGTGTGGACATTCAGCAGGACAGAAAAACCACCCACACGGTGCCCTCAGGCCCCTCTGACAAGATCAGAGCTGCCATCAGGGGGAAACCACACCAAGGGCTTCACAGGCTCACCAGGAAAGAGGCAATCCCTGCTTCAAAGCATGTCAGAGCAGATAAAAAGGGAAGGAGGACAAGGAGGTGAGGTGACCTGCCTGTAGTTACACACTGCATCAGGACAAACAAGAGAAGTCACTCTCCCAGTCCCCAGTGCAGGGTTTCCTCCCTCCCCATCACTGCTGGAACGAGATGATTACAGTTCATGTTGGAAATGCTGCTCTGCAGCCACAGTGAGAGTAGATAAACTTATCAGTATGGATAGCTAAGCAAATAAACAGCATGTTGATCATATCAAACAGAAAAAATGTAGGCACAAATGTATGTACAATGAACAGCCAGGAAGGAAGAAAATCATCATTATAGTTCTTTATCAGATTTAATCTGCCAGCCCTTAGTTTAAGGGGGGAAAGAACTGCTTTCAGAGAGTAATTCCAGATTAATTTAATTAAGCTCTGCTTTAATAATATCAAAAGAATGATTCAGCTGTTACCATGACCTTTACCATGCAGCAATATCAAAGGTATGGGATAAATGGAACAAAGAAATCCACATATATTTTAACTACCCATTTAGCTCAGGCAGGAATTGTGTCACTTGCCCATCTTGTATTGTTGACAGCAACAGGCTGAGTATCTTTTAATATCTAAAGAACAAATTGTTTTCTCGCAAGCACATTTCAAAAGTCCCAGTGACACTAGCTGCAAGTGCACCCATTTCTTCCTGGTGAAAAAATTCCCCTAATTGCTTTTCCTGTCTATGCATTCCTTTTACCACTTATCTTTTAATTTAGGGCAAATTTGGAAGTAGAAAAGTGAATCAGATTTGTTTCACATTCTATATGTTGTACAAAACTGGGTGGACTTCATCTGCATGCACAGTAATGCTGCTTTTGAATTGTGAAATAGATGAATGGAAGTCATGTTGACAAGAACCTTGCACTGATGATTCAGTGATCCTGTTGTACTGTCAATGCTGTTTTCCAAAGTCTAACACTCTTTTCCAATCAATCCAAATTTTGACTGATAGATGAAGTTAACCCTGATGTTTGCAGGCACTTCCTGTAGAGGCTGAATCTGTGACTGTTGATGCCAGACCTGGATTTGACCTGAGATTTGCTCTATATTTATATCTTGTAATGACTCCAAAGTAGCTTTATTGTGCTTGGATCTTCATCTTCTCTTAATTTATTTTACTTGTCTGAAATCAAGTAGACTGTTACTTGCACAGCTGCAAAGGCAATAACAACAGCAAATGCAATTTTTATGTAGAGAAAGTCCACATTTCTCAGCTGCTAATACACCAAGAAAGATGAAAAGGCCAGAAAACTTGTTCTACTGTTAAAATGACAAGATTATGGAGATTTTCTAAAACTATTACAAGACAGGCCTGGGATTCACATGTAATATTTAAAGCATATCCAACGTACTTTAGGTAGCATATTATTAATGCCAAATAAAATGTATTCTCCAAGTATTTATTTAGAGCTCTCCAGTGTTACAGTTCCAAGTGGGGATTCCTTCCTTGGCCTGTATATCTCACTGTGGCAAATATCTTGCTCCTTCCTAGAGTCATACAACCTCCCACTTTCCTAATTCAGAATTTCTGGCCTTTTGTTGACTGAGTTCTCTCCTGGTCAGAATTACATTTATATGGTTATTTGAGAGGGACCTTTGTGTAATATCAGCATCAGCAAAGGCAGCTGGGCCAGCTTCCCAACCCTTAAAATTCCTTTCCCACAATGCTTCAACAAACTACAGCATCGCCGTACTATCACTTTATCTGGTAAAAAGGTATTTTATCTCCTTCTGTTGTTTGAGTTTGCTTTCACAGCCACAGTCTCATCTTTTACCTTGTAACATAACTTCAGATACTTTTCCTGTTACCAGATTCTTTATTGCCTGCTGCAGATTTTTTTTTTTCCTCAACATATGGGGGAAACAGTCTTCACACTTTTCTTTCCATTCCACATCCTTGACATAACGGGTAGTTTGAACAGCCTGCATATGTACACACAATGGAGAGGGGAATCTGTGCTGACAAAGAGATGGATGCTTCAAGTGTTTTGTTGGAACAAATTTTAGAGAAGATTATATTAATTTTTTTTTAAAGTCTGGACATTATTTGAAATCCAGATAGTATTAATTTATTTGTAAAGTTAACTCTCAGCCATTGTCAACACTGTAGAAATTATTTTCTTACATTTCACCCACTCATGAGGGAAAAACCAACTGAAATCACTGTGTTTGGCATGGGGCAGGTGCACAGATCCCTCCATGGCAGAGGCTCCCAACTTTGTGGGCTCAGGTTATCCCTTTACACACTCACAGAAATTCTGTGGATCTAAAAAGCCACATTAAAAAGAAAATTACTGGTTCAAGGAGCTGACATTGGGCACACCATACCAACTCTGCTGTGTCCTAAAGAGATCTTGAATTATGAGATGGAGAATAACTCATGTCATACTTCTTGCTACCCATTTGTCCAGAATAGTTTCTATTTCATATCTTCCTTTTCTTCACAGCAAATTTATTGATGATAGAAATACTGTGAGCTAGGCTATGCCAAGTTGGAATATTCTAATACTGAAGAGTCCTTGGAACAACTGCAAGGACTTTGAAGTGAGATATAATAAAACCAGCTCTGAATGTTTCCAGGTTTTGACCACTTGTGTAAGAGAGGACAAGTGAAGAGCTATTTTGATGCTGGAACTTAGATCACTATAATTTTTAACTCTAGCTATAACTAAACCACAGTCTGGATTTTTCAGCATTTGGGGTTTTGTCACAGCATTCACGTGGCATTTGTACCACAGTATCTTGATCAGCAGGTAGCATCTGTCCTGAGTTTTGTTCTACTTAATTTGATAAAAGTGGATCTCATGCAAAGACAAGTAATTGGGGAGCTGAATACACAACCTACCACCCACCATGTGTCATTACTGGAAATAACTCCACAAAGAAAGCACGTTTGGTGCTGAAAAGCTAAGACAGCTTTAACTCCTGACAGCATTCTCTGTTTCATTACCTCTCAGTGACTTGGGATGCTTTTTGTGACACACACATCTCATACACCCCCTGTGCAGCAGAAATTGGACCCAAAGGCATTCTGAGTAAGGGACCTTTGAAATTCCATAGCTGCCACAACACCAACTTTACACTGGCTTCAAGAGTGGGAAGATTGGCAACAATATACAGTCAGAGCAAAAATAGTCTTCCTCTGTATCATTTGGTGCTATGACACCAAGGTGATTATTGGACCAAAAATTGAGCAGAGAGATGCCTCATGCCTGACAATACACAGGGTACAAACATTAGCACCTTAAGGACCTGATGGCTACAGGGTCACCTCTTATCCTCTGAGGGAATGGCAGACCCTTGTCACTGCCCCAAGCCAACTTCTTTCAAACTGTTGGGCAAACTATTTGATGTCCATTCTCTGTAGCCATCATAGACTCAGACATCTGCAGGGCACTGCATGACTAGGCAGAAATACCAGGTCTTTACAGCACTCCTGAGACAAACAAAAGAAAAAAGAATCTGTTATCTGGCTTTTCCTAGAACCCTCTGCACAAGACTGTATTGGCACCCATCCAGGGCAGAGCGGTTCAGAGGGACAAACCACCTGGGCCATTTACCCCACCACAGTCACTGTGTTGACACACCTGTGGCTTTAAACAAGCTGCCAGGAGAAGTCACTGCTCTGAGCATCCACCCTGTCTTTTCACCCAGGCACTCCCAAAGTCCTTACTTTGTAGCTGCAATTTGGGTCAGATTCCAGTTCAGTGTCTTTTTCCCATATCAGCTCATCTCAACAGTTCTGTCTCCACAAAGAAACTCTCAATATGTTATTTCACTTCGTGTTTCTAAATGGGATCAGTGTGGCAGTTTCAGAGCAATGCTTTATTTTATTGTCACCTAGAGAATGCCATTGCTCCTCTCCCCATTCTGATTTACATAAAACAATATGGGATAAGTGGAAACAGTAAAGTTTTTATTTTAGAGGCACTGTCACTAAAATGTCTTTAGAAGATTTCAGAACAATAAGATGTCATCTATTTCTTTTGGCCTTATCATTTTTCAATTACAGAGCTACAAGCTATGGGTGAAGCCAATGCAAAAGAATATTGTATTTCCCTTTTCTCTGCAGAGATTTGTTTCACTGAGGACCAACTCTCCTGGTCTTCCACACCTTGAACCATAAGTGATCTACTGCTGATGATCTGGACCCAGAAATGACTAGAATCACTCCAAAAAGGACATTCAGTCTTTAGTGGATTACGCCCTTGACGCTCCACTGCTCACTCAAATCCTTGTAACTTTGTGTTCAGACACTTCTCACATGCCATACTGATTTTAATAAAGAACCTCCTGAAAATTAAAATATCTGCATCTTTTTTCATTGTTGCCATGGAGATCCCTGAGTGACCTGCAATCAACACATGCTAGTTAAGCAGGAATTTCCACTCTTCACATTACTCACACATTTGATCCAATTATTTTGTTTCTTGGAAGTTTCCATAACTCTTAACATATTTTGCTCATTTAATGCAATTAGAATTCAACATAGGTCTCAGAAATCAAGACAATAAAATCACATCTCACTGTAACTTTAAAGCTGTCAGAGAAGCTCAAATCCTTTCCCCAAATCTTTCTTTTTCTCCAATTAACTATGATCTATTTACTGCTTATTTTCCAACATTAAATGCTTCAGTTCAGAAGTGCACTAAGCAAATAAGTAATGTGCAAGGCTCTTTAACATAACTCAAAGGAAATCCTGAGAGTCTGTGACACACTATTTTTCAGTAAGAAGAAAAACAGACTATTGTGGATAATTTAAATCAAAGTACTTTGCAGATTTTTGAACACCACAATTCTAGCTCTGTAGCCATAATTTTCACTTTACAATGTACTTTCCAGAAGCCAAAATGAAAATTTTAAGAGTTTTAAATACATGTGGGTGTGAAAATGCTATCAAGGGAAGCATCACTTTTTTACTGATTTCTAGATGCTGTACTCCCATATCAAAGAGTTGGATTTTTCCATCAACTTGCTATCACCAAGCAGCTGAAAGCATGAAATAAAAAAAAAAAATGGAAGAGAGTAGTTCTATGATCAAGTAAATGATGCAGAAATGTGCAAGTTCATAAATGAACGTGATTAATTTGCAATTAACTGGTGTTTGACATAGAGGCAAAGAGACATTCTGACCATTGTGACCATTGTGAAAATCCAGTGTAACCAGTGGCCTTCAATGCTCTGTGGGAAAGTGTTTGCAGTGGCTTTTAATGCCTTTTCTTTTGGATGTTTTCAGAAACCATATGATGTAACATTTTTTATTGGTAAATGTCAGTTATGCAATATGAAAGAGTTCACAAGGCAGGGTTAGTTTCAATATATTTCCCTCCGCACATTTCTGACTCACACAAAATACCGAAATTAGCAAACACCTTGTTTGCCAAGAAGTTTCATTTCCTGGTCTAATAGACTGTCAGTATTTTCAAATTTACTGAAACAAGGATCTTAAGTGAAACAGCATGAGATGATCAGTCACTTTGGATTTTTCCATTTTCAATTTTATCCTACTTCAAAATTATTATTTTGAAAATTTTACAAATGGCTGCAGACTGGGAAACACATTTCCCACCCAGAAGCAGTGCCAGGTACTTCTGATTCCATCCAGGTGTTCCTGCAGAAGGAGATGTGTCTGCTTCTGCTGCACACTCTCATTTGGAACTGATTATGAATTGCTTGTTCCTTTTCTCCTCCCACACTGGAAAATGTTGGTTATTTAGCACTGGACATTGAGGTTCTTCTGGGGATGTTTTACCCATCTAGGTGTAGTCCAGGACTGAGGCATCAAGGAATAGAGTGAAAAAAGAAATGTTATATTCTGCCCAGGTTTGATGGATATGACTATAATGGACTCAGATATAACTTTGATATAAAAAAAGGAAGGGATGAACAGCAAGTGATTGTACAAACTTTAGGTTAAGTTTATTACCACTTTCACATCCCTGATAAATCTGTGTCTGTGCTCTACTTGCTCACTTGCATCTCTCTTGGCAGCATGAGCTCTGACCTCCCACGAACAGCCTGGTATGTGTTGAGCACCTGAGAGCCAAAGATATTTCACAACAGCACAAAGTGAATAAGCATAAAGTGGATGTACCATGGTTGCACAATTTCTGCTGGGAGGAATGGAGATGGAACAAGGGACACCACAGATCTATGAACACCTTGAAGAGACCTCTCACATTTTTATCATTTTATAGTCACTTTAGTTGCTCCATGAGGAAAGGGGATAATTTCTAGGAAATCCCAGGAGATTCTGATGACCATTAGCAACTCTATAAAAGGGGAAGAAGTTCAGCCAGCATCAATCAAAACTAAACAACAGATGTTGTAAGTGATCTGGAATTCCATCTCATCTTTCTGAGGACAAAGCCACAGAACCATGTCTGTCCTTTCTTCTACCCACCTATATCCTTTCCTGAGACTTTGCAATCAAAGGAAAGAGAAATGGATTTTCCCCTACTAGGAGCAAAATTAGATAGGGTAGAGCCTTGCACAGCATATTTTCTTACTAGTTAGTTCCTCTCATGCAGGCTGGAGTGCTCTTTGGTGAGGACTCAGGGTAGCATCTCGCTAGATCTGCTCACCAGAACAGATGTTCTGGGGCCAGGGGTGGGAGCAGGAAGTTGGAGACTCCTGCTAACAGATGGAAGAGCAACCCCAAACCTGCTCTAAGCCATGCCCAGGAAATGGCACTCATACTCTCAGCTCCACACTGACTTGAGGGGAGGCTGAACATGGCACTAAGGGAGCACATGGCTTAGGAGTTTGCAGAGGGAATTGGAAGAGAGAGCTTGCCGAGTCCACATGGAGTGTGCTAGACCAATTATTCAAATATTAATAACAGCTGCCAGAAATTTGGAAGAGCCAGGCAATTGAAAAATGCCCTGTGCATCTGCCCTGCTGTAACCACGTGCCCAACACACATTCTGTCTCTTCCAGGAGCAGAATTCCCTCTCTGCAAGGCAGTATAGTTGGCAAAAGTGCCGCCTGGATCAGAACTGGTGAGTGCTGCAGTTTTCTGTGCTATCAAACCTCACCATACTCACAGAAGCACTGCCAGAGCACAGCCTGGGGGACAAGGGGAAGTGGGTTGTTATTCCCTCTTCTCTGGACAGAGTAACATAAGCAACTGAGGAGTCCTTACCATTTTGATGGCACTCCCAGATGTAGATGGAAGTATACAAGTGTAAGTGAAATGTTTCAGAGAATTTAGCCCCTCATTGGCTGCTGCATTTTTCTCCTGCAGATGGTACAAAGTTGTCTAACTAAGGGCCATCAGCTCTTTGGATGGATTAGCCCACTTTTGTTAAACCAAGGAACAAAAACTTGCAGATTACACGTTGATTACTGCCAGAGGAGGGAGAGAAGTGTGCCACAGCAATATGAACATGCTATCAGTCTAGTGTGTCATGTCTTTCTGCCATCCACTGTCACTGCATTTACCTGCTTTGTTACAGTCAACAGTTCAGAAGGAAATTCTCAATTTTAGCTCCACCCTACAGTCACAGAAGAGGAGACCTTAATTGTCCCAAAAAGTTTCTAAATGAAGCCAATCAGACAGACAAAAAAAGACAGGGAAACTGTTGGACATTGGTCACTGGTAGTGGAGGACAGAAAATGCCAAAGAGGCTGAAATTAATGTAGATATCTCGAACCTTAACCATAAATTCACTCTTCCTCTCCTCTCTTCATCTCTGAGCACTGTAAGTTGGGTCAATGACCCTACAGCAGCAGACTCAGAAGTGAGAGCTCCTGGATGATCCTTCATTTGTATTTCTTCTCTTGATACATAATTCTAAGTTTATCCATACGCATTCATCACACATACCAGAGCTTCCCTTGAATGACTGGGTTTTTTTCAAAGAGAAAGCAGTACAGCAAGGAACTTTTCCACTTAAAAGCATTCTGCTCCAAGGAATCATGGCTGTCATTTCAAAGCTATTTGTTGTGTTAACAATATTTTTCCAGGAGAACGTTTCATTTAGTAATTTGGAATGTAAGGACTATTGTGGGAAATAAAGACCCATGAAAGTCATATGATCAAAAATCCACAAAGATTTCAGAACATGTGAAAGGAAATATATTAAAAAAAACCCCAGACATGCAAAATAAAAGATTCAGAGTAAATTCTCATAGCTGTAGGGCTTTTGCTTGCTATTCATGAGAGCTACAGAATTCGCTTCTACTTGACATCAGAAATGCAGATTCAGTGAATTCATTTAAGACAAAATTGAAATCTTATCTTTTTAGGCTGGCTTTTCCAGCCTTAAATGCAGCTCAGTTTTAAAGCTCCTAGATAGTATTTCATGTGAAGCTATTTGAGATCCTTTGTATTTTCTGCACTATATACTCTTAGTTTTATTGTATTTAGTTCGTGTGAATTACAACATAGCAAGAATAGTTGAAAAATTACAAACCAGGTAATGGGAAAGGGAAAACAGTCATTTGCTAATGCAAAAGGATAAATACAACAGTAACGGAATGCCTCTAAACCATGTTCTTAAACATGAAGAAATATTCAGTAAATGAACATGCCATGAGGATTTCTACATTTCCTATTTAGCTGCCATGCACAACTGCATGTAAATGGGGACAAATCCAGAATTGTTCTGCTCCACCACAGAAGGTGGGTCAGGAAAGGACCAGGGTCAGTCTCCTGATGTTCATCATGACCTCAGCAACAGCACCTATGTTCCCTCTTTACCATTAGAGAGAAGACAGACACACATTACAAAGTGTAGCCAGAACAACCTGCTGGAGGCTCCTTTGCTCACGGTGCCCATTTCCCTCCTCCTAATTTCTGAGAAAACTGCTGCAGAAGAAAAAGAAAAAAAACAGATGAGCTTTTTTCATGATGCTACACGCTGCAATTAAAGATTCATGAACTGGAAATGGTCCCTGCACTCCTGTGCAGCAAACACAGTGGTCCAGGTGCATGTTCTCATGTCAGCTGTGCACACAGGTAGTGTGACATGTGACATGGATGGATCACTGTCCTTTCACTAAAACAACAAGACATAACATCTTCTGACAATGTATTTGCAATACACTCCATGTTTTCTCTTTTGTGAAAACATTTCCTCTGGGTGTGCATTTGCAACAGCCCATCAGTTCCTATCAGCTCCCTGTAAGGGTGCAGGGCTACAGAACAGGCTGCATTGCCACTAAGAAATGACAGCACTGTGAGTCTTAAATTATCAAAAAAGCATGTTTTCTACATGAAGACTTTGAACTTGTAGAAATGAATTCTGGAAATGATAGTGGCGCTAACAATAATAAAACAAATAAAGTCTTTTCTATGATAAATAGACATTGCTCCAGTTACTTTATTTTAATCAGCCTACTCTAACATGGAATTTGGCTTATAATTTGTATAAAACCCCAACATCTTGTGATATTTATAATTGATTTTGGTACAGAATCATCAAAGGAATGCAGAACAAAAATTGAACAACTTCCTTAAAACCATTAGCAGAGATAAATTACATCATGACTATGACAAAAAAAGCATAGCACACAGGCAGCAGAAAATGAAAGGCAGCTGGGCACAGCCAGAAGAGAGATCAAGGTGCAAAAATATCAGTTCAAATATTTTAAACATGACTTTAATATTCATCAACTTGTTCTTCTGTATTTTACAGTTCATTCATCTGTGACTTAGGGGTCACATGATGCCAGGCATGGATTGAATTAGGAAACCCATCTTTCCCAGCTTTAGCCTCAGCTTTGAATGAGAATAGGTAAATAGAATTTCCTCTTTCTCTGGGTTTCCAAGCTAAGCTTGGAAATAATGATATTTATCTCTGGTTTTAAGATGCTTTGAGTTCTGTGATGAAAAAGTGCTCTGTCTGAGCTTAGACAATGTAACGTTGTAGGCAACTTTCTCCTTATTTGGCTCCATTTTTCTTTTCAATCTCTGTTAGGCACCCTTTGGAAACTTGTGGCTCCTTTAAAAGACTTAAGGTCTTTTTTGGATCTGTGTCCTTTCCTTCAGTCCTTCTGTGAGCATCCCTTGCACAGGTGACCCTGGGCAGTCAGACTGTCCCTCTGTCACTGAACTGCTCAGATTCTTTACCATGAAGCTCTTCACACATTTTTTAGGGCAAACTTTACATTTTGATCAATGATAATGGCCCAAGTTGTGCCATCAGACAGGGAAATGTATTAGGTTTGTGATTCACACTTTGCTTCAGAGTAGCTGAATGACAAGCACTGGCAGGGCTGGAACCAGACAGTTTCTAAAGCAACCCAATTCTGACAATATCCTCCTTTAGCCAGATAAACATCCTTCAGATTTGCTGGAGTCTATGCACAGCCTGCCCACATTTACATGGGCCTGAAACATAGTAAAAGTCATTCCCACTGGCACACTTCAGTCTAGACCACATTCTGTTCTTGGCACACAGAATAACTATTTTCAGTGCACCCTTCTCTGTTTGTTCTTTCAGGAAATGCATTCTATTTTCCATTAAGTCCTTTTTGCATAAAGCAATTCTTACATCAAGCAGTCTGCCAGACTTCCTTTATCCTTGACTGACCTTTGTTAGGGTAGCCTGGCTGATGCTTTTCCTACCAGTTCCATTATCCCCAGCCTTGGCTGTTCATATCAAGGGCAGTGCTTTCCAGGAATTACAGATACATGAAAGCAGCCACTTCCCTCTGGTATCATGATGAGATCTATGCATGGATGAAATCTTCAAGTTTCAACTTAATAAGAAGCCACTTGCATATTTCTGTCCTGCTGAAACACTTCAGTTTTTAAGTCAGATTCTCAGCCTGGCCACAGATCTGCCTCACTATGTGGAAGTTACTTAGTTTACCTGGGGCTGTGAAGGGTCTGTGGCACAATTCAGCATGGGAAAAGTTATCTGGATCCAGCCCTAAGGAAGTGCATGCAAAGTTTAAAAGCTCTGTTGGTCGATAAATTAACTGGAATATCAATTGCTCCAAATGAAGACCAGAAAAACTTCTTCTGCCAAGAAAAAGCACCAAGTTCATGGCACTGCAGGATCTAAAAGATTCTGTTAAAGAACCTTGAGAATTTTATCCAGCTACTCATGCCCTGAGCCCATTAGTGTAATTATGACAAGCAGTTAATGTCTCAGGCTGGCAATAGGCACTTCCAATTGTACTGTTTTGCAATAAAAACAATGCAAAGACATCTCAAAGAATGCAAATTGTATCACTGCTGAGAATCTGATAAGCAAAGTGATGATTTCTTGTCTTTGATCTGCCTTGTTGCACATTATTGTATTTCTGAACTGACAGAAAAGATGTTCATTTCAAGGCACCAAAATGTCTGAACTATTTAGGAATTGTCGCCTTGAATCAATTCTGGTTTCGTACACTGCATCTTTGCAAGCATTGTTTCTTCCAGATCAATTCCATATCCAAACTAATTGTTTAAAAGCCATGACTTTAAGGGAATATCTGTGGCACTCCCAATTAAAACAAAAATATTTCCAGTAGGGTACACAATTTACACAAAGGTATTGACAGCAGTAAATGTTTCCAAATGTGGATCTTTCGCCTTTGCACATACAAAGAAGCTTTTTAAAGGCTGAAGGGCCTATGTTAGAAAAACACACAGTACCAACTTCAACAAGAGAACCAGACATCATTTATAATTCATGTAAGTATATTGAAGTTTTCCACTGCCATCCAAGAGAGATGGTTTCAAATCTATGGAGTGCAATAAGCCAATATTCTGTGTTGCAACTCCTATATATCTCACATAGATTTTACTCAGGAGATCATTTCTATACTGAGGTCTTCACATCTAGAATGTGCAACATTCAAAACCCTCACTATCTCTGCATATCTATCAGCATTAATATGTCAGCTTGCACCCCATGCTATTTTCATAAATGCTTTAGGGACACAGATTTGTTGAACAGATAGAAGATAGAGTTAAATGTAATCTGAGAATAATCAGAAGCAGGAGGAGTAGTTAGCTCAATATACAACAATGTTTTTTTCATATCCAGTATAAAAAATGAAAACAAATGATAGCTCTGGTCAGTTCCTTCTGCACTGATGAGCTGATGCAAAACTGCTGCACATAATTCAGCTGTTTCCTACAGCCACACAATTTAAACGGCCAGCAAGTGAATGGCTGAGCTAAGGGAAGTTTATTACAATTCAACCACAAACAGTTCAGTTTTACTCAAAGACTTAGATTCTGTTTGCTAGTGAGAGATATTTGCACCAACTGCCTGCAAGGCATCTAACCTATCCAAGACTTCCAATCACAAGGGCAATTCCATTGTCAGCTCTGTCTCTTAATTCCCTAAAGCTTGTAGTCTCTTAAATAATCCTCTGAAATTTTAGGACTTACATTAAATGATCATGTATAATGTATAAAATCCAGTTTTACAGTTTGGTAAAAAGTCCCAGAGAATTTGATTTCTAATACATTTTCTTCCATCTCTGCAGCTTGCAACAGCATTTAGCACAGAGCAGAGAAAATGCATCACAAACTACTTTATCCGCTGCCTTAGACTTAAAACAGCTTTGTTCTGCACTTGATTAATTTCTGAGGCAGTTTATTCAGATACTGAAGCAGCTTGTTCTGCATGATTATTAAAACTAAACAGAAGCAAGTACCCATTATTACCTAAAAATAACGAGTGCAGAAGAGGCAGGCACTTGGGATCCAAGGAGGTGACATTAATGTTCAACGTCTTGAAAACAGCAGCATTTCAAATTATTGATGCAAAGCATTTGACGACTGTCTTTAAAAGGCAGGGACAGAGGCTGTCTAGACATGATCAGATATCAAAGTCTACGGGTTTGGCAATCTGATCATTTTTTTTTTCCCTTTTACAAAGGTAAGGAGGCGCCTGTCAGTATCTGACAGACTGCAGACACAATGATTATAACAACAATAAGAATAACTGCTCTCTGTAGTACTATTATCATCTGAATAACTTTGCTGAAGGAACTCTGTTGCAGTTTGTTTATTTGTTTGTCTGGTGGCTTGGTTGGTTTTTATTTTTGATGCAGAGTAATGTCTGTATATTCTGTGACCCTTTGTCACAGCTCCCACTAGACAGGGACTTAGATACAGATCCCAAATTGATCTCGAACCATTGTGGAGAGACTAAGTGGCATCATCTCTAGAAGGTGAATTGGAATATATTTCAGATAAAGCAAGTTGCTCTTTTTTGAATTGGACTTAGGGAGTAAAATCTGATTTAACCCTTCACATGCACTAGAAAGTTTCTCCAAGCTCTTCATCTCATGTTTATTTATCAGGCCACAGGCACAATGATAACAGTTATACTCTCTTTAGCAGAAGGCATAATAACAAATGTTCAAGTGGTATTCCATTATTTAACACAACAGCAATTTTAGGGATTGATGTGTGCTTGTTTTATAATTGTTGCTTTTCTCCCCCAGACCTCATGACTGTGCTTTTGTCAACAGAAAACAGTAATGCTTTCCTCTAAGGGAACATTCCAGGTCAAATAGAAGTTGAAATAGAAAGCACATAGTAGCAGAAATTATGACCAGGGCATTCACTTTAGTCTTTTCTTTGTACCAGAATGCATAGGCAGTCCCCACTAAGATACATCTAAGAACAAATTCCCCACTCAGTATTAGTGCTGGATTTGATGAGGACAAGGATGCTGATGTCATTTGGGTGGATATGTATGAGAAAATAAGCTGAAACAGCTCCTTAATGGGACATGAAGTGATGCCATGTGAAACATCACAAATGTAGTTCAAAGAATTATAACATGTTCTGATTCCTGAAACTGTTGAAACCATACTCCATAATTTTATTTTCTATTATCTGTAAGCTTTCATGTGTCTCTTAAGGAGTACCACCATGTGATGCTGCATTATGATATTTAAACCTCAGGGTTAAAACACCAAGTCTGAATCATGTCATGCTGTCTCATCCCCTAGTGTTAAGTCACATGCAGAGATTTTCAAAGGCTTTAAATCCAGACTGCTATTTATCATCACTAGGAAATGGATTTTTAAGTCACACTTCTATGAAGGCTGATCATCACACTACTGAATCAATTTCCAAATTGCAAAAATAATATTGTTGCTTGTTATCAAGAGGACTTTAGACAACCGGTCAGTAACCATTTTTCATAGCAGTCAGTGCCAACCCCTAGTAGAAAATCAGCAAATTAAGAGGAATAGGCTTGTCACAGCTCACCTATAAGAAGTGTTTCCCATTTCTTGGCTTCAGAAGACTTTGGAGGTTAACAAGACAGTTTGTGCTTTGCTTTGGAAAATCAGCATCTTGTTGTGTTGAGCATTGCATGCACATACAGTAGGAAAACGCTCTTGGCCTTACAAAGAAACTACATAGATAGATCAGAAAACATCTTATTGTCCCATTTCAGAGCAAGGAAATCAAGGCCATTGTCTGGAAACTGCAGCAGAAGCATGAAGCAAATCCACGTCTCCTAAATATGCACAAATCATCTTTCTTTTGCATGAAGACAGTGAAGAAACAATGGGGGAAAGTTCTGAAGACTGCAATTATTCAGGCAACTGGGGCAGCATTGAGGATAAGAGCAGGTGCCCTGTAAGCAGCCTCAGCATTCAGAGCAAGGGCTGCTTCTCACAAACCCCACGGATGGTTCATGGATCAGAGCTGAAGGTGATTGCTCAGACTGTGAATTATGATGTGGTCAGTGCTCCTGTGCTGCTGCTGAGCTGAATCCCTAAACCTCCATGGCTGTCACTTGTCTGTAGAGACCATCCAGGCAGATGCTGAGGTGCTCAAAGGTGCAGGGGCTGGGGGGGATGCAGGACAGAGATGAATTCTGGCCTCACCAAGGGTTCCTGCACCATGGCCTGGAGCACACAGAAGCACAGGGGTCAAAGGAGCTCCAGCCCAGCTGGGACTGGAGAGATTGAAGCAGCAAAGCACACAAGGGATGGGAAGGTCCAGGGAAGCACAGTGAATCCAGTCCCAAGTGATGCCTCAGCCTCACAGAGTGCAGGTGGAGGGGCAACAGCACCACCTGCCCTGACCCACTGCTCCACTCCCACTGGATTTGTACAGTTTATTCAGCTTTTGGCTGCACATCCAAACTCTCAAATGCTCTTGATTTCTGCCCCTACTGTGCAGTGCTGTTTGTCCAGCCTTCAGGTAGCTGGGGTTGCTGTTTAACTCCAGGTCAGCTATGTCAGTCAAGTTATGTACTTCTCCCCTTTTTACTCCCCAGCCTAAATTCACTATGGATTTTGGATATCTCCTAAACTCTTGATCTGTACTATGAATAATGAAAAATAAGGCAATAACATTACCAGGCTGCCCTACATCCATCTCCAGAATCTGGTGAACTTTTGCTTATGTTGGTAAAAATACTTAATAGAAAAAGAGCCTTTGTCCCTGCGGAAGCCTTCGTCTATTAACCCCTTTTTACTAAAAAATGAATGTCTAACCCCAAATGGGAGGATTTGTGATACAAATTTTACAAGAAAAACTATTCATTACTTAAAAAGTTATTTAATAACATTGCATACAAATGACTAGAAATGTCAATTACCAGGGAGAAGGGACATTGGATACTTCATGTAATCACAACTGTTGCTCAGGGGCACTCAAGTTTGAGCCTTTCTGACAACATCTACAATACTCTAATTGAACTGCCTGGGCATAGAGGAATTGCTTCTTGCTCCTGCAAAATAGCTAGCAGAATTGTAAAAATGGTGGTCCAGAAAAATGTAGTGTATTTTCAAGCTTGGGAAATGTCACACTCCTGGGCACCAATTTATCTGAGTTACATTGCAACATTACAAATAGCCAGCAAGTCTTACAGGGTCATTTTTCACAATAAAAATACTTTCCTAACTGCTATTTTAGTTCAGTAATGATTGTATAGATTTGTTTATTATGCATTTATATTTTTCCCTAAATAACACCTTACTGTTGGCAACATACTGGAACAGAGGAAAGTATGCAATATTAATGGGGCCAACCACTTGCTTCAGAGTAAAAATATTTTTGACTCCAGGGGAAAAAAGAAAGAGAGAAAAAAGAAAAACTCATGAGAAATCCATAAAGAAAACAAAGAAATCCTTCAGCTATTTTTCTAATTTAATATTGCTTCTACTTCTATCTGTTGTCTCCGGGATAATGGCCATTATGATCATAGTGAAAAGATTACATTGATTGCAGAGTGCCAGGGAAGCTATATTAAAGGTCAATAAGGAAAAGTGGGATATATCTCTGCTGGAGCTGTGCTTCAGCCTCTTGAGCCCACTTCTGAAGATATTTCCATTGTTTTTTGTTGCATGTAGAAGCACAGGTAAACTGCCACTTTTAGAAAAGCACAGCCAAAATCAAGGGATTCCTGTTCCTAAATGCTTTAATGCACCTGTGCTGTACATCAAGGAAACCATTAGGCATGCAAGTCCCAGTTCTTGGAGCCTTCCTTCATTAGCCCGAAGATAATTGTTCTCACTGATGGATATCCTGCACCTGCCCAGGTTAGCTGGCTGTCAGGGCTTAACTTGGGACTCTCAGCCCACACACATATGCTGAAGTGCTAGAATGAAAATATGTTGTGTATCTGGCTAATCCTCAGCTTTCTGTGGCTCGTGCATCTCTTGGAGGCAAGCAGTGCATGTCTCCTGAAAGGCACACATCTGAATTTGGCCACAGAATATGTGCTCCCTGTGGTACCAGAGACTGCAGTAGGGGGTTAATTCCAGGCAAGAATTATATTGAACCTTTTACACTCCTTGCTTTTGTCCTGGAGTTATTGAATAACAATTATTAGTAGCAAATTAACATGCAGTTGGCAACAGCTAACTTATTAATTGTCTTAACAAACTGCCTGCACAACCCCCTTAGCACTGAGAAAACTGTGACTCTGGAAGGTCAGGATTTGATTTCAATGGAACCTTAAAATTAAAATTAAAGGGTATGAATACCCACCCACTATGTCTGCAGGCCAACTTTCTTTTACAAAGAAAGGTTTGGAAAATCTCCCTCTTACTGTTTTAAGTATGAGTAACTTTCTAACAGAAGGAGTTGCGAAAGGAACAGCTCTGCCACTTGAAGAAAATGGTTGCTTTTCGAAGAATTCATTGCTACCAAGTTGCTTGGCAGTGAGAGCAATGGAAAATAGTTGTGTGTTTCATGTAACAGTAAATGCAAACGTTTTAGGACTCCTTAGCCCCCCCTCCCCCCAACGTCATGCAGAGGTGAGCAGAGATAAGTATTTTTAACACTCTAATAAAAAAAGTTTAAGTACTAATAACTATTGTTCATTCTGTTGGCAGGATTTTAGTACAGAACCCTTTGTCTTCAGTTTTTAGAATCACGATACTACAACCTGGAGAAAACAACATTTATACTTTATATGAACATAAAACAAGTCCATGCATATATTCTAAACATATTCCTTAGCACAAGCTGCCTCACTGGGCACGTGTGTCTATAAACTGGACCCTTTAAAATAAACTCTGGAAGCTTCCAGATTAATTAACCAATAAAACACATGGAAAGTTGTTCAGGCCACAGTTTCATATGCAAATAACATTCTCATAATGGTTTCATTTTATTTGTGCTTTTAAACTGTAGTTTAGGAATGGCTTGAGGAATTACATTTGTTGTTACAGGGAAACAGTAGGCTGGAGAGGAATCTTGGGATGAGCAAAAGCAGGCTAGAAACCACAAAAACTTAAGGAAGGCTATTTTGAAAGGGAATATGCATGTGACTTCTACCACTTTCAGAAGGGCTACCTGAAGTATTTTCTCTCTTCCTAAACTATTTCTCTGTATTTGTGATTTCTCCCCTCCGTCTTGCAGATGGGGAATATCTCTGGGTCAGAATTAGGCCAAGAACATGCAGAAAAGCACTGACCTGCAGGATCATCTCATGGCTTTGGGCTTCAGAGCAGCAAACTCATATTATTCAGAGGGTCATTGAGATTGGGATTCAGCAGCCACCAGCCTATTCACATTAGGGACAGTCAACTAGTCTTGATTTCAATATCTGCTCATCTCTAGAGACAAAGGCTCTTAGAGAAGAGATCCAAAACCTCAGTCTACAAAAGTGAATTCCTAAAGAAGGATATGCAGCATAAGGGCACCTTGAAAAAAATCTCTCTTTGTGACACATGGACCAAGTTTAAACACTCAAATTGTCTGTGCCAGTTAGATCAGTGCCAATCAAACATCTAACCTATCTTCAACAAAGCATTCTCCCAACTATGACTATTATAGAATATATTAGTCTTCCCTTTTTACTTTTCAACACACATTTGAAATTCTGATTTTTCATTCAACTCACAAAATTTATAGGATGAGCTAAGAAAATAAGTCATGATAGAGACTGCATACTTTACTGTCATTTGATGGGAAAGACATTGTTATTTGTTTGATTAAACAGTGCATAATTAAAAGTCAATATGCAAAACCGTAATAGAATCTGTGTAACTAGTCAAATTTTTGTCAATGACATTGTCTAATTTATAGGAAATCAGTAATAAAATGTTTGTTTCCAACATTATCTACAAAATGATTTGTATATTATGAAAAGAAATCCATATGACTTTGTGTCTACAGATAAACATCCATGGGCAAAATGCATGGGAAGGTGATCCAGTTTAGGCACTGAACTAAGAAGTGCTATTCAGGGAGGACAAATTGTAGTTTACTTCTTCAGGTCTCTAGCACATTGTGTAGAAATGAGTTTAGTTCCTTTGAGAATATCTGTCATATCCAAGCAGGGAAGAATACCTTAATATGCTGTACCCATTTCATAATGCATACAAGATAGATGTCTCCAGAGGAGGGAGAGGAGTCTTATGTTTAAAAGTTTCTGAGTACAAGCTTGTTAAGTTGGCAATCAATTATAGAAACTAATCCAGTCAATGAATTACTACTGTTTGTTAGCAAAGCACCACTGGTGTGAAATAATTTCATTAACTGTACAATATACATGCTACACTGTGCCCTAGTCCAGCCAGTTTTCTAAAGTCTGACGTGAGTCAATGAGTGGCAACTACCCAAATCAAGAGAAACAAACCCAGTAATCCTAAGGATTTTACTTCAAAAGAATTTAAAAAGAAATAGTACCTATTAGGGCTTGACAGCAGCATGCAGGAGAATAACGAAGGGTATCTACAGACTGAAACAGGATACTTCCAAACAGCTCTTCCAAATGCCTGAAAACATTTCCAAACGGATTTGTTCATGCCAAGAAAAGCAGTCTTTTTTCCATTGTTGCTCAGGGTACCAGGCATGGTACAGAGACAAGGCAGGAAGCCAGACCCAGCCAGCTCTTGTTGTGGATTGGAAATCATCCAGAGAGCCAAGCCAGATTTACAGAGCTCAGGCTGGGTCAGTCTGAAATCAGGCTCCTTGCTCTGGACCTTCTCCTGAGCTTGGATAATTCTTTGGATTTTTGGTCCTCTGAGCAGGAATATAGGGGTAATTTGACATGCAAACAGCACAGCTCTGCAACAACAAGCACATGAAAGATAAGAGACACATTTCTGTAAAGTAAGCCCCAGAATAAGAGTGGATTTTGAGCAAGGACACACCTACTGAGTTACAGCACTGGCCAGATCTCCTGGGAGGGAGAGGCCAGAGGACTGAGTTGGCAGGTGGGCCCCTTTGATCCCACTGTTCCTTCCATATTGCTATTTACTAGGCAGAGGGAGTGATGTACTGATAATACAGCAATGTTAACAATACTTAGAGCCTAAAGCACTTTCCAGTCCTGCCCCTGTTCTGCCTCGGTGATACAATGAACTGCATGGGTGGCAGCACAGTCAGGACAGGCAGTGCATAAATTTTATATCACAAACATCCTAAACCTACTCCTAACAGTTGCCCTCTGTAACCATAGGTGGGAAGAATCCATTTTGGAGACAAGTTGAATCCACACTTGATCTTTGAAAACTTCCTTCCTGAGGCTGAGGCATAAGGGGGGAAAGGCAGAGAGAGTCAAGAGATGCCAAGCATTGGTCTCAACATCTCACCTCCCTTTTTAGCCTCCTACATACCCTTCAGAAGGTTACACTAAGATTTAGTAGAGTGCTCAGATCCTCCCTGTTCCCACCTCCCCCTGCCTCCTGCACTGGCTGCAGTCACACCATCCCCTGCAAAGACTTCGAAAATCTTCCAGTCATAATAAAAGAGGAATGAAATTTTTCCTTCCCCAGCACATGAGCAGACAAAGCACTGCTGGTTTGCTCCGTGGGCCATGCGTGTCTGTGCTCTCATTAGCTAGAGCAGAAATTCCACCCTGCTGAAGCCACCGAGAGTTTTGACAAATGACTGTGCTAATGCACTAGCAAATATGTCAGCATCTCCAAACTAGTAGAAACAGCAATTTCTAGTTTAGAGGAGATTATCTCACAGATGGATTAAGAGATGTGAGTAAAACCCCCTGCATACTCCAGGAAGGACAGATTGTCAGTGTGCTCCACATTACAGGAACAAGAGCCCCACAGTGACCACTCATAGCCTATTGCCCATGAAATGTCTTCACAAGATTTGCAGAAGCTCCTGAGACAAGGTGTATCCTAACACCATGGTCTATAGAGATTGTTAGTACTTCTCCACTGTATGCAGCAACATTTGGAGACTAATTCTTTGAAATAATTATTTCACATCTGTGCTTTCAAAGTTGAATTTCTTTCTTAGAGGTCCTCAGTCCTGTAAGTTCACCATTTTCTTATCCCATGTATTTTGGAGACACCAGACACTTTAAAACACTGGGAAACATGGTGAATTTTTATGGCATATTCTTCTTATCTGCAAGCACTCAACTACTTAAAATAAAATGTATTTTTCAAATGTGTGCAGCACTGATTTGGCATCTTTATGTTAAAATTAACTAATTTTATGGTGTTACCTTCTGGCTGCTGCTCATGACAATATAGAGTTTGCAGTTATAGCCCATTATAAAGGGAAGGGCTGCAAGAGGGTGTTAACAGCCTATTTAGGATATAAAGCATTGTGCAGCACACAGATTTAAATTCAGGTGCAGTATAAGGTCAGCCTTGAATTGTATGTATAATATGTTTGTCAGGCACCCCATGTGTAAAGCTGACAGCTCTAACCTAGTTGCCACAGGCTGTTTTATACGGTTGGGAATATTACGTCTCTTTGACTTCAGTGATGTACAGTTGAAAAGAAAATTGTTTCATTTTGAGGAAACTTGGAAAGTCAGAACCTATTGCATTAATAAAATACAACATAAACTTTCTAGTTAAAAAGGCTATTTGGAAGTAGTTAGCATCAGCTCATGCCACAATTAAAAGCAATCTATACACACTAATAATAATAATAATAATAATAATAATAATAATAAAAGAATAATGAGGCTCACATAGTCTGGTTTTATTCTTGTATAAATTTGACACATGTAAAGTCTGGCTTTGCTCTGCAACATTGGAAACATGAGTTGAACACTTGGAACAGTCCAGATTCCAGGGGATGCTTGGTGCCTGGCTGAGAGGAGTGCACAGAGCCAGCTGTGCTCAGAGCTCTGTGTCTCCTGCAGGACTTGAACTTCATGGTTCCTGCATGATCCTGAAATTCCTGCTGCACCAGGATAAGGGGGTTACTTTCCCACTGCTAACTTTAGGACACAAGCTGTTTCCCACCACCATCTTGTGGAGCTGCAAAGCTGGAGCCCTGCCTATTCCCAGATGATTTGATAACAACTAAGCTTTGTTGTCCATTTTATAATTATGCTGCTCTAATATGGACAGAATAATCCTGCCATGGAGTGAAACATGAGCAGTCCATGGCAGAGGCAATACTGTGGTGCAAATCAATTGAATTTAATCACCAGACAACTTCTCACCTAGAGCAATCCTGCCTTTCAGAAAGGAAAGGGTAGTGGAATGAGATAGGGTAGCTTGGAAAGAGCATGCTGATGAAGAAATTCAGGCATGCAGTAGCACTGCAGCTTGCCAAAGTCATGTAATGGCTCTGAGACATGATTGTTTCTCAATCTCCTGCCTCAGCAGAAAGCCACTCTTACACCACACATAACCAACCACCAGAACGAAAGGGAGGAGGAGACATTCATTGCAGAGCAACTGCAGCAATGGCCAAGGTGGAGGCTCTGACAGGACGAGGACTGACCAGTACTAGGTCACCATCTCTTTGTTATGTCATACAGCTTTCTACCAGAGAACAACAGCACTGTTTCCAATCACTTCTCCCTCACTTTCTCAGAAGAAATGGATGATGATTTATCAGGCCATTGCACACTGATCTAAAAGGTCCAACTCTTCACAGAAAGATTTCAAGGTACAAAAGTTTTTTATGAGTCCTCCTGGGAGGAAGCTCCTCGGTTGGTGTAAAACAACATTCAGTAATGTCAAATGGAAATAGGCCAATTTATATTGCCCAAGGATTTTGTAGCTTTATTTCTTACATAAGTGTTCCCAATATCTTTCAGTCACCTCCCTAAAAGGTACAATTCAGATTGAATATTTATCATCCTTCTATATTTCTTATCTTCACTTTAAATTGGAAAAGAAAATAACAAGCTGTCTGCAGTGTAATCAGTTGCTATAGTAAACATTACTTTAGCATACAATGCAGTACTTATCTCTGTTCTCTTTAATTAAATCTCTGGTATATGCTGTCATTTGCCTGTGTAGAGCAAGTGTTCTTCTCACCAACCCGAAACTTAATTTCACTAAATAACTCTTTGGTTTTAGAACAAATTAGGAAAGAGGTTAAATTAGCCTGATTTTCCTCATTTCCCACGTCATTCATATGTGCAGAATTTGCATTACTGCTCTGAACTAGCAAACTTCAGCACCCAGTCATAATGATGGAAAAAATACTTACACTGTGCAAGAAAAGGCACTTTTACAGGCCTTATTTATCTTCTAATGGTAATGGATGTTCCAAGCCTAGGGTTTAACTGACTACATGAATTTTTAAGTTGGGAAGATTGCATGCAGGCACTGTCACTAGTGAAGGGCCAAAGTATGAAAGCACAAAATAGGCACGAGAAATGATTTCAAGCATTTATGTGAAGGAATGTTTGCGTCTAAATTGCTAATGTATGCATATACATATAAAATTGGTGTTAAAGTTATACATTTTTCCAGCCAGTCCAAATCCCTAAAAGGTCCTTCTACGTCAGAGAAAATGGTCAGGGTTATGTCTTGCCCTACAGTGTGAAGAGAAAGGCATTAAGCTGTTTTGGGAAAGTCTCCAGGAAAAATGTAACCAAAGGCAAGTTTTCCTATCACTGAGAAAGCACCTAGAAAGACACTTTAATTGAAGACTCCAGGTATTAAACCTAGGCATGGCTTAGAAGGCAGCAGTACCTAACAAATGTCTTCAGTGAAGCCTCTGTGCCCCAGTTCAGAGAAGCAGCCCCAGCAGGGCAGTGCTGGGCTCAGCTGCACAGCCCAGGAGCTGCTCTGCACTGGCTGTGAGTGAGTGACTGGTGCCTACAGCCATCGTTCAGAGAGCTTTAGGAACCCACTCTGCACCCAGGTATGTGCAGACCTTGACTCAATATTATAGAGTTTTTGAATCACAGAATATCCTGAGCAGGAAGGAACCCACCAGGATCATCCCTTTGCACAGAACAGCCCCAAGAATCCCAGCATGTGCCTGAAACACAGATACCTGAAGCACAGCTTGCTTTTGAGGCTCCAAACACTGTGTTAGACCCTGAATAATCCACATCTGAACTATTAAAAGCAGTAAGAACATAGCACCGCCCGTAGAATATTGCCTCAATTTTGCAGAGATGATTTTCTTCGGGTTTAACACTTGTACCAGTTCAGTCACTCTGCAGAGTGAGTGCATATCCTTGGTACAGAGACATGGAACACTGTGTTGTTTCACAGTTCTCTGCTGGGGCCCATGGGCACTGATCTAATTTCCCTGCATCACAACAAGGCATCTGTAATATTACAGCACAACCCACAACCAGGCTGGAGCCAGCACAGCCTCCACACTGCTGGTACAACCCTGTCAGCTCAATTCTTTACGCTTTCTTCACCAGCAAAGTCTCATCTCCCCAGCATAATTGTATTTGCTAATAACCAGTAATAGTCTTAGCAATGGAAAATCCATGGAAAGTCAAAGGAACAAACTGGAATGATGAAACAGCAGTTCTGATTCCTGATCTGTAGTTATCTTACTCTGTGAGCTTCAAAAAAGATTTTCATTTCAGGTACAGCACCTCTTTCCAGTGCCAGAACCCCATCTTTGCACACTGGAAATGGTGACCAGTAGCTGTCTACCCAGACTGTCACTTGATTATTGTCCAAATTATCCTTACATAGATTTTCTTCAGCAGTTAGGATATTACAATAATCTGAAAAAATCTTAACCAAACTAGGCTCTTCTATGAAGATTTAGACTATCCTCACACTATGCATTCTTTGCTACAGAAAAACTATATGATCTCTTTCACAAAAAGACATATTTAACTGCAAACTGTATTGCACACATAAAAACATGTTCTCCAGCTTCCAAAATTATTCTCCAATCATGCTAAATAATATTCCCTATCATATTTACTTAGACATTATATTAAACTAATAAATTTGTTGTTGAAATATTGCATAATGAAAAAGGAAATATGTTTATTTTTCTAATAAGTTCCATGTTTTTTAATCAGTTCAATGTGAATTCAATATAGCCAATCTTCTCTTGGTACTGCTTCCCTTATTGAAATCAATTCTTCAAAAGGGAAGGCAGTGGGGGGAAAAAAAGATAATATAAATGTCTGAGTTACAATCAATGGAAATAATCCTAGAATCATAGAACTATTTGGATTGGAAAGGACCTTAGAGATCATCTTATTCCAAGCCCCCTGCCATGGGCAAGGACACCTTCCACTAGACCAGGTTGCTCAGAACTCCATCCAACCTGGCCTTGAACACTTCCAGGCATGGGGATCCCATAGTCTTCCATTTTTGAGAAACTGACTGACTGGGAGTTCTGCCTTTACACGTGTGCACAGGTAAAAGTTCTCTCCCAAACAAAGTACTCAGAAGTGATGCATCCTTGGTCCTCCTGTGTGCAATTCCGAGTCCAGCCAGTTATCAAATCTGCTTTTAGCAGAACAAACTACACAACTTTCCCCTGTGTTTGAAAACTGGTGCTCCATGGCTGCTTGAAGCACTTTGGATGATTTCTTTGTCCCTGTGGTAGTCTCATAAGTAGATGAAAACTTCTTACCTAAGTCCATCATCAAAACACTATGAATTCTAGGATTTCTCTTTGCTATTGAATAAACAACTATATAAAAGAGTGTCAAACAATATACAGGAGAAGTAAACAGCTTCCACAGTTCCTTATTGTTGGAAAAAACAGTCAATTTGGCATGATGATGACGATGCATTACAAATTTCAAAGACCAAATAACAAGAGATCCTCTCAGCTGAGTGCAGGACTCGGTACAAAGCCTGTCAAATCCTGAATGACAGGAGAAGTTGTGCTGCCAGACTTCACCACCTGTCACTTACATCCCCTTTATTTTTACAGAATGATTTACACAGAGCCACAACTATTGTTGAAACGATAATCCCACACCACAGCAAAGAAATTAAAATGGAAATTCTCTGTAATGTGGCATCGAACTCTGTGATTGATGCTTTAGACATGCAAGGCAACAAATTTTCAGAAACATGACTGTTTAGGTTGCCATAGGACTCATTCTGGGGGCTTTTGACTTTGTCCATGTGCATGGCCAGTTTCATACTTTACCACTTAACTCCACGGTGGAAGGAAATTTTATTCAATCTATTGGCCAAGTATTATTGCATACAATTGCAGATTCAGGATCTTGTCATTTTGGTTTGGTATTCTGTCATTTTGGAAATATCCTGTTTGATGGTTTATTTTTAAATGTCCTCAAAAGGAAAATAATGGCATGCGTAGGAACTTAAAAAGCAAGAGTTATCTAAAGAAAGTGGCTTACCTTGTGATAAACTATTCTGTCAACACTTGAGCTGAACTTCATAATTCTTCATTCCTGTGAAGGACATAATATTCTGGATCACTTTCAGCCAGGAATTTTTTTTTTCATTTTTTATTTTAAGAGCAGAGCAGAGTTAGGATTTTCTTTTCTACACAAGAAATCTGCCTTGTCATCCTCTTCTCTGTGCCTTGATCTCAAACACTGGTAATTTATATCATCAGTTTGTCCTATGCCATCCCCACCAGGGGAAGGACATTAGCCCTTTTCTGTTCTTCACAATTAAGGAAAACAGGAGTAGCAAATGGACTGGATGTATCACATGGTTATGGTTATGGTTGTTATGGTATGATCATCAGAGGAGTAACGTGTAGGATCTGCATGGCTCTAGAGCTCTGGATAATGAATGTAAGCCTTGTAGCCATGTCTGCCTATTTTGTTCATCGAGTATGGGATGTAGCAGAATAGTATTGATTCTCCTTCGACCCTTCCTTCATTTCCTATGGTCTCAGCCTGTTCCAAATCACCCAGAAAATGGTGCTCCAGCAGCAGAAACTTCACAGGTGACAAATCCAAAGCAAGAGATAAAAGAATTAGTTGCATCAACTTTACACAGATGAAGATTCCCTCTAGCACACGGTGTATTCTCCAGGTGTCAATCTGGCCACTTAGGTTCATTTTGCACTGACTGAACTTAATGGGCTGTAAAATCTCTTTCACTATAAGCAATTCTTATTCAAACCTAGAAGCTAAAATAATTTGTTCTCTCTTTGTGAAGCCAAAACCAAAAGTCCCATGAGTTTCCTTGCAAATTGACCACACTTTTCTTTCCCTGTGCCACGCTACCTTTTCCACTGGAGATAATGATATAGACAATTTCTGCAAAACAGTGTAAAACTATCATAATCAACACTACTCCTGCTTCCTCTCCAGCATAACACTGCAGTCAAAAGAGAACATTTATAGACTTTCTCCTCCTTCTTCCATGGAGGCCTGGATTTGCTCTCTTGTTGTTCTCCTTAAAATTCATTAGCAAGCCAGGAATCAATCATGCCAGTATGCTCATAGTTGAGTTGTTGCTTGAAAGCATTTTGAAGCTCAGAATAAAAGCCTTGGATTAAAAATGCTTGGCTGAAGCAATCTGTCTGGGGAACCTTGGGAAAGAATTCCTTTCACAATGGGAAAGATAAGGTGACTAAAACTCAATCCTGGAAGTAGTTACTATCAGGAAAGAACAAAAACCACCATGAAGACAGGACAAACTTTCCCTACACTAAAGGCAGTGGGCCAGAAACATTGAAGTGCTGCAATGTTTGGCTGCTGTTTCCAATCCCTTCAGCAGGAAGACTACAGTTTACAGGGTGGAGATACAAAAAAATCCCACGCAGAAAAACAAATGCCTGTGCTTTACTGGGTTCACACGAGTAACAGAGATACTTGCCTGAATTGCTGAAATATCACCTTTAATAACGATAGCATCCATGAAAGAGCTTGCCTTCAGAATCTCTGCTTACTGATTAGCATTCCTCTTTTGTTGTTTTTAAAGTGTTGCAGGCATTCTTGACATTTGTGCCATCTGAAAGTTACAGCTGCACTCCCAATCTTCACTTGAAGGCATCCTCAGCACTGAGAGCTTTTCTGAGAAATGGCAACCTGTCCCCTCATCCAGAAGTGTGATTTTTGAATGGAGTGCAGGCAGAAGATTTCAGCTGAATGGGTGTCTTCTAGAGGAAGACTCTTACACCTTCTTATTTCCTTTGTGTGATAGCAAAAGCCTGAGTCTATTTATTCAATTACCATGTGTTTGAGCCTACAGGCTTTGCATGCTTCTGCCTAGCTAAAACAACTCGCTCCAATGCTGCAATCTAATTGAAAGAGTTCTGTGCAGTCTCATTATGAATTATTCTGTGTTATGCTAGGAAGGCTAGAGGTTGTGAAACTAGTTATATCAGCAAAGCTGGCATCTGATTTCATTAGCTTGCACTGTAATTGCCTTACATTTGATGGGCCTCATAGTACCACTCCTGCTCAGAGAAAATTTCCGTTGCTTTTGTTTCAGAGCTGTCAGTTCCACTTTGGGAGCTTATGGCTCTCTGATCTGACACTCCATACCACAATGAGCATCTGCTGCCAAAATACCCCAAGCAGTGAGGATGCAACAAGGAGCCTGGAGATACCATGTCTTTAGGAAAATGCTTGCACTAGTCTAGTCAACTCTAGAATTAGACCACTCAATTTTAGAGCACTCTGAATCATTACAATCCTTTCATACCTGGCCAGTTTGCCCAGTAGGAACACTGTCATGCCCAACAGTGCTCCAGGTAAAGCAAGACCAGGAGGTCTCCAGGGTCATACCTAGTGCCAGATGAGGACAGTTCTGAGAGAGAACACATGGGTCAGCAGTGGCACATGAGTAGTGACAAGGTACAAGTATTTACAAGTGTTTCCAATGCCATCCTCTTCTAGAAACCTTGACCAAAGTGAAGTTTTCCAACAAGATTTTGGGAAGTGGCCAGGCCAGTATTAGTGTCTTTCCCCTAGCTTTTTTTGGTTTTTTGAGCATTTATCTTAATCGCTGCAGTACTCAAATCGTTGATCAACAGGTTTTGTCTCTCTGCCAGTGGGAAAGCAGAGTGAAAATGGAATCCTCTGTCTCTGCCATTCACAGGAAGAAAGATGTCATATACCAATTATTAAGCTTCACCTAGATTTATGGCATGTGTTTGCCATGCAAAATGAAGACATTATCCACAAAGATCCTATGATTTATCACCTGGAGAGGTGATGCATCACTGAAGAAAAGGAAATGGCGGAGGAATAATAAAAGAGAGAGCTAAACATAGGCAGCAGCAAAGTGGCATAGGTTTTCTTCCTTTGCCTACAGGAATTATGCTTCCTAATCCATGTACCTCTTTTGGCTCAAGGAAAGGAATTGGAATTCACAAGGATTTCTGCAAGCAACCTCAAATTGCAGCTGGAGGTCACATTCTCCTATCAGTTTCTTATCACTGTTCTCCAGTTCAGTGTAATATTTGCAACTGTCTTTTCCTCCTTTGAAATTCTCTCAGTCCCTGCAGAAAGTATATAATGTAAACTAATATATCCACCATTTCTAGAAAAGTTGTGACCTTTAGTCTGTCATTTTCTTCCACAGCCAAGAAGTATTCCTCCACATTCCATTCATGGCATTCCTTCTTCTGGAGCTTCAGAAGATGTGAGCTTAGGCTCTTTCTGTGCCAGAAGGAGCAGGCAGAGCTCCTGGGGCCACAGACCATTAGGCCATTGAACCACCGCTAAGAATCACATTAAAAACCTCCCAACAAATCAAATTCAATACTCTCAAACTGCAGGGATAAGAATAGTGCAATTGTCCAAAATACATCACATTCTGCAGGAGCTCACCAGCTCCTTTTAAATCCTTTCTTTGAAAGTGTGCATGAAAAGATAAAGTTACTGGCACATTTAGCAGAATGTCACTCAGTTTCTTCAGTTTGCTCTTCAATGCTTCATCAACTAATTCGATGTAGTGAAAATACTGTGGTTTATGGTTTCAGTAAAATAATTAACTGTATAACATAAATGGTTTTTAGACAAAAGCTATGAACAAGTTTGTCATAAGCAAACTGCCATGCTGTAGGTTGCAGGGTGCTTCCAATACACACCCTAAAGAAAGGTGAAATGGCTGAACCATTTGAAGAGTTTAATACAATATCTGCCATTATTTCTACTGTAGGGGTGGAAGATACCAATATATCTTGGGGACATTTTACATAATGCTATATACTGTTCGAATACTGTTTGAAGTTATATAAAGTTTCCAGCTATCCTTGGATCAATCAGCTTTTTATTAATGTTTTACTGTGGAGTTTTATGGTAGCAAATTCTTCTGTAACACATAGTAGAACTCAGCTGGTCAAGAAACCATGATTTCCCATAGAAACACATCCTAGTGGGGTATAAATTACTGAGTGATTTGGAGGAAGAAGGTGTTATTACATACACAATGCAATATTTCCAATGAAATTTCAAAGTAGACTTGAAAAAATGAATTTTCCAGGCTTCATCAAGTTCACAATGTGGAAGAATGAATGTGGAAATGAAATCAACAGAGCTCCACAGAAAAATAAAATAAATAAAATCCAGGATTCACATTTGTACATCACAAAAGAGATAAGTGCATTTGCTGAGGTCAGGTGGAAAGCAGCTGAAAATACACAGGCTGGGGTAAATCTGACAAGAGCCACGCAGTTCAGTCACAACAGGAAGGCTGACAAAAGTACTTCTTTATGACAAGATAGGTCTTTGCTCCAGAGTCTCTTGCAAGCAAAATGGATCAGAAATATTCCCCCCACACTGTGTGGACAAGGGAGTGAGAAATGAAGCAGAGCAATCTATTAAGCAGTTCTGTGATGGAGCTGTAAGTCACATCATAAGGTGAAAGGAAACTGAAGCAGAGTCTGTGACAAACCTAAGGAACTGGCAGCATTTGTTAGATAAATGGAAGCAAGTGACAATAGACAACAAGCCAGGCTGTCTGGGCAAAGACTTTGTAGCTCTGAATTTTCAGGTGACAGAAAAACACACCAAGATTTTTAAAGGCTTTTGTTCCCAGAACCACTGACATGGGAATGTCACTAGGGAATGTCAGCAAATAAAGAAAAAACACATTTTTTATTGCAAAAAGATACATCGTGCAAAAAAAAGGAAAAGAAGGTTGCTGTGAATATTCAGTCACTGGCTTACCTGAAATTTCTGAAGTGTTGGAAATTGACCATTTCTATCCTATTTTAGTGCATTTTGGGCACAGAACTGTGGGAAGCAGGTTTTACAAAGAATAATATGAGGAGTGCCAGAAAGACTGTTGGTCTGAGACCTCCTATGACTTCACTTGAAGACTGACACTGGGGTAACATGTCTAAGATGCAGCTTTCCTCCCAAATTCATTGATTCCAGAAGTGAGAGAAAACTCTTCTTAAATAACAACTATGAGGAAGGAAATTATGAGAGTTCACAGCCCTCTCCTGAGCAGAAAATACCAATTAAACACTGCATTAATTTAGTGTTCACCAAGAGTTACCTACTTAGCTCCAATCAAATATGCTCTATATTAGTTGCAAGCTATGTTTAACTAAAAGGATGCAACAAAGGTGAAATGGGGTGCAATTTCCTTTACATTTTTGTGGATTAGACAAGAATCATCTATGGCTATTTACCCTAGCCAAGGTAGATCTGGCCTGTTGCTTCTTACATGAAACTCTATATTATTCTCTCCCCCAGGGAATAAAAAAACCTCTGTGAAATTAAAAACTTGATGCTGTATCAAAAAATCAGACATAATGAGACAAGCACCAGCAATGCTTTATCAGCTGCTGTCAGGGGCTGAAAAAGAAGTTGAATATTCTCTGAATGAGGCCCACATGCCTCATTCCAGAGAGACTTCTTGCTATATTGCAAGGCATTGATAGCAGTACCATCAACTAAAATCTGAACCAAGCAGAATATTGATCTACAGGATCTGAAAGCACTCTTAAGAACCTTGGCCACCTAAATATCAAGCAGGAGCAAACTACAAAATATGTCCATTGCTCCTTAGTACATCTTGCTATCGAATTTTTCCACATTTCAGAAACTTTTTACTGAGCTTATATAGCTTATTGTGGGAGTAATAGAATGAGTGAATAAAATAAAAGTATTCTATCTTCTGTGTCATTGAAATACAATCAGATTTGCTCAAAGAAAAAGTACCATACCATCTCCATCCTCAGTGTTAACATTCAGGACTTTCTCCCAGGTTTGCTTATCTGATAAAAAGCCTCTCCACCTGGAGCCTGATATTAATGCATAAATCCCAGAAATGTGTCTGGAGAAGTTCACATTATTCAACTAAAAAAACATTAAACAGAACATGAAGGGAGGATAAAACCCTTTCAGGTTAAAATATGATTTCTATATTTCCTTTGGAAAGAGTAACAACAGACCACAATCTCAAGGGAAATTGTAAATTCCCCACGGAACAGACAAAATAACTGAAAACTGTAGAGATTTAAGATATTTGAATAACATGGTTTTGCAAATTAAATATTCACAACTCTGCTGTTTATTTAGGCCTCAATATTGTAACGATGTCAGACTGCAGCATGGAGATAAACAAGCAATGAACTGGAGACCTCTGGTCCTACATATATCAGCTCCTTCTGCTTGAGTTTAACGACCAACCCTGGAGCTAAAAGCGGTAACAGCATATCATGTGTGGATTGGGACCTAAGAGGATAAGGAAAAGGCACTGAGTGCTGGCCAATAAACACTTCATCATGTCTATCCATCTCTCCCAGGGTTTTACACTGCCGTCCATCACTGCACCATCCGAGTGCCTTCATGTAAAATCAATAGCAGTGGTGAAACCCCTGGAGGATGTCACAGAAACTCCAGCACGGCTCCTCTTCTGGGTGTTTGCATAGCCACAGAGTCACAGTTCTAGATTTTAATGAGACTGTTTGGGAGTCTGTGTTAAGGAGACTTCCCACAATCATACAAACATTAAACTCTTCCTCCAAATATTGGTGCTAATAAAAAAGGACCAGACTCAGATGCTACATGCTATAGCTCAGTTTGAGCATTTGATGAACAAATGATTTTGTAGTTTATCCATCACCTGCACCCCTTTCCTCGTTTACTCTACAGAAAGGGAATAGACAAACCCACAAACTCTCTCAGGAAGGGCTACCTCATTTCATAGAGGAAGTAGTTTACTGTCTCTCCCATTTACAGCCTTTGTCAGTGCCAATTCTGTATTATTGTACTTAAAGGATGTTACCATCATCTTCTGCCATGCTGATGCCTGCACTCCATTTTTCAGCACACTCAACACATCAGATCAATTAGGAATAGATATACTTACATATTCACATTCATTCAGTTCCATTTACTAACCCATGCAAGACTGAGGTTCAGTTGGGGCAACTGCAAAACAGATTATGTTTAAACACCACTCTGATTTTCTCCATCATAAAACAAGTATACTGTAATTTCATTTCTCTGATTCTCCAAGTTTTAGTTGATTCCTTAGGAAATTGATAGAAATGCACCTCAGAAAGAAAGCAGGCAAATAAATACGCCCAAAAGTTTGTAAAGCTCCCTCTCTTCTCAGTTCACTGAGAGGTGGCAGCAAAGTGCTCCTTTCCTCAGTTTCAGAGCTGCCACAGTTTCAGACAAGTATTTTGTGAACATATGAGATAAATATCCTTTCAGCTGGATGACTGAAAGCTTCATTAACAAGAGCAGATTTTCTTCAAGGGATAGGATTTGTCTCTTTCTATTGCCACATTCAAGGAGCAGATAAACACAACCATTGATATATCAAAAACCCCCATGAGGTGCCTATGACTGGCATGCTGAGGGCAGGCCAAGGTCAGTGGTAAGGTACCCAAAGGGGAATTGTGCAGCATCACAGGAGTTGCCTTTCACATTCTGACCTGTAAAACAAAGTTTAATGTATGGATGGGTTGGCCAGTGAATCACTCCAGACCTAGGAAAAACAGCCACAAACCCAATGATGCTCTGAATATTTTCTATACCTGCTACTGTACACTGATATTTATATAGGAGAACAGCAATGGGCAAAAGTATAAGGAATTCAAGTTTCCTACTGCCCACTTTGAAAACATGCCAGACCAGAAGGTTAAAAAAAATTGACTTCTTCAGTTCCTCCTGATTGTACAGTTCAGAACTGAAGTAACAGTTCCTTGAATACAATAGTATTTTCGTAATATGATGTTCTCTCTTTTTTTTAAATGTAGACTATTTGATGGTTGCTTTCTTGCCATTCAATGTCCTGACTAAAAATATATCTGACTTAATTGCAAAAGACATCAGGAAGAAAAAAAGTAATGGAATGTCAGTATATTGCCATGAATCTTAGATTTTCACTAACAATAAAGTGCAATATGTGTGCCACTAAGGCAATAGAAAGCTCATAGCTGAAAGGAGCAGGAGAATATACTGTGAACAGCTACAGTTATACACATTATTTCAAGAACAACCTAATAGAACCCAATTTGTTGAATAATATTAGGAGATTGAACAGCAGCTACTTTAAACTCATTGTCCCCAAGCAAGAAGTCCATGTTTGCAATAAATCTTAGAGCAAAATCTCTCAAATGTGGCTCTGGAGCTTTCAGGCTACTTCATCAAACTGTTCCAACAGCCAAGATCTCCATCTCTCATAGATCCTCTTCAGCTCTTAGCACAGAGCTAGTCCTTCTGTTACCCTCTTTGTTATCCTGCTGAAGTCAAAGGACACTAGGGGGAAAAAAAAATGGCTCGAGGTTACTCCCACTGCAGCATCAGCAAAGGCAGATGGGATTTGCACACAGGCTGAGTTTGGACAGCCCACAAAGGCTGCAGGTGTGGACACAGAGTACTTTCTGAGCAGCTGTTGCTCCTGGGGTTGGACACTTGCTTACCCAGCAGAGATGAACAATATTCTTTACTGCTGTACTGAAGCAGAGAGAAGGTTTTTCTGTAGCATTCATTTCATTCATTAAAATGAATCCTCCTGATGAGTTATTGGATGGGAATTGAAGTCTTACACCTCACAGACTTGGTTTTGCTAGTTTTATGGTACAGACAATTGTCTGGGTGTTATTTCTCTAACAAAATATTTTATAAGTTTCTATTACAGCTATTTTCTGAATAGTTGCAAGGGCAACTGACAGGTTACATTTTCATTTTCTGGGCACACAGGAATGCCGGATATGGGCGGAGGAATCTTTATTGGGTTTCTCTCTTAAAATTGCCACTAACCTATAGCAGTATTTTCTCACCCTCCTCTTCCCTCCCTTTGGGCAAAATGGTACTTCAAAGACTCCTAGTTTTATGCAATGCTCTCTAAGCCTCCTCTTCCCCAGCTCCACACTCCCAAAATAGAGAGCTACATCTGCCCCTATTTTCGTCTCTTCCTAAAAACTTTTTAGAATTTTTTCTTTACAGTATGTTTCAAAACTGCAGAAGGAATGACAGAAAACAGTAAAAACTTTGCAGCATATCCCCTTCTCCCCCACTTCACACCCTGTAACTTCTGTAATTAGAAAGTAATTGTATTGCTTTTTTGTTTTTCTCAGGCTTTCCAGAATAATTCAACTTCCAGCAAAGAACATATCTGGAAATATATTTATATCCTAAACATAGAAATAAAAATGTTCTAATGAAAGTTAAGTTGCACTCTTACCTACAGCATTCCCTACTGTGAAGGTTACTGTTTAAAAAGTCTGCTTATAATGCACCATCTGCTTGGCTTCTTTACACTTGTTTTATTCTTTATTCTGTGTTGTAATTAATGAGGCTTTCTGTATTATTGCCATAACAGCTGATGTTTTTCTTTATAAATGAGAACCAATAGCTCCCTGATGAAAATTTCAGGTTACTTCAACAAATGGGAGGAATTGCCTTAAGACTGGATGGTTGTTCAGGTGTCATTCCAGTAGCAGAAGTCTCAGCAATACTGCAGCCCACTTGCTTTGAAACACTGTGACCATGAAGGGATAAATCAGCTGGATGAAGTTAGGATGGCACCCTTGTCTGTAAAGGACAGTTGTCATATGAGTCTACTGTACACTTTAGCAGGTAAGGAAAGAAATGAGACAAAATAATTTTACATCAAATCGCTCTGTGAGTTTTTGCTTCATCTTTGTTCTGTGGCTACGAAGTACATCACAAAGAAAAGGACATGCTGCTGATGCCTTTTGACTAGGAGGACAAGTTCTGTGTGCACCTGCTGCCTCTTTTGTGGTTTTTTTCTTTGAGTTGCAGACCACCTTATCTTCATGGAGAAGGATGCCATTTTTTAGATATACAAACACAGCATTCTTCACAAAACAGGCAGAAATTGCATGACAAACATGCCCTCTTGTTTGATTCCACACAGACAAGGGAGTAAAAGTGCCATGAACCAATCCCTGGCTTTCAGTTCCCAGATAAGCATGATGTCCTAAAAGGTCCTCTTTGTGGATTTTGACTTTGTCTCTCTTCTTCAACTTTCAATAAACACCTTTCACTCTGCAGACCACAGCTGTACATATGAGACTTGTGAACTTGCCATTCAGTATTAGCTAAAGCCTGAGAGATAATCAGCTGAGGCTGAAATGACCTCTGATAGTTACCTTTCAAACACTTAACAGCCTACCTTCAAAAACACATTTCTCCATCTGCTCATCAAGAAAAATGATTTCTGATGGTCTCTACTCACAGTTCACTCAGGACTGATTTTCTCATTTGGGTGGAATTTTATGGAGCTGATTTTCACTCTCTCAACTTCTCTAAGGTTATTAAGACAGACCTGCTCAGTCTGACAGCACAAATGCAACAGGGCATGACTGGGCTACATTAACAATTCTATGCAACTTGATCTGTGCTATATGCAATTAATCTGGACATGCTGGTTAGAAATTCCTGGAATACTAGGTATACTGAAACTTCCTCACCATTTTGAATAAACAGGAGGAAACCTGAGGAATTAGGAAGGAAAGTATTGTAAAATTCCTTATGTCACAAAAAACCAGCAGAAGATCCTAAAGAATATTTAGCATGTATTTGAATAGAAATCTTCTATCAGTAAAGGTCTTCACTACATATATATATATATATACACTTATATGTATATGTTTTTACACATATAAATACATGTACCTCCACATATAAATACATGTACCTCCACACACATACATGTATCTTCTGTGCTTTAAATGGTGCAAGTAATATTTGGCTTATTACTTCCACTGGCCTCAAAAGAATGAGACACTTCTGCAGGATCTAGTGGTGACAAGTTTGCATTAGGCACAGTGCCACTGCTGAAGTCTGTGCTTCTGATACAAGACAGCATGAACTGAACTGCTGCTTCCACTGAGAGGTGAGGGTTAAAATAAAAAGTCATTGCTATTCTCCAGGAACTCTGGATAAGAGATGAATCCCTTCTCAAGACTATTCATTGCTTATTGACTGGAGCTCATATTTTTGTGCTGTATCACAACATCATACTTAGCATTAAAGCTAAGCGATTAATTCATAACAATTACTGCCTAATAAAGTCGTCTCTTCTTCACAGAAGACTGATGTATTTTGCAAATTCCTCAGTTATTTGTTGTTCTGAAGTAATGAATTAATTGTAATAATTTTCTGTTTTATAGGGTGGCAATAGTCGTGTTTTCAGTTGAAACATGGCATGTGTCATACCAGGCATACATTATTGTTTTTCTTTCCTGGCTGGCAATATTAGATGCAATTATTGAATGAAACATTCTCAAACTCTTACATAGATATAAATTTCATTGGAATTTGGAGGAGTATTCATTGGCAATATTAAAATTCTTTTAAATTCTTTCAGTTATAAATAACACTTCATGACTTGAGCATTCCTACATTATGCACTTGCATTAATGTCTGCAAGATGATTAGTAATAAAGTTCACTCCTTTGTAGAGAACTGAACCATGGGCCATAGACATTGTAATAACTGTGCTCCCAGAAACCAGCAGAGATAAGAAAGTTTACTCTCAGCATTTATCCCTTCAAACTCTGTTATTTGTCATGAATCCTACTTTGAATTCCATCAAGTAAGCCACATGTACCTTTCAGTAACACAGGGATTCTTTTCAGTATATAGCTCAACACTCGCTATATATATGGGAAAAAAATAAGGAAGCTGAATCCAAAGTGAATAAAAGAGTGATTTGCTCAGAATACTACAATTAAGATGCACATTACCCCAAACATAAAATCATCACAGCCATTAAATGAGCTGTCCATGCAGATTTTCTTTTGTTTCCCTGAATTTTTATTACAGTACACATTCTGATCCTAAATGACTCTCAAAACAAATCACATACCTCCTATGGCAGTTGTTAATGAATTGGTCTTCACTGGTTTTCTAAAGAAAAAATTCAGCATTTTCTGAAGCACAGACTGATAGCATAAAAATACCTCTTGAGGTAGAACTTTGATTGTAGACTTGCTTGGATGTACTAAAACATTCCCAACGTTCCTAGAGAAACAAAATCATCAAAACACATTTTCTAAGGACAAACAATATACATAGCAGAAGCTATACCTGATAGAGCTAAATTTAACAGCTAAGCTTGCAAATGCCACTTTACTAAATCAGATGGATACTAGAACTTGTTGCTTGGAGAAATTTCATTCCAATTTCCTTTGTGATGCAGAACACAAAAGAAGAATTTTTAAGGCTCTGTTACAACCAAGCTGATGTCTAAAGCATTCCCATTTTGACCTCTGTAAAAAATGCATATTAATTAAAAATATGATAATTCCTACATACTTTTGTAGAAGCTATTAAAGGAATAGGCCATGGGGAAGTCCTTTTTGATTCCTCCTAGCTCTACTAATAGACTAAAGCTTTATATTATTATTTCCCAAAGCATGAAAAAGCTGTAGTGTATATGTGTACACACACAAAAACTTGAAGGTGAGATAATTTGTATGCGTCCATATCCAACAGTTTATAAAGATACTTAGCTGTATGTACATTTTTATATTACACATTGTAACAACCTTCATAAGCAAAACATTTTGGAGTTATTCTGCTAACAGGATAAAAAAAGTTTCATGAAAATGAAGTCAATAAATGATATGGCTTTTTTTACTGAACAAAATGCATCCATATAGAAAGCAGCCATGAGGCTTTACCCTCCCTACTCATCTGTTCATACAGATACTGTCCCCTAAGGATCCAGACTTTGCTCTTTGCCCATTTTCTCTTTGAATTTCCATCATATTTGCAAACACCATTCAAACAGCAAATACTAATGCAGCTGATATTCCAACCTCTGTGTAGAGGAGGTGGTGCTTGCAAATGTAATAGGAATTCTGGTTAAGTATTTAGGCTACATGGTCAGCAAACTACTTATAGAGTCCACCACGGGTATGATCAGCTCTTCTTCAATTATATTTAATGTTTTCATCAGGCTCCTAAAGGCTCCCTGCATGTAATTTGAAGGGATCTCCAGAAACAGACGTTGTCTGTTTTTTCTACTCCAGGAATTACATTTGACTACACTTTCATTTTTGAAAAATTGCTACATTAGCAGGTAATTGATACATTAACTAGCAAAAGAGACACGTGGAAGCACACCTTGCCTGTACCATGCACAGAAAGATTACTATTTCCTGGTAGTTTTATTCTAAAGAGAACAGATTACAGAACAAACCAGCACATCTTGCCTGAGTGGTTGCATTTGTGGATATTCTTCCTCTCACAGCTGGTCTGAGAGCTGATGCCATACAATATACCAAAACTACGAAAAAATGTACAAAGTTTAGCCTTTTTCTATAGAGGCATTGAGATCTTTTCAAAGCACTGGTGATGAAGTCTGCCTGCAGTTGTGACTGGGGACAGCCTGGCTCCATCAGCTCTAACTGCTCTTGCCACCAGCTAAGGTAAAAAATCCTCCTTTATTTTACACACTTATAAATGTCCAAATATGCTGTCTAGACAACAAAGCATTGAGCATATGCACCAAATGCCATAGTAACTGTTGTCACCCTGCTTTATGTTTAGGCAGTTCAGTTTTCTCTGGTGGTGCATTCAGGTTTTGTTACAAGCCTTTTCACACAGGGCTGCACTTCTTTGTTAGGCTCCTCAGAAAGGTTGTGGTTTTTATAAACTTCCATGATCACCGAACCACTTGCTGGTGTCCAACCAATTGTAATGAAAGCGAAACCTGCCTCTATGACAAAAGATTTTATTGAAATAGGAAAACACAGCAAGCAATCTACAAAATCCACAGAAATAGTACCCCATGACCCCAAACTAGGTAGCATAGTAAGCTACTTTTAGATCAATACTTCATTTGGCAAAAAAATCAATTTCCCTCCCTCTGCAATCCATAAAATTCATCAGGAAAAAATTACCCCTCACATATTAGTAGCCCTTTCACCTTGCTGGTTTGAAAATTAATTACAACAGACAATTTCAAACCCTGTAACAGGTTGGGGCAACATGCTATGAGGTATTTTGCAACCTGTGAATTAAAACATGGATTAGATGTGATGGGAACACCTACAGCTTTCCTGATTTGCCCAGCCTCCCTTTGGTAGGGGCAAACACTGCTTTTTTAGCTACAGACTTCTATAGTCTCAAGCAGTATCCAGTTTTCATTCCTGGAAAATGCTCACCTGTTTGCAGATACTGCGCAGGACACACACAACACCATGTAACAAAGCTTTATCTGTCAGCACACAAATAATTCCTCTAAAGGCAGCTCCATCTTGCCTTTATTCCTCCCTCTGGGAATTGCAGCCCTGCTGGGAAAGAGTTAAAGAGCTTTATTGCATGGCACACATGGAATTCACAGACTCCTATCAGTCAGCATGGAGGTTCCACATTTGACTGCTTCGGCAAACTTTTCACCTGGGAACTTTCCTGTGCACTCTAGAGAGCTTGCTGATAGGAATGTTTCTAAATATAATGGCTTCCTGCTAAATATGTTTTTAAATACAATTTACAGAAGATTATTGATCTAGTCAAGCTTTTGATTCATATTTAATATATCTAATTTCTTTTCAGAGTGTTTTTCTACATAACAAACTGCTCAGCAGATACAACAGAGCCTGGCTTTTCATTATGTCATTGTTTTGTTGCTACTCTAACCTCCATTCCTTCCCCCAAGTACATTTAGCTTTTTTTTTTCAGACTGTTAGATATTTCTTCCCTGAATTTAGATTCACTGTATTTTTTAGAGACTTCAAAGTCTTTGTGAGGATATAGTGACATCTTATCAAAGAGGTCCAGCCTCTGAGAGGTTGTTTTCTTCCACTGTATCCCACAGCTCAGATCTTTACACTTTTTGTATTCACAATCCTGTATCTTCTCTGACAGAAGTTCAATAAAATTGTCTTTCTACCCTCAATATCAGGGTTCTCAGCGTTGTTGGAACTGAATGTTATAGACCCACAGTCTATGTCTGCTGAGAAACCTGAACTCTCCTGTCTGCCTCATTATACAGCAGGCAACTGGCAAGAGTAGTTGTCCTGTAAACTAATGCATCACTTCTATTATTTTCAGCCTATTAATTAATGTCATAATTCCTGAAAGTTCTGTTTTCACATGGTCAGGCGGTTAGATACCAAAAAAGGTGGAGCATTACTGTTGCTATTGCTACTCTTGGTGCTGCCTCTCCTGCTATAAATCTTTCTAAAGTTGCTTATTTCACTGCTTTTTCTCTTTATCCCTACATGTAATTATTTAAAGTCTTCCCTATTTTAGACACTTCTTTTCACTTTTCAAGTCAAAGTTATCACACAGTGTTAAAATGCAGCACCCTGGCTTCCCACAGCATTGAGCAGAAGATGCAAAGACTGTTTTAAGGCTTCACTTGGTACCTTCATTCTCAGCCACATACAAGTTCCACTGTGTACAGCAGAGGTGCAAACAATTAGAAAATGAAAAGGGCAAACTGATATTTACACACACAGCCTGGTGATGCAGCAGTACATGGAGCTCTTATGTTTACTGCAGACAGTGCAAACAGGATAGTTGATCCTACCTAGCCAAAAACCACCCCATCCTGCTTCTTTCCAGGACACCTTCCAGTATATCTAAAAAATGTTTTAACCAATGGAAATAATGTGGTTGTATGCAATGACTGAAATTGGTGACCTAGGAGGCAATTTACAATTGTAATATACTACTTTTCATTCCTTATTTTCATCCTTCTATTTAGATCTGAACAATTTTATTTTAATCCTTTGTTACCCCTCCTCCACCCATTTGTGTATTTACCACTTACCATACATTTTTGTTTTTGGTTTAACATTTGAAGAGAGAAAGGGAATGAGAAATAGTGAAGTATCATAGTGTGAGAGGTGCTTGTACATCAGGACTCATGCTCTGTAGTGACAGTCAGACTCAGCCTATGATCTTGTTTCCTGCTCCTCAGCCACCTACAGTGGGACTATTTTAGTGTGTTTGCTGCAGTTTTAATACCCTCACTCATTATTCTTGGGGATGCAGTGTGTGGGATAACTTTCAAGTTAACTTATTTGTTATAAACTTATTCCGTATGAAACCTATGAAGCTGTTCCCAAATTCCTGCATTTCAAGTGTGTGCCCAACAATAATTCATAATTTGTACTTCCTCTCACACACCAATTTACCCTTGTTCCCCACTATCCAAAAAGTCTGGCCCTTGCTTGCTCAAATTTCTTCAGAAACCTGTTTCATCTAGGTTTTCTTTGGTTTGCACATACATAGAAGGAAATTGGATGTGAAGACAATGTCTCTCTGTATCTTTTCTCCTCGTAAAGGTCAGGTATCTTCTGCACTAGAATCATGTCTCGGTGACATGATGACTAAAAAAAATAAATTTCTTGGTGACTACCCCACACTGTGCATTTGCACAGTGGTTTTCCACTAAATTTAAACAATAAAAGTATAGTAAAGCAGGTTCTGCATTATTTATACTGAGCAGTGAAAATGCTCCTCATAGCATTAAATGATAGCCTTGCATGCAATTCACACACATTATCTGAAAGCTTATACACCTGCTATATATATAAACCTAATGCAGACAGCCATAATAGTCTGTATGAATAGGGAACACTGTGCTTACTGAACCACAGTCATGAAACTAAAAATGAAATTATAGTTCCTCCATCATAATCCCCAAGTCAGTATATAACATTCTGAAAGAACAAGCACACAGTAATACCTGGGTTAATACTGGGTACCATACATTATTGCTCAATGCTATCAAAAAATAGCATCTCCAGATTCTTTATTGAAACATATTACATTACTTAAATTGTCATGACAAAGACAAAAGTGTTCAATTTCAGACTTTTCTAGCACCTCAGTTTTTATGAAATTTCAGATTTTTTTTCTAATAGAAGTATAATTTATTTGCTGATTAAATTCCAATAAAGTAGTTGTTCAGTCATGATTTTTATAAAAAACACATGTGGGAGTGTAAGTTCTAAGCCCTGACAGGAGCATTCTCCTTTGTTCCCACTAATATCCTGGACTAGAAGATAGGGATTTAAGTGTTTATCCAACTATTTCATCATAAACCACTGAATAAATAATGTTCAGCATAAATAATGTCTCCATATAATGCTAACTCTGCATGCTTCAATATAGGTGAAGTAAATATGAACTGTTATAAAACTGCAAGGCCACCTCACCCACTGCTTTTTTTTCAAAACATGATTGTAAATGGACAATTTGTGTGAGCTATTTAGTTAAATGTCTATTACTCATAGGTGGATTACCCAAAGTGTGTATTAACCAGAAATAGGCATGGAAATGCTCAATTGGGCCACAGAGACAGACTATATGCAAAAAAAACCACAGGATTGCGTCCAGATGGCTCTGGGATATCCGCAGCGAGGGACACTCCACATTCTTTGGGTGCTCAGTTCCAGAAACTGGTCACTGCACAGCCAAGTTCTTCATGTTCAGACAGAACTTCCTCAGGATCAGTTTCTGTCCATTGCCTCTTGTCCCATCGCTGGGCACCGCCGAGCAGAGCCTGGCCCATCTTCTTGAAACCAACACTTTAGACACACATTAACGAGGTCCCCTCTCACTCGTCTCTTCTAGAGGCTGAACACACACAACTCCCTCATCCTCTTCTCGTCAGAGATAAGGCACTTTGCCTCACACGGGCCTGTAACCTTCCCCACAGTGCCGACCTCGCTCACCAAGCCCCTCACGGCCTCTCACGGTGCACAGAGATGCCAAGCCCCCCTCAGTGCCCCCTCACTACCCCTCCTCACTGCCCCTCCACACTGCCCCCCTCACTGCCCCTCACCGCCCCTCACCCCGATGCCACTGCCCCTCACTGCCCCCCACCCCGATGCCGCGGTCCCGCCCGGCCCCTCTCCGCCTCCGCCGGGGCTTCCGCCCGGGGCGCGGGGCAGGGCGGGGACAGCGGTAAGATGGCGGCTCCCTTGGCCGGGCAGGCGGGGGCCGTGCTGCGGGACCTGGCCCTGCGATCCGCCCGCCTGCGGGGCGAATTCCCGGTGAGTGAGCGAGCCCGGCCCTGCCGGCAGCCTCCGCTCCGCTCGCCGTGCCCGCCCGACCCCGCGGCTCCGCTCGCAGCCGCGCGGCGCCCGTGTGCGGCAGCGGGAGGGAGCTTGCTCCTCCCGCCTTGGCTGTGGCTCTCAGGCTGCTCCCAGCCTGGAGCTCCGGCGCTGCGCGGGGTCGGGGCGAAGCTCAGGGCTGGGCAGAGCAAAGCGTGAGGGGCAGCGCCAGCTCTGAGCGCCTTTCTGCCTCCACAGCTAACAGTACTCTGGGTTATTTCAATGGCAGGGCTGGGTGACGCTGTGCACCAAGTGATACCGTTTGTCTGAACACGTTTCGGGTGGCAGCATCGGGTTGGTTTGGCTCGGCGCGGGTGGCTGAGGTCAGGCTGGGGTGAAGATGTCTGGTTTTGCTCTCCTGGGGAAATCCATCCTAGCTCAGGCTTCCCGGTGGCCTTGAACCTCACCGAGTGATGGGAAAGAGTAGGTGAGCCTCATGGAAGGCTCGGGGGTCTCTTGGGTCTAGCAGGAGTTCATTATTCTCCTCGACAGCAGCCATGCCAAGGTAAAACGAGATACGCACATTTTAGACAGTTCTTGAGCCTTTGGCAACTAGCTCTGTTATTTTATCGTTGAGCAGCTGCATGACAATCTGCTTGGGTCCACACTTGTGAGCATGAGCTTTTCCCAAAGCAGAAGCCCCTGGAGCAAACAAAGTGCATTTGTGGCTAGTTCTCTCCCCGGTGCCGCTGCCGGGAATGAATGCTGCTGGCTGCAGCGCAGGGCTGCGGCGGGTAAAGGGTGCTGCAGGCTGAGCTGAACTGGCGTTGCACAACTGCTGCTGGCTGGTTTATCCTTTAACCTGATGTAAGTTAACCACCTCAGTTGTAAATCTGAAGTCTTTTGTGCCCAGCTTGCCTATCTGAATGCTGGGTGCCATACTTGAGAACCCAGTGCAATTAATTTGTTGATGTAGCATTTGTCCATTTCATATACACACATAAACAGGGACAGTGCTTATGTGTGTATATGTACACAAACATTGATGTCTGTATACATACATTTATGTGTATATATGCAGATTTAATTTCATTAGTGTGGATGAGCAATGCTGTCAGTCACAACAATGTTTGGGGCATATGTGTAGTATGGTTGAAGATGGAAAGGCTGGAGTATGGACTGTTGTCTGGACAGAGTCATTTTGGTGTGAACTATAGAAGGTGTTTTGGTTGAGTTGCTCTGGTTGGTTTCAAGCCCTGTCTTTATCTGGTGCTGCAGTGGGGATTTGAGATACAGATGGAAATCAGGAGCTCATGCTCCATTTTGTCATCTCTCAAAGCATGGAGGGACTGTAAATTACCCCACTGAAATAACTGGGTATCAGCTCAGATTCTCAACAGTATTACTAGAATATCAAGGTGACCAGCTTTAAAAAAAACCCTTTTTTTTGTATATTATTTTCGAACTAGACATGTCGAACTTGTATAATAAGTCACATTTTGTTGTTCTGTTTCTGAACTGTGACAGATATTGAGAGCATCTCCCAAGATCTGTGCTTTCCAAGTAGGCTATTTTCAAGAACCACGTCAATACTGTATAACAACCAACCAAGTTCTTAATTTCAAAGCAAACCATTTTCTTTTATAAAGATCTTCAATTTTGCAATGCTATATAATAGAATCCCCATCTAAACAGTCTTTTAATCTTCTACTGTCTCAGACTTTAGGCTACAAATAAGTTGATCAACCAGAGTCTGGATTTCTGTGCTACAAAATGGGATAAAGGATCTTAGAGTAAGAGCCTTTCCATTGAGAGTTTTGTATCATTCATTCTGTAGCTCAGATGAGAAGTTACACTGGTACTTTATTTAGCATAAACCATCAAAACGTGTCCTCAAAGCCCATCACAGTGTTTCTTTCACGGATAAGGGTCTTCCATATGGTGAGGATGTGATCAAGAAATATCAGCTTTAAACTTTGTTGTTTTCGTAACCCTGTATGAGATTTAGACTCTTTCCTCATAACCCTTATGACTTACCATTGGAATGGTGCTTCTACACTTGGTTGCAAAATTTCTTATTATTTCAAAACTGTTGCTGTTTTTAACTGTGTTGAAACAAAGTCTTTGAGAAATTTGGTTGTACATTGTCATTGTAATCTGCACACATTTTCCTGTGTAACTTCATTTTAGGGGTGGAGTAAATGGCAGTTGATTCTACCACATGAAAATATTTGATCAATTTGATTTGATTTCTGCTTTCCCTTTACCTTTTCGTAACCGTTAAACATTTTTTACTCTCCTTGCTGTTTATATTCTTGGTAGATCCAGTTCTTCGTGCTTCTGGAGTTCCAAATCTGACCAAGTGTTTCAAGAAGATAAAAGATAGATTTGTGCATGTGGACAGGAGCACTCAGGCCTGCTCTTGCTGGAGCAACATTTGTAAAGAGCTGTGACAAATGCTCCGGGGACCACTCGGCAGCAGAATTCAATCTCGTTGGCTGGCAACAAATAGGCTCCATTGAAGGCTGTTTATTTGAATGGGAGTTGGATTGGGCCCTTTGGGAGAATGCTGTGTTTTCAAAATAGCTTCAGATGCACTGAAAATCAGCGATGAATATAAATGAGGAACAATTAAATCAGAATCATTACCAAAAAATGCTTAAGGTAATTCTCCTGTATTTGAATAGAATGAGCAGGTTGGTTGGGGCATTATGAGCCCTGCCCCAGCCTTTAAAAGGGGTCTCAGTCCTGCCAGAACACATCCAGATTCCACATGTGTTGAAAATATTAAAAAAAAAAAAGGGGTAAGATGGCATTAAACCATATTTCTGTTACAAAATCTGCTGGAATCTACATTTATTAAAAATAGGGAACTGTGCAAGGTTGCTCACTGCAGATGCCTTCGGTTCCTAAACATGGATTCCTCTAAAGCCTCATGAACAGAGAAAGTTCTGCCTGTTTTAAGAACCTGTCAGCTGTCATAGCTGATCTTCCATGCAACACAAAACATTACTGAAAAGAACTTTTCAATTCATGGCTTCAGAAGCTACTTTAATGTTGAATTCTTATTTTTTTCTTAATTTTCTTTGGAGTTCTTGAAAATTTCTTGAAGGTTTGGACTGCTTCCCTATTTGGCTTTTCCTGGTTGGCAGTTTTGCTATATTTTCAAGGTTTTACATTTAGAGGCAGGAAATACATGAGCCTACAGACTTTCACAAACAGCTTTTTCTGCAGGCACCTCATCCAAATGACAGGAAAGCCCTCTTCAAACTCTAGACAAAACTGAAATGCCAAAGTGGAGCAGATGTTTGGCCCACTCCTCCCCGGCAGTTCCATGGTTATTGAATCCTATTTTGAGATGAAAGAAGGAAATGAAAACATAAATATAACCTCAGACTGTGATTTTTTTTTTTTTTTAATTTTTTCCCCGGTTAGTTTTATACTAGTGGAACTTCTACCCTGGGAGCAATCTGGCTCTGGCACAGATACTCACAGCTTTGTCTTGAAGTAGAAAAGCTGCACTTTGCTACATTGATTTACCTTTCTTTGCATCTTACAGTGGTATAATCAGGGGATGGGGCTAATTAGATAAAAAGAGACAGCCTTCATGAATATGATATTAGATTGAGAATTAGCCACACCCCTGGTCTTGAACCTGGCTGTGAAGGAATAAATCCTTTTTCCTGACACTTCTTCTGAACTCCCAACTAGTTTACCCAAAGATGCTCCTTACATTTCTTGGATATGTTTAGGATTGGTTAAAGTTTTTTTTTCTAGAAAAGCAAGTGGGTTTTTTTCATTGATCTGCCTCTTGAGGAACTAGATAAAAGCATCAATAGACAAACTGTGTTTTCTTTACAGTTATCTGAGTGGTTGTTTCCTCCTGTTTTTCTCTGGAAATGTCAGTGTGTGTGGTAATTTTCCTTTTTTCTTTTTTTTTTCTTTTTTTTCCTAAGTCACCTTTCATTTGGTCTGTCTGGCTGATGACTGCCAACAGGGATTCTATTAAGAATGTGTGAAGATACTGAGATTCTTTTGGGAATACTGAGAAGTGAGATGAAGGTTTAGACACACTTGGGGTATAGTTATTTCTTAGAAGTAGTTCATTTCTCTGCTATTTTATAATTTCTCTTGTTTGGAAGGTTCATTTTCAGCAAAAATGGGCAATGTGTTCATTAAATGTTTAGACATGATATTATCACCCTCCCTGTTTGGGGGAATCACTTGTTCCAACATGACTTAACCTCAACTGATAATTTTTATTGTTGGCCACACCTGTAGTGAGGAGCTCAGCTCATTATTGCCTTGGCCAGTCCAATTTTTCTGTGCATATTTGTGACTATCATCTACAGCTTTGAGCATGTACCCTGAGGATTTTCTCCAGAAAATGTCCTCCTTTAATAGTCACTGCTGAGAAAAGCAGTTTCTAGCCATCTGTGACTCAGCTTATACTCATCTCTTCCATAGCTTTTTAATAAAACACAGGACAGAGAAGTCATGTTACCTGTGCAACTGCTTATGACAGTAACTTTGGAACTGGTAATTAAACATTGATCCATGATTAATAGCTGGCTAGTGAATTTATTTTAACTAGATAACAGCAGGAGTGGGCATGAAACAAACAGAAGTTAAGATTGACTCTTGTGAAAAATAGTCCCCTGTTCCTTAATAGGGGAGCTATGCTGTGCTGTTGAATTCTTTGCTGACTGAGTGAGACTTAAAACAGATTCTGAACTGCAAGCTGAAGCCATCCTTTAATGTGGTAATGAAAATGAAAACTCAAGATTGGTGTTTTAGTTTGCTTGTGACATTATGCTGATGGTGATGTTTTTGTATAATTAGTGACTAAATGTTAACTGTGAAGGAATTTAAAGGCTTGCTATTTTTCCACTTCCTTATTGGAACATTTTTTTTAAAATCTCCAGTCAACAATTTATACTGATAGCACAAAATATATTCAATAAATGCAAGTTTTGTTTTGTTTAAAAGGTGCTGCTTTGAGCAGATTTACCCATGAGCTTGTTTCTTCCTGTTCTCTCTCTGGTCTCTTTCTAATTGCTCATAGGTTTGCCTAAACTGTAAGAATCTGTATCCCAAAATTTAATTAAATTTTATTTTATTTTATTTCTGTGATGGTCTGAGAGTTTATAAGCTTTGAATCCAAAATCATAAAGCTCTAGGCACTCCCAACCCCATTGGACATGAATGCAGGTTGGGATATTTAATTCAAAGACCATCTCATTTAAGAAGTGACTTTTCAACATATTTTATGTTAAATTATTATTAATTTGTGTTTACTTGCCTTGCACATGAAGAGTTCTTCGTGCCAGATCAATTTAATTTGTGTATCATAGAATCACAGTCTGGGTTGGGTTGGTCTGAACAACGTGAGCCATGAGAAGCAGCATCAGTTTGTGTCAGGAGGAGAGAGAATCACTCATACTGTAGTTTAACTTTGATTCTTAACTCTAGTCCACCTCAATTCTTCCTGAGATGCAAAAGTTTTGTAAGAGTTGTCAGGAGGAATGAAAAATTAAGTGAGATTTTTGATCATGTTTGGTAGGTTTGCCTGCTTGTCCAAGACTTTTGACTGAAAAATATGAAGCTGCAAATTAAAAACCAGACACAGGTTACTAATGGGACATTTCATCATCTTTTGATATCTTCCTCTGAAGGAACTGTGGACAAAAGGACAGTTTAATTTGACATCTGCTAATTTCATGGCAGCCAAGAAAGCAGTTACTGCCTTGTGCAAAAAAAAAAAAAATGGTTGTTCATACAGAGCATGCAGAGTACTGGTATAAAAATGTCAGGGAAATTCCAGTTATTGGAGGAGTTCTATGTAACATTGATGGGTATAGGTAAAAGATAGAGCTATTCATGATAATTAAAGATGAAAGGGCTATTAAAAGCAACCATATCCTTTTTATTGTCAACCTACTACATCCTAAGGTCTGAAGATGGCATAAAAAATGTATTTTTCCTTAAATTTGCTATCATCTTCAATTCTGTCACTCCAAACACATTGGAAGCAGTGAATCTATTTAATTGAATTCTTTCATGCAGAGTTGCAGTCTAGATCTGTTTTTCAGTTAAATGGCTCAGATTAAAATAATCTAAAGCAACGCCATAAATTTTGGGGGTAGAGGAGCAGATATTTAGAGCTTGCTTTAAACCTGATGCAACATGATTAAATAAGATTCCAGTGCAGCTGGAAAGTTGGAGGTCTGTCTAGGGAGGGTTGATGACCCAGCTGAGACCCCCTGGGTCAGGATTTGTGGGCAGACCAACATCACTGACAGTGTTATTGTGCATTTCTGCTGCAGGCACCTTGACCAGCAAGAGTCAGATGAAGCTTCAGACAGCTGAGGAAGGCTCAGTCAGCAGGCCCTGGTCCTCACGGAGGACTGCATTCCCTCCAGGTTCTGTTGGAAAGATAACACAGCAGGGAACACATAATCATGAGATCCAGGAGGTTTCTGGAGAGCTCTGATAACAACTTCCAACTGCAGATGTCTGAGGAGCTGACAGCAGGAGACACTACTGAACCTCCCATGTGCAAACAGGAGCTGCTCAGGGAGCTGGCAGCTCCCTCTGAGGTGTCTGGCATTAAAGCCGAGGGAAGAACAGTGGCTGTTTATTTCTGTGGATACAGGATGGGCTGCAATATGACACAAGAAACAAGGCTGGGCATGGTCCTAATTTCTTTAACCAGTGGAGTAATGCCATCATCCTTTGGGCTGGAAGTGCTGTTCCATTGGATTAAGCTTTACCTTACTCTGTATAGTCAGAAATGTGGAAATCCTTTAAGGGTTTAAACTTTCAGGTCAGTGTCTTTGAGGATGATGAGATGATACTTCTTGTAGTGTCCCAAGCTTGCTTTGAGATCTGAGAGTGGCAGCAGGATGAATTTACAGCATAAATAATGGAGAAATATTAATAAAGAGATGACCTGCAAAGGAAGGAAAAATATTCCTGTTAAAGGCTGACTTTCATCAATTATTCTGGGTATTTTCTGGTTTCTCCCCAGTTCTGCCAAAGCAGCTGAAGGCTCTCTGCCTCTCTTATCTTTGTCTCTTAGACTTTGCTTCATGTCAGTCTAAGTTCAAATGGTCTAATTAAAACCAAGAATTTTTAATGTTAAAAGGTGTGAAGCATTCAGATTGAAACAAAAAATGAGTGCTAGTATTTTCCTTTCTTGCTGCTTCCAGGAAAGAAATCAGTGCAGACTATTCTGCACTGGTTTAATAAACCAGCTATGACTTAGGCATGCAGTGAAACTGTTTCTCTAGATATTTTTCCATATTTCTTTATTTTACTACAGTGGGCATTTGCATTTTTGTTGCTTGGAAGTGTTATGTTGCTTAGTGCTCAAAGTCATAATCTTCTGTGATGACATAGTTGGGTAGCGTGGAAATTATCATGATTTGACTTCAACATTAAAGAACTGGAACAAAAAAGCTGTGATTATGTTTCATATATCCTTCTCAGTGATGAAAAATGGAGCTCAAACTGTCTAAATTGGCATTTTATCGGTGTTTTTCTTAAAATATCAGTGACTTCTAACACTTGAAAAAACATTCTTCCAGGGTATGGTAGGCGTGAAACACTTCTTTGATAGATATGATTACTTGAGATATGAATGCAGAAACATTTCTCTTCATCTTATGGAATATGCTTTGAGTTTTGTAACAATTTAGGCAGCTTAATTTGCATGCAGGAAAGAAAAAAAATGGTAGTGGTTACTTTATCTCATGTTTGGTTGAACAATAGTTTTAAAAATTTTTCCTGGTTATTATTACTATTTAGAGCATTTCTTCGTAGTTGCATAAAAGTATCATTTTAATCTTGTAAAAAATCTGGAAATTCAACACTTTCATAAGATGAGAACAAAAATATAAAATTTCCCATCAAGATACTTAAAATAACAGAATATTTCTGATTTATGTGGAGAAGATGGCTTATTTCACTTTCTGAATGTGTTGTGCATATCACCAACAATCTTCTTTCATTTGCCAAGGCAGGGAATGTGTTACAGTATTTTCTGCAACTGATCATGCAGTTGTGTATGGTAGTGAGTTTATTTTCATCAGATACTTCAAAGCCTTACTTTTTAGGTCAGGAAAGTGTGCTTCTCTTAAAGCTTTGAAGTTTGAAATAAGCAAAATGAACATAATTTGACTAAAATTAATTACTAATGCAAAGCAGAACTTCTGATGGCAACTACACTGACAAAAGCAGAAATTGAATCTAGGAATTCATATTCTTCCTTTACCCAAGCAAAGGCTCTGAAAATCTATTCCAGAGGTGTAAAGTTTCTATATACACACTTGCTCTTTGGGCACATGTGGGTGTACAAGAAGTAAGTTTAATACTGTTTTGTTCAGCTGAAATTTGGGTTAAAAATGGAAGGAAAAAACGTTTTGAAAACGATCTTGGCAGTAAGGACAAAGGGCATCGTTTGGCCATTTGAGTGGAGTGGCAGCTTGGTGTTTGGGCAGCCAGCTTTGTCTTGTGACATCCTGTTTGTGATGTGACCTTCTGCCTGTTGTTTGAACCAGACAGTTTTCATGTATTCCCATGGAATGAGGCCTGCCCTGTTTCAGCTGGCTTTTTGGGAGCTGCTAATGGTTCACTGCTCAGGCTTGTGGGGCCAGGGTGTGCTCAGCCCTGCTCAGCCTGGTCCACACTAACCAAAATACATCCCAGAACTTCTCAGGGTCACAAGGGTGCTGTCATTTAATTTGTAGAAATTTCATTTTGCTGATTGCATGTAAATAGAGGCCTGAATACTCCCCTGAGTGGTGAGCAGGATGCAGTTGTCAGGGATTTGGGGATGTCCTGCTTAATTTGGAGGCCTGACCAAAACAGCTGCTGAACAATAGGCTGGTAAGGTGTGGGAAATGAAGAAGGGAGATCAGGGTTTTCCTGCTCGAGAGGACTTTCTTCCCACCATCTCCTCTTCTCCTTTTGAGCACTTTAGTCCTCACAAATCCATCCATGCAGACCTCCAGAAGGATCATCCATCAAGGTGGTGGCTGCTAGAGCACGAGGATGTGGGCTCAGATTCTGGTTTTGCAAGATAAGGAGAATAAGAATGACAGAAGGAGCTCAGGTCTGACCCTGTGCATGTTCCTGGTAGTTTACAATGGAGCTTAGTGGGGAGGAGAGTGTATTTACAGAATAGCTGTCAAAATCCCTGAGTGTAAGCAAGCTGTAAATAAGTCTATAAAGTGGAATCGTTACTGGAGATTTTAAATCTGCAATGAGTGAAGGACTTGCTTCAAGTTCATTCTTGTGTCTGCTTCTTTGCATGAGAAGTAAACAAGGATAAATCAGAAAGCTGAGTTTATACATATGTAGGCACATTGGAAGATATAAAGGCACATTGGAAAAGAATTGTGTAGTTTCATTTGTATTTTCTGGAGCTAATGACCTGACTGAGTCCTGCAGTGGAAGAACATCACACCGTGCTACATCATGTCCTGGACAGAGTGCAGGGGTTAAGCCTGGGATTAATCAGTTTGCAATCAGACAGATTATCAAAGGACAAGAAGGAGTACAAGATCAAGTCAAAAGAACATAGCAGGGCAGGCATTCAAGAACCCTTGAAATAAAAGGGTTTCTTGCAGTAGACAGTGAGCAGGAACATTCAGGAGAACTGTTAAGGGAGTCATTACATTTTGTTAAGAATGCAGTCAGGATTTCCAGTCTTACTTCCATCCTGGCTACATTTACTATCCTTCCTATTTCATCTGTAATACTGTGAAATGTCCAAGGCATAACTGAGATGTTTCTAAAACTTTATTTTTCCTGTGCATATTGCTAAGGCTTAGTTTAAAGGGAAAGGTTCATGAATAGATACTGTTCAGTTTTGGGTTTTTTTAATCCAATGAATATGTCTTTGTAATCTAAATTTCAGAATAGTGAATGAGATGGGTGCTGTCTTCTGAAATCCTCTTCTGTTTCTGTGACATTTGTTAAAACACAGCAAAATTGTACTGTTTCCTGTTGGAGCTACTGTGGAAAGATTTTGAAGGTGGGCTTTAATGAAAGAGATAAATAAAGCAAAAAAAGCCTTGCCAGCACCCAGCCACTTGAGAGCTGATGGACACACTCCTGATGTTCCTCTTTTCACCACTGGAAGAGGAAAGAAAGCACTGAATCAAAAATAAAGAGGGATATTGAAATACCATTATATGTTTCCTAATAAATATTGATTAATATGTCATTGCAGTTTAATATATTTCTTTAGTGGAAGGGAACATTGTTTTTAAGGTGGAAGAGGTAAATCCTTATGAATATTTAATATATTTATTAATGAATTAATTTTGAGGTAGTGGATATTGAATGAAATGTTTAAACCCCCCAGTAATGGTGGCATTTGAATTTTAATGTGACAAAACTTTTAATAGAGCTACATATTTTTAAATTCAATTACCTTGGAAAGTTGGCAGTTCAGCTAGTGAACGAGTTTTGGGGAGGTTCACCCACTTCAGTGAGCAAATTGGGGGAGAGTAAGGGAGTTTGATTCATGACTTGATTTTGGGGTCAGATCCAGTAGGCTTATTTCTTTAGTAAAATCATTCACTTTCCCAGGTTAATTTTAACATTTTGGGTAGGCTGTTCAGGTTGAGGCTGAAACTGTTCTTTTTATAATTGGTTTCTGCAGGATCTTGTTACTTTGAACTGTCCTGTATTACATAAAAATGCCAGACCTTCCTACTCTGCCTAAAAGTGCTCCCTGCTGCAGTCCCTGTGTCTAACTTTGTATTTTCTTCTTTAAAATTGTGGCTCATATACCCATATCATGTAGAGGGTATTTTATAGGTGTTTATTTGATAGAAATTTCTGTTAATTTCTGTGATATTGTTGAAATAAAACTTCTTTGGTAAGACTGAAATTTGAAGGAGAGCTTGATATTGTTTCTCATTTAAATTGTGCATGAATAAATGATTACAAATTGACAGATATCTCTTGTAGTGATACCTTTCTTGAGTGAAAAACCAATTTCTATTTCCTTCTTAATTTAGGAATTTAAAATTATTAAGAGAGAGAAAGAGAAACTAGGTGCAGCCCCAACCCAAGCAAAACCAGCTATGAATTGAAAATTTAATCCCTGCTTTTGTTTTCAGGGCTGTGTTGCATTGCACTAAATCTGCAGATGAATCAGCTTTTCCTTAGGATTTATTAGTAGCAATAACAGAGGTGCAGCAGGTGGTTGTGTAGAAAATGCAATGTTCTCCAGGTGTTTAGGTCCATGCACTTTTCAGAATTTGTGCCTTTTTCAGAGAGCTCACCCAGAGGATTCACTCACTACCAGGCTTTTATTATTCCATTGAATAGTGTACAATATTTTCTGCTTTTAATTTGTTTTGAAATAATTCAGCCATATTTTATAATGCCTTATGGAACTCATCAATATTGTCTGTGTATCTGTCTAATGAGAGTTCAGTAAATTAGCATATTCATTAAACAAACAAATTATTGTTCTGTTAGTAATTGGTGACTGCCTGTTTCTCAACAGATGAGTGATGTCAACTGGCATCTATTGGTTTAGTGTGCTTTGTTACCTACAGGTGGGTAATCTGTGGTTGATATCCTTGCTTTATTAGGCTGTATTAGAATAATCACTGCTGCTGGTGATGGAAGAAAAGTAGTTTGTCTTAACTAAAAAGAGTGAGATCCCTAAATAAACCTTCTTTAGCTTTTCAGTTAAAATAGCTTCCTTCTCTAAAACTGACATGTTACTAGTTTAACAAAGCTCTTCCCTTCGTTTTTTGATGTTTGTCACCATCCTTGTTTCCTGCTGGGATATTCTGTGATTCCTGCCTTCCTATCTCTGCTTTGCAGTGGCTCCTCTTAAAAAGAATCTTGCAATGTGTGACAAAAGAAATTGGCTTTTCCTTGAACTATGGGAAAGTATTCAGAGAAAGATTTAACTGAGCACTTGTTTTGGTTGCATGAACTAGAACTAAATGGTGACACAAAGACTTAGTATAGTAATAAAAAAAATCCTGTGATTGTTTTAAACTAGATTTCTGAAGTAAAGTTCTTCTGGAATGTTACTGAATTGCAGTGAATTTGAGTAATTGCTTTGGAAGGAGAAATGCACTTGAGCAGGTAGTTTCAGATTGTGTTCCCCAGGCTTGGGTTGCAGCAGGCAGTGCAGCCTCAATTTCAGTAATGAGAGCTTCTGAGCAGAGGTGGTGGCTTGTTTCACTCTTTTGAAGTTGTTAAACTTGGCATACTTAAATAAAACTTATGCTTTCCAAGCTCTTGGCCACCCTCTCAACCGGTTGAGTCCAATTTTTGCAAACAATTTAACAAGAGCAATGCTAATAATTATAGTAACTGCGAGCTTCTTTTGTAGCCAAGTCCCCATTTCTTTTTTCTGTGTTTTTTGAATATATTAAGAGAACCATTTAGTTATTTAACACAGGCATCTTGTTTCAAAGAGTCATAGATGTTAGGAATAGTAATAATTATCCACCAGAACAGGCAGTCCAGATTTACTGAACAAAAACGTAGGGGCATACTTCATGTGTGTTTTTTCTTTTATTTGAAGTTAGGTTTCATAAACCATTGTTGCACTGACAGATCTCACTCGTTCTGAAAAGTGAGTATATGGTTCAGTGGTATAAAACAGTAAATTGCCCCTGCAGTTTATTGATCAAAATGCCTTAGCCTTTAGAAAACTAGGAAATGTGGTAGTTTGTGGTTTTGTTGGTTTTTTTGAGGTTTTTTTCTGTGAGACGTACTGTATTTTACTGCTCAAAATATTTGGTATATTTTCAGGTATTAGTATGGAGCTAAAAGGCCTATAGCTGTTAACTAGAGTTTTTGTGTTAGTTTTAATACAGTGAAAATTAATTCCCATTTGTAGGAATAAATAATGAAACTTAACTGTTAAAAGGTCTTCAGCTGTACTTGTGTAATTTAAAATCAAACTCCCTTGTTTAAGGCTTGGTCTGCTTATGGTGCTTTGATACAGACTGAAAAACAAGCAATTCCTGGCTGCTGGGAACAACAATATGGAAACTGTTTTAGTCAGGGAAGTATTTAAGACTTCTTCCTAAACCAGCTCACAGAATCAATTTTATCCCTCGTAAATATATCACAGAGGTCTAGATTGAGACTTTGATCATAATGCTCAGTGTTGGATGAGGCTGCTGGACTCTGCTGATACCAAAGGGACCTCTGTGCCATATGGCATCACAGCTAAAGTGGGCAATTTGGGATGTTGATGGAAGGCAGTTTCCTCTGTGGATTTTAAATAGGATGACCTGGATGCTAGCTCCTGCTTTGGAAGATTAAAATTGCTGGTTTGTGGCAGCCAGCAGGACGTTAGTTTGGAAGGGCATTTGCTGTCCTGTTTTCCATAATGTGTCCCCAGGTTTGCAGTGTTGGCCATCTCTGGAGAGAAGGGGATGTGTGGTTTGGCTCAATGGGACAAACCTTACAGCCCAGCAGCCTTACCATGACTCTTTCCATTTCCATTTGGGCTTGAAACACTTGCTTTCCTACAGAGCATGTTTTTGCTTTTTATGACTTACATTTGTGATAAACTTCTGTTTAGTGTAGTGCTTTTTTGCTAAAGTTTTGTTTATTGTCAGGTTAACTTACTCATTTTGGGGGCACTGCCAGCATACTGAAATAAGTGGTTTAGTTTGTTTTCAGTGGCCTATGTGGTATATTTTAAGTATATGACCTCATAAAATGTGTCTATACCCGCCGTGGTTTATATGAGGGTATTCAGTTTGGTTTATTTTTGAGAGAAACTTTTACATCTTTGTCAATTACAGAGGCTGTATGTCAATAAATATAATAAAGGTTTATTCCTCATATTGATGAATGGTCTGCTCTTTCATTACTGTCATCTTTGTGTATCTGTTTTCCTTCATATGTGCTTGGAATTGTATTACAGGTCAGAGTGCACAAATCGAATAAACTGGAATGCTGTAGAATGTGTTGGCTAAGCAAATAGATTTTTTTGGTGACAGGCATTTATTTTTGATCACATACACTAAACACACCTCCTTTTAATTTCAGACACAGAATACATCTGAAAGACCTCAAAAACTCCACAGTTTTTCTTCCCGACTTACTTCCAATATAACCATTACAATGAACACCAAGTTCATAAAACTTGATACTTTATATATTTGACATACAATTTGCATTCATGCAGAGATAATTCATGTTGCTAGAGCTGTTTCATACTGGCACAGGATCTGTAAGCACAGTTACAGCTACTTGGCTTGAGTGGAGCGACAGAGGGGGAAGAGACAAGTGGGCATTTATTTGACCAGCTTTACTGCCAGGTGCTTTTAGGAGGCCCATCTTTGTTTTGGGTTATTAATACTGGCTTCCATTCCTGCTGTGAATGAAAAGGGAGTGTTGGATGGTAAACTGTGTCTTCCTTTTAACAGTCCTGCAATAAAATGCATCAAGCTATGTTAATGAAAACAGCAGAGCTGCTCAAATTATATAGGTGTGTCGAGGGATGTTCAATTATCCTAGAAATTTGCTTAGTGGTGGTTTTGTTTTCTTTAATAGTGTTGATTAACACTGGATTCTCTTTCCCAAGCTAGAATTATTTGGCATTTTACAAAAGCAGAGATTTTACCTGGAGAACAAGTAAATATTTATGTTTGGGGTTTTTTTAGAGAAATTATCTAAATATGAACACTTTACACGATATGGTGAAATACTTAGTTGTGGATTGTTATCCAGGATTGTTCCATGTGGAATAAGGTATGAAATGGAACTAAATTTTTTGAAATTTGATTTTTTTAAGATCAAGAGGCCTCAGTTATAGTAGAGGATATAATTTGAATCTTCGGTTGTTTGTCAGACTTGACCTTTCAGTTATTCTTTTTGACAGCTTCTTCATATACTTGTTACAGAACAGACTGAAGTGATTCTGTTCTCTTTATTCTATTTTAAAAAGTCAGCCTTGGATATTTTACCAAAGAATGAGAAAACCTTGTACTGAGCATATAGGTTCAAGTAAGAAATAATCAGTAACATAATCTGATGAAGTTTGGGTTTACTGATGCTACTCGTGTACTTATGTGGAACATTTATTTCCAAGCAGAGTTTTGCTGAAGTAGTTAACATGCAACTTGCAAACTTCTCGATGAACGTGCTAAGACAGTTTTTTCTGGTTTTATGTGTGTGTGTTTTCTTTTTCCAAAAGCAAGCACTCAGAAGATACCTCCTGGGTCATTTGAAAGATGTTGTACGTCAGAGTAGTTAATGCTGCATATATAACAACATTGCAGTGTTTTCGAAATCTGGGTGGTTTTTTTTTTTTAATATATTGAAGCAAATTTCTGCTAGAAAATGTACTTGTAGTTCCAGTCCTGTTGAACTAAGTTGTTATTTTTTTAGCCATTATTATTTAAATAATGCTTTTTTTTTTCTTGTCAAGTGATAGCTAAAGAATTGGCAAATGGAATAGTGGAAGAATAATGCAACTGCTCTCCAAATACATTATTTGTGCAGAGCCTTTAGCATTTTATATTAAAAAATCCCAAACCACCAAACAAAAAGGTGGTAAACAAGAGATTATGCTGGTTATATGAACAATCAATTTTTTTGTCTAGCAGTAGTCAATAAACCACTGATACAGTTCTGCAACAGCTGACCTTGTTAAGATGCTCAAAAAGAAATGTTTGCTTTCTTGGTGTATGTGCCACTCATTTAATCATGTTCTTGAACCAAACATGGTCTTTGCCTATATAAAGAAGGAACTTTGAACAGAAAGCTTGTTCAGAACAAAAACGCAGTTCCTGGTAACAGTAATTTTCTAAATCCTCTTCACTCTGTAAGCTTTTGGTCGACATTAGTGTGACTCTGACTGGTAACAAAAATCTTGGAGGTTGGGGAAGGGAAGGGAGATTGGAGGTGAGCCCCAACCAATACTTTGTGCTTCTGGAAAATGCCAAATAATTCTAGCCAGCGGGAGAGAACCTGGTGTGAAATTTGTACTTTATTGAATAATTCTGCCTTCATCTCACTTCACGTTATTGCTTGGTTGAGGCCTTTTGTTCCACTTACTTGAGTTTTGGGATTTTTGATGTTGTCTTAGATGTTGTCTAAGGAAATGTTGTCAGTTGTAATAGAGCACTATTTAAGTATATTTAATCTCTTTGATAAACACTTACATTAGAAATTTAATCTTAAGAAATATCTTATTAGGATGAATTTAATTCCTCTTTAAAGCTTTATTGTTTTAAATAATATTTTATTTTCTGTGTGCTGCTAGTAATGTTTTCTTAGTCTTACGAAGTTAGTTTTTGAAGCCTGTTTGAAATTTTTGAGAATGGTATAAATGTATTTGGAGGGTTGGGATTGAAGACTCTTGTATAAAGTCAGATACAGATTTACTGCAACCAAAACATCTTTGAGCTGGGAATTGGTTCAAAGAATCATTTGTTTACTCATGTTTCTCAGATTTCATGGTCACTTTTTCTTTGTCTTCACCCTCAAATGCATGTCCACAGCTGGTTTGGTTTTTCAAGATGGTCTTGAAAGAGCAGTCACCCCGGCAGATTCAAAGCTTGTGCTTTATTTCATCTCTTGTAACTGCTTTATTTTCCTGCTGTTCTCAAGACATATGGTTTGTATCCTGCGAGTGCTTTAAAGCAAGTTTTTCATGTTCCTTGCTCTTCAGAGCTTCTGGTACAGACTTCAGATACTTATTAATTTTATCAAGCAGTTCATTCGCAACCAGGAGTTTGTCTTTTGTGCAAAGTCTTGATTGAAAGTCCTCAGCTGGCGCTCAGTAAGATGGCCTCTCTTAGAATTGTGTAATGTAGGAGGGGGAAAAAAATGTTCCCTCACCTGGAGCTGGTAGGCTTTGCTTTTCTGTGCCAGCAGTTCTTGAGCAGATTTTTGTCTCATCACCCTTAGGACTGCTTTGACAGTTTTCAAAGGAATTATTCTCTTATTTATTCTCTTATTTCCTTTTTGTGTTCCTCAGACTGTTCTGGTTCATAATTTATGAAAGAAATAATGTCATAATATCTTAATATTATTTGTCCAGTTTTTATAAGAGAACAGACCCATGCTCCTCTGCTGGTGTATAACTGCACTGTATGCATATGTAATAAGATTTTTAGCATCTCAGCAGTGAGGGATCTCTGTGGGATATTTTGAGTTATATTTTCAAATTGAAAAGCTGTTTTATCCCAAAAGCACCTAAGGTGCCAAGAGGGTATTTGGGAGCAGAGGTCACTGCAGTTCCTGTCGAGCAACAGCAACAAAAGCTTTCCCCAGATGAAAGTGTTTGAATATTTTCCTTCTCATTTATTCGATTTAGATCAGCTTAGTATTACCTACATGTGAAACTGATTTATTGTTCTAAGTTATGAATAAAAGCTGTTTTGAAGACTTGGTCTTAAATTATGAAACCAATGACCAAAATTTTATCAGCTTTATTACTGAACCTTAGAAATGTTTAGATAAACCTAAAGTGTGTCTCGTGGCCCTTAGTGTTAATGCTTTTGTGGAAATGATCCTGAAGTAATAGTTGTCAGAGCAAAGCAGAGAACTTATAATAGGAAAACAAATTAAACGTCAACAATTATGAAAGTGACTTTAAATTTTGACCTTACATTTGAAGTATTGCATAGCTGTAATAACACATTGTCTGTGAATAGCATGGAGGAATATAAATCATATGAAGTGTCTTTATGATGTGCAGAATTAGAGATAGCCACGGAGCAAACTGACAATGTCATTTCGTTCCTCTAAAATATGTTAATCAGGTTATGGATAAAAGGATTTAAAATGTCATTCTGAGCTATTTGTGACTGTTTAAGTTCAGTGGAAGTCACTTTTACAGAAAACATGCAGTTATATACTGTTAAAGATGGGTTTGTGTTTTCTTTTGTGCTATGTTTCAAAGAGAATAGAACAGATGGGAGTTTGCTTTGGAGACAACTCAGCCTGTAAACCTTGAGTGTTGTGAAAGGGTGTGTGTTATTGAAAGAATTTAGCATGGAGGGTTTTTGTTTTCAGTAAAATGTTGCATTAGGTTAATTTTTTTTTTTTTTAACCATGCTGTTAGAGATCAAAGTATTAGTGTAGTAAATAATCCTCTTTGTCTAACATTTCTAAATATATACCACTGGCTTGCATGTTATGTTCCTTACTTCAGGAGAAACCAAGAATTGATTGTGGCTGGCTGCCAGGAGGACAGCAGTTTGTCTCTCCATGTGGGAAAAGCATCTTTTGCTGGCACAAAATGGGATTACACCATTGCCAGCAGCCAGCTCCACCTTTGCCATTATACCATTGCCAGGAGCCAGCTCCAGCTCCTTAATTACTGCTTTTGTATGGAACAATTTATCCTGTGTGGAGAATGTGTCCTTTCTTAAAACCATTCAGTAAAGATCCTGTGACTCCTATAGTATTTCAAGGTTTCCTGCCAGGACAAGCAAATGTGATGTCTTGGTTTGTGTGAGGTTTCTGTGTCTTTGTAGCCATGTGTAGGGGTGTAGAAATGTTCCTGTTCCCGCAGGATTCCAAACTGGCACGTTGGGAATGAGGAGGGAATTCTCCAGCTGTTGTTGGCCTTGCTGGTGTCCTCAACAAAACCTCCTTAGGAGCACAACCAGCAAAGCAGAGATTGCAGACCACTGAAAATATATGTAGTGGTGGATGGTTTCATACAAAGTAGTGCTAGTTCCATGCTAGTTGTTGTTCTTCTCAGATATGCTGCAGCAAATGCATAGAATCAGTGGGAATCATTTTATAGGGAGGAATTAGATAAAATGTCATATAATAAGGATATTTAATATGAAACGGAATTTGTTTTAAGGTTAACAGTTGGTACTATTTTTATAGCAGAGGATAACAAAAACATAAATAGATTTTAGAGTTCAAGCCAAATTTGCCTTGATATTAAATGCAAGACATTTTGTCTGGCCAAGTGAGCCTTGTGTGGCTTTTAAAAAATATCTGTAGCTTTCAGGGTACTTGGGATGCACAAATGTTAAGAAGAGGCACTTAGGTAAATCAATACCTATTTTACCTTTTCTCTGGGTGTTGTTTAACTGCTGGTCTGAGATAACCATAAGGTGGAGGAGCTCAGTGGGCTGTCTCATGAACTGTTCTTAATGAGCATTATGTTATTTTCCCCTCTCGTTTTTTCTAGGCTGTTCAATTAACCCCCAGACGATGGCTCAACCTGCAGGAGTACCAAAGCAAAAAAATAATGGCAGACCATGGGGTTACAGTTCAGAGATTCTTTGTAGCTGATTCTGCAAATGATGCCCTGGAGGCTGCTCAGAGGCTGAGTAAGTTGACTGATAATGGGAGGAATCTGCTTCACTGGGTAGCAATCTGGAAAATAAATTGTTTTCTAATAAGTTGCATACAGTCTTTAAATTCATGCATACTGAAAAGCTTTGATATTTTATCCAGACCATAAATGTATGCCTAATTTTATATGTGAACAAGTTTATAACAGCAATACTTAGAGCTTTATTTGTCAAATGTTTTGTATGCAGCATGTAACATGAATTCTTTAATTAACATAATAATTCAGAACTTCATGAATAGTTGCTGAGAATTTTTTTTTTGATGTACTTGATATAATTTAAGGAACTCCAATGAACTTGTGTAAAAAGCCATTTTCAAACAAAAATCTGCTCTATTAAAAAGCAAAGGAAGGAGAATGCTGTGGACTGTCCATTTTAAAAGGTACTTAGCATCTATTTGGACACAGTGTGCTTTAGCTGAGCCTGCTTTGAGCTAATGGGTCAGACCAGACAACCTCCAGAGGTTCTTGCAGCCTCAGTTGTTGTGTGATTCTATGAAGAAATAAAATGTGCAAGAGAATTTTATAGATGTGTATTTGTTGATGTGTGTGTCCATATGAAGAAATCAAAAAGGTGAGTTGAGTTACAGTCACAAAAGGATGTGACAGTGGCTTGGAGAGAAGATCCTGCTTCTGGAACTTCATTCTGGTTCTCTGATGACATCCTCATTTTAGTGTGGTGAGCATAAGATAATAATGTTGGTCAGAAGTGAATTTATGTAATAGCTTTGTTCTCAAAAAGAAAGTGTTGAATCACTTTGTCAATCTGTTCTAACTCTGAAATAATTTCTCTGCTTTTTAAAGTTGAATAGTTTGCACAGTTTTCCTCTTTTCATTTAGCTTTTGTTAATATATCAAACATCCAAATGCCAGAGGCCAGACATTATTGTAGTCTAATTGTGTAATAACAGGAAGGTATTTTTATTTATTCTTTACATAATGCAGAGGCCACTTGGTTAAATGCATTTCAGTTTTGCACACTGGAAGGTAAATGAACACAACTTACTCATATCCAAGATCTCATCAGAGCTCAAGTAGCTGAGTAGCATTAGCATAATGGCTTGTTCAATCTCTAGAACTTCATTAGGGGGATACATTTTTCAGTGATCAAAGCCTTCTTCTGACAATCTGTATATTTGAAAATATATTTGAAACAAAAAATTAAATGCAACTGTTATGGTCATTTAGCATTACAAAATGGAAAAGTCTGACACAAAGCAAAGGATATAAAATTGGAATGTTTCCTCATGTCTGGATGTCTGAGAAAATCAAGAAATGCTAACTGAAGCTGTGGCAGGTTTATCACCAATCTTGCAGCACTTAAAGTCTCCTCTTCGTGATTGAACTCATAAATGGATTGGTCTGTCCAATAACTATTGCTATTTTTGATCTCTGTGACTATTTGGAGAAATAAATTACTCCATTAAAGGCAGTGAACCTCATCAGTTTTATAATGCTAAGTTTATTTTAAATAACCTCAGTAGCTTGCTTGCTTTGCAGATCACAGAAATATCAGTCTACTAAAACCAACAAACAAACAGTGTTTAAATAATCAAAAGTAAAATCTAAAAAAACCATTTGCCAATGAAACTTTATCGAATAAATTGTATTTTAATTGTGTTGGCTTGTTAGCCCTGCAGAAAGTGTAAGGCAGTGGTACCTTTCTTCATCTGATGGAGTTGCATTCAGCTGTGCAGCACTGCTGAGCACGAAAGAATTGTGGTTTATGGTGTGGAATCTATTTCATGTTGGAATGACTGACACTCCATTGATCCACTTAATAATTAACAACATCCTCGTAATCATTCCGATGGTGTGCTGTCCTTGTACTTCTAACATGCACTTTGAAAACTAAGAATCAAGAACATCAGTTTTGCTACTGTGGTCGTTGTTGTTCCAGGATTTCAGCTTTATCTTCTTTATGATCCCTCAGATTAATATTGTCTCTGTCACTCAGGTTTATCTGCACAATTTGCATTGAATATGCAACCACACAAAGCAAAAAGACATGGGAAAAGAAGAAACTTCAGCCTACAAAATAAAATAACCAGTGAAGGCAGTTTGGGGATGTTGTTGATAGACAAGCATTCTGCAGTAAATGTGGGGAGAGGCCAATCTCCACTGCTGACTCCTGTTCAAAAATGTGATGTTTTAAATGCTGAGTGCACCATTGCAGCTGCCCTTAACTTTTGCTTCTTCAAACAAGAAAAGATGCTTGCCAACATATTTTAAAGATAAAAATAGGATAAAAGTTCTCAAAACTTGAAAGCCAAAGGTTCAGTATTTTTCTTGTGAAAGGAAATTCCTTCTATAGCCCTCAGGAAACAAGAATTTTCCTTTATGATCTTACAGCATTACATCACTCATACAGATTTGAGTGTGTTATAAATGGGTGCAGATTAAGGGGATAGGAATTATTGTCATGGAAGTCTGCATAAAGTCTGGAATTCACAATTTAATTTCACAATTTCACCAACTATTTTGTGCTTGACAGAGCTGCCTTTACTGCTGCAGGGCCTGTGCTCACCAGTTTTGCTATTGTTGGATTTTCTGTTGATGCAATGGAAAGAGATGAGATTAGATAATTCTTGCTGCTGTCTTCACTTGTCGGGAAGGTGTTAATGCATGTCTTCTTGAAAGGGTTTGCCTTTATCCAGTATCAGCAGTTTTGTTACACTTTGCTCATTTCCTCTGTTTCTCTCTATTTTTATTAATATGTACACTGAATATTAATTTTCTCAAAGACTTTCAAAACTTACCAACTGCACAAAAGGCAGTCTACAAGGAATTTTTAATGGAATGAAAGGATTGATTTTTTTTTTTTCCCTCCTAAGATAAGAGTGGCAGATGTGAAGAAAATTAATATGACATCACTAACATTGACTTCAAAAGAAGTTGTACACAATAAAAAACGCAGAATTAAGCCCCAAGGAATTCATTGCCTTCTATATGCTAAGCAATTTTCAGGTGTAACTGTTGTAGAGAAGGCAATATTTACAGACTGCCAAGAAATTCAGTTACTGTAGTTTTCTGGTTTATGTTAAAATTCCTTGGTTTTCAAGAGAGGAAAGAAAAAGATGTTGTGCTGTTTTGCTGCACAGTATGGTGTTGCCTGCTCTGCTCCCTGAAGAAACAATCTGTAAACAAGTTCTTACAATTCCATTGCAACCATTTAATAGAAAACAAAGTGAAATATTCGGGAGCTGAGTTTTTGTCTGAAATATAAGCTCATCTGGCTGTTTTTGTATTAACTCACAAGTCTTCTGATCTAATCCTCACTTAATTTAGGGTTTGTTTAGCCAGCAAAGGCATTTCCTTACTTGCTCTTTCTTCTCCTTGTACTGTTGTACCAATGCCTAAGGAAATAATCCTTTTTTTATGATATTTATACCCCCACTGAGGGTGTGTGCATTTCTGCAGCATTTCAGGGCCATCACCTGCTCTGGGCTCCTCCAGCAGAAGCCCTGAAGTCTCGTGCTCTGCTCTTTGTGCTCTGCCTGATGGAGAAGTTATTAAGGGTCCATCATGTCAAACTAGGAGGTGGACAGAGCTCAGAGGAGCTGTAATTATTCTGGAGGGGATTGCTGTGCACTGTCATTTGGCTCTTTGAATCAGTAGAGGACTTAGAGGTGGCTGGCACTGCTGACAGTCCTCAGTCGATGCTGGGAGCTTGGCGTGTGTTTTCTTTGTCTGAATTTTAACAAAAGCAATAGAATGCTGCCTGTTGCCACTTAGAGTGTTTCATTACATTTAGGAATCAGTCAGGTGCAGTGTTCACACTCTATCACAGAGAAATGCAGTTCAATTGAGTGCAAGGTTTTTATTCACTCTTCTTTTAAAAAAGTAAAACGAAATATAGCCTCTGCGTGTCCTATTTCTATTGCTTATGCATGAGGGAACTCATAAAATTTGGCTTTGGACTGAAGGCATGCTTTTTATATCAGCCTGGAGAGGTAAACATGTATTTTATAAAAAAACAGAAAAGGTTTATTGAAGCATCTTTTCATGAGGTCATTTACCTGTCACCTATTATTCACCATTTTTTAGAATATTGAAACAGTTCTTGGTCATGTGAGCACCAGTCTCCTTCCTAGCTCAGCTACTGAAGTTTTTTCCTTCCCATGGCTTTTTAATTTAAAGGGAAGGCTGCATTTTTAGATGCTATTCTAGATCCCTTATCTGAAAATTCACCTCTCTAGTACTAGTTGTGGAAACCACTTGAAAGCAATTTATGTTTAGAAGGGATCAACAATTGACCTTTAGGTTGGCAGTGTCCTTTTTGTGTAGATTATGAAGAATTTGTTGGAGATAATGCTGTCTGCATTTAATCTAAGCTTTTATGCTGGGAAAATTAAAAACATCCTTGAACCTGATGTTCTGAGGATATTTGAAATGTGAATTCAGGTTCTTTTTTGTTATACCAGGAAGAGCTTTTCCATGAGTATCCTGTACAGAGTGGCCCTCGATATAATGTTTTATTTGAGCAACTTGGCTGCTTAGCTGATCTTTCTTTACTATCATCATGGGGTTTCCTTATGTGATTTAATTTCCTCTCTGTTTCTCTCCATCAAGATAGGTAGAAAAATTGCTTCTTTCAGCATTTCTGTGATTTCCATATTTCTTTCCATTGTATGCTTCACTGTGCAGTAATAATTTTTCACCTGTGCATAGGGAATTATTTCTCAAAAACTCTCATGTACTTAGTGCTTATAACTAGTTGTTTTTTGGAGCCACTCAGGTTATCCTTTTCTGCATATGTTGGAAAAATCATGTGTTGCTGCAATAGCATTCCAGGGAGCTGTGCACAGAGAACTTGCTCCCTGGCAAGGAGCAGCTCTCCCATAAGTCCTCTTATTTTCTCTGACAGCTTTTATTAAAGTTCCTTAGACTTAAATTATAGCTTTCTGAAACTGTTCTTTCAGGCAAAATAATGCTGTAAGTTATTGACTAATATGATTCTTTTCTCAAATGGATAAGTATTTAGAAAACACCCTGTTAAATTTAATAGAAAACTGGTGGTGGATGGGCTGCCTTTGCACCACATTCAGCCTTTCTGAGCATGAGTATTTCTCTATTCCACTTAATGGGTTTTGCCTTGTCAGAGTGATGAAATCTAAAATTAGAGTGAATCTGCATTTTCCATCCACTTCTCAATCACAGAAAATACCTGTTAACACACTGTTATTTCCAGTCTTCACAGGCATCTCTTGAATGCATCCATTTCACAGCTCCACAAAATTTGTCAGTGTCTGTGGTTTTACTCTTTCTGTCCCTTGTTCAGTTCCCTGTTTCTTAGAGCCTTTTCCTCACTGTGTCCATTTGCTCTCATTTCTTCTCAACCCTTCTCCCACCTTTCAAGTTCTGACTGAGAAAATCCCTTTCTTTTTTTTCTTTTGTGCTAACCAATCAGTTGTTGCCCTATTTAGCATAGTTAGAGCACCAGTTTAGCAGTTGTGTACTGCTAAAAGCCATTTGTGTGCATACTGGTTTTTTGCTTGCAGAAGTGCTTTGCTCAGACCAACATCTGCTTGATAAAGTAATGTTTCTGTGTGTGATCAGAAGGCAAATACTGATTGCTAACCAAGATTTAAATGATATTTAAATATTATCAAATAATGTTCAAATAATATTTTCAAACAGGATTTTCTTTTTCTACATTTCTCCATGTTGCAATGATTTGATTTTCGGAAGAAATTCCCAAATGTCATGGTTGGTGCAAATAACTTGAAAATTCTCCTTTGTGTCTGAAAATGGTGAAAATAATAAACTGGAGTAAAAATAATGAAGGCAACATGTTGTTTGCTGCAGCTAAAGTAATTCTTTGTAGGAGGCTTGGTAATCAATATGTCAGTGACCCAATTTATTTACCTCATCTACTGGATGAAAAAGATCAGTCATGGAAAATCAGAGGAACTAGGAAAGGTGTTAAAGGGTTCTGTTCACCAAAGGTGCTTTACTAGAAAAAGTCCTGGGGAATTTGCAGCTACAGAACAAACCAGGAGTAAAGCACCTATGAACAGTAGCTCTTTTTATGAACATTTCCTCACACATTATTTTTAGGCACTTTAACTTAATCTGTCTTGGAGCCCTGCAAGGGCTCTCTGCCTTTGCTTTCCTGCTTGTCTCATTCCATCTCTGCAGCTCAGCAGTGTTTTTCCACGTGAGCCCTTGGCACCTCTGTGGATCCCAGGCAGCTGTGGAACAACACTTGCATTTTTTGGTGATTTTTGGCTACACGTGTTGCATCCTGCATGCCAGAAAAAACAGGCAGAGAAACTTCCAGCTTGCCTAACTGGGATTTTGAGTTTTATTCTTTTGCAAAGATAGTTAATAAAAGATTTTTTCAAAGCTCACCACTGGGTATTGTGTTGTTTCAAGTTGAACCTTTTTGTTTCAAATTGACTTAAAAATTGTGGCTTTTTTTAATATTTTAGATATGGAAATTCTTTGCAGGACCCTCTGTCTCTGGAGGAATTACAAAAATAGTTAATTTCAAATGCATTGTAATGAAAAACAAATTGTTTTGTTTTTCTTATCTGTTCTCTTTGTTAGAGAATAACATGCTGAGTGTGAGTCAGTAAATGCAAGCTTGAGACTGCTTACATTAGTTGGATATTTTATAACTATTCTTTGTCACCAAACGTCTTCATATTCAATAGATTTATAGTAATATGAGTAATGGCTTGGGGGCTAACAAATCAAAATCTCATTTCAGATGTTTGACACTAATGTTGAGCTGACTTATTGTTCTCTGTGTTGGATTTCTGATCAAATTACCAAAATAGCTGCTTGAAAGTAAAACACAAAGTCAAAAATAGTCTTGAAATAGGGTACTGAATTCAAAATTTAATGTGTGCCACAGAGAGTGGGCCTTTGCAAATTTCAGTTGTGTTAAGCACACTAGTGAATTTTTGTTCATAAAAGAAGGAGCCGACAGAAGTCATAGTTCTTGATTCAGGAAATTTATCGGGTGGTAAAAATTGCAAAGTTTTACAAGGAAGGTACAAGATGACTGCTGGTATTTATTCCACTCTTGTCACACCATATTTTATAGTTCTTCAAGGTAGTTTTGCAGCTGCAAAACAATAACCAGATGCGTAATTGAGAAGCAGCTGCATGAAATTTTCATTTTTTTATGCATAAAATCAGAACCATTAGACACACTTTATGTATAAGGTATGAAATACTAAACAACAATATTTTCTCTGTAGTACTAGCAGCTGTGTAAAGGGGAGAAATCATTCCTTCTACACTCTCTAGATGCCCATCAGCTTCTAAATTTTTGGGGGCAGATTACTGAAACCAAGTTTCATTCTTCTCTGGTTTTCTTTCTTCTCTTCCTCAGTTGTTACTTTGTGCATTTTCTGTGTGATCAATCACAGTGGATAAAAAAAACGTGGATAAAAACCATGTATAGGGGCTTCAAATACACAATTGATGCTTATGCCTGTTTTTCATCTAAACTTTTTGGTAGAAAGATTAGTAGCAAAAATCACGTGGAGTTGAAAGAGTATAAAATCTGAGGGAATGATGGCAGTCCTAAGATTGGATAGTTTATAACTGACACTGTCATAATTTCCCTGATCTCCATTTGTGTAACCCAGGTGACACAGCAGGAAGGTACTGCTGTTAGTTATCCACTTTCTATATATAATTTATCTGGGAAAGCTGATTTTTTTTTTTTTAATCTGTCAGTTGTTACTGTTAAATTTGTTACACCTTTTGTCTTTGTGGATGAGGTGGTGGTTTAGGATGGACTGGATTGATGAGTAAGGATATTAACTTGTACATTTCCTATAAAAGCACATGGTTTTGAACCAAGCCAGAAATCTCTCCCAAGTGACCTTTCAACTCGTGTGAAGCTCAGAGAACACCCAGCATCAACCTCCATGCCACAATTCTCATCCCATGTTTCCTCCTCAGCCTCCTCCAGTCAATGAGGTAATATCATCTTGTATTTTGCAAAGGTTGGGATGACAAGCAAGAGCTTGTTTTATCTTTAAAGATGGGAGTAATTTACAAGTTGAATATATCAGCAATTGGGAGGTATGATCATAAAGAGGCTGTGATTATTATATTTTTTTTGGTAGATAATCTCTACCTAAAATGGTAGAGCAGTTTTTGAAGCTAAGGATGTTCTGACATTTTGTTAATCTGCTACTTCATATTTGAGAAAGTGCTGTGAATTTTAAATATGTTTATCTACATTTCTTCAAATATTTGCGGTTCAAGAAAAGTAAAATATTTCAACACATTTATGAATACAAAATGTGTCTTTGTAACCCTGCTGGATTCAGCTGGGAGATATTATCTGACTCTCTGCATGACAGTATATTTTAAATGATGCTCTAACCCTTGAGAATGTCACCACAAAAAAAAAACATTTAGTGAGAATCATGTTCAGGGTAGTTCCAGAAGTTAGCTATGCTCTTATTTTAAGTGATTTTTGTTTTATTAAGAAAAATCTGAAGTTGACAGTTTTACCTATGTGTGGTGTTCTCTCCCCAGTCCTACAGTTAAAGTCAGCTTTTGTTTTGTGCATCATTATGAAGGAGAACATTTTTCTTGCACCTCCCCGGGGCTTAGTTGGGCTGCTCACCTGAGTAAGATGAATATGGCTAAACTTCAGGCTATAAATCTTAAATATATTGTTCTAAATACTTAAGGACAGCCCTGGGGGTTTTGGAGAAACAGAAGAGAAAGGCAACCATGAAGAGTTTGCTGTGTAAACAGTTAACATAAAGTCACTGAGAAGATTCACCACTGCTGCTCTGCACTTCTCTCTATTCCCTTCCAAGTCTTACCCCTCTATTCCTCCAGTTGTTATTCTGTATATTTTAGTAGTAGCTTTCCTACTCTTGGTGTGTTGTGCCTTGTGCCCACTGAGGATCATTGTCACAATAATCCTGATGCCACATCTGCATGTCCTCTTGTTCTTGTCACCACAGATACATCTTGTGTCCAGTTTTTTGGTTTAGCTCATTAGATGTTCAGTGGGGTTGATTTTTTTACTGGCCTTTCCACATCTTGCCTTCAGTATAATAGAGCTTTTGTTTGGGTATGTTGGAGTAAAAGTGGAACAAGGGAGACTTGAGGCTGATTACTGCAAATTTGACTGTCTTAGGAAAAACTATTCTTATGCAATTCCCCCCTCACCCCAATAAATACAGGCTTATGTCTCATGCTGTAATCTGCCATTTAAATATGGTGAATAATGAATACTATAAATAACTTTCTTATTTTATCTTTTGAGTGACATTCCTGTTTGTAGTGCATATGCAGATAGTATTTATTTAGTTGTTTCTT